>NC_059117.1:5845014-7095014 GCF_020740685.1 Jaculus jaculus | reverse complement strand
GAAAACATCACATGCTGCCAACACCGAACATCAAAAGATCTGGCCAGAATCTGGAAGGAAGCTGGTTCCCAGATGGTCTGCCCATATAATGCTGGAAAGCGATGAATGAGCTGCTGGGGGAAAACGTCCAGCAATGTTGTGGGCGAGCAGGGGACGCTGCTTTATGGGAGCAATCAGCCTGACAAGATGTTCACAACTGTGTAATAGTGGCACACAGCCTCAGTGGGTACCAATGGCTCTCCAGTGAACTAAGAGATCTCTCATTGGAAAAGGAACCCATAGCTGGAACTGGGAACCAAGTGCAGCTTGATGGGGTCCCCTTGGACTTGAAAGACCCAAATGCATTAGAACTACGGACTGTGAGTTTTGGCTTATGAGGGTGAAAGTGTGCTTTGTTGGCGTTTGTCCAGAAGCATTTTATACGAGATGCTTGCTGAATTCTGCCTTGCTGTGTCCTGAGAGGCCTGCAGGGTTGTGTTGCTCATGCGTATCACAGGGTTTTCTGTCTACCCGTAGCACAGTGATGTGAGTGCCGGTCACTGGCTACCAGGCTGTGCTCTACGGGTTTCAGAGGAATTCAGTTACCTCAAGGCTGAGCACATCTGAATGAGAAAGCTGGCAAAGCAAAGACACCTCTGCAGACACAGAGCTGCTAATTGTCACCTAGGAGCCCGAGTGGATGCAGAACCGGCGCTCTAAGGCCAGAGCTCTTCTCTTCCCCGTGTGGCCTCTCCCTTGTGGATTGCCACCACTTCTCGGACGCTACTCCAAAACAAAGGCCTGTGGGAATGCAATGTCTGGATGGAGGAGGCCTAGAGAAGCCACTCTTGGAGTATTCAATAAAGTAAATAAAGTTTAGACAGTGGACTGATGTGAGCAGAAGGAGACGGCACAGAAAAAAAAAAAAAAACGAAATCTTTGGCCGTACACTACTGCCTATGCAGCCGCAAATGTTTGGGAGATTATAATATTGAGATTGGGCTAGTTGACCTGCTTTTCAACAAGCAGAAAGAACGCAGACTCTTGAAAATAAGGGGCCTGAATGTTAGAGGAGTGTCCTGATCTTCAAAGTCAGCTTTCTCCCCTCGGGCTCAAGAAGTTGGTAGCCACCTGGTACTATGGAGTATAACAAATGCAGGGAAGAGTGGATTATTGATTTGCAGTGGGTAGGGCAGAGTGAGGCAGGGTTGTAGGATTACCTGCATGGAGACCTGATGAAGCCATGGAAGTGAACTATGGACTGCAGTGGAGACACTCAGGACTTTGTGAAAAACCAAGACTGAGAGATGACCCCCAAGGGGAGCTGCCAGTTTAGGATGCATTGTTCCCAAACCTGTGAGGAAACCAGCTGGAGAGTTGGAATTAGAACTCCAGAGACTTGGGCTGGAGAGATGGCGTAGCGGTTAAGCGCTTGCCTGTGAAGCCTAAGAACCCCGGTTCGAGGCTCGGTTCCCCAGGTCCCACGTTAGCCAGATGCACAAGGGGGCGCACGCGTCTGGAGTTCGTTTGCAGAGGCTGGAAGCCCTGGCGCACCCATTCTCTCTCTCTCCCTCTATCTGTCTTTCTCTCTGTGTCTGTCTCTCTCAAATAAATAAATAAAATTTAAAAAAAAAAAAGAACTCCAGAGACTTGTCATTGGTTAGAATTACCAGACTTGGAGACTTGTCACTGGCTATAATTGTCAAACTTGGTGTTGCAGAATTTGATGTCTGTCCTGTTTGTTTTAAAATCCTGTATTGTTCAATCTTTATTTTCTATGACCAATGCCATCGTTTGCAGTGTGAATGTTTATTCTGGGTCATGATGGCTTTTTGTGGTTGTTGTTGTTGTTGTTATGACTCAGTTAAGAAACTTTTAGACTACAAGGATATTTGAGCATCATTGAGATGGAAAAAACCCATGGGGACTTTTAAAGTTGGATTGAGTGCATTACTTTTTACAGCACGGACAGTCATGAGTTTATGGGGGCTAGAAGCGGAAAAAGGTGGTGATTCTGGTATTGACTTAAACTGATATGTTTATGTGTTCTGAATGATTGATCCTTAGCTGTTGGCAGTTTGAGAATTGGAACCTTGCTGGAGGTGTGTTGTTGAGGGCCGAGCTGATGGGTGTTACAGCCAGCTTCCCCTTGCCAGTGTTTGGCCCACTCTCCTGCTGTTGTTGTCTACCTAATGTTGGCCAGCGGGTGATGTCCACCCTCTGCTCATGCCATCGTTTCCCTGCCATCACGGAGCCTCCTATCACGTCTGTAAGCCTTGATAAATCTTTTCCTCTCCCAAGCTGCTCTTGGTCTGGTGTTATTGCCTTTCTTATGCTAAAGTTCTCCCTGCCATCAGGGAGCCTCCCCTGAGGTCTGCAAGCAGAAATCTACCCTTTCCTCCCACAAGCCCCTTCTGTTTGGAAGCTTTCTGCCAGCAACAAGAAGGTGACAGCAACCATGGTGAATGGATTCGACACGATCTGGAACTTTCTCCCTTAACAGCTGTAGCACATATTACTCGCTCCTGAAGACAGCTTTTCTAACTACAGCTTGGCCTACTGAGCCTCATGGGTGTCAGATCCTAGGAATGACCTTTCCTTTCAATACAAGACCGGAAATAGTATGTAACATTTGGCCTCTGCAGGCACGAAAATGTGATGCTTGGCTCACAAGAACGATGCGCTACATTTCTGTGCAATGCACCTGAACCTATTTCAGTGTCATTGCAACAGGCTGCCTGGCTGACGGACCTGTGACTGTGAGAGGTGGAATTGTCACAGCGTCACAGACAAAGTTCTTGGGTTACCTTTAGCCTCTGTAATAGCCATCACTGACCTCTTTGTCTGACCTAACGTCCTCGTGGTGACCCAGGGATCAGGTGACACCGTTTTGGAATGTCGTCTGTCATCAGACGGCATGTGAAGCCTGCAGCTCAGAGTTCCCTGCTTTGCTGTAGCCCTCCTACTTGATGTCTCCACCAGTCTATTGAAAGTGCCTTGGTTTATGACTTTCTGCTGGCTCTGTAACTATAAGAACGTCATTAAGTTGGTAACATGTGAGAATATGAATTGTGGGGTAACACGAATCTGTTCCCAGCCCATGGTCACTCATATTTGCCTCCAGAATAAGCCATCTCTGATTCCCTTTGAGGTGAGCTGTATCCTCTGAACTGACAGCCCCTCCCTCCACCATGGGGCGTCTGGCAGATCCTCGCTGTTAAGTTTGCCCACTGGCCTTTGTTCTAACCCCAAAATGCCTTCCTGTTCCCTTTCTTCTCTCTCCCTTCCTTGGATGCAAGCTGGAATCCTAGGCATGCTTTCCCTGACACTTTGGGGTGTTTTCACCTTTTTCGCAGTAAGTCTCCCTTTGTCTGCCATCTTCATATTGTCACACGGTCACGAGACAAAGGACTCGACAGTGTAAAAGTCTTCCACAGTCATTTCTTCTCAGTCATTTCCGAATGTTGAGTCATTACCCACCCCTCCCCCACCCCCAGACTTATCTCGGGTTGGCATTGAACTTCTGATCCTCCTGCCTCTGCCTCTTCAGCAATATCCTACCCGCGTGCATCACTACAACCAGCCCCCCCCCCCACCACCACCAGTATCATCACACAGCTATGTTTCTCTTCGTGTTCTTGGTAGTTGCCCTTCCAGATCCTTCGCCAGCTAAGTGAGGTTGAGTCTGTTACACAACTGCCCTCTGAGGATTTCTCTCAGCCATGCCTGTGGATGCTCTGCGGTCTGCTGTGCTGCGCCCTCTCTTCCTGGAGCTACACCGGGCTCTGAGTTCACTTGCTCCTCTTTCCAGCAGCGCAGTACAGAAGGGCACGTGAGACGGCAGCTTATTTGAATCGACCTCTGTGAAAACTCTACCCCAGTCTTGTTTGGTGGCTTGGGAACTGCCTTCATTGCCAAAGGGCTGGCCCACTGTGCATCGCCATTGTAGATATGGCACTAACGCAATTCCTCGTTCACCCGTGTGGCATGCTTTCCTAGGTGTAGTTGATGAAATTTATTTTAGAAAATTCGTATTTATCAGGGCCTCTGCCTATCTGACCATTCGTTTTCTTTGGTTTTAGTAAATTTTCTTCTGTAAATACCTCCTCCAGGCCCCATTGTAATAACCTCTACTTAGCAAGTATATATCTTTCCAAATTTATCACCTAATACATTTATCCATTTTACAAAGTTCCACAATTTTACTTTTTTTTTTAAATTATTTATTTATTTATTTATTTGAGAGCGACAGACATAGAAAGAAAGACAGATAGAGGAAGAGAGAGAATGGGCGCGCCAGGGCTTCCAGCCTCTGCAAACGAACTCCAGACGCGTGCGCCCCCTTGTGCATCTGGCTAACGTGGGACCTGGGGAACCGAGCCTCGAACCAGGGTCCTTAGGCTTCACAGGCAAGCGCTTAACTGCTAAGCCATCTCTCCAGCCCCACAATTTTACTTTTAAATTCTATTTTCTGAAAATAATATGCCCTGGCTTTGCTAGTGATGTTTTTTAATTAAAAAGAAAATTAAAAATTTCCACAATTGTATTTCCTCTGATCATGCCCTCTCTCTTTTTCATTTCCTGTCCCTTTCTCCCTCCCCCAAGACTACATTTCTATTTCACATTAACATTTTTCCTTAAATATGACTAAATTATTATCTTCTCCTAAGTAATGATAAGGTAGCACACCTCCAAGCGTGATTAGAAGAACCGATAGTACTTTGCAGACAGATGAAGTCATTGTGGATTTTTCAAACATCGACACTTATTAGTATTCATTTTGGTCTGTAGCCACGGAAAACAAGCCCTGCTGTCTTTGTACTTGGATTCATAGGCCAATATCATGACTCTAGGAGCTCTATCATGTTGAGTCCAAGTACTAGTCTAAAAAAGTTACCAAGAGTAATGGTGAAATGTCAGAAAAGGCTTTAATCAAATGGTCACTTAGGGGAAAAGGAAAGTGCACGTTGTAATCCATCCTGGCAGCATTTCCACAGCTAAAAGTTCCGCCTCATGGCTCTGGTCACGTGGGTCTGCTCTATCCCGCTCACAGCACTGGTTCCATTCTGGTTGTCTAATCGGGGGTTGATCTGTGTGTGAGGTTCTGCTGCTCTTGGAATCTAAGGTGACGTCAGCTTGTGACTCTAAACCATCAAATGCCTTTTAGAGAGTAAGAAAATGATCAGAAACGGGACATTGTGAATTTCTCAGTCTTTTCTTCATGTCTTCAACTTTGAAGGGGGTAAGTAAGATGGGTGAGCTATAAACCATCTTCGGGCAGGCAGGCAGTCCTTGAGTGATTAACGTGCGTGTTTGCAGAGATGATCAGGAGTCTGACCCAAAGTAAAGAGAGATATGAAATGAACTCAGAGATGTTTGATTTCCATCCTGCTTTAGTCACCTTGTTTGCCCAAGAGAGAATCAGGGTGTTTTAGCCAAAGCAGTTTTTAAGTGCCTGCTGCATCTTGGCTGCTGTGACAGCAGTAGCTGTTGACATTCTGAGAACTGAGGGCAGGAATGTCCCTTTCTTCCTCGGGCCTCGCACATTTCCTCTCACTGCTGCCCTCTGGCTCTTCTCACGTCCCGCAAACCCTTCCAGACATGACAGCAAAATTCAAGTGCTAATTGTCAATCTACGTCAAAAAACAGCCTGACACAATCTGTATTTCAGAAATGAGGGAACACGTGTTCTGACAGTGTCAGGAGGTTCCCCTCTCCATGACTCATTTCCTCACGTGCTTTCCCTGGGGTGCACATGTCCCTGACCACTCAGACACTGGCTTTCCAAGGCCGCAGTTCTCACCACAGATGATTCCTGTCTCCAGAGACTTGACTCATTTAGCAAAAATTTCAAAGATCACCTTTTCACAGCAAGGGCCAATCCTCATCATCTTACTCAGGAGGATAAGTGACAAGTGATCTCATGGTTCTTTCCTAAATGATCTCTTCGGTAGGTAAGAAAGGGCACAGAGAGCATCGCATCCCTATGACATCTGCTTCCCATGCCTGAGATTTCCACGGCTTTCCCTGCTCCCAGAAATGTGCAGTGTGTGTGCGTATGCGTGTGCATGCATGTGTTTACACTTTAGCTTCAAATGCCATTATGCAATTAGATACGACAGGAACCCTAACCAGTGCCTGAAGGGCTCCAAGCATGCAGCACACGAGACAGAGAAAACAGGACATTTGTCAGAGGTTGGCTCTGACCATTGGACCGCAGCCACACAAAAGCTCACGGACAGTGTGCCGCGGATCTTCTCCAGTCCCCCAGCGAGGAGCAAGTCAGTGGCTTGCCCTGCGTCAGACCTTCCACTTCCGCACCTCTGTCCACGTCCCACGTGACTTCTCCTTCCCAGATCTTCCCCTGTGTTCCCTGACATTTTCTGTACTTTGCCAGAACTGAATCACAACTGTGATGGTGCAAAGGACCTAAATACATATGTAAATGATGAAATTGACTGTGATACTTAAGTATTGTAAGCATTTTATTACCTTCACATAAAAAAAAAAAAAAACAAAGAGAGAAACTATTGACTCTTTTATCCTCTGTCATTGGGCAGATGACAAAATTCAAGGTAAGATCACTTCCTCTTCCTCATTTTTCCATTTCCCTTTTTTTTTTTTTGCACTGAGAAATTTTTAAGCCACCTGAGATATCAAATTATTTCAATAAAATGTGTCTTTATATTTGGCTTTACATTGGATCTCTTAGGTTCTTCTATTTCTTTTAAGTAAAACCTCTCTGTTAAATAAAACCCATTTGTTACATATTTTGTTCATTTTTAAAAATTTATTTATTTGAGAGCAACTGACAGAACAAGAAAGGCAGAGAGAGAGAGAGAGAATGGGCGCACCAGGGCCTCCAGCCACTGCAAACGAACTCCAGATGCATTCACCCCTTTGTGCATCTGGCTAACGTGGGTCCTGGGGAATTGAGCCACGAACTGGGGTCCTTAGGTTTCATGGGCAAACGCTTAACCACTAAGCCATCTGTCCAGCACTGTTACATTTTTAAGTAACAAAAATGCTGCTTTGGGTTTTTGGGGTTTTTTTTGTTTTGTTTTGTTTTTTTTGAGGAAGATTTTCACTCTAGTCCAGGCTAACCTGGAATTTGTAGTCTCAGGGTGGCCTCAAACTCATGGCGATTCTCCTATCTGCCTCCCAAGTGCTGGGATTTAAGGCTGCTTTGGGTTTTCTACCTCCATTGCCTTGTAGCTGGTTGGGAGCTGAGGCTACACCACACTGCCCAGCATGGAGAGACAAGATTTGCAGTAACTCTCATCTGGGAGTTAGAGGAAATCCAAAATTCAATTTATCATTTGACTTGAGCCTTAAATACATGGCTTTCATAGCATTGTGAGTAAGTGACTGTCTGTTACTTTAGTTTTGAAATTCGTTCCTCCACAGAGTAATGAAGTTCAGTGATTTTTTTTCCCATGGTATAAAGAAGAGGAAGAAATAAGTGTATGCATACAAAACGTTGGCCTCAGTTGAGGGACACGAAGCTCTGCAAGTATAGTTAGGTGGACGTGGACGTGCTCAGTGAGTGCCGTCAGCATGTCTGATCTTCTTCCTACTCTCACACAGATACATGGTGGGTGCTCTCTTGGGATTATGGAATCCAATGGTTATTCTGGAGGAAATGTATGCGACTGAAGTAATTACCTTTAATGATGGGTAAAGATGTGAACTACATGCTGACTCTTTGGAATATGTTTATATATTTGGAACCAATGACACATTTAATTGATCTAGAAATACGGGCTGGAGAAATGGATTAGCCATTACAGTGTTTGCCTGCAGAGCCAAAGGACCCAGGTTCAACTCCCCAAGACCCACAAAAACCAGATGCACAAGGGGCATATGTTTCTGGGGTTCATTTGCAGGGGCTGGAGGCCCTGAGTGTCAATCTTTATCTGCCTCTTTCTCTCTCCTCCTCTCTTTCTCTAAAATAAATAAATAAGAATTAAAAAAAGAAATAATCATGAGGAAGTGATGACTACTATAGCACAGGGTAAACTGCTGATCTGAATACATTTCAAGAGGACTTGGGGGCTGGAGAGATGGCTTAGTGGTTAAGCGCTTGCCTATGAAGCCTAAGGACCCCGGTTCGAGGCTTGGCTCCCCAGGTCCCACGTTAGCCAGATGCACAAGGGGGCGCACGTGTCTGGAGTTCGTTTGCAGAGGCTGGAAGCCCTGGCGCGCCCATTCTCTCTCTCTCTCCCTCTATCTGTCTTTCTCTCTGTGTCTGTCGCTCTCAAATAAATAAATAAAAAAAAATTTAAAAAAAAAAGGACTTGGAGTTGAAAATCAACTATGCTATGATAGTTCAAAGGTGACTAGTTTGTAATGAAAATACAATTTTAAAAATCTCTTCTCTTTACATATAGAAATGCCTTTGAAATTAAAATATAATTCCACTTATGTAATAGCTAGTCTTTAAATACTGGTGTTATTAATTAGCCATTAATTTTAAGCAAACAGTAAAAGTATTATCATTAGATCATTTTGTATTCTTATGTGGTAGAATGTGTTGACGTATTACAACAGTGGCTTCCTCATTTCTTCAAGGTGTGAACTGCAGGTATACCATCAAGACTGCATGAGCAAGCATACACCTGAACCCTCAGTTACCCTGAAGGCTCGTTCAGGAAGATGGGAAGTTCGAGACAAGCTTGGTCAACCTCGGGAGATCTTGTGTCAAAATAAAAGTGAAAGGACTGGGGCTAGAGTTCAGTGGCAAAGGGCTTGCTTAGCATCTAAGAGGCTCCAGGTTCAATCTATAGTACCACAAGCAAAGGTAGAAAGAACAAGAAAAGCTACATTTCTAGAGGTAAATTTCTCTGCAGAAAAATGATTCATATATTTTGGGCCCAAAATAAATGAAATAATTTTTGGATAAATTTTCTGTGGGTTTTACATTTAAAAATGTACAATTCTAGGGCTGGAGAGATGGCTCAGCATTTAAGGCATTTGCCTGCAAGGCCAAAGGACCCAGGTTCTGTTCCCCAGGACCCATGTTAACCAAATGCACAAGGAGGCGCATGCGTTTGGAGTTCATTTGCAGTGGCTGGAGGCCCTGGCGCACCCATTCTCTCCCTTTCTCTCTCTCCCTCTTTATATGTTAAATAATTAAATAAAAATATTTTTAAAAGTACAATTCTGATCCAGGTGTGGTGGTACACACCTTTAACTCCAGCACTCAGGAGGCAGAGATAGGAATATTGCGTGAGTTTGAGGCTACCCTTAGACTACCTAATGAATTCCAAGTCAGCCTGAGATAGAGAAAGACCCTACCTGAGAAATCCAAAAGTTAAAAAAAGTACAATTCTGAATGATCATACTTATAATACAGGTTAATAGAAAGGTAATTAATAAACCTGCTATCAGAATGCAGTGGTCCATAATTTTAATTATAAATCTAATTTATTATTATTAAAACAAATGATTGAACAAAATATATTCATTGTTTCACAACACATATTTTTAAATATATATATATGGTTTTCTAATGTAGGATTTCACTCTAGCCCAGGCTGACCTGGTATTAATAAGCCTACTGAAATGTACTCAAAAATTAAGTGACAGATTAATAAAGAAATCATTTACATTTCCTACTTGGCTTACATAATCATGGAATAGTTGGCTTATGAATTATTAACACATTAGTTACTAAGACTCCATGGTCTAATTCTTTCCTGTTAATTGTGTAGATGCTAAGTCAATGACATATAGCATCACAACATATAATCCACTTCAGTTCTGAAAACACTAATTTAATTTCTTTTATCAATCTTTACATCTCACCACAATATCAGATCGTTTACTTCATATTATCTGATAATTTACACATATAGTTGTTTCAATGTTATATACTCTCTATAAGAATAATTTTAAATAACAAATTGTAGTTACTTACTATTATAACCATTCAAACCCTTGAAATAGAAAATTATGGGTGCCTTTAGGCAGAATTTGTCCATCTGTTTTCACACTGAGAGTTCTTTCCTTGATAAAACCTTTCTCACTGGGCTGGAGAGATGGCTTAGCAGGTAAGGCATTGGCCTGCAAAGCCAAAGGACCCAGGTTTAATTACCCAGAACCGACATGAGCCAGATGTACAAGGTGACACATGCATCTGGAACCTGTTAGCAGTGGCTGGAGGTTCCAGAATGCCTGCCTCTCTCCCTCTCCCTATCTCTCTCTCTCTCTCTCTCTCTCTGCCTCCCAAATAAATAAATAAAAATAAAATATTAAAAAACCTCTCTCCCTACTTAAATTATAGCAGCACAGTTAATGTTTAAACTTTATGCACTGCTTTCCTAGGGCAGCCTGAATTTATCATAAATGCTGACCTAAATCATGGCAAGGTAAAATAATTAGTGTTTCCAAGATAACCTCAACAGTGACTAGAACTCTCATGGCCTGGGGATGGTTACGTTGCTGCCTGACAGTGGGAAAAAGAGAATGTGGCTTTTAGAATTATTCTCAAATGGAGAAAAATAGAATGGACAATGGATATCAGTAAGAGTTTGAAACCCAAGGACACTAAAGGAAATTCTTGAAGCAAAACCACACTATTTCAAATTTCTAGTAAAGCAAATGATTCATTGGCCGTTGCTTGAGTGACCAAGGGGCACTCTGAGAATCTCAAGGCACTCAGAGCATTTGAAAACCAGTTCACGAGTGTGTGCATGAAGGTATTTGAAGTCACAAGACATGGCATAGAAGTTGAATGAGTTTGTTGGGATTTGACAAATAGTGGTTACAGTGGAAAAGTCAGAGGAAGATGCTCCTTGCTGCTGGTGTGCAGCATGGTGGTGACTTTCCCAAAGAGCGCATCGTTAAAGCTGAAAGGTGGCTCCTTGGAGGAGGTGGTAAACAGAGACCCACAGAGAACAGTTCAGTCCACACTAGGCCCTGGTGGACACGACTGAGAAAAAGGCATCATCACAATGATGGATTCGTGGCTGACTGAAAATCTCAGCCAGCGGTGATTAAAGGAGAGGCGTCCATGGGCAAGGATGGTTCTGGGAGGCGCCGTTGGCTTTACTCTTCCTAAGTCTTTTTCAAAGTCTTATCAACCACTTGGATAAAACTAAACAAGGAATCACTACTTAAACTGTGCGTGGTTAATAGTTAAGTTTTACAGCAATCATGTTAAATGGAAGAAAAGTTGCTTACAAGGGGGCAGTGGTAGGGCTGCTCAACGTAATTGTGACCTGGAAAAACCTGAAACCTAAACAGACTTGGCCATTCATACTACAAAAGAAAATATAAAATTATTACACACCAAAAATGAGCAAAATGGGAAAATATGTGATGTAGATATAAATCACACACCTAATAACCAGTGTGTTTAATTTTCTAGGCTCACAGTAGGGAGATACATGAACTGGCCAGTCATAATTTGTATTTGTTGAGTCATGATGTATAGGCAGAAGGAAATATCATTTGTGGAAACTACTGGGAATGGATACTTATTTTCAAGAAGCAGATGAATAAAAAGTGAATTCGATTCAGCAGACTGTAAGACATAATCCACACTGTGTTCAAACATAAGTCACATGCCCATTTGGGTCAAGACTGGGGTCAACAGGGACTGTCTGATGTAGAATTTGATTGCAAAATGCTTTTCATATGTTATTTCCAGCAGCAAAACTGAAGTCCTATAAAAAGTGAAATATAGAAAGCAAGTACAACAGTGTACCTGAAAAACACAATCTCCATCGCCATGACAGGTAATATTCTTGGGAAGTATTTGCTGTTGCTTCTAGAAAGCAAACAGGTTTTGAAAGAATTGTATTTCCAAAAGCCATCATTTTGACACAAGAAAATGTTGGACTGCTGAAAACTAAATAGGCTTTGGTGCTCCAAAATTAAAAGGCAGAAGGCTATCACCCAGTGTGAGAACAAGGAAGGCAAGAAGCCTTAAAGAGCCATGGCCCTCCCATTAAACGAACATTTGAAGTGGTAAATCGCAAGTGACCGCTTTCCTCATCACATTACTCATTCTTCCAGCAAGAAAGATATTTCCTCCTTGTTTCTAATTTTCTTTCTCTCCTCTGCATCATTAACTCCCCTGGTGTTGTTTCTAGTAACTTTTAATTTAAAACCATGAATTTAATTAGAGGATGAAATTATTCTTTAAGATTGTATTAGTCAGAGTTCCCTAGAGGAACAGAATTGATAGAATGAATCTATGTCATTAAAGGGATTTATTAGATTCCTGACTCGATAAGGGCGGCCAAACAATGTCTGCAGGCTGGAGAGCCGACGGACACGGTGAGGCTGGATGCCTCAGCAGCCCCAAATCTGGTGCTGAAGGTCTGGCGGGATCTGGGGGAGCAAATGGTCTTCAGTCTACGGTGGAAGTCTGAAGAAGCTGTGCTCTTCTGTCCACGGAGGATGAGCCTGGTGGGGAGGAGGGCAGCCCGCAACAAAACTCAGTAAGAGTTTTTCTTTCTTTCTCTCTTCCTTTTTTAAATTAATTATCATCATTATTATAATTTTATGTTTATTTTTTGGCTTTTCGAGGTAGGGTCTCGCTGTAGCTCAGGCTGACCTGGAATTCACTATGGAGTCTCAGGGAGGCCTCGAACTCCCGACGATCCTCCTACGTCTCCCTCCCGAGTGCTGGGATAAAAGGCGTGCGCCACCTCGCCCGCGAGGTTTTCCTTCCTTACCCTTCGCGCAAGACTCTCTCCTTTCCCCTCGCCGCAAGTCCTGATGGAGGAAGACGGCCTTCACTGTGGCCTGACCCGGACCTTAGCCAAGACCTAGGAAACCTTTTCCTCTACTGAGCCTCCTTTCCAATTCCCACGTCCTGCGTGGTGTCCCATGAGCCGGGAAGGGCTGGTGACGACCTGGGGGTCGGGTAAACCAGCGGATAAGCCCAGTGGAGGGAGGGGCTTCCACATCCAAACAGCGCAGCGGGGGGTTGCAGACGCGGCTTAGCAGATGCGCGACCTCCCGACACCCACCCCGACTCTGCCAGCATCGCCCCTGATCCAACGCACAGGTTTTCCTCCTAGGGTAAGGCTCTTACCATTCTCTTCTCGCGCTTTTTCTAATTTTGTTTTCTATAGTTTATTGGATTTTATTCTGTAAAGAATTCTCCAGCAAATATTGTCATATGTTTTAGTTATCTCTTTAAAAAGAATCTTATTTCGAGCAGGGCGTGGTGGCGCACGCCTTTAATTCCAGCACTGGGGAGGCAGAGGTAGGAGGATCGCAGTGACTTCAAGGCCACCCTGAGATTACATAAGTGAATTAAAGTTCAGCCTGGACCAGAGACACTCTACCTCAAAAAAAAAAAAAAAAAGATCTTATTTCAAAAATAATGACTCTCGCTTCAGTTTTTTACTCCCTAATTCACATATTTAGAGTAGGATTAAAAATATTTATGAACACAAAGACTTTGGGTTTTTCTAAATATTTCTGAAATAGCATTTTGCCCATGTAAAGGACTAAAACAATTTTATCTTTTGATATAGTCATATTAAAATTTTGATCATTCATTTGACAACTTAGATTTGAATCTTCAAATCTACTGTATATTATTTTGTGATTATTTTATTTATTTAATTGTATTGATTGTATATTACAGGAGTGACTTAGTCATGTGCATCATAATAAGTAATATATAGCCTAATATTGTATGCGTAATGCTCAATATATTAGAACAAACTACCACATCATGGACATATTATACAACAGAAATTTATTTCCATAATTCTAATGGCTATAAGTCGAAGCTCATGATGCTAGTCATTTTGATTCCTGGTAACGACCCTCTTCCTTAAAAAATGACTACCTTCCTTCTCAGCTTCTCAATCCTAACAGGTCCCGGGTGTACAAGATGGGAGCAAGGAGGGAGAAAGAGAGGCAGAAAGAGAGACTAATTTCTCATGTGCACCTTTGTGGGATCATGTTCTCCTAGTTTCTAACATAACTTAACATTAATCAACTTTGCAATGACCCTAGTTCCAAATACTTCCAGAAAATTGGGATTTATGACATAAATTTATGAATTAAGCCAGGCTTACCCAAATGCTAATGGTAACCCTATGCACTGGTTTGTCCTTGATGTTATGGATGCAGTGTGTGCAAACCCAATTTAATTATTAAATGTACCCTCAGAGCAACAATTTCAGAACAAGTGATTTGTCAGTTCCATAAGAAATACCCCACAGTCCTTGGCCATAGTTCATTCCTATATTTCATTCTTATAATTCATTCCTACAGCTTGTTTTTATAGTTTATTCCGATGTCATTTCTAACCCTCTGAGGAGCAGAAGTACAGCATGTCCTGGGAGGCCTCTGATAGCGCCGGCCGTGTCCGCGCCAGTGTGCTCACTACTAACCTCGGTCCAACGAGAGAAATCATAAACAGGTTAATGATCAACCTACGAAGATATATTTGAACAGAAGCATTAATAAAATTCTTGCACAAACTTAACAGGATGTTTTGAGAACATGGTCTAATTATACAGCATCTTTTCCATTCCTGAGGGCAACATCACTCACATTAGCCTAAGTTTTCTTCTTCTCAGCATTAACAAAAGAGTTATTTGAATGATTTTCAATAATGTTTTATTATCACCATATATATGTATATTTTATAGTAATATTCATTTCATTCGTGTCTTAATTCCTGTGTTCTAAATGCTTGAAATCTCTGTGTATATTTTTATATAGTTTGTTTGTATTAGTTAATTGAGTTAATGAGTTTGTATTTTATAATATAATGATATAAAAGAATGGTAGAATGTTAGTGTCTAACATTACTTTCGATATTTGACTTGTAATTTCTATCAACGAAAAAGCTCAATAATTTAATAATAAGCTTGAATACAGATGAATTTGTACTGCACATTATCTTATCAATATGAAATAACTTTTGGACCACTTTCATTTTCTTTTCTCCTGTTTCTTCCTCTATTCAATATTAATATTGACACCTTTGCTTTATTATGCCTATCATTTTCTAGCAAGTTTTGGTCCATTGTAATACTTTTATTAAAGGTTCACTTTTATATCAATTCTTTGTATGCCTCTAATTTTAACTTCTAAAAGAAAGAAACAAGAAATTAGGCCATCACATACACTTGCATCACAAGAAATGGCCATATATATATATATATATATATATATATATATATATATATATATATATATGTGTGTGTGTGTGTGTGTGTGTGTGTGTGTGTGTGTGTGTGTGCGTGTGTGTGTGGAGAGAGAGAGAGAGAGAGAGAGAGCGCATGAGCTATGGGAAAACAATATGTTCATATTGATTCTGCATGATCTGTTTATACTACATCAAACTCTTAGAGGAGTGACCTTAAGTTTAACTTTTCTAAAAAATTGGGAGGTCAATAAAATTTAAACTATTTTTTTTATGTAGCAATATTATTGGATTTCTGTGTGCATGTAGTTGTTTATGCACATATGAACTCAGAAGGACTCCAAGACAAAGACCTTCACTTTATGTCTTCAGAGCCCTTGGCTTGCTTCCACAGCCATGAGCAGCCCTGGTTAGGGGTGAGAGCACCGTTGACCTTGCCTCCACTGTTGGGCCGAGCTCACACCACAAGCGTGCTCAGGACCGCTAGGCTCCTCCTTTGGCGGTGGAGCTGGGAGGTAGTCAGGGCCATGCTGGTACTGGGATGAGGCCATTTGCGAGGAATACTGACTCTTGCATCTTGGAAGGATATTTAGAGGAAAATTTTGAGCTGAGCACTTGCATCCTGAAACACCAAGGCTGGACCATCAAACTTTTCTCCTATTTCCCCAAAGGCATAGGTGCCAGTGCAATCACAAACTCGCAACTTTAGAAGCACAGGGGAATAATCAGAACCATGACAAGGACAGGACAACTAAATTTCTAATAATTTGTAATAGAAATGCACACTGTGATAAGCACTTTACATCAGTAGACATATTTTGATTTTTTGTGGTAGAGATGGTTAATATTTTGATGATCATTAAATGATTTTATTCAAAATAGGTATTGAATTGAATGTTAAAATATTAAAAGTATAAGTTGAGATCTAAACAGTAACATAATGTTCAGTTAATACCGATGTTTTAAAAATGAATGCACTTTCATCTGAATGCCTGGGTATATGGAAGAAAACTACAGGATAATGTAAAATTAGGGGAAATTCCTTATCTGAATCTTAATTCCCTTTAAAGTTCCTTGGCATTCACAGTAACAGAGATTTAGAGTTTACCATTTTTTTGTTAGGTTCCTATTTGTTACATATTTTATGAGTTGTCCTTTAAAATTATCCTCATGCTAAAAGTTAAGAATTCTAAACTTTGTGACCTTTAATAATATTATTCAGCCATACATCTGAAAAATGTTTAATGAGTTAATACCTAGAATATATAAATAATTAAATAAAACAACAAAGTCATAAAACCAAGTTAACCCAGTAAAAATAAATGGGCAGAGAAATGAACAGAGTTCTCGAAGAAGAAATACAAATGGTTAATAAACATTTAAAAAATGTTCAACATCTTTAGCCATCAGGAAAGTGAAAATTAAAACAACTTTGACATTCCATCCATCTCACTGCCATCAAAATTGCTTTCATCAAAAAGTCAAATGACAGGTTATCCTGGCTAAGGTGTAGGTAAAGAGGAGCCTTATCCATGGCTGGTGGGAGAGGAAACTGATGCCCCCTATGTCTGCTGGTCTGGAAGTTTCTTCAAAACCTACTATATGACCCAGCTCTACCATGCCAGAAAATAAACCCTGAGGACTCTCCACGTCACTACAGTCATACTTGCTCAACCATGCTTGTGGCTGTTCTATGCACAATAAACAGGAAATTGTCTCATCCCAGATGCCATCAACTGAGAAATGCATAATGAAGACTTGGTACATATACATAATAGGGTTCAATTAATTGATAAGGAAAATATAATTATATAATTAGAATATATTATATATTTTTATATCTTATTATATATAACATATAAGGAAATTATAATGATATAATTATGAAATTTGCAGAATAAAAGATGGGCCTTTTCTGAAAATTTTATTAATATATTATATACATATATGAGGTGAGGCTTTCATATATTCAATAGTAGAATTCATACATTGCATTTGGAAAAAGTCACTAGACAACTACACTATAACATATAAGATTTTAAGTGAACCTTCACATTCCTTGTTTTCTGAGGAATATGAGTTGGTTAAGTGTTGTTTTTTTAATCATTACAAATTAGGATACAATTATTGCACTAAGAAGAGTAAAGGATGATGATAGATAGAAAGAAACTTATGGAAGAAGGGAATGAAGAAAGGATGGAAAGGAAAGAAAAACGAAAGGAGGGATGGAGAGGTTGCTCAATGGTTAAGGAACTTGCCTGCAAATCCTAATGACTCAAGTTTGAGTCCCCAGACCCAAGTCAATCAATCTAGATACACAAAGTGGCACAGCATGTGTCTGGAGTTTATTTACAGTGGCTGGAGTCTCTGATTTGCCCATTCTGTCTGTCTGTCTTCTGTCTCACGCTGTTTAAAAATAACTAAATAAATATTTTAAAGAAAGGAAAGAAAAGGAAAAAGAAAATAGCATCAATGTTGAAAACCTTTAAAATATAGAACTGTTTAGGACTTTCATTTTTTTAATCTCACATTCTATAAACCTTGACACATATAAGACATAATCAAATATTAAAGGTGGAGAGGTCTGGATAGGATCATGTATTCTTAGCTTATGTGGAGTTGTCTCCTTGTTCTCAACTTTTTACCAAATATTTATAAACTATCCCCCCCCCCAATTATATACACTGACACTAGGACTAACACCAAAAAGAAAAAATATATATATAATTGATAGCAAATCCTGTGTGTGTGAAATAAGCATCATTCCAGAAATTAGCATTGCCAATGGACAGGCAAACACTGAAGATGGGACTGACCCACTGGCTGTGTGGCCATCACTCTAGGACATACACTTATGAGCTCAGCCAGGATCCCGATGAAACTCAGCTTGAAGCCCCTGACATGTCATAGATTGTGCATTTACTCTGACATCATCTAAAATTGCTATAAGAAAAAGCAATGAAAGGACAGATTATCTGGCTCAGGTGACACCTACCTGCTTTCCCAGGACTTGCTTGGGAGGTTGGAAGGAGGAGGCAGACAGATCGAAATTGGGGCTCTCACTATCTCACAATTTAAAATTATATACTTGAGGTCTTGGGAGATGGCTTAGCAGTTAAGGCATTTGGCTGCAAAGCCAAAAGATCCTGGTTTGACTCTCCAGGACCCACGTAAGCCAGATGTACAAGGGGTGCATGTATCTGGAGTTTGTTTGCAGTGGCTGGAAGCCCTGGCATGCCTATTTTCTCTCTGTGTCTCTCTGTCTCTCTCTGCTTCTTTCTTTCTCTCAAACAAATAATAAAATATATTTTTAAAAAAATTACATACTTGAATAGCAGGCAAACTCAATACCTAGGATTCCTTCTGCAGTTGGATTGGGGTGTAAGAGCTTCACTCGGCACCTGAAACTACTACTCTGAAGGTGCATAAAGTTGGATTTCCAAGTCTAAGAGCACTGTTGATAATTAGAAAATCCAAACATCAAATCAACTCAGGATGCAAAAATCACTGCATTGTAATACAAGAAACACAAAGAATCAAGACAATTAAACCCCACCAAAAATTATGAATCCATCAGAAATGACCCCCAATGAGACTGTTTTAGGGGAAATGCTGGACAAATTAAAAAAAAAAAAACAAAAAAAACAAAGAACGATTTTATCTATACTCAAAGAAATCAAAGAAGAAAACAAACTCCTGAAGGAATTCCAAGAGAACACACGAAACCAACTTAATGAAATAAAGAGGTCATTACAAAATATGAGTAAGAAAATAGAAATGCTAAAGAAAAACCAGGCAGAAATTCTAGCACTTAAAAACACAATCAGTCAAATAAAAAAGTCTGTGGAATGTCTTACCAGTAGAGTGGATGAAGGGAGAACAGAATATCTAAACTAGAAGGCCTAGTAGTAGATCTACTATAGTCTAACAAAGATAAAGATAAGCTAACAGGAAGGTATGAATGGTAATTTTAAGATATTCAGGACACTATGAAAAGATCAAACATAAGCATTAAGAGTATTGTAGAAGGAGAAGAATTTCAATCCAAAGGCACAGTAGACATTTTCAACAAAATCATAGAAGAAAAATTTCCCCAAATTAGGAAAGAAATGGCAATGCAGATACAGGAAGCTTTCAGAACACCAAACAGATGAAACCTGGAAAGAAACTCTCCTTACCATATTATAATGAAACTACTAAACACACAATCCAAAGAAAATATATTGAAAGCAATTAAAGATAAAAAGTAAGTCACCTATAAAGGCAAGCCTATCTAGATCACAGCAAATTACTCAACATAAACTTTAAGAGCCAAAAGGGCTTGGAATGAAGTATCCCAAGTTCTGAAAGATGATACTTGTCAACCAAGATTACTTCATCCCGCAAAGCTATCTATCCAAATTGAAGGAGAAATAAGGACATTCAACAATTAAAACAGGCTAAAGGAATTTATGACAACTAAGCCAGCTCTACAGACTTGAAAAAAAAGACTTGAAAGAATCTTTCATGAAGAGAAAAGCAAAGTACACATATGAGGAAATAAAAAAAAAAAACAAAAAAAAAACAAACTATATTCAAATAACAGTTAAAACAAGAGAGTAAGTAGAAATCAGGCAGCATTGCAAAAAAGAAGAAAGGAAAGAATAAAAACATACCTTCCCATAACAACTCTTAATAACAATGGCCTCATTGCCCCAAACAAAAAAATACAGGTTTAAAGACAGGATTAAAAGGCATGGAGATAGACAGTGTCTTAGGGTGAAATGATGGAAAACAGTATTTCAAGCAAATGTGCCTAGGAACAAGCAGTATTGCTATCCTAATATCTGACAGAATTGCCTTCAAATCAACATTAGTAAAAGATCAAGAAAGTCACTTTATACTGATTAAAGGAACACTCCCACAAGAGGACATTATAATCCTAAACATATATACACATAAAATGGGGGCTCACAATTTCATTGAACAAGCACTATTAGACTTAAGATCACACATAGCATGAAACATAATTGTAGTGGGTAACTTCAGTACCCCGCTCACATCAATTGACATGTCAACCCAGAAAAAAAATAAAGAGAGAGACATGTGGATTAAATGATGTCATGGAACAAATGGACTCAACAGATATCTAGAGAACATTCCATCCAAATATGGCAGAATATGAATTTTTCTCAGCAGCACATGGAACATTCTTCAAAATTGACCATATATTAGGACACAAAGCAAATCTTAATAAATACAGGAAAATTAAAATAATCCCTTGTACTCTATCTGACCACATTGGCATGAAACTACAAATCAGCTGCAAGAAATACCACAGAGCATACAGAAATTCATGAAGACTAAACTGTACACTATTGAATGATGAATGGGTAATTAAGGAAATCAATAAATTCTTAGAATTAAATGATGATGAGTTTGCAACATACCAAAACCTTTGGGGCATAATGAAGTCAGTCCTAAGAGGGAAATTTATAGCTCTAAGTGCCAATATTAAGAAATTAGAGAGTTCCAAAGTAAACAATTTAATGCTTTACCTTAAGATCTTGGAAAAAGTATAAGCCAAAAATCAATAGATAGGAAGAAATAATAAATATTAGGGCATAAATTAATGAAATAGAAACCAACCAAAAATCAAAAGAATCAATGAAAGAAAAAATAAACAAGATTGATAAACCCTTAGCAAATATGACCAGAAGAAAGAGAGAAGAAATTAATAAAAGTAGAATTGACAAAGGTACCATTACAACAGAAACCAAAGAAATTCAGAAAATCATATGGACATACTTTAAGAATATATATGCCTCTAAGTTTGAAAATCTAAAAGAAATACATGATTTCCTTTATTCATATGGCCTACCAAAATTAAATCAAGAATATATAAACCATCTAAATATCCTAATTACAGCTACGAAGACCCAAGCAGTTACAAAAAGTCTCCCAACTAAAAAAAAGTCCAGGCCCAGATGGATTCACTGGTGAATTTTACCAGACCTTCATGGAAGAACTAACACCACTGCTTCTTGAACTTTTTCATAACATAGAAAAGGAAGGAATTCTACTGAACTCCTTCTATGAAGCCAGCATCACCCTGATACCAAACCCAGACAAATACAGAACAAAAAAGGAAATTACAGACCAGTCTCCCTCATGAACATAGATGTAACACTACTCAACAAAATATTGGCAAATAGAACACAAGGATATATCAGAAATATCATTCATCCTGACCAAGCAGACTTTATCCCAGAGACCCAGGGTTGGTTTAATATATGCAATTCAATAAATGTAATACACCATATAAATGGACTGAAGGACAAAATATCACGTGATCATCTCAATAGATGCAGAATAGGCATTCAATAAAATCAAACAATCCTTCATGATAAAAGCCCTATAGAAACTGGGAATAGAAGCAACATATCTCCACATAATAAAAACTATTTATGACAAACCTATAGGCAACATAATAATAAATGGGGAAAATTTTGAAGGTTTTACACTAAATTCAGGAATAAGACAAGGGTATCCACTCTCCCCACTTTTATTTAGTATAGTACTGGAAGCCTTAGCTATACCAATAAGCCAACAGACAATTATAAAAAGGATAAAAATTGGAAATGAAGAGATCAAATTATCATTATTTGCAATGATATGATTCCATACAGAAAGAACCCTAAATACACTACTAGAAATAGAGCTGATAAACACTTTTAGCAATGTAACAGGAGAAAAAATAAAAATACAGAAATCAGTAACTTTCCTAAATGCTAACGACAAACAAGCGGAGGATGAAATCAGAGAATCACTTCCATTCACAACTGCATCAAAATAAACAAATAAATAAATAATCATGGAATAAACCTAACCAAGGAAGTGAAGGATCTCTACAATGAGAACTTTAAAACACTCAAGCAAGAAATTGCAGAAGACACTAGGAAATGGAAAGATATCCCATATTCTTTTTTTGTTGGTTCGTTTGTTTAGTTTTTCAAGGTAGGGTCTCATTCTGGTCCAGGATGACCTGGAATTAACTATGTAGTCTCAGGGTGGCCTCGAACTCAGAGCGATCCTCCTACCTCTGCTTCTCGAGTGCTGGGATTAAAGGTGTGTACCACCACACCCAGCAGATCCCATCTTCTTGGATTGGGAGAATCAATATTGTGAAAATGTCAATCTTACCAAAAGCAATCTACACATTTAATGCAATCCCTATTAAAATTTCAATGGCATTCATCATGGAAATAGAAAAATATCCTAAAATTAATGTGGAACCAACAACAACAACAAAAATATTGAATAGCCAAAATAATTTTGAGCAACAAAAATAAGGCTAGTGGTATCACCAAAGCTGATTTAAAGCTGTATTTAAAAGTCATAGTTATATAAACAGCATGGTAGTGTACAAAGATAGACACATAGACCAATCAAACATAGTAGACAACCCAGATGTTAAGGCAGCTACAGCCATCTGATTTTGGGGAAAAAATTCCAAAATCTATTCATTAGAGGAAAGGGAGCCTCTTCAACAAGTGGTGCTGGGAAAACTGGATATCTAAATGTAAAAGAATGAAAATAGATACTTGTCTTTCTTCACACACAAGAATCAAGTCCAAATGGATCAGGGACCTTAATATCAGACCTGAAACTCTGAAACCGCTAGAGGAGAAGGTAGGGGAAATCCTTAATGAATTTCTGAATATAACCACAATTTCTCAGGAAATAAAATCAGTAATCAACCACTGGTATCTCTTGACATTGCAAAGGTTTTGTACAGCAAAGGACACTGTGAATACAGCAAAGAGACAACCACAGAATGGGCTAAAAATCTTTGCCAGCTATACATCTGATAGAGGATTAATGTCCAGAATATACAAAGAACTCAAAAACAAAACAATAAGGAATCAAACAGCACAGTTAAAAAAATAATGCGCTATGGAACTAAATGGAGAGTTCTCAAAAGAAGAAATGCAAATGTCATATAAACATCTAAAAAATGTTCTACATCCTTATCTATCAGGGAAATGCAAATTAAAACTACTTTGAGATTCTACTTGACTCCTGTCAGAATGGCTATCATCAAGAAAACAAATGATAATAAATGTTGGCAAGGATGCAGAGAAAGCTGAACCCTTCTACACTGTTGGTGGAAATGTAGTTTGGTACAACCACTGTGGAAGTCAGCGTGGCGTTTCTTAAGACAGCTAAAAACAGCTCTCCTGTATGATCCATCTATAACACTCCCAGGCACACACCCTAGCAACTCTTCTCCCTACCTTAGAGATGCTTGGACAACCATGTTTATTGCTGCTCTATTCACAGTAGCTAGAAGAATGGAACCAGCCTAGATGTCCCTCAATAGATGAATGGATAATAAAAATGTTGTAAATTTGCACAGTGGAGTTTTATTCAGTGGTAAAGAAAAATGAAATTTACAGGGAAATGGATGGATCTGGAAAGGATTATACTAAGTGAAGTAACCCAGGCCCAGAAGTCAAATGTCACAAGTTCTCTCTCATTTGTGGATCCTAGCTAAAATGTGTAGACTTGTTTATGAGATGGAACCAAAAATTGGTAGCAGAGGGCAGTAAGCTAGAAAAAAAGCTGTAAGGGAGAGAGGACAGTGAAAGAATTAAAGGTGTGGTATTGTATATTGTAAGTAGAAGAACAGATCATGGAGAGAGTGGAATGGCCTATGTGAGGCCAGGTGAACAGACCGAGTAAAAGAAGGGTGGCGGGAGGGTCAATCAAAATTCAAGATACTCTGAATAAGACATGAAAACCTACTTTCTTAGATATGACATATCCAGAAGTCATAGATTGTTACTAGAAAATTTTCAGTGCCAGGGATGAGATACCTTCCAGTGAGTTGTTGGCTAGGGAGGTCCTTGCTCCTTTCAAAACATTATAGGCTATTGCCAAAGCCTTTGGTTTCTCTTCAGAAACAGATGGTAAGACCCTATTGATTAAGAGTTCACATGTCTGAGTGGCAAGGCCACTGAAAAATCAAGCTGGTGCTGAGCCGAAAATGTCCTCCCTGTATACCAGCTGACTGAAACATGGAAAAAGCTTCACAGAATGCAGTCCTATAGGAGACAAAAGCTACCAGCCATGAAAACAGCAGACACTGGGAGCCTCTAGTTTGGCCAGACAGGCTGAATGACTCAATGGTTCAATAGGAGCATGTCTGCTCTATGAGAAAGCAACTGCTCTCTAATGGGACCTGAAATCTACTCTATGGGAGGGAATACATCCCTGGTACTGAAAACCTCATCAAAAGTCTATGACAGGGGAGGTCATGTCCCTTAGGGGTATAGAGCCTGCTCTTGTCTGGTCTGGTTAAATTCATATATTATGCTCACCAAACTGCCCAGGAAGCAGTGAATTTAATGTTAATATTCATATATTAATTCTACTCTCACTTTTGATTAAAGAAGCTTCTCTTTTCAGATGGCAGTGAGCACCGGGATGACCCAAAAGGCAACATAGTGCTGAGAAGAAGTGACAGAGGAGTGTCCAGCACTGAAACATCTCTATTTCACCCTCTAAGGCTCAGGGTCCATTGTAGAAGATGTGGCAGAAAGAATGTAAGAGCCAAAGGAAGGAATGACTCCTTACAATGCAACTGTCCAGACAGAAATTGGCCTCGATATCCACGACCTTGCAGTGTCTAGCAAGACCTTCACAAGACCCTCATAATAGGAGCAAAAGATGATGACATCAAAATATAAGAGAGACTAATGGAGAAAGGGAGGGGCTATGGTGGAGAGTAGAGTTGTGAAGGGGAAAGTGGGGGAGGGGAGGGAATTATGGTTTGTTGTCTGTAAGAATAGAAGTTGTTAATAATAAAATTATACATTGAAAAAAAAAGAAACAGTAAAGCTCTACAAGTCAGTTTTGCTATCTCCTGTCCTATGTGATGGTCAGGTTTGTTGTTACTCAACTTGCTGACTAGCTCTTGTTGTTATCAGTGTTGTATGAGCTAAGCTATTTTAATGGAATGGGGCACAAAAGGTGGTAGCCTGTTGGGCTAGGAGGAGAAGTTGTAAATAGTGAACTACTATGCAAAAAAAGAAAGAAAGAATGAATGAATGAATGAATGAAAGACAGACAAAGAAAAGGAAAGAAAGAAACAAAAACTAACGATAGAACTAGAAGAGTAAAAGACAGGATAATATGATATCCACACTGACTCCTAATAAACTTGGAATTCTAAATAAGGTGGTTACATTATATAAATATATGTAGTGTCAACATGGGGGAAAATCTATAGATTTCAAATAAATTCATGAAAGGAATTGAAATGTTATTGGAAAGCCAGGCCTTAATGGTTTAGTTCACTCTTACTGATTCAAACATGAGTCCCAGGGCTGGAGAGATGGCTTAGTGATTAAGGCACTTGCCCGAGAAGCCTGAGAACTCATGTTTGAATCTCCAGGTCTTATGTAGTCAGACTCACAGTGACATGCGCATGCAGTGTTGCACGTGTGCACAGGGGGGCGCACATATCTGAAATTCCTTTCTTTCTCTCTCTCTTTCTTTCTTCCTGTCTTTCTTTCTCTATCAAAATACTACTACTACTACTAATAATTAATGAATCCCAATATTATGCAAGATATCAAAAACTAAATGTGACTACTGATTACATTTTTAAAATTTAGTATGCCTAAAGAGGCTATCTTAAGTTAATAATATCATTATTGCTATGAATATAGAAACAAGCAATAGTTTTAACTAAACATGACAGTAAAGTGAGTTAATGTTTATACTAAACTGAAATGCACCTGAGGAACTCCAAATGATTTAACAAGAAAGCATAATTTACCCAATTCATTATTCTAAAAGAAATATTTTATGGTTAGTGCAGTTTGGGCCAAAGAAATTATGTATTGAAATATTGAATAACACAATGGATTATATTAATGAAGTGACAATGGTAAAGACATTATTTCATTTTGGGTAGATTTTACAGACAACAAATAGGCAGACAAATGATAGATGATTCAGAAGACAGAGAAGTAGAAATGGATAATAGACACATAAGAGACCTGAAAGATCAGAGAGGAAGAGAGAGATAAATAGATAGACAGATACCAGGAGATAAATGAAAGAGGTGATTAGGCGAACAATAGATGAATACAAATCTATAATTGCATGCTTCTGAGAGAAGCATTGAGGCATTATCTTAGAAATCAGGAACAATACGTGCAAGACATCTTGTCTCTTCTTTGTTGCTGTAGTTCCTAGAATATGTTAAATATAAATAAAAGTGGTACAACCTAGAGAGAAGATGTCAAACAACTGTAGTTAATGATATAGCTAGCAGGAAAAATAACAGCAAAACAACAGAAGTAATATGAGGAAAGAAATATTTTCGTTCACTTAATCACTAAAATTATGTATATTTGTAAATTTAACTGAAAGACCTGAGACACCCATTAGAGAATCAATTGAATGATAATGTACCTAGCATTTATGAGCTAAGGGGATATGTGAAAGCTCCGAGAAAGCTATACAACTGCAATGATGGAAATGTAATCAAAATGAGTAGACAAAGAGCTATTCCACTTGTCATTTTAAAATGCCAGGTCTCTAGAAATTAGTCTATAAATGGAATCCTAATTAAATGCATGTTGGATATTCTGAATGACTCAATTAGATGTGTGTGTGAATGTACACTTGTTTTTGTATAAAGAGAAGGAATGGTTTTCCTTCTGAAATGCTGACTGAATTAATGTTATCTCAACAATTTCATACATTATACAGCTATATGATACACACACATAATTATTCTATATTTTCACAGTCATAAAAAGTCAAGGCCATTAGTTGCAGCAATATCTACGGACTGGAACAGGGAAACAGATTTTGTTATCAAGCAGAAAGCCCTATGCTGTGTGCATATCACTCAGATTTACTTCGAGTCCACTAAGAATACTGGTAAAGAAAGTGGAGGTCTCTAAAGTTGAAAGAATTAATAAACTCAGCTTACCCATTCATCAAAAGTATGAGTGAGGGGCTGGAGAGATGGCTTATAGGTTAAGTGCTCGCCTGTGAAGCCTAAGGACCCTGGTTCAAGGCTCGATTCCCCAGGACCCACATAAGCCAGATGCACAAGGTGCCACACACATCTGGAATTTGTTTGCAGTGGCCCTGGCACACCCATTCTCTCTCTCTCCCTCTGTCTCTCTCTTTCTCTTGCTCCCCCTCCCTTCCTCCCTCCCTCCCTCCCTCATTCTCTCTCCGTCTATTGCTCTCAAATAAATAAAAATAAACAACAAAAAAGCATGAGTGAGTCGTAAGAGTAGCCTGGGAAATTTTGCCTTAAAATAGAATTGTGCAAGAACTCCACCAACAGATGAGGGCAGGAAGAATATCAGCCAGGGGATATGGTTTAAATGACTAGTACAGGTGGGAACACAGCACTGTGGTTGCCTACCAACTTGTGATGGGCTTTCTTTTGAGTTTCAGGAAGTGGGACATCATGTTGTTGCATGAGTTATTCGCATTAATTTTTAAAACTAAAATTTTACTTTGAATCATTTGAGTTGAACACAAAAACTGAAAAGGAACTACTGAAGTTCCTAAATACTCCCTTTCTTTTCCAATGTCCACTAACCATTTTATGTGGCACAGTCCATATGCTACTGGCCAGATGCTGACTAATATCTATGGTCCATGAGGGCTCACACTTTGTGGTGCAGTTTTATTGTTTAGAACAAAACACCATGGTATTTCCTGGCCTTTGACTGTTGTGCAGAACAGTATTATTGCCAAAATCACCCCTATATAATATATTTGTAGTGGATTATAAAAATTAGATATGAGGTTGCTATATAAGATATTGAAGACTGCCAACTTTATGTTCAAAGGCTGTTGGTATGTATCTGTTAGAATCCTCCTTTAATAGCACAAATTTCATATACATATTTTGAAATGTAGGGCATATTACTATAGTCTACATTTTCCATATTTATTATCCATACTAGAAATATGAAAGCTCAGTAAAACAGCTGTGTAATCATCATGGATAATGTGTCCTTGTCAAATAACTATTCTGAACTGATTCAATTGAGGATTCTGAACATTCTACTAAAAATATCTGCCCTACTTTCTCATTTTACTAAGCTTATATGACATAAACATGCATGCAAAAGTAAACTGTCTCTCTATGCATGTGCAGACATTATTATGAATAGCAACATCAACTTATCCTTAAGCAAAGTCCCTGATGAACACTCAAGCAAGTAGCATGACAGCTCAGGATTTAAAAGACATAATTAGTGTCAACTGACTACCACTATTATTAAATTTTGCTTAAAAATATTACCTACAGAGAATAAAATATGATCAAAGAAGTATGAAGTTGGAACCATTTATATTTTGAAATTAACATGCTCTTGTTATTCTTTGACAACTAAGCAAAATCATAGGCACATAGTCTTAACCATCAAAAGTGCTTCCTGGAATTAGAACAGAATATATTACTAGAGATTTTCACATTTTCTTACTTATTATTTAAGTTATATTCAAAACAGTTTGGTAACTTCTGACATTGAGCCCATGACTTATATTATATTCCTAATTCTGCTTATAAACCCTGGGGAGAGAGCAGAGATCCTTAGGATAGCTGGGCAGTCTTTGAGGACTTTTCTTTATTATCATTGGTGTAGAAGTGCCTTCCCACCAGAGTATCAACTTGCCCACCTTGTTACTATTTTATAACTGTCAGGGAAACAGGAGCATGTTAATAAGATTGTGATAACAAAAGTAACACATCACTGAAGCCTTGGTAAGTAAAGCGCAGTGTTCTGTGTCTCAGGGCCATCAGCCACGTAAGAAGGTCAGATAATTACCCAACTTGACAAATGAGGATGGAGCCTGGGGGAAGTAAATTCACACAAGAATTCACTTCACTAGTAAATGTCATACCAGTGCTTAAATATTGATGCACATGATTCAAAATTCTTCAGCTTTATAAATTATCTGAACATTTTTCTGACCAAAACCCCTTTACAAGGAATATTTGTTGCTAAAAATGCAAACACAAGCAACTGTTGTACACTCTCCAAGGTTTTCTAAATATTGAAACATCTGCATGTAAATATAAATATGTGTACACATGTTTATAGGGAATTTATGACATATGTTCATATCTTGTCTATAAAGCCCTAAGTTGAATGTCCAGTCCAAATATAGAAATATACACACCCTCACTAATGGTCTTCCTTAAAGATATTGTTTTCTTTTGAATTATTTTGTTTCTACTATCTAAAACTGATTTAAAAGGAAACATTGAGGCAAGTTTCCCTAAAACAAATTAGAATTGAACTTTAGACAGATACATCTATAAACCACCTCCCCATTGAACAGTTCTAGCTAAAAAAGAAATAGGCAAAGTGACAGTTTCTATAATAGGAATGAATTTCACTGACATCCCTATCAAATTCTAAAATATAATGGATATAGGTATGAAATTATTTCAAGAACAGCTCAAAAACAGGTCCCATAGTAAAAAAGCATAGAGGAATCTTCATGATTTCCAATGTCTGCCAATGTTAGCATATTTTACTTTTATGAAGTTTTGCATATTGAGAAATATACTTTGGATGTCTGTCAAGAGTAAAGCACTATGCTGAGGACTTCCACGAAGAGCTCCAGAAGCTTAATTGTGTACCTGAGCCTGAAAGTGGGAAATCGCAAGGACTGCCTCGTCATACTTGAGCAGCCACATGCTGCACATACCTCACTTGTATCTCCTCCTTCGCATGACACACCACTTTCTTCAGAGGACATGCACTTTCCAGGCTCACCACTTTCTTTTAATGGCACAACCAGGATCCTTTCTCAATTCTTATGATTTCACATTGAGACTTATCTGCCCTTTGGTAACTTACTATTTTAAAAAAATTAACGAACAACATTTTATAAGAATATCATATTTACAAAAATTAGGCAGAAGGTAATTTTATATTCTCCTCTTCACACAATATAATGTTTCCACTATTAGTAAAATCTTATTTCAGCAGGGAAACTTTGATACCATTAATGAACCTACATGTACATATTAACTAAAATCTATAGCTTAATCAGATTCATTTGCTTTAATTTAACTTCTAAAATCTCACCCAAAATACCACAATGCATTTTATTGTCTCCTGAAGTCGTGTTGTGAAACACCAAGTTTTCACAGAATCTGTACATTCTAAGGAGTATTAGCAACATACCACAGGATGCATCTTTATTGAAATTGATTTGCTAGCGTTTCCTAAAACTAGACTTGGCTTCTGGGGAAAAGTCACACAGGGGAGGTGCCTTTATAGCACATAATAGCCATTTTCCACATTCCTAATCTGAGAGGCCACTTCTGCTAAATCAGATTACTTGTTACAGTTGGTGGGTTCAATGTTACATAGCCCCACAGCCTCAAGTTTCCTTCTTGGTCTGCAACTCACAGAGCCCATGGGAGTTGGAGTCCTGCTGGAGGAAGGGAGTCACCCAGGGCAGACCTTGGGGAGTTCATCTGTTCAGCTAGCTCATGTTTTGGGGTTCTTCTTAGCTCTCTCTGCTGTGAATGATGAAGTGGGCTAGTTTCTCCCACCATGAAGACACATTCCCTGGAATCTGTGAGCCTGAAATGAACCCTTTCCTTCTATGAGCTGCTTCTGGCCTGGCGTCTGTGTCAGCAAGAGGATAATACAACAGATGGAGTGGGTAAAGTCCTTCTCCTGCAAACAATCTGCTTTTTCCCAGATGTCTGTCCATGGTGGAAGTGTTTCTGTATGTGCACTTAACTCACTAAGGATGGGCAATCTTGCTCACCTTCCTTGAAGGCTAACTATATGTATATATAATATACTTGGAATTATTTTTCTGTTGTCTCTTCTACGTTGCTGACCCTTTATTTCTTTTCCCTTCTTCCCCAAGCTTGTTATGTGAGGACTCTCTCCTTTGAAGTTATTCCTTCTTCTGTTTTGATTTCTCTTTCTTTCTGTCCTCCATGTGCAAATGTTGATGGACTCAGAGCTGAGCTGGCCTTGTGGACCAGGTGGTGGTGAACATTACAGGGTCACGAAAGCACCAGCTAGTTACTTTTGGGAAGACAGTGGCCCATAGGACACCTACAAGCCCTGTGCTTCTTAGATTCTTTCTGCACCCTCTTCCGCAATGTTACCTGAGCCTCAGAGTACAGCAGAAATCTTTAGCTGAGCTCTCAAAGGCCTCTGTTCTGCTTTCATAAGTTTGCAGTCTCTTTAGTTTCCACCACCATCTCCATAGAGACCATTCTTTAGCTAGCAGCGAGAGCAGCACTCATATTCTGCCCATAGCCACCTCTACGTGTTCCCTGAGCTTTGAAGGGAGTGATGGGGACGCCTTACCCAATGCTAAGCCATAGGCTATCTCTTCTGCTTGTCATTTTCCTAAGCCTTGGGCCTGCTTGGAATTTACCACCAAATGGAAAAGGCAGGTTCTCTAACCAAAAGTGATAACAGTATTAAACAAATGGCCTATATATACACACTGAGAAGACTGTGTGATGTCATAACACCTGTTTACCCAAAGATAGTGGAAGCTTTCCTCTGGGGTTTATGACCTTCCAACCTGTAAGGTTTTGACTCAATTCTTAGTGACTTCCTTTCTACTAAGTGGGATCTCTTATGTAATCATCTGGAGATTATGCCTTTGTTTGGCTGAGAATGCAGCAATAGTGGCTCCCATGAGGGACACAATGTGGGCTGGAAAGCTCACTGGGCCTGTTTTTTGCTTTGTTTTGTTTTGTATTGCTTTTTGGCTCCATAGTAATTGGCCCACCTCTGCATCATATGGAAAAGTAATGTTGATTGTGAGCTCATTGGGGGAGGGGCCTGGCCAGCTGGTGTGCTTGCTGGTTCACTTACAACATTCCTGTGTTCTATTTGTGTATTTTAGATTTTTTTAAGTTTTTCCCTTTGCTTTTTCAATTCTCTAATTGGTTTACTTCTGTTCTGATCTTCATTTACTTCTATCTGCTGACTTTGGTTTTTGTTTTTTTTTTTCTCCATTATTTTCTATTACTTTTTCCTTGAGTAATAAATTAGATTGTGTAATTAGGTATTTTTTTCTGAAATACTATAAATTTCTCTATTAGTGCTATGGTTATGGAAATTTTGTTATGCTATATTTTCATTTTGCTTTATCTCAGATATTTTAAATTCTTTCTTTTGTTTTTTTTTTTTTTTTGTAAATTTTTCTTCATGACAATTTTATGCCTTTGGGGGAAGGTGGGGAATATTCAGATAGTATGCATTGTGGAAAAAATTGTTTAATGTAAGAGATGAGAAGTTAATGAGATGGTCACGAGTTAGATTTTCTTGTGTGGCTTTGTCTTCACATTTGACCTTTACTAACTAAAAGTTACAGATGTAAAAATTTTGTAAAAGTTAATCACAAGTAGAGCTACTTATATGGAATGATTAAAGCAGTACATACTTTCACAGGTATTGAGTTGTCTATTGGTCTTCAGTAGTTATCTCAAGCAGATTCTGAAGTGCAGCAAGCATGTGTCAGTTAAATAATGAACAATTTGTGCACAGATATTAATATAAGAAGATCAACCGATTTCCAGTTTGAAAAATATCCATTTTTGTATTCATATCACTAGCTGTCTATGTAAAGATGACATGGCACTCTCTAACCCAGCGTGCATGAGTTCATATACACATATTTTATTTTATCAGAAATGGGGCCTATGTCTATATGAAAAATAAAATTTGCTGCTGTTAATTGAACAATATACATAAATAATTGTGATAAATATAAATGCTTAGCTTATGAAAAGATAGTAATTTAGGCAGAGCAAGACTTGTACATAATTTAACTGACAAATATAGAGAAATAAACACTAGTTCAAAGTAAAAATGGTGCTATAGAGATGGCTTAGTGTGGTAGTTTGAATAGATGGCCCTCAATATATTCAGTTCTTTATTGTTTGTAGTTTGCATCTGTAGCCACCTGGCTGGAAGCAATGTCACTGGATAGATCTTAAGGTGTGGTGGTGGGTTTCAGATTTCAATCTAAAGATATGCAAAGTGTGCCTATGTGGTGTTACTGAAGTGTGCTTTTTGGTTTTAGGCTTGTGCTTCTCTCTCTCTGCTTGGTCCTGTGAAGGCAAGCCAGCTTCTTCTGCCATTTATGGAACTTCCCCTGGATCTATAAACTTCAATAAATATCCCTTCTTCCATAACTGTGCCTGGTCTGGAAGCTCTTCTCAGTGAACCTGAAGCTGTCTGCTATACTTAGCAGTTAAAGTGTTTGCTTGCAAAGCGAAAGGATCCTGGTTCAATTCTCCAAAATCCACATAAGCCAGATGCACAAGGAAATGCATGCATCTGGAGTTCATTTGCAGTAGCTGGAGACCCTGGAGTGCCTATTCTCTCTCTCTTTCTCTCCCCCCTTTCTCTGTCTTAAATAAGTAAATTAATTAATTAATTAATTAAATATATTAAAAAAAAAACAAAAAAATGCTGTAGCCTTGAAATCAAAACAATTGCATAGAGAAAGCACATGGAAGGATGGAAGGATCCTATAAGAAAGGTTGTTTGCATTGAAACCAGACTTCAAGGTCTATTCTTCAGGAGTGGAGTCAAAAAGTACAGGACATTGGAGTTTTGAAAGGTAATGTTAATCATATAATCTCTTTTGATTAGAATTTGTATTCACTATGAAAGCAAATGCATAAATTACTCTGTGTTTTATCTATAAAGATAAATTATATTGGCTAGGTCACTATTAAGATTGTTATTAGTAAATCACTTATGTCATAACATAAAATTGATAAAAATTATTTTAAAAGCATGAAATTACATTTAGCAAAAACCTCCAGAATATCAGTCATGACTTTTCTGGACAATGTTGGATTCACTTATGGTACCCATTTGAGGCTAAGAGATATACAGGTAGACAGTATGAGCAGGAATAACTCCCATACATCACTTTGCATCTAATATTCACAAACACTACTAGGTACTTCTATAATTGATATTTTAGCTGGGATTAATAGGTCACTGAACACAAAAAAGTATATCATTTTTCAAAAGAAGTTGAACTCAGTTGTAATATTATGAGTAAAATGTATTAATCACTTGAAATGACTATGCATTATATTTCATGAAGTTTTAGTAAAACCACTGCAAAATCAAATCCACTGTGAATATCCAACCCCATCATTCTTTCATGTCTAGTAATACAAAAACCCATAGAGATATTGGATCGATAATGCCCAAAGATACTGGAAGGTACAATATTAAATCTAATGTTATTCTCTAGATTACGTCTTAATGATACTCTTGGAAAAATGTATCTTATTTAATATTATCATTTCCTCAAATATTTGCTCTTTAAAGAACTTATATTACTTTCATGGGTCTTATCAGACTATTCATGGGGAAAATATATTAAGATTAAAGATATACTGGAAGTAATAACATTTTCATAAATCTGATTTATAAATCTTATAAAATCTATGGAAATAGACCCATAGTAGTCACCATATCAGATAGTTAATAATATTTTGAATGAAAAATTCTGGTCTCATTAATCCCTATGTTTTAATTCATAGTTCTGAGCATTAACTATTCATTTTCCAAGCTAGCTTCCACAATTTCTAACACACCCGTGAAAAACCTTTACAAATAACAGAGTACATTATTTCCTGAAATATCCTTATGTACTTTTTGCACTGACAAGTTAAAACTACAGGTTTGTCCATAAATAGCAGGCTGCTCAGCTTAGAAGAGCATAATGTTAAAAAACAGAGTTGGTAGTTTATTTTCTTCTTTTGAAATCATGTCTGTAGCTGCTGCCAATCAGTGTCCTTTGCTTTCTGTCTATGACAGTTCAATCAAGTGCTCTTTGCTTCACAAATTTATTGGGGTAAACACAGAACAAACTCAAAACTGGGTGTAATAAAGCACACTATAAAATGGTACCACAGATGCATTTCTTGTTGCTTTCATAAACCAGTGTTCATGAATAGTGCTATTCTTTGCTACACAGCATTGTAGAGGCCAAGGGCACAAATGTGACTAAAATCATCAAGACACCTTTTTCAGAAAACTCATACATGGTAGCCATAGCTAGATGGTCACACTGTAGACAGAGGGAGAAGCAGACTTTGTCAGGTATAAAGATATATAAGAATAACATCAGCAAAAATTCTTGATAATAGGTTATATTAAGCTTGAACATAAATAACATAAAAATGTAAATGCTCATGTGAAAATATTCTTCATAGAAGAAAAATTACCTCCTCCAAATTAAAATGTAGAGACAAAGTAGAAAAAAGCAGATATGATTCCATTAAAAAATCAATGACATAAAAGGTATAATCATTATAATATTAAAATGAAAAAAACTATAAAAAAAACATGACTCCTGGAAGATAATGTGTGCATTTATAATGTATGAAGGGAACATGTGAGCAAAGATCATGTGATTCAAAATGGAACCAGTACCATAAAGAAGGACATCTATGTATTTGACACTATGACATTTTGTTCAGAATTTAAACCCCCAAATTAGTGAGAAAAATTCAAATCTATTGAATTCTAGGTTTACTGAAAAAGAATACCACTCAAGATAAACTCATTCATAAATCAACAAAATTTTTCAAAGTAAGAATAGTTATTATAATGCTTAATCTGGCTGTCGGCGAGGATATTGAGAAATAGGAATCCTCATTCACTGTTGCTGGGAATGTAAGATGGTACAATCACTATGGAAAGCAATATGGAGTCTCCTAAAAAGGTTTACTATAAAGTTACCAGCAGACCCAGTTATTCTCTTACTGGGCATTTACCCTAAAAGCTCCATGCCTCAGTTCAGAGATATTGCTCAACCATGTTTATAGCTGTTCAATTCATAATAGCTAAGAACTGGAATGAAACCAGATATATCCATCATTAGAAGAATGGACAACCAAGATGTGGAATATCCACATGATGCGATTCTACACAGTAGTAAGAAAAATGACAGAAAAGCTTACATGCACAGGAAACTTCCCAATGAAGGGGATGTCTGAAATGTTTCCCTTGGGCTGTCTCTGAGGCTTACACAATAAGCATTCACATGTACGCTAAGTAGCAAGCTGCTGCAGAAGTCACTATATGTGCTCACTTCATGCATGACTAACACATAATGATCACAAACAAAGATCTAACACCCACTCACTTGTGCACCTGTGCAAGCCAATGTCATCTCTGAACTTGTGGCGTGTGTCTCCTAGCCATCCACTGTCTCCAGCTGACCAGTCCTAACAGTAGCAATTGTTCAGTGTTCAGTGTACATAAGAACCATGGGAAGCTTCCAGACCAAGGCCACTTAAATGTCTCATTGGGCAAAGAAAGCACTTGTTATGCACATGAGAAAACATGAATTCAGATCTCCAGAGCCCACCAGAATGCCAGGTATGGCAGCATACATAAGTAATAGAGAAGTGAACATGGGAAGATCCCGGAGATTTGCTGGGTAGCTTGTCTAGTCAAATCAGAGAGCTCTTGGTTCAGTGAGACTGCCTCAATAAGTAAAGTGGACAGTGTAGAGGGAGCCATCCAACACTGACCTCTGGCTTCCACATGCATGGGCACCCATGCACATGTGCTTTCACACCTACAAACCTGAATACACATGCATGCACACCACACATGCATGCACATACAAAAATATATTAAACTAAAAGTAAATAACTAAAGCAAACAGGGTATGTACTTCAAGTTGTCTCCACTGGCATCTCTTCAAGCTAATTTTCCTTGGAGAAATTGTTAGACCTTTTACCTAGAGCAGGATAAATAGATTTGTTGCCTGGTGGTAGTTTCCATGACAATTTGCATTATTAATTTCTATTTCCTGACATAGGTGTTTCTTCACCGAGTCTCTCTGACAAGAGACATGGCAATGCCCACTCTTCGGCCTCAGCAACAAAGACCAGGTAGAGGTCAAGGACAGCTTTGTCAACAGTAGCAAATGAGGAGAGGGGTAAAGAGATCTTTCCATATATGAGGGAGAGGAGATCATTGCTTTTGGGAGTCACTCAAGCACACAGCTCTAAATTCCTCTTGAAATCATTTTGTGTCCCTGGGTGAATATTCACTCCTGCTCCTCACCTCAAATTACATTGTCACATTAGCAATTCAGCAGCATGATAATATCAAGGTACCCCCAGTAGAAATGCTTAACTCTCAGATACATAATTCCAAATAAGTTACTCAACTATTTGTAATTAGTTTCCTTATCATAGCATACAAATATCACTTATAGTAGACACTGTGATTATTCCATCCACACTCCCTGGGGCAGCTCCAGTGTCATCTCCGAGGGTTTCCATTCTTTTATCTGGCTTCTGGGGATTTTCAAATGACTACAGAAATGCTCAGCCTTTAGGAGGGCTGAAAGTGCTCAGTAATCCATGCAAAAATTCAGAAACCACAACACCAAGTCATCCAATCAATACATGGACCAATGAACTGAACAACCAGTTCTCAAAGGCAGAAATAAAAATGACCACAGATTTGGAAAAGTGTTCAACATACTCAGTCCTCAGGGAATTGCAAATTGAGCTATTTTGGGATTACACCTCACTCTAGTTAAAACAGCTGGTCATCAAGAATGCAAATCACTATAAATGCTTCAGAGGAAACAGAGAACAAGGAAACCTTAGACATTTATTTATTGTAGGAGGATAAAGTGATGTAACCACTGTGAAAATCAGCATGGATGTTTCTCAAAAATCTAAAAAGCAGAATGTTTGTATTATCCCCACCTGGGCATTACCCAAATACATCAGTCAACATACCACAGAGATAGTTTTGCATCCGTGTTTATTTCTGCTTTATTCATAGAAGCTAAGAAAGATAGCTGACAAGATGTATTTTCAAAGTTAGAAGGCTATAAGATGGTACCACAGATGCATGTACACAGGTAGCACTGAAGGGTGGGAAGTTTCATGCATAGGAGAACAAGCTCTATGAATCCACATGCTGACCAATGTGGAAGAAAAACAGAAATAAAAAGTTTTTTCTTCAGCAAAACGTCCATGCCTCCTGTGGACAGATGGTATGAAAGGACACAGCAGAATGCAGAGAAGAGATTTTAAAATGTGACTTTAATGGAAGTTACCTTCTCTCAAAACACAAAATCCCTATATCTCATGCAAGGAATTGTTGAGTACTGGCAGTCTCTAAATTCCCTTTAAAACACTGTGTCCACATGTGAACATTCACTTTTATTTCTTATCTCAAATTATGCTCAGTCACACCAGCAATTCATCAGGGAGACTGCATGATAATCACAAAGAACTCCAGTAACTATAGTAAGAATATGGAAATAGCTAGATTTAAAAGCAATGTTTTACTCATCAATTATTACAGAAAGATTAAAAGATAAAAATTAAACATCCTTTAAACTAGGTTGAATTGTAAAAAAAAAAAAGAAAATTACAAAATAATTAAATCCAACATCAAATTCCATATTTAAAATTCTAAAGATATTCAAGTCTTCTTCAATTCCTTCATCTTTTTTTTTTTTTTTTTTCTCAGCCCATGTGAATTGTTAAAGTTTGGGTGAATGTATGTTTCCTTCCCTAATTGTGGCCTGAGCTGCTCTCACAAAGTTGGGTATAAAGCTCTTCCTAGAGGGGTTTCCCACAAATCTTTGGATAAGCAAACTGATATGGCACTAGATTGGACAACATATAATTTCCTACCATGTCAAAATCATAGAAACTTACATAAAACAGTGAATTTTATTGAGTGCAAATGTAAAAATCATCTAGATGGCAAGAGCATTCCGGGATGGAATGTACTGTGAAAAATGAACTTAAATGTCTGTCTATCTAACTTGTGGTGCAGCCTCCACTGAAGGGCAAACATGAAGCCAAGCCAAGGACTTGTGCAGAAGACTGATTTCACTGAGCAGGTGAAGGCCGAAGAGGCAAAGAGCTGCTTGAGCACCTAACTGCACGTGGCAAATCACTCTGAGTGCGGGTTCGTGGTTCTGAAAGGGCTTCACGTGCACCGGCGCCACCCTGATCTTTGGTTTCATTTCCTATCGTTTCGATTACTGATGATCATTCACAGTCTGAAAATACCCGGTGAAAAATTACAGAAATAAATTATTTTGTTCTAAGTAACCTTAATGATAGTATATGGTTATAATTATTCCACTTTACGTTTGGTTATTTATAATCTCTTCCTGTATCTAGTTTATGCACTAAACCATAGGAGTGAAGACAGGACCGATTGTGATACATCCGTGGTGTCATGCAGCTGCTTGGGGTCTTCCATGGACATGAGAGCGCTGTGCTAGAGCTTCATGCATGATTAAGTGGATGCAAGTGACGATCACTGCACTCATGAACAAAGACGGAGATGACCTCTATGGCACTAAATGAGAGCAAGTGCCGGCAGCATAACTGCATCTGTAAGGGAGAGAGGATATGCAGAGTAGTTAAGGGATGTAGACCATCAGTTGGTAGGTAGGTGTAGGATGGTAGATTGATAGACAACAGAGATTTTTCAGTCTTGTGTGTGTCCTTAGAATTGAAAATACACACATATCCCTAGTTCTGTCCGCAAGGAGACCGAGGGCCAGAGACCAACCTCTACCCATCAAGCCCGACCAGCACCCATATATATTTTCAGAATAAACTTGTATATCAAAAGAAACTAGGGCTCTGTAGTAAATGCTGGAGCTAGAGAAGAAAAACACATGTGAGTGTGACCATCATCTGCTGCCAGAAAATAATGAATGCTGAAATCAGCTGGTAACTTGTTAAAGAGAATCAAGATATACACATGACCATATATAACTTTCCAGCCCAATTTTTATAGCTGCCCTCCTGATGTTAGGACCCGTCATCCTTTCAAGACTGAGGGAAAGGAGAGAACCAGTGACTGTCAGAGGAGTGGTCTGACAAGACACCTGTCACCATGCGGCACCCGTGAGCTGTCTCATATCAATGGAACAAAGGAGGGAAAACTCTTGCCATGTCACAGTCCTCCACTTCCCCAGGCAACTCCTGTTGGGAGCTATAATTTCCCCCAAGTCTCTGTACCCCTAACGCTCATCTCTCCAGGCTTTGTTTGCACTGAGATATTATCTCTGTATTACTCTTTCATCGGAGGAGGCAGAGGGGGAGTGGACATAGGAGTGGAAATCGAAGACTGTTTTGCTTAAGAAAAAGGAACCACATGTCTTCAAGTCACCCTTTTTCCTGAACTAAAAATAATTATTTATGTCAGAGAACCACTAGTCCATTCTTTAATGTCTTCAAGTCACCTTTTTTCCTGAACTAAAAAATTATTTATGTCAAAATACAAGACAAGGGCTAAAGAGATGGCTCAGTGGTAAATGTGTTTGTCTGCAAAGCCAAGGGACTTTGGTTCAATTCCCCAGGACCCATGTAAGCCAGAAGCACAAGATGGCACCTGCATCTGGAGTTCATTCGCAGCAGCTGAAGGCCCTAGTGGGTCCCTTCTCTCTCTCTCTCTCTCTTTCTCTCTCTCTCTCTGTTTGCCTTTCTCTCAAACAAATAAAATAAAAAAAAAAACAAAAAACAAAAAACCAGACAACACAACACAAGAGAAAAAATTAACAGACAATAGCAAACCACACTGAGACTTGGCCAATGCCCTGTTCAGGCCACGGTGTGTACTCAGCACCCACCTGAGGGGCGCACATCTTCTCCTTTAGTTGCCATTAGCTTTGTCACTCGGTCTCCTGTACTTGTTCTGTCCTTTCCTTGCTACTGTTTATAATTTTCTTAACTCCTACTTTTTATACCCAAACTGATCTGATTCGTTGTTGTTATTGATATAGTCACAGCTATAACTACTTCAAAGTATTTTTGTTTTCGATTCTTGTTCCGTGGTGCTGAGGGTGGACACCAAGGCCTTGTGCATACTAAGCAATGTTCTATCACTTCCCCTGGTCCTCCAGGCCGGTCTTGAATCTCCATATGGCCAGACTAGTCTCAGCCTTCCCAGCACTGAGACTGGAAGTACATGTTACCACACCAGGATGAACATAAATGCCTGCTCATCCTAGACAGAGAGGACAGCAGTATAAGAGATGATTCCTTCCAAGTCCATCTCGGAGATCCAGTGAGCTTCATGGATTATTTACAGGACAGGGCCATGGATGGTTTGACAGCTGCATGATCCATTAATACCATGTGAGCAAGTTCAACAGCACATGGTGGTTTCGTTACCACCAGACACTGGCTGCTACTTCACTGAAGAGTTGCATCGCCACCAACAATTACCAATGCTTACAAAACATTTTCTTTTCCTCAGTAACACTTACATTTTATTTCCATTGGTAGCATTAAAATACATTACACTTGAAGGTCACATTTTCCACAGCACATATTAAATATCATTTTTATTTATTTATTTATTTATTTATTTATTTATTTATTTATTTGAGAGCGACAGACACAGAGAGAAAGACAGTCAGAGGGAGAGAGAGAGAATGGGTGCGTCAGGGCTTCCAGCCTCTGCAAATGAACTCCAGACGCGTGCGCCCCCTTGTGCATCTGGCTAACGTGGGACCTGGGGAACCGAGCCTCGAACTGGGGTCCTTAGGCTTCACAGGCAAGCGCTTAACTGCTAAGCCATCTCTCCAGCCCTAAATATCATTTTTTAAAGCTATAATTTCTTTGCTTATATTTGAGAGAGAAAGAGGCAGAATGTGTGTGTGTGTGTGTGTGTGTGAGAGAGAGAGAGAGAGAGAGAGAGAGAGAGAGAGAGAGAGCAAGCCAGCACCAGGGCCTTCAGCCACTGCAAACGAGCTCCAAAATCATTTGCCACCTTGTGCACCTGGCTCATTTGGGTCCTGGGGAATCAAACCTGGGTCCTTTAGTTTTGCAGGCCAGTACCTTATCTGCAAAACCATCTTTCCAAACTTTACAACACTTTTGAGAGGTTTCTCATGAGAGGTGTAAGTTTCAGGAGTTTCTGAGTCTTGGAATTTCCTTATGAGTTTCAAGAGCCTCCGTGCTTCCTCAGCAGGCATCTCTCAACTCCAGCTGTAGACATATGGCTGTGCTAACTCCCACCTCTCTACGGTATAGCGAGGGGGCAGTAGGTGTGTGGTTTGAGTCTATGTTATCTGTAAGTACATAGGGATGTACTTCCATAAACAGTCTTTGAAACTGCTAGCTTTATAAACAGCTAAATACTCACTTATCCAGGATTTAGCCAGGTGTTCAAACAGCAGTTAGTGGACATAGGAGGAGGAAGTGTGTCCTTCCATCCTGCCGACACTCTTTCCTGAACCCTCTAATCACCACTCTCTCGAGTCCTTAGCCTTTCGCTTTCTGTTTCAATTTGACTCTGTGGACCAAAAGTCTTTAATGTAGTCATTAGACCTGTTGTGTGTGTGTGTGTGTGTGTGTGTGTGTGTGTGTGTGAGAGAGAGAGAGAGAGAGAGAGAGAGAGAGAGAGAGAGACAGAGAGAGACAGAGAGAGAGACAGAGAGAGAGAGAGAGAGTTTTCTTGAGGCTGCTCTTGGATCCAAACACAAGTCCTTCTCCACACACATCTTGAATTGTATGAATTCTATCTTAGTTGTTTTTATACACACACACCTCACATACCAGTTAAACATAGTGTCGGTATACTGCTGTTACCTCATAGTAAGTCAGGAAGATTTAAGCAGCTGAAAAGTAATACATACCAGGGCTTAACCATGTTTTTCTTTCTTCTTTTCCTTAATGGTTAGTGAGATTTTAGTAATTTTGTTTGAAGGTGGCTTCCGTGATGACCTCCATGAGGCATAAATGCTTTAAAATTAGCTTTAGTGCTTCAGTAATTGCATACCGAACATCCTGACATTTTTCTTTTGTTCAGACATCACTAGGAGACTGCAGACTTCCCAGGGGTGTACCTATAAGACATAAGTGCTCTTCTCTTTCAATTCCCAGTGCTTAGTTATTGTAAATAGCCTATTTAAGGAAAATGGCATCAATCCCCAGAGACTTCCCATGAGCATCTGCAAGGCCTAAAGTGCAAATCAGAGCCAGGTCAGTAAGTTTAAATTGTAGTAAGCCATTCCTAATATTTAGTCTGCTATCTTCTTCTGAAGTATAACATTGTGAAGCACATATAAAACACACACAGACAAACAATGCCTTTACCTTGCATGAGCAATATAAAGGTTAATGCCATATACACAGATAAAAACACTGACAATGGATAGATAAATTAAGTAGATGAATACTGAGTAAGAGAGGAAGAAATTCGCACTACCAATTATAACTTCAGCTTTACCATGGCACCAGTGTCACTGCAGACAACTGACAGAGAAGCTGTTAACATTTATGCTCCGATGAAGGCTGAGCAACACGAGCAGAAAATCCCTAATCTTCTGCTGAACTATATTGCCTCTGAATACTCAGGGAAGATATCAAGTGTCATGTTCGGCCATTCAAGTTGCACTTCTCTGACAGATGCTTTTCTCCTGGGAACTCCAGAAATAGTCTCATCTATATGGATGTCTTTTCTCCTGGCAAGTTCTGAAAAGTCAAGTTGCTTTTTTTTTTTTTTTCATATTTTCTCAACATTTTAAACAACATAAACACACTCAAATTTGTGCTACGATACTCTCCAGAGAAAAACAACTCATCTTCAAAAATAAAAATCATCCCATAATATCTAAGTATAGCATCAAATAAACACAAGTTTTATTCATAAACTATGTGTTCATTTTGTTGCTAATGCTTGTCTGAGATCCCATGCAAGGGGAGGATGAGCAGTAACAGATATGGAAGTTTTCTCCTTAGAATTTGTAATGTACTTCAGGTGACAGATATGTGTCACACAATCACTCATGATGTAAAATGACAACTACCTTAAGAGCTATGATAAAGGGAGATGAGTGAATTATGCAAGAAAATTAGTCAGGGATCTCATGTCATCTAAGAATATAGCAGTTGGCTAGCCAGTCTTTCAGTTAGTTTTCAAAGATGTGGAATTGAGACTGCCAGTGCCTGGGCACACACTGCACACGGAGGTCTAGAGTAGTGATGAGGGCGGCAGGGAAGAAGAGCGACAAACAGGGGGGTAGAAATGCGTTCACTAAAGCACGAGTCAAAAGTGGAAATGCCGGTAACGTCTGTACTGCGCACTGGAGAGGGAGCGGGTCGGACGGAGACGTGCACATATGGTGAGGAATAGCTTCCCTCGCCTAACAGGAACAGTCATAGGAGCTTTGTAAGCAGGTGGATGACATGATCATGAATCTTACACTTCAAGTCCTCACTGGTGGATAATGCCTGGGTTTGGGTGATGATGCTATTACTGCACGAATGTGTTCTTATGGCACTCTGAGACCAATAAAATGATAGAATTAAATGTAAATGATGGTTATCAAGATTTGGAAACAAAATGGTCAATTTTAACTTAAGAATAATTACTACTGAATTCTCGTGGCAGACCAGGTGGTAAGGAGCCAGGTGTGAGAAACACACATGTAATTTGGCTCTCCTAGTTCACTATTTGAACCAATTAATTAATGCCAACATGTTGCTCTGATCTGGTGACAGTACCCTGCAGTCCATGGGTCAAAGGCTTTGTGCATAGAGTAGTTGGTGAAGATCTATGAACGACCATGAAGTGGAGACTTGTAAGAGCTCCCTAAGTCCGTGGGGACCTGCCCTCAGAGGAGGTTATGAGGCACTGGCCACTTGGCATTTGTCCCGTGCAGATGAGACAGAAGGTTCTCTTCACCACATGCACCCGCCACGATGCATGGCCTCACGAGAAGCTCAAAGCATGGAGCCCCCATCACAGAATGGCGTCTGCAGAACCACAAGACAAAAGAAGCCCTTTCTCTTTGTAGGTTAATTAAAATAATAAAATGTCAGCTGATGTGCCATGTTCTGTGATAAATTAGGGGAAGTTCAAAGTTACATGTGAAAATACAAAGACATATTTTAGTGATGAAGAAAGATAAGGAAGACCTCCCATGGGGAGTGACAAGGAAGCCTAACTTACCATAAGACAGACAAAAACATGGGAATGAATGTCGTTTGGAGAGGCGATAGCAACAGAAAGCGTGAATGGCTCTCATCAAAAGATTTTGAGGATGGAATGGGAAGTTAAAGTAGGGTGATACAATACAACGCTATAATAAAGGATAAGGGACTCCAAAGTAGAGCTTCTGAAAGTCAGTAGTAAGCACTAGAAGAACCCAGAAAAGGGGATTGAAGTGCTATAAGTTACCTTTCATAAAAATCACTTTGCCTGGATGAAGAGATGGCTTAGCGGTTAAGGCGCTTGCCTGTGAAGCCAAAGGACCCAGGTTTGGATCCCTAGGGCCCATGTAAGCCAGATGCACAAGGGGGCATATATGTCTGGAGTTTGTTTACAGTGGCTGGAGGCCCTGGCATTCTTTCTCTGTCTCTCTACCTGCCTATTTCTGTATCTTTCTCTCTCAAATAAATAAATATAAAATTTTTTTTTAAAAAAATCACTTTGACTATAATTCATCCATAGCAGAGAAAGCCAAAGATGTAAAAACTGTGGCAACAAAGATTTTACATAAGTAACAAGGATGTGATAGTGAGCTAAACTTGAATTGTAGATCTGCATGTTTAAAACACTTGCACGGGGAGAGAAATCAAGTTTGAGAAATTCCTCATAAAGTGTCATGACTTGATCACTATTGAAATACAGAAGCAGAGACGGGAGTATCGAGAGGCAGCCTTCATTGTGATGGGGACTCAGGGGAAGCAGCTACTGTAGGAGGTAAGAAGGAAGGCAGATTTCAGTTGCTGGAAGTGAAGCATGAAGAAGCGATCTCAGAGAAGATTCCCAAACCCAGTAGGAATACAGGTGCATTGTGCCTTGGGAACAGAACTAGCATTCTTTGGTTTGGAAAGAATCAGTAAAGAGACAATGGTGAAGCAGACAAGGTAGGGTTTCACAGACTGGGAAGACAGGAAGCAGACAGCCAGGGTCACTCCTCTTTAAGTAGGATAGCAAGGACCCTGAGATGGAGCTTACAACAAAAAGAAGCCAGAGAAATTGGGCACAGCAAGAGTGGAGACTCCTCCAAATAAAAGGGATGCTTTACAAAAAGTAAGGTATAGTCAAGAGTTTTACCAAATGTTATAATACCAGTTACTGGGTTGGAAACATTGCCCATTGATATTGTCCACAGACAAGTAATCAATTGCTTCTGCCAATGAGAGCTTGATTTGTTGCTAATTAACAGGAATCAAGTTAATCTTGATCTAATCATGAAGTTGCAGCCTGGCTGCAGAAGTTAACTGCCCAGACTCAAAGACCCAAGGAACTAGCAAATATGGAATAAATAGGAGAAGTTCCAGGCTAAATATTACTTGAAAAATTACTGAGAATGTTTTATTGCTAGTATGAAGGAAGTGATGAAAAGTGTACAGAACACACAAAATAGAGTGGCCATCACAGAAGTCACAGTAGGCAGAGTGGCCGGGACCAACACAGGAACTTGCTGCTTTGGACCAGTGTTCTGCTGAGTGACTGGATGGCGTCATGGAAAGTGTTGCATTGGAGGCACTGATTTTGCAGAGTGTACTTTGGAAACATCACATTGAGGTGGTGCAGGCTGTCAGGTGAAGATATCTGGGAGGCCTCAAGTCCAAATTTAACATGTGAATGTACATCAAGGAATGTTTGGAAAGTTTACAGAAATTAAACAGGGTTGCCTAATGTCAAACACATACAGAATGACAATTTGGCTCAGTGCTATTAGAGCATTTTATTCGGTTCAATGTTGCTACAAATACACCAGAATAGGAATACTTGCAGCTGCTCTTGGCACAGAGGTCCACTGACCCCAAATTTAAATAATGTGGGTCATTTAGTGGAGGCTTTCTCTACATGGAACCTCTTTCTTTTGGCAGTTTATACTTGGAATTCACTCAACTCTCTCAACAGCAGTGAAACAGATGCAGTTCTTGCTATGACTTCTTGTATTCAGAAAATCAGGCCACTGAAAGTTGTTCAAGATCCTATACCTAATTATGTGATGAACCAGGATCCAAAGTTAAGCCTGGCATGACAGTCAAAATCAGAAGCAGTAGGAAGAGTGAAAAAGAGAAGGAATGTTCAGAGCGACACCATATGTAAAATGAATGAATCTTTACCATACCCCTTGAAGCCATGTTGTAAGACTTGCTGGGATTATGGAAAATACCATGATGACATTCTTAAGTAGACAAATGGAGACTTTATGTAGGGAAAATGACCAACATTTTCCCAGCATTTAATAAAGCATGGCTCCTTAGTTCTTTGTTCAGAACATCAGAGTTGTTTATAACAAAGAGCCTTGTCACAATGACTCAGGTCATTTTTGTCCTGATGGATCAGGAAGAGAATTAACTGTCTCTCTTGAAGATATACAAGCATTCTATTTCTCATTGTTCTTCTATTTACACACAATGTGACTTAAATTCAGTATGACATACATAAGACTTGAAACTGCAGCAATTTTGTACCATCTCAATTTAGCTAGGCAGGCTCCACATGTCTCAGGACTCCCTTGGCTGTGGTGTGTTTGAATAGGGTATGAAGTAATAGCAACATGGAAGAACAGGAGAACTAGGGTTGGCAATTCCCACTGCTGCTTAACAGGTGAGGTCAATCCATATGTAGAGCCTTAGGCCATCACCACCAGAGACACCTTGTGAAGTCAGGATGTAGGTAAACTTCAGCTCATGCTGTCAGGTGCCCCGTGAAGTCCACCTGGACACAGAGACGTGGGCCCCTCTGTCGGTTGCCCTGTGAGGTCAAGATGCATGCTTTTGTCCTCCATCTAGTTGCCCCATGAGTATAGCACAGTACCTACGCTGAAGCTTCAACCCATCCTTCATGTGGGGAGCACATTGTGTGCCTCAAGACTTCAGTCTCACCCAGAAAACAGCTATCACCCAGCTTCTCTTGGATCACCTCAGCAACCCCTTCTGTGAACCAACGGCAATCATTTCCACAGCTGAACATCTTGCATGAGTGGCTTCAGGAAACTCAGAGAGAGTGCATGACTATTAAAACCAAATTGGAAGTACAAACCCCAACAGGCTTATCACATTCTATGTTAATATTGCTGATGGTGGAGCTTGGTTTATTTGGTTACCTAGTGGTAAGTGGATAGATTGGTATATATTCATGGTTTACTTCCTCATTTTTTTCTTTACTGTTTTTTTATGTTTTGATTCAGATTTGTTTATGTTTTATACTTTGTAATATTACAGTAGTTTAGTTTCTTCATCTGGGTGTTTTTATAAGTACTTGCAATTTTATATACCAATTATTAACCCATTCAATTTTAGTCTTATTTTTTACCAGAAAAATCCTTTATACCCCCTTTCATCTGTTCTCTCCTGCTCCATATTACAACCTAAATACTGACATCTATTGATTTTTAAAGAAATCTATAAACCACACCTTCTCTAACTAGTACCCTAGCACTGCCATCTCTAAAAAACACTGAAGACAATAATGTAAAACAGCTGAGTCTTCTGCAGCAAAGGAAAGTCATGATTGCTGACAAATACATAATGTGCATCACTGCAAATCCCCTCTAGAGAACTGAGGAAAACACACTGCTTAGTGAAAACAGCTGTCTAGACAGACTCACATGAAATGGAACAAACAACCAAATAGAGTTAGACAGGGGAGAAGTTAAAACTAGAAGACATAGGCATTCCAACCTGTGTGTGAACCACAACTTCTATGAGAGAACAATCCAACAAAACCCATTATGAACCTCCCAACTCTCCTATGAGGGAAGCTAAAACCACCAGAATAGCTAAACTGTCTTAGAAAGAGTTCAGAATTTTTAAAAATATTTTAAAAAATAATCAATGATCATATCAAAGACTCAAATGAGCAAATGAAGAAAATCAGGAAGCCTGCCCAAGTCCTTGAAGACACAGTCTGCAAAGCAAATTAAACGGTAAGTTACAGTGGAAAATCCACAATGTTGCAGCCAGGTTCACATTGTTGGTAGAAATCACCCAACCAAGAGCAGCTTGTGGGAAAAAGAGGTTGATTTTGGCTGACACTCTCCAGGGGAAGCTTCATGATGGCATGGGGAAACAATGTCCTGAACAGAGGGTGCATATCACCCCCTGGCCAACATAAGGTGGACAACAGGAACAGGAGAGTATGCCAAACACTGGCAAGAGAACACTGACTATGACACCCATAAGTCTACCTCCAACAATACACTCCTTCCAGGAAGTGTTAATTCCAAATCTCCGTCAGCTGGGAACCTAGCATTCAGAACACCTAAGTGTATGGGAGACACCTGAAACAAACCACCACACTAACTATGAAGGATAAATTCAGCAAGAAAATTGAAACACTGAAAAATAACCAAAAGGAATTCAAGAATTGAAAGAATAATCAACCAGATTAAAAAACAAAAAACAAAACAACAACAACAAAAAAAACAAAAACAAAAAAACACATCCAAGAGCATTACCGCATCACCAGTAGACAGGACCATGCAAAGAATGAGTGCACAAAGGGAAGACAGAGTCAAGATAATAATGCAGTCAGACACATAGAATGAAGAAGAAAAGTCAGTGAGTACAACCAATATTTCCAATAAGTCCAGGATGCACTCAAAGACACAACCTAAGAATTTGTGCAGTAGGAGAAAGAGTTGAGATAAAATAAAATAAAAAAGGGATAGATGGATTATTTGTCAATATCACAGCAGAGAATATCCCAAACCTCAAGAAAGAAGTTGACATCCAAACACAATATTCACTCAGAACCCCAAACACATATGACCAAAGAGGAGCTTCTCCACAACACATCATAGGGAAGATGTCCAAAATATAAAGTAGAGGAATAAGATGAGACCCTGTAAGGGAAAGTAGACAGCAATTTGTGGTGTGTCTGAGAAAGACTTGTAGGGTGCCAGTCTCCATACCCATCATGCCCACTTTGTGTGGATCTGTGGGCTGTCTTGCAGGTCTGTCCTTCTCTTTCTTCCATTTACTTTCCGTTACTCCTGGAACTGGATTTTCTGAAACCACATGATTCAGACTGACGGTCACCAAGGACAGATTACAGTTGGGCACTTTATGCAACCCACAGCAAGCAGTCCAGCCTGTGACTGGGGTTGAGACATCATCTCTGAGAAGCGACCTTGAGCTTCCTCATTCATGACCACTGCAGTTTTATAACACAATGTACATCATTTGGTCCCTTGTCTGTTTAAACTCTCCTGGATAAGTACTGCCACAAGGAACTTAAACCAAGTGTAAGTTAAAATGTGTGTTTGGTGGTATGCTACAGAAGAACCCAACTTGGAAAACTGAAGGCTTAGATTAATGAGGCCCTACAACTTAGTTTAATGACTCATAGAATATTCACTTTAAAAACCATAATAGTAGACTCAAAAGCAAAGCAGAGGGCTGGAGAGATGGCTTAGCGGTTAAGCGCTTGCCTGAGAAGCCTAAGGACCCCGGTTCGAGGCTCGGTTCCCCAGGTCCCACGTTAGCCAGATGCACAAGGGGGCGCACGCGTCTGGAGTTCGTTTGCAGAGGCTGGAAGCCCTGGCGCGCCCATTCTCTCTCTCTCCCTCTATCTGTCTTTCTGTCTGTGTCTGTCGCTCTCAAATAAATAAATAAAAATTAAAAAAAAAAAAAAGCAAAGCAGAGCATATATGTAACACTCATGTTCTTCTAGCCCCCTCTTCCACAATTGTTCCTGAACCTTGGAGGGCTGATAGAGGTGTCTTATTTATTTTACTTTCTGCAATTTGGTGGATTTTGAGTCTAACCAGTACCCACAGCCAACATCAAAAAAAGTATCTCTGGTCAGTGGGGTGAGCGAGCAGAATTCATATTATTTCCACCCCACTCCACAGTGTTCCCTGATCTCTGGTGGGTATGATAGAGATGCCCTAACTCTCACTTCTCATTACCTTGGCCAGTCTGGAGTCTCTCAAGTCATCTTCACCATCTTTGCCAATAGGGGCAAAAAGCCTCTTTAAACAAAAATGAGAGCAGCACTAACCAGCCTCAGCAGCTCAGGCTGAGGATGAAACCCTGTGACAGTCCTGTATGACAGAACAACAGGACAAGGTTTGTAGCTGTGATGCTCATCTGCCCTGGGACTTGGATATGCAAGTCGGAACCCAGGTAAGGTTCTCCTTCCAAAGGACAAGGAGCTGCATTATCCAATGCGGAAGCGGTGGGCGGGGCCGCTGACAGAAGTCGAGCTCTTGCTGCTGCTGCTGCTCATGGACCAGAGGGGAGGGGCGGCAGGCCCCGGCTCCCAGGAATGACCCAGCAGCACAAGCACGGAGACAAGGCGATTCTCACTCTTAGGTGATGCTCCAGTAACTCTGTCATGTACTTTTATTTCTACTATCATTTTCCTCATATTTTCATTTTACTTTTTCCAAATTTCTGCTATTTTTTGATTGACAATTCAAAGTGGAAAATAAAATTTGTTTGGATTAAGAATAGATAACATGGGCTGGAGCAATGGCTTAGTGGTTAAGCGCTTGCCTGTGAAGCCTAAGGACTCTGGTTCGAGGCTCGATTCCCCAGGACCCACGTTAGCCAGATGCACAAGGGGGCGCACACATCTGGAGTTCATTTGCAGTGGCTGGAAGCCCTGGTGCACCCATTCCCTCTCTTTCTTTTTCTCTCTCCCTCTTTCTCCATCTGTCACTCTCAACTAAATAAATAATAACAAAAAATTAAGAAAAGATAACATGAACTCCCCCTCATGGGTGTGGCTTCTCCCTGAAGACCACGCTCTAAGTCCTATGGACAGGGCTAGCTGTACCCACTTGGTGGTTGCCTTCCCTTTCAAGAAGATGAGCTATGAATAAATACAGGGACTTCTCTACCCCCAGAGTAAAGTCAAGATAGTGTCCTTTTTCTATGAGTGAAGAAATTCATTTTCTACCTGACAGGAAATTTTGCAACTTGATTTTTTTAAATGTATTTTGTTGAATTTTGGAATTTTTGGTGATTTCTTAATAGGAATAATATGCATGTCTACTCTGCTTCTCTCATGGCTGCTCACCTTCAGAGTGAGAGTCCTCAAATTATGCGTGTTTTTTTTTTCCCCTGAGATAATGAAAGAGAGAGAGAGATTTTGAGAAAGATGGTAAGTTGATTCTATGCCAATCAATGAACAGTCTACTTTTGTTCACATGCTGAAAATTAGACAGCTAAGGATTCTATCAACTCCAATATTTAGAAAATAAAAATTGTTCTCACTACATCTTACTTTATTGAAGCAAGTGCTAGGCTGCAAATTTCTTTTGCCTTCATTACCTATAAATGCAGCCTGTAGAACAAACAATCACTCACATAAGAACAAATGGACACTATTTATTAAGGGCATTTTATTGCAGGGGAATCAGCCACTATCTGCAGTGCTAGAGATTTAAAGGCAGACAGGGAATGTAGTTATAGCTGGTGCAGGGACGTGAGCCTTCAGACGCGCTCAGGTGCGAAGTCCGTGGTGCTGGGGTGCAGGAGGGGGGCTGCAGACAAATAGGCACCTCGGTGACGGGTCCCAGAGCACATATGCGCTTCCTTAGTTGATTCTGAGACAGAAACAAGGGAAACACAAAGAAAACTGTCACCCACTGACAAAGTTCTGACCACTGTGAGTTCACTATTATACTGTGGCTTTACTTTTTGAGCTGATTTCTGCATGTTTTGGGTCAGGCTGCCTTTGTCATTATTGTCTGCCCACTGTTCTTTTGTATGTCTGTTGTAATTCCATCCATTTTCAAATCCTTGAAATCTCTAAAATGCCTGGTGTGGTATGACATATTCTCCTTTCAATGATACGTTGGAATTGCTAATATAATTAATATAACATAATATAAATACACAATTTGTCATAGTTTCAATTACATTTTAGAATCATGACAAGAAAGTACATTAGCTTATTTTTACATGTTAATTTGAAGCTGGATGAGAATATATACCTTGTGTTTTTTTTCACTTGGTAATATACAAACATAAAATCATTTGTTCATTGACTAAATTTGTATATTGTAAACATATTTATAAATTTTTCAATGTTTCACTATGTTTTGCTCCTGTAATATCTCAGTCAATTCTAACCTTAAAGTTCTAGGAAATTTTTATTATTTATTTATTTTTATTTATTTATTTTTTGGCTTAGTGGGGATCTTGATAGATACTCCGGGCTGGCTTCTAACTCATGATCCACCTGCCTCTGCTTCTAAAGTCCTTGGATGATAGACATGAGCTCACAACCTGATTTCTCTTTTCCCCTGAATGTTTCATTTTATTGTGTTCTATTTCCACTTGATCCTACTAAAGTTTGATATCCAGTCTTTCTAACACCACTGTTAAAAAGTTTGTAATTTCCCTATGTGTATTTTAACCATTTTCTTTCCATATAAATTTACTTGGACATAAAAATGATTCCCTGATTCCTTCAAAATTTCCTAATTTTCCTGTTGTTTACTTGCTTGTCATTTGGTGTATAGCAGAGATCTTTATTTAATATCTCATGGAAAAGTGTCAAGTAAATTTTAGTTTCTACCAAGCATGGTGGCTCATGCCTTTAATTCCAACACGTGGGGGCAGAGGTAGGAGGAACAGTGAGTTTGAGGACACCCTGAGACTACATGGTGAATTCTAGGTCAGCCTTGACCAGTGAAATCATATCTCAAAAAAACAACAACAAAAAAAATAGATTAGTAAAGATTAGTTTCCCTTTTTTGCTGATGTTTGACATATTCTTTCCTTCATTGTCATAAAATCTGACACCTTATTAGAAAGAACTAACTTTCGTATCTTTACTTTTTAAATTTTTATAAATGATTTAAATACTAATCTTTATTTTCTTAATTTTAAATAATTAATTTTATGAATGCCTTTGAAAAAAATTGCTTCTAAAGTGGGGATTGTGGGTTATGACCATGTTCTCAAAACTGGGAAGTGAGAGAATTGTGAGTGTAAGGACTGCCGAATTACATAGCAATACTGTGTATCACAAAAGAAAAATAAAGAAGTTGACTTCTTATTTTCTTTTAGGCTTATTTTTGAAAGTCTTTTCATTATATATTGAATCAAAATTGTGTTCTACTTTTAAGGAATTTTTTCTACATATTTATGGTGATTAGGAAAAATTGATGGTTTATAATATACAGTTTTGTTCATCAGTACCAAGGATTGCATTTTCATGATTTTTAAATTGCAGCTATTTTTATCCTTATTTACCTCAATATGCTATCACCTAAGTACAAGAATTTCCTGTTTTTAATCAAATCATCTATAAAAAACCTCACAGCACACAAATCAAGAAAAAGTCATATGAAGGAGAGGAAGATTAAAATATATTGTTTGTTGGGCTGGAGGGATGGCTTAGCAATTAACTTGCCTGCAAAGCCAAAGGACCCTGGTTCAGTTCTCCAGGATCCACAAAAGCCAGATACACAAGGTGGCACATGCATCCGGAGTTCATTTGCAGTGGCTGGAGGCCCTGGTGTGCTCATTCTCTCTAGCTCTTTCTCTCTCTCTTTCCCTCTTTCTCTCTCTCTCTGATTCTCTTGAATAAATACAACATAAAAAAGTAAAAATATGTATATATTTTTGTTAGATACTGTTAATAAGCAAAAATTTGAATGTGTGCATAGTGAAATTTTCCCTTAATGTCTGACTAGCCATTTATTTCCTTCCTCACAGTACACTAATGTTCTTGGCTCATTATAGAGATATCCTATCTCTGGAGATAGTCTAGCAAAACTAAAAATCCTTGAAGACATGTTCACAAATGTCTTTCGGGAGACTCTAGACCCAATCAAAATTGTATGCATATTATCCAAATGCTCAACATTTTGAAAGTATGACAGAAGTTTAAACCAAAAGTCATCAAACTAGAAGAGGGACAAACTAAAAAGAAGCTCAGTGGACAGAGGTAGGAAAGAGAAACAAAAGTAGACATCAGAGGGGGATTATGACCCGATTACACTGTGTTCATGTGCAAAAAATGTCAATAAGATGTTTAAAAAGAAATGATAATATTGACCATCATAATATATATAATAATTACTTTTGAAAAGTTATTTATGATCCACAATGAGTGCACTTTTCATTTGTGTAACTATTTTATATACCTGCATACATGGTATAGAAGTTACTTTTCTCAGGGCTGATGCAATGGCTCAGAGGTTTAAGGCACTTGCTTGCAAAGCCTGATGACCCAGATTCTATTTCCAGTACTCATGTAAAGCCAGGTGCAAAGTAATGCATGAACTCTAAATAATTGAATATTTTTTTTCTTTACAAAAAGTTGTTTTTCTTATTCATTTGACAAAATATCTCCCAATAAGCAAGCAACTAAATGGAGGAAGGAATTACTTTGGTTTACAGTTTGAGGGGTATTTTACATTATTGTGAGAAAGACGTGATGATGGGACCATGATGTGGCTGGTTATCTGCAATCCACAGTTAGAAAGCAGAGAACAATGAATGCCAGACCTGAGCTTGAGCTCATCTTTATATTTACTTTGGGAATCCATCCATGGAATGGGCCTATCATGCTGGAGGTGGGTCTCCCCATCTCATTTTACCAACTCTAGAAAGTATCTCACAGATATGCCCAGAGGTTTGTGACTATAGTGATTCTAAATCTCATCAAAATTCACTCTCATACCTGTGGTTCTATAGAAACTTGTCTGGTAAAAGGAGGTAGTGAGTAGCAAAATTTCAAAATCCCTATTTTAATTATTGCAGCTCACTTCATATGATACTCTTTAATTTTTTGTTTATATATATTTATTTATTTGAGAGTAACAGACAGACAGAGAAAGAGGCAGATAGAGAGAAAGAATGGGCACTCTAGGGCTTCTAGCCATACAGCCAGGATTCCCTCTCAGTTCCAGAACGGTCACTTTATGTCTCATAGCCACAGGCTATGGTGCCTTTAATGACAGGGATTGCTTCTTTAGCTCTTACAGGAAACCAAGTGCTTTGGCTATGACCTGTACTATTTGGGGGCCCTTGTGTCTCCCTGACCAAAAACTCACTGTGGGGGGAACCCAATTCTGGCCCTAGGAATTACCTTTCCTCACTTCATTCTCTCCCATGTCTCTCCCATTGATATCTACAATAGCTTACAACTACCTGGTGCTGTGCAGGTTAGGAACCACATATGAGAGAACAGGTGGCATTTGCCTTTCTGAGCCTGTGTGGCCTTACTTTGATGGAGTCCCTCCATTTTTCTGCAAACCTAATTATTTACTTTTTCTTACCACTAAGTAGAGTGCCATTGTGTACATGCACCACAGCTCTGTTAACCACCCATTTGTTGGTGGACATACGGGTTGATTCCAGTTCCTGGCTATCTTGAATAGAGCAGCAATAAAAAAGGTTGAGCACAAGTCTGTTGGTATGTACAAGAGTCTTCAGTGTACATTCCCAAAAGAAGCATGCCTGGGTCTAATGGCAGTTCTATTTTTGGCAGTTTGAGGAATCTCCATGCTGATTTGCTTAGTGACTGTACAAGTTTAATGGATGAGGTTTCCTCTTTGCCCACACTGCTGCCAGCATTTGCCAGCATTTGCTTTGCTGATGCTTGTAGTTCTGACCGGGGGTGGGGTGGGGTCTCATAGCCATTTTAATTTCCATCTCCCTAATGAATAGAGAGGCCGACTGTCCCTCTAGGTGTTTAAGGGCCACTTGTGTTTCTTCTGTTGAGAACTCTCTGTTCAATTCCCCGCCCTAACTTTTGAGGGGCTGCTTGAACTTTATTATTATTATTTTTTTAAGGTTTTTGTGTTCTTTGTAGATTTCTAGATACTAAAACTTTGTTGAAGGTATAGCTGGCGAAGATTTTCTCCCATTCTACAAGTTGTCTCTTCACTTTGATGATGGTTTATTTGTCTGTACAACGCAATTTATTTTCACAAGGTCCTAGTTGTTCAGTGTTTGCCTAATTCCTTGAGTTACTGGAGTCTTTTCATGATGGTGACAGGGTTAAATTGTGTCCAGAGGAAAAAGTTTTCATACAACAGGAAAGGATGCTATAAAATTGGAGTTCACTGCATTCTTTAATATGTGGATAGCCAAGTTTCCCAACACCTTTTACTTAAAGGTATATATTTCCTGCATTTTGTGAATTTGGCACCTTTATCAAAAATCATTTAACCAAATATTTGTGAGTAAAAACTTTATTATGTTTGGAAATCTCTAAATTTTGAGAAATAATGTATTTCAACCAATTTAAGAATAGTCTTGTTATAACCAATCACTTATTATTTACTTTGACCTAACTGGCTTTACTTCAGATCTTCTTTTAAACTTAAAGCTAATCATCTCTGACTGAGGGTGGATGTATATAGCCCCTATTGTTTGCATGTTACCTAAAGAAATTCAAGTATTATGCAAGTTTTAGGGACTGTATTCTGTGGCAAAGTACTGAGAAACTTTATTTTGGGCAGATATGTTTTTGTATGCATGATAAAGACCATTTGATTTGGAGAATTTGCATCCTACAAATTACAGTGTGTAGAGTAGAAATAAAATAGTATAGAGATGAAACAACACTGGAATCCTGAAATATTACTGTTTGAAATATAACATGGGATAGTACAGTAGAAATTTGTTTGTGAGAACCTACTAATATTGAACTAAAAAATTCAACTAAAAAGTAATATCTGAGTGTGATATCTCACACCTGCCTTTTCAGCACTAGAGACCCTGAGGCAGAAGAATTTCCATGAGTTTGAAACTAGCCTGGAGGGCATTGTGAGTTCCAAAACAGCCTAAAATGAGATCCTGACAAAAAGAATCATAACAACAGTTACAAGAAAATACAGCTAGATATTTATAATAGCCTTAACCATTAAAGTGTACAATATGTATCTTTATCAGAGTAAATAAATTTTGATACATATACAATGAAAAATTATTAGACCACAATGAGCTAAAATTTTGCCATGCACTGATAAATGTAAAAAATACAAACTTGAGAAAAATGCCTCATTCCATATGTACACTATTCTAAATACATTATATTTCAATAAAACTGTGATTAAATATCTTGAAATAAGCTACACTTTCCCCAATTTTTCAGGGACATCTTCATATATATATATATATATATTTAATTTTTTTTTATTTATTTCAGGGAATGAGGGGAGAGAGAGAGAGAGAGAGAGAGAGAGAGAGAGAGAGAGAGAGAGAGAGAGAGAGAACAGGCACACCAGGGCCTCCAGCCATTACAAATGAACTCTAGATGCATATGCCATTGTGTGCCTCTTGCTTACATGGGTCTGGGGAATCAAACTTAGGTCCTATGGCTTTGTAGGCAGGGGCCTTAGCCACTAGGCCATCTCCCTGCACCTCAGGGGAATTCTTTAGTAACTTAGAGAGTAAAGCTAAAGTATCTGTCTGAAGCTCTAATTTCAAATAATTGATATAAACTTGTAATACACTCAGTTTTCCATTTAAGTTGAGAGAGAGAGAAAGTGGGGATTGTAGAGGGGACTACGGAAGCCCACCACACATTTAAGCTTATCGCCACACATCCTGACCGTGCTGACCAAAATAAAATCTTTCATCTCAATAGAGCTAAGCCTGCATGACATGCTAGGTAAGGACAGAACACAGTAATGAAAACTTTATTTTACAAAGAGGCAAATCGTTGTCCAGCTCTTATCAATAACTGTCTGAGATTTTTTGAAGTCTGATAGTTTTAAATTAAGAAATATATCCATGTTTTATATTAAAATAGACCACTGGGGAAAATCTGAAATATTATCTATCCAAAATTTCATTTTTTTGATAAAGTGGTGTTAAAATACTGACCTTATTCATGTGTGCTCGTTAAATCAAATGGTGAGTGGACAGGGCCTGTGCACCAACTGTGCATGTGGCAGAGGCTGAATCCGTGCCCACCCACCTCTCACACCCTTCATCACTTTTCTTCATCCTCTTTGCTTTTTCCTTCCAAAGTAGAAACCCAGCTTCCGACCGGGAAGATAGTGACTTGGAGTGTGAAGCACTTCTCTGTGTCTTCTGTCATCTGTCAGGAGAAGGGGCCATGGGCGAACTTCTAGACCAACAAAGGCAGGTCCCAGGAGGTCTGGAGTCACCATTTCTTCTGTCGCCTCTGACATCCTGGTCCCTTTCTCCTGCAGATGCCAGGAAGGGAGAAGCGACGTCTCCAAGTCTGCCGGCCGACGATGACACAGGAGCCAGGGCCAGAGCCCCGGATCACAGGCCGGCAACCAGATGAAGAGCCGGAGTCCAGGGCCTTCAGCCCGCGTCAGTGTGGCCGCTGAGCCCCAGACACGACTGCTTCTCGGCTTCGCCTTCTCAAACCCCATCCGCCCTGGCCTTCCGTTTCAGAGCTTTCAAACCTAAGCGCTACCCTCCTGGATCTCCGAGAGACCGAAGACACAATCCCCCGCGCCCTCCATAAGATGACCACACCGCTATCCTGTTTGGAGGTGAGACACAGAGCGTTCTGGAACTCCGCGGTCAGTTTCAGAGCCACCCCCCCCCCCTGCGGCTTGAACTGAGCTCTCATCCGCAGGCCGTCCTGCCTCCCTCCGCATCCCTCATCCCGGCTGCAGCAGAGTGGTGCTCCACGCTCCCGGGCTCCTCACCCCCTGCACCAGGTAAGAGCCGGGACAAGGTGCATTTGAACTGACAGAAAGGGGCAAGGGGCAGAGACGTAGTGACTTCTTGCTGGAGGAGGAAACCAGAGCCTGGAATCCACTACAGGTGAAGAGACACAAACGTTTATTGGCTGATGGAGGCCCAGGGACTTGGCTGGTCATCTCAAGCAGGCAGAGATGAGGGCCTTGGCTGGGCCACAGTGCATCGCGTACTGACTTCGTCCCGTAAATCCACCCATGCACCGGAGACCCTGGAAGCTAACCGGTGTCCTGCCAGCTCTCTGTGACGTCCTAGAACACTTCGGCAAAGAGTCCCTTTCCTGGGCTGGGGAGATGGCTTAGCGGTTAAGCGCTTGCCTGTGAAGCCTAAGGACCCCGGTTCGAGGCTCGGTTCCCCAGGTCCCAAGTTAGCCAGATGCACAAAGGGGCGCACGCGTCTGGAGTTCGTTTGCAGAGGCTGGAGGCCCTGGCGCGCCCATTCTCTCTCTCCCTCTATCTGGACTTCTCTCTGTGTCTGTCGCTCTCAAATAAATAAATAAATAATAAAATATTTTTAAAAAAGAGTCCCTTTCCCTATGGCTTTACTCAGCGGGGAGAACTGCCTGGTTCCAATGGCCCCTCAAGCACAGCCCGCGCTGTCAGGAAAACCGTAAGCCCCTGGAACCTTAGGGGCTCGGTGCCCCTCGCCCCCGCGTACAAGCTGAGGCACATGGGGTGAAAAGTTCACCCTCACCTGAAAGGCTGTACAAGCAAGAAGTTCCCCTTGCCCTTGCCAAGTCTAAGCCCCCTTGGCTTCAGAGACCCACTGACGCTCTCTGGCGGCATAATAATCCTCTAATCAATATTCCTCCCCAGAAAAACAAAAGGAAAAAAAAAATCTCTTTTCTCTACTGAACCGGCCTTTTTTTGTTTTTTCTTTTTTTAATTTTAAACCATTTTAATTTTAAGGGTCTACATAATACATAAGAGAGAGAATACAGGCCACATACTATAATTTCATATACACAAAAGAAAGACAAAATGATAGTAAAATGTTCCCTATTATGAAGGGTGAACCATTATGCAAACTTTAAAAGGGTGTTTTCCATCTCTGTGTTAACAATGTAATCTGATGATTCTCTACCAGTTTAATTTATAAAGTGTCTATGGCATTACAGTGAGACTCTACCAATCTCAAAAAAAAAAAAAAAATCCCAACAAGAAAAAGCATCTGTGATGAAATTATCCGTGGTCATCACACGCCCACGTGGGAAGTAGTAGGAGAGCGTCTGTAGGAGAACAGCTTACTGTCCGCTCCTCCCGCAGAAGTAGCCCCGTGTCTGTCCAGTCCACACTTCGAGGACTTTATCTTCATGAGCAGCCAACTCATAGAGAGGAGCCTTTCAACTTCTTGTGTCCCACAGCTTGACAATATCATCTAAAAAGCCTGAGATCAGCTGCTGTTCATGGGTAGGAGACCACTTCACTGATGTGACCCAGCCTGTACGTGAGGTCAGGGACAGCGACACCAAAGAACCATCTTTAGCTCGAGGGTCCCACAGTCTGAAATGCCTATCTGCGCTTCCAGATGCCAGACCGTTTACAAAGTGGACAACAGGAAATACAATTAAACACTTTGTTTCCTGACAAAGTTGACTTAAGACCACCAGACTCAACATCCCACACACTAATTGTGTGGTCCCAAGATGCACTGCAGATTTCTTCAGCACCTGACCACAGTACTGAGGAAATTGCTTCTGTGTGGCCAGAGAGGGTCACTATGGGAGTCCTTGTCAGCCCCAACTGCTCTGTTTTTTGCTTCTTTCTTGGACGATCTGTAGATTCCTCCATTTCATCTTCTTTCTTTTTAGAAACAATCACGAATGAGGACGACCAGTTCAAGCTCTGGCAGCCACCACTGCTTTGCAGCTTCAGCTGTGTGCCCTCCACTGCCCTCTACTCAGGTGGCATCAGAGGCTGCGGAGGACCAGGTAGATCCGTGGTGGCAGCAGAGGGGAGGGCGCCTCCCAGCAGACAAGGTCTGTGTTTCCCCCAGGCTGTCACCTGTGCCCCCCCCACTCTTCAATACCCCGCCGTGTTCAGTGTTCAGTCCTCTCATAGCTGCCTTCCTCAACCTTTGCTGACATGACTATGCAATGCTTGGCTATTTTATCATTTGAGCTTTTTTTTTTTTTTTTTTTCAAGGTAGGGTCTCACTCTAGTTCAGGCTGACCTGGAAGTCACTATGTAGTCTCAGAGTGGCCTCAAACTCACAGCGATCCTCCTACCTCTGCCTCCCCAGTGCTGGGATTAAAGGTGTGCACCATGCCCGGCTTTCATTTGAATTTGTGATGTGCTAGTTTATTTCATCACTGTCCAAAAAAGATTGAACCCTAAAATTTGGCCATTTAATATCATTGCATAATGCACTACAAAAGGTAAATTAACTAAAAACATGGAAATTAGCACACAGTTGCCATTTAAGGAAACGATCACTGACATGAAAGAGAGGAATTGGGAAATCTCATTTGGATGAACAATATACAAATTATTATGTTAGAACTTAAGTGCTTGGTCACCCAGTGCAAAGATAACGTTGTTGCTGCTGCTGATGCTTTTGTTTGTGAAATAGCTATGGGACTTAAAGTGTGTATTAGCAGCTCAACTACAAAATTGATTCTTATTTACTATTCTAGATATATAAATCTTATGCTCAGTCTAATACTGTTTTCAAAAACAAAAGGAAATTGAAATTGTTTTAATCATTTTTAGTCAAATTTCTTTTAACATCTGTAACTTACAGCTATAGCTGATTGGGTCATGAGAAAACTTCAGATGGGTAAATGATAAAATAACATTAAATGTGGTAGATATTTATCATCTACTGATTAAAATTAGATTTTACGGACAGGAAACTTGTAGGCCAGTTGGGGAACAGTTCAATAAAAACAAATCATTAAATAAAATATGACAATAACTTTGCATACATAATTCATCAGCAGTGTTTTAACCTGTGAAACAGACTGTATCTCACCTTTTTGAAGAGAAAATAAGCTTGAACAATGACTTCTCTGACATTAAACAGATTATTAAATATTTCAGTAGCTGAAGGTCTCTATGTTATCAATCAGGAAAAAAATCATTTCAGGAAGGTATGTTTCATATTCTCACATCAATATTTTAATGGAGAGTAAGGTGTTTTCCTTCCCCCTGGTTTTAAACGAAGCCATCAACAAAATTAGAAATATGTGCTTATTTATGTTTTTGCTATCCTGATTATTTTCCTTATTATCTCAAGATCTAAGAATAAAATTGAACTGTGTGGTGATATTGTTCAAGCCCTCATCTACTGGCTCAACTCCACAGACGGGCTGTCGAGTGCCTGGCTGAACATGTTTCACAACGTGGATTACATGGATGTCCCAGGCCACTCTGGACTGTGGTCTTGGTTTGTGTATACTCATCTGAGGTTCAGTATGTCCAGTAGCACATTAAGAAGTGGGGCTAATTTGATTCATAAGAGGAACCCCCTTGAACAATCATGGCTGTCTTTGAGGGAGTGGGTGTACTCTCCCTCTTGGAGAGCAGTTACTGAAAGTTGGATTATAAAGAGAATCTAAAACCCAACCGTGACAACACCGGGCTGCCAGTGTGCGGTCGTCAGCTTCTTCATCTTGCTGGGGTAGAAAGCCAAACCGAGGGAAGGGATTCGGTTCAAGCTTACAGATCCAGTGGGAGTTTCACAGTGCTGGAAGAAGCTGGGTCTCTTTTACAAGCAGAGAGACACAACTCTGCTCAAGACCCACAAGCAAGCTCAAGACCAGCCAGGATTAGCTGGACACCCAGCGATCACTTGGCACATCATAGGCCAGAATCCAGAGTTGTCCCCGGTAACACCGTGGGGCTGGACCCCAGCGTCTGTCCACACTGACACCTTTTCCACAGGAGCTGCTGGAAATCTGAGTTCCAAGCTTCATTTTTTTAAAAAACTTTTTATCACCTGAGTCTGTTGGGGAAAGTACGTTCAGACTACCACACAGAGATAAGGGGTGAGATACCAGTTTTCCAGGTCTGCCACTGCTCTGCCCTTATGTGTCTCTGCGTCCTTAGACCAGGGCACCTGGTGTGAGTTCCCAACTGCCCAGGCCACTCCTACTCCACTTGCAGTTGTTTAAGTATCCCTCATCCCACAGAGCTGGCACGGGACCACCAGGGTTGAGGGTGATACTGCATTTCCACAGGTCTCCTCCTACTCTGCTGATGTGTCTCTCAAGCACAGAAGCATCCAGGGAGATTATCGATTTTCCAGGTCCCCTCTGATTCCTGCCACATGTCTGCAAGTCCCCTGTGGCCCCTGGAGCAGCTGAGCTGCTGGTGGGGGCTGCTAGGGGTGAGAGGATGAGACCTCAAACCCCAGGTCCTCCTGTACTGCACCCACCTTTCTTTCAGGGGAACTATAGCTAAATGCAGGTGAGTTCCCAGTCCCTCAGCTTGACACAAGCCCACCTGTGCCCAAGCATCCTCACACCAGCCTGAGAAGTCTAGGCCCTACAAGTGAGTCACCACTATGACCAACCTTCCCTGCTGCACCCAGCTCACGAGCCCAAGCATTCTGCTCATCGCCTCTCGCTGCGGTACTGAGAAGACAGCACCCCCATTCCTTGCTTCACTGCGACTGTGATTCTGTAGTCCTTGCTGGTGCTCCCCACGCATGTGCACAGACACTCCACAGGCACGCCCTACCCCTCCTAGGACTCTACTGCTACCCACATCAAGTCCAGTGTTCCTGACAAGACAAACAGAATGTCTTCACGTGGGCTAATCCCAACAGGAAACCAAGGCAATGTATCCCCTCCATCAATGTCCAGCTCCAGAGCACAGGCCTACCCAGAGACCATTTTGAGGAAATTCCCAGGAAAGGATTCCAAAGAATGATTATGGTAAATATAGATAATGAACTTAAAGAAGAGAGAAATAAATGACAAAGAAGAATAAACAAATTCAAAAGCAATCCAAAAAAGAATAAACAAACAACTCAATAGACGCATGATGGAATTCAAAGAGGGCATCAAGAAAATATTTGAATCATTTCCATGAGAACATGATAAACTATGTGAAATGAGAAAATTATACCAAGATAATAAAAAAGAAAAAAAAAAACAAAATTGAAAACTATAAATAAAAAAAATGAGCCAAGGAAAGTCTTATTAATAGAATAGAACATGTGGAAGGCTTATAAATCAATAGCAAACTCAAAAATGTATATGAATTGAACATAAGGGAAATAAGGGTCACCCTGAGAATAAAAAGGTATTCTTAGTATAGATATACAAAACAAACAAAAAATATATCCTGACTGGGTGTGATGGTGCACGCCTTTAATCCCAGCACTCAGAAGGCAGAAGTAGGAGGAGTGCTATGAGTTTGTGGTCACCCTGAGACTACATAGTGAATTCCTGATTTCTAGGTCAGCCTGGGCTAGTGTGAGACCATAAGTCAAAAAAAAAAAAAAAAAAAAAACCCTTCAAATCAATGTAATGATGTAATGTAGAATGTCATTAAATAAAATTATAGAAGATTTTTTTCCAAAATCTAGGAAAACTGATGCCCACCCAAGCTGTAAGAGTCATACACAACATCAAATAGAGCCAGAAAAGAAATTCATTATGTCACATTATAGTCAAAGCACTATTGTGGTTTAGTAACACATTATTGAACTATCATTGAGCAGTCAAAGCAATCGAGGAGGAAATGAAAGCATTCTTATTAGTTTATGAAAATGAATGAAAACAAAACTTGCCAAAGCCTAGGGGATTCAATGAAGGCAGCTCTAAGAGGGAAGTCAAAGACTGCAGCTCTAAATGCCCACATTACAAATATATATAAAATAAATAATGATGCACTGGAAGGTTTTGGAAAAACAAAAACAAATCAGTGCAAAAACATTGGATGGAAAGAAATCAAAATCAGAATAGAAGCCAGGCATGGTGGTGCACGCCTTTAATCCCAGAACTCAGAGGGAGGAGATAAGAGGATCGCCGTGAGTTCCAAGCCGACCTGGAACTGCATAGTGAATTCCACATCAGCCTGGGCTAGAGTGAGACTCTACCTTAAAAAAAAAAAAAAAAAATCAATGACATAGAAACAACAATAATAGTAACAAAATAATCAAAAGGGCTTAAGATGCTATGATATTGTTCTTTAAGATGATAAAAAAAAGGTTGGAAAAATCTTACTCAAACAAAGCAACAAAAGAAAATAACCTCCTCAATAACATTAGAAATGAATGAAAAGGGAGATATTACAATAGATACGAAAATAAGGACATATGTCAGAAATATATATTCCAGGGCTGGGGAGATGGCTTAGTGGTTAATGTACTTGCCTGTGAAACCTAAGGACCCAGGTTTGATTCTCCAGTGCCCACATAAGCAAGATGCACAAGGTGGCACATGCGTCTGGAGTTCAATTTGTAGTGATTGGAGGTCCTGGTACACCAAATGACATACCAAAATTAAAATCAAAAGAGATACAAACAGATCTATAATAAGCAACAAGATTGAAGAAGCAATGAAAAAATCTCCTGCTAAAAATATTAAAGTTGAAGGCCAGATGGATTCCCAGCAGAAGAACTGAAACCACTGTTCAAGAGATCTCATAAAACTGAAAAGAAGAGAAGACCGCTTCGCTCCCTCTATGAAGCCAGCATTGCACTAGCTGCAGAACCAGATAGAGATACAACAATAAAGAAGCTACATGCCAACGTCCCTGATGAACATGGACATAAAAATTCTCAATAAAATATCTGCAGATAGAGTTGGAAAGCATATTAAGATATGATCCTCCTCTGTCATGTAAGGCCTCCCCCCGCCAGTATGCAGAGATGGTCCACATACAAAGATCAATAAATGTAACACGTGAAATTGACTCAAGGACAAAAATCATATGATCATCTCAGTAGATGCAAAAAAGTCTTACAAAATCCAACATCCATTAATGAAAAGAATAATATCAAAAAAAAAAACCTAGCAATAGAGGGTTTATATCTCATCATAATAAAGGCTACATGTAACAAACCTATTGCAAATATTATTTTAAATTGGGAAAAACTTGAAGCTTTTCCACTAAGATCTGGAATAAGCAGGCATGTCTACTCGGTCCACTGTGATTTAATATAGTGCTGGAAGTCTTAGCTGGAGTTGTAAGACAAGAGAAGGAAATAAAAGTGATAAAATAGGAAGTAAGAAGGGAAACTATCCTTATTTACAGACGATTTACTCTATGTATAAAATACCCTAAAGACTCCACGAGAAAACTAGAGCTGATAAACACTTGCGTCACAGTGGCAGGATAGACCATTAACATGCAAAAGTCAGTAGCCTTCCTACATACCCACGACACACACACTGAAAAACATCGGGCACACAGTCCACTCACAGTAGTTACAAAGGTTAGCTATCTCATAGTATTTCTAGCCGAGGTAATTCAAAACCACTCTGATGAAAGCACCAAGACACTGAAGGGAAAAATGAAGACATGAGAAGTTGGAAAAACTCCCCGTGTTCACCAGCTAGAAGAATTAATGTCATGACACTGGCTTTCCTACCGAAACACAAGACGCACACAGACTGATGCTGTTTGCAGTGTGTGTTACAGAAGCTTCTTTTCACAGGTGGTGGTGACGACTGAGGACACCCAAACTCATGCAGGTGACTAGAAGTGAAATCTGGCTGCGGAGCAGTAGCTGAGACATGTGTGTCCTACCTGCAGGCCGAAGGGAGCTATGCGTCAATGCTCGGGCCCTGCTCCACACGGTAGCTTCTGACTGGAGACGGCTGTGGACAGCGAGGGGCCTCGAAACTTACAAAAGTGCCTAAGCAAAAGGGGTTTTGAGAGTTCAGTGATACAGTAACATCTCTAACACATCCTCCAGGGTTCAGAGCCGGTGGTAAAGGAAGAGGTTTTTGGGACTCTCTCTTCAGGTCATGAGGTCGCCACCTCCTTATAAGCTGCTCAACATTGAGCCCATCAACTTTTTTACATCTAACATGGTGGAGTAAGAGGAAAAAAAGCATGGGAAATAAAAATGGAAGAGGGATGCTATGGAAAGAGGAAGGGCTCACGGAAATGGGCATAAAGGGGGTATTGTGGTTTGAGGGTGAAGTGTACCCACAGCCTTAAGTGTTACGCCATAGGGTATTCGCTAAACCTGGCTCAAGACTGTTTCTGGCCTAGCCAGTGGCCAGTTCCTGATGCCAACTGCCTGTCTTCCCATCACTGCAGATCAGCTCACAGAGCCCTCCCTAAACTAGGACAAAATGGAGAAAAATTGTTTCCTAGAAAAACTGCCCAGGAAGTCAAATGTCCCGGCTCAGAGAAGCTAAACAGTAATTCCAATGGGGGGGGGGGGAATATATATATATATATATATATATATATATATATATATATATATGTATATACACACACACACACACACACACATATACATACATACATACATACATATATATATATATATATATATATATATATATATATATACACATACATATGACGGGTTGGAACAGGGAACATGGCTGACAGATACACCTGCTCCACCTCTGTCCACGCTGGGCTTTTCTCAACACGGGTCCTCAGTGCAGCGGAGTCGCATTGCGCGGGCCAGGATTTTGCACAGAAGCTGTAGCCTCGGTCTCAGTGAAGAGCGTTATTGTAATCGTTCTTAATTTATGCCTCTTTAACTTTGTTCATCATTCAAACGATAACCACATTTGGGGCTTATGTTTCTTCCCATGCAATGTCACCTTCCTAAAAGCTTCTGCATGACACCCTTAGAGAAAAGACTCTGCTTTTTGGGAGGATGGCCTGCCCAATTCCACAGGGACAGGGAGCCTGTGCTTTGGGCTCTCTTAAGCCTCGCCCTCCGGATCTCCTCAGCCACTGCTAAATGACATCCTTCATAGTGACTTTATAATCCACTGTCACGTTCATCAAAGGGTTTCCTTGAGGTTAGAGTGTAAGTGAAGGGACGCTTTATGGGGTGCACTGATTTGTATCCATGCCACCAGAAGTGTGAACGCCATACTAGGCACACAGTACTGGATGCTAAGATCTGAGGTGAGGAGGGAGTTTTGGGGATTGAGCATTTCACAGATACAATAGCCAACAGTCACAGATGAGTTATATCAATCACTTATAGAAGTAGATTAATATGGGAGATTCACTGCACACCACCTGTCCATGATTGCAAGAAGAACTTATACCTACAACAGTATTTAAAATAGAAAACCAGTGGCTTTGTATTTTAAAAAGAGAGAAGGCTCAGCAGTTAAGGTGCCTGTAAAGCCAAAGGCCTGGGGTTTGAAATTCTTTAGTGCTCACAGAAAGACAGATGCATAAGATGGTGCACATGTCTGGAGTTCCCTCTCTTTCTTTCTTTCTCTCTGCCTTTGTCTATCAATTTCAAACAAATAACAAATATTTTAAAACAGAAAACCAACTGCATTAATATAAAAAATTCAACCCTCCAGGAATTTATCTAGTGAAAGTTATACAGGATTGTACAGGGGAAAAGTTAAAAGATTAACAAGGAGAAAATTTAAATGCCTCAATAAACGGAATAATGCATCATGTTCATCAATTATAAACGTCCACATATTGATACTAGCCCCGTGCTGATCTAAAAACTCAGTGTAGTCACAATCAAAATGCTTGATAGGATTCTTTTAGGTAGACATTCACAAGCTACTTCTAAACCTTAGCTGTAAATGCAACAAGTGAAGAAGAGTGAAGACATGTGGTTGGGGATTTAGCTCAGTGGACGAGCGGTTGCCTAGCAAGTGCAAGGCCCTGGGTTCGGTGCTCAGCACAGAAAGAAAAAAAAAAAAAAAAAAAAACAGAAGAGTGAAGACAGTCATGAAGCAGAATGAGAGGAGAAACTACATTATCAAACAGAAAATTCAAAAAGCCAAGAAACAACATGCAGACAGGCTCAAAAGAGAAGCACACCTATTGAGCACAATAGGGAATGCATATAGGAGGCTACAATAAAAAAAAAAAAAAAGGAATTCAGAGAAATTTCCCATAATGCCTTTGGTTCAAGTGAAGGACCGAGAAGATCAGAGGCATTTATAATTGATGCTTTCCCCATCTGAAGCACTTGTGCAAATTCAAAAGGCATCTGCTCTTTGAGCTCTCAGGCATGTGTTGTGATTCAGTTTCACACATATGCATTCAGAGCAGTGTAGATAATCCTGTCTCTCTTTGAATATTCATAAGCAAATGAATAACTCCACATCTCTCCTACATTGTTCCCGTAAATCTACAGAGAACATAAATGTCAAAGGCAAAACAAAGCTTAGAGGAGATAACACACTTAATCTTAATGACCTTGACAGGAAGTGTCTTAAAAGCAGACAGAATACAGCTACTTTAGTGAAAAGACCAATGCACTCGAGCAAAGATTGATCTTGCCCAAAACTCCGCCGCTGAGAAACATGAAGCCACAGTGTTAGGTAAATAATATTATAAGCATATCCAACAAAAAGTCATATCCCTAGAATGTGTCAATAAAAGACAATCAGATAGCCAGGAAGAACTATGACTAAAGCATTCATGTGGTTACTTCATTAAAATCTCAGAAAACAACATGCTTATGTGAATGTAAATTAGATTGCCAATAATATGCTTAAATAGCTAAATGAAATGTGTAATTGGATGATGAGAACAAGTCCTGGTGACAACATGAGATGCAGGATGCTCACAGATTTCTAATTAGATAATAAATGTTTTAAATATATTTAATTAATTTATTTCTTTAAGAGGGAGAAAAACATACAGACAGACAGAGAGAGAGAGAAAGAATGGGCACACCAGGGTTTCCAGCCACTGCAAATGAATTCCTGACGTATGTCCCACTTTGTGCATCTGGCTTACGTCAGTCCTAGGGAATCAAACCAAGGTCCTTTGGCTTTGTAGGCAACTGCCTTAACTATTAACCATCTCTCCAGCCTGATAAATGCCTTTTTAAAAATGTATTTTCTTTGTATTCTAAATGAAAAACACATTTTAAAAAATTTATTTGCAAGAAAAGAGAGCAGGGGGAGGGAAGGGGAGAAGAAGAGAAGGACACACACACACACACACACACACACACACACACAGAGAATGGGCAAACCAGGGCCTCTTACCACTGCAAAGGAACACAAGACGCACACACCACTTTATGCATCTGGATTTATGGTAGAGAGTAATGGAAATCAGACTTCCAGGTTTGGCAGGAAGCCCTATAATTACCAAGTGATTTCTGCAGCCCCCAAAATGCCTACTTTGATATGAAAATTGCAATCCTTCTTTCTATGTGTTAAAAGAAATATGTAAATATGGCAACTAAAAATATTCATAGCAGTATTACATATCATAGTTTCAAACTTGGGAAAAGAAAGAACCCACTAATTTATACTGATGGATAAAAAACATGTAACACAGTCCTAAGTCATAGCAGAGGTAAACAAACTGTAAGTCTATGTAAAACATGGAAACATCCCACAGATGACTTTGAACACAAGTAACAAATGACACAGATCCTCATGTTTATTATATTATGACCAGTCAACTCTTGAGATACATAAGACAAATTACCTTACACTGGGTCTTTTTTGCTTCCATGATTATAAGATCAGAAGCAACTAGTTGTGCATATTATGTATGACCCAGCCTATTATTTTAAAATTGTTGACCACCATGATATATTTCATGCACTCCCTGGTTGATAATTCCTAAGATTAGCCATATCTTAGTGCATTTCAAGTAAAAGCGTTCAGATGAATTTTGATTGTTCCTAACTTACTGTTAATGTTGCGTGTGCATGTGTTTGTACTTTGTGCAGGTTTACATGTGTGTGGATGCATCTGGAGGCCAGAAATTGACATCAGGTGACTTCCTCATTCACTTTCTGCCTTATTTATAGAGGCAGGACATCTCACTTGAACCCATGGTGCAGTCAATTCAACTAGCTCGCCAGCTTGCTCAGAGGATTACAGGCGTGCCACTGAATTTAGGTAAGTGCCGGGGTCCCAAATTCTAGGCTTCACAGGAGAACAGCAAATGACTTATCCACTCAACCATCTCTCAGCTCCCTGGATGAAAATTTATAAGAAAATTACACATAAATAATCCTAAAAAGAGACATGTGTGCATAGGAGAATCTATTTCTAAAACAAAATCATAAGTTCACCATCAGGCTGGAGAGATGGCTCAGCAGTTAAAGGTGCTTGTTTGTAAAACCTGAAGCCCTGAGTTTGATTCCCAGTACGCATGTAAAGCCAGGAGCACAAAGTGGTGCATGCGTCTGGAGTTCATTTGCAGTGGTACAAGGGCCTGGTGCCCCAGCCATATTCATTCTCTCCCCACTCCTTACAAAAAACAATAAATATTATTTCAAAAGTTCACATTATACTAATGTGGGCTTTATATTTTTCACAGCCATCCTCTACTGTATAATTTATCTTTAATAATAACTTTTAGTGTGTAAATATTTCCAATAAAACAATTATATATTTTTTAAATTATACAATAATTTTAAGGAAGGAAATTGTACTACATAGTAACATTTAATTTCTATGACAGAGTAAATTCCATCTTAGTAGTTAGGGATACATTTCATGATAATTTCATGAGCAGAAAAGTTTCCACAGTACATGGATAAAAGTCTGCAGACATCAAGAGGTAATCATGTTCTAATAGGAAACTAAGCACTGGATATGAAAGTAAGGAGTTACCATTGCCACAAAACACGGGTTAGGACATTTCTGTATGCTTTAGCCATGACTGACAGAACATATTAAAGTTGTATATATTAATTTCAAATGTAAGAGGGGAGTGAAAATAAAATTCATACTTATGCATATCATCTTGCCATTTCAAACACAGCTGAGTATTAATAAAAATAAATTGTGCAATTTGTTTCTCCTTAAATTTATGTGTAATTATCTGAATGACTAAGCTATGGCCTTTTTTTTCTACTGTCTACATTGGACAGAGTATGAAAAATACTGAGGAAGTAACACTGAAGAAAAAAATTCTATTGTTAACATTTTTGTACTGTGTTTAATGCATGTTGTAACATAAATCATTTTATCATTTATTAAGAGTTAAAAAGTAAGTAAATTGATAAGGTAGATAAAATAATAGTGGTTTGGAAAGAATTGTGATGAGTCCTGCTTTTTGAAATTTATTATCCTGTCATTAGGCAAGGAGTTAAGTATAAATTTCAAGCATCATGCAAGATGAAAAATTTATGATGCAGTTAAAGTGAAAGTCATGGTTTCTAGTATAGGAGTGAAACAATGCCCAGAGGGGCTGTGAGCAGACCCTGAGGTGTGAGTCCCTGACTAGGTGTGGGCTTCAATGCAACTAGGTTGAGACAATGTTTTTTTTTTCTTTCATTCTTGCAAATATTTAAAAAAGAGATTCTTTTAATATAAAATCCAGCCCGATTGCATATAATGAAATGAAATTCAACAAGAATATTTATTTGCAGTTAACTTATAAGCATATTATTTTTCATTTTGTTGAGCAGTTCTTGCATTTACAACTCTGGAAGAATAACTGAACTAATGTACTTATTTTTTAAACACTGCAAGCAATTCAACGTGCTTTCCAAGCCTTTCCCCTTCTCTCCATCGTTGGGCCTCCGCTTCCCCTACTGTCTGCTCTGAGCTTTTTTCATGGCAGGACGCAGCAGAGGCCTGATCGCGCCCAGGGCTCTGGTCTTCAGTGCAGCACTGCCTTCTGCAACAATGCATGGTGCAAACAGCACTGGGAAAAGTAAAGGATTGTTGAATCTCTCTTGTGAAAAGGAGAACTGAAATACCATTGACAGCCTAGAGTGTGCCACTCCTCTTAGCTGGGAGAGTTAATAAGAAATTTTGATTATTTATGCAAGTTGTTCAACAAAATATTCTTTTAAACTGAAAATCCTATCCTAGTAGATTTCAGAGTGTATTGACCAACTTCCCATAGATGGGACAATATATGAGACAAAAGTCAGTTTAAGAGAGGAAAAGCTTATTGCAGGTTAGAGTTCCAGGTAATAATCCCCCATGCCAGGGTGAATGTGGCAGGAACAGGAACCCACGTCCTATTTGCACATCAGCAGGGAAGAAGCAGGGAGGGAGAGAGAGGCAGACAGACAGAGAGAGAGAGAGACCAGCAAGGTGGATGGACTATAAAACCTTAAGGCTTCCCCCTAATGACATATCCTCTAGCAATTCCCCACCTCCCAAAGGTTCCACAAACCTCCCAAACGGTCCCACCAACTGGGGAGCAAGTATTCAAACACAGGAGTCTACTGAAGACAGTTTTATTATGCAAATATTATTTATGCCTTGGCATGGTGGTTTGACTCAAGTGTTCCCCATAAACTTAGGTGTTCTGAATTCTTGGTCCCCAGCTGGTGGCAGTTTGGGAATTGAAGCCTCCTGGAGGCATTGAGCTGTTGGGGCAGGCTTATGGGTTTTATAGTCAGCTGCTCTTGGTCAGGTGTTTTCTGCCAGTAATGTGAACCTGACTGCAACACTTGGTGACAGAATGGTGGTGTGCACACTGTAGCAAGGGTGAGCCTCTACACAGGAGATGCTGAATTTAAATGGGAAAGCCAAGGTAAAGCTAAGTGGAGAAGACCAAAGAAATACAAAGTTATAGTATTTATGGAGTTATGCACATGAGTAAGAAGACCTACATATGGAAAAGGATGAAAAAAATGAATTAATATGTTGCAGAGAGGGTTCAGTGGTTAAGGCGCTTTCCTGAAAATCCTAACAACCCAGGTTCAATTCCCTAGTACCCAGGTAATGCCAGACGCACAAAGTGCCGTATGTGTCTGGAGTTCATTTGCAGTGGATAGAGGCTCTGGCATGCCCGTTTTCTCTCTCTCTCTCTCTTTCTCTCTCTCTTCTTGCAAATAAAGAAAAAATTATTTTTAAAAAGTGAATTAGTACCACCATTCAAAAGTCAAAGCAACAGTAAAATAAATGATAAAAAAGATGCAATAGTATTTTACCATAAATTAGTTTTCTTTCTTCAGTATTTATGAGTTGTGTCATTTTAACTGCTCTGTCTTGAACTTCTTGGTGATTACCAACAAACCATCCTGCTCTTTTACCCTAAGCTGTCCCATAGCTCATTATTTTTAATTCTGTTCTTTTCCTGTATGCTTGTTTTTGACATTCTGGTCTGTTCCCCCAAAGTTAAATATTACATAAAAGTAACCGTCATGTCACCAGGAGGCAAATGAAACAACAGATAATTACCAGCAAATAGGAAATACTTGACACTTCCTGCTCAAGATAATGGATGAGCCAGCATGTCTGGTTTATACTCCCTTCCACATAGTGTTTAAAAGACAGGGGACAATCTTTTCATCAGCATAGTAGAAGATGAGAGTGGATATAACCAGCAAAGAAAAGGATGTTAATAAAGGAAAAGATGCTATCAAATCAGTAGCCAAAGAGACCAGAGCAACCGCAAACACTGAGGGAGAGCAGTCCCACGAAGGGCACGGGGCCAGGAGAGGCAGAGAAACCACCAGCACGTGTGCCAGTGCCCCTGGCACGGGGGCAGCCTGGAATAATCACAGAGGAGTTACTATGCCGATTCTCTTTGAAGCATTGGCCTTTGTCTGTGGATAAGGCTCCATCAGGCTTGTCTCTCCCCCCAGGGGGGTGGCGGGGGAAGCTGAGTCCACTCATTTCTAAATACATTTCAGAGTTCCAGTGGGTTTAGTCTTCAAATGAAGCAGTGCCTGGGGCATTCTAAACACCCGTGGATTTGGAGCCTTCAGAGGAAAGCAATGCCTGGGGCAAATCTAAACAGCAAAGAATATGAACATCTGAGACCAAGAGAAAAAGGACACAGTTGATTTAGAGCCCCATCTATGACAGAAGAAGTGCTGAGAAATAATACATGGCCTTTCTGAGTCCTTGCAACTATACAAAAGCAAAGAAGGCTGGGACAGCTGTGGATCCACAGTTCAGGTAACTTGTCAGTGTTTCCCCAACATTTAGAGTTGATTCAGATTAATGGAAATGATAAATAAGAGGTTTGCATCTTTTTTATATGAGCAAACGGGCACACGGGACAATAGGGCACATAGGGTTAAGATTAAGCCATTTCCTGAGGTTCAGGTTCCTATCAGAAGTCTCTGGGAGACCATAGCTCTGATTGCACAAACATTAGAGCGCACAGAGAAATAAACGGCACCTCTGTCAACCTCACATACCACATATGCACAAAGATCATCAAAAATTTATCGCTGTCACCGGTACTGGGAAGCAAGATATGATCAGTTATTTTGACATATCTGGGAGTCATACTTGAAGGCCATTGATTATTGATGGAATTGATCCTACAAGCCCAAAACAGTCAAGGCAAACACATGAAAAATTGGTCAGTCCCACAGAGGTGTGAGAAAATTCAGAGCATGGAAAAAATGCACATGAATCAAGCAAAAAAAATAAAAAAATCAACTTGCGAGGGAATAGGATATGGATTTTTTTCCTTTACAGAATTATAAAAATAAAACACATTATTATTGAACAAGGTTTTTACATACAGTAATTTCTACTCTATTAGGCAATATATCTATAATAAGATTAAGAGTAAGAAAACTTATGAGACAATTATCAAAACATGAAGATAGAGAGAATGATGTCACATGTACATGAGTGAGTATACAGCAATTTGCCATCACGTGGCTGTCTGGAATGTCATACAATATAGTCATAGGATACAAGGGTGCATGTAAATGTGTTTGCGTGTGTGTGTGTATGTGTGTACATGTGTACATGTACCATAGCATGCATGTGGAGTTCAAAGGATAACTTTGGGCTTTGGCTCTTGCCTCATTGTGTTTGAGGCAGGATTTCTCACTATTAACTACTGTGTTCACCAGGCTAGCTGACCTATGAGCTTCTGGGAAATTTTCCTGCCTCTATCTGCCTTCTTGCCCCAGGTAGGTGCACTAGGGTGGCATTGCCTACCACAGCACTGTGTTCTACATGAGTCCAGAGTTCCCAACCCAGGGCCTCACACCCGCACAGAAAGCACTTTATTCTCTGAGCCATATGCCCAGCACAAAAAGTTTTACTCTATTAAATGAAATTTTAGGCAACTGTAAAAACTCTAGAGGTTTAGTCAAAGATAAGGGCAGAGCTCAAACTCCCTTTACTGAACTGACAAATTTATAACATTGGGCAAAATCTACTTTACTTATTCATAAATTCAATCATAGTAATGTGACATTTCATTCCATAAGAGATGATGAAAGAATGCATGTTAAGATCTAAGTGGAGTACGGTCCTATTCATAAACCAGTAAACCAAATCTAATACTGCTGCCGAAAACAGCAAGAAACTGAAGGAATTTCAGAAGCTGTGCCTTATCTAAGGGGTCTTGAGTTCCCATTTCATCTGAGCAAATAATATTGCATCATGTGAAACTCCTATCTCTGACTCATCAAGACCTTACGGTGCTGGCTGATTTTGTAATATGCATGAAGATTTAGAATATAATTTACGCATACCATTAAAAGAGAATCTAAGCACAGGCTTAGAAATAGAAGATGTAAAGGTTTATTATGTTAGTTTGGTCTGTTGGGGACCCTCTTATTTATTGACATAATTAATTTAATATAATTTTCTCACTAGGAGCTCATGTTTGAAAATGTTTTTGAAATATATTTTCCAAAAAACAAATGTCTATAAGGGAAAATACTCACATTTATAGTTTATTAAGAAAAAGCATTAAATTAAAATGAATCTTTCTGAGGTGTTTCAATCTGTGTTGGACTAATTATGTGCAGAGTAATGCACAGGTTTGATGACTATGTCTGCTGAAGAGGGTCATTTGGGTCCTGCATTCGGATGTGTGATTGCTCGGCCTGGTGTGTCTGAAGGAAACGGGGGGGGGGGGGCGGAATTTTCAATGTGTGCCCAGCACAAACTATGGTAAGTGTCCTCCCTGGTTCACACAGTACCTCCTAGAGAAATGCAAATGACATTCTGTCAACATCAGCTACAATTTATTTATAATATCTTACAGCTATGTTACCACTCTATAGAAAACTAATGAATAGTAATCCTGTTTACATTACGCTGTATTAAAGCAACTTATATCGTGTTAAATTTTTAAATATTTTATTTATTTAGTCAGAAACATGAAAGAAAAAGAAAGATGTGTGTGAGAGAGAAAGAGAATGGGCACACTGGGGAACTCCTGCACCTACAAAGGAATCCTAGAAGCATGTGCCACTCAGCATGTGGATTTACCTGGGAGCTTGGGAATTTAAGCAAGTCTGGCAAGTTCTACAAGAAAGTGTCTTTAACCAATCAGCAATCACTCAAGCCCTCTTACTTACTTTTATTTGTAGTGAATTATTTCTACTTATTTATATCCCATTATTATGTTATTGCAATAATTTCTTCCAGTGTATTTGAAAGGTTTTTTGTTTGTTTGTTTGTTTTAAGTAGTTAGACTAGAATTAGAAATACCCTGCAATTTAGAGAGACTGAAGAGGAAGACACTGAGGTCATAGGCCCTTTCTGATCACAGGTCTCAGATCTAAAAAAGATGCCAGCAGAAAACTATGTTAATGGTTAGCATAAGTTCAGAGCTGCTTTAGAGAAGTTGTCTTGGTTTTATTGTTTGTTTCTTTGGCCTGATGGAGTCTGCTTTTATACCATTTTTTTTTTTCTGTAAAACTTAAAGAAATTGGTGGGATACTTTCAGTCACAGTGAATCTTACATCTATTCCTTGTGTTTTTGTTGTTTTTCCCTTTTCTTATTCTTTTTCTTCTTCTTATTTTTTAACTTTTCTGGAGAAGTTAATGATTGAAAATACAAAGGGAAGATAGCTGAACAGATGGCTTATAGGTGAATAAATACTGGGGTATTAGCTGGATGGATGAATTGAGGAAGAGATGCATGCATACATTTGTAATTTGTTATTATGTACAATGTATAATTAAGGATAACTGCAAGTAACTTAAAAGTCAGAGTTAAGTGATTATAGAAAAAAGTTTGACAGAATCTATCAATTCACTTTTATTGAGCACTATATCCCTCTACTTTTGAAGGATTCTTTTACTAGACACAGAAATAGATGATAATGGATATTTTCTTTAGCATTTTAAATATTCCATGCTTTCCTTGCCTGTCTAGTTCTAATAAAATGTTCAATATAATTGCATTTTTCCCTGCATAGACAGGGATCTTCTTTTTTCTACTATTAAAATATATTTATTTTAATTACCTTTTTTATTTTTTGATTGGCAATATTTGTACATATTAATTAGAATTATTGCCTGTAAGACTTTCCCTTTGATTTTGTTTGATGCAGTATACATAAGCCATACATAGGTGTGGGTGGAATTTATTATTCTTTCTTTTTTGAGATTTTTGGATGTGGGATCTCCTGACTGTCATAATTTTGAAACATCTATAGATTAGATCTCTCAAATATCTTTTTTGCCTGGTTTTGTCTCCTTTTGATATTTTGTTTATACACAGGATAAACCCTTGAAAGTTGCTCCATGGTTTTGAGTGGTTTTTTCGGCTTTGTCTTTGTAGTTTGGAAACTTTCAACAGACACGGCTTCTAGCTTAGAACTTGGTTCTGTGGTTACATACATTCTAAGGAAGCTCCCATCAAAGGCACTTGGCTTCGTGACAGAGGCTAAGTATTCACATTGCCTTATGATTCTTTCACAGAGTTTCTAGCCATTTGCTGATATCATGCATGTGTTCAGGTACAATGTCTATTAAATCGAGTTACTATAAATTTTCTACCTGATTATCCCAAGTTTCTGATTTCTTAGTCTTGTTCTCATTATTGCATCCTTGGCAATTGATACAACTTGTATTTTGTGTCATTGAAATCCAGATATGTTGTAAGAGTTAATGGAAATTAACATACATACATCTAAGGCTTGGAAGTCTCTATTCTTTTGTCTGAAACTGAAACTTTGCCTAATCTATAGATCCTAGAAGTTTCACATTTCTCAAATATTCGTGTGTGTGTGTGTGTGTGTGTGTGTGTGTGTGTGTGTATGTGTGTGTGTGTGTGTGAGTGTGTCACAAAGACCATGCATAGGGAAGGACTGGGACATGAAGTGACTGAGAACGGCTGCTCCATCTTGGCAGTTGTGTGTCCCGGTGGTCAACGTGCATCGTTGGGATTAAACATACTTGACACTGAGATTGCGTTGTTCTCATTCTATCAGAAAACAAGACACTTAGGTATTTTCTCACAAGTGTGCACTAACAAAAGCTCTGCACCCTCGGAAGTCATTATTTTCATTGAAAATTTGATCCTCTGCCACAATTTTATGGGCTTTTCTAGAGGATCTTGGGAATAACAACTCTCAAAAAGAGACCTGGTCCACCATGACTTGGAGGGAAAGGGCCTGTTGACCCATGAATATGCCACGCACTTCCGAAATGCAGTCTCCAGTAAAACCTACAATGCAGAGCCCACTGGGCTGTCCCTGCCTTGGGCGGACCTATACTCATTTCTCTTTTGAGTGTTTGCTTTGTTTAGCTTTACTAAATAAACTTTTGCTTAAAATGTGTCAAATTGACTGAATTCTTTTCTTCACAAAAAAAAAAAAAAAAAAAAAAACAAGTACTGAATGAATCCCTTAACAATGGGATTTCATTAGGTAGCTTCGCCTGATCTGGATCTTCCTGGCTCAGCCACCCTAGTACTTCCATTATAGGCAATGCTATAACACTTGGCTTGGGGTTTTTACATGGATTTTATTTATTCATTTATTTGAAAGACAGAGAGAGAAAGAACAGGCACACCAGGGCCTCCAGTCCCAGCAAACGCAGTCTAGATGCACGTGCCACCTTGTGCATGTGGCTTACGTGGGTCCTAAGGAGTCGAGCTTAGGTCCTTTAGCTTTGCAGGCGAGCGCCATAACCACTAAGCCATCTCTATAGTCCCAGATTTTCTTTTCATTTGCTTTTTCCCCTCTTCCTATCTGATGGTTCTAAGAACCTTGTGCAGACAATTCACGGTCCTGTGGCCCTTTCTCTTGTCATTCCTGGTGGTTATTCTCTTGTGGTGAGAGGAGGGGAGGCGAGAAGGCGAGGTAGTTACCTTCTGATTAAATCTCTGTGCTCTGCCAACTTGCGTCTTGAATCTGAATGCTGCAGTGTCTGACTTCTCATAGAGCCCTTCATCCACCTCACCCTGTCCCGGCCCCTTCCCGGCTTGAGCAGCCCCGCCTGATGTCTGTGAATGAGCACGCCCCTGCTGTCTGCCCTCCTCCTGCAGTGAGGTAGAGGCTGGAAGGATCTGGAACAGAAAGAAAGAACGCCAGTACTTCCCCACCGGCATAAAGGACCAAGAGACTGCCCGTTTTGTTTTCTTAATCTTTCTCCCCAGAAGGGAAGGCCTTAGTATTGGTGGAGATGTGGGGATGTTCAAGAGGAGTCGCTCTTGCTCTCCTCTCCTGAAGGTACATTCGGACTAGTCCTCTGCCTTGTATCACCCTAAAGGCTACTGTAGTAGGCGGCTAGGTGGATGTTCAGCTGTCAGGAGGTTCCCGAGTCAAGCCCACCCTCACTTCCAGCGCTGAAGCAGAGCTCCCTGTCCATCTTTCTGCCTGCAGATACTCCACTGTTACACCCCAGGTCAGCAGAACGCCTACCTGTCTCTCCAGAGTTGGGGGTTGAAGGTATTTCCTCTGTGACTTCTGTCTTCCAGGTTCCACAATTCAAGCAAAATCACGGATTTCCCATCTTCCAGGTGTTTCATGTAAGGATGGGAATGTAGTTTCTGGTTTTCTCCAGGTGAAATTCCTAAAACCATTTTATTTACTTGACAGAGAGAGGGAGATCGAGAGAGAAAATAGGCACACTAGGGCCTCTAGTCTCTGCAAACAAACTATATGTCTATGCCACCTTGTCCATCTGGCTTTACTTGAGAACAGGAGAATCAAGCCTGAGCCCTTGGCTTTGCAGGCAAGCACCTTACCTGCTAAGCTATCTATCTCTAGGCCCCCTCCTCCTCCGGGTGACATTTAATGGTAGAAGTTGAGCTCCCTTTTAAAAGGAGTGCCCTGCCCCTCCACGCAAGTCTTTCAGCCTGTGAAGGAGACATCTGAGCCTTAAAATCAGATAAGAAGAGTGCCACAGTCCCTTATCCTTGATCTCATGTTCCTCCACACTTTTTTTATTTATTGGTTGGTTTATTTATTTATTCATTACTCTTTTCCTTCTTCTTTATTTCTTTCCTTCTTCCTTTCTTTTCTTTCCTTTCCTATTTCTCTTTTTCCTTTCTTTCTTTCTTTCTTTCTTTCTTTCTTTCTTTCTTCCTTTCTTTCTTTCTTACTGGGACTGAGGTATTTATTTGCAATGTAAGAACCATTTAAGTTCTCCTAATACTACATGCTTGTATTTCTTACCACCACGTTTCTGAGTAGAATGTTTGCTACTAAAATTTCAGTATAGTTTTTCCACACTTATACATTCAAAGACTTTGGATAATTGCACTTTTAAAGTACTTTCTGGCCTTTTGTCTTATAATTAGTTTAAGTTTACAAACTAATATTGATAGAAGAGTTGACCTGTTATTGTTAAGTTTCCGTAATATTAATTTTAATGGCTTCATTGCTCTGTCCAGATTTTCAGAGAAGACCCGCGGCACACAGAGCACAGAGGAAGAGCCTGTGTGGTGCCGCTCTGGGAGTGCCTCGGTCCGGACTTCGTCCCCTCATGGCTGTATGGTAGCAAGAGTGAAAACAGTACCAGTCTCAGGCTGGGGTTCCAGGTTGGCTGAGCAGCTAGTGCGCAAACACCCAACTGTTCAGCAGGCTAGACGCCTGCTTGGGCGCTGATGTGGCTGACCGTCTGCCCCAAAAGAGGGGACCAGCACAATGTTGATATTCCTTGATGGTATAATGTGGCAGCCACGGGGCTCAGATAGCACACAGTCTGATTTTTTTAAGTTAATTATGGACATACTTAGTATGGATACATCATGTTTTGGTACCATCTTTTCCCTCATCCTTGCCCTCATTCCCCTGGGCCTGCTGGGTGGCAGGTGGTCCTCTGGGGTTGTGAGTATGCCTTGTGGGAGCCGCAGTCAGTTATTTTGCCAGGTAGAGAATGGCTCTGGGGATGATGTCATAACTTGTGGCTCCTGCAATCTTTCTGGCCCCTCTTCACAAAATCCCTTGTGCTGTATTGGGTGTCTTTCAAGTCTACTTCAGCGATGAGCTCTTAGGAGCCTCTAGATCTCTGCTTTGGTAGCTATTGAGTGTCCTCAGCATCTGTCCACTTCACCCTGGTGCTGATTGTCAGGTTCACCATGGGTGCTGCATTCTTGCTCATATCTCTAGTTCCTCTGTGGTTTCACTTGTAGTTTTGCTGAAGTCTGAGGAGTGATTGATTTCCTCCAGAGTTGCTACCATCTGAAAAAGAGAAGCAGATTATCCAAACAGAGAGTGAAGTCAGCACAAGTTAAGTGGTAGAAGAGTTATTAATTTAGGGAGAATTTGATAAATATAGTTCTCTTTTAGCCCAAGATTAGTGGGAGCTTGACACTGGAGAGTAATCTTTGTCTCCAGGGATTTTAACCTGGCTTGCAGTTCCCTACAGGGCTTCCTTTCTACTGGGTGGATCTCTTAGCCTGTCAGAAAGCTACTGACTACCCAACAAGGCTGTGTGCCACTATTGCACTTGTGTGTGCACCTGGTCAGGGTGCTAGCTTCTGGGTAGGTCAGACCCCGGCTGCTCAGACACTTGTCCACTTCCCCCAGTAGCTCATGCAGCGCCTTCCATAGTCTGAATTTATATGCACTGTTCCCAGCGAAACCAACTACCACGCAGCACATCGATGCTTGGTTGCCCACAGGGAAGTCCTAAACCCTCTACACAGGAGGTTTTCTCCACACTCCTCTCTCTCTGTGTAGAAAGGGCTCGTTATTGAGCTGCCAGGCACATAAATCAGGGCAAGTTCCTCTTCTGACCACTTCCTTCCATGCACTCTGATGCGCACCATGAGTTTTCATAACTCTTGGTTGAGAATAAATCCTCGATTTTCCAGACCCATTGAGGCTGGTTATTCAGTGTTCAGGACTTGACTTCTTGCACCACAGCATGTGACTCCTAGGAAGGGGTTCTGCAAAGCACCCCCTTTTGAGGTGGTTGAGGGAGAGGGGCTTCAGAGTAAGGGAGTGTCTTGGGAGAACAAGGAAGGATGAGATCCTGGTCCATTCGCCACTTGGGCTTCACTCACATTCATAGTCCCTTCTGTGATAGTAGCAAGTTTTCTCTGTTTACTTCTTGTCAGCATTTTACCAATCTTCCAGGGATTTGGTTTGTTTAAGGAAAACTCAGCAACAGTGCCTGAAGAATATCAACTCCTCTGGATGTAACTCAATTATCATTAAGCAAATAAGGTCTTTTGTGCCAAGTATAGAGAGAGCTATATTTTGTCCTTCATAAAGTTATAGAACAGAATAAAGACAAATGGTATGGGATATATTATATATTAGGCTAGAAAAATGTATAAACAACACAAAGTCAATTTCTGAACCTAATTTAAAAGGGAGATTTCCTTTTAACTACTTCTTTTTTTGGTTTTTTGTTTGTTTTTTGTTTATTTGTTTGTTTGTTTTTCGAGGTAAGGTCTCACTCTGGCCCAGGCTGACCTGGAATTAACTAGGTAGTCTCAGGGTGGCCTCGAACTCACGGCAATCCTCCTACCTCTGCTTCCCGAATGCTGGGATTAAAAGCGTGTGTCACCATGCCCAGCTTCACATTTTTTTTTAAAATAAGATCAGGGGCTGGAGAGATGGCTTAGCGGTTAAGCGCTTGCCCGTGAAGCCTAAGGACCCCGGTTCGAGGCTCGGTTCCCCAGGTCCCACGTTAGCCAGATGCACAAGTGGGCGCACGTGTCTGGAGTTCGTTTGCAGAGGCTGGAGGCCCTGGCACGCCCATTCTCTCTCTTCCTCTATCTGTCTTTCTCTCTGTGTCTGTCGCTCTCAAATAAATAAATTAAAAATTTAGAAAAATAAAATAAAATCAGTTAGGACACTTTTCAATGTTGTGCAAATATTTGATTAAAATTAATGCTTATGTATTGAAACCAAATAATTCACCTCAAGACAGACTAAAACAGCTTTTTAAGTTAATTTAGAGTAACATAGAAGTCCTCTGGTACAGAGTGGGTATGATGATGGTATTTCCTTCTCTAATGGCTACCCATATGAACAAAGTTAACCTGCAAACTTCTTCCTGACATTGGTACCTGTACTCAAGAGTATTTTTAAATTTTTTTTTAATTTATTTGAAAGAGCGAGAAAGAAGCAGAGAGAAAGAGAGAACGGGTGCGCCAGGGCAAACGAACTCCAAACACATGCACCCCTTTGTGCTTCTGGCTTACTTGAGTCCTGGGGAATCGAACTGTCCTTAGGTTTCACAGGCAAACACTTTAACTGCTAAGCTATTTACCCGGCCCTTATGCTCAGAGTATTTTAGACAGGCTTAGTCTTTGAAATCGTGTTTTATTTTTTCATGGCCATCATAGTAAACATTTGCAGAAAGCAAGGCAAAAGCTGCAGAGAAGGATTTGCATAATAGAAGAAAGTGGAGGAATCTAGAGGGCTGGGCGACAAAAAAGAAGTCAAGCCCTGCAGGCGGCAAAGAGAAGAGAACTGGGGCTCCTCCCACAGCCAGTGCTGCCCGTTCTCATTGACCGAGCTTTGGAGCAAGCAGGAAGTCCAGCGTGTGGGCTGGAGCCAGACTAAGTGAGGGAGAGAATCATGGTAGAAAATTAGTTCTTCACCTAAAAGGACGCCCCCACCCACCACAATGTAGGAAGAAACTAAGCAGAGCTCTGTGAAATCCACGCCACATCTAGGGCACATCTTCTTGGATTGCTATTCCTTGATAAATATAATGAGAAAGCAATAACCTTGACATGTACTAGAAATAGAGTACCATGGAGTGAAGTGTTGGAGACGAGGAGATGAGCCCTGAACAGATCTTTGCCCTGAGATAACCTCTGCCCTGAGATAACTTCTGCCCTGAGCAACTTCCGACCTTTCCTCATCCCCCCACCCTGCCATACCTAACTGATTCCATCCCCTCACCCCGCCACACCTAACTAATTAACATCCTGCCTAGTGACTGCAGAGACGTGAGAACTATACCGTGAATTCTTGGAATAACTGCAAACTGTCCTAGGCCAAAGGCCAAGAAGATTCTGTAACTTTCCACCACCTGCCTCCTCCAGCCCCGCCCTCACCCAAGACCCTAACCCTAACCCTTAAAAAGGCCGCTGTGGCTCAATAAAATTGGACTCTTGACAAGTGTACATTTGCTTGAGTCTCTTCCTCTCTCTCGCCCATCTTATTTCAGGTTAGGGTCCCCCTCGCCCCCATGAATAACGAGGTCCCGCGGGTCGGGACAGTGAAGAAGCAAAGAAATTTTCTATTTTAAAATTATTTTAAAGAAATATGCATTTCTGAAAATAATTCAATCCCAGACATTACAAAATGTTTTAGTAAGCATTTAACTTTATTAATATTTCTATTTTGTACAATTTCATACATCTATATGCTGTATTCTGACCATCCATTCCCTGCAGTGCCCTCTCTTCTTCCACTCATACATGCCCCATAAGTCACTGTTACGTCCCCAGCTACTCACCAGTAGTAGCTACACCACTGAAGAGAATGGTTTTCCCTTCCTCAGCAACCATCAGGTGCCCTTAGCTCCTTAGAGAGCAGAAAGAGTCATGAGCTTCTCCCCCATCCAAGGCAGAATGCTGATGGGCTTTAGCTTGCTCAGGTCTTGTGCGCTTACCCATACATGCCGTGAGCTCGTGAGCGCAATAGTCCCATTGTATCCAGATGCCAGAGGCCCCCGGCCCTCGTCTTCCTCCCCCAGCTCTTGCAATCTGTCCCCACCTCCTTTTCTGTGGTGGTCTCTGAGCCTTAGACGGAGTGATATCGTTGTCCTGTATAGGGTTGAGCACTCAAAAGTTACTTATTTTTTGCACTTTGATCACTTATGGGAATGTGGTTTAACTATTGCTCACTGTGACAAAAAAAAAGTGAAGTTTACTCTTCAAGGCTGACAGCAGCACTAATATGTGGGTATAAACATTCATATTTAATATTAACACCAGTGTATCAACACAACAGCGGTAGGAGCCCCTCTAGGCCCAATCATTCCCCAGCTGTGGGCTTTTGACCTGATTTCCAGAACCACCATGAGTTCCCTCTTCTGGGACAGACATCAAACACTTCAGAAAGTGGATTTTACATTCCATAGCCTCATGCACCAGTGGGCACATCTTTAATGGTAGGTCAATATTTTACCATGGAGGGCTCTACCGCTGGGTGAGATTGGTAATGATTTCTCTCCCCCAGCAGACTGCATAGCACCTCCCACGTCTATGAAAGCTCGCATTCAGGAAGGAAGCTTCCCGTTTACTTCCAGCTTGATGACCCTGACCTGCAGCCGAAGCGTGTGCTCTATTCAGCAATTCGGTCTTGCCGTTCAGTGACGTCAGGCAAACAAGAGCAGCGGCAAAAGCTTGTCTTAGTCTGAGGCCCCTGCAGCTTTCCTGACCAACGGCCAATAGGAAGGTAGCCCATATCTGGCACTGGGATTTTAAAGTATTTCTTTTATTTATCTATTTATTTATTTATTTATTTTTATTTATTTATTTGAAAGTGACAGAGAAAGAGGCAGATAGAGAGGGAGAGAATGAGCACACCAGGGCCTCCAGCCACTGCAAAAGAACTCCAGACTCGTGCACCCCCTTGTGCATCTGGCTAACGTGGGTCCTGGGGAATCGAGCCTCGAATGGGGGTCCTTAGGCTTCACAGGCAAGGGCTTAACTGCTAAGCCATCTCTCCAGCCCCATTTATCTATTTTTTGAACAGAGAGGAAGACTGGGTTTAGCAGGGCGTCTTCCCTCTGCAAACAAATGCCAGATGCATGTATTACTTTGTGCCTGTGACTTTACTTTGGTACTAGGGAATGGAACCTAAACTGGAAGGCTTTACAAGCAAGCGCCTTGCAACACAACACCATCTCCCTAGTCCTGGAACTGTTTCATTTATTTAATAACCTTTGGAGGGTGGGAACAGCATTATTTCTCCATAAAGGATATCTCTGACAATGCATTCACAAATTCCAAATTGTAACTTTGGTTTCCATCTTCAGTTACAGCACATTTTGAAATTATTTTTAAATGCTTCTGAAATTTATTTGAGTGTAGAAGGTTTACATTGGAGGGAATTTGGAAAATTCTTACACATCTGATTTTAAGTGCTTTTTATCTGATTTTCTTCTCAATTAATAGGAAATGGATGCTGTGTTAGTAATTGTGTTCTAAGCCCCCTGCTTTTCCTCTGAGGAGCCTCCCGTTTTGGAGGCTTTTGTGCATGTCACTCTCTCTAATGACATGGGAGATGGAGTCAGAAAGAGCCAGCGGTCACGTTGCTACTTCCCAGCTATCTCTTCTCGGAAAGGACGAACTGCGCATCTGTGGGGAATAGCTATCTTTTCACAGAGCGGCACAGCTTTAGAGGGAAGGAGTTTTAGGCTAAGCCATCTAGAATCACAATGTTTCCCTTGATCTCATAAGGGAGCCTGACAAATATGCATGTTTAGTGCAGAACATATATATAAAAAGAGAGAGACAGGGCTGGAGAGATGGCTTAGCAGTTAAGTGCTTGCCTGTGAAGCCTAAGGACCCCAGTTCGAGGCTCGGTTCCCCAGGTCCCACGTTAGCCAGATGCACAAGGGGGTGCACGCATCTGGAGTTTGTTTGCAGAGGCTGGAAGCCCTGGTGCACCCATTCTCTCTCTCTCCCTCTATCTGTCTTTCTCTCTGTGTCTGTCACTCTCAAATAAAAAAAAAAAAAAAAATTTAAAAAAAAAAAAGAGAGAGACAAGAGACAAACACAAAACCACCAAGGGGAAAGGTAAAGGCACTGTACAATAATCATCTTCATGGTAATGTTGTTTCACATGTTCTCATTTTCATACACATTTAGATTTCAGTGAAGATTCCATAAACTGTCTTTTGATTTGTTCATGCATATTTTCCAGTTTCATGGCATTAATGTCTAACAGCCCACCCAATGCATAGGTGCATGGTGCTTTGCTTAAACAAGCTGCTTCTTCAGGTTTCTTAAACAGGGAATTTGAATATATGAAAATGTTGTAGTTTGATCATATTTCTGACCCACTACCTTTTTGTGTCTCCTCTCCTCCAGCTTCATTCCCCTGGGGAGTCTCTTCTTTCTAGGTAGCCCTTCCCGCTTTTTGTTTGATCAGTTTTGTCCCTATCTGCCATCCATGTGAAAACATAGATGGACTCAGAGCAGTGAGCAGTGCAGGTCTTGTGGGGGGAGATGTAACCACAGGGGGTCATGAATGAATTACTTTAATGACTTTTGGGTTACAAAGAAATCAGCTCTGTTGCTTGAGAACTGTTCTGGGTGACCAGCTGCTGCTGCTCAGACAGTGTGTTCCTGCTTTTAATGTTCTGCTGCTGCTGCCTTTGGTGACTGGGGTGATAACTGCCTTAATTTTGGCAACAGTTTCCTTCTAACATTGGCTGTATTGAACAACCAGATGTGTTTTTTTTAAGGGTCACACTGACCTTGTGGCTGACACCACAGTGGCTTACTTCCAAGCTGATTTCTGAGCCCCTTTGAATGCAACACTTTCAATTTGTTCTTTACTACCTAACCACAAATATAGGAGAAACTCCTGATCACTCCTCCAGGTCTGTTGGATGCTGTTCTCCCACAACATATCAGGGGCCCAGGATGAAGTAAGTCCCACATCTGTCTCCCTGGAGTCTTGAAACGAATGCATGGAATGCCCTCTCTGGCTGTCCATTTCTCTTCAAGGTGAACTAGCATTCAGGGGGAGTCCATCCTGTAAGTAAATGGTCTGGCCCTCTTATTCTTACTTCCTCTCTCTCTCTCTCCTGTCCATATCATAATCTCATGTGTCTTCTTCCCGGTCAGCCAGTTTTTCTTCTAGGAGAAGGGATACAATGAGAAAGCAAGTGGCTTATTAATAAATTAAGATAATGAATATTGTATGCATTGCCTATGAAATTCTTATGCTAATGATACAATTAAAACTTGTATAAATATTTGGCACATCCTTTGTTTCCCTTAAGCAAGTTCCAGATGTCTGAAGGAAATTTTTTCATAAATATCTCTGCTTCCCATTGCCCCAGTCATGAGTGCAGCACAGGTTCCTCATTCATCCTTTCATTGTTGCAGGGAAAGGCAGATCTGCCAGTCACCAGAGAAATTAGGGCAGCCAGTCTTTCCTTCCTTCTCATGGGGTCCAGACTCTTGAATTCAGCTAATTGGATCAACAATGTATTTAAGTTCACAAAGGTTTCTTTTATGATTAACCTGGACAGATTTTTGTTGTTGTTGTTATTCCCTAAACTTCACTGTATAACAATTATTTACATGGCATTTTCATTATATTACACAGTACAAGTAATCTAGAGATAATTTAAAGAACGTAGATGTATAGGTTTTCTGCACACATAATGTCGTTTCACTTGAAGAACTTGAGGAAGCCAACGCCCCATAGACAAGGGGCGGCTGTTTTCATTAGTCCATGGTGCAGCGCTTGAGAGGGTGAACCAGGGAAACACACAGCAGGAGATTCATTATGGCGGCTTCACTGTTCTGGGCGTCTATATGTATCTGTCCTGATTTTCCTGACCTAAGCTGGAAGCTCCTGCAAATCTAAAGGTACAATCACAGTAAGAGTAGGTATACAATTTACTGCTAAAGAGAAATTTGTACTAAGTGGCACTGTTGAAGCTTAAAGGTGGGGTGAGGAAAGTGGAACATCGGTCTTCACGTTGAGATTTCCCTTCCTGAACTGGGGGAAGCACCACACTGTCGGCGGCATGGTACTGCCCCCTCACCCTGGTACTGCCCTTTTCACCCTGGTACTGCCCCCTTCACACTGGTACTGCCCCCTTCACTCTGGTCCTGCCCCCTTCACTCTGGTCTTGAGTAAATGAAAAACTTCAAATATGATCATTTTTTTTTAAATTTTCAATGTCACTATTTCCAAATGTGCTTTAAATCTGTAAACTATACCCAGACACAAAGGAAAAGTCCCACGTGTGTGCATTTTCTTCTCAAGGGGGTACGTGGAAGTCAGAGTATCTGCAGGGTGTGCCCCGTGCTTCCTCAAGGGAGGTTTTCCTGACTCAAGGAATTCTATGCACTTGAGGAGAAATTATGGCAGATGGATCTGGGAACAGCGGGACCAAACTATCTATTGTAAACTTTATGTCACCCGTATTTGGTATAAGCAAATATCCTAGCCTGCTGATATCATATAATTGCGTGGTTTGACAAACCCCCTTTCCTAAATCGCCGTCTCTATTTTGGACAGTTACAGGTTACTCAGCCCTTCCTGCTGTATTTTGCTTTCTTGATTCCTAAGCTTCTGGGCTTATGTTCAGTGCTGTCTGGGGCCAGGGCTGGATGACCTGCTTGTCAACCCAGAGCCCTCTGTCCTGCTGCAGCCTGGAAGACACTGACCTTCCTTAACACTTAAATTTAAGCGCTAATTGGTAATATTTTGAGGTTAAAAAAACACCTTAAATAAAACATTATTAAAATTAAACTAACAAATTACAGAATGATATGAAAAGTTGATCTACTCAACATTAAATACTTACTGAATGTTTTCTAAAACTGCTGTTAGTACATAAATAATTCATTTTAAGATGTGATTAATTCCTCCTCCAACATGATTACACTTTTTACATTTTTAAAGAGAAAAAGCTACTGCCAAATACACTTAATAAGTATTTTTTCATGGCATTAAAAAGTGAAAGAAAGAAAAGAAAAAGAAGGGAAGCAAAGAGGGAGCAGGAGGGGAAAATAATACTAGGAAGGGGGAGAGTAAATAGGACAAAGAAAAAGAGATAACACAAGGATAAACAGAGGAAATTGACTCATTGCCTCCGATTCAGCACCTGTTACAGTCAACAACCTCTTTTTCAGCATGAGTCAATTCCATTTAAAAAAAGTGACTCCTATAGTCAAGAGCTACTAGCAGTATTGTTTACTCAAGGGATTCTGCGATTAATGGGTTTGATCCACTTCTGTGCTGATCGAGATGCGCTCTTTGGAACTCCCTTGACGATGGGGCTTCGGTGTGACAAACACTAGAAAGAGGAGAAGGCAAGCTCGCTGGTGCATGCCTGTGCTGTTTCCCCTCATCTGCTGACCCAGCCGGGAGCACCTGCATGCGCATTGGCTCTAAGACTTGAAGATGCCTAGAAACTGAAAGTCAGAGTGTTGTGAAATTTAAAGTGCGGGTCTCCACCAGAGAACCATAGTGCTGACTGGTTTGTACCACGCTGAAGTCCCTTTAATACCAGGCCAAACACTGCCACATGGTTCAGGGGCTGACTTGCAGACACGCCTGACAGTTGTGAGAAATGAACAAACCTGTGATTAGGCAGTGAAATCCCCACATTAGTCTTATTTTCCTCTGTGGTGAAATACATAAAATCAGAAACCTCCGTGGCAGCTATAGCCTGACGATGAAAGGCTGACGACTGATCCTCTAATGTTCTAAAAGCATGTGATAACATCTCAATAGAAATGGTGCCAAAGACGCTCATACTCAGATCTGGGAATTGGATAGTTTTATCCATACTAATCTTACAAAGGAGGATAATAAAGTTAAAACGTGTATCTTTAAGCTAATACTTCCCTTCAAAATGTAATGACTAAGATTGGAATGCAAAACTATTTCCTAAATTTTGTCTATTAAATATGCACATATTTAAAACTACATGAAAAACCAAATGTTGGAAAGGTTGAACATATATGCAAGAATTTATTACCATATATATTAAATTTGGATGCATTATACAGGTCAGAAGAAATAAATGCCAAAAAAATTGTCAATAGGGACAAATGCAAAATCACCAAGAAAATTCACTCCCGCAAACTTACTAAAATTTCTAATATAAAATGATGAATTATTGACAAATAAAATTGTTGAAAATAAAATTACAAGTATCTCAGCTTATTTTAAAAGTTTCTCAATAACTCATGGTAAGAACAGTATTTAGAATATTGTTAGATATATATTTCTGTGATATTTTCAAAGGATATTTGCATCTTAGAACTACTTGATTCATACATATATCTAATGAAACAATTCTACTTGTAGAATAATTTCAAATAACATAAAGATTATCTTCAAATATGTTCATAGACTTTTTTCTTATTTTCATTTAAGAAAACATTAAAATCTAAATAATTAGTGATAAGAAATTTGAACCTTCTTTGATCCTTAGCGACTATGAAAAATGATGATATAGGTCTTAAGCCCTATGATGTCTTAAGATAATTTTAAATTAGTTATCAACATTGTAAACATAATCAATTTTGATAACAGAGTAATCTTATAATCCTCTATGTTTTTCAATTTCACATATTAGGCCATGTTGTCAAATACATGGAATTTTAAAATTATACATTGCTAGTGGCTACTATCATAGCCTATGACAAGTTTCAGAGACTGTGAGAATTCTATCTGTATAGTTTAACTAAGGAAGTACAACATAATTTGATTTTTATGGGGTGTATTAGTCAAGGTTCTCTAGAAGAATGGAACCAATAGAATAAATTGTATTAAAAGGGGAAATTATCAGATTAGCTTATGGTAGGTCAGTAACACAATGTACAGGCTTGAGGTTTAAGGAAACCAGTAGCTGCTCAGTCTACATGGCTGGACACCTCAGCATCTCTAACCCAGCACAAAGAGGACTGAGGTTTTCTGAGGAGCTGCTGGCCTTCAGTCCACTAAAAGGCTAAGGAACCTTCTTGGTTCCCATGCCAAGGAAGGGCTGCCAAATGGAATAGATGCAAGTGCAAGTGAAGACTCACCAGTAGCAGCCCCAGCAGCCAGGTGAGAGGAAAGGGCTCCTTCCTTTCAGGGCTTTTTTACCTAAACCCGACCACCAAGAGAGCCACCTACTCTGGAGGAAAGACTTCCTTCAGTCAATCCTTCCTGGAAGCAACCTCAAAGATCTGCCCAAGAGAAATGTCTGTGGATTCCTAAGTAGGTCAAGTTGACAACAGAACCTAACCATCACATGGGACATAGTGTAGGCTTTTTAAACTAGTTTATCTTTAACAAGCATGGCTTTCTTAGCAGTAATTCAAATCTATCTACACAATCCAATCTCTGAAGAATAGATTTGGGTATAAATGAAAACAAGAATGATAATGTAGAGTTGTTCAGAATCATGGGCATGCATTAGTCCCTAATAGTGATTTTCTCAGGTGAAACTATAGGATTAACAAGAAAAGAAAGAAAGGAAGGAAGGAAGGAAGGAAGGAAGGAAGGAAGGAAGGAAGGAAGGAAGAGAGAGAGAGAGAGAGAGAGAGAGAGAGAGAGAGAGAGAGAGAGGTATGGAGGGGAGGAATGAAGAAGGAAAAAGAAAAAATTCGAGAAAAACAAAGCAATAGAAAAAGAGAAATGGAATATAACGTGTGAGGTGAATTCAAGGTAGGACCTACCATTGCCTAAGTATTGTTCCAAGAATTTATGTAAATATTTATAAGTACTCTTGTTTCTTCAGCTGTCATTCATAGTCCACTTCAGTGTGAAATGACTAATACAGGAAATATATTAGAGTAGATTCCATGAACTTAGGGAATTTCATTTCTTAGGGGATCTATTATAGTCCTTGTGGACTGGAAAATAGAAAACATGTAGATCTATTTCTGTCACAAAAAACATCCTGATAAGGGCTCCACTTTGCTTCTCCAGGCACTAAAATGCCTTATTAAGTAGCTGTATCTGTTGGACTAGGTTCAAATGAACAGTTGGAAAATTATAATTAATGAAAGGGACTTTTTGCTTGTTTGTTTTTTCGAGGTAAATTCTCTCTCTAGCCCAGGCTGACCTGGAATTCATTATGTAATCTCAGGGTGACCTCGAATTTACAATTATCCTCCCACCTCTGCCTCTAAATTCTGGGATTAAAGGCATGCACCACCATGCCAGTCTCAAAGGGGACTTTTAAGTGTTTTTTTTTTTAATTGAGAACTTTATTATATCAACATGTTGCATATTAGCCATATTCCCATGAGATTATAGTCTTTTTTCTTCTGCCCCTTGCCCACATTCAAATGAGGTTCCCCCTCAGTGTAGTTTTTGATTTTGATTGTGGGATCATGCATGCATCAGTCAGTCTCTATAGTGAGGACAATGCCTCAGGATATTCCTTCCCACCTTTCCAATGTAAGACCTTAATGCTTACATTCTTTCTGCTGCTTATTCCACAATGTTCCTTGGGTTTTATAAAGTGTGTGATAAGCTACATTGTATGTGGAGTGTGCAGCAGCCTCTGACTTTCTGCTGTGACTCTCCTCAGTGTCAACCATAATATACCAACTCTAGATAGCATACTACCTATGACATTCTCAATGTGTACCATGAACTAGTATGGCAACTTCTAAGTACTGAATTTTATTCATGTTTCAGCTTAGTTTAATGCTTTCATGATAAAGTTCTCAATTGTTTTAAAAGTCAAGAAAGTAGTTTAACAAAGGAATTATTTTACATTTTTTGCTCAGAATGGTGGAATTACTGTGTTGGAAATTACCTTCCCATGTATCTATCTCCTTTGAGAACCTTCCTAACAATTCAGTCCAAGTAAACATGACATTTCCTCTTTGGGACTCCCACAATGCACTTTTTATACCTCAGCTGTGAAGCTTGGTCCTGTTCTACTTTATTACCCAATTCATATTCTGCTCACCTCATGGGCACTTTTCCTTGTTCCCGTCAAAGCTGACATATCACAGCCACTTAAATAAAAGCTATTCACAAACAGTCATTGGGTCTGAGGTGAGCTGTCATGTCTGTCTCTTATCCAGCAGCAAAATATTTGCATAATTCTCCATGAATGTTTATTAAAGTTGGTTCACATCTGGTCAATGTAAAACATGTGTGCAACTTAGAATAGGTATGACCAAGCTAGAAAGGCAAAGTCTACAACTCTGACTTCAGTAAAAAAGAAGTGCTTTAAATTCACATAATAAATCCCTAGAAAGCATTATAAATGTAATAGAAAATTTTATGCATTTTCATTTCCAGGGGCCAGTGAATCATTTTTCTTGATTTGGGACCTTGGGTCATACAATGCTATTGCTGGAATTATGTACTAGAATCTATTGGCTATTAGAGTTATGAGCAAGAGTCATATTGAGAAAATCACATCATTTTCCCCAATAAAAGAAAATCTAAAAAGTAAAAATGAAATGACTCATGCCGTTTGTAAGACAGGACTGTTATGTACAGTGAAGATGGAATCTATATATGGTATCTAATATAAATATTATAATTAAGACATTTTCTAATAGGGAAAACATAGAAAAAAATAGAACCAAATTTTAGAAAATATTTAAGTGACTTATGGTATTATATGATATATTTCACAGAAATTATCATATTTTAATCACAATAGAGAAAGTAATGAAAATTGATAATGAAATGATGACTTTATTCTTAAAGTAATAAGTAAAATTCTAGACTGCAAAAAATCTCTAATTTTAAGTATCTATGTATCTGTATGTGAGGACACCCATATAAAAGGTAGATTATTTACATATGTGGATTTAGTCTTCTGGAAATGACGTAACTGTTACACTCACGAAGTCACAGCAACTGTAGTTACCTGCACTCTCCTGTGGTGACCAGAGGGAAACCTCAGGGTCCAGCTCCATCACTGTATTTACTCGAGCCAAACTTCTGACTGTACCCAGAACTTGTGGTTTTGTTTCTTTGTTTTGCAAGCCCTGGCAATTTTCTGGTTTCTGCTCCTCATGACACTGGGGTTATGGTCATGCATGGCCAAGCCTTGATGTCTCTGTGGGTCCTGGGCATTGAGCTGGAGCAATCTTTCCAGCCTCTCTAAGTCTTCATGCTTGCCCTAGAAGTGCTCTCAACCCCTGAGCCACTTCTCCAGACCCACAGGGTCCAATTTTAACTCAGTATACATCTGTCAGGCACATCTTATGTGCTCCATATTCTGCCAGGTTGCAGGAATTAAAATGTCCAATATCTAGCTCCTGATTTTAAGGAGCTCTCTGGAAAATTGGACAAACATGTCCAAATCCACAATTGTAGAATAAAAAGTGTGCGGTTCACTGGACATTTGGCATTATGAATCTAGAGATCCTTTGTTTCAAGCCTCTCATTTGCCTATTTTAGTGTTTATATAGGTTGCTTACTAGGTACTTAGATTTACCCATGGCTTTATCATCATATGGTAACTTCTGTGGAAGAGTCACATAAGGTGCACCTATGACAACCATGAGAAGATCAGTTCCACCTAATTACATACAGAAGCCTTCCACACAACTGAGCTCCAAGAGAGGACTGTGTTTTCACTTAAGAGAACCTTATTTCATATAAAAGAAGAAGCGTATTTTCAGAGACATAAGTGAACATTAGCATGACACTTAAAGTTAACTGCAAGACAGTAAATCTAAATGGACTAAAAGACAGGGGTGAGGCAGTAGTGAAGTATGAGGATGTTAAGTTAGGTAAGTGGTAAGTGTGGCATCATAGAAACCTTTGATGGCATAATCTGGATTTTATTCCTATAGTAAATATCAACATCTAGCACTTTGCATAGGGCAAAAGCTAACTGTTCATTTTAAAATGTAATTAGGAAAACAACATTGAAAGTAGCTTACAGAATAACAATACCCCAGATAGACGCTACCTACTAAATACATGTCAGAGATGAGATGCCTTTTGCTTTTGATTTGTGATTGCTTGTTAAAGTTCTGAACCAAGATGGTGGCAGTTACATGGACAATACACTTATGGAAATGGCACAAATTTTCTTCTATAGAATAAGGGAATGTAAAGTATATATTTAGCATATTGACCAACATTTGAAGGCTTTGTGACCAGGAGGGTGGAGCAACCATTTACTAAGGCAGAGAGCCAATGACAAACACTTTGGTCTGGATGTAATGAACTCAGTGTGTTTAGCCAGTGGCTGAGGACAAGCATGCTGTCAAGGAACTTAGATCATCATCCATCTTGGCTTGTCATGACCGTGTATCCTTGGCCTTCTGAGCTCAATAGCCAATAAGTAGATTTATCAATTGGGGAGGAAATATATAAGGGGATTTTTTTTTTCTCTCAGTGCAGACAAGCTTCAGAAAATTGTTGGCCAATAAGAATTGTTCTTTCATCCTGTGTCCTCTCATCCTCATGTGAGAGAGATTACTCCTCCGTGAACACCATGCTTTTCAGCTCACTTTACTAGCAAAATCCTACACTTCCTTGATGTAGACAGTCCCTTTCTGATAAAGCTGCCTGCTGTGGAAGTCAGTGACAATGACTTCCTCAAGAATATAAAGTAAGGGGGCTTCCTGCTCATAGAAAAGGTGCCCTAGGCTCAGGCTCCTCTCACGTTTGTGGACAAACTTCTCATGTCAGTGGTACATGGATGGTTATCCTGTAGGAAGTGAAAATCTACCAAATGGCTTATGAGCATGCTAACATTTATTTAACCTTATTTAGTGAAGCCTTTTGTCTAAAACCCTCACCCAGAACACATGAAAATGCAGTAGGTTTATATTTTGTCGTGCACACTAGGTAATCTTGGAGACTAAACAGTACCTGAGACATTTCTTTCATAAAATATGAATCTTGACAAAATGTTCTAGTAATTGACACAATGCTCTCAAAACAAGTTCATACCCTGAGGTCACGTCTTTCAGGGTTGTCTACTGACATTTGATGCTTTATCTAGTCCTAATTTGCCACTGCATTTCAAATACTCGGGCTAAAGTTTAGCTTGAAAATGCAAAGGCAGAAATCAAAAAGCATAACTAGATAAGAAGATTGAATTTCACTTTGAATCTTTTCATAAAAAATAACATTCTCATTTAAGCTACTTTTCTAGCAACCTTGGTATTTCCACATACAGAAAATGCATTTTATATTATGAAACCAAGGAGTAATTTTGTTTGCAATGATAAAATAAAAACACAAAGGAAACAAAAAAATCATGAATGGAAGATATGCTGTAGTGAGATCTTTGCAATATGAGCTTAGATATTATTAAACAACCACTTGCCCATAAAACATCAAGTTACAGGGGCTAGAATTTAAACACACAATTTTAAAATCCTTGAGATAATTATCCAGTTTCTACCTCATTGTTAGAACTAACAGTAACAACCTCAGGCTCCTTCTAGCAAAATGATGAAAACTTAAGTTTTCAGTATTAAACTCAAATAAGCTCACCCAGCCAGCTGATGCTGGGAAGGAATCGGAAATTTTGTGGTAATTAGTATTTTATCTGCTGAAAACACTCAAGCTTGCTCTTCAAAGTATGTATTTTAATATAGATTTACTTGCTTAGAGGTTGAAAAATATGAGATACATGCATCTACCACTTATACAGCACTCAGTGAACATCTACTGTCATTTGTTTCTAAACTCTAAAGCTGCCATCTTGCTTTATAAAACATTTCTACCTATTAGCCATTTCCTATTTGAGAAGCAGTATAGGAAGCTAACCAGACTCACTTTTCACTGATCTTTTCCCCCTCCCTATCTGACAAAGGGCTCCAGAAAAAGCAAAAGTGCTTGAGAATTCAATTATAACACTACTCTTGTCTCATACACAGAGTAACTGAGACCCGAATATGCAAGCTGCATATACCCACAAACCTCCAGGAAATACCCCTTGCACCCAGGATAGGCATTCGGCTTCCTACCAGTAGGTGGACCATATTGAAAGAGAGGAGGAAACCTGGCTTTCTTTGCAACCTCATATCACAGTCTGTAATGCTGTCTAATGCTACTAATGCTGTCTGGCCTTCTGAAAGGGAAAAAAGAAAGCACAACTTTTGAAAACCATTGAAACACCAACTTCATAAAGTATGGGCAATAAACTTAAAGCTTAGTTCATTGTTGGAATACTGGATGCCTCTCTTAGAAACAAGAAAATAAAACATAATTTATTTGCAATATACATACATAATCAAAAGGGAGTTGCTTTACTTAGGACAAAATAAGGAGGCACAAAGGCAAGATTCAACATCAAGCTATTACTATACAGCTGACTTTCCTTTTATTTACAGATATATTTAATATGGCTACATCATGTGTTGGTTCCCTCGACCCTGCTCCCATTCCAATGTGGACCCTCTTCAGTGGGTTAGCAGGTATTCCCCATTGGCTTGTGGGTTATGTGTTTTAGGAACAACAGCCAGTGATTAAGGAGAGGCAGAGCCTCTGGGCCTGGTGTCCCAACTTGGGATCTAACAATCTTTCTGCCCCCTCTTCTGAAAAATTCGCTGAGCCATGTTGGGTGTGTTTTAAGTCTGCTTGAGTGATGTGCTCTTAGGAGCCTCTGGATCTCTGCTTTGATAGGTGTCGCGTGTCCTCAGCATCTGTCCTTTTTACCCTGGTGCTGATTATGGCCTCACCTTGGAAACTATTCTTGCTCATCTCCTCAATTCCTCGGCGGTTTCAGTGGGGGCTTGACTGAAGTGTGAGAAGTAGTTTACCTCCTCAGGTCTCCCTACCATCTGAGAAAGGAAAACAGAATCCCCAACCGAGAGTGAAGTCAGCACAGGTAAAATAGAATAAGCGTTATTGACTTAGTGATAATTTGATGGATCTAGTCCCTCTTTTAGCCCAAGATTAGTGGGAGCTGGGCATTGGAGAACATAATCTGTGTCTCCATAGGATTTTGGCCTCGTTCCAAGATCCAGATATGGGTTCCTTTCCACTGAACAAATCTCTTAGCCAATCAAAAAGCTATTGGTTACCAGCCAAGGTTGTCTGCCGCTATTGCACTTGTATGAATTTCCCATCAGGTTGTTTGCTTCTGAGTAGCTTAGATCCTGGTTTCTCAGAGAGTCACTGGCCAATTTTCCCAGTAGCTCATGTAGCACTTTCCAACATTAGACAGGCTAACTGTCAGGGTTCTGGCTCTCTTCTTCATTATGTATTTTCAATTTTTTTCCTAATATTTTAAATTTTTCTATAGACAAACCTTCATATATATAGACAATATGCAATGACCATAATCCCTTCCCACTTCTCTCCCTGCCCTTGTTCCTATGCCTCCTCCATTGGATCCCTTCTTTCCCACCAGGCTCTCTTCTATTTCAATGTCATCAAAAAAAAAAAAAAAAAAAAACACTTTTAATCTTGGTATAATTAAATGTTGAATGCTTACAAGAATAATACAGGGAATTCTCAAACATATTGCACACAGATTCCCCAAACATACCCACCCTATTTGATTACTCCTCTCCCCACTAAATACAGTGTAGTATTGAGACCCACAATGTTGTTTGATTTTTCAGACTTTACAGATAAAGCCTCAGAGTAAGTGTTTCAGTGCATATTCCATAAAAATGAGGAAAGTAAATGTAACCATAAATGACCACAGTTACCAAAGTAAAAGAAATTCACATTTATTTGCCCTTTGCTTAAATGAAGGCCTCCTTTGTTTTCACTAGACTGCTGGGTTCCAAATGTACAAATGCATGATGATTCAGGCATCAACAACTACAGCAGTAAAGAAATCCACACACAAAATTCCCATAGGTAACAATGCACATATAAACCTATAGAAAAACTCATGCATAAAAACACATTGTCAGCCTATATTTATAGTTCCTCATGTAACCCCATATACAAAAACCCTTAGATATAAACCAACACAAGAAAAGGTACATACAAATGTAACCCTTCACACAAGCCCACAGATACAGACCAATGTGCAAGCCATAAATAAAAGTTCACACACAAAACATTCAAATACATGTATACATATACCCACACATAAATCCATATATACAATACACTACCAAAACCCCCATGTACAAACCAAAGCAAATATCTACACTTACAGCCTCATACATACACAAACCCACACATAGAAATTCACACATAAACTCACACATAGAAAGCCACACATATACTCATATATAAACCTAAACACATACATCCACATAAACACACATTCAAACCCATACCAACCCATATACACATACAAACCCAGATATAAACAAAAAACATACATGTACACACAAACCTTCACATAAAAATATACAAACTTACATGAAATACACACAAAAAAACCTCATGCATAAAACCAACGTAAATATCTATACAGAAAAACTCACACATAGGAAAATATGCAGTAACCCATATACAAGTACATAAACCTACAGATATAAACCAACACAGAAGCCCACACGTAGAAACCCATGCGTCGGTCTACATAAACACGGCTGGGCAAGCATCTCTTTAGAAAAGTGTAGACGACATAGGCCATATGTGCAGGAGCTGTACGGCTGTTTCAAATGGTAGACCTGGTTTTGGATTTTGAGGCACCTCCCTGTTAGCTCCATAATGGCTGTACTATTTGTATTCCCGCCAAGCATGGGTGAGAGCTCTTTCCCCACACCCTTACCTTGCTGTCATTTGATTTTTTGATGATAGTTCTAACCGGACGAAAACTGGAAATATACAATATGTAACAGCAAGAGAAAAAAAATAACTGTGAGATATACATACATGACAGATTCTGAATTTCCAACACACCTCACAAACACTCATCAAGACTGGCAAAACATTCCCATGAAACCACCAGAAATCCCGCACTGCGTTCCCTTTGGATGAAGTTAGAGTTAGGTAAATTAGATGCATAGGAATGAAGAAACTCTGGTACTTGGTGGCTAATGGCAGGTTCAAGGAGACTGTCTCAGGTGCTACGATTTTCTTCTGTTTCGAGGCATGGTTACATGTGTGTTTACATGTATGCAGACTTTTGTATTTTGATAAAATGGATGGTACCCTCCGTATTGTAAACAATTGCTCACCCTCTTTTCCACGTCTTTCTGGGAAGGACGGCTCATACCCTGAGTGATCTGACTCGGTCCTTGGAGGGATCTGGCACCAGCTACCTCTTATGACTTCTGGCTTTTCTGTGTTTCTCCTTTCAAATACTGGCTTGTAAAGTACACACTAACTTCCTTTTATCTCACCTGCCTAAATCCCACCTCTTCCTTCCACACTGAAATTCAGGGCCTGGGTGCTAATTCTCCCGACCCTTTCCAAATTGAGAGTTTATTCTTACCTAGCACATCTTCAGTTTTTTATTTCCCTTTCTTCTAAACACGAGCTACTGTTGTTTTATCCAGCATTACCAAAACGTCTACTCACTTACCCTTCCTCTCTGCCAACATATCCACTACTGGAAGTGCGATTGCTGTGCCCTAGCCTGTTTCTGATGAACGTGGCTACCGTATTTGAGACATACATCTGCATGGGCAATCATAGCTTTATGGGATGAAGAAGTCTATCATTAAGAGCAATGCATATTTTCAAGTTACTATGAACTATTTCTACTTCCAAACCTTGGGAAGTTATTCCAAAATTTATTTTAAAGCCCTCTTCTGGGATAGCATGGTGGAGCAGGCCATGGTGAAGGACAGAGCCATATACAGTACTGACTTCCAGAGCTGCTTCAGGTTGCCAAGGGTTGTGGCATATAGAACTAAGAATTTTCACTTCATATCATAGTTGTGATTTTATATCCCTTCTCCTTTATGTAAATATTTAGTCTTTTTATCTATCTGCCTTTTAAAAGAAAAAAAAGGAAATAAAATGAAGTGTATAGAAATATGTACTTCATACAGCTGTCTCTTTTTCTGCCAATTTTTACACCAGCTTTCTGGCAAGCTGAAAATGACTTTCCTCCATACTTCCATTCCCCTGCCAGTCAGTGCAGGGGCATCGGAGAACATTGTTTCATTTCTATCATCCCTTAATGTTTTCTTGGCAGAAGCTGTTGTAGATATGATGGTCACAGAGGACTTCAGCATCCCAATGGTTGATAAATAAAGAAAAAATGTTTCTCTGCAGAAGATGCTCAGCTCACACTACTCTGCATCATGAGCTGATTAGGTCAGGTTATGAAATTCAAAATCCATGGCTATGAATAAAGAATTTATAATATAATATAAATGTATGACATGTTTTTATAGTTCTCTTTGAAACTTGATCTCATTAGGTATGCCTTGCTGGCCTCAAAATTACAAGTCTTCTGCCTCAACTTTCCTAGTGCTAATATTTCAGCAACGACTACCATCCTAACAAGATTACATTTAGAACTTTTGATTACTCAATGTGGCCTAATATTTTACAAGGAATGTGCAGGCTCATCTTAGAAAAATAGGTCTTAAAATCATGTTTTCATTATTACTGCTGTGTAAAGACTTTATGTATATAAATGTATTTTTATCAAATAATTTCAGTGTTCATACCACACTACAAATCCATTCTTGCTCAGCTTACGGAAGGAAAACTAATCATGTGTATATGACAAAGATTGTCATATTTTAAGGATTTGTTCAACATTAGATAATTTTGTATCTTGTACTGTGAGTCACTTTTGTCCCTGGAGACTAGTATTCATAATGCTAATGTCCTTTCGTTGGACACAAGGTTGAGAGAATCACAGAATTATTTAGGAGCTCTTCCTGGGTCACAGATTGATATCTTATTTTTATGCATTTTATAATATATACTTTAGTTTTCAATGGCTTAATATCTTATTTTTTACTGTTAAATTATTTCATTTAAAATTTAAATAGATAATACATTTATATGGTACAGCAATTTTAAGTATAAAAGCTTTTAAAATGAAAAGTCTTTGACCAATCCCTAACCCTCCACCACTCAGTGCCCGTCACTAGAGACTGCTCTTAGGGCCAGCCTTCCCCTCTTCCTCTTCTTTTTTCCCTCCTTCCCATCTTCCCTCCCCATGTCTCTTCTTATTTATTTATTTATTTTTATTAGATGTTACTCAGTGAATACAGTCAAGTTGGCACCATTGTCAGCCCCCTCCCTGTCCTCTCCCTCCACAGGGACCCTCCTTGTTTTATGAGTAGATGGGTCATGCATTGTGGTGTTAGTCATCAGTTATGGTTAGGAAGAAATGTCTCGGTGTATCATGACCCAACTTGTGGCTCTGGCATTCTTTCCAACCCCTCTTCTGCAAGTTTCCCTGAGCCATGTTGAGTTCATGTTAGGTCTGCTTCAATGGTTGAGGTCTTGGGAGCCTCTGTGTCTCCAGATGTCTGGTTTGGTAGGAGTTGATTGTACCTGTGTCGATCTCTTTCACCCTTGTGCTGGTACCAGGTTCACCAAGGAAGCACCACTCTTGCTTGTTTCCCCAGTTGTTCTTAGTTTCAGCTGGGGCCCTTTGGAGGTATGATGGGGTGGTTCTCTCTTTACGATCTGTATGTATCTAAAAAGAGAAGCTGATTCTCTGATGGAGGGTAAAGTTAGCGCAAGATAAATGGGATAACCATTATTTTTTTAGAGAGAATTTGGTAGATGTAGGCCCTGTTTTAGCTCACAATTTGTGGGAACTTGATAATGGAGAGCAGGCTCATTTTTTGATGTGGTTCTGACTTGTTTCCCAACTCCAGCTATGGGTTCCCTTCCACTGAGCAGATCCAGTCTACATTCATATTTCAACCATTATATTTCTCTAGGTCAATAAATTTTGGACAGTTTACTCAAAAATGAGAAAGACTAGGACCAACTTATATGTAGATTGTTAAGTGTGTAACAAGTTGGAAAATTCCCAGGCAAATCTTGTAGCCTGTAACTTAGACACTTAAACACTGTGCAACAAATTCTTTACCAGCTGAGAGAAATGCAAAGAGACAACAGCAAATCATAACCACAAAGGTTGGCTCGCAAGCCCACTGCGCTGCAGGTATGACTTAGTGAACTGGTCACGCTGCGCTGCAGCAGTGGCTCAGGAGCCGCTGACCACCTGCAGTCCTGTGAGCACCTGCTGCAGCTAGCCCTGTGACAGGACACCTGTGACGGTGGTCCACCCTACGAAACAGGCTCCAGGTTAGCTTCCTATTGCAGAACAGCTGATCTCACGGTGCCCTGGTGGTTGTCACTGCACGTAATAAGTGTAACATACAACATATGTGCTGCTCCACGCTAACGTTGTCCGCAAGCCTTCCAGATAGCGGCAGGCAGCTAGTGGAGGGTTTCTGAGGAGGGGAGAGTGAGCGTGAAATATGTAGTAGACGTGGGTATGGAGGAAGCGAGCCCGGCAGTATCCCACACGCCCCCCGCCCGCCTACCTGCACCGCCACCTTTCAGCTCCTCAGCCTTGCACAGAAGCCAACAACGAGGTCCTCCCAAGTCATCGACCAGCGGCACCGAGCACAGCACCGCAAACACAGCAACGGGCAGAATGCCCTCGCATGGGATGTGGGGGAGCCACCAAATGTGGGGAAAAGGGACAAGGTCCATGTTAGAAGGCTTTGGCAGCAGTCAATTGGCTTATTGTAAGGGAAAGTAATGCTTTCAGCATAGGCATGAAGCCAGGCTGCTCTGATGACAATGTGTGGAGGACCTTCAAGAGCAGGACATGGAGACACCCCTGGGTTTGATGTTGCCGAAGGGGCGTTTCTGTGAAGGCAGTGATTGTGTCCAGTCTTGGTAGAGCTCCGTCCTGGGCCCTAAAGCCACAGCAGATCACAAGCATTAGAGAAGCCATGCATGCCCTGGTGCCCCCCCCCCCAACACACACGATTGCCTACAAACTCACCAGAATAGCGAGACCAGAAAGAGCCTGGCCCATAGGAAAACTCTCCCCAAAGCCATGTCCAGCAGTGATGGGTCCACTGCTTGTGTGTGTGAAGGCCAGAACAGAAACTCAGCTGTCCGCCTCTAGTGCACTGCCCCGCGTTACCTTGAGGCCGTGTCTCCCACAAACTTGCAGCAGTCATTTTTTTCATCAGACTTGCCTGACCAGCCACCAAGCCTCTGAAATTCTCCCCTCTCCATCCCTACAAGACTAGGGTTTCCAGCATGGCCCTACCTACCTGTTGACATGGATTCTAGAGGAAAATCAGACCCTCTCAGGCCCACATCTTGAACAGCAGCCACTCATAACTGCTGAGCCAACTCCTTAGACATGAGTGGACTTTTTGCATGTGCCTGTGGTGCATAATATGTACGTGTGTGCAAGTGTGTATGCAGGTTCATATGCACAAATGTTTGCACGCACATGGGATCAGCTTTAGGTGTCTCCCTCAATTGCTCTTTTTTTCACCTTATTTTATTTATTTATTTTATTTTGAAGCAACCCCAACAGACTGGTCGTTTTTATGGGGAAAGAGAGAGAGAGGGAGAGAATTGGCACAACAGGGCTCCGGCCACTGCTGTCGAACTCCAAACGTTTGTGTGTCTGTGCAACACTGCGCACTGGTATCACTGCGCATCTGGTTTAAGTAGGACCTGGAGAGTTGAACATAAGTCCTTAGGTTTCACAGGCTAGCGCCTTAACTGCTAGGCCATCTTTCCAGCCCTCCATCTTATTTTTTAACACAGGTTCTCTCACTGAACCTGGGGCTCACTGACTCAGCTAAATTAGCGGGCCAGTAAGAGCAAGGGATCCTTCTCCCTCTGCCTCCCCAGAACTGGCCTTCTAGGGATTTTTACAGCACTCTGCTTTTATGTGGACTCCAAGCATCCGTACTCAGGTTTGTATACTTATTTTAAAAGTGCTTTAACAGCTGAGCTTCTTTCCAACCCAAAGAACTGAAATATTTAAAACAACACTTCACTTTTAACTTGTAATAGCAGTCACCAATGTGAATTTATTCAAAGAAAGTCAATAACTTGCAATCACCTGTTAATAGAAGGCAAATTATTTTTTTCAAATGCGTTTGGATTTTAATTTGAGGGTGAGTTGGGCACCTAACCACCACTTGTTTCAGCTGTGGGTAAATAAGGAAGGGTTATGGTTCGTCCCTGGCCTGAAATGCAGACTACCTTCCTTCCAAACAGGCCCGGCCACATCTTATTGTCTTGCAAGGACATTCATCCCTCCTTATCATCAACAATCCTCATTTTCTTGCAAGGTCAACCATCCTTCCCCATTTCCCTGGAAATAAACTCTGGGTAGTTCATGTTTCCTAAATTACCACTCTTTCCTTTCTGAACTTTCTTCTTCATTCCAAGGTTCTGTCCTAAAGCTCTTGGGACAGAGAATTGTGTCTGTTCTCTGACTTGTGGATCAAAATTATCTTTATTTTATTTTTTCTTTTCATGTATATTTTGTCTTCAGTGACTGCAGCATTACATGATAGAATCTTTTTTAAAATAATTTCAAAGATTTTGCAACTAAATTTATGTAAAATATCAAAATGTGTTGATACTTTCTTGCAACAGTCCTCCCAGGAATATGCAATTTAAAATGTTTAGGAAAATGTCTTCAAGAGCAGTGTTTCATTTGGAAGGCTATGCCACACAATGCTGCTAGACCTTGAGCCCATTTTGAATAAGATAATTTTATTTTTCAGCTTCAGCTTATTTAAAACTCTATGTTGATTCAAATATTCTATTTATCCATAATAGCATTTAAAAAAACCTTATACAATTTTCCATTTCATTATATATCATGGTTGGTAGCACCTGATATGATAGCCTTGATTCAGTTCTCATTCTGGTAATTTGTGGCTTCTCTTTCCTTTCTTGTTATTGCTGAGGTTTTATATTCTGATCAATAAACATTTTTAGCATTTTTTTACTTTTTCACTTGTAGATGTTGGCAGCTGCTCTATCATTCTTATTTTGTTATCTTTACAAATTTATTTCTTCAACTGCTAAAGATTATAGCCTAAGCAACTGTTTTTCAGGTTTTTTTCTTTTGAATTTTTATGTTGATTTCATTAAATAAAATTACATATATTCAATATGCACAAGATATTTAAAAAATATATATATAGTGAGGTAACAAAATTAAACTTGGGCTTAACACCTGTATAATTTGTACTGATAAATCTTAAAGTCTACTCTAATAAACACTGATGGCTTAGCAGTTAAGGTGCAAAGCCTAAGGACCCATGTTTGGCTCTCTAGATCCCATTAAGCCAGATGCATAAAGGTGAGGCAAGTGCAAGATTGCACATGCCCACTAGTGGTGCAAGTGTCTGGAGTTCTGCTGAGGCCCTGGAGCAACAATTCTCTCTCTCTCTCTCTCTCTAATAATAATAATAATAATAATAATAATAATAAATGAGATTTCAGCAGCTTAGACTGTAGTGTATTTTATTAATGGTAGTTATCAAGCTGTACAGTAGTTTGCTTATCTTCATTCTTCCTATATAAGAAGTCTTTTTTCTAATTTATCTTCAAGTAGTATTTTCTTCTTTCCATGATAAAATGTACAAGATTGTACTATCATTAAATGTAAACAAATTTTGATATCATGTGTAGTTTTCTTCCCTGACTTGTGATTACTTAAAATTATATTGATTTATATCCTAAAAATAGAGTATGCATTATTTTTGACTATAGAGCCAATTGGTTTTCAAAACCCCAAGTGGCATGTATTACTATGTAAGAAGCAATTGGATTTCCCGAAGTGGATTATATTTCAGGGTGTAGGTCATTCCTTTTGGGGATCCCCATAGGTCTCCTCTTGCATGGAAAGGGTCTAGGTCCCTCCTGGGCTATTGAATGGCCATAGAAGAATATACTTATAATTTTTTGACCAAATTTCCTGCAAGATTCCATCAAGCATGGGTCATATCATTAGAGTATTCAAGCGTACAGCCAAACATGGCAAGAGAGCGAGGAAGAAGCTATGTGGCTGGGGTAGGTATTACTAGGAGCTTGGAAAGAAAGGAGCCTGCCTGACTCTCCCTTAGTCTACCTCATGGCTAATACCTTTACTTCATCTGCCTAAAGACGAGGAGAAGGAGCAGTGATTGCACCACTCACACATGGGCACACACTGACTCTATTAGGAGAGACAGCAACAAGTTGTAACTGAATACCTGGCTTCTAGTTATGTTCCTCTTCATTTGATTTTTCAGAGAGTTGAATTTAAAACATAAATTATATCACATGAGTCACCTGTTCCAAACCTTCCACAGTCTTCAGAAGGCTCTTACCACAGCAAGCACAATAACGCAATAACTTCCCAGACACGTGCTGTGGCACTTTTGCTAGCACCCATTTGTCTCCAGACATAGTGCTCTTCTGGGTGGCTGCATGTGTCCTTGCCTTATCCCTCTTCATTGTTGTTTCTTCAGTCTGCAGTGGGCATCCAGTGGATCCTTACACGGGTTTCCCTCAGTCTCGAGAGCCTTCCCTCACTCTATACTGACTCCTACTCTCCTCTCGTTAATCGCACTCCGTGGTGGCACTGGTATGCATCATCTTGTCTTCCCCTCGTGCATGATTTAGAGTTCCTCTCAAGAAGACAGGAAAACAATTTCTTGTGCTGTACCTCCAGAGCTAAGGCAGAATCAGTGAAGTACAGATTAACAATAAACATTTGCTGATTCCCTAAGTTAACAAATACACTAATGAGGATTATGTGAGTATTTTTACCATCATTATTCATTACTCCACATAGACACACATATAATATATATCCATGCATATGTAATATATAAATATTGGAAAAGGTTGGACGAAACCAAAAATTAAGGAAAAAGAAAAGAAATCTCTGAATTGTGGAGTTGTGAATAAAAAGGTAATGAGTTATAATAGTTTGTGCAGAGTGTCAGAGGAGATGATTCTGGTAGGCCAGTATTTATAATTCAGCAGTCCTGGTACATTTTTTCAAGTAAGTCCCTATGTAAGGGTATCTGTAGATCTCAGGATGCTTGGAGGCCTTCTTGGACTCTTCTCATTGGGTACCATAAACATTCTTCCTTCTCCCAGTTGCAAAAATCAAGTGTTCCTATGGCTGAAGAGATGGTCCCATGGGTCACCTGACGCCCAACAAGCATGAGGACCAGTGGTCAGATATTCAGCACCCATCAAATGCCAGTTGGTGTGGCAGCTGCCAGTAATCCCATTCCTCAGGAAGCAGAAGCAGGGGATCCCTGAAGTTAACCAGCCAGTCAGACTAGCCCAGCCAGTTAAAGATGAGCTCACTCAGAGGTGACTCTGCCTCAATTAACGAAGTAAGGAACAATCCAAAATACACCCAAAGTGATATTATGGCCTCCACACAGACAGGCACACATGTGCACACACACACACACACACACACACACACACACACACACACACACACACACCCCGACATGGGAAAGCAGATAATGGGAATAAAATGTTTCAGTTACCTGCTCATTGCTGAGACAACATACTTGACCACACTCTGGTTGTGAGAGGACAGGTTTTATTTCGGGCATACAGTTTCGAGGGGAAATATTGTCAGAGCAGAGGACACTCACTCACTTTGTCTCAGCCAGTCTAGGGAAAGTGCCATAGCTGAAGCTCTGAAAACACAACAGGTGGTTCAAGCTCTTCCCTGGTGACACACTTCTTCCAGCAGGGCTCTGCATGCTGGAAGCTTAATCACAGTACCTGCAGCTATGGGCGACAGGGGGCAAGGGGATTATTTACATCCAAACCACCACAGACAAGAGCAGAGAAAGATGTTTATATTTGTTGGAGTGGGAATATTGAGGAGGGAGCAGCTCTTTGGAATGTGTGAAGTTGAAATTATTGGCAGATGGGCAAGTACAGATGGTTCACAGGAAGTTTTTATTTATTTATTTATTTAAAATTTTATTTATTTATTTATTTAACCGAGAGAAAGAGGGGAGAGAGAGACAGAGCAAAAGAACGGGCACTCCAGGGCCTCCAGCCACTGCAAACAAACTCCAGATGTATGCACCCCATTGCATATCTGGCTAACGTAGGTCCTGGGGTTCAAACCTGGGTCCTTTGGCTTTGCAGGCAAGTGCCTTCACTGGTAAACCATCCCTGTAGCCCACAGGTAGTTGTTTTTAAATATAGAGGCTTGTCCTGAGGACAGTCATATTGGGCTTAGAAAGAAGTGTGGGTTCTTAAGCCTAAAGATGTGCTAGATATTCGCACATTAGTAAACATGTTTCTGTAAAACAGAATTTTTCAGTGATGCTGATAAAATAGCTAGTATAGGATTCCTATGGGTGGGAAGCTGAACAAACATTACAACCAAGGCTCCTCATTGCATAAGACCTTCATGCTGAAGGTCATGGGCATGAAAGAAGAGATCAGACAAAGCAAAGGGAAGCCCACGTCTCTTCCTTGACACTGCTCAGAGGTCAAGTTGAGGAAAAGAAAATGAAGCATTAGTCAGTGGAGGATATACTGGTGGGAGAGGCAGGTAGAGGATCTTTGGGGAAAATCTATCATTTTTTTTCTGATCTTAACTCTGTTGCTGAATATGCCACATTTGGGCACAGTTTAGAAAGTCTCAAAAATAAGCTCAAAACCACTCCAAAAGCTGGATGCCAGAGCTGCACTGACATCTCAGAGAGTGTAAACTCAGAAATGTCTTCCACGTTCTACCCTCCTCCTATCCATTTGGAATTCAAGACTAAATTACAATATGCAAGCTTGTGTGGATGATTTAAGAAAAAAAAAAGTCAACTAAAAGAACATTTTAAGATGACCACATTAATCCCTTCATTTCATGTGATTTTATAAAATTTTTGTGCTTAAAGATAATGCATAAGGCTGTATAAAATTTTTATATCACCTTAATCTAGATTGCTAATTTGGTTGTAAAAGGGAGGGGAGGTACATGCATAGAAAAAGAGAATAGGTGAATTACTTTTCTCCCATTGTGCACACAAAATTACACATGTACACACACAATACACATAGATGTTCTGTCTGATATGACAGTTCTAGAAATCACTCTGTACTAATCCAGTGTGATCACCATAAACACAAATATACTTATAGGCATTAATGAGACAAGTCAAATGTGCTTGAATAGAAAATGCCCCTCAATGGCTATGTGTTTGATGACTTGGTGCCCAGCTATTGGTGATCTTTGGGGAGGAATTTGTGGAATTTACAGGTGTGGAGCTTGGCTAGAGGAGGTGGGACCCAGGCTCAGGACTGGAGGTGTTAGATATCTCTTTCTTTAATTGCAAGAAGCCTTACAATGCAGGAAGCAAAGCTTAGTGGGCTCCTTAGAGCTTCCTGCAGGGAATCCAAACCTACTTCATGTTGCCTAGCCTAATAGACTTTTCCCTGTACGCTGAAACAATATACGTGATCCCTTAACTGTTGCATTTTACATGCCTGAGAAATCAGCATGACGTTGAAAATGCCTAGAGATACTGTGGTTCGCACAGAGCTCCCACTACGTGCTGCCCAGGTCAGTGAGCCCCGTAGCCTATGGTCTCAACTGAGATGCCCCCACAAAATGACTATTGAAGCCGGAGTGTGATAAAGATTGACTTTACAGGAAATATGACTGGAACTCACTTAAGCTACATAGATTTTTTTTAGTTTAAATTATTTTAAGAGAGTAAGTTCAATAACGTACATTTTAGACTCATAGCCCTTATTACATCTATTTTCCTATAGTAGTGTCTCATTATGAATGGGTGGTTTTTCCTATGTTTTTATGTGTTCTGAAATATCATCCTTTCTTCTGAACAATTATTAGAGTAAAACATAGCAAACAACAGAAAGGTGAAACAAGGTTTCATGCCCTCACCCATTTGAATAGTAAACCAACTCATTAAAGTTTATCTTTAAGCATATCTTCTGTTTAACTTAGAACTCCATCGGAATCTTTATACTAGCCTCTACTTTTTTGCTATTTTGTATGGTTTTGATATTAAAATTGTTTGAATGCATATTTGGAAAGTTTACATGCTGGTCCATGGTCCAACTGCTTATGGTTCTTACGTCTTTGAAGACTAGTCAGAGTCATAGGGCTTCATGAATTCTAAATATATGAGTGGTGGAAGCAGAACTTCAGTTTTAAAACCAAAAAGAAATGATCTCTTTTTTGTTGAAATTATAGAATGGATCAGCTTTCTTTTCAAAATAGAATTTGGCACACTCCTGGCTTGTGGCCATTGTATGTAGCTCATGACTTTGGGCTCCTTTTCCCCACTGCCCCCATCTCCTTTTGGGAAGACTTGCTGCACTGTAGAGCGGCCTGGCTGGAGTTCTGCTCCTGCTGTGCCTGACTAAGCCTCTGTCAGTGTTGTCTCTAGCTCCCAAATTCACTATAAAACTGCAAAGAGCAGATTTGCCTCTTGCTGGCTATTATATACTTATATAACTATGCTGGCTACAATGTGCAAGTCAAATATTTTTCAGATGTTTTCATACGTTGGTACATCAGTGAGTTTATGGACAGATTTCAAATATAGATACATATGATTGACTTAAATATGGTTCAGTGTTTACATATACATCCACATACATACATGCATGTATATATAATTTAGGTTACCAGAAAAGGAATTTCTTCATCTGATAAAAATTTTTTTGTTTAGTATTAGGCTATGTAGAAAGAGTCATGCTGTATGGAAATAGAAATTATTTTATTTTTATGACTTTTTTCAGTACTAGAGATGGAATCTAGGGCTTTTGCATGTGCTCTCACTACTGAGCTATATATTGAGATTTTTGTTGTTGTTTGTTTGTTTAAATTTTGAGACAGGATCTCACTGAGTTTCCAAGGCGGGTTTTGAACTTGAAATCTTCATGCCTCACCCTCCTGACTAGTTGGGTATGCAGGCCTGTCCCACTGGATCCAGCTCAGGCCGTCTGTCTAAAGGTCCGCCATCTCATTTCTCGTTCTATTGCTATGACAAATCAACTATGATAAGTAATTATAAGGCAAAAAGCTTATTTGGCTAATCATTTCAGTCCACTTTGTCTCAACTGGCTAAGGGCTTCTGTCAAGGCAGGAAAAGTGGTGGTGTGGCAGACAGCTCTTCTCATGGATGCTGGAAGTAGAGAAAGACGGGAAGGGGTTAACGCGCTACTATCCCTTTCACAATGATCTAGCTTCCTTATACTAACTTCCTTATACTAACTTATACTATAAGGCCTCATATCCTTAAGGTTCCACAACCTCCCTCTAGCACAACAGAGTGGCAAACAAGCCTTAATTTGTGAGATTTAATGAGACATTCATGATCCAAACCATAACATTCTTCCCCAGTCCCCTCAAAGATCATGCTATCATAACTCAATATGCACTCAATTCATCACAAGAGTCCCCAATTCAAACTTATGCCAGGATTATGGACATTTCATGACTGAAGTCTACTAAGAGCTAAGGCAGCCTCAATTGTGAGATCTTATAAAAATCAAAATAAAGGCTAAAGAGATGGTTTAGTGGTTAAGGTGCTTGCCTACAAAGTCAAAGGACCCAGGTTTGATTCTTCAGGACCCATGTAAGCCAGATGCACAAGGTGGTACATATGTCTGTAGTTCAGGAACAGTGGTTAAAGGCCATTCTCTCCCCCCTGCCCCCTCTCTCTTTCTCTGTCTCAAATAAATAAATAAAAATAAATTTTTAAAAAATCAAAATGAGAAGTTACATGATCTCCAGATATAATAGTATAGGCTAACATGCTCATTGCAAAAGGAAAGAACTGGATATCTTAAGAAGGAAAAAGACACAATCAAGATTGAGACCCACTGGGTAAATATCACCATTGTCATCTGGGGTACACAGTGAAGGAACATGAGCTGTTTATGCCTTGGTCCACCTAACCTTGCTAGATCCTGGTGATGCCTGGGATTCTGGTGTTTGTGGTTCATTAGAGCCAGAGAAGAAGTCAAGCTGTGTCTAGGAGGTGACTGCTGGTGAGAACAATGCCCTGTTCAGAGCGGGAGAAGCCTTGGAAATGCAGCTGTTGATCCCAGAGTGTTTTCAAGGAACATCTTTGACCTCTGAGCTAAAGTTCCCAGAAGAGCGCTGTATCTGCTGCATCCACTTCCAGCAGGGCTGCGTGGACTGATGAAGCTCCTGTGATCCCAGAGATGGAGCGTTGCAAGTCAGCGCCAAGTTACCTCAGGCTACCTTTAACCCTTAATAGCCATACATCTACCACCTCTGTGTCTGAACTAACATCCTGGTGACCATCAGTTGAGCAGGTGTAATCCCTTTGGGAATGCAAGAATAGATCCCGGCTTCCACCAACCCAAGGGCTAAGGGTGTCATCAGACAGCATCTGAGGCCAATGGTGGACATTCCTCTGCTTTGGTATAGCCTGTGTACCTGATGGTCAGCCAGTGCATTTGAAAAGTGCCTTGATTTAAGACTTTTTTTTTGTTCTGTAACTATAAAACCTTTATGAAATCATTAACAAGCCCACTACAAGAGGGAAACCCCACAAGTTGATATAAGATGCAAAGGTAGGTACTGCCATATTAATTGTTGGGGTGAGTGTATATTGGGGCTATCTTTCACTTCTGGGAATTACAAATGATTTTTGTCCACACCGTTCAGAAATCACGTAACAAACTAAGCTAAAACATTAGAAGAGCAAAGTTTTAGTGGTTCAGGGCAAAACGGAAGTTGGAGGCCCATGTTCTCATTTGAAGATCATGACACCAGAGACTGAAGCACACTTTAAGCCTTGTCTGATTGCACAGCCACCCACTGATGAACTGGCTCCACACAGAGACAGTGAAAGTCTAGGTATGGTTGGCCAGGCCACAGGCCAGCAACTTCATGCTGGTTGGGTATTAACTCCTGTCCCAAGTCTGCAGCTCGTACCTGAAAGTGAGGGTGCGTTCTACTTTGGAAAGATAGTCTGGGGTTCATGAGGTAACTTATGGAAAGTGGAAGTGTATCAAAGCAAGCTACAAATTACACACAAGGCTGTCACCACCCTCTGGACCTTCCCATCTCAAAGCCAGGGAGACCCTTCGCCCCCAGCTTCCCAGTTCTGGTCCTGGTCTCACCACCACACTCCGCAGTATCAAGCAATGCAGCTGTGCTCAGAGGAGTCTGCACTCTTCAGTCTGATTCTCCTGATTCTATTCCTCAAGAGAAACAAGCAATGCTGAGACAGTGCCACTAAGACTGGCGTTTGGCATTTTTAATGTGCTCACAGTGAATCACCCCAAGAAGGACTAACACTGAAAACCTAACTGTGGACACCATACTGCCCTGTATAAAACAAAAGCCAAACATGAGAGTGACAGCAGAGCCATGCTCTGCTCTGATCCTGCCAAATGGCTTCAAGATATCAGAGCATCGAGTTAGCATCAATATTTCAAATATCCATGAAATCTTTCACTGTCCCTAGATTGTAATGCTACTGAGAATAGCTGCTCAAAACACATTCCCTTTGCAAATCTCCACATTTCCCAAATTCAGATGACTCTTGCAGCTACACTTCTTAAAATTCAGCTGCAAAATAACCAGCAGTGATTACTGGATAGAAAATTTCATTTCCAAAAAACAAGTCAATTTTCTAATTATTTAGTATTTATTTATTTGAGAGAGATAGAAAGTGAAAAAGAGAAAGAGAGGAAGACAGAACACACACACAATAGGGCATTTTATAATTGCAATGAACTCAGACATATGTGTCATTTTGTGCATCTGGTTTTATGTGGTTACTGGGGAGCTTACCTGGGCCTTTGCAAATAAGTGCCTTTAACCCCTAACCCCTTGTTGGAGCCCAGCTCTAACAAGCCACATTTTAACATTCTATTTGGGTGATGAAATGATGAAGAGAAATGTGCCAACATATCATGAAGAAAGTAGAAATTTTTAGAATACAAGTTTCTCTTTGGCAGTGATGACCTCTGTAAGTATTTAATCTCACAGATAGGTATGTCTTGCATATATATTGTGGACAAAATTTCTTGAGTAGAGCCTGAATCTGTTTTGCATGGTTTACAATGTCCATGTCTTGAACTTATTGTCTCGCATTAGAGATGAGGAGAGGGTCACAAGGTGAGGAACATCATTATGGCAAGGAGGCGTCAGTGGTTTTATTTTCGAATGCCCTGGAATACATCTCTCTCTACCATGCTAATTTTACCTACAGGACCTTATCATATATATATATATATATATATATATATATATAAATACTCCATGCTGTCAAACGTTCGTATGTTCTCCCATCTAAGAACTAACGAGGCCTGACCCTGCTTCACTTCCAAATGTATTCAGGGTGCTATGGATGTACACTACTAAAATGTGTCCATGTCCAAACCAACACGTGTTGTGCAATGCAAGACATTTCTTGCCTTGTCAACTACGAGCTGTAATTGTCAGGGAGGGTCTCAGTAAAAGTATTCCCACCACACCCCCCCCCACACACACACACAATATTTGACCCAGGGTGTTAATGCAACCACAGGCCAAGCTCTTGACTATTTCTTCTGCTGGGGTTATTTCCCAAAGCTTCTGGAAAATGGGTTGTAATGAGACCCTTTCCTGACATTTGTCCTGGGTAGACATCTTCCCAGCTTGTCCCCTTAGGGTATGGAACCTGTCCCCAGTAGCTGCCCACACTTACAGGGGTGGCTCACAGGGGAAGGCAGCATGATCTGTGGGAGGCTTGCCAAGCACCAGGGGAATAACAAAGCTCCTGAAATTGATCAGGTGTGAACAGGAGAGCTGGAGAGGAAAAGCTTGCACAGCAACTCTCCATCACCCTCCCGAGTCGATCACATTTGGAAAGTCAGTGGACTAGAACTGGACAAGTCAGCTGCAGAAGGAGAGCAAAACAACAATCCCAAATTAGGGTGCAGAAAAAGATCAGCTGAACTGAAATGCCTCTCGCTGTGTTACTGCAAAGCCGCGAGCACGGAAACCTGTGAGCAGAGCACCTACTTAACAAGCCACGGGGCCTCTGGAAACTTTAGGAGGAAGCAGTACGGCCGCGCCTTTCAGTGTTGATTTCAAGTCTGTGACTGTAGCTCATAGACGCCGTGTCCCTGTGAGCTTTCCTTGCTTGTCTTTGCTTTGGCTCTTTCTCCTGGGCTTTGTTCAGCACGGCCAGGGCTGGCCACCCTCACCCCAGCCAGCCCTGGCCGTCCACTCACGCTCACTGTCCCCTTTCCCAGCCACCTGGAGGCTGCGGCAGCCTCCACTCGACTTACCCTGCTGCCTTCTGTCATTGTCATTTGTAACTTGACATGGCATCTGGATGGAGACGCCATTTCAACAGAAAAACTTCAATGACAGACTCTGAAGTTCCAAAATCATCGATACGTATAGCAGTATAACAGACCGATCTCCTTCAGAGGAGAGGAAAGAGATGCTGGCAGACAGGCTCATTCCCTCTGATGACTTGCTCCATGGAGATCCAACCTGCTCCTCCAGCCTTGCTCAGGTGGCACTGTGCACGTGTTGACCTCTGCCTGGAGAAAAAAAAAAGACATTGTCAACTCACTGTATACCAACACCCGAGTTCCCAAAACAAGATCTCATTTCTCAGTCTCTACATGTGCATAATGCAGGTAGCACATTGCAAATATCTCTAAGAGAACATTCCCTGGGAGATGATGTTCACTGGTCAGGGAGCCTCTCAGCTCACTTTTCACTACTCTGAGGCTGGACCTTGGACTTTGGTTTGATGTGGGCCTACCTATAACCAATCACCTAACTGCACCATAGTGACTGAGCCCGGTGTCACAGTGCTTATGGAGTCAATGACCCACACAGAATGTCCTTATGAGATTGGCTGGAGAGATGGCTTAGCTGTTAAGGTGCTTGCCTGCAAAGCCAAAGGACTTCGGTTCGATTCCCCAGTATCCACATAAGCCAGATGATCAAGGTGGTCCATTGCAGTGGCTGGAAGCCCTGGCACACCCATTCTCTCTGTCTCTCTTTCTCTCTCTCTCTCTCTCTCTCTGTCTTACCCTCCCTTCCCCCCTCTCACTCTGCCTCTTTCCCTCCTCAAATAAATAAATAAAAATAAAAGTATTTTTACAAAGAATATTCTTATGAGAATTCTTGATGTCCTTATTTAATAAGGAGACATGCCACTTGGTGTAGTTTTAATTAAGTGAAGATTCTGTCCTCCAGAAACCCCGTGAAGAAGTTCCTAATGTCCACATTTACACAAAGAGGCTTTGGGGTAATATAGCATGTTCAATCACAGTGCCATAGCAGACAATCTAATAATAAACCCAGGCTGCCAAATGCCAGAAACACAGCTGATAACATTATGACATGCCAGCGTGCATTGGTGTCCTGGGATTGACTCAACAGACTATTACTAAACTGTCACAAAGCTTAAAGTCATAGAAATTCAGAAATTCTCTTGCTTTGTTTTCCTTCAACCTTCCTTCCTCTGTTGCCCTCCCGTGCTTCTTTGCTTTCTTATCGCGGCACGTCTTAAAGCCGCTGGTGCTCAGCCTCCACCCCCCCAGCGCGTGCGCTGCAGGTTCTTCACCCTGCCTGTCTCTACAGAACCGCTTTCAATTTGGTGGAGTGAAAGTCTATACAAGGGCTGGAGGAATGGCTTAGCAAAGCCAAAGGATCTTGGTTCAATTCCCCAGGACCCACGTAAACCAAGATGCACAAGGTGGCACATGTGTCTGGAGGCCCTGGCAAGCCCATGCTCTTTCTCCATCTACCTCTCTCTCTCTCTCTCTCTCTCTCTCTCTCTCTCTCTCTCCCTCTCTCAAATAAATAAACAAATAATTAAAAAAACATAAAAAATTTTTTAAAAAGTCTATACAAGGTACAATCCGGGTATCAAGGAGCCTGCAGGGCCTGAAAGCTCCAGGCCAATGCTCTCTGGTTTCCCCTTCTCTTATGGCTCCAGCTTCTCCCTGCCTAGCAGCAACTCAGATCCGGGCCACACCCCATGCGCACCCGCTGCATCTGAGTGTGCTCTTGAGTGCTCACGGGCAGTCCCACCCTCTTCGCTCTCTCGGATGACAGCACAGGCATATTGGATTGGAGCCCACACTAAATATGACAGAACAGTCGTTTTGTTGGCTAGGACTCAAGTTACAAATAAGGTCATGTTCACATGTAAGGCATTCTGCCATATATCTTTTATTTGTTTATTTATTTTAAATAATTTTACTTACTTAAGATGAGACTGTGTGTATGTGAGAGAGAGGCAGATAGAAAGAGAGGACTCTTGCCACTGCAAATGAACTCCAGACATACATGCCATTTTGTGCATCTGGCTTTAGGTGGGTCAGCAAGTAACTTTAACTGTTGAGCCATTTATCCAGCTCTGTATTTTTTTTTTAATTTAATTTATTAGTTTTCTTTTCAGTAAATACAGGCAGTTTGGTACCATTATTTAGGCTCATCTGTGATCTACCCCCTCCCATTAGACCCTCCTTGTTAATGAAAATGGGTCGTGCATTGTGGAGTTAGCCCCCAGTTATTGGTACGATAAATGTCTCTGCATATCATGACCCAACATGTGACTCTAACATTCTTTCCGCCCCCTCTTCCGCAAAATTTCCCTGAGCCATGTTGTATTTTTGAGGATACAATTGAACTCAAAACTTTAAAGAGGGCTGGAGAGATGGCTTAGCAGTTCAGGTACTTGCCCGCCAAGCCAAAGGACCCAGGTCCATTTCCTCAGGACCCACGTAAGCCAAATGCACAAGATGGTGCCTGTGTCTAGAGTTTGCAGCAGCTGAAGGCCCTGGTGCACCCTTTCTCTTTCTCTCTCTCCTCTCTCTGTCAAATAAAATTAATTAATTTAAAAAAACTATGTAAGACTAGTAATACAGTTACCAGTAGGGGTAAATACTAGGGAAAAGAAAGAGGGGCCCTAGAGCTTCCCTGACGGCCAGGGTGCTCTGTGCCAGCCCTACTGACGTTGTCCCTCCACACCCCACACACACCCCACAGGTGTCAGGTGATATCCCAGCCCTCTGTGGAGAGAGCTCTTGCCATTAGCCAGAGGGGGAGTAGTAGACCAGTGAGACAGAGCATGCATCAGGGCCATAGACCTTCAGTCTACAGGGGCTTCCTCCACAAACACAGCCTGCAGAGCACAATAATGCTGAGGTTCAGGGAAATAGAAGAAATCCAGTGTCAACTCCCACCTACACAACTGCCTCAGTGATGAAAAATTTCTGAGCACATCTGCCTTTTTGTTATCTTGTCCTTTATTCATTTATCCTAAGCAGCCCCAAACCACGGATGACAGGGAGGAGACACAAGCAACCAGTTCACCTGAGAATTTGTCTACTTAGCCTTCACTCTGTCAGCTGGTCTTGCAGACAGCTCCTAGGCAAAGTACGAATTTCAACAGTAAGCAATAAACAAAACCCGAAGTGCTTGCTTTCTGCCTGCTGGACAAATAACTATAGCTAGCTGAATTTGTCTATGCAGCTGGGGTTTTTATTATCTACATTTGGTAAATGACAAGTGATTTTCAAAAGACTTGTAAGAATTTTAAAATCATTTAATAGCTGGCTAAGCTGAGACCTTGAGGAGGTTCTGACTTAATGTGTGAAAGTGAACAGTCTACAGGGTGGAAGCAAGTCGTTGCCAACTATACTTCAGATAGGAACTAATAACCAGAACCTACAAAGGACTCTGAAAATGAAGCACCAAAAAACAGAACCACAAATAATCAAATGGCCCAATGAAATGAATAGACATTTCACAAAAGAAGAAACACAAATAACCAGTAAGTACATTTAAAAAAACATTCAACACCTTTAGCCATCAGAAAAATCAAAATAACTTTGAAATACCACCTCACTGTCAGAATGGCAATTATTAGGATAATAAGTAGCAAATGCTGGTGAGGATGTGGAGAAAGATGAAATTTTATCCTCTGTTGGTGGGTATACAAACTAGTACAGCCATTATGGAAATCAATATGGAGGTTTCTCAGAAAGTTAGAAATAGACCTTCCATATGACCCACGAACAGCACTCCTGGGCATACAGCCTGTGCTAGAAACTCATGGGGGAAAGTCAAGTGTGTGTGTGTGTGTGTGTGTGTGTGTGTGTTAACAAAGTTCTGGACCTTAAATCTGAACTTGGTGATACACAGGTGGAGATGGAGATTTCAGAGGGCTGAACATATTTCACCTATGGAAGGAATGCAAATAACTTTGACCTGAGGGCTGACTGTGCAAATTAAAGATGGCTGTAAGTTCACTGCCTTCGCCTGGCCTGAAAGACGACCTTATTTCGTTACTTCAATCATGGCTGGCCCCAGGACTTGTTTGACAATTTAGTGAGGTTTTAAGTGAGCTCCTGCAACTTCTTTGACAGCTGTCCTGGTCTAGTGATGCCCTCTGGGCTATGAGGTAGTGCTAGAACAAGTCTGTCCTGAGGAGTTAGCGTGGAGACAGCAGAACAGCCCAGGCAGATAGACCCAATGAGTCCTTTGCTGAGAGTCAGTTCACCTGCCACACACGTGATTGAGCCTCGCTGAAAACTTCCTGCAAAGATAAGCTTTCTGACAATTGCAGCTCTGGCCAAGAACAGACACTTTCCGGGCACAGCTGGAGAGTCAGCCAGTGTAGATGTCAGCGTCGCTGGGATGGTTTGGAGACATTTGTCTATGGAATTTACTTAAAATAGCATGATACATGCTTATTATGTGAAATGGTCATTTTTGAGGCAAAGTAGACAGCAGTATGGCAGACATTAGAGCATTTAAAAGCAAAAAGCATGTGAAAAGGCACAAGAGACATAGGAACTGAGAACCAGTTGTGTGTTACTCAAGCCAAGCCCAGAGCAGTAAGCAGAGGACCATATGTTCTGCACAATAAAGACAAAAACTACATGTTTGTTTGGTTTTACCATAAGCTTCTGTAAACCTAGTAGGCTTGGCAAGTCTTCACAAGTCAGAACCATGTTTGACTGCAAAAGAACCTGTTATCAAGGAGGATAGCAGCAAAGAGAATGTACCCCTGTGGAAACTGGAGGTGAGGGAAGGAGGAGGTGAAGATAGGGAAGGAAACGAATTGCTATTGCTGGGGTGTTGAGATAAACCTGCACCTTCATCATTTACAGAACTTCGTGATCTCAGAGTTCTCCCGAAGAATACTTTACTTTCTGCATTTACACACATTGTGATGTAATATGAGACATTACATGCTCTCATAGGCTAAAATTAATATCTTAAAAATAATAGCAGACTAGATCTATTTTCTCTTTTCTCTTATGGTAAGTGGATCTCTTGTTTAACACTAAGATTATTATATCTTAACATATATCATGTCATTAGACAGAAGTACACATCTAACCTCTCTCCTGGAAAGATGCTGAGACACAGATTTTGTGCTTAAGTAAACTCCCCTGCATTACTGACAACGCAGATTTAATTCTATTTATATGAAATCCCTATAGGAGTCAAATTCATAGACATGAGATATGGTAGCATTTGTAGGAAGCTAAGCTGAGTGAGGAGGTTTTCAGCAGAGTAAATTTTGTGTTCTGACAGAAGACGCACACATCACCGTGTCAGCAGTGAGCACTACTGGGCCCTTCGCAGTGAGTTAAGAAGACACATCTGTGCTCTTACCATCAAAATCAATAAACAGGAGGTGGGCTGGGAGATGGCTTAGCGGTTAAGCGCTTGCCTGTCAAGCCTAAGGACCCTGGTTCGAGACACGAATCCCCAGGACCCACATTAGCCAGATGCACAAGGGAGTACACACGTCTGGAGTTCGTTTGCAATGGCTGGAGGCCCTGGAGCGCCCATTCTCTCTCTGTCTCTCTCCCTCTTTCTCTGTCTGCCACTTTCAAATAAATAAATAAATAAAAATTAAAATAAATAAATAAACAGGAGTTAAGGGTACTTTAGGAGCTGTGGCTCACCTCCATGACCTTGGCTGTGGCAGGGCATGATGGGTAATTGGATAGGAACAAAGTCATCAAATTCAACATAGAAACTTCTTTGCATAGCATTATACCCTGCTAAAACTGTTAAAAATAAAATTCTTAGTATTTTTAAAGGGTCCCTTTTTTCACACTTAGAGGAGGATGAAATGAGCAACTGTCACACATTGTCTTGCCCCCATGCAGCTCTTGGCTCCATGTCCTCTTGTCAGCCCCTCCTTGCTCACGTATCCACACAGACCCAGGCAAACTGCCTGCTCTGTCCCCATCGTCACTCAACCCCGAGCCTTTCTTGGCTCTTTATCCTATTTCACCAGCGAACTTGTGTAAACACCTGGGTACCTTTATGCTCATGCGCACTTCCATTTCCTGTACAAGGAGTCTCAATCTAACTGCAAGGGTTCTTTCTCTCTGAAAGTCCTTGTAATAATTTAATTTTAAATTTGTGTATTTTGGACAATGTCGTACGTGCATACAATTTCATACATAGATACGTTTCAATTTAGTTATACAGAGCCCTCTTTACTCTCACTTGTTCTCTCCTGTGGAGTTCTTTCCCCTCCAACTTAATACTGGGCATATTATTAAAGAGAATGACTCCTAGTCCTTCAACAATAGTGTCTACCATTTGGTGCCGAGAATTAGAAGCAATGGAATCAAAGCTCCTTCCTTTCCCTATCCACTAGGGCTCATGCTGGGCTTGCCCATGTCTCATAGCTGCTGTGAGTTCATGAATACAATAATCATAACATGCCCAGGAAAGAATGTTCCATAGCTTTCTTCTTCACCCTCCAGTTCTTACATTCTTTCTGCTCCTCTTCCTTGATGTTTCCTGAACCTTCCATGTCCTAACTATTGTGAGTAGAGTAACAATGAACACAGGCATGTCCGTATGTCTGTAATCGAGTGTAGAGGCTGTGAGGTGCAGTCAGTCCCAGGAGAGGTTAGGCTGGGCCATACGGTAGCTCTATTTTTAGCTTTTTGATGAACACCCACAATTGTTTCCATGACAGCTGTACAAGTTTACATTCCCAGTAACAGTAGATAAGAGTGTTGTGCTCTACCAGCAACCTGGCCAGCATTTGTTAGCACTTGTGTTCTTGCTGAAAGACATTCTGACTAGAGTAAGGTGGAATAACAAAGTAGTTTTAATTTGCACTTCCCTGATGGCTAAGGATGCTGAACAATGTTTACAAGTATTTATTAACTATTTATATTTGCTCTTTTGAGAATTCTGTTTGGTTCTATAGACCACTCTGAGTTCTTTGTATATTTTGTACTATTTCTGCTAGACAGATAGCTGAATAGATAAATTCCAATTGTGAAGGCTGCCTTTTAACAGGACAGTTTCTTTTGCTTTGCAGAAGGGTTTTTGTTTGTTGGTTTGTTTGTTCTAATTTCATGAGGTATTGTTTGCCTTATTTTCTGGGCACCTGGAGTTCTAGAAAATAAGGCAAACTACTATGCCTATGTCTTGGAGTGTGCCCTTACTTTTTCCTCTAATTGTTTCAGAGCTTCAGGTGTTACATTGAGGATTTTATCCACATGGCATTTACTTTTGTGCAGGAGGAGAGAAAGGGGTCTGATTTCATTCTTTTACATGTGAAGACCTACTTTTCCCAAAACCCTTTCTGGAAAATTGCTGATCCTTCTCCAATGCATAGACATGACACCTTTGTCGAGAATGGGTGGTTTGAAGTTACATAGGTTTGCGCTTGGGTCCTCGATTGTCCTCAGCGGATCGACGTGAGCGCTTCCTGCCAGAGCTATGCTCATGACTAGGTGCTGTAGTCTAATGGGAAATCCACTTCAGCGACACCTGCAGCAGTACTTTTTGTGTTAAAGGTTGTTTTGGTTATTCAGGGTCCATTGAATTTCCATATGAGTTTTCATCTTGCTTTTCTCTATTTTTGCATAAAACACTGGAATTTTGATTGGCTTGTAATGGAGAAAACACAGGGTAGGGCCATTTTTCACATTATGAATTCTTCCAGCACATGAGGATGGAAGTCCTTCTATCTTTCACTCACTTCCTAAATATATTTTTAGTGTTACAATTTTTTCATAGATAGGTCTTCCTCTTTGTTGCTTATATATACCCTAAGTTATTTTTGAGACTACTGTGAAAGGATTTGTTTCTCTGACTTTCTTCTCATCATGCTTATAACTGGTATTTACAAAGACTAATAATTTTTGTAGGTATCCTGGCACTTTGCTTTAAGTGTTCATTAACATTAGAGGTTTATGTCAGAGTTTTGGAGGTCCTCATGCATAAAATCATGTTTGTAAATAAGTTATTTTGAGTTCTTACTTTCTTATTTGTATCAATATACATCTACAAACTCATCCATTTCTTCTAGGTTTTCTAATTTAGTGGAATATAGGTATTTCAGGTATTTTCTTTTGAGCTTATGAATTTTCTTAGCACCTCTAGCAATATAGCCATTTTCATTTTAAATCTAATTATTCCTTCTCTTACTTTCTTTTGGTAAATTTGGCTAAGGGTATACCAAAAATATTTTTTTCCAAGAAACAAGTCATAGTTTTATTGATTCTTTGCAATGTATTTTTGTTTCTATTCCATTGATTTCTGCTTACATCTTAATAACATCTTGCCATCTATTACTTTTAAGTTTAGTTGGTTCTTATTTTACCAAAATCTTCACTGAATCATTAAATTATTTGTTTAGGATCTCTCTGTTTGTATAATGTAGGCATTCAGGGCAAAAGCTTCCTTCTGAAGACTACCTTTATTATGTCCTATAGGTTTCAATACATTGTGTTTTCATTGTCATCCAAGTCTAGGGATGTTGTGATTTCCTTCTTGATTTCTTCAATAAGCTCATTCAGCAATATGTTGTTCAATCTCTGTGAGGTTATGTATTTTCTAAAGTTTCCCTTGTTGTTTATTTATAGCTTTATCTTTTATGTTAAAATGAAATACAAAAGGTCAATTTAATTTTCTTAAATTTGTTGAGACTTACTTTGTCTCTAAATATGTGATTTGTTTTAGAACAAGTCCCATAGACTGCTGAGAATAATATGTATTCTATAGTGGAAAGTGGAATATTTTATAGATGTTTCTTAAGTCCATTTGTTCTATGATGTCATTTAACTGTAATGTTTATTTTCACTATCTGAATGACCTGTTGACTGGTGAAAGTGGAGAATTGAATACTTTGCTGAGGTTTTTCTGTGACTTTGTACATAGTAGTGTTTGTTTTGTGAAGTTTGATGTCTGTGTGCTTGACAGGTATATATTTGAAATTGTAATGTCCACATGAAGTATTAGTATTCTGCATCTACTTTGGATATTTTTAGCTTGAAGTATTTGTTTTTTCAGAATATATAGGAGAAAAAGATAGTGACATCAAATTAAACGAGAGACTAGCAGAGAGAGACAGGAGATGTGATGGAAAGGAGAGTTATGAAGGGGAAAGTGGGGGAGAGGAGGAGAGGGAAATACCATAGGCTGTTGTCTATAAGTATAGAAGTTGTCAATATACTTTTATAATACTTTTATCCTGCTTTTATCATGGAAATATAGAATACCACAACCCAAGGTAGTCTATATTGACATCTTTGGTCTTTCAGAACTTGAAATACATCACAATAAGTTCTTCTGGTTTTTAAATTTTAGTCAAAAAAAAAAAATCACATCTTGGGCTTGCTTTTATATGTGACTTGGTCTTTCTCTCTTGCAACTTTCCATACACTTTGTTCAGTATATTTAGTGTTTTAATTACAATATTATAGCAATTATCTTTATTGGTCTTGTCTAGTTGGTATTCCATGTGCTTTTTGTCCCTGAACAGGACTCTCTTTCTTTATATTTGGAAAATTTTCTTCCATGATTTTATTGAAAATATGTTCTAAACTTATGACACAGAATTATTCTTCTATGTTCATAATTCAAAGATCTGATATTGTTATGGTCTCACCTAGATCATGTTCCACACATACATTTTTTAAATGTATCATTTATTTTAAGAGAATGATATAATTTCTCTTCCTTGTCTTCAAGCTCTGATAGTTTATCTTCCATATGTTACAGGATCATGGCAATGTTTTCAACTGAGCTTTTCATTTGACCTAATGAAGTTTTTATTGCCTGATTTATTTGATCTTGAGTTTTCTTTTTTATTTCTATCTCTTTATTAAATTTTATTTTCATATCCCCAATTGGTTTCCATATTTTATTCAGACATTTTGTGACCTTTGATTTCCTTGAGGGGCTCATTTCTGCTGTACTTTCCTTTGAGTGTACTTATTAATGTTCTTTCGACTTCTTCTCTGGAGTTCCATCTAAGTTGCTGTCATTGTGGAGCAGTTCAATGGGAGTGGTGATTTTTTACAGGAAACATAGGTTCTTGCTTTTCATTCTGCTTATATTTTTGCACTGGGACTTGTATATCTGGATTCAGTTCTTTGCTTGTGGCTTTGGTGGTCCTGGTCTGCCTGTGTTAAGTGGGTGTTTGGATGTCTGCTTTCTACTAACCTGCCTTATCTCACTTTGGATCAACTGGGTGATGCTGGAGGGTTCAGTCTTTAGAGCCATTCAATACTGATCCACTGACTGATATGTGAAATGATCCCAGCTTCACAAGGGGGAGGCACAACCTCTGAATTCAACATGGGAAACTTTGTCTAAGTTGGAAGAAAAGAGAGAGTGTGATGGGAACTGACAGGCTTGAAGCCTCTGCACTGGAGTGCTGGTGGGTGCTGGTTCTGAGACCTTGACAGTTGGCATCAACAGCAAGCACAGCAGACGTAGCCTCTGACGTGGGAAGCAAGGTAGTGCTTTGTGTGGCTCCTGATTTGGGAGTTATGAGCTCAGAGGATGTCAGTGGTGTGGTCACTGATCTGGTATATGAGTTTGTCCTGTGTCCAAAGATACTGGTGGTCTGGTTGCAGCAGGGTCGTCACATGTTGCCTGACACGCAGAGTAAGCTCCATGGGGTCCTGAGAGGCTGGGAATGGAGAGTGCAGACAGGTCATCAGTACTGTGATTGCTGCCCTGCAGAGTGAGCATGGACAGAATACTTTAATATATGATTCTCATACATAAACATAGAAGTTACAATACAGGAAAGAATTCAGTTTTGATAGCAACAACAACAAAGAGATATCAAGTTATGTGATGAAAATACCAAAGTTTTTCTGTGGGGTGAGTAAGTTCCTTTAACATGTAAACTAGTTTAGAAAAGCTGAGTAAGAGCTGATCAAGATCTGAGGATATCTGGAGTCCAGGAATTTCTGCTGAGTGTCATTAAGAAGCTTTCGAAACTATAGCACTGAAAACGTTGAAGCTCACTGATGCCTAAGTAGATATCATTCATGAAACAGAGTCCTTTCATGAGACAATGAACTACATGGTGTAAAAGACATGGTGAGAGATACTTTGAAGGGCTAGTGAGATATGGGCATGTTATATAACACTCTGTAAACATAGTATTTTCTGCTTGTGATAGTTAAGGTGTTGTCAACTTGATCTGTTTAGTAATCCACAGGTTTCTTCTAGGAAGGCTCAACTAAAGGAAGAACTCTTAAGCCAGGGTAAGCCCTTTCCCCAGAGTGGGCGGCCCAGCTCAGAGGGGGACTTGATATAAGGAGCCTCTGGGTAAAAAGAGTTCCTTCCTTCCTCCCTTCCACTTGGCTGCCAGAGCTGCTCACTACCTTCCAGCATGGATTGAAGACCAGGGAGGACTGAAGACCAGCATCAACTGTAGACCTGTGTGGATCGAAACCCAGCGGCTCCTCAGGAAGCCTCCAGGCTTTCCAGCACCATCTGCAGTGCTGGGTAGGGACTGCTGAGGCAGCTGGCCACATGGACTGAGCAGCTACCAGGTTCAGTGATTCTTGGGTCTGCAACTGCTATTGGACTACTGCAAGCTGATCCAATAAATCCCCTTTTTAAGATAATTCATTCTAGCAGTTCTGTTCCTCTAGAGAACCCTGACTAATACACTGCTACAACATATATTTATGAGGGCCTGGCTGGGGGAAGAGAATAAGATTCCTGTGAAACCTGATGCACCAAACTCTGCCATGTATGTGCATACATGTACAGCTCTGGATTCAGGCTCCTGTTGGGCTGAGCCACAATGAGCTTGCTATAAGCATATGTTGATTAACCACATGCATTGGCATATGATTGGGAACTTAGATTCCTGAATAGGAACATGTGTAATGTGAAGTGAAAAGAAAGCTCATTATAGTTGTGAGAAGGGTAAGGATGAATTGAAAGAATAGTGATGACAGAGACTCTGGACTGCCACATTGTAAAACAATGTTCTGAAGGTTGAGAAACTCCAAAGACAGAAGGCCATGGGGAAGTCCAGCATGAAAATGTCATCACTACGTCCTCTTGCATGGAAACATCTGGACACTCGATGCCTCCTAGAAAGATGTCACATAGATTTTCAGAAGCAATGACTGAGTTGATAACAGCAGGGACTGGAGAGAGGCTGTCAGTAGGCTGAAGAGATTGCTTAGTGGGTAAGATGTCTGCCAAAGCCAAAGGATCACAATTTGATTCTCCAGGACTCATGTAAGCCAGAATCATAAGGGGCGCATGCATCTGGAGTTCATTTGCAGAGGCTGAAAGGCCTGACATTCCCATTCTCTCCTCTCTCTCTTTCTCTCTCTGACTCTTTCTCTGTCTCAAATAAATAAATAATGAAACATATATTTAAAAAAAGAAAAAAGAAGCTGTCAGTGACATTGTGATCATGAAATTACTTTGGATAATTCTTAGATTGGAGAATCACATTTAGGTTTAATTGGTGTGCAGAAGGATCACAAAGAAAATTAAAGTTATGGTGGTATGGAGTTGTCACAGAAATTGTATCTATTTTGGAGTCTGAACCACAGGTTAGAGGCTTGGCCTTGTACAGGTGTCTTAAGCTATAATTTATTTTTATTCATATGTTAATTCCCTTCTAGATGGTTTTTACCATGCTCTAAGAAACTGACATCTTATTACAGTTTGGAATTCATTCTTCACGTTTTCAACCTGGCTATTATTGCAATTGCTCTAATCTTCTCTTGTGAAATTTAATTTAAAAACTGAGCTGACCTACCCCAACCTAGGGTTCCCTTCCCCTCCCACTGCAGCATATTTTCACAAACCAACACATACAAACATTGAGCAGTATCAATCTTGTTATCATGAGAAAGACAAAAGATGAATATTTGTTGGGGTTGGAGAGATGGATTAGCAGTTAAGTGCTTGCCTGTGATTCCTACAGACCCAAGTTCAAGGCTCAATTCCCCAGGACCCATGTAAGTGAGATGAACAAGGTGGCACACGCATCTGGAGTTCATTTGCGGTGACTTATGACCCTAGGGCACCCTTATTCTCTCTCTCTTTCTCTCTCTCTCTCCCTCTTTCTCTCTCTCCCTCTTTCTCTTTCTTTCTGTCACTCTCAAATAAATAAACAAAAAAGATGAATGTTTATTACATTATTTTCCTTTTATGTTTGTAATGATAATAGTAGTAAACACCCTCCATGTTATCAGCTACTTCACAATGTAATGTGACATGGCAAATGCAGACATTTGCTATCATATTTCTTCCTGTGTTTAAACTTTGTTCAGTGATAAGTTATTCACTTTCTACAAGCATGTTCTTCAATCGACAGTTTGTAGGCAGTGTATGATGTTGAAAATGGATGTGAAGTTTGCTGCCTCTCGTTAGTACTTTGTGTTTGTAGATTTACTAGTTTGCCAGCTTGCTCGTCTGATAAAAAAAGGTACATAAATATGCAAACCACAAGAAGGATAATCTGGCTCAATCAAATGCTGAATAACCATTAAAAATGGAAAATACTCCTCTTGCAAAATACATGGAGTTCATGGCCCATTATCATTAAATGTTTATCTTATGGTCAAAATATTTAAAGGGGAAAAGTATACATGAGGTGGGAATTTTGAACGGATCGGAATCACTCTGCTGGTACGATGGCAGGGGAGACCTGACGCCCAGGATAGTGCCCATCACAGAGAGAACTGCCCGGAAAGAGTTCATTTAGAAGGATGCCCAATGAACTGAATTTGTTAGTACAAGAATGTTTTCATTGTTGAAGTTCTATATTGCCATGTGGTCCTTGAGCTGAGCTTGTCCCGGGTCTCACAGTCACTGCTGTGTCCATGAATGGTGCACATTTATCACGGGAGCCAAGTCTCCCCGCCCGCCTGTGTCTTGTCACCATCAGAGCGGGTGCAGTGTTACCCTTACGTAGTACAATGACTTTAGAGACGGCCAGTTTCCCACTCAGTTATTACAAGTCAGATTTTCTCTGCAGTCTCTCCACCCAGTCTTTTCTAAATAACCTTCATAATAATAATGTCCCTTGCATTATTTGTACAATGGATAGTGCATGCTCAATTCTGGTATATTTCTGTCAGTTTTTAAAACCAGCAACGTGGAATTTGACAATCAACTTCATTCTGTGCAGTTTGTTTCTCAAAGCCATACCTCACAGTATAATTAGGAACTTGTCAATAGTACCACATGATAAGTGTTCAGCATTCTGGAATGATCTTCCCACCCTCATCAATAAGCTATATGCTACATCCAAAGGCAGTCATTCAAAAATTTTTAATGATGGTGATTGCAGCATATGGCTAATGATCCTTTATTCACTATAGTTGTAAGGGCTGATAGTTATCTTCAAAGGAACAAAGTTCACGTCACAGTCTATATCCACTTGCTGCTCCAATTACACATAGCAATTCAGACTTAAAAGTTTACTCAGAATTTTTCTGTGTTGGCAACAGTTCTAATAAACAACACAAAACCACTAAAATATCAAATAAAAAAATCATATTTTACAACATCTGGTATAATGACATCTGGATGAGGAAAATATCCAAGATCTAAGAAAAATAGAGAAATGGAATCATCAAGAACAACCTGTAAGAGTGTTAATGATAGTCAAGCAGAATTGAGCAGCCTTTAACACATCATAATATCCTGCATCTGATAATTTTCTGCCAATGAAATGCATCATTATAGAAATATTTTTTTAATTTTTTTTTGTTTATTCATTTGAGAGTAACAGACAGAGAAAGATACAGGCAGAGGGAGAGACAGAGAGAGAGAATGGGCGTGCCATGGCTTCTAGCCACTACAAAGGAACTCCAGACACGTGCGCCCCCTTGTGATCTGGCTTACATGGATCCTGGGGAATAGAGCCTTAAACCGGGGTCCTTTGGCTTCATAGGCAAGCACTTAACTGCTAAACCATCTCTCCAGCCCCCATTATAGAAATATTTAAGTGCAATACAATAAACAAATGCAAAAGATAATATGGAAGCTATGATAGCAGCTGATTAATCTCTGAGAAAATAGAGTGACAGGTTGTCCACGTTGGGAAACATTAGGGGCATAACCAATATAAAATTTACTTTTGTGCACAGATAATCCCTATTTTAAGGATCTTAAAAGTGGTACCACAGGATGAGCACAGTCTTTGGAGTTGGCAGTGAAACTGTTAGTTGCTCTATTTTCTTGAAAATACACTTGAGACAGTTGAGTGAAATCTCTGATGTTCATGTTTAAAATATGGACAGATTCTTAAGTCAAGAACCAGATTCACTATTTTTTCCAAAATCTTAATTTGCTTTTCTGTTTTTAAGTGTCCCTTGTCTTGACTCTGAGCCACTTTTGTATTATATGGTCATCAGTGTAACTATGATTTAGGTTTACTGAATATATCATGAAACACATCATCTTCATAGATATCACCTTTGGGATACTGGCTTTAACTTGACCTTTATTATCACTATAAAATAGTTCTAAATTTTACCCAGAAATATTTTGCTCTTAAGAAACATAAAATTGGCATATAAGCATCTAAAAAAAATGTTTTACATCACTAGTCATCAGGGAAATGTAGATCAAAACTACATTGATATTCCATCTCACTCCTGTCAGATTGGCTACCATCATGAAAACAAGGGACCATAAATGCTGGTGAGGATACAGAAAAAGAGGAACCCTTCTACACTGTTCGTGGGAATGCAATCTAGTCCAGCTGTTGTGGAAATCAGTGTGGAGGTTCCTAAGACAGTTAAAAATAGATCTTCCATATGACCCAGCTATAGCACTCCTAGGCATATATCCTAAGGACTCGACTCATTACCTTAGAGATACTTGCTCAACCATGTTTATTGCTGCTCAATTCACAATAGCTGGGAAATGGAACCAGCCTAGATGTCCCTCAACTGAGAAGTGGATAATGAAGATATGGCACATTCATATAATGCAGTTCTACTCAGCAGTTAAGAAAAATGAAGTTATGAAATTGACAGGAAAATGGATGGATCTGGAAAGGATTATACTATGTGAGTTAACCCAGGCCCCAAAAGCCAAACATCACATGTTCTCTCTCATATGTGGATCCTAGCTACAGATAATTGGACTTCTATGTGAGTAGGAAGAAAACTCAGAAGCAAAGGCCAGTAAGCTAGAAAAGAGATATAAAGGAAAGAGAAAGGAATGGAGGGGGGTACTTAATAGGATGGTATTTTATATATGTAAGTAGAAGAATAGATTAATGGGGGTGAAAAGGCCCAAGTGAGGTTAGGGGAAGAGATTGAGTAACGGAAAAGTGGAGGGAAGGCTAATCAAAATCTAAGAGAATATAAATAAATAATATAGAAACCTACTTTTTTGGACAATGGAACATTCAGGAGCTGTAGATTGTTACTAGAAAATTTTCAGTGCCAGGGATGGGATACCTTCCAGTGATTGGATTATTTATAGATTTTCTCGGTTCAATAATAATTGATTTTGTTTTATTTCACTTTTTGTTTGCTGTTCCTATTTTTTTTTTTTTCTGGGTAAAGGTGAAAAGTGTTCTTATGCCACATCACTATCTCAGAATTCTCTCATTCATGTCATAGGGAAGTTTGGAGCATATAAATCAATAAACCACTTGGATTATTCTTCATATGCCCTCCTCACTATGTTCTACTTGGTTATATCTTTAGGCCCAAAGCTTGTGCCATTTTGCTATGTCTAATTTTCTTTGTTATGCTGTGGCAGACTGCTGGTAATGTCTTGTGATCTTATAATACTGTAGGTATGATATCCACTTTAATCTTTCTCACTCTCTTTGCTAGATGGTAGATATGAATTCTAATGTTCTTAATTTCATTTTTCTGATTTCTTATTTAGTTATTATCAATCACCAATATTTCCATAGTTACTTATATATTTGTTGATATCTAACCCTTGGTCATCTGTTCACACTCACACATGAAAGACTTTTTGCAAGTCCTAACAGCTCAGGTGTGTATTGTTTACGTAAAGTTTTCTCTTCCTTGCCAAGGTTGTTCACTGTTCAGCTCCTGTGTGCTTGTCAGGTATTCGTTGCTCAGTTTTCACTTGTTTCTCCTCAGTCTACGGTTAGATATTCCCATGTGACCAGTGCTTCACTGAGTACTTTGTCCTCAGTTTAGGGCTGCCCCTCATGTGTAAATCAGTCCTTCACTGAACACTTCATCATCACTCTAGGCCTGCCTCCTCCCAGTCAGATCAGCCCGTCATTGAGTACTTTATCCTGAGTGTAGTGTTCATACCTTTCCATGTGGACAGTCCTTCACTGAGGACTTTAGGGGACCCTTCAATGGATATCAAAGAACCTTCAAAGTAATTCACATTTCTCTAGCTTTGTCTCAGGAGCTATGGCCAACTTATGTCTCCAAATCAAGAACTCTTCCAGCTTCTCTAGGTTTTTTCCATTCAAGAAATAATTGAGATTGAAGATAACTCACGTCCATGTTATTCAGTCTATATGTTTTGTTCAATCATGTTATCTTATCCACATCTAAGAATTGTTCAGATAAGAGAAATATGCACAGTTTTTATAACTTGATATGTGTAAGTCACATATTATGAACAACTTATATCATCAGGTTAGAAAGAAAGGTTGTTGTTTTGCTCTGTGCGTGTGTGTTTGCTTGACACCTTCAATCCCACATGGACCACACAAAATAAGAGTGCTGGATCATCCAAAGTGCATTGTCATTATGTTTCTTTTCAATGTTTGCATTAACATATGGGTTAAACACTTTAGCCCTAATTTAACAACGGATAGCCAGAAGTAAAATTAAATTGTTCATTCTATATATCAGCTTTGCTAAGTTCTAATTGTCACCAAATGGAGCTACACATATTATTTTGTTTTATAAAAAGCTACAAATGTAACATTGTCCAAGACTAAATATTTAATTGTGTGTATCTCACTCAAATTTTGCTTAAATATAAATAGAAAGTAAAATGTTAAATTGTTCTCTGACATATACAGATGTACCCATGATGTATCACCTATGCTGTATTTGCAGAAAAAAAAAAGGCAACATGTAAAACAACTGAATTAGTAAACTATATTGTTTAAAAGTTTCATGAGAATCAAGACTGTGCTTGTAAATCCTTAAAGAAATAGTTTTGAGGTCATTTGATTTTCTTGGAGTTGTGGAATAAATAAAACCATTTCAGCCTTGTGAGTGTGCATTTTGATGTCTTATGTTCTAGAAGTGAGAAGTGAAGCAGGGAGGGAGATATGTCCACTTCCCATGAGATGTATAAAGATGTATGAGTCCATTTCACTATGTGAGAAGACAGAATCACACTTATTTGTCAAAGAAATGCTTCCTTGAGGTATCCATGTCTCTTCTTTCAAAGGCAGCATGAAGTCCTCAAGTATAACAAGGTGAATATTTTTTCAATAAAAATAATCATTTCCATCTTTGGAAGTTAAAACTTCTAGACACATGAATGAAATTATTAGGGTTTCATTATTTATTACCTCAGTGATTTTGTTGGGTCTCCTTTTTGGGAGTGACCATCCTTTCTGACATCTTTCTCACTTCTATCTTTTCCCTTCTACCTTCCTAGATTATATATGGACATTCAAAGCTACCATTTTAATAAAGCTAGAAATTCCTTTCAAATAACATCATGCCTCATTCATCTTTACTAATGACCACAACACTGAAAGAAGTATTGAAAAAAAGTTTTAAAAAGGGGAAATATGCAAAAGATGTGGGCAGATAAAATAAGGACAAAACTCGCAAGGCATATACAAGTGAGTATGTGTGTCAGTGGGACTCAACATCCATAGTTTGCAAGTTTGCTGTAGGCATTTCCAATTGTTAACTTTGTTTCCAATGCTTTAGTTTAAGAATATATTTAAGCATTAAAGAACTATCAGAGTTTATGTTGATGGATCCTACTGTGCCTTATAGGTACAATCCAGGGCCTTCATGCTGTCAGAGAGAGTCACAGAATTGGATTCCTGCCAAGGAAATTATTACCTTTAAACCAACTGTGGCTGTGATAGAGAAAAAAATCATAGCCTTTGAAAAATAACTTGTGTCACCAGCTTTGAAGTCAAATTGGTCTTGAAGTTGAGGCCATCCTGGATGAACAGTCATTTACCCCTGGGACACTGATTGCCTGGAAGAAAATGCAGATTATGGCACAGCGTTATCATTTTAATTTTAATATCTTAATTTTCTCATGACAGGATCTGTTATACTACTTGGTAATCATTTATTCATCATTAGTTATTTTAGCAACTTAAAATATACATGAACTGTATGTGTTATGTGTGGTTTTTAAAAAGCAAAATGCTTGAAAGGAGAGAGAAGATGGATTTTTTAATGTCAATTTGTGCAGATGAATTAACATAACAAGATATTGTGTGAATGTAGGACACTATTAGAGGTTCACATAGTGGCCCATGGGGACAAGAGGAGTCACGCAGAACCAGAACATGGGTTTTTAGAGACGGCTGTCCTCATGAAGTGAAGGTATGACTGAGTGTTGAAGGGTGACTAGAAGGTCTAAGGAGGAAGTAGTAAAGTAGGAGAAAGCCAGTTCCAGACAGAGGTCATGTGGCAATACCGGTACCCAGTGAAGCACTCACGAACTTAGTCACATAGGGGCTCAGGATGCCAGGCAATTACACAGACATTTTTGTTTGATTAACATTGGCTATATGTAACATCAAATAAAACAGATATTCTTTGTCAAACTGAAACATACATGAACCAAAAGAGGAAAATGGGACTGAAAGAGATGGCTCAGCAGTTAAGTGTGCTTCCTACAAAAGCATAAGGTCCTGAGGGGCCTGAGACTCCTGGGGATTGAATCTCCAGACCCCATGTAAAGAGCTGAGTGTGGCCATGAGTGCCTGTCAGCCCAGTCCTCACTGGAGCCCTGCAAGTGGTGGAATCAGGACAAGAGACTCTGGCTGAAAGACAGGACCAAGAAGAAGAGCGATAGAGGTGAGGAAGGTGCACCACACTACACCAAAACATACCACACCATACACACACACACATACATACACACTACCACCGGCACAGCATAGCACTGCACCACACACCACACCATGCCACACAACACCACACAAACACACACTATCATTACCACACACACACACACACACACACACACACACCCATCAGCACAGCACAGCACCACACTCCATACCATACCACACAACACCATACAGACACACACACACACACACACACTCACTATCATTACCTTAACACACCACACACACACAAAACACACACATACCACACATAAGTTTTTGTGTTTTTTTAAGTGTAAGATGTCATCTGGGCTCATTAGTATGTAGCAAACAGAAACAGATCAGCACTTGGGACTTTTATGGTCATGTGGGCGGTTAGTTGTCCAAACTGCTTGATGCATGCATGCTGGAGGTTCAGAATCAGATGTTCATGTTTCCCAGAGCTAAGACATCAAAACAAAGAATGCTAAAAGTATGTTCAAAGAATAATAACTTGGAAGTTTTTTTCAAATGAGAAAAGTCTAACTTTTAAGGCAAAATTCAGCACATTGATTCCTGAAAAATATTTTTAAAAATCAATGTTATTCCCTGACACATCTAGTAACATTGAATAACAGCAGCATAGTGACAAAGATGAAAAGTCCTAGAAATGTAATACCTGTCCCTTCAATGAGAAGAAACCTCACAGTAACAGCATTCCTCTATCGCATACAGGCTAGAACTTACTGCCCTCAGACATTAGAAAAAACAAGCTAAGGCATGGAGAGATGGCTTAGTGGCTAAGTGCTTGCCTGTGAAGCCTAAGGACCGCAGTTGGAGGCTCGATTCCCAGGACCCACGTTAGCCAGATGCACAAGGAGACACACGCATCTGGAGTTCCTTTGCAGTGTCTGAAGGCCCTACCACGCCCATTCTCGCTCTCTTTCTCTTTCTCTCTCTCTCTCCCTCTTTCTGTCTGTTGCTCTCAAATAAATAAAAATAAAACAAAAACAAACAAAAAGAAAAAGCAAACTAAGGTAGCAAATTAGAAACCTGCATCAGTCAGGTTTAGGAGGGCAGCAACCCCTCCGGGCATGAGGTTTCACCCTGTAGCTCTTACAGTCTTTCAGGCCCTCTTGCACAGAATTCCCTGAGACATGCTGGGTGCATTTTAAGTGTACTTCAGGGATGGGCTTTTAAGTCTCTGGACTCTGCTGCAGTGAGTACTGAGTCTCCTCAGGCTCTGTCTCCTCCACACTGGCGCCGCTGGTCAGGCTTACCAGCCCTCTTGCTCATTTCCCCCACTTCCTCTGTGATTTCAGCTGTGACTGGGCTGAAGTGTGGGGGGCGCATAGTTTATCTCCTCCAGTCTCTCTACCTTCTGAAAAAGAAAAAACAGATTTTCCAATGGGGAATAAAGTCAGCCTGGCTTAAATGAGATAAGTGTTACTCATTTAGGGGGAACTTGATGGTTATAGCCCCTCTTTCAGCCAAGGATGAGTGACAGCTTGAGCTCCTTTTCACTGAGCAGATCTCTCAGCCAATCGGAAAGCTGTTGGTTACCCACCAAGGCTGTGTGCTTTAATAAAGCGTCTGTACTCTTAGACCTCCTTATCCCAGCCTCAGTTCTGCTGAGGGTCTGCTTTGGTTCGCATTTCTTTGATCCCAATTGGAATTCACTATGGGGACCAAGAGGCCTCAGTCCACCTCCGTGGGGGAGAGGGGAGGGACTCAGTACCTCAGGCTGTTAAAGCATTCTTGTGTTCATTCTTCCATTATTTTCTTAATATGATATGCTGACTGATAATGTATTATATATTGAAAGATTTTGAAAGTCTTGTGTAGATTTTTGGGGGAGGATAGTTAGTCATTATAAACGCTGCTGGATTTCATTTGTCACTTTGTGAAGGATTTTGCACCTAGTATCACAAGAGATATGCAATCACTTTGCCCCCATGTATCTTTCCTAGCTTCTTCTAACAGGCTAATAATAGCTTTATGAGAAGCAGTGAAAATCTTTCCTCTTCTAGTGTTTGACTTTTATTTTTTTTTCAAAAAGACTGGTGTTAAATCCTTCATATACATTTGCTAATGAAGCCATTTGGAACTGAGCATTTGTTTTTCACAAGTTTTGTCATTTACTAGTAATAAAATTTCTTTAGTTCTGTCTATCCAGTTCTTTTTGACTTCTTTCTGTTAGGTATTTATAGGACTGGATCCATTTCATCTAGATTATATCATCTTTAGGACACATATCCTTTGTTTATTTGTTTATTTAATTTTGATGACTATGAAACAAAGTCTTCACAGCTGACCCGGGCTGCCTCTAGCTCATAATGCAGCTCAGGCTGTCCTTGAACTTACAATCCTCGAGACACCAACTTCTGAGAACTAGCAGTGTAAGTGTGTACCACCATTCATGCCAATAATATTGTTTTCATTCATTTTTTTTCCTAAGATTGGTAATAAAATTGTTGTCTGGTTTTTTTTTTTTTTTGCTTTCATTATATATTCATTTATGTATTATTTGTTTTTAAGATAGTATTTCACTATATCACCCAGGTCCGGCTTGAACTCACCATCTTCAGTGCTGAAATTCTTTTTTTTTTTTAAAAAAAAAATTTTATTTATTTATTTATTTGAGAGCGACAGACACAGAGAGAAAGACAGATAGAGGAAGAGAGAGAGAATGGGCGCGCCAGGGCTTCCAGCCTGTGCAAACGAACTCCAGACGCGTGCGCCCCCTTGTGCATCTGGCTAACGTGGGACCTGGGGAACCGAGCCTCGAACCGGGGTCCTTAGGCTTCACAGGCAAGCGCTTAACCGCTAAGCCATCTCTCCAGCCCTGAAATTCTTTTAATAACTTGAAATTTCTTAAATTATCATTTTCTTCTCTATGTAGCTCAAGACCTAACATGTTTTTGTGGGGCTGGAATGATTTCTCAGTGGTTAAAGCACTTGCCTGCAAAACCTAATGGCCCAGGTTTGATTGCTCAGCAGCCACATAAAGCCAGATGCACAAAGTGGCGCATGCATCTGGAGTCCATTTGCCGTGGCTGGGCCCTGGAGCACCATATTCTAGTTCTCACATGCTCTCTCACTCTCTCTCGCTCCTTACAAATTAAATATGTTGGTTTTTTTTTCAATAAGACAACTTTTTAAATTTATTTATTTATTTATTTGCAAGTAGAAAGAGACAGAGAAAGAATGGGTGCACTAAGACCCCTGGCCAGTGCAAATGAACTCCAAACATATGTGCCACCTTGTACATTTGGCTTTATGTGGGTACTGGGGAAACAAACACAGATCATTAGTTTTCAATGGGGAAGTGCCTTTACCACTGAGCCATCTGTCCAGAGCAGACCAGTTTTTTAACCATTTGTTATCATTGTTACATTTATTACTGTTATTGATTAGGTAGAAATTCTGTCTTTAATTTTTTTTGTTAAATGATTCATCATTTCTTGCCCTATATAGTTCTGTGAGTCTTGACCAATATTTTTTTTCAAAAACCCTTTCCACTACCTCTGCAGGAAGTCATAGAAATTACAGTTGAAATGTTTTATAGTAAATCCCAATTTGATGATTTTTCTTCAACTTTTTTCTTTCTCTTCCTCAGACAATATCATTTAGCATATCTCCAAGTTCACTAATTCTGTTAGTTAAAAATCCTGTTTAGTATTATCATAAAAATATTATTTTATATATTGCCCTTTTCTCTTGGGTATGTCAATCGAGTCTATTTGTAATTTTATCTCTATCCTGTATGTGATTATTTTTCTTTCCATTTGCAGTGGTTTCTTTTACTTATTTGAACATATTTAAAAGACCTGGTTTTAAAATGATGTCTAGTAAGTTCAATGGCTGGGCTTCCTTTCAGACAGTTGCTATTGATTTTTCTCCTACATATGGGTCATACTTTCCTGTTTCATTACAGGTCTCATATTGCTATAACAACAACAAAAAAAACTTAGTACTTTAAATCATGTCATGTGGCCTTGGGGTTTTTGTTGCTACTACATTTTTGGTGTAGTGGTGTTATTGCTCTTTGCTTACTGACTTTCCTTCTGAAATTCTTCTGATTTTTCATTCTTTATCATGTGTGGCCACTGAAGTTTCGGTTCAATTACTTTTCTGACAAGCTGATGATTAGACATTGGTTTTATTGACTCAAAAAGACTCCCACGTTTTTCCAATGGCGTGGTGTTCTGGGCATACAATGGGGTTCTGTCAGGCCATTCATATATACAAAAGTGCCTTATTCTTTCCTTCCTGCTCTCATGGAGTCTTACTCTCATCCAGAACTGAGATGAGTTCCTTCTCAAAGATTTCCAGCTTGTGCCCATGTCTGTACATGAAAATGGCTTCTGAAATTGAAAGGACATTTGAATATTTTCCAAAGTCCCCTATGTGCATCTGATTCCACAGGTTATCCTTTCCCCTGTTGGTTTCTTGTTAGCTCCAACCCTATAACTGCGTGAGGCATATGTGATATCAGAGTAATCACCAGGTTCTCTTCACAGAAAGAAAAAAAGCAGGAAAAGGAGGAGGAGGAAGAGAAGCTATTCCTACTGATCAGGCTCTATAGTCCATATATAAGCATCCCTGAGAAAGGAGAAGTTGTTGGGCAGGAAGAGGTTCTAGGGAACAGGCACGCTGGTGAAATAGTGGCAGTCCTGAGACAACTGGGATGGGTGAGAAAGCACCGAGCTCATGGCTGCTGGGTGAGGCTCGTGACCACGATGATAAGACTGGGTGTCTGAGGCAGCCTTGGGCCGGAGACAGCCTCGGTAGGATAGGCCGATTATAAGCTGAATCTTGCTGAGATTGTCTGCTTTGCTTAACTCCAACTCACTTGCTGTTTATTACTTTTGAGCTTTGTAAAAACTGATGTTAATTTCTACCGTTGTTTAATTGCTTTCATAGAGGAGCAAACGCTGGGAGGCCCTCATACTCCCACTTTGATGAGCTACACCAATGACCTTGGCATCAACAGTTTCTTCAGATCCAAAGTTAATGACAAAGTTTAATTCTAAGAAAAGCATCATTATAAAATATTTCTCATATAACTAAAAACAAAGACATCTGGAAACAGATAAATTTAACTCACAATTGTATAAAAAGAGAAGTAAAAACAAGAATAGAAGAAGACTGAAAGCTGGAGAGATGGCTTAATTGTTGAGAACTTGCCTGTGAAGCCTAAGGGCTCCAGTTTGAGGCTCAATTCCCCAGTAACTATGTAGGCCAGGTGCACAGATGGTGCATGCATCTGGAGTTCGTTTGCACTGGCTGAAGGCCCTGGTGCACCCATTCTCTTTCTCTCTCTACTGCTCTCAAATAAATAAATTAAAAATTTTTTTAAAAAAGATTAGAAGAAGGTTAATGGTAAAGGCATAAGGAGAGATAAGTGAAACAGAAAAAATGAACTGTAGCTATGTTTGAGATATTTAGATATTGCGGTTACAAGTGTCAAACCTTCTCTTCTAATTCACTGAAAAGTAAAGAAATTTTACTAATTGACCTAGGATTCTCAAGAGAAACAAATATATATTCTGTTATAATTTATACCTATCTTAACAGATATATATTGCTCTCTATGTTTCTTTGTATATGTGTATGACAGAGAGAGAGAGAGAATGATGTGATTTTCCAGGAAAGACTTTCATAGTTGTGAGCATTGGTGCTTCAGGTAGACTTTGCAGTGTTGCAATATGAAGTAGAATTCCTTCTTCTCTGGAAAACCTCAGGAATTTCTCTCAGGACTGAAATAATTAGGTCCTCATCATGGAAGATAGCGCGCTGCACTGTCGCAGCAGATCACATCCCACCTGAACCCCGTCTGCCTTTACAGCAACAACGCCATTCCAGTGACACTGCATTTGCCCAAGCCGCTCATCACGGGGTCCAGCCAGCTGTCACACGGCATTAGCTACCACGCTCTCCCAAGAAGGCAGGTAGGCCGAGCCCGGGGTTCACCCTTTAGCCTCAAGCCCATTTCCCTCCACTTTCTAGTTTTCTCATCCATGCTTTGGCCTTAGCTTTCGACAGGCAGTTTGATACCACTGCATCTCTAGACATCATGTTCAGGAAGGACAAAGCCTAGAGGAAAAAGTATCTCCTAATAATCTACTCAGAAAAGCAAGAATGCTCTGAGTGCTTTGGCAAGCATCAGCTGGCATCACATTCAGCCAAATGCCCCCCCTCCCCCCCCATGAGAATTAATCAGCGTCCTGGAAGATGTAATTGCTCCCTTTGTAATGAGCTTTTTCTTGGAGATGAAGCTGCAGTCAGCTTCTCTGAGCCTAGGCATGGAAGTGAATACATAACAAAATAAACCACAGCTCTTTCAGTGGGGAAGAAAGAGAGGCACAGATAATAATGATCAGCTATGTCCGTCTACCGCGACCCACAGCTGGACTGAAAACTAACATGAACCGCCATGGCAGACTCAGCAGCAGCAGCAAAACCTCGAGCTCCTCCAAAGGACAGGCTGCCGCAGAACACTGTGGTGGTTGGATCCAGGTGTCCCCCATAAACTCAGGTGTTCTGAATGCTAGGTTCCCAGCTGGTGGAGATTTGGGAATTAACGCCACCTGGTGGCAGTGGATTGTTGGGGGCAGTCTTATGGGTGTTATAGCCAGTCTCCCCTTGCCAGAGATTGGCACACTCTCCTGTTGCTGTTGTCCATCTGCTGTTGGCCAAGAGGTGATGCCCACCCTCTGCTCATGCCACCGTTTGCCCCTGCCATGATAGAGCTTCCCCTCGAGTCTATAAGACAAAATAAACCGTTCCACCCCCACCCCATAAGCTGCTCTTGGTCAGGTGTTTCCCACCAGAAATGTGAACCTGACTGAAACACATGCCGGGATGAAGAGGAGGCACGCCAGCACCTGGGAGATAAAGCAGGGCGTGGCGACAGCGGGAACAGTTTCACTTGCTGAAGGACACGCGGGGTTGACCATAGTATTCACACGTATCATCTCATCGCTTGGGGACACAAGCAGGAGGGTCACAAGTTTACAACCAGCCTGCACTGCATAGTGAGAGCCTTAGAAAGAAAAGCAATACAAGCTGGATGTGGGGGTGCACACCTTTAATCCCAGCACTCCACTCGGGAGGCAGAAGTAGGAGGATCAGCGTGAGATCAAGGCCAGCCTGAGACTACATAGTGAATTCCAGGTCAGCCTGGGCTAAGGCAAGACCTTACCTCAAAAAAAACCACCCCACAATACCTTGAGCAAAGGTTAGCATTTTATATTGGACACAAAATAAAACAAGTTTTGAAGCAGTTATAAGATTGGTAGTTAAATTTAAAAGTATGAAAATTCCAATTAAAACACAAAAATTAGTGAATTAAAATGTTAACTTACATCTATTCCTTGACTAAAGAAACTAGTACCAGGGCTGAAGAGAGAGCTCAGCAGTTAAGGCACTTGCCTGCAAAGCCTAAGGGCCCATGTTTGACTCCCTAGGTCCCACATAAGCCAGATGCACGAGGTGGCACAAGCTCACAAGGTCGCACATGCACACAACGTGGTGCACACATCTGGAAATTGGTTGCAGTGGCTAGAGATCCTGGCACACCAATTCTCTCTCCCTCTCCCCCTCTCTCTCTTTCTCTCTCTCTCTCTCTCTCTCTCTCTCTTTCTCTCTCTCTCATAAAAATGTTTTAAAAAGGAACTATTACCAAAGAGTTTTGTAAGCAAGTTATATTAATTATGAAGAAATCATTCCTACAAAATGATAAAGAAAATGTGAAAATGGTTAACACTTCCCATTCTCTTCTATGAGTGCAGTAACATTGGTACAAAAGTATGAAAAGTAGAATGAAAATTAAGAAACAGGTAGATATAGCCAGGTGTGGTGGCACACATCTTTCATCCCAGCACTCAGGGTGCAGAGGCAGGAGGATCACTGTGAGTTCAAGGTCACCTTGAGAATACAGAGTGAATTCTAGGTCAGCCTGAGCTAGAGTGAGACTCTATCTCAAAAAAAAAAAAAAAAAAGAAGAAGAAGAAGAAACATAGGTAGATAAATATTCTAGATAGATAATGGCTCAATTTAACTTATGAGGATAGGTAACAATCCAAAATTTAAACTGGCAAAAAAAAAAAAAAAAATCATCACTAGATACATTTGGTTCCAATGTGGCAAAAACTTTTAACATGATCAATAAAACCTACATGTTAATGAAGTTATATGAGTTAAATGGACATTGACAAATGTTTATGGAAGTTAGCATGATCAGAAGAATGTGTGGAGATATATGGATACAAAGCAATCAATAATAGGAAATTCTAAAATATTTAAAACGTGTCAGTCAAAATATTTGGAGTGCATTAAAATCAAATTTAAAATAGAAAAGACCTCTTACCGCCCCTGTAGTAATTTAGGTTTTAGACATTCTGACTGGACAGTGGGGGCAGCCACACACCTGTGACCACAGCACCTGCGCCGAGGGAAGCCGAAGGTCACAGCTGAAGGTCAACCTGAGCTCCACAGCAGGACTCACGAAACCTCTGTGGTGGTTTGAACAAGATGGCCTCCACGAATTCATGTGTTGTGAATGTTTGGTCCCCAGCTGGTGGCCACTGAGGAGTTGGATCGCTGCCAGAGGTGTGTTTAGAGCCTCGGCCTTGGGGTGCTGCGGCCTGAACTCCTTTGCCAGAGCCTGGCTGCCGCTCCTGCTGCAGTCTTCCAACTGCTGAGGCAGGACGCGATGCCCAGGCCCTGCTCCAGCACCTTCCTGGCCCTGAAGTCATGACGCTTCCCTGGAGACTGCCAGACAAAGTAAGCTCTCTTGTCCCATCAGCAGCTCTTGGTTCGGTGTTTTTGTTCCAGAATCACGAAGGTAACTGCAACAGATACACCTTCAAAAAAGAGGAGAAAGGGAAATGAAATATATCCAAATTTAAAGTTAAACCAAAATAACATCAGTCATTATAACATTTAGTATGGATTATCAAAATGTGCTAGGAAGGGAACAATCTAAAATTGATTTTGTTAGAAATAATTTCCTTTTTGTATTTGCATGTATTGTATGTGCATGTATGTGTGTTCCTATGTGTGTATGTTCATGTTTAATACAAGTACATGGGGGAGTGTGTATGAAGGCTAGAGGTCAATACCAAGTATCTCCACTAATTATTATCTATTTTTTTGACACCATCTCTATTGAACCTGGAGCTCACTGATTCAGTAGGACTACATAGTCAGCAAGCCTTGGAAATCCTCTTGTCTTCCACCTCTACATCCCTGGCATTATGGGTAAGCCTCTGCATCCAAAGTCTTATACTGATGCTGAAGATCCAAATTCACGTCACCGTGCTCACTCAGCAAGCACTTTACAACTGAGCCATCCCCCCTGACCCCAGATATAACTTCAGTTAAAAAGTGGCATCCATGGGTCTGGAGAGATTGCTTAGTGGTTAAGGACTTGCTTCCAAAGCCAGAGAATGTAGGTTTGATTCCCCTGGACCCATGTAAGCCAGATGCACAAGGTGACACGTGTGTCTGGAGTTTGTTTGCACCAGCTAGAGGCCCTGGTGTGCCCATTCTCCTTTTTCTCTCTCTTTCTCTCTCCCTCTCTCTAAAATAAATAGATAAATAAAATACTTCAAAAAGCGGCATTCATAGAAAATGAAGTTTAATTTAGAATACAGTGAAGAAAACACAGTGGGCCATGAGTAGCAGAAGATGGACTACTTACTACCAAGAGCAGACACTGGAGAAGAGAGGAACTTTACTGCACTGAGCTAATCAAACCCTTCCTGAGGATCAGATACATGGGTAACCAGATATTCACAAAAATGGACACTCCCTCTTAATTTACTTACAAGAATCCTACTGAAACTGGGCTATCCAAGTCTGACAGGTGAGGGCCCAGTTGGGGCAGTAGGAAACTCTGCCCAGAGCAACTAACTCAAACTGGCTCAAAGAGAAAACTGTTGCCACACTTATAAGAAGTCCAAGCCAAACAAGTAAAAATTAAACATCCCTTCCCCAAAGAGTCAAGTAAATGATTTAGAAACAAAAATGCCATAATACCATGGGAAATGCAAAGGCTACCCACGCCAAGATAGAATAAGCTTATTTGCAGTATAAAATGAAACATGTAGTAACATTGTACCAGCATTTTCCACTTTAGAAAAACAAAACAGGGCTGGAGGGATGGCTTAGCCTTAAGGCATTTGCCTGCAAAGCCAAAGGACCCAGGTTCAATTCCCCAGGACCCATGTTAGCCAGATGCAAAAGGGGGTGCATGTACCTGGAGTTTGTGTTCAGTGGCTGGAGGCCCTGTTGTGCCCTTCTCTCTCTCTCCCTCTTTCTCTGTCAAATAAATAAATAAAAATAAAAATATCTAAAAAAGCTAGCCATAAAATGGCTTACTTTGATTTGCAAAACAATCTCAGTTTGAAAAATAACAACAGGAAAAAATTATTTACAAACGCTCTTGAAGCACACAGCAGATGGTCTCACTGCATGGGAAGGTTGCTTCCCTGTACGAGAGAAACCGGTTCTGGTAAAAGTTCGTTCCGTGAAGCCGACTTCCCGAGCTTGCTCTGTGTGCCAGGCACACTTCCTAGCAGCTGACACGTAATCACTCGGCAATCATCACAGACATTGGAGGACTGCAGATGACTATGCCCGCGTTAAAGATGGAGAAGCAGGCAGCCAGAGGCTGGCCGACTGCCTACGGGGTGGAGAAGGAGCAGAGAGGGAACGGCGTTTTGCTGAGTCAAAACTTTTCATGGAACCAATTTTAAAAAGGCTAGCAGAGCAACATATTTACGAAACTTTTGGTGGGAAATTTACTTTGAAAATAGCAAGGAAATTTAATTTGCTAATGAATACTTGCGTGGAAAAAAACAATTGACTATGCTCCCTGTTTCAGATATCAGTGAGTTGAGACACAGAAAGTTCTTCATTGGCCTAAACCTGCTGGGAGGCAAACCAGGACTATTATCCCAATGCCAATATGTAGGCTCTCAACTCCATGTGTAGCCATGGATTTTTCAAATATGAGAAGACAGAGACACTAACACACAGTGATGAATGTTATTGTATACTATTTCTCCTAATTTCACTGTTAAAAGAAGGCGCTGAGCTGATGCGTTGTAGGCAGGCAGCACCTTGGCTCCAGATGGCCACAGTGAGCACCAGTACCTTGTGCAAGCGACAAGTGAGATGCATTTGGATGGAAATAGGACATTTATGAGGCCCAGGAAGGTGCTAAGTTTAAAGACAAGAAAGTGATTAGGATTCCTGTTCACATAGCCCACCTTGTCCACAGCACATTACAGCAGATGGAGCCCTGCTGTGGGGAGGCAGGGAACCTGGTGATGGGTGACTTGCCAGCAGCTGTGGTGAGAGATGGTCCCGGGGAACCATGTGGTTGAGTGACGCAGAAAGACACCCAAGGGCGCCCACAGGAAAATGGCCCCACCATAACAGTGACCTGAGCCAGGGACGGGTGGGACAATGGATTGGATTCAGTGTGCCGGGACCCCCTAACAGACCCAGGGGAACTGCTCTATGTAGCTGAGGCAGGAAAATGCAGGACTGACAAACAAGTTTCTGGGCACACCCAATCTGGTTGTGACAAGCTCAATGCAGCCAAATCCATTCCTGCCACAAACTCAGGAGGGAAATCAGAAAACTGAGGTGAGACAACATGACATAGGAAGAAGCGACATGAAGAGACATGAATGCCACTCAAAGACAAGGGTTTTAGGAAAGGGCAGGAACTTAAGCAAGAAGTTCTGTAGTGCAGCTCTGTTCAGAGAAACTAAAACTTGAAGGAAAATGGATGGACTTGGAACAGATCATACTGAACAAACACACATGAGGACAGAGAGACCCAACACTGCATATTTTCCCTCACCCGTGGCTCCTAACCTGGAACAGGTTGAGTTACAGTGATAACTGACAGGCAGCTCGCAGGACAGATAATAGGGACAGAAGTGTTTGGGGAAAGGGGACTGGGAGGGGGGGAGTTACACACAAAACTAAATCCAAAAGTCATTGGTGCAATAGAAACTTCCCTTCTGGATAGCAGACTAAAAGATATAACCCTCTGAGCTAGAGTGATGGCTTAGCAGTTGAGGTACTTGCTTGTGAAGCCTAAGGACCCAGATTTGATTCCTCAGTACTCATGTTGGCCAGATGCATGTGGTAGCACATGCATCTGGAATTCATTTACAGTGGCTAGAGGCCCAGGCACACCCATTCTATCTGCCTCTTTCTATCTCTCAAATAAATAAATATAAAATACTAACATAATTACTGTTTGAGTGAGTTATGTGATAGAGAGAGAGAGAGAGAGAGAGAGAGAGAGAGAATGTATGCAGATGTGCATACCCTTTGTGTATACTTGCAAAGAAGAGAGGAGAATGTTGGGCATCTTTCTGTGTCACTCACCCACATGTTTCCCGAGACAGTCTAGCACTCACCTCATCCCAGAGCTGAGCTTTTGGTAAGTGAGGCCTGGCTACTCCTCACACTCCACCCCCTGTATGACTGTGGTTGCAGACATGCATGGCCACATACAGTTGGTGACATTGGTGCTGGGGAATCGAACTCAGATAGTCTGGGGACCGCGCAGACCCTCATGCCTGCCAACGTATGCATTCTTACCTTTGGAGCCATTTCATCAGCACAAGTTTTAAAGAGAAAATATTTTTATTTAAAAAGCTAAATGGAGATATGAAAATGTTTGTTCCTTCTACTCATTAGACAAAACAATGGGTTGTAAAGCTTTCATAAAACAAATGTCTGTACATATTATCGGGAAAGAAGGCACTCTGCCGTCAGTAACGCCATCACGAGTGAGGACTCACCAGGACTGGGGCAGAAGGACTTCTGCAGACAAGAGGATGAAACCACGGTTAGAGTCAAGTCTTGATAAAATACCTGAGCACGAAGGGATCCATGGGAGTTTAAGAAAAGAACCTTGACGATGGCTTTCATCAAAAGAGCCAAATGTGAAACCAATCAGTTTTCCTTTCAGATAACAGGAACTCCATCAGCTCTACTCATTCTCTATCTTTCTGACTTACATGTTGCATACTTACATGTTCAAATATAAAAGGTGTGGGGCTGGAGAGGTGGCTCGGCAGTTAAGTCTCTTGCCTGCCAAGTCTGATCACCTGAGTTCGATTCCCCAGAACACACATAAACCAGGTGCACAAGGGGCGCATGCATCTGGAGTTCATTTGCAGTAGCTGAAGGTCCTGGTGTGCCCATTCTCTCTTTCTGTCTTCTTTCTCTCTCTCTGTTTACAAATAAATAAAAATAAATATAAAGGCTGTGAATATATATGTATATAAAGAAAACTTAGCTGAGGGTCTTTGCCGTGGACACATGTGAGCATGCGTGGTGGCGGTGTGCATCCGTGCGTGCTTATGCAGGCATGTACGTGTAAACAAACAAACGAACAAACAAGCAAATAAATAAATAATAAAGATAAAATACAATGAGTCGTGTGTGGTGGGGCAGGCAGAGATTCGAGAATCATCATTGAGTTTGAGGTGGACAAAAACAGAAATCCTTAAAATAAAAAAAAAATGAGTAAGTATTTAAGCCGATTGTTGAAATAAAAAAAAAAAAAAGCAAAAACAAACTAGAAAGCAAGCTAATCCACCCCACCCACCGACATAGACAACTGGTTGACCTTCAAAAAGGAAGGAAGAAAGAGAGAGAGAGAAGGAAACATTAAAGAAAAGGAAGAAGAAAACCAAAAAAAAAAAAGAAAGAAAGAAAGAAGGAAGGAAGGAAGGAAAGAAAGAAAGAAAGAAAGAAAGAAAGAAAGAAAGAAAGAAAGAAAGAAAGAAAGAAAGAAAGAGAAAGAAAACTTAGTTGTATGAGCTAGGGAGTAGCTCAGCACTATAGCATGCATGTGGCCCTGGGTTATTTCCCCAGCACTGAAAAAAAAAAATAACTTTTCTTGGAAATCCAATATTTCTAAATATATCTACAAGTTAATTTTAGGCACAAACTCAAAGTTAAGTGAATAAAGTTTATTCTGTAAAAAGTGACTTATGTTACAAAAGTGTCCTGGTAGCATCATTGAACACATTTCTATATCCATATAAGAAATATCTGTTGCTCTGTTTCCAGTTGAATTTGACTGTCCCATAATTATTCTCCAAGACAGCACAGGATGGACAATATTCCGCTCAGGACCGGCACTGGCATACTCCAGGTGCTGTGCCAGATGTTATGCCCTCAGAGCCTTTGCACGGCCCCTTTTCCGGAGAGTTCCCTTCCTCACTGGCTCTTCCTATGTGTGGTGTGTTCGACTTGGTCAGTTGACAAAACTGACTGAAACAGTGGCCATGCATGACCTTAAAATAGCACAAATTCTATGCCTTATTTAAAATATAATATCAAGATAAATTTCTGTGTCATGCAATTTAATAAGAAATTATCACAAGAAATATACTTTTGTACCTTGTGACTTCCACATATAGACAGATCCAGATAACTTTTATAGAAGTGACAAGGAAGAGATAATAAATAATTTTAATAACAAGCTTTGATGTACAATATCAGAATGATTCCATGGGTAATGATTCAGAAGAACAGGCCACCTTTGCATGAGTAAGTACATTCAAGAGGTGACTGTAAAACCATAGAGGCACCACTCAGCTTCCGTGACTTTTAAAATATGGGGAATGGAAATAACAAAACTTTAACTTGCTATCAGTAAAATTAATGAGGCCCCTGTATCCCATTATGCCAGTTTAATAGTACTGGGTGTAAATATCTTACAGGGACTCTTAAAATGCTTTAGTTCTTAGTGCATTGACTACATAACTGCAATGTGACCATTTTTCCACCAAATATGTAGCTGGGAAATCCCTGGATGGATAATTTTGTTTTCCTGGACACAATTTAAAAGAATGCTAATTTGGTTTCATTGAAGGGCTCCTCCTAAGACATATATCTATCTATCTATCTATCTATCTATCTATCTATCTATCTATCTATCTGGTATATGTATATACATATATATATAGTATATGTGTATATATATAGTATATGTGTGTGTGTGTGTATATATATATATATATGATACATTACTATTATAACAACTTATAAATAAATAATGTAGATCATTTTCAGAATATATTACTTATGATATATTGTAATTAATATAAAAATTATATGTGATCAGTATATCTTTTAGATAGTTTCTTATGCTTGAGGCTTTTTTAGGTATATGTTTTCAGTTATTTACCTTCTAATTCTGTCCTTATATTGTAATCACCTCTCTTTGAAATGAAATTATTTAAAACTTACTTTTCTTTTTTTGTAATTTAGATTAACAATTGTCCTTTAACTGCAATTTGGGGTCATGTTGCACATATTAACATGACGAATGTGACTTCACTTAACTCAATCTTGCAATTTGTTTTTGACTTAATCCATATTGAATTTAGTTATTCTTGCTTGCCTATCTTGCTTTGGTCAAACTAGTGCTTTTATTCTTTCCATCTATCATTTTCTGTTATATACTCTTTATTTGTAAGTTTGTTAACCCTGTATTTTCAACTTACCTAGGGATTGTAATAAACTTCCTTAAGTGATCATAACATAATCTTCAATTACTATTATATTACTCTGTGCCAAACCTTATAATATTATATTTCCCTGCCCATTTTCTATTATTTTTGTGCTACTAAACTTACAGTATACTGAAAAATATTTTATAAACCCTTGATTAAATTTACCTAATATTTGCTTAAAAATATCTTTAAATATTTAAATAGAATATATAGTATATATAAATAAAATATATATAATATATTATTTTTTTAAATGCTATGCTTTCTTTCTATTAAAATTATTATATAAAACAAGATACTCCAATTAAAATTATTAGTGTCTAATAAGAAAGATAATCAAAATACTTTTAAATCTATGCAACATTTTGAAAATTGTGATCAGAGGAAAACTGGATAAGGAAAACTTAAAAGAATAAATACAAATAAATTGTGCATCACTCCTATCACTTAGGAAAAAGTTCAGCAAACCAGAAGAAGGTACAGTGAGGGGGAAATAAATAAATTACAATTTATCAGAAAACTTATTGGATACACAATGACCATGATGTGAGAAAGCCACTCTAGAGTGCCCTCCAGTCTACGGCAAGCTCACGATGCTGCCTGCTGAGTAAATAGGAGGATCGGCTCTTGTCCGCTTCCTGGCATCACTCATCCTTCTTCATGCCTGTGGCTCTTCACGGTCTCACTGAAGACAGTTATCAATAGCCTCATAAAAATGTCAATTTAATCCATTAACTTGTTTTCTTGCATTTTGTTAAAAGTGGAGTTCCTTAATATCCATACATTCTAAATATAATTCAAAATCTAATCCATTGATTAGTGGAGCAAATACATCATTAGATATTATAAAAAGTAATTTCTTCACAGCTCAGATCTCCTTAGAGATTCAGCTTCTGCATTGATCACCTGTTAAAATTCATCTTCCTCATTGCAGTATGGCAGAATATTCCACTCAAATTGTTGATGCTGAATCTGATTGTTCTAATACCAGTCTCTATGATTTTCACATGTTTTACTAGTGTTTTAAATAAATATTGATAGCAGAAATGTAGTAGTAATAGCTGGAATATTTGATATGTTCTCTACTGGTTTTCTGTGCACATGAATAGTGAAACTAATATTCTTGCATTATGTAAGTAATGACATTGGGTAAAGAAAATTGTCCCATGAAATAGTTTTTAGAAGAGTGTCTACTGGCAGCTCTCTTTAGTACCCCTGGGTAGTTATATGTGCCACACGCTGGCATTCATCTTTGTGTTTTGTAGTTCTTAGTCATCTGTATATGCCACCAGTCACTTTCTCACACAGGGTGATTTCTTTGAATTTTAATAAAAATTTGTTGGATTATAGTCGGCTTCATTAATAATTTTTGAAATGTCTTGACATGACTTGATTCTTCATACAAAAGTGTGATTGCTCAATTGAACCAAAATATTATTTCATGTAAACTTCTGTCATTGTATTAATAATTAATTTATAATATTTAATGGGATGATTTTTCTCCAGTATCTCATGACTTATGATAACTATTACATATTTTATTTTTCATAAAATTGACATTTTGTGTTTCTGAGTAAAAGTCTTTTAAATATCGCAAAGCCAATATTCCATGGCTTTACTCTATGAGTCACAAGTAGAGTGGCTTTTCCTGCATTAACTGCACTAATGAACCACACATTTTCTCACAGAAATTATTTGGTCAGTATACTGTTTACTCATTCTTTTTTTTTGTTTATTTGTTTGTTTGTTTTGGTTTTTAGAGGTAGGGTCTCACTCTAGTCCAGGCTGACCTGGAATTTACTCTGTATTCTTGGGGTGGCCTTGAACTCACAACACTTCTCCTACTTCTGCCTCCCAAATGCTGGGATTAAAGGTGTGTGCCACCACGCCCAGCTGTTTACTCATCCTTATAATGTCCATGCTTCCTTAAAGTTTTTGTAAGACTAAGAAATTATGTACAAATGTATAAAAATAATTTCAGTATTCAGCTGAATATCAATACTTAAACTTGATTTTAGAATAAGTTCATAAAATACAATTATGCATATATTTAGAATAATCACAAATGTTATAAAAACATTGCTCAATACAAACATGTTAAGTTGGTGGCTCAAATATTATTAGTTATTAATATGATTTTCTAAAACTGAAAACTCTTTCTTGGAGGATAATTATTAGAAAAATAATTATAATAATTGCATATCTGGATACTCCTTGTTTAATAGACACTTAAAATTATAATTTATTGATATGCAAATAGTATAGCCTACTGTCAGACAATCTTAGTAGGTGTTTTGTTATAACAACAGAAAAGTAAATGACATTAGGAAATTTCAACTAGATATCTAGTCTCTTTCTCTTCTATAATAATATAGTTTCAGGACAACTTCATTTATTGTCACTATAAGAAGAGCCTTCTATGTATCATCACTATATAAAGCATATTGTCAAGTGCAATATTAAGCCATGGACAGTTGATAGGATTATTTCAAGAAAAAAATGTATATTGAAGTATCATAGTTTTATTTTTATAAGAAACTGTCTATTCTTGATACTATGAAGTCACATTGACTTATCCCAAGTAGAAATTAACAAGACATGTGACATGCAATTTGAGAATTACTGACCTTATACATTTTAATGACAAGTATCACATTTATATTGGATATCTGGAGATTACCATGGATACATCAACTCTTCTCATTATATGAAAAGAAAATTCTTCAGAATGAGATATTTCTGCATTAAGATTCTTGGAGGCCTTCTACTTCCAATCATGGCACAGCTACAGAGCAGGAGAGCATATTTTAATACAAAAATATCAAGTGGTAGATTAGAATTTATCATACTAACGCGTACATAGAAAGCAGACATTCAGCTAAGCGTCATGAGTCATGCTTACGATCCCAGCACCTGGTGAGGCTGCAGCAGGGTGAACAAACAAGTCCAGGGCCCTTCACAGTACAGAACGCCCAAGGCCAGCCTGGGCTCGTGAAACACCGCCTTAGAAACAAACAAGAAGACAGGAAAAGACATCAATCAAACAGAATAAAAGAAGGAATGAGGAGAAGCTAAACAGACCAATGATCACTTTACCACGGAGAATATCTTTAAATCGTCATATTTATTCTATTTATTTGAGAGAGAGAGAGAGAGAGAGAGAGAGAGAGAGAAAGAGAGAAGCAGATGGGGGGTAGAGAATGGGTACACCAGGGCCTTCAGCCACTGCTAAAGGACTCTGGACATGTGTGGCACCCTGTGAATCTGGCTGACTTGGGTTCTGGGGAGTCAAACCTGGGTCCTTTGTTTCTTGTTTTATTTTGTTTCTTCAAGGTAGGATCTCACTCTGGCCCAGGCTGACCTGGAAGTAACTCTGTAGTCTCAGGGTGACCTCTAACCCATGGAGATTCTCCTACCTCTTCCTCCCGAGTGCTGAGATTAAAGGCAAGCGCCACCACTCCCAACAACCTGGATCCTTTGGTCTTGCAGGCAGGCATCTTTACCACCAAGCAATCCCACCAGCCCCCAAGGAGAATACCCAGAAGGCCAACACCTACGTGGATGGTTTTCAATCTGGTTTCTAGAGAACATCAGGTGGGGCTGAGGCAAAGTGTCAGTGGGCACACTCCAGCCAAATGCCTAAAATTAGCACAGCTGGTCATGGCTTGGCATTTTAAGGCAAGAAATTTCCTATTGCTAGGCCTACGATTTTGGAAAATTATTTAGCTCAGTGCTGAATACGATCAACATATGCATCTTTCTTGACTCCACAAATCCAAGGCCAAAGAAATGTAGGCCAGTATAGTCCAAAACACATGCTCAATGCTGAACATATACCCAAAAATTCCATTGACAGTAAAATACATAAATGGGAGGTCGGGCTTTCATTCTATGGCATTCAGGCATCATGCCCAGAGCCTAACAGAATTTTGGTTTTGACACCAGCTGCTTTCCTAGTACAACTCATTTCCCACAACACGTGGCAAGTTAGAAAGTCTCAGCCGGGCGTGGTGGCACACGCCTATAATCCCAGTACTTGGGAGGCAGAGGTAGGAAGATTGCAGTGAGTTCAAGGCTGCCCTGAGACTACACAGTGAATTCCAGGTCAGCCTGAGCTAGAGTGAGACCCTACCTCGAAAAACAAACAAACAAACAAAAAAGTGAGAAGGTCCCATTGCTGTCTGAGGGGCTCGCTGTGGGGTAAAGTATAAGTTAAAAAGATAATATTTACCATAGCGTAGTGGTTGTAACCCTCAGGGATCTGGAAATATTGTTCTTATGAAGAAAACGATGGGTGTTTTCTTCAGGCTGGCAAGAGGCCTGCTTTGATGCTGGTAAAGATTTAACCATAGTTCCACTTAACAATGAAAAATAATGTCATAGGTTTATTTTATTTTTTAAATTTTTTTGTTTATTTCTATTTATTTATTTGAGAGTGATAGAGAAAGGGGCAGACACAAAGAGAGAATGGATACGCCAGGGCCTTCAGCCACTGCAAATGAACTTCAGATGCATGCACCCCCTTGTGCATTGGCATACGTGGGTCCTGGGGAATCGAGCCTCGAACTGGAGTCCTTAGACTTCACAGGCAAGCACTTAACCACTAAGCCATCTCTCCAGCCCCATAGGTTTAGTTTTAGTGGACTTTCAGTATGCAAATGACATAGACATACCACAATGAGCAGATTAAGCATGAGGGCAACAGCCCAGACCTTCCCCAAGTACCCTGGGTTAATGATAAGGTATATATTTTGAATTTCCTGAGTTGGATATTTACTGGCATTTATGAGAAACAACAGCTCTACCATTCCTCTCTTGCTAGGCAGACTTGACAAGGGGCTATGGTCTAGTTCCATGATTGGACAGTGATGGCTGTCATTAAATTAAGGTAAAGTACCCTATTGGAGTCTGAACATTTCTATCAGCCATCCAAAACATAGAACCACCAAAGTTAAAAGCTTTAACTAAGGATATGAAATCATGTTCAATTAAACTTAACTATAAAGGGAGATTTGATAAATCTTTTGTGAGATAACATTCTCCGTTCATATGAAAGGGTCACTAGAAATCATGAATTTAAAACCTCGAAAGGTCATCACACATCTTCACACTATTGTGAAAATGTATACTTAGCAGGGGATGGGTGCGCTAAAGTCCTTGTCCCAGTAAAGAAGAATAGTTTGGTGTTTGCCAAGCCACAATAACTCAGTCGGTTCAAGCCCAACACACTTCCACCTACGGATCCCACAGCTCAAAGTTTTATGCATGTTTAAATCCATTTCAATTGCTTCTACTTGTTTGCTGCCATTGTTGTTTATGTTTTTGATTATTTATAACATGAAAAGACACTAATTGACAGGCATGAACCACAAAATGTATGTTCTAATGTGATTGAAAGAATAAATAAGAGATACTGAATTAAATATGTGTCTGTTGGAAAGAACAGTGATCTGACATGGAGAACTACTTCAGGCCCAGCTGTGACTGGAATTGAAATATGGCTTGGGGTACAGCTATGTCTTCTTTGTGCTTTATTTGTTTCACCTAGGAAACAAGGCTAAGACTAGAAAGCTATCTTGCTACATTTTCACATAATGGCATTATTGTTCTGCAGGTAAGAATATAAATTTTAAAAGTTGAGTTAAGCTTGATTTTAGCCTCAACTGAAAAAAAAAAAAACACGAATGATGGTAATGCCTAGGGGTTTTATGAAAATTGAAGGAGCTATTCTATACAAAGCATTATATAAAACATTATACATTTAATATGGCTAACAAAAATAACTTGTTATTCATAGGAACATTATTTCACAAAATAAGGAAATTTGGTATATTGTATTTCAAGGCTGTTTCCACCTGAAATTTTATAATCAGGAATTTATGAAACCAGTCATGGAAATTCAGGGAAAACTCAGTACTACAGTAAATTTTTTCAGTGGGTATATTTATACCTATCAGAGCACTGAAATGAAGGGGAAATCCTCATTGTGTCTGCATTCTCGTCATTACATTAATGAATATGATATTTCTTTTATATCTATCAATCAAATGTGATTAAATACATTACTATACTATGATTTTATAGAATATTATATATATTTAACTTTATTATGAAGATTGCTAACATAGGGCTAGTTAATACAAAGTCAGACTAGGTTCAAATGAAGCTGCCAATTTCCTGGACTGAGTCAGTACAATTCAGTACCCTGCCTAGACCCTCTCCCAAGCCTCTCCTAATGCAGAGATATGCTATGGATTCCCAACCAAGAGAAATACAGTGACATAATATGTTTACAAACATACAACAGAGGCCATTTTCCTATTATGTGAAGTAAGCATATAATTCTACTATTGTTTAAGTATTACATGGGGTCATATACGATTTTCATGGTGAAGGTATCTTTACTATCTGCAGAATTTGTATTTAAGTCTAGGAGAAAAGAATAAAAGCAATCTCCTCCCCTGAACTGCTGAATAAGCTTCTTTTTAACATACCACATGATTTTGTACGGGATCTGATTTATCTGTCCAACTTCTTCCTCTGACTATTTTATTTAGTGGCCTGGTTTTCAGGTTACCAGCGAAGTTATAAATTTAATGAAACAATGATAGGCTTTCAGATCTATGGCACATCTCCTGAATTTAATCTGGTTAATAAAACATGGACTTAATTCCAGAGGGCTTATGTTTTTCTGAACAACTTTCTATTGAAATGAAGATAGCACATGTCTCCAGAGTCTCAATATAAGCAGATATTTTGGTTATAGAAGTCCATGAAATTGGATTCAGTGTTCATGAATTTCCCTGTGATATTTGCTGATGTCAAGTTTTGTTCTGATTTTAAAATAATTTTCAAAAAGTCGCTCAGAAGGTTGTCATTAGAAAAAGCTCAGTGCCAAGGGTGGGATAACTTCCAGTTACTTGTTGGCCAGGGAGATACTTGATGCTCCCCAAACATAGGCCATTGGCAAAGTGCTTGGCTGCTCACCAGAATTAGACCCCATTGCTGAAGGCTGTGCATATTTGGGCTGCTCACCATTGAGAAATCAAGCTGCAGCTGAGCTAAAAACATCTTCCCTGGGCTGGAGAAGTGGATTAGTGGTTAAGGCACTTCCCTGTAAAGCCAAAGGACCTCAGTTCCATTCCCCAGGAACCACGTAAGCTAGATGCACAAGGTGGCGCATTCATCTAGAGTTTGTTTGCACTGGCTGGAGGCCTTGGCACATCCATTCTCTCTCCCTGTCTCTCTCTCTCTCTCTCTCTCTCTCTCTCTCTCTCTCTCTCTCTCTCTCTCTCTCCTGTAAGTAAATAAATAAAAATGAAGTATTCTTTAAAAAAAAAAAATCTTCCCTGTTGACCAACTATCGGAAACCTGGAAAGAGCTATGTTGCCTGCAACTTTTTGGGAAGAAGTCCCCAGAAGTATTAAACAGCAATGTATGCTGTGAGCCTTAAAATTGGCCAGCCATGAGCTGGGTGTGGTGGTGCACACCTTTAATCCCAGCACTTGGGAGGCAGAGGTAGGAGGATCCATGAGTTCAAGGCCACCCTGAGAATACATAGTGAATTCCAGGTCAGCCTGGGCTAGAGTGAGACCTTACCTCAAAAAAAAAAAAAAAAAAATGGCCAGCCAGTCCAAATGTGTGAACTGATGCAATAGTGGCATGTCTGTTTTGGGGAAAACCAGCTGCTCTCTAATTGCATTAGAGGCCCACTCCAGAGGAAGGAATGCATTCTTGGTACTGAAAACCTAGCCAAAAGCCAATGGCTGAGAAAGTCATAAGCCCTAGGGCAGGAACAACTGCTGTGGTCTAGCTAAATGCATATATCATAACAGCCAAACTTCCCTACTGCCCTCTAATCACTTTTTCATGTTTATTTCCATATATTAATGCTAATCTCACTTGTGGTTAGAGAAATGTCTCTCTTCAGAGGGCAGTGATCACTAGGGTAACTCAAAAGTCACCATTGTACTGAGAAGTGACAGTAGAGTGTTCATCACTGAGACATCTCTACCACCTGACGTGAGGCTCACCCAAGTGCAGTAGTGGCACACAGCCATGGTGGGTAACCAACTGCTGTTGAATTGGCTAACAGATAAGCTCAATGGAGTGGAACCCATAGCTGGAACTAGAAAACAAGTCAAAACCATATCCAAAAAATGAGTTCACTCTCCAGTATCAAGCTCCCACCAATTATGAGTATCAGAGCACTTGATCACCCACCAAAGGTTAATGGTAAGACCCTACTGCCAAAGACACCATATGTTGTTCGTATGGAACATGGGGAGAACTGACTGGAATCCGGAAGACAGTCCCCAGAAAGTTAGATTGTCTAGTAACAGAAGGTACTACATGAGTGATTGGGGGAAAATGACCAACATCCATCCAAGTAACTTGGTCTAAGCTACTCCGCAGCAAACAACCTGACGTGAAGCTCACTCAAGTGCAATAGTGGCACACAGCCATGGTGGGTAACCAACTGCTGTTTAATTGGCTAATGGATCAGCTCTATGGACTGGAACCCATAGCTGGAACTGGGAAACAAGTCAGAACCATATCCAAAAAGTGAGTTCACGCTCCAATATCAAGCTCCCACCAATCATAGGCTACAATAAGGCCTACACCCATTCAATTCTGTCTGAAATAATAATAGTTATCTCATTTATCCAGTGCAACTTTATCCTCCATTGGAGAATTTGCTTCTCTTTTTCAGATGGACCCAGAACCTGAGGAGAGAATCAGCCCATCACACCTCACCAGGGCCCCAGCTGAAACCATAGAGTTACTGGGGAAATGAGCAAGAGTGCTGCTTTCTTGGTGAACCTGATTTCAGCACAAGGGTGAAGGAGATAGGCACAGGGAATACTCAACTCCTACCAAACCAGATAGCCAGAGACAAGAGGCTCCAAGGCCTCATCACTAAAATAGACCTAAAACAAACCCACCATGGCTCAGGAAAATTCATGGAAGAGGGGGTGGAAAGATTGTTAGAGCCACAAGTTGGGGCATTATGCACAAAGACATTGCCTCTTCCCCGTAACTTATGGCTACCCCCACAATGTATGACCCACAATCCCCAACAAGGATGGTCCCTTAAGAGGGGGTAGGATAGAGAAGGCACCCCATGTCAATCAACCTCTGGCCCCTGTATGCACATGCACACACTTAGACACATATATACCACACATAGATACTTGAAAAATATTTTAAATGCTAAAATAAATGTAAAGGCAACAAAATTTAAATGAACTTAAACACTAGCCACTGGAAAATACATAAATATAGAACCCATGGGTCCTTTTATTAAAAGTCTGATTACTGAAATCATCCTTAAAATCTATTTTACACATGTAAATATGTATGTAAGAATGGGATACTTTCTCATCACAACACGGATAGTATTTCATGTACAAATCAACACATGTGTTTGTATATCTACAAAATTCTGAACAGTCAACCAGTGCTTGAACTGCATGGAGACTAAAAGGAACTCTCCTCTTCCTCCAATCCAGGACCATTTATACAGAAGGACAGGGAAAGAGAAATTCTTCAGCGAGTTGAAAATACGGAACATAGAAAATTTAATAATTCAAGGCTCAAAAGATGAGATCATTTCCTTTTAGAAGAAGAATGGTCTCTGGAGAAGAAGAGCAAGTGAAGCTTCACGGGGTGAGTTTCTCAGAGCACTTTATTATTTAAGAGCTCTCAGTACAATTTTATCCTTTGAATACAGTAATTTTTTTTTCTATTTCCATCTGTGGTTATGCTTCCTCTCAGGGGCAATAAACCATTGTAGAAAGAGCTGAAATGTAACTTTTAAAGTTCTATCAATATGAATGCCTACTGTTACTTATCAGTTTCAATATATTCTTAGCAGTTAATTAATAAATTTAATATAAATTGAGGGCCAAATGAAGTTCAGATAGGAAAGTACCTCTCTGCCAGGCATGGTGGTGCACACCTTTAATCCCAGCACTCAGGAGGCAGAGGTAGGAGGATTGCCATGAGCTCAAGGCCACCCTGAGACCACATAGTGAGTTCCAGGTCAGCCTGGACTAGAGTGAGACCCTACCTCGAAAAACAAACAATAAATAAATAAATAAAAGCACCTCTCAGCAAACTATAGTTTCTTCTTTTCTTCTATGTCAATTGGAATGACCATAACAAGAAAATGGAGAGGAGTTTCTGTACCTGAAGTCTAGAAATGGTCTCTTTTGTAGCACTTTGCAAACACTGGTAATCATTTGTCCATATGGGAAGTTTGAGTATGGATTTGTGGGTTGTGAGTGTCCTCGAAATGTTCCACCACAGTCAAAATTCCCTTTTTCCATTCCACCCTCAAGGCTTGTGTTTTGAACACCTTTCCTAAGCACTTTGCTTCCTAGTACTTAACTCATAAGAAGTGGCCTATCATCCCAGACTTGCTTTGCTAGTGGTATGAGGTTAATACTAACTTTGTTACTTCCTCACACATATTCACTAATCAATTATTAATTAGAATATCGCTGTCCCGTGATTTTATATAATAAACCTCTATCAGACAGTTAATCTATTCATTGCTGATACACTCCAGTGTGACTCTTATCAGGCATATTGTCAAGTTCACAGAATACAACGGTAAGCAAAATTACCTCTGAACTTCACCATATCCAAGGTTAAAACATTTCAGTTCGTTAGTGTATATAAGAATAGTATAAGAGAACATATTAAAATTGTGCCTGATCTAAGCATTGTTTCAGATGAGTAGGAACTAAATAAGCCTGGGAACATTGCTGGTGGAAAGTTCTACCTATGGGGTATCAGATACCTCTATTGAAACAAGAAAACAAATAGATAATTACATTTTCTAATGTGACTGAATAGCCAAATATTAAAAATGGAAAATAACGGAACACAAAATAATGCTTCAAATTGATTAACTGTAGAATATGCGAAAGTCAATTATCTTTTATGTTAACAAATTCTTTTTAGCACTAATAAAATACACTGCAGGTTTTTTTTCTAATTTTTGGAACAAAAATAGAGTATTCCCCTAGTTTGTTCATCAGTTATCTCAAGAAAATAATTACAAAATTCTGCATTTTCCACTAAATAACATTCAGCAACTAAATAGAAGACAATGTCTTTAGAATACAAACCTGATATTTGATATTTGATATTGTAATTAATACGTGATTAGTGAATATGTGTGAGGAAGTAACAAAGTTAGGATGCTGCCACTTGGTGACTTGTGAAGCTGGCAGGCACCTGCAGCATTTGGGGTTACCAGCCTCAGGTTTCCTTGTACAGTTTGCGTGAGGTTGCCCTTCGGTTCAACAGGCCAAAGGTCAATCACACAGACTCCTGCTTGTTTTGTATATTAACAATATTAAGTAGCACTTTTTCCCTGTGTGTATGTATGCGGCAAAGGACACAGGATGATGAATCTTGTCTGTGACCTTTTTGTTATGACTTTTTAGTGAGGACATTAGAGCTTGCCTGAGGCAAAGCATGCTCATGTGTATATTTTAAAATCCCAGCACCACGGTTTTGCTTACTCCCTTTTATGACGGCTGATTTCACAAGGCTTTGAAAAGTTGCATCACTCACACCAATTGTTTCTCTGCCATTGTTTGAATTTAAAGATAGTATTCTAAACGAAAAGCATGCTTAACAAAGTCATATGTCTTTTCTAGTACTTTTCAAGATCCTCCCTAACATTCCGCCGGAGCAGAACGCCACCAGGTTCTTCCCGCAGGTGTGCACGCGAGGCGGCTGTGCTGCCCAGAAGGCGGCTGCGAAGGTGTCCTTCCCCGGGACCCGTTTTGCTGAAGAATCGCTCACGTAGCATCCGAGGACCAGTGACTTCACTGGTCAGCACGATCAATGTGAGGCTGCTTGCCTATGCCCACCCACCGAGGCAGCTCAAGGAGGGACTTCTGGTGTTACTTGATCAACAGGCTGATCTCCATAAAATGTTTATACAGCAACAAATTATCAACAAACCTCCTAAATGAATTAAAGCATCGATGATACATAAGGCCTGAGGCAAGGGAGGCAGGCAGGGCTCTGGTGCAGCGCTGCAGGAGACGCAAAGCTTGACTAGGAGGCTGCGGGCTGTGGCGTGCTAGAGAACAAATCTTGAAATACATTCACGTGTAACTCTGTCCAGAGTTCAAGTTATCTTCACAAAGTAACCAAGAAAATGAAAGTAATAAATCCAAATCCTGCCTATCTCCAAGAGTTAAAAAAAAAACTACTATAGTAAAACTATTATTACAAAATTGCATGTCTGCCCAGTAATTCCAATCAGTCAATTGTGTGCGCATGCCAACATTTACTAAACCACAAATGTCTACAGGATTATATTAAAGTGAGTTCCTAGAAGTGACTCACGAGAATTTTCACTTTTGTACACTTTGCCACATAAGCTGTGGAGAACTCTACACCCGCTCAAAGCTACTCGAAGCACAGAGAACTCACTGTTCACAGTCCAGCATCAGCGCTGGCCATGTCTTTTCTTGCATGCCTTTGCTAAGTTTTCAGCCTCTAACAGGTTGTATGCAGTTGCTCTTGTTAGTTGCAAGGTAATTGAAATATTTGTTTTCAATACTTAAACCAGACAGATACGACTCCTTCGTACATCACTTGCTCATGTTTGTCCCATGGTTCATTGGAAGCTCTAGATTTCTCTGCTCGACTTGTCAGAGCATCTTTGGAAGGGACGTCACTGTTCAGGTGCTGTACCTGCCTCCCCAGTTGTTGCATTATTGTCTTGAATCAATTGTGATTATTCAAATAAAACACATTTGGTTTAATTTTGATACTCTTAAAAAAAATGTCAGTTTCATACCTTACCGTGTATGGTTTATCTTACTTATGATTAACTTTTTTTCCTTATACTGAACTATGCAGTGACTTAGCAATTTTATTTCTCTTGTTATAAGCAGCCTTTAAAAAATAGAACATTTTTCTTCCATCTAATTTATTGTCTTTTTCATGTTTGTTATTTAATTTTTATTTGAGACAGAGAAAGAGGCACTATATATATATTATATATACATATATATATATATGTGTGTGTGTGTGTGTGTGTGTGTGTGTGTGTGTGATGTGAGAGAGAGAATGGGAGTGCCAGGGCCTCTAGCCATTGCAAATGTACTCCAGATGTATACACCACCGTGTACATCTGGCTTAGTGGGTACTGGGTAATTGAACCTGGGCTTTTAGGCTTAACAAGCAAGCACTTTAACCGCTAAGCCATCTCTCCAGCCCCATCATGTGTTTTTTTTTTATATTTTCACACATATATATTTATATTTTGATCTTACATACCCTATATTACTCTACCTATTCTCTCTGTCTCTCTGTACTCCTTCTCAGAACTTACCAATGGATGCACCAGAGGAGAGGATGACTTCTCCTCCAGCAACTTTTAACTGCCACTAGCTCGTCCAGAGGGGAGTGGCCTCCCAAGACTCCCCTGTCTTTAATACAGTGTTACAGATATCAACTTACCCCAATGTGGGCAGGTCGTATTACATAACCTCAGGTGGTGTGAGCTGATGAGCACAATGGAAATATCTGTTATCTGTTCTTAGTGTTTTTCATGACTAGGAGAATGTATAAATAAGGGTAGACCAGTCTCTATGAAAGTAAACTTTATTCAAGACAAGGCAAGGGATTCCTTCTCCAGTTAACTATAATTTACCAATGGGCTCAGCAGTTTAAAGCTTTTCATGGACAGGCATAGTTAGGCCCTTATACTAAGATTAATTATTCACTGTGCATTATCTGGGCATTGCGCTACCTCGCTTGTTGTGTTTCTGGCATGAAATCCATCAGGCAGCGTCTTGCCTACTGTGATATGTCATAACATAAGTTTTTATCATCTCCCATTGCAAATATGCCAGTTTTATTATTTAAATCCAAAAGGCTGATTTATACAAACCACGATTCTGCCAGAACTCAGCACTGCCCCAATCCATCCGGAATGAAAAGAAGTTTCCTTAGGGGTCAGTGTCGATCTGTGCTTAGTGACAGCTCACATTATTAAAGAAAATGTTTTCTGCTCCTTGCTGTCAAATCAGAATGCTTCCAATATATCAAGCGATTGCTTGTTTCGGGTCTCTGTCATGTTTTCCACTGCTGCTACATGAGGGTCAGCGTGGACAACTGAGCGTGCACTGACAGTGCGCCGCCCTCAGCAGGGGAGGCTCCTGAGCGCCAGGTGTTGCTCGAAATGTTATTCCTTACCCCGTCCTGTTTAGCTGTCTAAACATTGCATAAGGTAGGAAGGAACCTGCTAAACATGAAAAAAGCCAAGTCTGACATTTAACAAAGATTAAGTTCTTTAAAAACATTCAGTCTTTCCCGATTGTCTTGTGAAGTGCCATTACAAATTCCAGCCAAGTGTCTGCAAATATCTATCTGTGTGCATCCAGCAGAAAGCAGTGCATCCCGAGTGTTTGCTGTAAGCACATATCTGCTAGTTACACATGACTAGCTTATCCTGTCTTGGGGCTGATTATGTAAAAATTCTTGCACCATATGTCATCATCTAGAAATATTTATGTGGGTAAATTCATTAAAAAGTAAATAAAGTAAATATTTTTTTTTTCTTTCAAAAGAAACCATTTGGGTTGTAATATTAAGAGCCACGTTACTTTTTTGAGGTACTTACCCAGTGTGGCAAAGACATCCTTGGCTGGTCCATGGATGCTCACCATCGGTTTACTCAGTAGAAACCTCCATGATTCCATGCCGTGCACATACCGTGTTGTGAGGCTAGGGAACAAACTCATCTTCTTATTCATCACATTTGTCAATTAAATTACTTGTAATGAAATGACTTTATGTTCAAGGTCAAATCATTTCCAGATAATTGGAGTACCTTTATTCAAATAGCAACTATTAAATGTACACATTTATCCCTTAAAAATGTGTAAAGCATTTGAGACTATACCATTAATTTCATTTTCATGGGCACGGCATGATTTTGTCTAAAAGATACCTTCACAATATGCTTTGTTACATAACCTATTGGCTTTTTACAGTTACGGTTCATGTATCAGGAAGTGCTTCATCTGAAAGCAGGTGTTGCCCAGGGCAAGGCAGAGCAGCCAGTCCGAGGCAACTGGAGCAATAATAGGGAAAGAGTGCAAACCAAACACAGGCTTGTTAATACCAGGTTATTTCCAGTTCCTTTCGGTGTAAAGGTCAAAGCAGAGGAACTTTCTTAAAGCACCCCTAGCTGGGGATTTGGCTATTATTTCTGCCATTGGTCAAGTTTACATCAGATGTTCCAGGCTCTTGGCATCTTATTCAAACTGAAAAAGTCCACACAATAGCGAAAAAGTCAGAGTATTTATTTCCAGCATTAGTAGGGGCTGGATGTGCTGCAAGTACGCCGCAGGCTATGCCAGCTAGAGTCTTCAACAGCAACAATTTGTTGCCTGGGGCTTCATTTCATGGTGTCTAGAAGAAGGAGGGGTCATTTGCTAGAAGCAAGGTGTACATGATCTTTTAGTTTGATTGGCAGATTTAGGTTATATAAGCCCTAGTTCATTATGCTGGTCCTTCCCAATTATGCATTTGATTTTATTACTCACACTCAGAGCCGTTATTTGGAATATGGGCATGGCCATGCATGTCTGCCCAGTCCGTGGTGGATGGGCCTGGAGAATCACTGGGACTGATTGATAAATTGGCAGCCCCAATTTAAAGGAGAAAACAGAACTCAAGAAGGTACTCAAATGCTGTGATAATTCATATGGCTCCCAGTAGACTCAGGTTTTTTTATTTAAAAGCTGCCTGTCTGAAGGAGGTAGCACTGGGAATGGATCCTGGGGCCCAGCTGTAATGTATTGCTGGAGCTGGATCTGAATTCCAACCTAAGCTAGGCAGGGTGACTTCCGAGTGTCCAGCTGCTGCAGTTCCTGCTTGCTTGTGACTGTGTCTCTTCTTGGATCTGTAAAAAGGGGGCCAGGTTCTTTAGCCAACAATGGGACTAGCCCTGGATCTGTAAGCTTCAAATAAATCCCTCTCCCCCATTAACTGTGTCTGGCTTGGAAGTTCATCCCAGCAGCTTGGAGCTGTCCACAACAAATGCAAATGAAGAAGGGTATTTCTCTGGTATCTATAAGCATGCATGCATCTACACACACCTACAGACATCACACATACTTCAGACACACACACACACACATGCACACGCACACACATGCACACTCTCGCATGCACGCGCGCGCACACACACACACACATCTTAGAGAGACAGGAGCATGAAGGGGTTGCTGGAGAGGAGGGACTTGCTATATTACCCGCAGTGGCTTCTTGCAGCCTGATGCAGCTGTTGTTCCCAAGTAGCTAAGGGGCACCCTTGGTAAATGGGTGAAATGTCTCAGGACACTAACTTTCATCACTCTAAAGGTCGAGCAAATAACTTGGCTTTTTTGTTTGGTGATGTGTTTCAGTGTCAACGATGCCAAGTGGGATTGGGCTGTGACATGGTGCTCCATCCACACCAGCGCCCTCCCATGAAGTTGAAAAATCCTTTCCACGTTTGAGAATACCGAATTTCTGAAGAGAATCATTTTGTTGATGTTGTTTTTAAGAACTATGGCTATTTAAACCTCTGAAACACCACTTCAACATTATTTGGATACACTTCTTGTTTGTACCTAATTCTAAATTCCATCACAGCTGGACAGGAGCCTCCACAGGGCCGTGTGCACAGCAGCTACTCTTGCTGGGCTTGCCGCGGGCAGCCCTGCTGCGCCCAGTGGCCCGGGAGCCTGCGGTTCCTCAGCAGCGTCTCCCTTTGATCAAATGGCAGAAGTCTACATTGCAAAGAACTCTAAGTAGAGCTCTATCAAAAGGAATATTCTGTTTGGAAGTATATATTTGAAGGAACTCTAGTCAGAGCCAGGAGAATTCAATTTTCTTGTCTTCTTATTAAACAACAACAAAACTTTTTCTTTGCAAGCTTCCTCACACGGTATGGAGACTCAGAAGAATGGAATGAGATGATTTTATACCACTGGACATATTGGCTGTGGTAACTAGTAGACAAAAGTAGCTTCAGAAATGATGAATGTAACTCACATCCTATGTATCCTTTTATTTCATGTAAAATAAATTATTTCCAATGTTGCTGTATACTGAAAGATTTTTGAAGGAAAATTTATTGATACTTTGAGTTATTATACCATTACACATAATGAAACTATTTACAAAATTTCATAAATCATAATACTTATAACTATTGGTGAGGTAAAACTTCTTATTTGAGAGAAAAAATATATTAACAAAACTAATTTATTGCATTAAGTGACTGAAAAACATTTCTACAGTAATAAAATTCCTTTCGGTGATAGCCATTATATTGAAAGAATGTTTCATTTTGAAAATGACTAAATACTCAGTATGTCAATATATATAGGTCTTACTCAAGAAAATAAGAGCTTCTAAAATATATGCTTTTGGAAAATCTCAGCACATTTTTTAAAGTAGATATAATTCACATAACACAATGAGCCACATGGAAATCAATTCAGTGGCCTTTGCTGCATTCGAAATGTGCAGTCACACCCTCTCACATCAGATCTCTTCATCACTGTATCACACTGAGGAACCTTCCCTCCCTCCATCTCCAGGAAGCCTCTGTTATCCTCTTTTCCAAAGATCAGCTAAACCTGAGTATTTTATAATAAAGGTATTCATACAACATGACTTTTGTGTCTAGATTGTTCTTTCAACATGGTATCCATTGTCATTCATCCTGCTGGTAGCATGAGTTAGTCATTCTTTTGTAAAATATACTTCATTTATTTATTTTTGAGATAGAGAGTGGGAGAGAGCGATAATAGACATGCCAAGGCCTCCAGTCACGGAAACAAACTCCAGACACATGCAACACCCTATGTATCTGGTTTATGTGAGAACCAGGGAATCAAACCTGGGATCTTAGACTTCATAGGCAAGCACCTTAACCGCTAAGCCATTTCTCCAACCCACATTAGTCATTCTTTTCCTTCATGGCTCAATAGAGTTTTGTGGCTCTCAAATTATAACTTACTTATTCAGGAACTCTTTTGAGCATCTGGGATTTTAGAGATACCAACCTTTTGGCTGCTATATGCTTTTCTTCACAGTTTTAGAGTTTTAACTACTATATTTAAGGTGTTGATCTATTTTGAGTTAACTTTTACAGATGGAGTGGTTAGTATTTCAGATTTATTTTTGTGCATTATTTACTACATTGAATGGTCTTGATACTAGGTAGTCCCAGCCACAGAAGGTTAGGTTTGTTTCAGAGACGCTCTAACTTACTTTTCATAGGTCTATAAGTCAATTCCAAAGCATTTGTTGTTGATTTTTGATTTAGAATGAGTCTTGCTACCTTCAACTGGAAAAAGGTATCTTTTCCAAGGTTGTGTGACCATCACTGTATATAATGCTATATAAATTAGTTGTTTCTCATTAAAAACCTAAATGTCACCTAACATTTTCATAGGGCACTTTGATACAGAATGCATGCTGCCTATTTATTTATTTATTTATTTGAAAGAAAGAAAGGGAGAGAGAGAGAGAGAGAGAGAGAGAGAGAGCATGGTGTGCTAGGACCTGTGGCCTCTGCAAGTGAACTCCAGATACATGTGTCACCTTGTGCATCTGGCTTACATGGGTCCTGAGGTATTGAACCGTGGTCCTTTGGTTTTGCAGGCAAATGCCTTAATCACTAAGCCATCTCTCCAGCCTGCACGTTGCTTCTTAACTGGTTAAGATGACTTCTTCATGTTTTAGAAGAGCTATAGATAATTTTGTCTATAACTATAGTGAAAATGCTTAATCATATCCAGATTTGAGACTATATTATCAATCACTTGTTTATTTTATTGCAAATTATGGATGTTTCACTCTATTTTTGCTAAACAGTTTGGATCTTAGTAGCATAGAGATATTAAAGTAAATATTGGGTTAAAATTATATGTTGCTACTATGGCTCTATATTACCTATAAACTAGCCCTTTCCAGACTAACTGTGATAGCCCAGCACCTCTTCAGAGATATTGATGGTGACCATGTCCTACCATGTGTTTCGAGGACCCCAGAGAACAATAATGTCAGGTTTATGGACGGAAGGAGATGGAAAATATCCTGCATCTTGATGCTCTTCAGATCATCTGAATGTCAAATATGGGGTCAGTGACTCTGAATAAGGGCTGGCTAAGAAAATATCAATAATATGTGGAAAAAAGAAAACACACATGTGAAGGCCCAAAATATTTTTAAGAAATAAAATATCAAAGATGCTTTTTTTTAAAAATTATTTATTTATTTATTTGAGAGCGACAGACACAGAGAGAAAGACAGATAGAGGGAGAGAGAGAGAATGGGCTCGCCAGGGCTTCCAGCCTCTGCAAACGAACTCCAGACGCGTGGGCCCCCTTGTGCATCTGGCTAACGTGGGACCTGGGGAATCAAGCCTTGAACCGGGGTCCTTAGGCTTCACAGGCAAGCACTTAACCGCTAAGCCATCTCACCAGCCCTCAAAGATGCTTTTAATAAGCCATATAGAAACCAACGTCTTCACTAGCATATATATGTATATAGAGAAGCTTGAGCAGAAGGGCCCTGTAAGTGGTGAATAATGCTGAACGCGGAAGCCATAGACTGTTACAGCAAAATTTCAGGGCTGGCTTTGAGACATCTCTTAGTGAGTTGTTGGCCAGGGATGTCCCTGATTCTGCCACAACCATACAGGCTGTTGGCGGCCCACTAGAACTTGATGGTAAGAACATATTGCTAAAAACAGCACTTGCTTTGGCTGTGGGACACAGAAAAATCTAGCTGGAGCCGATCTGGAAGCCCCCTCTGTACTGACTAGCTGTCATAGGCTACGTACCCTTCTGGTAGAGGAAAGTGAGCAGCAGTCTTCACCAGCCTGGAACCTCAAAGCTAAACATCCAGGTAAAACGTACCATATGGTACAATGGTGGAATGATTGTTATGGGGAAAACCAACTGCTATGTATTTGGAGTTGAGACTCTCTCCACAGGAAGGAGTTCCTGCCTGGTATTGACAACCGAGTCAAAAGCCTTTGGCTAGGAAGGTCATGGGCCCTAAGGGGGAAGCTACTTCTATGCTTTGGTGAATTGGATATATTATACTCATCAAATTGCCAGCTAAATATTTATATTTCCAACCAAATAGTAACATTACTCTCACATTAGAGAAACTTCTCTTTATAGGTGGTCATAACAACTGGGAGGACTCGGAAAGAATGTAAGGTGGGGAGATGGCTTAGCAGTTAAGATGCATGCCTGCAAAACCTAAGGACCCTGGTTCGATTCTCCAGGTTCCATAAAAGTCAGATGCACATGGTAAGCATGCGTCTGGAGTTTGCAGTGGCTGGAAGCCCTGGCACACCTTTAATCTCATTCACACACACACACACACACACACACACACACTCTCTCTCTCTCTCTCTCTCTTTCTCCATCACTAATAAATAAAAATAAATCTTTTAAAACAACTCCAAAGAAATTTATAACAAAAAAGGAGAAAAAAGAAGTTAAGAGCCAAAGGATGGAGAGGAATGTGTTAGAACATGGTCTTCCATACCCGAAGTGGCTGATGCTACCTACACAAGACTGTCATAATGTGAACAACAACAACAAAAAATGCTATCATCTAAGAGAAGCAGGACTCATTGGAAAGCAGAGGGGTTCAGTGAAGTGGGAATAGAAGAACTAAAAAAGAGGGTGAGGAGGAGGGCTTCTGATCAGAGTACACTGTGTATATTGATGGAGGCTGTCAATAAAGAGGTTTTTAATCAGATTAGATTCTCCTTTTATAAAAAAAGTTCTTCAAGCTTAATTTGAAAGCTTTTAGAAATGTTGCCATAATGGCAAATAGCAATTATAAAAAGGATACAATCCAAAAACAAGAGAATTATACAATGACTAAATATAAAATTCTGCCAGCCCATTGGAAATTAGGCAAGACGCTTGGAGAGAATCAGAGAAGAAGAACTGAAAGTTAATATTGTCAGAAGAAAAAGTAAATAAATTATTGGAAGGATGACTAAGACATAAATCAAAATTCTAATCTGTATAAAATATAAGGAAAATTGATTAAGAACAATAAAATTAGTTCTATCATCTGCTTTCTCATTGCTGGAGCAAATATCAGAAGAAACTAGTCTAAGGAAATGGGCAACTTTAGCTTACAATGTCGAAAAGAAGTGACATTGTGGTGGGGAAGACATGGTAGTTTTCAGCAAGAAGCCTACATCACATCTTATGAGCCTCAGGAAGAGAGAGAAAGAATGAGAGAGAGAGTCGGGTTGAAATAACTAACAGCCCACTCCTAGTGACACACTTCCTCCAGCAAGATTCTACCTCCTAAAGGTTCCACAACTTCTTTGAACAGTGCCACTAGCCAGTAAAACTGCATGAGCATAGAGGGGTGCTTTACATTCAAACTTATGCCTTCTACCTCGAGGTCTGATAGGCACCATGATCACTTCGTGATAAAAGTGCATTGAGTACATCTTTAAAGGTCTGCATAGTGCTTCCCAGACCCAATATTCTTCAAAAGTCAAAAGTCTCATCTGAAACTCAGGACATTCTCTTAATGGTAAGCCCTGCAAAACTAAAACACGTTAGATCTTCCCAACATAAAATGATGCAGAATAAACAACCCCATTACAAAAGGAGGCAATTGAGGCATAGAAAAAAAAAAAAAAAAGATTAGACACAAAGCAAGTGAAAACCCTAACAGAGTCTTTTTCTCACCATGAACTTTTCTAGCCTCCCAAGGGCTTGGGGAACTCCCCGTCTAAAGGCTTGCTGCTTGCAGCTTCTTTTGTGTTGGATCCATCTTGAGCTCATCCCTGCCCAGAGATCCAGAAGATTAATAGTTTATTTTTAGTTATTTATTTGAAAAAGAGAAAGAGAGAAAGAAAGAGGCAGAGAGAGACGCACGAAGAGAGAGAGAGAACGGGAGAGTCAGGGTCTCCAGCTGCTACAAACTAACTCCTGATGCATGCGCCACCTTGTGCATCTGGCTTACATGGGTCCTGGGAAGTTGAATCCGGGTCTTTTGGCTTTGCAGGCCAGCACTTTAGCTGCTAAACCATCTCTCCAGCCCCAGAGGATTAATATATCTTAATATGTATGCACAGACAAAAGGAACTGTGGGCTGATCATATTTAGTGAACATAAATGTCTGATTTGGCATGTCTCAAATTTTCAGTTTTCTAACTCCTTTAATGTCTTAGGTTACTTAACTTTATTATTTATATGTTTTTAGTTTATTAAAAATCAACAATAGTCAAGCGTTTCGATAAAAGTATTGTAGTAGTTACATTCCTGTTGCTGGGACAATAGGCCAGAAGCAGCTTATGAGAGAAAAAGAACTTATATCAGGCTTAGAGTCTAGAAGGAAGCTGTGCCATGGTGGAGGAAGCTGGACTACTCTGTCTCTCATCTGCGGCAGAGACAGAACAGCAAGCTGAATGCAGAGCAGGATCAGACTCATCACCAAGGCCTGCACCTGGTGGCTCGCCTCCTCCAGCAAGGCTCCGTAGGAAGCTCAATCACAGGCAGCTGAGGCGAAGGGGCCAGTTACACTCCTGCCACCATATACATTTTAAGCAAATTAAATATATACTTTCCAAATAAAGTTGTATATAATTTCACCAGCATTGCTGGTCTTTTACTTTTGTAGAATTTTTAGTTCCTTCCTTAAGAGAATTCAGCTGAAGTCTCAAGTCAACTTCTGCATCCAATCATTTTCCATCTGGTGTTTGGGTTGAAATACTTAAGAAAATTAGGCATGTATATATAATTAGACAGAGATTTTCATTATTTTGAGGATAATTATAAGTTCACATAGAGATGTTAGAAATAAGTATTGATCCCTTATATCATTTGTCAACTTTAACACAACAGTCAGGTCTTGCTGAACCATGTAAAATATTAGTCAGATGGGTTGTTAATGTTAATAAAGTCAGAAAATAAGATTTTTATCTTCACAAATATCCAAATTGCATCCACATGACCATTTCATAGCTACCCCATATTCCTTCTTCACTATTGGCAGCCACAAGTCTCATCTCTTTCTACAATTATGTCAGTTTAAGAATATGATTTGGATGGAATGAGACCCTTGGGGGCTGGCTGCTTTCATGGAGCACAGTCTGCAGCAGAGTTGCTGTGCACATTAGGAACGCCTTCTTCTCACTGCTTCACCACAGTATGGGTGATGTAAAGATTGCTGTGAAAAAGCACAATTCCTTCAAGCATTTTGATCTTAGGAAAAAGACTACAGAAATATCAGTGTGCTGACTTGCAGGCTGGAGGTCATGTGACCACTGCGTATGATCTCCTCTCTGGACTGACAGACTGCTTTTCAGAGAGGCTGAGCCGCGTCGCTTTCCTCACAGCGGCGTAGGAGTAACCAAATCTCACTGATCCTCACCTGCTGTTGCTATCAGTGACTGGCACTTTGTCTAGGACAGCAGTGAGGAAGGATAGCCCAGTGTGGATTATTTGGCGTTTCTCTAAAGCCTGCTGAAACTGACATCACATCATGTGCTCATTCACTTTTCTATGTGCCCATCTGTTGAGATTAGACAATTATTCTGATGTCTTTACATTAGTTCTCCATAAGTGTGTGGTTTCAAATGGGATTTTAACCCATGCTTTCTATAAACAAGGTCTTTGACACAGCAAATTGCTCTAATTTTGAAGAAATCAACTGTATCAAATTTTAGTTCATAAATTCTTTTAATTCTTTTACCTAGTAGTTGACTCTAAAGGCATTCTCCTTCGGTTTGTCAACTAACTGCTTTACAGTTTTATATTTTAGAGCTAAACCTTTGAGCCAGATTTATTATATATAATAATATATTAATGTTGTAATGAAGAATTTCTTTCATAATGTAGGCAAAAGTTCTGTGTTTATGGATATCCAATTCTTCCAATATATTTGTTTTAAAAGCTAATTTGCCTGCGTGAATTAATTTTGAACCTTTAACAAATTTGTTTGAGTATCTTTAGTTAGGTTTGTTTATGGATTGTTTTTATTCAAGGAATTAAAAAGTATGCTTAATCAGTATCTGATCACTAAGCTAATAAAGTCATTTGTGTAAGTTTTGGGTTTTTCCTCTGGGTTTTGTAGTTTACAGCATGCACTCTAATTTTTGCTTTGGCTATGTTTTGTGCCATTTTAAAACATTCATACATTTATTTTCTTATTACATCTTTCTTAACACCACTCAAAGTTTAAAAAAAAATCTGGTGAACAAGATAGTGATAGGATGTATAAAATACAATGATAATATTCTTTAACAAGTCCAAAATATTTCAGCAAGTATTTACCAAATATGAAAAACACATTACACATTAAGTGTGTTTCCTGGCTTTGCCTCTAGAGCAGGAGCAATAATCAGAGCCAGAATCTATCCCAGAGACCAGCACAGACTTCTAAAGAACAGAGAAGACCCAAAGAACAACGCCCACCATCAAGGACCAGGAAAGCAGAAGGAGAAGAATCCAGCATCCATGGGTTTAGCCCTGGACAGTAACTCTTGTTTACCCCTGTACACTACTCTAATTGGAAGACTGGGAATACACCTTATTACCCTGAAAACAAGTCTAACAGAAGAAAATAATACCTCAATCTTAGTACAGTCTTGAACCTTCAAGACATGGCAACCATTCCCATTGAAACATGAAAGGTGATTTAAGAAAAATAAAAAACAAAACCAGGGCTGGGGTGATGGCTTAATGGTTAAGGCACTTGCCTGTGAAGCCTAAGGACCCAGGTTTGATTATCCACATCCCACATAAGCCAGATGCACAAGTTGACACATGCATCTGGAATACATTTGCAGTGGCTAGAGGCCCTGGCACTTCATCCTTTCTCCCTCTCTCTGTCTCTCTCTCTCTCTCCCCACAAAGAGAATTTGTCTCAGCAAAAAAAAAAAAAAAACCTACCATATCCAGATAATGCCCGCCCGCCAGCCAGGTAACCATGACATCGTTGAAGTTCCAAACAAAGAATTGAAAGGAACCATGATAAAAATGCTCATGGAAATGAGAAGAAAAAAAAAAAAAAACAACATAAGAGTAAACAGATTAATGAAATGAGGGAGTTGATATAGGATAGAAAACAGAATACAATAAAAAGATAGAACTATTAACAGAAAGAACTATTAAATAGAAAGCTCCGTGAGAAGCTGCACGAGCAGGGCGCAGCAGGGGCGGGCAGGGCCGCAGGCGAGCCCAGCAGCGGGTGGACTCTGAAGGACAGCGGCAGTTTAACTGCGCAGGTGGACACACGAGCTCCTCGGGACAGCATGAAGATGAGATCTGTAGCGTATGGGCATAGGAGAAAGAGAATTTATGCCAATGACATATAAAATACTTTTAATACAATTAAAGTAGAACAATTTCCAAAACCTAAAGAATGTCAAGCCTAATGATGAACAAAAGTCTTATAGAACACAAAACAGAGAGCAGACAAGAAGCTCTACCTGTCAGATCACAGCTAAGATACTAAACCTTCTGAAAGTGCAACGGAAGCTGCCTAACCCAAGGACCAAGCCGCATGCGAAACAAGCTCATCAGAACGGTTGCATTTTTAACAGAAATCTTTCAAGCAAGAAGGCCTTAGAGTAACGTGTTACAAGTACTGTAAGACCGCAGCTGCCATCACAGACTATTAAATCGAGCAAGACTATGTGTTAGAATCAAAAGAAAAAGAAGAGCATTCCATGACAAAGTAAGCTGATGGAATTAATCACTGCAAAGCCAAGTCTACAGAGGATAGTAGAATGAAAAGAATGATAAACAAATCCAAGAGACTACAGGAAAAATAAACAATGGTAGGGCAGGTGTTAAGTGAACAAATGATAGGTAGACAGAAAGCACTACAAAATCAGTAAAGTGACATGAATTAAGATATGGCTTTAAATAAACACTTTGAATATTAATGGTCCTAATCACCTAGTTAAAAGAAACATGCCAGCCAGATGAGTGAACAAACATGCCCCAGCTATGTTTTTCCCAATAATACCCTTCCTCCTTTCATGCATTCTTTGTGATTCACTAAATTTACTTAGTGTCACTTGAACGAGCATGAATAAGGGGTTATCTACTGGACTATGAGAAAATGACAAGTGTCTACACTGTTGGAGACCATGACTCCTCCTCGAACAACAATTTGCCAGTAGCTTCTCTGGAGGAATGGGGTCTTGTGAGCCCCATCTCTACCCAAAAACGGGATATTAAGAGGCTCAGTCTTGTGTAGAAAATTATTTGTGAATTCATAAGAATAACGAACATGATGTGTTTAGAGGACAGCTTTTGACATCAGTCCTCCTCATCTTCTGTCTCTTAAGATTCTACACAGCCTTTCTGCCTGAGCCTTGCAGGCAGGGGTGGGATAAATGTCCCATCTAGGGATGAGCATACAATGGTTACTTCTTCTCAGCATTTTAACTAGATACACGTCCCTACATCAGCCTCTGTCCACTGCAAAAGCAACATCCATGATCCAGGCTGAGAACAGCCTGAATTTATGCACTGATAACCCTGGGCCCAGGATTTATATATATAAACATAAGTATTTGGAAAGTACTGTGACAACCTATACATTTAATGTAACAGTAGTAGGTTCCCTGTCAGCCCATGATCTCCCTAGTCACAGGTTTGTAATGAGTTTATAGCACCAGGCACAAGTTCCCTCCTGTAGAAGAGGCCTCACATCTAGTCAGAAAGCAGTTGGTTACCCCCATAATAGTCATGCCACTATTATGCCAGTGGAAATATCTTGCCTGGAAGGTTTGTTGTGGAGGACTAAGGATCTACCCTGGGGTAAAACTGTTGGTGACTGTTCTCCCAGTAACTTACCTAGTACCTTCCCACACTGTGGAAGCCAGCCACTCGTGAAGAAGCCTCCAGCTCAACTGCAGCTTTATTTCTCCATGTCTGACAGCTAAATCAAGTGATGACTTCAGGAACAGGGACATAAAATCTCATTTTGGTTGGGAAGCAAGAGCAATAGCAATGTCTGTATTGTTTTCTGAGCCTCATTAATTTCCATGATTAACAATACTTGTCCCTGGCTCTAAGATTTTCAGTTCATAATATATGGCTTCTGAGAGAGCTTTATTCACTCATGTAGGTTGCCTTTACTCAAACTATTTTTCCTTAAAGTGATATTTGAATTAACTTAAAAGTGGCAGGTATCCATAGGGAGTTTTTCTGTTTATCCTTGGTTTTAGTTAAGCCTCCTCTAATTTTCTTAACCCATCCCTGCTTAAACCTTTCCCAACCCTACTACTACTACCCTCACATTTCATATCACAGGTCTTATAATACCCCATCAAAAGCATATCCACTATGATTGCACTCTCACTTCCTGGCCTTTAAAGGTACTTACATTAACTGAAACAAAAATGGTAAGCTAAGATTGATATATGAAAGTGAACATGCAGTGTTTGTCTTTCTGAACCTGGGCTATTTCTCTTAGTATAATAGTTTCTGCTCTATTTTCCTGTAAGTTTCATAATTTCATTTCTCTATATACCTTAATGAAACTCCAGTGTGTATAGGTATAGCATCTTCATTATCAGTTGATAAGCATCAAGGCTGATTGCATATGCTAGTTATTGTGAATACAGCAGCAATAAGCATAGATGAGCAGGAGTCTCTATAGCAGTGAATCCTCAGGGAACCATGAATTATATAATTTGATCATATTGTAGATCTATTTTCAGCTTTTTGAGAAGGCCCCACAGTGATTTCCACAGTAGTTAAAAAAGTTTACACTCCAATTGTGGTAGTTTAATTCAAGTATCCCCCATTAACTTGGGTGTTCTGCATGCTAAGTTCCCAGCTGATGGAGATTTGGGAATTGGCACTGATTGGAGGCAGTGTATTGTTGGGGCCGGACTTATGGATATGATAACCTGATAGCCAGTGTCCCCTTGCCAGTGTTTGGCACATTCTCCACTTGCTATTGTCCACCTGATATCGGCAAGGGAATGATGTCAACCCTCTGTTCATATCGTCATTTTCCCCTGCTAATGTGGAGCTTCCCTTTGAGTCTGTAAGCCAAAATAAACTTTTTTTTTTTTTTTTTGCAACCACCATCTGCTCTTGTTGGGGTGAATTCTGCCAGCAATATAGAACCTGACTGCAACATCAACCAGCATTGCATAAGATTTCCACCTTCCCCACACCTTCATTAGCATTTGTTGTCACTTACTTTCTTGTTGATAGCTATTCTGGCAAGAGTAAGGTAGAATCATAAAGCAGTTTCAGTTTGCATTTCCCTGATGGCTAAAGATGTTGATCACTTTAAAAGATGGTTATTTTCCATTTTTATTCCTTCTTTTGAAAACTCTCTGTTCAGTTCCATAGCCTATTTTTGATTGGGTTCTTTTATTTCTTTTTGTTTAGTTTTGTGAGTTATTTTTATATTCTAGATATAATCCTCTGCCAGATGTATAGCTGGCAGAGATTTTTCTCCCATTCAGCAGGCCATTGCTTCACTCAATTAATAGTTTCCCTTGCTGTACAAAAACTCTTGAATTTCACAAAGTCCTGTCTGTTATTGACCTGATTTCCTAAACGACTGAAGTTCTTTTCTCAAAGTCCTTACCTATGTCTATATCTTGATATTTTCTGTTAGTTGTGTCAGAATTTCATATTTTTTTTCTTTTTTGTTTATTTTCTTTGAGTTGTAGTGTCTCACTCTAGCTCAGACTACCCTGGAATTCACTATGTAGTCTCAGGATGGACTTGAACTCATGACAATCCTCCTACTTCTACCTCCCAAGTGCTGGGAATAAAAGCATGCACCACCATGCCCAGCTAGAATTTCAGATCTTATATTGAGGTCTTTGATCCAGTTGAAGTTGATTTTTATACATGGTAAGAAAGAATATTTAGCTTCTTTCTTTGATGTATAGACAACCAGTTTTCATACCGCAATTTGTTTAAAATGCTTTCTCTTTCACAGCATATATTTCTGACATATTTGTCAAAGATGAGATGAAGTAGCCACATACACTGGTTTCAGGCTCCTCTATCCTGTTCCATCATTTTAAATTGTTTTCAGGCAGCCCCATGTGGTTTATCACTAAGGCTCTGTAGTACAAATTGGAATCAGGTATGATGACACCTCCAGCTATATTCTTTTCCTTCAAGATTTCTATAGTCATCTAGGATCTTTTGTTCTTTCATTGAACCTTAGGTTTTTTTTTTTTCTCTACTTCTGTGTTGTTAGAATTTTTATGGAGATCACATTGTATCTGTAGATTACATTTGAAAAAATGACCATTCTTTAAATATAAAAATGTTCCAAACTATGAGGTTATTTCATCTTTTACTGTCTTCCTCAATTTTTTTCCCCTTTAATTTTAAAGTTTTCACTATAGCTACCTTTCACTTCCTTGGTTTATTTGGTTCCATAATACTTAAGAATATTGACAATTTTTATGCATGTAGTATAATATATTTTGATCATAACCCCCTCCAGTTACCGTCTCCAGTGCCCTTCTCCTCCATCCATCTTCCACTGAACTCCTTCTTTTGAATTTGTTCCAAAAAAAATTCTTTTTTGAAAAGATTTCATGCATGTTCTGTCTGACCTCTATCGTGCATGATCAAATTTTGATAGCATGAAGTTTTACATGCCTGTGTAGGTAGTAGTCATAGCAGTTGTGAGGTCATAAGAGTTATTTCCACATAATGTCTAAAAGACATCATTTCATAGAACTACTCGCCCTGAATCTTACCTTCTTCCTGGCACGTGTCCTCTTCCACAATGTTCACTGAGCCTTTGAGAGAGAAATGTAAATGTCTCAGTGCTCAGTACTCCACAGTCACATCCTCAGAACTCTGATTACTTCTAAAGTTGTTAGTAGTCACTACCAACAGCTAAAAGGAACTTCTCTGACCAAAACCGTGATTAAGCTTGCATGCTTAGACTGAACACACTTGATGTGCCCACACAGCCGTAGCTTCCCCTCTAGAACTTGTAACCTTCTCATCCTTAGGCTCTTGACTAGGTTTTCGGTACAGGCATGAATTCCCTCTAGTGAAACAAGCTTCAAAACCAATCATCAGAGTGTGGCTCCATTTTATTCATGGTACTATTACAGAGCTTGCCTGCGTAGCCGACTTTGAAGCTCCAAGGGCACATCCCCACCAGGAAAGAAAATTTCAGCTCAATTACAGCTTGATTTATCAGTGTCCTGCAACCAAAGCAAGTGGTGTCCTCAGCAATGTGGTTTCACCATCTGGTTCTGGTGGGCAATGAAGGGCAGCAGAAATAGCTTTAATCGTTTTTTTGTGGGGAAGAGGTCTTCAGAAGCCTCCAGGACCAAGAAAACATGGGGAGGTATCCAATTCTGGACACTAGGATTTTCCCAAGGAAACTGTATATTCTAAGAGTAGCACTATCCATTAATAAAGGGTACCTCTGATCATGACACACTGAACACATTCCTACTGCAAAGATGACGTGCAGGCTTGTTGGGAAACTGGCGGACAGTGCTGTGCATGCTTTGGAATTCTCCTTCTTGTAGAAATAGAGAGAGAATCATGTCTTGCTCAACTCCTCTTAGTGGTTGTTTGGGACTGTTGCCTACATAGAGGAGTAGCCGGTCCATATCTTGAGAGTGGCTTTCTAGAGAAAAGATAGAGAAAGAAACATGAAGTGTGATGGAGTTATGTGAATGTCCTCCAAAGAGAATCAGAAGAGGGGCTGGAAATAGGCCAAGCCGAGTGTGGTGGTTTGATTCAGGTGTCCCCCATAGACATAGGTGTTCTGAATGCTAGGTTCCCAGATGATGCAGATTTGGAAATTAATGCCTTCTAGAGGCACTGTATTGTCGGGGGGTGGGCTTATGGGTGCTAAGTTAGTTTCCCCCTTACCAGTATTTGGCATACTCTCCTGTTGCTATTGTCTACCTTAGGTTGGCCAGGGCATGATGTCCACCCCTGGCTCATGTCATCATTTTCTCCTGCCATCATGGAACTTCCCCCTTGAGCCTGTAAGCCGAAATAAACCTCTTTTTCCCAAAGCTGTTCTTGGTTGGGTGATTTCTGCCAGCGATGTGAACTGACTGCAACACAGCCTAAGCTTGAGCTCCTTCAGTAATACAGGTGGAGGTGCTGGGTGATTTCTGTGCACTTTGATCACTCGTACTTAATACAGTTTCAGTCTTTGTAAATTCTGTGACAGTTGTCTTGTGACCTATCGTAGTCCTACCCAGGAGAGCATTCCACGTGCATTTCTATAGAATGCATATGCTAGGGGAATGTTCTAATGAATGTTTATTATGTCCATTTGATGGAATGTGTTGTTCAGTTCCAAGGTTTATCCCAAACTTTCTGTTTGGATGATGTATCCATCACTAAAAATGGAATGCTGAAGTCTTGGCCATTAATGAGTTGTAATCTATCTGTTCCTACAGGTCCTTTAATACTAACACGGCTTTATACATCTAGCTACTGTACTATTGAGTGCACATACATGGACAATGTTGACTGATTTGAAAAGTAACCATCCTTTATCATTTCATACCTTTGTCATTCTATAATGACCTTCTCTGACTACCATACCAGGTTTTTTTTTGTTTGTTTGTTTGTTTTGTATTTGTTAGTTTGTGTATCTGTTTTACTGAAAATCTCTTTTTTTTTTTAATTTTTTATTTATTTATTTGAGAGCGACAGACACAGAGAGAAAGACAGATAGAAGGAGAGAGAGAGAATGGGCGCGCCAGGGCTTCCAGCCTCTGCAAACGAACTCCAGACGCGTGCACCCCCTTGTGCATCTGGCTAACGTGGGACCTGGGGAACCGAGCCTTGAACCGGGGTCCTTAGGCTTCACAGGCAAGCGCTTAACTGCTAAGCCATCTCTCCAGCCCGAAAATCTCTTTTGTTTAACACAAGTCCAGCTATCCCTGGATTATTGGTTTCTATTTGAATCAAGTTCCTTCACTTTTCATGTCTGTGTGTCTCAAATGTCGAGATGAATCTCTGGTTGGTAGCACAAAGCCTTGTGGTATTACCATACCTACTTTCAAGATCTGTTTCAACTTGCTGGAAGATAACCCACCCCTGGCACTGGAATTTTTCTAGTAACTATCTGTGACTTCTGGACACAACACATCCACAATTTACTTGTGCCAAACTCTCTAATTTTTAACATATATATTATTAGTTAGTAACAAAGGCTACATATGGCTTAATCATAGTATCTTATATTTTGATTAATCCTCTTCCCAACATGTCCTCTCTTTCTCCCCCTCCCTGACCCCAGTTAGGCCATTCTATCCCCAGTATTGATGCCCTCAAAACTTTATAGGCTGTTTCTAAGGCTGTTTCCCAACAGAACTATGTAAGACCCTAATGCTGAAGACTTCACATGCTTGAGCTTCAAGTTACTGAGAAGCCAAGCTGGCACTGAACTGGAAGCTTCTGCCATGTTAACTCACTCTCAGGATGCTGGCAAGTCCTATGGAGCATGCATCCTTTAGGAGGAGAAAAGTCACCAATTGTCTTAATCAGCAGTGACTCTGAAAGATTCACATCTGGCCAGCCAGTCCAAATGTACAACTACTACAATAGAAGCATGTCTGTTTGGAGGAAACAAATTTCTCTCTCATTGCATTTGAGGCACACTACATAGGAATGAATCAATGTCTGGTATTAAAGCCCTAGTCAAACACCAATAGCTGGGGAAGTCATAAGCCCTATGGAAGAAACTACTAGTATTGTCTGATAAAATAGATATATTATGCCTACCAAATTTCCCTGTAAACACGTTTATGCTCCTATAATAAACCTACCCTCACTTTCACTTATATTTTCAGAAGGTCGTGACCACTGGGGTAACTCAAACTTGGGCAAGTGCTGAGAAAGAGGTGTCAGTTGAGTGTTTAGTACTGAGACATTCTTTCACACCCTTCAAGGCTCAGGGACTATTGTGGAAGAGGTGGTGGAAAGAACGGAAGAGCCAAAGGAAGGAGAGGACTGCTTACAATGCTGTCTTACAGACAAACAGTGGCCTTGATATTTATAACCTCACAGTGATTGATGCTAGCTACATGAGACCTGCTTAATAAGAGGGAAAAGTGACATCCAAATAGAAGAGAGAGATATCTGGGCATGGTGGCTCACACCTTTAATCTCAGCACTCAGGAGGCAGAGGTAGGGGGAATATTGTGAGTTCAAGGCCAGCCTGAGACTACGTAGTAAATTGTAGGTCAGCCTCAGAGAGAGACCCTACCTCAAAAAAAAAAAAAAAATTAAATAAAGACCAGGTGGAAAGAAGAGATTAAGTGGAATTGGTAATTGAGAGGGGGGAAAGAAGAGTTATGGAAAGAAATTATTATCATGTATTTTATGGAAGTTGTTAATAAAAAGCCTAAAAAAGGCCTACTATAAAACCATAGTAATAAAAGCAGCATGGTGTTGACAAAAAAAAAAAAGAAAAACCATAGATCTTAGAATAGAAGGTCCAGATGTACGTTCTAGTAACTATAAACATGATCTTTGACAGAGACCATAAACATGCACTGGAGAAAAAAATAGCCCTTTCAAACACATTTGAAGAATTAAGACCATCTTCTTTAACCATGCATGAACATTGACATCGTATGTATCAAGGACCTCAATATAAGTCCTGAAACTGAGAGATACAGGTATAGGAAAGGACTTTCTGAACAAGACACCAGAAGTCCAGAGAACATGACACGCCCTCAACCACTGGGATCTCGTGAAACTAAAAAGCTATTGTAAAGGTAAGCAAATCATCAACATAGTCAATAGATAACCTACAGAAATGCATCAATAGATGATAGATAAATAGTAATCAAAAAGAAAGATGATAGATGGTAGGTAAATAGATGATAGATAGATAGGTAGGTAGATAGATACATAGATACATAGATGATTGATAGATAGATAAATGATAGATAGACAGATATAATTTGGATAGAAATACCTTTGCAGGGATGGTAACATGGACTGTTGCTGATAAATATTAGTTCTATAATTGGTTTACCTACTGTTATGTGCAACATTTTTCCTCAGCAGATTCTTTTCACTACACATAACACGCAAAGTCCAGACCAGTGCATGGTTACACAAAACAAGTTTTGTTGAACCGATGAGTTTCTTGAGTTTCCTTACAGAACAGAGACCTGCTGTTATGTACAAGGGTGTGGCTCACTCAAAGACAGCTGCATCAGCACAAAGTTCTTTCCATCTTGCATGGCAACCTCATAGGAGCCATGGCATGGAGTCCTACTTCTAGTTCGCCATCTGCCTCCTATGTACTCTAGCTTCTGTCAGCGCCACATGGAGCTGGGGAGTCGACAGGAGGAAACGAGAGTTGAACTCCAGGTGAGGGTATGGTGACTCTTCATCACTGTGGTCCACAGGCTGGAATACAATCTATATGGAAAGGAGAAGAGAAGTGTTTGACTCTAGCCCCTTTCCTTCCATGTCTCTCAGGTCAAAACTGTGTAATGCGTGTGCCCAATTGCACAGGCTTTCACCAAAGTGTTCTTCATAAATAATTCCTGGTTAAAATATGTGTAGGAGAAAGCGAAGCCTAAAATACCCTAACATTCTTTTCCTTTATTTGAAACCCAATACACAATTATTTACCTCACAGAATCAAATGTGCTAATGCATGCAAAAGGAATTCTGACTATGCCTAGAACACAGCATTGGTTAACTGTTAGCTCATGATTTAAGTGGCACAAAGAAAAGCCCATGGTTGGTTTTCATCAGTACTAAAACAGCTGAGTATATTTCCCATGGAGTCTGGCCTGAAATATTCTCTGTGAAATGTGGTATTCTTTTTGAGACTGTCTTTATAGTCATGATAATAATAATCATTACCATTTTCATGAATATTTTAGCAGAACTTCCAGAGAAATTAAATTTAAAATACATTGTCATCAGGTTTATCTAGTCCTTTCAAGGAATGTTTTAGGTAAAACCATTAAGTAGAGGATACTTGTCTCTGTCATGTAATCTCCACGTTAAATGCTGTTCCCGGCATGGGTTTTATTCCGGATCATCTGACACGTAACAGTGACTCAGGGACAGTTCTCTTCACTTCGTTCCCAGAGGAGCAGCTCAGCCACAAGCTTGAATGGCACACTCATACATTTGGGGGGGGGGGGGATATCTAGACAGGACACAGATAAATCCACATTCACAAATAACCTCATCAGTCAGTACAGCTCAGAGCCCACCTTCACCTCAACCTTCTCACTTTCTATCTTCCCAGATCCACTCTCTTTGGCATGTGAATATCCTGTGGTCCATTTGGACTTTAGCAGAGCTCACTCGCTGTATTCTGTTCTCCAGCATGTTGTGAGAGGGAACTAGTTAGATAGCATTAATAGGTATATAGTCAGGGATAGACTCATAGAACAGGAATCGTAAAGCGATCTCTGCCTGCTGTTGGAAACACAAGCGGCTCCTGATCGCTTTCCCCTGCGCAGCCCTGGTGCAGCAGCAGAACAGCAATTCTGTGTGGGCCCCAGTCTCACCAGTCCGCTCTCTCGCACACATGAGCCCACTGTACGCAGGTGTGTGTGTGTGCACGTGTGCACGCACGCACGTGCACTCCTTGAGTCCAAGTCACTCGGATCTCACACCTCACCCAAGGTGTGCCAACTTCTTCTGGATACCATGGTCCAATAAATGGAGGGTTGGGGGACAGCAATCATCTTGTGGCTCCTTGGCTGTTCACTGCTAAGGGCATGAGCTGTGGGATTTCAGCTCTAGGAAGGTTACGGCCTTCCCACCCTGGCAGCAGGATCGTCCTCCTTCTTTTTTACAACCATTTTTATGGCCTGTTTTTATTTACTTATTTATTTATTCATTTTAATTTTTGTTTTCCAAGATAGCAAGAATTTTAGAAAATCATTCCCCCACAGGTCCATGACCTCCTACACTGGCTTTCAGAGTGCAGGGGCATATCCATTCTCCTTCCTCGCTTTGTGGACTCTCCCTGTGTCTCTGAATTTTCTGAATGAAAATGTAATAGCTTACAAAGTATCCTTCTCAGTCTGTTTTATACCAATTCTTTGTGTGTGTGTGTGTGTGTATATATATATATATATATATATATATATATATACATGGCTGGAGAGACACTTAGTGGTTAAAGCATTTTCCTGAAAAGCCAAAGGACCTTGGTTTGATTTCCCAGGAACCACGTAAGCCAGATACACAAAGTGGCGCATGTGTCTGGAGTTCCTTTTCAGTGACTAGAGGCCCTGGCACACCCATTCTCCCTCCCTCCCTCCCTCCCACCCTGCCTCCTTCCCTCCATCCCTCTCTCTCTTCCTTAAAAAAAAGTAAACAAACTCAGGGTTTGTAGTTTAAAGACTTGTCCTGTAATCCCCCAACCCAGTTATAGTTGGTCAGTACCTAGTTAACACACCCTTTATCATTACTGGTAAAATTATGAAGACTTGACATTTGTTTAGTACCTTACAATGGCTGTGATAGTCACAAAATGACTGCCTGCTTCATAAAGAAATGTTTACCTTGTGCTTTAAATTTGTTGCCTTCTTCATTTCCCTCAGTGTCTCCTTGACAAAGCTTGTACCCAGACGTTTATAAAGTCACATCATTTGTCATGTTCCTCATAACTCACTTCAAAACCATAATGAAAGTTATGCTCCTGCTGGATACCGGAGTACTGCTTTAAACCTCAGCAGGCTTAAATGCCAAAAATGCAAAGGTATAGCCAGATTAGTGCATCACTTCATAGCCCCTATATATTCTTCTTTTATAAGTGATTTAGCTATTATGGATCAGCTATCACAGTGCTTAACACATGAGATGATCCAATTAACTGTTCATTTAGATGTTAAATTATGCTCAAAAAAGATTCATATTATAGTTTAGAAATCTTTTCCCATGAAATTAATATAAGATTTTCTCCTCTTAACTTCATTTAAAAAAAGAAAAAGAAAAAGAAAATTAGAAAAATTTCAGGGAAATGGATGGACATGAAGAAAACATACTAAGTGAGGTTACCCTGGCTCAGAAAGACAAACACTGCATGTTCTTTCTCACATGTGGACCCTAACATGGAGTAGTTGAATTTGTTTATAAGTTGTAGTAAGCGTCAATAATATTGGTCAGGAAGCTGGACTGAGGTGTGGAGAGAGGGAAAGTATGGGGGGGAGAAGAGGAGGGGATAGTGGACAGGCAGGTGGAGGGAGAGCCCATAAGGAATGGAAGGGTCTGGGGGCGGCAGGTGTAAGGCACTAATAGAGGGGCAACAAACAAAACTAATGACGGCATGACTCAGCACCTCTGCATTAGAGAATTAAAAACCATCCCTTAAAGAGAAAGACAAAGAGAATTAGAAAGATAGTTTGAGCAGAAGCACCCTGCAGCAGTGGAGAACACTTGACCCTAAAACCTTACGTTGTTGATAGTAAACCCCCATGCCAAAATTTGGCTGACCTCCACACTGAGTTGTTGAATAGGGGTGTCCATGAGTCCCCCCAAAACAATGCAAGCCATTTCCAAAGCACTGGGTTAACCACCAGTACTAAATGGTAAGATGTTATTGCTAAAAACACCACAAGCTGTGTCCACAGGACATTAGGAAATCACAGTGGAATTGAGATGAAAGGAGCTCCCTGCCAGCTGGTTCTTGAAGCACTGGAAAAGTGCCAGGTGGGCTGCTGGTGGGTAAAGCTCATCAACAGCATGAACAAGCAGTAGATCCTGCCAACTACAAGTGTGCCAAGCCAGTCAGGATGTGCCCACCAGTGCGATAGTAGCAGATATGGCCATAATCAAATTGATCAACATTTGGAGTAAAGACCTATTTTGTGTTTAAAATGTACAAACTATATTACAGTAATTTTTATACTTAATTCTACTAGGTTACAGGTGGATTATTTTCCAGATGCCTTAACCACCATCTAATTCTCTCCTCCTGTCAATGAAGTGTTTCATTTTAAAAATAATTGTTGTTGAAAACACTGAAAGATATAAACATTCACAAACAAAATCAAAAATAACTCAATGCTAATTTAGACTACTAGTGTCCTAAAATTTATATGCATTTCTTCATGGACATATTATCCACTGTGTTTTTTTTTTTTTTGCTGTTTATTTATTTACTTGAGAGCAACAGAGAGAGAGAGAGAGAGAGAAAGAGAGAGACAAAGAGAGAATGGGCATGCCAGGGCCTCCAGCCACTGCAAATGAACTCCAGACACCTGTGCCACCTTGTGCATCTGGCTTACATGGGTTTCTGGGGAATCAAGCCTCGAACCAGGGTCCTTAGGCTTCAAAGGCAAGTGCTTAATCTTTTCAAACACAGGTTTGCACTGTTTTGAAAGTGCATGTAAACATTTACTTAACGACCTCCTCACACAGCCTTTGCACTGAGTATTTTACTCCCTCTTTAGTATTTCCTTCACATTAGCTCAAAGACCAGATGATCTGTCTAACCTTTAGTTTATCCCTGTCTGCTCTCATCTGACTTCTGTTACTGATTACAGACATAAATGGATCTATGGAAATCTTACTAACCAAAGAAAAATGGAAAATGCCTCCACCAAGACATATATGCAGACCCTGCTCTTACTTGATGGGCAGCAAAGAGGAGCGCCACCATGATCCTCCTCTCCGATTTCCCCTTGGTCCCTCCATCCACCAATTCCCCCTAACAAGGTCATCAGCAAAACCTCTGCTACAAACCGTCTCTGGAGTTGGCTAACAGAGCAGTCATCTTGCAGGCACTCCTGCAGTCTAACAATGACAGGGTGAAGCCGGGCATTGTGGTGCGTGGCTGGGTGCATAGCAACAAGGAGAATAAGGGTTGTAACTAAAAAACTTAAAATAAATTGATAAAAAGTGATAAAATGAATTGATTATTAAATACTTAAAAGTCTCAGGATTTGGGCAGAGCTTCTCCAGTGGGTTTGGGATGCAGTGGTGGGTCCATAATTCTCCCCTTTCACACTTCCTCTGGGCAATAATAGAGCATATTTGACACAGAATTATGAATGTCCTAAATGGAAAAAAAAAATGTATGTGACTGTCTGATTGGATGAATCTTCAAGCCAAGAGCTGGAAACAGAAAAGCCCACATCTGACCTGATTCTATGTCTGGGCACTGATCATCATGAGGATCTGACCTTTGACTGTTCCCTACTTTTTCATCTTCTCCATGGCCATTGTCTTTGGTGGCAGTCCTTTCCATAGTCTAAAAAGTAAGTATGTAGGAAATGTTGGCAGTCTTTGTTGTGACTTTTCAATTTTTTTTTTAAATTTATCTATTTGAGAGAGACAAACACAGAGAGAAAGGCAGAGAGAGAGAGAAATAGAGAATGGGAGCGCCCGGGCCTCCAGCCACTGAGAACGAACTCCAAACGCGTGCGCCCCCTTGTGCATCTGGCTAACCTGGGTCCTGGGGAACTGAGCCTCTAACCGGGGTCCTTAGGCTTCACAGGCAAGCGCTTAACCGCTAAGCCATCTCTCCAGCCCTCAATTTTTCAATCCATCCCTTACAGATAGAAAAACATTTTTATAAGCCAGTGTAAGTCAATTGTATTTTACCCTGAGGCTGCAAATCATATCTAGTGGTTGGAGTGACTGACTTGTTTTGTGGTCTTGAATTCCAGTAAGTTTTAATGCTTTATTTATTTATTTTTATCTTTGCCACTTTAACACTGGATACAATGCCTTGTGGAGATATTCACCCCTGTTACCTTTCTTACACCCCTTCCACTTCTCTTGATGCCTTCCCTCCTCCACACAGTCCCCTCCCCCTTTCAAGTCTGTTTTCTGTAGGGGTAGGTCTTACAGGTAGTCATACCTCCCGCGTGTTTATAATTCCAAAAACCACGTCATATATAGTGTTTCACAGTACTCCTCCCCAGCCTGCAGCTCCTAAGAGCCTTTCCACTCCCTTTTCCACAGTGATCCCAGAACCTGGGAAGGAATAGTATATATATCTCATTTAGGGTTAAACCCTCAATAGTCACTAATTCTTAACAATGACTCGTTAGGAATTTCTGCATTGACCACTGCCCACTGCCAAAAGAGGCTTCTTTGACTAAGGCTGATAGCTGCATAATATTTTGAAGGTAGTTTGAATATCTGTCCCTTCAGCAAAATATCAGTACTAGATTCCCTGCCGAGAGTCTGTGACCTCCCTAGCAACAGGGTTTTGACCAGGTTTCAAGTATCAAGCATGATTTCTCTCCGACGGACTTAGCCTCAGATCTAATCAGTAAGTAGAAGCTGCTTACCCCACAACATTTATGTAACTATTGTGCCTGGGGGCATGTCTTACCTGGTAGGTTAGTATTACAACGTGCAGGATCTGTACCCGGATGAGATAATTAATGAGTTTTCTTTGCCAACAGCCTACATAATACTTTCTGGCACTGGGAATGCCAGCAGGTGGAGAGGAAGCTTCCAGTTTGGTTTCTCTGTGTCCTATAACAAGTCGTGTGGTGACTTCTACAACAGGGTGTCACTATCTAGTTCTGGTGGCCAGCCAGGATCAGCAGTGGTAGTCTTCCTAGTTTGGGGAATCCTCTGTGGGGAACTTGGCCAATGACTCATAGAGAGCTATCTCACATCAGAACTGGGACTTTGATTAAAACACCTATGATTTACGTCATCCATGACCATGCACAGTACCTCCATTCAAGGTCCCTGTTCTTTAAATCATATGTTTTAACTAGCTTATAAATTTGTAACTTTCTATGTGGCTTTTTCGTACTTGCTAAGGTTCAGTTGGCATTGCTTCCTACTTCCCACCCCATCCCCGTTCGGACCATCCTCTTCCTAACACTCCTCACCTCTACTGGCGGTTCACACAGGTGTCTTCCTGTCTCCCCCTTCATCACACTTTCTCCCACCCCGCTTTCATGGCTTCTTTCTAGTTTCATGGCCTCTACAGACATTCATGTGAAGTTAAAAATAGAAATCGGAAAACTCAAGTCCAACATATACACAGGAGAAAGAACATAATGTGTTTGTCTTTCTGGGCCTGGGTTACCTCACTCCTTATACTTTTCTACTTTTTTTCCACAGTGGAAATAATAATCTACTTTCATTCTTCTAAGTTTAGAAATTCAGCTTTCCCAGCACCATTTGTAAAATTATTTCTTTTACCCAGTGTATATTTTTGTATATTGGTGAAAATATATGTGCCTATAGCTGTGTGAAATGATGGCTGGGTCCTCTATTCTATTTCATTGTTCTACATGCTTGTATGGCTCTGTAACAATCTGCAATCAGGTATGGTGATTGTTCCAGCAGTACAAATTGCTTAGGATTTCTCTAGGTATTTGAAGTCTTTCTTTCTTCCATATGAATATAATTTTTTTCTATTTCTAGGAGGAATATCAGGGAATATTTTTATTTGGCATATAATTTATTCTATAAATTACTTTTAGTAGGATGGTCATTAATTAATTTCTCCAATCTATGAGCAAAGGAGATTTTTATATCTTCAAATGTCTTCCTTGATTTTTTTTCTTGCTTTAGATTTTTCCCTTTAGAGGTCCTTCACTTATTTTGTTAGGGTTACTCTAAAGCTTTTTCTTCTTCTTTTTTTATATTTAATTAATTAATTAATTAATTAATTAATTTGAGAGAGAGGCAGGATAAAAAGAGAGAGAGAATGGGTGCACCAGGTCCTCTAAGCCACTGCAAATAAACTCCAGACACATGTGTCCTGCATTTGGGAGGTTCTGTGTGAGTTCAAGGGCTCTAGAGTGATTTCCAAGTCATGCTGGGTTAGAGTGAGGTGCTACCTAGAAATAAATAAACTAAAAATTAAGATCTGGTAGAATTCTGCAGTGAATCCATATAGACCTAGGCTACTTTAAGCCAACTGAATTTTTATTATGATTCAATTTCATTGCTTATGATAGGTCTCATCTTACTTTAATGTGGGTAAGTCATGTTGGGAGAGTAACTTCGGTTAAGTTTTCTTATTAACTTTCTTAGTCATAGTTTAACTTTGGTAGGTGTGGAGGTATTGCCGCAAATGTTCCTATAGCCTCATGTGTCTGTGATAGTTTCCTCCTTAGTCCTCAGCTGTGAAGCATTTAGTAGGCAGAGCCATGCTGGCGGCAGTGTGTCACCAGGTACAGCACACAGCCGTAGCTTTGCTGAGATGAACTACAAGACCAGTCACAGTTATGGAGGAAAGGATATTTGTTGAAGCTTACAGATCCAGGGGAAGATCCATAATGGCAGAAAAAGGAAATTGGCTAACACCAAAGTCCTTTTATTGAAAGGATAATTATCTGCTTTAAGTGGGTACTGATTTATTTAAATGTAATTCATATAACATAGACTATAATCATTATTCTTGCTATTAATTCATAAATTATCTAAGTTAAGCTTCAAGTTCATATTCAAAGCATGAGTACTCATTACTGAGTCAAAACAAAAATGAATTGGTCCCAGAAAACTTTCTTCCAGTGGATTTCATCAACATTACTTAAAAATTTAACACTCAAATGGTAATCAAAAGAACTACCATTGTATATGCAAATTCCATTTCCTCTGTCTGTTTGAAAAGTAGACAGATAAAATGCCTTCCAGGAAATACTTGTAACCATTGTGCTAATACACTTCAGTACTCAACATGTTATGGGAATGAAGCAAAACCTAGGTACCAGATGGTCAACTCAGCTTCTTTTCCTTCATTCTTTTTAAATATTTTTATTCATTTATTTGAGAGAGAGAATAGGTGCCAAGGCATCCACCTTATGCATCTGTCTTACGTGGGTCCTGGGAAATTGAACCAAGGTCCTTTGGCTTTGCAGGTAAGAGTCTTAACCACTAAGCCATCTCTCCAGCCCTCCCCTCATTCTTAATATTCAGATTATCCCTTGCCAACAATAGACCAGGACATTTATGAAAGCTTTGCATTCTGTTATAAGAAATAAGTGTTGTTTTTTAATCCTACTGAAAGAGAAGTTCACAGAAAAGCAGTTTAAATATCCAAGGTAAAATACATGTAATAATTCTCACTTCCACAATTACTCTCATTATTACAAGAATCAATAAAAACAAGTATATGTGGTATTTTAGTAGCTGTAAGATAGTAAAAGAAATGTTTGTAATGTCAACATAAAATGTAACTTCCATAGCTTAAAATAACAAATTTTGTACTTTGGGCTATTTTCTAAAATTTCTCATTCATTTCATTAATATAAATTTTATTATTTTCAAAATTTAAATTTTTAGTATTGGATATGCTAGTATTAAACTGCTTAATGTGTTAGAGCTGACTTTTTTTTCTTATTTCACATATTATTAGAACTACCTAGATCCAATTATACCAAGTAGTTAAGAAACATTTCCAAGTGCATGAACATTTATGGTTAAGCAATTAAATGTATTCATTTCCATTAAATTGTTCTAATTGTATTGCAAAGTAAAGTGAAAGGTGAAATTTATCATTTTGCCATCAATATAATTCATAATTCATTCCAATATTAAACTGATGCATTGACAATGTGAACTATTTAGAGTATGTATTGATGGCTAAAAATAGTTATACATGCATGCTATTTTTCTTCATAATTTTCCCCATTCCCATTTACTGCATCTACTCTCTAGTATTATTGTGGGCCAACAGAAAAGGAATCAACAAAAAAATCAACAGGCTGCCAAAATGGTATTTAATGATATAAAATAGCATTGGATTCAATGTTTTCAAAAGAGAAAATGGGGTTTATTCTCACATCCTATGTTGCTTTTACATTTAATCAGGTCAAAATCATTTACCTACATACACTTCTAGTAATAACGCTTCTTTATTCTTACAAACCAATGAATGCCCTTTTACATGAATCACCATTTCAGACCTGGGCTTTGTGACCACATTGTGAATGCCCAGGCCACAAACACTGGAACCGCCAAGGCTATGCATAGGCTCCTCTTATTCCTGTAGACCAGGGGCACTTCACACACTTTCACACCACAAGCGACAGATCTGTGGCCCCTCCCTAGGGGTGCATTTCTTTAATGTGTCAGTTGCCAACACCACCACTGCAAACGGTACCAGTCCCGGTCTCAAGAGCTGTCGTCTCCCCTCATGTGTCCCTGTTTCAGGTCCCGACTTCATAACTGTTCTATTTCCTTGATCTCCAGAGCCGTTGGCTCCCCACCTGCGGATGCCACAGGGCCTGCTTCCACAACTCTTCTACTCTTGGTGTCAAGGTGTCCCTCATAAACTTCGGTGCTCTGAATGCTAGGTTCCCAGGTGATGGGTACTTGGGAATTAACACCTCCAGGGGGCAGTGTATCGTTGGGGGCAGGCTTATGGTTGTTATAGCCAGTTTCCCCATGACAGAGTTGGCACACTCCCCTGTTGCTATTGTCCACTTTATGTGGGTCAGGGGGTTATGTCCACCCTCTGTTCATGCCATCATTTTCCCCTGCCATCATGGAGCTTCCCCTCGAGTCTGTAAGCCAAAATAAACCTCTTTTTTTCAGAATAATTATCTTATGGAAACTCACCACGCTTCAAGTAAACATAGAACCAGCTAAATAAAAATCAACAAAAAGAGAAAGAAGTAAGAGTGGTAGTGAATGAAGAAAACCAAAAAAATTGATACAACAGTATTGAGTGAGTTAACTTTCATGATCTAGGAGCTAAAGGAAAACAACCAGCTAGAAATCTAATTTAAAGAGTAATTTGCATAAATAGCATATCTGTATATTATATAGTAATGAAATACATAGATATATTTAAAAGGTAATGAAAGTTACTCTTATAGAGAAGAAATCTTACCTGATGAAAAAATCATTGGGCTGGAAAAATGGCTTAGCTGTTAAGGCATTTGCCTGTGGAGCCTAAGGACCCAGATACCCCAGTACCCATGTAAGCCAGATGCACAGGGTAGAGAATATGTCTTGAGTTTTTTTGCAGTGGCTAGAAACCCTGTGCACCCATTCTCTCTCTTTCTCTTTCTCTCTCTCTCTCTCTCTCTCTCTCTCTCTCTCTCTCTCTCTCTCTCCTTCTCTTTCTCTCCCACTTTCTCTCAAGTAAATAAATTAAATTAATAAAGTTAATTATTAATATTAGTAAATTGTTTTTGCAACACATTTCAAACTTTTTAAACAAGTTAAATATTCTAAGACTATATAAATGCTAAAATAAATATATTTAATAAACATTTAAACTCTTTCACGTGTTTTTATAAATTTATATGTAAAGTTATCTTAGGAGCTGTAGAGGTGGTTCCATGGTTAAAGGTACTTGCTTATAAAGCCTGATAGTCCAGCTTCATTTCCATAATACCCACCTAAAGCCAGATGCACACAGTGGCACCTGCATCTGCAGTTTGTTTGCAGTTCCAAGAGCACCGGCATGTCCATTCTCTCTCTCTCTCCCTTAAAAAAAGGTAAACATTTTCTAAAATGTTAAATGAGATGTATAATATGGGAAATTTAATAAATGGAATGTACAAATCATCAACTTTTTATTCAGCATTATATCAATATCACTAGGAAGTAAGACACAAAATTAAAACCAAAATGCTATTAGCAATAAAAAATAGGGTATCTTAGAGTTTGATCAAATTAATTTTTTACTTAAGAAAGAATAACTTAATGTGACTTCTTTCAAGGGCAATTTGAATTTATTATTAATTTTCATACAGTATTTGTTATACATTGAGTATACCCCCATACCACCCTATTTTAGGGGCAATTTGTAAGAATTAGTGAAATTGTTCACAAAATATAATTTATAGTTATCCATTTTACAAAAGTATCTAGATTTGCAAGTATAGAAAGAGGAATGAACAGTATTAATCATTGAATATATTTTAGTATCAGAAACATTAGAAGCAACCTGGATATGTATTAAAGAGAGAGTAACTAAAATAATTGTAAAATATTTATATTGCAGTTTTTTTCTAGTTGGCAAAAAACAAAACTAGATCCATGTAAACTCTTCTGGGTAGCTTGCTTAGATGCATCATCAAAAACAAAACATACAACATATATAAAACGTACAGAACATACAACATATAACCTTTAAACACACACTTAAACACTTCAGCATATTTTTAACAGGACACATATTTATAGACATAGGTCATATTTGAGATGTATAATCACACCCAGAGAACCAAATGAAACTGAAATATGACTGGAAACCCCTCATCACACCCAGCCAAGGAGTCTGTGCTTATTCGTGTCTATGTCAACTACATCATTAACAATTCATTTAACAACGACAGTTTGTGGCATGGATGGTTTTCATTTTATGGGCTGTGATGTGTGCTGACCTTGCTCAGAGGAAGTTGTCGGCTTCAGTTCTCAAATGTAAGCAATGCTACACTATTCTCCTGAGAACACACACAATAGACATGAGAGGGAAAACGAATTTCCACGTGTTTAGCAGAGACGTCGGTCTCCGGCGGTCAGGGCGTCGGGAGCCACTGCTGTCTGCAGCCTGCACAGGAGGTTGACTCCACAGAGCCCTGCTCCACACACCCATAGGGAGCAGGGCAGCCACAACAGGTGCCCTGTGTCCTTCACATGCAGGTCAAGCTTTCGTGTTGAGATTCCTGCTGGCCCTGAGAACCCTCATGGATCATATTAGTGTCCAAACCAGCATTGAAACAAACTAGTATGCGATGATTTAGAAGCATTTTGTAAACAAGTTGCAGATAAAAATATTTCCCAAGCCAGGAGTGGTGGTGCCTGCCTTTAATCCCAACACTTGGGAGGCAGAGGTAGGAGGTTCGCTGTGAGTTCAAGGCCACCCTGAGACTCCATAGTTAATTCCAGGTGAGCCTGGACCAAAGTGAGACCCTACCTCCAAAAATAAAACAAAAAAATATGTTTTCCACATTTAAAATGCTTTTTTTCAGAAACTACTTCATGGGCATTTCATGTCTCTTGCTAATCAGACACAAAAAATACCCACTGTCTCTCCATGGTATTGAACTTTTTTACCTTAACCTGGACTGGGAACCTGAGGTTATATGGCTGAAACAAACAGACTTGGTAGCAATTTGAATTAAAATTGCCTTGAGAAAAGGGGCTTGAGATCTCATGAGTCCTGAATGAAGCAAAGGGTTTTGTCCTTCAGAATACTTTGAAACCTGGATTTTTCCATGATCCCAACAAATCCTGGGAATCTGATGTAATTTTGAAACCAGGCCAAAATGTCCAGGATAATTTAGAGGCAGGTATCATTCGAAGCTCTAAATATGAGTTGACTAGATTGTAACTATGTTTTAGGTAATCTCTTCTTTGCCATTCACTTTAACTTCATTTTCTCCAGTTTCTCCTTCTCTTTGAACTCCAGGTTTATTAATTGCATGAAGCCTCAATGACCTGCAGTTTTTACTGAAGACAGAAACTCACAGAAATCTGAATTTTCTTAATGATTTCTTGCTTTAAATGTACAAACCATGCAAACTTGAATAAAAGAGCTAATCCATTAATCCAATCCACTTCACAATGCAAATGCCACATACTGTTATCCAATCTCCTCCCACTTGCTTAATGAGTCATCTAATTATTTTAATATGAAAAGATCAGATGCTGAAGGGGTTCACTGAGAAAAAGTGGGACAGAAAAAAAAAATCAAATACTGTAGGAAAGTCAGGGCAGAAACATTTGATGCATTTCCTAAATCTTGAAGTTTAATTTTAACAGAACTAAGTTGTGCCACTTCTACAAATTGTTTACAGTATTATTTCTGACAGGATTGTGCTTTGTTCAAAGGCTCAGAGGACCTTAAAAGACACCTTTACATTAAGCCTAGAAACTTAAGAAATTCCAACCTCAAGCTACCTAACTTGGGTAAAATCAGATGCCTGTGCTCTGACCCACAATTTCCTGTTCAGTTATGACAACTCTTCCTCACTTTGAGGTACGCTGCGTTTGTTAAGCTGTCGCTTCTGTGACTGGTGGGACTTGGACTCTGATGCAGTCTCTACGGAGAGCAGTGTGGATGTCCCTCGGAATCTAAACAGAGGTCCACCAAGTGACCAAATGGCATCATTCTGGAGTATATGAGCAAAACACCTAAATCAGGGGGCTGCTGTGACCCATCATGGTTCACCGCAGCACCACTGACCTCGCCACCTCCAAGGAGGGACAGAGGGAGCTGCCGGACATGCACACGGGGAGGCGTCTTCATCCATGAGCTAGAGGTAAGTTCTCGCATTTGCAGGAAAGTGTAGGCGGCTGGAGATGGCCATACCTGGCATGTTTTCTCTCGAACCTGGAGCCTAATTCACACACACACACACACACACCCCACAGAAGGGGAAGACTGGGGAAGAGGAAGGCAACAGGCACCGGCGTAGCGGGTACAGGAAAGGGTGGCAGAGTGAACAGGGTCAAATACAAGATACACTTGAGCCAGAGAAACTCGGTGGAAAACCACCGCTTTGCGCGGCAGGTGCACTCGGATGCGAACGGGAACAATCAACGTGATGCAGCCCTGCGCTCCGTGGAGTACGTGGTCTCCACTGCCGCCTCGCGTCTGGCCCAGCACGGGCTGAGGGCACGGCCCTTTCCATGCGACTGCCTCTTGGTCTTCTTCCTTCCTTGGTGTTGGTAGGAAATCCTCGTTTCCACTTACCCTTTCAAATGGAGCGTCACTTAATGTAAGTTGTCACAGCCCTGAACTTTCATCTCTGATTTCTTGGCATACTTTCTATGATGTGTATTTGTTGTATTTCCTTACAGCATAAAATATAGTAAAATTCAATATCTTCCATATGCCCTGCATCCCTCTTAAGTTTATCTCCTAATTATAATTGCTGTATGTTATTACAAAATCTGATAGAAGATCAATGTCTTATTTCCTCCCATTTCTAAACCAAAGTAATTTTGATTTCTTTTGCAATTAGTGCTTTTAATATGTAAGGGTTTTTTCTCCTTATCTATGTCTTCCATATGGTAGGGTATTGCTTTTCAGTACCATGTTCTCTTGACTTTTTCTGAATATATATTGAGAATTTCTTCCTTTTTATACACTAACCCTATTACATTATCACTGTTTTTATATGTTGAGGAAGAATATGTATTCCAGATTGGCCTCATTACAATCGCCCTGCCAGAGCCACCCATGCTAGATGAGCAGGAATGTGCCAGGCCATGGCTTGAATTTCCTTATACCACTAGTGACCTGATACATCACTTTGTTCCTCTTTGGGCCAGCTGCTTATTTTGACTAATGTCAAGTGAACATATTAGAAATGAATCTGGATCCAAGAATGACCATGCAATAAAAAGTACAACGGCAAGGCCATATTTTTCTTCTGCAGAAGGATACTGAAGACTTCTGGCAGGCAAGCACCCCCAGCTGGAAGTCCTCTGGGCTTCCATCCCAGTGCAGAGCCTGGCACCTCACTCTGTTTGGTCAGAACTCAGCCTCACATGTTCACTCAGGAGGACTGTTCCACTAAATAGCATGCTCTGTAGTCTCAGGGTGTAGCCTCAAACTCACACAATCCTCCGACCTCTGCCTTTCAAATGCTGGGATTAAAGGCATGTGCCACCACACCTGGCCTAAATAGAATTCTTAAAAAAAAAAAAATTACTTTTAATATATTTTATTTATTTAGTTAGTTATTTAGTTATTTGTTTGAGAGCAAGAAAGAGGGAGAGAGGGGAGAGAGAGAGAGAGAGAGAGATTGAGAGAATGGGCATACCAGGGCCTCCAGCCACTGCAAATGAACTCCGGATGCGTGCACCCCCTTGTGCATCTGGCTTATGTGGGTCCTGGAGAGTCAAACTGGGATCCTTTGGCTTTGCAGGCAAAAACCTGTATCACAAAGCAATCTCTCCAGCCCCTAATTAACATTCTTTAGAGATGAGTTTCCCTATTTAGTCTAAGCCTTTGGCAGAAAAGTTGCAATATCTTTCATGTTTCTCACATTGGCAGGTTGTCTTCCCAGTGTTCTAATCCCCCCACCCTGTGTTTCTGTAGCTTCGTTGTATAGCTGACTCTCTTCCAACTCTGCGTTTTGAAGACATGAGGTTTGTATCTATATCTTTGGGCTTTGATATCTACACTCCCAGGCATGTACTGATTTGCTGCATAGCTTGTAAGTTTCCACACTTGCCAAAATGAACAGAGTATGGTAAATCTTTTCCTAGGAGGGTGAGGCTGAGGTACTGTTGGCAACATACTGAAGTTTCAGTTCCCTTTATAGAAAGTGAAGTTTCTTGTGAGGTTCCTAGACACTAAAACCACATCAAGAGAGATGCTTTTTACTGAACACTTCAGTTGAAATTAATAAGAAAATGAATTCAGTGAACCTTTGTTTAACTCAGCTTTCACTCCATACTCTTGTCCCCCAGGCTCACCAGCCTAGTGAATATTGAAGGAGGCTCGGAAACAACCAGCATTTGCTTCTCCGTTCCTGAGTGTCTCTCAGCTGAGCATGGCACCATGTCTCACTAACGTCAAAAGGAATACAGGAATCTAGAAACCTCTGAAAATAATTGTTTTCCTGACCGAAAGAACAGATTAGTGTCCTTTCATTTATTTTCCTAATTAAGCATGGGCAGGAAATCTGGAGTTTCAACATCTATCTTGCAAGCATGAAGAGAAGGCTGAGAATCACATCTTTGATGTGGCTGATAGAGGTTTAAAGCCTACGCCAGCAGTATTCTGCCCCCAGATTTCTAGTGAGGAAATTTCTAAAACTAGCATATGGAGTTTAATAGGCTGATATAAATGTTTGATGCAATTAAGAACGAATAGACTACTAAACAATAATAATAAATAATACTCATGCAGGGAGTCGCACAGCCGCACACACACACTCACATATACACACGAATACATGCACACACTGCCATAGTTTTACATATATCCTAACACCAAGTAACAAACACAAATAGCACTGAAATGGCATACTATTTTTTTCCATTTATAAATTTTGCAATAAAACAGAAGAGTCCAGATAAAGAATTCTCTTGTGCATTGAAATGAAAATAAATAGGAAAATGTCTGAATTGCAATGAATCCAAATCTTAAAGTGTATCTCCTGGTGGAAAAATAAATGTCATCTTTAGGAATTATCCTAAAGAGTTAGTAAATGAGTATGTAGAGACATGCATATATTTATATTCTTTAGAGTATTATTTGAAACATAAATATTGCTTAAAGGAGATAAATGACATTTCCTGACTTTATCCAAGTAGTTAGTATGCAATAGTAGTAGATCTTTGTAATATTACATAGTGTTTCGTAGCCACATAGTACATTTGAGCCATGAAGAATTATTAAACTATTAATTAAAAAAATTTACAAAATTATTTGTATATATGCTGAAACATACACTATTTTAGAGTTATAATGGACTCATATTAAAAATTAACAATACAAGTAAATATAGGACAAAAATATCACAAGTGAAAAAAAATATTTAAAAAAAAAAGTAGAACAAAGCCATCACAATCACACAAACATACCCAGGAGCAAATGGAAGAGCTGCCAATGGCTAGACTGAGATAATTTTAACAAAAGTACAGCAAAGTATTGGGATGATAACCCAAAGTACAAAGTAAGTGTCTATGCATCAATGCCGATACAAAGAGATGACTGAATAAACAAATGGCTCACAGAGAAAACAGCTATGATGAAAGATTCTAAATGACATATCCCCAACTTCCTAAATGTGACTGCCTTCCAAGGAAGACACTAAGAAAACATCATTAAAAAGTAAAATTAGGGCGGGAGGGATTGCTTAGTGGTAAAAGCACTTGCCTGCAAAGGCAAAAGACCTGGGTTCACTTCCCCAGGACCCACGTTAGCCAGATGCACAAGAGATGGATGCATCTGTAGTTTGTTTGCTGGAAGTAGCTGGAAGCCCTGAGATGTCCATTCCCTCTCTCTCTCTCTCTCTCTCTCTCTCTCTCTCTCTCTCTCTCTCTCTCTCTTTCTCTCTCCCTCTCTCTGTCTGTCTCTCTCTGACTCTAGTAAATAAATAAAAATAAATATCAAAAAGACTCTGGAAATGTACTGGAAAGGGAGAAACAATATTTTAAAATATATTTTTTAAAAATTTAAGTAAATTTACAGAGAATACTGATGAAACTACTTCTAGCAAAGTGATGCTTCAGCCTCGAAACAACAACACTATTAGCCATATTGATAATATGTGCCCATGACACAATGTGGGGAGAATGACACTTGCCTCCTCTGTGACCTCCCTTCAACAACTGTAAGACCCCAGTCTAACTATGAGAGAAACTCCACTGAAATCTTATTAAATACAGATTCTATAAATGCGTAACCATTACTCCTCAGACTGTCAGGGTATTCACATACATCCAGAGTGTGAGAAAGTGTCACAAACAACAGGTGTCTAGTGAGACATGATGACTAAAGGCAATATTATTTCCTAGATGGGACTCCATAATGGGAATGGATATTAGAAAAAATTGAGAAGATATGTGCATCAGTGCATATTTATTAGTTGTTTCAAATGTAACATATAGAGATGTTACTAGTAGGGAAAAATTGGTGTGGTATATGTATGATGCGTTTGTATCTTCATAATGATTCTATAAATCAAAAATTTAAAAAAAACACAGTAACTTGGGCAGTGAGCATAAGACAAGATGACCCTAGCTGCTGGGCAGTGTTAGAACAAAACCCTCAAAGAAGTGGGGTGATCCACTGCAGGCAGAAGAAACCACAAATAAATGCCGGGGCAGGAGTGCAGTGCAGTGTTTGAACACGCGTCTGTTGACATCATGAACAGAGAGGGATGAGAAGCCAAAGATTAGAAAGAGTTAAACTGGCAGAACTTTTTTGTTTGTTTGTTTGTTTGTTTTTGGTTTTCTAAGGTAGGGTCTCACTGTAGCTCAGGCGGACCTGGAATTCACTATGTAGTCTCAGGGTGGCCTCAAACTCAAGGCAATCCTCCTACCTCTGCCTGCCAAGTGCTGGGGTTAAAGGTGTGCACCACCACGCCTGGATGAACTTTTATGTTACACTGTATGGGGTGTCACTTTCATGGGTGGGTGGGGTACCATTTGGCTGGAGCCACATTGTCCTGCTTGAGTTCCTCTGGGGAAGTGAGGTTTTCCTCACTATCCTGGGTCAATGTTGGTGTCTGGGGGAGAGGGCTAGTTGTTCCTCAGCTGAGGTTCAGAAGGGCACGCAAACTATCACAATAGAAAGCGTGGCTTCTACGATTACAAACCTAGTCAAGCATAACCTACGGGAAGTGTGGCTAAAAGAATTCTTTCAACTCTCCGTTCCCACAGCAGGAGGTCGTTTCTCATTTTGGGCCAAGGCAGAGTGGTGGCAGGTCTGAGGAGGGGAGAGAAGGGTGGAAAGAGAGAAATCTGAAATTCTGATGTTCAGAAATTACAAAAGAAGCCAATGAATGGCTTGTTCGACAGTTTTTATAAGCATTGCAATATTTTAAGGGAGGCTTCCATTTAAAGTTGTCCTACCAAATGTCTGTAGCTGACGTTCCTCAATTATTTCACCATAAATTTAGAAAAAATTGACATCTTATTTAGTGTCGCGAGCAGTCCCCCCGTTACACCTTCTTACATCTTTGGTTTAGGCCTCAATTCAGAACTCAGTATGGAATATTGTTAGTACTGTTCACAACAGGTCAATTCTATAGAGTCAGTTAACAATGATAAAATGATCAATTTACTCATTAAATCAGTCTGTGTGTACTGTACAAGCTGTGTAAACTTTCTCTAAAATTTTTAAAGACAAGACACTGAGTGTCTCCACAATAAAAGGGTCTCACAGGCTCTCTAAGTAAAGGGCTGTTTTACAATTGCTATTGATTTACATTTCTTTCATTTTCTAAACTTTCTAAAATAAATGTGTTATAAATATAAATAACATAAAGATGATTTTTAGGGCTTAAGGCATAGAAAATAGCATGGAACATCTAGAAGAAAGTTAACTTCTATTTGATTGCAATTTCCTTCTAATCAGCAAACGGTAGAAAAATAAATGTTTGGCAGCTGACTCATTATCGTTAATGATTGCCTTGTTTCAGAAGAGTCAGATAAATTGTCTATGAATTTTGAGTACATTTTTAAAAATTCTCACTCACTGAAACATTTTCTAGGAGCTTTACAATGATTCAAAATATAATCAAACATAATTAGGAAAATTACCAAAGGAAAATATATAGAAGATATATTACCATTTGGACAACAGACCATGAATAGTCAATAAAACTACTGTATTATGCTTTTGAATTTAAGATTAAGGATTGACTTTATATGCCAGTAAGATGTAGAACAAGAATCTCTAAACTATAGACATGTAACTTTTTTTCTTTTTAGGCCAGGTTGACCTGGAATTCACTATGTAGTCTCAGGTAGACTTCGAACTCACGGCAGTCCTCCTACCTCTGCCTCCCAAGTGCTGGAATTAAAGGCGTGCGCCACCACACCCGGCAACAAGTGACTTCTTGTACGTGAAACGATATACCAGGAAGTCAAGCAAGCAGAAGACAATGTGAATAAACCCTGTGACAAGGATGCTACTTGCTTACTAAGCTTTGTTCATGCAACTCAAACGAGAAAAACCACTTTCAGCACAAAGAACACTGCATAAAAGAGGGGCTGGAGGGATGGCTTAGCAGTTAAGGCACTTGCCTGCAAAGCCAAAGGACCAAGGTTCATTTCCCCACGACCCACATTAGCCAGATGCACAAGGGGGCGCACGTGTCTGGAGTTTTGCAATGGCTGGAGACCCTGGCGTGCCCATTCTCTGTCACTCTCTGTGTCCCTCTCTCTCTCTCCTTCTTTCTCTGTCAAATAATAATAAAAATAAAAAGAATACGTGGTGCACTCCTTTAATCCCAGCACTCTGCAGGCAGAGGTAGGATGATCACTTTCCATTTGAGGTCAGTCTGAAAGCATGTAATGAACTCCAGGTCAGCTTAGGATAGAGCCAGACTCTACCTTGAAACAACAAAAAAGAATGTGTGGAAAAGAAAAGGGTATAACATACAACATTCCACATTTACTCTCTGTGTCAGTTACCTTTTTGCTGCTGAGAGAAAAACGTGTACCTGACAAAAGTCAGGTGAAGGGAGGAAGGGTGGTTCCAGGCCACAGCCCCCCGGAGCAGGGAAAGCATGGCGGAGCACGCTGGTCACATTCAGTGCAACGGTGAGGAAGCAGAGTGATGAAGCTGGAGCTCAGCCAGCCCTCTCTTACTATATAGTGCAGGACTGCAGCCCTTGCAATGGTGCTGCCCAAAGTTAAGATGGTTCTTCTCACATCAATTATTCTCATCAAGGTAATTCCTCACAAGCACAGCCTGAGGCTAACCTAGTTGACATAATTCTGCACAGGTTATTCTAGGTCCTTTCAACTTGACAATCAATGCAAACCAAAACAAGTCCAACCCCTTGACGCCCAAGCATGCTGCATTTATGTCAGAAACTTCCGTAGGCTCAAAACACATTCAGTATAACTTCAGAAGTTAGTCTTTGACAATTCCGACGCCGCTTAAAAGTATCAGTGCGGGGCTGGAGAGGTGGCTTAGCGGTTAAGCACTTGCCTGTGAAGCCTAAGGACCCCGGTTTGAGGCTAAATTCCCTAGGATCCACATTAGCCAGATGCACAAGGGGGTGCACGCTTCTGGAGTTCATTTGCAGTGGCTGGAGGCCCTGGTACGCCCATCTATTCTCTCTCTTTCTTTCTGTCTCTCTCTGCCTTTCTCACTCTGTCACTCTCAAATAAATAAATAAAAAATGAACAAAAAATTTAAAAGAAAAAGAATTACAGCTGAAATGACTACAGTCTCTGGGCTTAGCATTTTAAATCTGCTCACATTTCTTTGCCTACCAAACTTTTCATGTTTCATATATTTCAGCCCTGCCTGTATTTTGGTGATTTTCGCTGTAAATTTTCTTAAGGCAGCTTAAAGAAGCCACAGTACAGAGTCAAATTTATTCTGTCTTGAAATTTCCTCCACCAAACACAGTACTCCATTAATATGATATAATATATATATATATATATATATATATATATATATATATATATATATATATATATATGTATATATATGTATATAGAGAAAGAATGGGCAAACCAGGTCCTCTAGCTGCTGGAAACGAACTCCAGATGTATGTGCTACCTTGTGCATCTGGCTTCTGTGGGTACTATGGAATCAAACCTGGATCATTAGGCTTTGCAGACAAGTGCCTTAACCTCTAAGTTTTTTCTCTAACTCCTCCATTACTTTTAAATTTAACTTTGTTAAAGTTCCCAGGACACAGAGAGAGTATATACAGTTTTGTTGTTTTGTTTTGTTTTGGGTTTTTTTGTTGTCATAATCACACACAAACAGCCTCTAGCTCACTTATTCCCTTCTGGAGCCCATGTCAGTTAACTTAAGATATGCCCTCATAGAAGCCAAGCATGGTGGTGCATGCCTTTAATCCCAGCACTCAAGAGGCAGAGGTAGGTGGATCTCTGTGAGTTCAAGGCCACCCTGAGACCACACAGGGAATTCCAGATCAACCTTAACTACAGAGTGAGAGCCTACCTCGCAAAAACCAAAATAAATAAATAAATAATAAATTAAAAACATATGTCATCATAGAAATTTCTAGAAGCTAAACTAATCTATGCAATCCCTTTGGTTGTTCTAGGTCCAGTCAAGTTGGCAATTAATGTAAGCCACTACATCTTTTAATGATGAACAACAATGAGCAAAAATCTTCCTGTGAAGATAAATGTCCCTCCATGGAATTCAAAGTCTATTTTCATGAATGGACCCAATATGGAAGCCTATTAAAGTCTCATTAGTAATTAAATATTTTTTTTAATTTTTATTTGAGAGAAGAAGAGAGGCAGAGGGAGAAAATGGGCTTGCTAGGGTCTCCAGCCACTGCATACGAACTCCAGACACATGTGCCACCTTGTGCATCTGCATTACGTAGGCCCTGGGGAATCGACCATGGGAGTCTTTGGCTTTGCAGGCAAGAGCCTTAGCTGCTAAGCCATCTGTCCAGCCCTAAACTTATATATATTTGTGTGTGTGTGTGTGTGTGTGTGTGTGTGTGTGTGTGTGTGTGTGTATGCATGTATTTGCATGGGCATATGTGCATGGAATGTGGAGACAAAGAACAGCCTCAGATGTCATTCTATAAGAATGTTGTCCTTTTTTTTTTTTGGAGAAAGAGGATCTTTTATTGGCCTGGAACTCACCATTTATGCTACACTGGCTGGTCAATGCCAGAATGGGACCCCCCATTCCAGTGTCAAGATTAGAATCATGTGCTCCACAACCCATTTTTATATAGGTTCTGATGATTAAACTCGCACAGGTCCTCGAGAGCGATCTCCCCCAGACCTGTTTACGTGTTTGTATCTGTTCAGTTTTTATTTCTGAATTTTCACATGCAATGTTCATAATATGTTTACGTGTATATATTGTTTTTATATATTTTATACTGTATTGTATATTGCTTATATTATTGCTACATTTTAGCCATAAAATAATTTTCTTCTTTCACTATGTATATGTGCTCATATTCAGAGAAATATATGCACACCTCTATCTATAATATTTTTACAACACTTTCTAATTACAGAGTACAGTTTAATAATTAGGAATACAGATAAAGGTTTCCTCTAACCACACCTACCATTTTCACATTCAGGAGGACCAAAATTCTTGGTTTTCTTTATACTCAGCTAGGGACACATTTTTTTAAATGTTGAATATTTTGAAATTTTGCTTATAAAGTTAAACTGATTTACATGTTACATCAGAAAATCAGCTAAGGCTAATGAGCCTGACTATGCTTGTCTTTTGAGAATGATGGTAGCTATTTCCTCAAACAAATAAACAAAGCCTCAGGGTAACTACTATATCAGACACAGTAACCCGCTCAGCTACTTTAAGATAAAACCATAGCAAATGTCTTCGGCCAGAAATTGTTCATGTGAGAAATTTCTCTTCCTTCATTATAACCAGGAAAAAAAAATAATGTACTTCACATCATGTTAAGAACATAATTTTCAGTAAGTCTTGGTTTTGTTTATTAATCTTGAAGCTTTAGCAATTTAGAAAGTTAGGAATGCTAAATGCTGGTCATTGAAAAATTCATACATATGAATAAGCCTAGCTTCTGAAATAAGTAAATTATTACTATAATCCTTTTGTGAGTTTATAAGTATATCATACAAACTATATAACAAAATGTTTATTTTAAATTTAATGATCATAAATATCTTGGTTGATAATAAAATATATTTATGCTCCTTTTTTCTGAGCAACTTAATTATTAGTTAATTCTATTCCAAATTTCTGAGATACTATCAGTATAATTATAAATGAGAGCACAAGCTCTCATTCCCTTGTCTCTGTTAACAATCTAGCCAGAAGTACAAATTTAAACTGAATGATTTCTTGGGTCATTTCACCCTCAACCTACCCCAGGAACATCTCATTTACTAATCCATATTTTTAAAATCAATTTAAAAATCATGTGAAGGACAGTAAGATCAAGAACAGAAAGAAAGCCCATGAGCCAAAGACTTAAGCAATTTAATTTGTTCTCTGAAATCTTAGGTACATAGTTAGTTTAAAACAGAGATAAAGGGGCTGGACAAGTGGCCTAGCAGTTCATGAGGTCTTTGAATGGTTAATTACCAAACATGCAATAAGATTCTTTAATTCGCCAGGGTGTGGTGGTGCACGCCTTTAATCCCAGCACTCTGGAGGCAGAGGTATGAGGATCACCATGAGTTTGAGGCCACCCTGATACTACATAGTGAATTCTAGGTCAACCTGGATCAGAGTGAGACCCTACCTCGAAAAACCAAAATCAAAACAAAACAAAAAAAGATTCTTTAATTCATTTTTAATTAAGAGGAAAATGTTAATTGAAAATCAAAAGATAAATTAGGACATTGAGCTAGCAGACTATCCAGAAATAATAATTGACAGCAAGGGATCATGTGGGAAAATACCATATCTCAGCACAGCATTGAAACATGTCTCCTTTGAGACTTAGCTCTCAGGTGTGGTTAAGTCAGGAACTAGGGGCCAGGGTCTCCAGAGTCAACAAAGCTCTACTGAGTCAGAGGCTCTGGATTATTTGTCTCATAAACTCAGGAACATTTAAAGATTAAAGAAATGGTGACAAGGCTCTGTGTCTTGGTCTCTGGCAGGGGCAGCAGCAAGGGCAAGCCTGTTGATGTGCCAGGGATTGTCTTCTCTTGCTGTTTCTCCCCCTGACTGCCTAAGAAACCGCTTTCCCTTGCTCAAGACAGCACTGAGAAAATTTCCTGGAGGGCAGAATGTGAAGAAGCATAAATTCAGTGAAGAGGTTGAAAGATACAATAGGATCCTTTCAAGAGGAGATAGCACAAGTTGCAGTGAGGAGTGGATCCTTAGGAGTGATGATGCTCTACAGTTAATGAGCAAAGTGGATAAGAGCCGGGAAAACTGACAAACAGCAAACTGGATCCACAGAATGACAGGACAGGAATGAAAACATTTTAAACCACTTACAAGAACAGGTATACAAAAAAAGAACGTACTTATTCCAATGACCTCTTCATTGCTTCTTCTGTGTTTTAATTGCTCCTCAAGGAATTTAAAGTTTGTGCATTTTCTGTTTTTTTATTAAGTAGAAACTTGCTATGGACACATCATGTGTTGGTACTGTCGTTCCCCTCCTCCCTGTCCCCACTCCACTGAGGGCCCTCCTTAGTGGGATTGCTGGGGTCAGCATGGAGCTGTGGATTGGGAGTTGTGAGAGCAGCAGTCACTGTGGGAGGGGGCAGTGTTTTTGGATATTCCCTCCCACCCCGTGGCTCTTACGATCTTTCCACTCAACACTAAAGTAGACTTAAAGCACGCTCACCAAGACTCAGGGAATTTTGCAGAAGATGGGGCGGAAAGAATTACTCCTTGTGTCTTTCTGGTATGTATTACTTTTATTTCAAAATTCTTTTTTTTTTTTTCTGTTTTTTTGAAGAAGGGTCTCACTCTAGCCCAGGCTGGGCTGGCACTCACTCTGTACTCCCAGGCTGGCCTTGAACTCATGGCAATACTTCTACCTTTGCCTCCCAAGTGCTAGGATTAAAGGTGTGTGCCACCACGGCCAGCCATTTCAATTTTTGTTTTTTTACAAGCAGATCTACTACCAACAAATCCCCTCAAATTTTGTTTGTCATAAGACAAACAGTCATTAATTTTAAAACATATTTTATCGGGCTGGAGAGAAGGCTTAGCAGTTAAGACACTTGCCTGTGAAGTCTAAGGACCCAAGTATGATTATCCACTGCCTGCCTGAGATAGATGTTCAAGGGAGGACATGCACTGGGAGTGCATTGCAGTGGAAGGAGCCCTGATGTACCCATTCTCTCTACCCACCTCTTTTTCCCTCTCTTTCTCAAATGAACAAAGTTTTCATTTAAATATATATAAATAAATGAATATATATACACATATATATTATTCATTTATCCTGCACATACATACATATATATATATATATATATATATATATATATATATATATATATATATATATATATATAAATTCATTTATTTGTTTATGTACAAGAACAGACAGAAGGGGAGAGAGAATAGGTGCAGCAGAGTCTCTAGCCACTGCAAATGAACACCAGAGGCATGTGCCACTTTGTGCATCTGGCTTTACCTGGGTACTGGAGAACAGAACCAGGATCTTTAGGCTTTGTAGGCAAATGCCTTAGCTGCTGAGGCATCTATCCAGCCCTTCCTTCTACTTAATTTTTGAGGGATTATTTTGCAGGTATAGAATTCTAGAGGTTCTCTCTTCTCTCTCTCTCTCTCTCTCTCTCTCTCTCTCTCTCTCTCTCTGAATTTTGCACACCATTTAGGGTTAAAGAAGATGTGGCACATATATACAATGGAATTCTACTCAGTGGTAAGGAAAATTGAAATAATGAAATTTTCAGGAAAATAGATGGACTTGAGGCGGAAAATCATACTAAGTGAGGTCACAAAGGCTCATAAATAGAAATACCGCATACTTTTTTTTTTTCTCATATGTGGTTCCTAACCTGGAACAGCTTCAGCTGACTGCAGGCAGTCGTAAGTGTCAAGACCACTGACATGGGAGAGGAATGAAGCTAGAAAAAAGAAGGAGTAATAGGGAGGAAAGGACCAGTCAATAAACAAGCTGAAGAAGAAAGAAAGAAGAAGAGAGAAAGAGAAAGAAAAAAAGAAAGAAGAGAAAAGGAAAAAAAGAAAACAAAAGAAAATACAGGGCATGGAAAGGTCTTTGGGAGAAGGGGGTAGGGAGGATTACACAAAACTAATGTCAACATGAATCGGTTCCATTGAATCCTTCCTCCTGGATAGCATACAGCAAGGTATAGCTGTCACGAGGCGAAGGAGACCCAAACAGAAGAGCTCGACGGGAGGTAGAGAAAGCTTAACCCTACACGCACGGACTTTGGCTGACAAATCTAGCCTTTTCCCTCATGTGCCATGCCGGCTGCACCCTGACTTCTGTGCCTCCCAGGCCTGATAATTCTCTCTGCTACTCATCTACTCTCCTTCATCATTGCTGCATACTTACCCAGGGAGCCCTTCCAAATGCCGGGAGTTTAGGATTTTGTGAGTTACTATGCACCAATGCCACCAGACCACCTTCATCCACTGTTGCTCATTCCATACTGCTTCATGGGGACCTTGGGGACCAGGGCTACTCGCCTGTCTCACTCAGACAGGAAGTAACATGGCATCATCCAAATGAACTGAAATCCTTGCAGGCCTGCGTGGCAGAGCACGCAGCCACCCGTGTGAAACTGCAGTGATGCACGCAGTCCGACTCAGTCATCGTTGTCCGGGAGTACACACGTGTCTCTCCTCCTCTGAGCCCACAGGCTTTGCTTCACAGCCCTACTTCCCTGGCTTTAGTTATTAGTTTAACATCACCCAGGATACTGTTTGCAATAGTTCATTTAGGGCTAGGGCAAACTGAAAGCTTTAAGTAATCCCCTCATGTGCTACGTTTTAAGGAGAGGTGCCTACTGGGCCCTGTTGTGAGAAAACTGTAATAGTGAGCCCCGACTACTTAGATTTAGAGACGTTCTCTTCCTTACGTTTCATCACTCTCTCCTCTAAACACCTGTCCCAAACCAAGAGCTTTCCTTCTTTAACCATCTCTCTGTACTAAACATTGGAAAACATTTTAATGTCCAAATGTAGCAATTTAATATGTTAGGGAATAGACAAAAGTGCAGTTTCAGGGTTGGGGGATAGATCAGTTGTTAAAGGCACTTATTTGCCAAGCCTGCCCTATTGGGGTTCAATTCCCCAACCACCCACATAAAGCCAGATGGGCATTCATTTGTACAGTGAAAAGACACTCCAGCATACCTTGCTGACCTCTCAAAACACACTTGCAAACAGACAAATGTTTTCAAAGTGAAGTTTGCATAGCTTTGTAGTTTTTGTTTTTTTCCTAATATTGCTCTCTCACAAAAACCTCTATGTACACTAATCACTCTGTATCTGGAGGAAACACCTCTGCAGGCTACACTACTGAACTCCATATTTTTCTTGTACATAAGTGTCTAAGATAAAATTTAATTTAAACTGGGCAAATAAGTGGTTTAACAAAATAATTATCACAACAATATTCTATAACAAAAATTATGTGAATATGGTCTATATCCAAAACAAAAGGTCACTATTAGTATATTAGTATGTGAACGGCCTGGGTGGACTGAAGTCTGGGAAAGCCATGCTGTGGGCAGCGGGGCTCCTCTCCACCACCTCCGCCACCTTCACCACCCCTCCAGGGGTGATGGGACAGCAGCCCGGCACCCAATAGCTTCATGTTCTTGATGCTTCAGGAATCATTCTGGGAGATGATTTTTCATACAGTTAGTTTTGGACAAAGATTTAATTCAAACAGCACAGAAATACAGCTTGACCTAAGTGAACAGGTTGAGAATTGTTGTGGAAAATGTTCCCCCTTTCCATTCTCAGTTTAAAGAGACACAGAATGTGGGTGGGACTGAATGAATGCCACATAATTTTGAATTTCATATCAAGTCCCAAGCAACACAAGTTGTATACCCTTCAATCAAAGTAAAAATTACAGCCTTGAGCTACATTTCTATGAGAGAGAGGCAAATGTTGTGATTTCTAAACTGAAATCAAATTTAACTGAAATGACTTAATAAAACGATGCTATCATTATGAATGTTGCACTTTTTCTTACGGTTTGATTAGTCTAGACACCTGAGTTGAGAAATGACTGCTGTTTGATACTTCAAAGCTCACTTTTCACTTTTGATTAAATATTTATGTTAAATGTAGATGACTTAAAATGGGTTCCAATCAAGGCTTTTGCAGGCTGGGTATGTCAGAGAATCGGTCTGAGGCAATGTCACCTGAAGTTCCAACCCCCTCAGAAAGGTGCCCTCAGATACCATTCCTTACCTAGAAGCACTGAAGGTCAGTTTCCATGGTCACATCCAAGGAACTTGGCATCTAGTGATTCCCAGGCATTCTCAGAAAGAATCACAAGCAAGCTTGTCTCACTGTCCCTGCACTTTGAGACAACAGAACATCTTGAGATCAGCTCTTCCATATACCCCATATTTTCTATAGGTGCAATTTCAGAAAGACCTTATAAAACAAGTCCAACCATTACTCTTATTTTACAGATGGTTTCATTCTTATTTTTGTTCCTACTTGCTCGAGAATTAGAGAATTAATTTCGCGACAATCCTATGCCTGTTAAAACTGTACGATATTTGCATGGATGTTCTGGGAGAGAGCATCAGTGTCTATCCCTTGCTGAGGTCCAGACCTTGCAAACATGTGCATTTCCCTTTGTATCTTTTCAGTACCACACTAAATACAAGGATGGTCACACCCCAGCGATTTCCTCCATGGCCCCTTCAAATATCAAATTGACAAATGCTTGATTCTTTTATATAAAATAGCATAACTTTTGAACATCACAGAGATACATCTTCCAATGACTTCAAACCATCTCTAGATTACTTGTAATATCTAATGCAACACAGTGGTACTCTGGTGATAAGACAAAAACCTGCAAGCCGGCTATGATGGCACATGGCTTTAATCCCAGCACTTGGGAGGCTAAGGTGGGAGAGATGCTGTAAATTTGAGACCAGCCTGAGACGACATAGTGAACCCAGGTCAGCCTGGGCTAGAATGAGACCCTACCTCAAAATAGAGATGAAAAAAAGAAAAAGAAAAATACGTAGACATGTTAAGTACTGAAACAACTGCTTTTAAGTTGTTTTTTGAGGTGTTTTTTTATTTGTTTGTTTTTTTCCAGATAGGGTGTCACTTTAGCTCAAGCTGACCTGGAATTTCCTGTGCAGTATAGAGCTGGCCTTGAAATCACTGGGATTTCCTACCTGTGCCTCCTGAGTGCTGTGATTAAAGGCATGTGCCACCATGCCAGCCTTATTCGAGTATTTTGACGCACAGTTGATTAAATTATACATGCAGTTGCTCAGATTCCGTTGGTTGACTCTTCTGTCTGTTCTGCACCTGCCCAGCATCTCACTGCGTCTACACAGGGCAACAACTCAGACCAGCAAATTAACATTCTCACTGATTTGAATCTCTACACAGAACCTTGTTTACTCTGCAAGTACCCCTTAAGGCTTTTATGATTTTGTTTTGAATTTTTGTATCCTGATACAAAGACATGTAAAATATTAATTTATTGCAAAAAGTTCATAGTTATTTCACAATAACCAAGAAACAGATTTAAAAAAAAAAAGAAAGAAAGAAAGGTGAAAGAGCTCTAATTGTACCCTCTCTTGCTCAGGAGGAATTGGTAGTATAAACGCTGTAGAATATACCTCCTGGAATTAAAATCTCTTCTATGGCTTTCCGTTATTGAGAACATAAATTCCTCTCCTTAGAACTCTAGTCCAGATCAGATCTTCCCTTCTTATATCATTGCAAATAAGAGTCTAGGCTCTAATGTAACATGAGGAAATATTATGCATGTGTGCCCTTGTTTTGTTGAGCCTGTTAATTTTTTAAACTGGAGGTTAAGCAATACTTCCTGTAGCTTTATTACTTGAAAAAAATAAAAATAAAACCACTCAAGGCTTTAGAGTAGTCTGGTCTAGTAGCATGCTATCTGGTACAAACTCGGTTATTTAAAAATCCAAACTCCAGTTATGATCAACTGAATGGGAAATTAGTAGACTTTAATTGAAGCAGCACCATTACTTTCTGCCGTGCTGTCTCTGTCTTTGTCTTATGTCCGTTCTGATGATCTCAGAAGTCAGGCACTTCTGCTCAATAATTGAGCAATCATTAGCATTGATTCATCATAATTTCAATTTATATGTAATTTTGGTTTAAAGTTGCACAAGGTTTTCTTTTTTGTTTACTCAGTTTATATATGACCCACTTACAAATTTCTTGAATGAAAATGTTTTCGGTATTGTGTACTTTTTACCACCTAGGTCACAAGACGTAACTTGCTCCCCAGGCCTTTACCTGGATTCTTCCAGGATCACTCTCCTACTTGTGTATAGGACTAGAGATAAGGCTACTGCAGATGGCTATTGGGCCTTGGTGTGACCACAGGAAGTGGACAGCTAACATCTATCCACATCCACATCTATCAACTTATCTAGTATATGGTTTTCAGTTATTCCTTTAACTATGAATGTGTCTGGGAAGATATGCTGTTAAGACATGCTTAAAACCTGCTTGGCTCCGCTGTAGTATTAGGGTAGGGTCAGGTACATGAACACATTGCTACTGCAGCAATGGGAGTGCATCTCTTGTTCACCTGGAGCCTCCGGAATGTGGGTAGTTGGCTCCAACACACTGAAGCCCTAAGGCCTCTCCCTAGCCTATCGGTTATTGTCCCCTTTCCCGAAGATTGAATGAGGAGTAAGGCAGGCAGGCAATGCACAGCAAGTCCACTAATACAATGTCCCACTCATGTAATAAGCCTGAGTCCCCTGTGCTTTCTAGAGAGTCTGGGAAATCAAGGCCCTTTTCTTATTACCACACCTGCCAGGCTTGTCTGTAATGTATAAGGTAGAGGAAAAATGTATGCATTCCTCTGCCCTGTCTTTCCCACCATCATCAGTATTTCAACAATAGTAACAACACACTTTTGCTTTTATTTATACAATATCTCCCTTTTGAAGCTATGTGATTTTAAATTCCTGGAAAAATACATAATTTGTGCAGATTACTTAAGGATCTAGAACTTTTAAAATCCTGGACTATACTACCAAATTACAAAACTGATTTTATTGAATGTCATAATATCTGTGTGAATATATATATATATAATGTTAGTAATATATCAGTAGTTTGTCTGATGGTTTGAACTAAAAGAGAACTAATATAATTTCAAAATACAGTTTGGACCTAAGGTCATGAACAGAAGCATTCTACTTCATTCTCAGACACTGACCTGTACCCATAATACTCTGCTCTATGATGACTCAGATATAAGAATGATGAGGTAAATCCTTTGGAATTCAAAGAACAATGTGAGGAAGAATGAAGGTGCCAGGGCAGATTAAAAAGAGTACAAAAGGAACTAAATAGGAGCTGCCAAGTTTTAATGATAGGAATCTAGGACAATGTGATTCCTCTTGACCATTACTTATGGTAGACTTGATTTTATTTTTAATATTTTAATACTATGTCATTCATTGTGAAAAGTATTCCAGCACAGTAAATCATGAAATGAAAATAAAGCCTACAATTTCAATTAACAAGTTTTAAATGTGTACTCATTTGATCAAATTCTCATTTGCAGTGAACATGTTTTGCTCATGTAAGGTTTGACATTAACATTTCTTTAATTAAATACTAATATTTAATAAACTACGTTACATTTATAATATTAGTTACCAGGAGTTTTTCTCTCTCAAGCATTTGTCCCTCTATGTTCATGTCTACTGTCCTGTTTCCCAACTCTTCCCCACGTTTCCTCCCTCTAAACCTCATTCTAGCTGCCTGCCATCTTCTGCTGACTCTTACTCCAGCTCACTTACAAATCATTCAAAGGTAGCTTATTCATATGAGAGAAAACTAAAGATGATATGAAAAAGTCACATAGAAACCTACTTCTTTGTTAGTTAAAATATATACACACAGACGGAGAAGTTATCAGTCCCTTTCTGGGATGAAGAATGCATTATCCTAAAGCTATAGCTTATTGCTAGTTGATTCCAATGCCAGATAAATCCCCCAGTGAGTTGCTGATTAAAAAAAAAAAAAAAAAAAAAAAAAGGTCCATGAGGCTTCCCTAGCAAACCAGACTATTGTTGGTGGTTTTAGTTACCCATAAGAACTAGATGGTAAGAACCTACTGCTAAAGAGGTTACATGCTGTGGTAGCAAAACACTGAGAAATCAAATGAACTAAGCTCGAATCCACCTCCCTGCTGGCTAGCTGCCATAGAGCTTGAAAGTGGTGTGTAAGCAACAGACTCTGCAAGCTACATAATCACCCAGTCACAGTGGCACATAAGTTATGGAGGTAACCAACTCTCTACTTGAAGCCCATTCAATGGGACGGAATTCATGCCTGGTATTGAAAATTGAGTCAAAAGCCTGAGGTTTGGAAGGACATAGGTTCTAGAGAGAAGCTATCACTATTGTTTGCTAAACAGATCCATTAAACTTATAAAACTGCTTTCTAAATGTATATGCTTATGTGCATTGATTAACGCTGTTCACACGTTTGATTACTGAAGTTTCTTTTTCCATATGTCAATGACAACTGGGGAGACCCGAGAGATTTTGCAAGGTGATGAGAAGTTACACTTGACTGTTCAACACTGGTTGAGACATCTGCATTAGATCCATATGGGCTCAGAGACCGTTTCCTAGGAAGTGGCAAACAAAAACAATCATTAGTGCTGTTCTCTGGGCTGGCATGATAAGCTTCCTTATGGTTTCTTATGGAGATAGTGCTAGGTACCTTAGAGATTCAAAACTTATCAAAGCCAAAAATAAAAAGCTGTTGAGAGCTCAGCACTGAAGGAGATGCCTCTGTCACGCCCTCCGAGATTCAGGGACATCACAGAATAAGAGAGCAGAAAGAAGGTAAGAACCATAGGTTGAGAAGCACTTGGGACATTGTTCTCTGGAGAGGACCTGACTGATGCGCTCTTGTTCTCACAGTGGTTGTTTTGCCTCCACAAGGCTTGCAAAGTTCTGAGCCCATCAATATGTGACATGGAGCCAGGAAGACATGGAAGAAGGAGGAGGACAAAAGAATGAGATAAAAATAGAGGAAGGACTACTTGCTTTGTACGTCCCCCCTCCCTTTGGTTATTTGAGGTAGAGACTCCTTCTAGCCCAGGTTGACTGGGAATTTATTATGTAGTCTTAAAGTGGCCTTGAATTCTCAGTGATCCTCCTGCCACTGCCTCCTGAGGGCTGAGATTAATTTTGTGTACCAGAACGCCTGGTGAGGAAGGACTACTTGAAAACAGGAGGGTGGTCAGTGGAACAAAGGTGGAACAGAGGCGGGAGAGGGTGAACAAAAGAGGCTAATGGGTTGGGAATATGACCAAGTTATGGTATGTTCATGTGTTTAAGGTTCTCAATAAAAATATTAAGAAAAAGAATACTTATCCCCAAAACGCTTAAGGGAAACATCATAAGCATCATTAGTTATAAACATGGAGGAAATGTAGAAAAAACATAACTAGAAACATGAAACCTAGTTCCAAGGACAAGATACAGTACAGCTTGTTATGTAAAAAGATATATCATATATTTTAAAATTAATGACTGTGTCCCCAGAACCTTGCAACATCAGTGCTAACCCTGAGAAGAAAAATGGGTGATAAAGGCATAAAGTATATGTACCTTAAATTATGACCTCATAGGACTTCAGTGAGATGAACTACAACCAGCCTCTCAGTTTTGTTCAACTTGTCTACTTTTATGGATTTTTTTTTTTGTCTTTGACAAAGTTTGTCATTTCAAATGGGTTGATAGATACATCTTATCTTTCCTGTTCCCGACAGCATCTCACCTTCCAGCAATAGCATCTCACCTTCCAGCAAGGATTGACACAGGTAGATCTCGTTTGCACAAGTCTGTTCATTTTCAATTATTATTAAGACATAAACTTAAGTCTCCTAAATAACTGGAGCTCCCTTAATTGCAGCATTTAATGGCAGCCTAAAATATTATGAAAATGGTGCAAGTTTTATCAATTAAAACTTTAAATGACATAGCAAAACTCTTTAAAAAAATGTTATCAGCCAGGCATGGTGGTACACACTTTTAATCCCAGTACTTGGAAGGAAGAAGTAGAAGGATTGCTGTGAGTTCGAGATGGCACCCTGAGACTTCATAGTGAATTCCAGGTCAGCCTGAGCTAGAGTGAAACCCTACATCAAAATAAAAAATCAAAACACAAAAACCAAAAGACAAAAAAAAGAAAATGTTATCCCTTAAAAGGGTTAAGCCTATATAGCTTTGTGTACATTATACCATAGTTTTGCAGATGCATCTGGACAGACCAAAGAAAGAAATCTTTAGGCTTGTAGACTGTCACACCATTTAAATTGGTCATTTCTAGATAAATAAAGAAAACCACTGTGTGAAGGTTTCTAGAAAAGGGAGGGAATGGTTTTGAAGACTTTTAGCTGAATGTAGAAGAAGAAGCTTAGAGAAACTTTAGGGAAGAAGGAAACCTTATATACACTCATGAGAATAGACACTGTGGTACTTAACCTTGGTTTTAAACTCCACTAGATTGAGAAGTATGTGGAGATTAGTAAAGCCCATGTCAGGGTGTACCTGTGGATATTTTCCAGGGCTTATTACATCATATGTGCTGATTTTTAATGGACTGAAAGTTTTAATGAAATGGTAGAACAATGGACTGCTTCCTATCCACCATGACGTGAAAGGCTCCAACACATTCATTTGCCATCAGGATTGAAACCCCTGAAATACATTTTTCTTCCTTAAATTGTTTCTGTCAGTGTTTTTTCCACAGAGTCTGACTATTACACCCTCTAAGTGAACGGTAAGATATATTCTTTTTTTCCTTTCTTTGAAATCTGTTCTCAAGCATTCAGCTCCAGTGATGTCCTTGGGCAAGTATAGTCAAGGTAAGAGAAGTAATAAAGAGGTTACTGTGGGCATGTGGGGTCCGAACATGCAGGTGCATCAGACTCCCTGACCCTAGCGGTGAAATATGCACCCAAAACCTTTGCAAGATTATCGAATTGTTTGCCACCTGGGAATTTCATATGTAAAATCAACATGGTTCAAGGGGAAAAGAGGCAAACCCTCTCACGACTCAGATACTTATTAGTGAAAATGGAAATTGAGTAGCCTGATTTTTCATCAACTTATGAAATTAAATCAATACCTTAGAAGGAACCAAAATGCTAATGTAATAATGACTTCACTGTGACTTTCTTGGTCTGTAAATAATAGCTGTGTGGATATCATTCATTCTTGCCTTTTCCCATTGGACATTCTCTCTATGTACCTTCTGTGGTGTGTGTTTTAGTGGGTGCTTGTGTGTCTAGCATGCTCTCTGGATTGAAGGCTGCCTTATCTCCTTTTTCCTGTTTACTCTCCCTTGCCCCTTTTTCTTTCGTATGTAACCACCATCGATATTCCCACCTTAGTAAACAAGGTGTGTGTGTGTTTCTTGTGGTGAGTTCATAAGAAATGGGAGAAAAATTGTTAATGACCATGTTACCATCTTCTTGCTGCTCAGCCACATTAGCCACTGAAGAACAACCTCTCTCCAGGCCCTTTGATCATGAGGAAAGGTAAGTGCAGACCTCCAATCTCTTCTGGATTTAGGTCTTCATTCTTAAAAATCTTCCCAACTGATACTTTTTGAAAATATTATTTGAAATTGCCTCTTCCATTTGTGAAAGACCAAGACTTCATTTTTTCTGATCATCAAACAAGTTTCAATAATTTATCAGAAAAATAAAAGATGATTATAAGCAATTAAACACTGGAAAAGGGAAGTGCAATTTATATCAGTGACCTTACAGAAATGTCCTATTAATGCAATGAGTATACTGTTTTCCTACACTTAAAATGCTACTGATCTGGGCTAGAGAGATGACTTATCAGTTGAGGCATTTGCCTGCAAAACCAAAGGATCCCATTTCGATTTTTCAGGACCCACATAAGCTAGATGCACAAGTGGGCACATGCATCTGGAGGTCATTTGTAGTGGCAAGAGGCCCTGGCATACCTATTTTCTCTCTCTCTCTCTCTCTCTCTCTCTCTCTCTCTCTCTCTCTCTCTTTCTCTTTCTTTTCCTCCCTCTTTCACTCTCTCAAATAATTAAAATTAAAATATAAAAAATGCTACTAATCATCACTTTAAATAGTGCACTATGCTGTCTTCTAAGGAAAATCTGGAGGAATACTTCATATTTTATAGTGGATCATATTAGATACAAGGGACTAAACAAAAAAGGACTAGCCATTGTGTAAAATAGGGACAAAATAAAATTGTTCAATAACAATTCTAAGTATCCTGAAGGCAATCCAATAGCCCTAGGGTTTTACATATTCTTCACATATTAAAGTTCAAAACTTCTTGTATTTAAGAACATTAAACATAATTATTAATATTTTGAGATCTCTGCATATGAGTTATCAGAAATCAAATATATTTAGGCTAGTAATCAAATATTTAAAATATGACTTCATAAGTGGAGAATAGTTGAGGACTTAAAACACTGGCTCAAAAATATACATGTCTTACTAGCATAGTGTCTCAAATAGATATTAACACATTTAAATACTAAACCATTTATTCATTCTTCCATACCTTTTGCATTAAATGTTTACTAGGTATTAAATTAGAGATAATGAATGAGATGTATACTATATGTTATCAAAGGCCTTCCAGATTCATTATAGAAATGTGAAACTCCAAAAGTGCTATGTGTAATAATGTTACCAAAGCAAAGGATTTAGTGACAAAGAATGTATAAGTATAATCTCTTAAACATGAGACTACACTCTTAATGGACCTGAAACTTTGTTCAAAAAAGTATGAATTTAAGATCTACATTGAAAAGTATATACCTGTTTCACACTTACCACAAGTATATCCAAGCTGAATCAACATTTTAACAACCTTTGCTCCATCAGACATAGAATGAACATTGTCATATCTTTTTGTCCTGTGAACTTAAGTATTTTTCCATTAGTATTGAGAAAACTTCCGTTTGAATCTTGAAAAACACTCGCCCAAATAATATAAGAGCACACAAGCCTGATGAATTCCAGCAAAGGCCACAAGCATTTGTGGTCTTTCTCAGCGGAAGCTACAGCATGGCCTAGGCAAAAGCCACGTGCTGGCACCCGAGACAGACTGTGAAGACGTTCTGACTCCACACGCAGGAGAGGTGAGACCGCCTACATAGTTCATGGGGGATTCTTGACCCCTGTTCCTTACATGCACTTGAATTCTACTCGAGTGTTCTTGCCAAGTACTTCTCCCCACAACTGGGTTATCATTTTGTAGCAGTCTTCTATAGAGAAGACATCTTCCAAAGTTGGGCATCTCTGGAGTTTACATTACGAAAAATAATTTAAATACAGTATTCTCAACTCATTCAGAGACAAATCAGTAAGCACTTCTGGCTAAAATGATAAAATTATGGTTTTTCACATCATCAATGCATGTAATCAGTTTGTTTACGTATATGTTTTCCTTTGTTTACACTGTGTGTGAGTATAAATGGGTGTAAGAGTGACAGCCCAGGTGAGTGGAGGCGGGCTTCAGCACACCTCTGCGGTGAGGAAGTTTTTCTCTTGGGTCGCACAAGTTCCACACGCTTCACACAGCTGTGAATTGGTTTCTTGGCTCTGGCAGCTTTGTGCTCTGTGACGTGAGAAGAGGATTTTAGGGCGAGTTTGTTAGCTAGAGGACACAAGTGAGCTTTAAAGAACCAGAAAGCAGGCGAGAAGCTCTCTGAACTGCAGGCAACTTGAGAGATTGAAGTTTTCAAGCCCTAAACCTACTACCAAAATCTTTATGTTTTAATTCTCATGTATAGTTTAAAAACAATTAGCTAGTGAATAAATAATGAAAGCTTTCTGTAAATAATACAAGAAGTTGACTTGGCTAATGTCACTTTTTCATCTGGACATGTGATTGTCTGTTTGGAATATAACCAATCCTTAACATCTCAAATAAAGGAAACATTCATTAATATATATGAACTTAAAAAAATCAAGTTATTTTGCTATTTATGTATTAGCATATTTTCCTTCATTAATGCATTCATAAAGTTAATGCTTTTATATAAGAAACAGGATGACAAATACTTGGCTATGAGAAGGTACTTACAACTGATTATATAAAAAATTAATCCTAATTATGCTACTTATGAAAAGCAACAAAATGGTCTTGTAGATTCCTCCCAAAACCAAGTCTTTGGCATGTTAATTTCATCATAGACAAACTTGATGAAAGAAAATGGTATCTGGCTAACTAAGTCAAATTTACACTTGACTTTGGGGAAGAAAGAATGAAAACAGCTGAATTCTAAGAAGACATTGTCTGAACAATGAGGTAAATGAACCATTCAGTTGGACATATGCAGAAGTAAAAAACTGATAAACATAGTGGAGTTGACCATCCGTGGACTTTGAGGACCCAAGAAAGTCCCCACCTGTCCCTCCGCACACCTGCTGAATGTCTCCGCTGCCCGGCAAGTACCAGGCAAGGAGCATTTCTTAGGTCAGCCCTGGAGGCTTTGAAACTGGCGCAGAAGGTCAGAGGAGGCTCGGCTGGAGGTAAGAGGACACGCCCATCTCGGGAGCAGAAGGGCTTCTCCAGAGGCCAGTGTCCCTGCGCCGTGGCTGGAACACACACCGCGCGGTAGGGGTCTTGTAAAGGCGTGGGCAGCGCTGTGCCCACAGCGCACGGCGGGCATCTCCCCAGTTTCACCAGCTGAGCTCTGACTTGGTCCTCCTGGACGCACTACAGGATGCTGCACCGTCCTCGGAGCCAGAGATGCTCGCAGCCAGCGCTGGCCTGCGCGTGGAGTCGACGCGGAGAACCCTGTGTCCAGATGAGGTTAGGGAAAGTGTGCTGGAGGATGCTAAGGTTTGCCGCATTCTCAGTAACAGACGTAGTAGGTGGCACGTTAAGGGACGCGCCCTCTGCAGAAAGACGAGGGGAGTGTGGGGAGAAGGGTAGAGCCGGTGAACAGCACCCCATAAACAGTGAGCTGCTCTACTTGGATTTATGCTTGCTGCCTTGTTAGGTCCCGGTGTCTTTATTGGTTATTCCCCTTTTAATAAGACATCTTGGGTTCTAGTCACGGCATTCTCGGTTGTATATTCTGAGGTCAGGTAAGAACAGCTTAGAGGCAGTCTGTCAAGGACAAAAGGAAGGATTGAGGCAGAGTGTGGGTCAACTTTATCCACCTTGTGGAGGCACTGATGGCTTGTGAGCAGGGAGCGACCAGACAAGAGCTGAACTTCAAAGAATTGGTTTGAAGCTGTGTGTGGGAAGGATTTAAAACAAAGGCTGGATGGAGTTCTTCACCACTTGGAAGGCATTGCTGAATATTCCATTTAAAAACCTAGTTTATGTCTCAAACTTAATTTTTTTTTAACACAGATTAAAACACTGCGTTGCCATGGAAGTGACAAAGCCTAGGAAAGATAATGACAAACACAAAAGATAGCGCTGTTGTAAATGAGCTTCTTATAAAGCTTTCTAGAATGTAAGGGCATTTTCAAGCAGAGTATTTTGAGTATACCAGGAAAATATTACGGTTATTTTATAGTTATTACAAGAAAGACAATAACAAAGAAGTTTTTGTTCATAAGATCCATAAGCCTAACAAAATTAAGTTTGCAGAATCAAAGAGCTGGCTACAGTGCAATACTGAATGAGTCCATCGGCCACAGAGACGCCGTGCACAGCTGCCCGTACTAGCGGATGACGCCGTGGGCAGTGGGCAAGCTGTGCACAGCCTCCTTTGGTGGCACGTGGTCAAAGCTTGATGCAGTCACTTCCACAATGACCAGAAGGGCTGGATTTCCTGTGAAACTTAGAAGCTAGAAAACAGAAGTTGGCTGCAATTACTTAAGAGGGAAATTACTATAGCTATAACGGTGAGAAAAGTTGTAAAAGCTAAAATGTCCTCAAGTTGAATGTTCTGTGCAAGTGGAGTGAAAGTGTGCAATGGTGGCGCACAGCCACAGCGGGGAAGCAGCTGCTCTCGATTCGGCTAACCGACCCCTCAGTGGTGCGGGACCCGGAGCTGGAGCTGGAACACAAGTCAGAACCGTAGTCAAACATAAGCCCACTCTCCAATATCAAGCTACCATCAATCACGGGCTACAAGAAGGCTATTAAACTCTCTATAAAAATGTAAGGGTTATCTCATTTGTCCTGGTGCTAACTTACTCTCCATTGGAGAATCTGCTTCTCTTTTTCAGATAGATGTAGATCCTAAGGAGAGAGCCACCCCATCATACCTCAAAAGAGCCCCGGCTGAAACTAAAAAAAATTGGCAAAAGAAGCAAGGGTGATGTTTTCCTGATGAACCGGATACCAGCACAAGGGGGAAGGAGACCAACACAGAGAAAAATCAACTCCTACCAAATCAGAGAGCCAGAGCCCCAGAGGCCCCCAACACCTCAGCACTGAAGCAGACCAAAAATGAACCCAACATGGCTCAGGGAAATTTTGCGGAAGAGGGGCAGAAAGAATGTCAGAGCCACTTGTTGGGTCATGATATGCATAGACATTTATCTTACCCTTAACTGTGGGCTAACTCCACAATGCATGACCCATATACCTCAACAAGAGGCCAATGGGGAGGGGGTAGTTCACAGATGAGCCTAATAATGGTACCAAACTGTCTGTATTTACTGAATACAAAACTAATTAATAAAAAAAAAAATTTAAAGAGAAAGTGTATAGGCGACAATCAGCAGAAACATCAATTTTTTTAATTAATTAATTTATTTATTTGAGAGTGACAGACACAGAGAGAAAGACAGCTAGAGGGAGAGAGAGAGAGAATGGGCACGCCAGGGCCTCCAGCCACTGCAAACGAACTCCAGACGCGTGCGCCCCCTTGTGCATCTGGCTAACGTGGGACCTGGGGAACCAAGCCTCGAACCGGGGTCCTTAGGCTTCACAGGCAAGCGCTTAACCGCTAAGCCATCTCTCCAGCCCAGAAACATCAATTTTAAAACATGCAATTGAACAAAGAAACCTCGCAGATCTTCACTTGATATGGTTTCATGGGCTGTTTTCATATTTTTGTGGATTGATCCTTTACCACTTCTGATATAAATGGCAGAGTAAAACAAATTTGCATATCTCCTGTCACTTTTCACTGGACAGCTATAAATAAATTATATATAAACAGAGAAGGAATCTCCATCAATAATAGGGGCTTTCTTTGGCTATGCTCCATTTCAAGAAACCTTGAAGACTATTTCAGAGTAGTGGTCCGCTAAGCTTTGCTTGCGGCAGGCCTCTAGAATGTGCATGTCAGCAAGTCCCTAGCTGATGCTGTCTCTGCACACTGAAAACCAATGCTCCCACTACAGGACCCTGAGGCTTCCTGTGCGTCCTGCAAAGGCTAACGGTTACTTCTCCCCACCGACCCCTTACCCACCAGCCTTGCACAGCTGAGCTTCTGAATGGAGCTGCCTAATAGTTCAGAAATAATTTCCCTCCTCCTATTCCCTCATTAGGCTGATTGAGGTTGGCTTTTGCTTCAGAATTGCTTCAAGGGCTGTTAACTGGGTTTACTGAGCACCTCCAACTTCTCTCCACTCCAAAGTGCCTAGCTGACCAATACAATTTCTATCTTAAAGTTAATGTAGGATATCTTATTTAGGGATATGACAAACTTCTCAGAGTCTGCTGTAGTTTGGACAAGGTTTATGTGTCTCCCATAGATACATTTGTCAGAAGCTTGGTTTGCTATATAATGGTAACGTCAAGGTCACTGGGACAGCACACTGGCAAGGGTAACACAGAGATGTGACTGCTGTGGGTTAGGTCTTCTAGGGCCTTCCACCTGGATGTCCTTTGCTGCAAAAAGCTGATTCTCTTTCTACTTCTGTGTTTTCATGGAACAGGAGGAGCCTGGACTAATGCTGGTACTATGCCCTTTGTGCTTTCTAGTGACGACAATTTTGAGCTTAGTAAACCTCTTCTCTTTATCTAGCCCCCATCATTATCTGGATATAGCAATGCAGAACTGATGAAAACAGTCTCCTTTGTTAGCCCAAGCTCTTCACTGGTTTCTGTATTTAGCCAAATTTATTTCTACCTCCTTCTCCCACGAGCAAATGACCTGTTCAAATCCTTAAATTTACTTTTGCTTCTCTCGGGATTGATTCCACAAATCTGTGCTCACAAGAGCAGCTCTGAGCAGTTAACAAACAGGCGTTTGTAGGACTGGCTTCCAGCCTCCTCTCACCCATTGCAAACAGGCTCTGTTGACCATCAGTACTAAGAGGCTCATAAACGTTGTATTCATTTTCTAGGATGCTATAATAAAATAGCATATATTGAGTGTCTAAAATGCAGAAACTAATGTCTTTCCACCTCTAGATGCTGGGAACACAATCTGAGTTGCTACATGTTTGCTTTCTCTTAAGGTTTCTCTTCTTGGTCTGAAGATGTCCCCCTTCATGTGTGAGCATCCTAGAATTTCTCAAGATGTTCCAACTTCGGTTTCTAGAAGCCATATTGGATTAAGGCCTGCCCCTGTGGCACTATTTGAACTTAAGCTCTAATACTCTCTCCACAGTAGTCACATTCTGAGGTGCTGGCAGTTGCTTCTTTGACTTATGGAATTTGGGGTGCACAAGTGAGTCTATATCAACCTTCTACTTGCAGCAGCTCTTAACTTGCGATTTAGCTATCAGTTGACTTGCCTGTGTTTCCTGCCAGGGCAAAGTCTGAAGCCATGGCCATCATGTCTGTTCCATAGAAGGGTCAAGGCTTTCCTATATTCTGTTGAATGAAGGGCTGGTAGTCAGGATCTTGGAGCTAGCTGCCCCACAATTTGAACGGAGGATCAAACACAACACCTGTGACCCATGAAGCTTTGCAGTGACGTGGTCTCTCTCCACAAACTAGGATCTCAGGCCAATCAAGGATGGACCTGGAAACAATTATCTTCTCATTGTGTGGACAAACTTCCAACAAGAAGCAGATTATGGGAACAAAGGGTTTATTTCAGGCTTACAGAGGGGGAAGCTCCATGGTAGGAGCTGACAACAAATCCACAGCAGGGAGAGAAACAGAGAGAGAGAGAAAGAGACAGAACCCAACAGGAACTAGTACAAGCAGAAGACTCAGGCCACACCCAGCAGGACTTGATGCAAAATCCACGCCCCAGTGACACACCTCCATCAGGGCTCCACCTGCTGAAGACTAAATAGGAAGCTTAATTTTAATCAAAAAAACACCTCAGATTGTGTGTGATGTACATTTGTGTTCAAACCACCTCAGGCATCCTTCCCCTTCAAGTGACAAGTGCAGCTCCAAAGCAAAGCATCACTCCATTCAAAAGCAAATGTTCAGAATCTCAATGTCCACTTAGTGGCTATGAGAAGTTCATGGATAACCTTTCCATCCAGTTCACCCTCTTATGCTGATAAATACAAACAAGTAAGAGTTGTCAATATCCACTGTCCTAATTCAGTCTTACTCTTTAATGTCATAAGTAAAAAGTAAACATAGTTGTATAGAATGAAATCCCTTATTCTCTGTTCTGCTACAATTTCTATTCTGCCTTTTATATGAACAAAATACACTTATTTATATAGAGGCTTTTAAACAAAACATGATGCTTACGCCCTATATAGCAGTTACAAGATTAAATTGATTGTTTTTTTTTTTACTTTGTTATAAAGCACAATTGCTATTCTTTGCAGAAAAGGAATGCTTTAGAATGTATAAAAGTAGAATGCAATGTCATTTAGGAAATAGCCTCTGTAAACATTCTTTGCACAAGTGTCTAATTTTATATTCATATGTAAAATGTACATGCACACACATGTTAAACAAAAAGTAAAATACTAATTTTGATAATTTTTCAACTGAATTATCTTTATAGTCATTCCTTAATTTTTTTGAAACTCTTTGGGCTTTTGAATTCTGGCTTTTGACATCTAATTCTTTTATTCATGTAGAATTGCATTTTACTTTACTCTTCAATGTTAGCATATAATTATTCTTTTTAAAAATTATTTATTCTCTCTACAACTTTAAAATAAAGTATTCCTCCATGGGATAGAATATATCCCTGATACTGAAAACCTACAACAGGGGTAGTAATGAGCCCTAAGGGTATAACATCTGCTTCTGTTTGGCTAAATGTATATACTGTGCTATTCAAACTTCCCAGTAAGCATTTGTCAATGTTCACGCCCATATATTAATGATACGCTCACTTTTGGTAGAGAACCTTCTCTTTTCAGATGGCAGTGACCTTGGGATGGCTCAGAAGGCATCATGTGCTGGGAAGAAGTGACAGAGGAGTGCTCAGCACTGCAATATCTCTATTACACCTTCCAAGGCTCAGGGTCCATTGCGGAAAAGGTGGCAGAAAGAATATAAGAGCCAAAGGAAGGGTAGGACTCCTTACAATGTCCTCTTCCAGATACAAAATGTCCTGGATATCTGTGACCTCACAGTCCCTGACACTACCTACACAAGACCATCATAATAGGAGGAAAAGATCATGACATCAAAATAAAAGAGAGATTAATTGTGAGGTGAAGGGGATGTGATGGGGAATGGAGATTCAAAGGAGAAAGTGGGGGGAGGGAGTGTATTACCATTGGATATTGCTTACAATCATGGAAGTTGATAATAAAAAATAAATAAATAATTTTTTTAAATGAGCTTAAAAATTAAATAATAAAAAAGAAATAAATATTGCATTTTTGGAATATGTAGGGAAAAGTGGGGGAGGGAGAGCATTATCATGGGATATGGTTTACAATCATGGAAGTTGTTAATAAAAAATTAATTAAAAAATAAAAAACAGCAAACTAGAAGTGGAAAAAAATTAATTTTAATATTTGTATTACTTATTTATAGTTCTTTAAATTGTCTTTTGAATTTAGATTACTTTTCAAATTCTTTTTTTCAAGATTCTACATCCATTTCTCTTTTGTTGAAGTTGAAACTTTTCCTGCCTTATTAATGGAAAAGCTCCCACTAATCTATTGCTGTTATTTACCTTTGTGTTCACTATTTCTGTAGCTTACTTTCCAAATTTCATATTTTGCACAAGCAGGACCTGACAATAAGACACAAAGACACTCCCATGCACTCTTATCTAATTTTTTATAAAAATTATAATAGACATTTATATCTTTTACTGAGTTTCACTTGGCATTCTCATGCCATGTCTGCTCCCTATGGTCATGATGGACCAGGAGCAAGGGAGAGTTGACACTTGCGATATCTAAAACCTTCCTCTCACATCTTCCCAACCACTCTCGCCTGGTTTCCCCCACATCCAATTGCCCCAATAATCTCTATATTACTGAATTCAGTTCTGGCATTTTAATCCTTCTTGTGGTGGTTTGAAACAGATGTCTCCTATAAACTCATGTGTTTTGAATACGTGATCCCAAGGTGATGGCAACTTTAGAGGTGGACCCTGGCTACGAGGAGATGCATTGTTGGAGATGGACTCGGGGGTGTTACAGTCAAGTCCTGCTTGCCAAAACTCAACTCAGTCTCTTTCTACTGTTTTCCATCTGTTGTGGAACAGGTCATGTGAAGCTTCTAATCTACCCTGACATCTTGAAACTTCTCCTAGAGGCTATAGCCCAAAATAAAATCTCTCCTGGGGCCTGAAGAGATGGCTTAGCAGTTAAGACGCTTGTCTGCAAAGTCTATGGACTCATGTTTGACTCTCCAGATCTGGTATAAGCCAGATGCCCCAAAGTAAGGGAAGTGCAAAGTCACACATGCCCACTAGGTGGTGCAAGTGTCTGGAGTTTGACTTCAGTAGCTGAGGCCCTGGTGCACCAATTCTCTCTCTCCCTCTGTCTTTCTTTCCCATTTTCTCTCTCATTTGCTTGCTGGCCCAATAAATTAAAAATATATATTTGAAAAATCTTTCCTGGGCTGGAGAGATGGCTTAGCAGTTAAGGCAAGTGGCCTGCAAAGCCAAAGGACTCAGGTATGATTTTCCAGGACCCATGTAAGCCATGTGCACAAGGTGGCTCACATGTCTGGAGTTCACTTGCAGCAGCTGGAGGCCCTAGCATGCCTATTTTCATTCTCTCTCTCTCTCTCTCTCTCTCTCTCTCTCTCTCATAAATAAATGAATAATAAAAATAAACTTTCCTCCCATCAGCTGCTTAGGGTCAGTTGTTTCGTCGCAGCAATGAGAAGGCAGATTCAACACGCCTCTCATTCAAACAAGTGCATGCCTTTCATGTTGACATCCATTCCTTTTCCTTGGGACACTGTCTTCACTGCCTCTGATGTTCTACTATCTTCACCCTCACTTTAGACCTCCATGGCAGCTCCTTGTCCTAGCCTCTAGCCACGTGGATGCTCAGGTTTCACAGATTCTCACTTTTATCTGTGTTTGCATTCTCCACCTGTGAGTTTTCACCAGGAAAACTATGTGGGTGCCAGCATGGTCAAATCACATGTTGCCTTGCCATTTGGATGGATGACAGTTTCAATAACGATGCACTTTCTTCAATCAAAGCACTGAGCCTAGAACCAGAATCCCTGGATTTGTATCGATTGCCCTTCAGCTGTGTGACCTTAGGCAGAATATTGAGATTCTTTGTATCTCACATCATTTGCGGAAATGTAAGCCTAATAATAAATACCAATTTCATGAGATTGGTAGGAAAATTTAAAGAGGAATCATGGAAAAAAAAATAGGACAAACCCTATACTATATATGGGAGACACCATTGGTATCTGATGGCATTGTGCACCGACACAGTGGGTGTTATTCCATGTCTGTTTTTCTGAAAAGTTCTAAGAGTCCCTCTAATAACATAGTCATCCTCCTAGGCTGTCTCAGTTAGAACAATTTTCTCCAAAGCTATTTCACCTTGGCCCTTGGGGCAGCTCTGGATCTGAAAGCATGTGTATCCTCAGTTCTCAAAATGTTCCAACAAGCAATTTTTTCAGATTTTGACCAGTTTACCTTCATCCAAATATTCCCACAGGGCTGTTTGCAGAAACAGAAGCTTCAGATGCTGCGGCAGGCCCCGTCCACGTCCTCCGGCCTCTTCATCGCTGTCTGTGTCCGGAGCACTCACTCTGCACCCAGTCAAGTGCTGCCTTTGGCCTCCAGTCTTAGAAATTTCACTTTAAATTCTTACAAAACAGATTGCTTTAAAAATACCACCCTGCTTCCTTATGATAGGGGATAACATTTTCTAAGGACACAGACATATTTTTACTTAGGTCTCTTTGCTCTCATAAAAGAGAGAATGCTCCCGGGAGATGGAGGCTGGCGGAGCTCTGACTTTGGCAGTACAGAATAGCCACTAATGTAGAGTGTCACAGAAGAGAGACACTGCACCTGGAATTTTGTGGGGCAAATAAATCAGTCAGTCTTGAGAAATGATTGCAGCAATTCTTATCAGCAATATATGGCAGCTAGCCCCTTCTCAGAACAGAGAAGTTTAGCATGAATTTCTTTGTTGCTCTCTCAGAATAAAGGATGCAAAGAATACCCAGTACTGTTGGCTGTACTAATGCTGAATTTATCCATTTTATCTCTCTAATGGCTAAATTTTGTGCTCATAAGTTTCATTTAATTCTTGCTTTTATGTTTGTTGTGAACATGTGCCTGAAAGAGAAATTGCACAGTAGTACATCTTTCAGCTATTTTCATTAGCCACACAGATTGTCACAGATACAACCAGACCTTTTAATACAAACAATATGGCTATCTAGAAGTTAGGAACAAATGTATGAATGAATACCATTATAAATTTTCTTATAAATTGTTAACTTCACTGTGGGTTCTCTTACTGACGCCATTCTAGCCTTTTTGTTATAAAAATGCAACCATGAATCAGCAACTCTAATGGGTCACAGAAATTCAAGACATTCCCTATCTGTTCATTTGCATGTGAGTGATCCTATGCGGCTCAAAAGGAGTCTCTGTTCCCAGAATACAAATCGAGTTTTCCAAGTAGACGTCACAAAGCCACACACAGTCCTATTCGATCACATTCACAACACTTCTTTGGGCATCCCAGTTGTGTGACGGCCTGGCGCTCCCACTTCCAGCTGAAATACTCGGGATAAAAGAGGTCTCGAGGTATGATTAAGCTTACAGCAGTTGAAAGAGTCCCCTTATTCAAACCATGATGACCACAGTCCGTATTTATGCTGACAGATGGCTGTCCCACAGTCTCTGAAGAGAATTAGAGGAACTGTCCCATTTCTCCCAGGGCCACAGACTATCTCTGAGGCCCTACGGTCAGAAACTGCTTTCTGTGTGTTGTTTTAGCTGATGGTAGAACTTCATACAGTGAATTTCAAATTGTGACAATCTGATAATCATGGGATAAACACTGAAGATTACAGACAAAAGGACAAGGCCATTCTTAAAACATAGAGAGACCGTGGAGCACGCTGTCCTTAAAAGTACAAACTTCTGGAGTTCAAAACCTGAGCAGGCGGCCAGCATGCCCCGGGGAGTGAGCTAGTGCTCAGGCCAGAACAAAGCACTGGATCCACGAAAAACCAGAACCAGAGCCCTAAGAACCTCCCAACTCTCACATAGTTCCAGGGATAGGCAAGGAAGAGTTTCGGATGACATTTGAGAGGTCAACATTCTTGAGAAAAGGAGAAAAGTCAGAGAGCTATGGCAATTCCATACTTGCTTCTCATGTCATTTACCAAATCCTGCAGGTGAGTCAAGCAAAGCCAGAAAGCCAGACAAAAACCTCTATTCTGAGCTCTAACAAAATGGGGCTTATCTGATTACAACCAGGACCCAGTGCTCTGGCCACACCCACCACTACAGAAAGGAAGGCCCTTGGACAGAACAGCAGAGAGGGAGGAACCCTGGGAACAGGAGAGCCTCACAGTGATGTTTCTTGAAAAGCATAAGAGCTCAGTTGCTAATTGGGTTAAGAGAACTAACCCCATTTTATCAGCAGGGAAAAAATACTATACAAATTTTCTTCAACTTTTCTAATTCAGTACACACACTGGGTGAAAAGCCACTTTAAGAAACAAACTCAAAGGGTAGGTTAAAAAAAAAAAAAAGGAGAATAAATATGAATTTCAAGAAAACTCTTTCAGTGGTAGTAGAGTTACTGGAGTTTCAAACTGAAAGTTTGAAAACTATGCATGATATATTTTTAAAAAATAGAGGAGGGCTGGAGAGAAGGCTTAGTGGTTAAGGTGCATGCCTGTGAAGCCTAAGGACCCAGGTTTGATTCTCCAGGTCTCAGGTAAGCCTAATGCACATGGCGGCACATACATCTGGAGTTTGCTTACAGTAGCTAGAGGCCCTGGCATGCCCATTCTCTCTCTCCCCATCTCTCTTTCTCTAATAAATAATTTTTTAAAAAACTAGAAGAAATTTTTCTAGAAAAACACTTAAGGTAACAGTATAATGGAGAAGTACTGCGTAGATAGATTTTGATTAAATTACATAGAAGGAAACATAAAAGGAAATAAAAATGGTGCCAATGGAAAAGACAAAATGATTTGAAAACCCAAATGTTTAATAATATTATTAAATAAATTTAATTGAAAGACAAGGATTAGCACATTAAATTTTAAAAAGACCACATGTTGCTTATAAGAAATAAATTTTAAGAGCTGGAGAGATGGCTTAGTGGTTAAGCGCTTGCCTGTGAAGCCTAAGGACCCCAGTTTGAGGCTCAATTCCCCAGGATACACATTAGCCAGATGCACAAGGGGGTGCACAGGTCTGGAGTTCTTCTGCAGTGAATGAAGGCCCTGGTGTGCCCATTCTCTGTCTCTCTCTATCTATCTCTTTCTCTCTCTGTCTGTCACTCTCAAATAAATAAATAAAATGAACAAAGAAATAAAATTTAAGTAGGTCAGCCAATAGATAAAAGAGCCTTCTTGAGAACAAAGATTTATCCAGAGCTCACAGGGTTACATCTACGAAGCAGAGACTGAAGGTCTATGCTCCAAAGTTTTACAAACTGAAGACTGTATTTAAAGGAAGGTTAGGACTGAAGAAAGAAGCATAGGAGTGTGTATCACATCAACTATTGGCCAGGAATTTGGACTTGTTTTTCAATTTTTAGATTTTAATTTACCTACATGTGTGTGCGTGTGTAAGAGTACATCAGAGTCTCTTTCCACTGCAGATGAGTGTTCACTCAACTTCTTTACACGGGTGGCTGGCGAGTTTATCCCCAGCTAGCAGGCTTTGCAAGCAGACACCTTTAATGGCTGAGCCATCTCCCCAGCCCCATAAATTTATTTTGGAAAAGAGTAAGTTGTGGGCTGGAAACATGACTCAGCAGTTAAAGGCACTTGCATGCAAAGCTGGAAGACCTCGGTTGGATTCTCCGGCACCGACATAAAGCCAGATGCAGAATACAGTACAAGTGTCTGAAAAAGAGCAGAGGAGGGAGAGCCTGGAATGAGATGTGAATGAGTGGTGAGAGAATGGGCTACTACTTTGACTAGGGTATTTCATGCAGCCTTGGTGGTAAGGTTTGTAAAAGACCAGATTCTCAAGACCCCTCTGAGACAGGAACAAAATTTTTTATTGGGGGCCCAAAATGCTGGGCTGCCTCACAGGAGGGGAGAGAGGGAGAGCGAGCACCCAGCATGAGTCTGAATGGTTTGGTTTTTCATAGAGATTTTTTTTTTTTGGGGGGGTACAGAAGACAAAAGGATGGAGGAATTGAGGGGAGAGCAGGGACAACTGAGAAGGTGATCAATCAGAGAATGGATTGCCATCAGAAGAGGAGCCAGGTTGTCTCTAAGATAAGATTGGCAGGAAAACTGTAACCAAGGGCGTTGTTAGGTCAGGGGCGTAAGGGTCAGGCAGCATAAACATCTAAAGTGGCATCAATCAGGCTGCTGTCATTCTCTCCTTCGTCTTGACTCTTGCCAGACCTAACATTCCAGCATTTTGTTTAGAGGACAATTTCTCGTTGCTGCTTCCCGCTATGAGAAGCATGGCCAGGTGCTTCGGGGGTGCTGGTGTCAGTGGCTGGCAAGGCCCCTCAGAGCAGATGACAGGGAGTTGAATCTGAAGAGTTGGTACTAAGTGGAAGAGGAATAGGGTTGTAGAAGTTGGTTGAACGAGTGATGGGCAAGACTATGTACCTGGTTTTGGATGCATTTCCAAAGACAGGGGGCTATCAGGAGTAAAAAAAAAAAAAAAAAAAAAAAAAAAAAAAAAAAAAAAACATATATATATATATTTCCCCATTAATGGCTGAGTAATGGTAATAGCCAAGGCTAAATAGTTCCAAATATGCTGCATGGTCCTGAGGACCCTGGGGCACCATGACAGAGTCTGTCCATCAGAGCTTGGAGCTGGGAGCTTCTTTTTTTTTTTTTTTTTTAATCTGTAATTCTACTTTACCTGATTGGTTTATATGCTAACAACCTCCCTTCTTGGCTGTGATGAGGTCTAGGGCTTGATGGTTCTGAAGGACTTCTGACGCCAATGAGGTGAGCTGCTGCTGTAGCAGGCAAAGGGCCACAGCAGAGTCTTTAATGACTGTACCCAGTTCTGTGGAGAGCTGATGATAAGAGGCTAGGCTCTGTCCCAGCTCACCAGCAGCCAGGCCTGTAACTGTTATAGAGAAGGCAAGATTTATTTTTACTAGTATTTATTTTTATTAGTATACATAATTATTAGTATTTATTTTTATTAGTATACATAAATGGACTGCAACAAGCTCAGCCTTGTGAGATGTGCATCCCTTAGGCAACAGGACAGTGTCTATGATCTGCTCATCTGACACAATAGCATATCCTATTATTCAGGACCCCTGCGGGGTGGTACAAGAGCTTCCATCTATATATACCATGTGGGGTCATGGTCAGGGAGGGGAGGCAGTGTCATTCTGAGGTTGTGGTAGGTAAGCTCTTCCAAAGTCTAGACAAGAGTGTGTAAGCTGCTTAGGTAAAGGTAGAAGGTAGCTGGATTAAGCAGGGGGCAGAAGTCTAAAGCAATGTTTGGCTTATCTAGGAAGGTAACATGAAAAGTTGAAGTTTGAAGAGGATAGGGTTTAAGTGGTCTCCATTCAAATCCAGGGCTCCCTTTAGCACATCAGGCTTTGTTGGGCGATCCAGGGGACCCAGGTAGATGGAGTTGGATTGTCACGGAACCATCTGAGTATAGGCTAACTGTAGATGAAAGGATATAAGATTACGATTGCAAATTAAATATACAATGCCAAAATTAGCAGAATTACTACCTGAATTATTACCAGAAATGACAGGCATGATCGTCATGAAGATCTAGAAATTTACCAAATTAACTCTGACTTTTATTTAGTTTCAGAGCCCTAGTGAGAGTCATCAGTTTTGTTCCTACATTGGAGGATCTGAACTTGAACATGAAGCAAATAACAATGGCTTTTGTCATTAACAGTAAACTTTTATCAGTGCAATTTTATGACCATTTTATATTGCTCTATCAACAAACACAAATTAAGCAATCTGTCAGAAATTAAGTTAGTGTAATAAGCATTAAACCTATCTAAATTTTGACCTATTTTACTAATAGGACTATTTATTTTTATTAGTTTTGTACTCAGTGTATACAATTAAGTTGGTACCATCGTTAGCCTCCTCCCTGTCCTCCCCGCTTGGCAGGGGCCCATATCCCAAACCAGCCCACTCTCCATTACCAAGCTCCCACCAATTTTGACCTTTCAATTGAGTCAGTAAGGCAATCTAAAATCAGTTGAATTTTGGAATTGTTTTGTACTTCAAAACCTCTTGCTACTGTTTTAGCAGATATAAACAAGCACTTCTGGTTTTGAGGATGAAAACCTAGAAATCTGTGTTTAGTAACTTAGAATCACCTTTAGACAAAAACTTAATCCTGATAGAGAAATCTATAATAATGAATCTGATGTACCTTTTTCAGGGTTGCTTTGATTAACACAAACCTATTTTATGTCTCATTCATCTTGTTACCCAAGACTATTAAATGTAATTTTGACCAGATATCCAATAGTTTATGTTTAAATTAAATTGTTTGTAAATAACAGATTTTAGTATTACAACTCATATTGGCCTAACAATTGTGAGTGGAATTGAGAAAGCACACATTTTACACAGTTATCAGAATATGGAGAGACTTTCTTGTAACAAAAGTTACAATGAATGAAGTTAGATTATATCTTTTATAAAACCTGAGTTATAAACTGGGCCTTTAATCCCGCACTTGGGAGGTAGAGGTAGGAGGATAACTGAGAGTTCAAGGCCACCTTGAGACTACATAGTTAATTCCAGGTCAGTCTGGACCAGTGTGAGACCCTACCTTCGAAGAACCAAAAAAAAAAAAACTTAATTATAGACACAATGACTATTTAGTAGAATTAGTATTATAAAAGAAAAATCAGTAACTAACAAATAAATCTTAATCTTATTAAGAGTCAGTTGTTCAGTAGCTAAAAGATTAACATAGAACACTACCAACTTAAATATTTGAAGGCATGTCACCATAAATTTTAGACTTTATAACCTGTTGATTTGATACTTTTTTCTTTAGTTAATAATCCTATGAAACACATTTATTATTATTATTATTTTGGGTTTTTTTGAGGTTGGGTCTCACTCTAGCTCATCTGGAGCTAGATCTGGAATTCACTCTGTAGTCTCAGGGTGGCCTTGAACACATGGCGATCCTCCTACCTCTGCCTCCTGAGTGCTGGGATTAAAGGCGTGTGCCATGAAACACATTTTAAAAGCATCGATTTGTAAATGCAGGTAAAACTTAATAAATACCCTGGAGATAATATAACACCCCTGGAAATGGTTTTGTTAGTAAGGATAAATCTGAACTATGATATAATAAACTAAGATTACCTGTCCACATATTGTTAAATCATAAAATTACAACTTGCTGTAAAGCCTAGTGAGATCTGGTTGTTTCTTGAGTGATCTTAAACATGAGAGAAACGGAGAGAACCAAAATTATATGCTGCTTGTCATTTCCCCTTTCCTCACCCAGAGGCAAAAGGCCAATTTGCCTAAGGCCAAGCTGTGGGTAGTGCACGACTTTCAATGAGCTTGGGGTCTGACTTGGGGGGCCAATCCATTTCTCAGAACTCAGCTTACCATGAAATTAAATAGCATATCACCACTAATACAATTTACCACATAATAAAGTAGAAGCGATCATCAACAAGTATCTTCAAACATTATTAAGCAAATCTACCCGATCCTAGCTTTTAGCCTGTACCTGGCAGGCTTTAGGACCCAGCTTGTTCTTTGAGCCTGATGTGTCTGCTTGTGGCACGGGATTTTTCTGCCATCCTCCTGCTGCGGTTTGTCATCTAGCATGGTCACGGCCCCGGGGTGTTTGTGTGTCCCACGTGCAGCATATCCCCATGGGCAGAGCCCCGTCAGCGTGACTGGGCTGCTGCTGGAACCCACGTCCCCCAGCACTGCTGCGGACACGAACCAGCGAGCCAGAACTGTACTTCCCACGGGGCCGCGGTGGTCAGTAGTATCTGAAACTCAGGTTAATGTTCAATCTTGCATTCATGCACTACTACTTGGAGTTAAAAAAAAAGTTGTTCCCTAGTTATTGTCATTAAGCTTTGTTCTATCTAAAGGGGGGCCAGTCTTCGCTGGAAGAATCTGGTGAATAGGGCAAGCAGAGCAGCGAGAAGGACAGCTGTGCAGAGTGAAAAAATGTTTGCATATAGGTTTTCCAGAACAATTGTCTTTTCGGCGGCAGAAGTTGTCTAAACCAGTAAGAATTTGGAAATCAAAAATACTGTTTTCCAGCCATGTGGACCCATTGTCCAATTTATATTGAGGCCAAGCTATGTTGCAATAAAAGATGAGAGGAAACATTGCTATTCACAGGAGCAGAGGAGAGTGAGACAGAGCCCTGGGCTCCAGGGGTAGCCAGATATTCGGCCACATCCTCTTTTTATTTTTTTTTATTTTTTTTTAATTAATTATTTATTTATTTATTTGAGAGCAACAGACACAGAAAGACAGATAGAGGGAGAGAGAGAGAATGGGCACACCAGGGCCTCCTGCCACTGCAAACGAACTCCAGATGCGTGCGCCCCCTTGTGCATCTGGCTAACGTGGGTCCTGGGGAACCGAGCCTCGAACTGGGGTCCTTAGGCTTCACAGGCAAGCGCTTAACCGCTAAGCCATCTCTCCAGCCCACGGCCACATCCTCTAAGCAAGCAGAAAAATGTTCTTTAGAAGTATGTGAGAGTAGACCTGTTGAGCACTGTACTGTATAAGCCCAAACAGGCGGGCTGGGGAAAGTCAACACGAACAGGCTCTCCATGCAGGGTCACATGAGCTAGAGTTGTATCTATCTAGCCATAGCATCAAAATAAGAAACCCAAACACAAAATACCATACTAAATTGTAAGATATGACTATTTGGGAATGAATGATTTTCATCTTATACTTAGAGGTTTTTGAATATAACAAAAATACTATTACATGTAATAACTTGAATTCTAGCATATTTTAATAATTAAATAAAACAGTTTTTTAAAAATATTAATAGTGTCATGCACATGATTTTTTTTTTTCTACAAAATCAATCTGTAAAAACGTTCCAACTTGAGCCTGGCACAATGGCGCACCTCTGTAATCCCAGCATAGGAGGCAGAGGCAGGAAGCACATGAATCTGAGGACAGTGTGGGCTGCAGAATGATCTGCCGTTTCTAAACCTAAAGGTCAGGGCTGGACACCTGAGAAACAGACCACTGAAGTAGTGAGAACTAGCTTTGCATTGCACCTCCAACAATTCAAAACAAAATCCCATTTTAATTTTAACTAGATTGTCACATTTTTATCTTTCCTAAGAAATCAAGATTACTACTTATTTTTTATGGTTACTGTAGTCACAGATTACTGAGAAATTTGTGTTGATGAGAAAGCGAGAACATTTTCACCATCTCCTTCTCTTCAGGTTCAGTCGTTCTAGCTGTGATCCACTGATCCTCAGGACGAGAAAGCTAAACGCCATGTTCTCATGTCTGCAGTTAAGTGTCTTTAACCACTGAGCCACCTCCACAGCCCTAATCCTCTCGTTTGTGAATGACACTCCCAATTCAATCATACTAACTTAAAAGCAACTTTCATTTTCTTAATTTTTCCGAGTCTTAGTTCATTCTTCAGCCTTGGTTTTCTGACGCTGTTACTATCGGTTAATCCAACTCATGCAAATAGAAAGGGATGACTGTACTATTCCAAATACTTAGAATTACATTTTATTCTTATGTTTCCTCAACTTTTTTATGAAGAAGAATGCAATCAAGCATTCCTGGATAGTCTACAATTACACCCAGGCACCAGTGTATCTGGCAGATCCATGCATGGCTAATTAGACACAGCGAACACCAGAAACACGTACCAATCTTTGTTGCCTTTTCTGAGGTTTTCTTCTTTCTATTCAGAGCACATCGTTGTTCTGCAAATGAGCATCCATCTGCTCCAGAGGAAAGAAATCCTATGCTCTTTAGTTCCCGTTTTCCCATTAGTCCGTACAAGAGAGGAGATGAGTTCTAGACTACACTTTTGATTTATGACCGACGTGAACACATTGACACAAAGAAAAGTGCTGTTTTAATTTTACATGCTGCAATAAACAGACATACGTATGTTCAACTTCAAGATAGAGTCATAAAAATGACTAACCGTTCTGAAAATAGAATGCAAACACACATAAAAGTTCCATTTCTAATAGCATTGTTCAGAATGCTACCTTGCAAAATTAATGATAGATATTTTTTAATGTATAAAGTCCTGAATCTAGCTTTTCTAAACTAGCTATTCACATGGAATTTTTCTCTATAACTATAGACTAATACTAATAAAACTGAAACAATATGCTATGGATTTTTTCAAAATAATTTATTTAAAAGTAGTTTTAGTCCCACAGTATAGCAATGATTAATACTATATCTTCCTATCTACCTATTTCTAAGCATGCATGGCCTTTATAATTATTAACACTGGACAATTGTTATAATGGATCAATTTAGGATATCTCACAGAATCCACATTTGACATTAGGGCTCATTCCCGATGTATTTTTTGTGGGTCCGACATATATTTATGCATCATTACGGCAGCATGCAGATGCCACAGCCCCTGATCACTGTTTACTGTGCTCATACTCCTGCTTCTCCAAGATGGCATATAGTTGGAATGGTGTAGTATATAGATAGTTCACATTGCTATGTTTACCAATATTTATTTAAATTTCCCTAACCTTTGTGGTTTGATGGCTTATTACTTTGGATCTTGAGTTATATTCCATTGTCTGGAGGTATGCTGTTAACTTACTCATGTATCTCCTTAAATGCATCTTGGTGTGTGAACCAAAGTTCCCAGGAATCAGCCTTACCTGCTGTACCTACCTCCAGCAAGGCAGAATGAACTAATAAACTTTATGTGATCACAGAGAGATGAAATGTTACAAGTCAGAGCCAAATTATGCAGGGCTACCTTTAGCCCCTTAATAGCCATTTATTGTCCACCTCTGTGTCTGACCTAGCATCTATATGACTATCAGCTGATCAGGTGTAAGCCTTTTTGGAATGCAAGAACAGACCCCCAGCTTCCACCAACTCAAGGGCTAAGAATGTCATCAGACAGCACCTGAGGCCTATGGTAGAGATCCCCCTCCTCCCTGCTTGGCTATAACCCACCTACCTGATACCTTGATTTATGACTTTCTTTCCTCTGTGACTATAAAACCTTCATGAGGTTGTTAACACATTGGAACATGGAATTTGGAATTACTGAAATCTGTGTTTCTGGGCAATGGTCAAACATATTGGCTCCAGAATCAACTATCTCTTATCCCCGCTAAGTTGAGAGCTGTGTCATTTGCATCCACAGTTGCCTCTGAGTTTAAACAACTATGAGGGGAAATTCTACAACTATCCTGTGAGGTCAGAATAAAATGGAATCACCTAGAACAGCAGGAGGGCGACAGAGACATAAGAAGTGGGTCATTCACACTCCTCGGGGAATCACCCAGCCATTCATTATCCCTTCCTTGTTTCCTGCCTCCTTATCTCTCACGTTGTCACTGTTCTGGTCTCACACCCTAGCTGTTTCCCTTCCTCACCATCCCCTAACTGAAGAACTCTACATAACCCACTGTCTGCAATCTCAAAGTTGACTGCTCCGCTCTTGAGAGTCAGTCCTGGCAGCTTGTGTTTCCCAGAATAAAAGCTTCCATCTTTGCCTCAGAGTGGTCTCAGTGGTCTTGGTCACTCTTGAGCCTTACATATCCACCAGGCAGTTTTATTGTTGACTTTTCAGTGAACACTGAGGATGTGATCACTGGGTCACATTATAAGAACCTGTTTTGTTTTGAAAGAGCTGGCAAACAGGTCTCCATGGTCCTGGGCCATTTTGATGGTAGTTCTTGCTGCTACTAGCACATCCCCATTTGCAGTGGGCTGTGGCCTTCCTCCCCTGGGTGCAGAAATCAGGGGCTCTGAAATTTGAAAACAGGGTGCATGGGTGACTCTAACTCTAACCTAGCTACTTTTGAAAAGAGAAAAAAAATATATTTTACCCTCTGGACCAAGGTCAAAAAATTTCAAAAGTAGGCTTAAACAAGAGGGTTCTACAAATCAGGAAATCAACAACGTTACATAGGGCTCTGTAACCATGTCAGAATAGGCACACCCACCCATCCTTCTGAAGGTATGATTTGATTAGGAGCTAGTGCACAAATGGGGGCAGGTTTGAGAACACTGGTGACGTGGAGATGAGCATGAATGAGTATGAACAAACCAGAGAGCATTGAGGCTACTTTAAACAAACTTTTAAATTCAATCTGTAAGATAAAAGTACCAAAACATTCTATGTAAGCTGATGCCACAAAAGGCAATCAGTAAAGTGAATCATGAATCATGGAGACATAAATACATTTCAAATAAAATTTACTTCGTGGAATCCTCAGGCTTTAAAATAAACATATTTTCAATTAGATAAAGACAGACATAATGTCTATTAAATTTGTACCCAGATGTAAAAAAAAAATAAGCAAAAGTAAAATTATATCAAGTTAACAAAAAACAGCCTATTAGAAATAGAGACAGTTAACACAATAGTTTAGAAAATAAAATGTGCAAAACATGGGATAAACATCATTAGTTATGATCAAATAATCAATGCATTTGAAGCAAAGACTGGAGAATTCACTTAGAAGGAAGGCAATAGAAGCTTGATTATTATATATTGTCTATTGCTCTAAAAAAGAAAAAGGGGAAGGGGCATATTAGGGCATAGCATATGCTTAACATACAAGAAATACATGCTTTTATTTTTTGAAGCTTGATTGGAGGCATCATGCTGGGTGGAAAAAGCCACCCCAGTACCAGGAGTAAACGATCTCCCTAGAAGGTGTTAACCAAGGAGATCAAGGAGGTCACCTACACAAAATAGGCTATTGCCACGTCTGTGGTTTCCCACTAGAGCTAAATTATTAAAGCCTATTGCTGAAGGTAACTCAGGCTTTGGCTATAGCACATGGAGAAATCAATCTGTAACTAGCTTGAAACTTTGTCCCTGCTGGCTAGCTTTCATGGAATCAGAAAGTGCTTGGCAGGATGCTAGAGGAGAACTGTCAGCAACAATCTTACTCAACTGTGGACCATGCGGCTACTGATCTTCCAAGCAAGATGCACCCAGTGGCTGAGTAGCGGCACAACTGCTTTGGGATGATCAACTGTTTTCTGATTGCGTTTGGGGCCTTCACAGCAGGAGGGAATTCATTCCTGGTATGGCAAACCTGATCAAAATCTCATGGTTGGGGAAGTCATAGGTCAGAAATGGGAAGTGATTACTATTGTTTTGTTGATTAAACATTTTGTCAACGTGCCTTCTAAATGTTTCTGCTTCTACCCATAGACGTGCTGCTCTGGCCCTAGTCAGAGAACCTCCTCTTAGCAGTGGACAACAGTTACTTGAGTACTTGAGAACAAATCATTGATGAAGGCTCAACCCTAAACTGGGAATCTATGTCAAACCCTCCCCTTGCCCAGAACTTTTGAAAGTAACAGAAGAGCAAGAAGAAAGAATTTAGGAGTCAGAGGAAGGGGTGTAATACACAGAGCTCAGTCCTGTGCATACTGCTCATGAGTTCCCAGAAGCCATGATTATTTGTGCAACTCCTACACAAAACTTGGAGAGGACCAGAGGCCACAGCCTCCCTGAGGACACGAGGCAGCTAAGGTTTGCTAAGTGGGAAGATATCACAAAGCCATACCGCCCCTCCCCCTCAGTATGGACAGGAAGTTACTGCTTGCCATGTGGAGGCATTGTCTTTAGTGGTGTATAGCCAGCCACTTGTAAGTTGTGAAAGTTCCTGTATATAACCCCCTCTGAGTAATCCTAATTAAACACTTTGGTTCACTGGACAGAAAATAAATAAATAAGCCATGGAAGTACTATCTGGGAAAAGGAAGGGGATCCAGGGGAAAGGGAGAAGAGTGGATACCGGGAGTGACTAGGATCAGAGCGCATTGTATACATGCATAAAAATGTTATAAATAAACCCATTATGATGTATTACAACAGGCTCGTGAAACCTGTCAAAAAGAAGAAATGTTTGAAGAAATCAAGAATTAGAACTTTATCAAAGTAGTCATGAATCACTAAGCTAAAAACATTTACAGCACTGACTGAACAAGTGATTCTAAAACTTGCCACAGATAATTCACAAACTCCAGAAGTAGATCATTTAGAACAGTAGCAAAGTTCACATTAACAACAAGAAGGTCAAAAGATAAGTAATAGCTACGAGGTGCTGACGGAGAGTAACCATCAACCCAGAATTTAAACTCAAAGTGTTTCTAAAGAATAAAGTAAGATTAAAAAAAAACATTTTCCAACTTATAGAGAAAAATAAAACATCACAACAAAATGTCTTCCTGACATAACAAACTGTATCCAGAAGGAAAACGGGGAACTCAAGGGGAACATGTGATGTTTTAAGTAACAGTAAATTTGATTAAGTGTAAAATCTAGTAACTTTTAATGTGTTTTCCAGGAGGTAATATGAAAATGGACATTTTTAGAGGCGAGCTCAAATCATATGGAGATTAGAAAAGACTACTAAAATATCTTCAATTGCGTTCTAATTATTATAAATATAGTCAAGTCTGTATGGTGAATTTTTAATTAAAATTTTATGTTAATAATGCATAGTTTTCAAGAGAGAAACAGAACAGCAGAAACCACTCATTGAATTAAAGAAAATAATGAGTTTTTTTAATATAAAAGTAGGAAAGAAAATAATGGTGCTGAGTGTGAACATCACGGACACTGGCATAAATATATCAGTTCCCTCCCCCGACCCCCACAACAGCTGTCAGCTCACCATTGCCTCCGTAGTGGGAAACCTTTACCTTTGGGTGATGCAAACATGTTTCTCCCCAAGATAGGGCACAGGCGACAGTCCAGAGGACAATTACACCAAAACCATTTCGGGTGAATGTTGTAGTCAGCTTCATATTGCCGTGATGAACTTCCAGCCCAGACACAGTTTATGGGAGGACGGGATTGACTGATGCTTACAGATCCAGGGGAAGTTCTACGGTGGCAGAAGGAGCCGACCCCATGTACCAACTCGATGCCGAGGGAGAAAAAAATCTCCGCCAGCACCACAAGCAAGCACACCCTGGGGACCCCAGGCTCAGCTCAAGCACTCTGCTCACCTGAGGTTAGAATTCCATCATCCCCAGTAACACCTGAGGGCTGGGCCCGCAGTGGACAGCTCTTCCAGTGAGGTGGCTGGAAGTCCAAGTTATTTCCAAGCTTAAACAAAACATCTCAGTCTAGTGAAGGGCATAAATTCAAAGTGCCACAGTGAACAAATGAGTCCGGGGTGGGGGTTTACTTACAAAGCAGGGTGAGGGGTTGCTTACAGGAGGAACGGACTCACAGGCAACTGCATCGCTGGAAAGCCCACCCCAACCCCGGTGACGGAGCTGCGTCCCTGGGGTCCCTGCGCAAGCAGGAGGGAGCCCGGGCACCCCGCGCAGTGTGCCCGCAGGTCCATCAGTGTCCTCTGCAAGCAGTTGTTTCCCCTTTACATAGCCTTAAGGTAGGGTCTCGCAACACTTGCCAAGACGAATCGACTTCCCGGGTCTCTGGAGCTTCCTTCCTGCCCCCCTCTCCAGGAAGAAACGTTGCAGCCTCTAAGTGACATAACTTTGGTGACAGCCGTGTAATCTGTAAGTGTTATGTCTCCGGGTCGAGACTTCCTCAACCGGAGCCTCCTTTCCCTGCTCGGGAGAGAATGCATCAGCCGGAGGAGCCCCACGCCCAGCAGCATCCCAGCCGTTCCTCCCGTGCTTCGCGCGTTTCTGCCCAGTTGGAAATGCGGCACTAAGCACGTGGGGCAGCAAAGGCCGCTCGCTAAGCGCTGCGTTGTAGCAGGTGCAGGCTGTTCCCAGAGCCCCATTTCTTCCTCAATGCAACAAAATGTCCCAGACAAGGCCCAACCCACGAAGAGTGGCAAGAAGGAGGAAATGTTACCACAAAACAGAGATTGCCCTTGGCAACCTTGCCACCTAGCTGGCTGGCATGCAACTGCGTAGCTAGCTGCCACGTTTGCTTTCAGAAAGCCCCTGCTTGCCGGCTGCTGGAGTGTAAAGTGAAAGGGAAGATGGAGTTCACGGAGTGACCCTAGCTTTAGTCTCCCGGTAAATAAGCTGTTTCTCTGCCACTCTCATTGGTGTTGGAGTTAATCATTCCAGAGAAATTCCTGCAACACATGGCCACGGCGCTGTGTTCTTACCAAGGGTGCAAGGGTGTACAAAGGAAGGGAAACGGAGTTTATCCTTGTTTTGTTCTGTTTTGGTTTGGGTTTGGGTTTTATTTGTGTGTGCGCGCGCGCGCGCGCGCGTGTGTGTGTGTGTGTGTGTGTGTGTGTGTGTGTGTGTGTTTGTTTCTGTTTTTCGAGGTAGGGTTTTACTCTACTGACCTAGCTGACCTGGAATTCACTCTGTAGTCTCAGGGTGGCCACGAACTTACGACAATCCTCCTACCTCTGCCTCCTGAGTGCTGGGATTTAAGGCGTGCACCACCACACCCGGCTCGGGTTTATCCTTTTATGGTCACAGTTTCCAGACCCATATCTTCTGGCTAGAAATGATAAGTCCGGAGCAACCTCAAAAGTTACCCACTGAGGATCCAATTCCTGGATGGCTTCATGGAGCAAGGACTGTTTTTCTGCCCTGGACTGTCAAGTAAAATAACCAACCTATTTTTGATAAGCCACAGAACTTTGTGACTTTTTTGTTACAGTATATGTGTACTTATCCTACCAAACTCATTTTTGTATTAAACAAAGATATAGATTGGATTAAAAATAAGGCAAAAATGTTTATTGGAATAGTTTTCAATAATGTCATATGAAAGGATTTAAACCAATTGCTTTAAATTGAGGAAATATTTTTACTCAAATTCTAAATAATACAATAGTGTCACTTAATAAACAAGCTGTTTGTGTTGGTGACCTTTTATCACTGTGACAAAACACCTGAGGTAATCATTGCAAAAGCAGAAATGCTTTCTCTTAGCCCACGCTTTCAGTGTTTTAAGCCCATCATTTAGCCCTATTCCTTTAGGCCCTGGAGACATAGGATATAACTTCCCAGGTCATTCCTGACTTATCCTTTCCAGACAGAAGATGGAAGGGAACACATGGTATGCACACAGAGGTCAGAGGACGATGTTTGGCTCCATCCTCAATAGCCCACCTCATTTGAGACACTGAGGGCTTTTCTAGATCTTTCTCTGCTACTAATCTTTCTGCTAAAAAGCTTTCTCTAGCTGCCTCCCATAGGGCCACAGCTCTCGGCTCTTTATGTAAGGTCTGAGGACAACTCTTAGATATCAAGCGTGAGTTGCAAGAACTTGATCCGCTGAGCCATCTCTCCAGGCACACATTCATTTCCCCTTTTAATTTGATTACTGCAGGCATTTGCTTCAATAATGTAATCCTGAGAAATAGAAAATGAGCATGGACCTCCATGAACACGCCCTGGCCCGTGCATATCCGCACTCACACACAGGAATACATATACACACAGATGAATACATGAAAATGTTCATTTTTATATGAGTTTTGGGGTTTCCAATCCATTGTGAGCTTGTCCCATTTCTTTGGGGCCTGTGGCAAGGTGACACATCATGACAAGAGATAGGAAAAGCCACTATCAAATGGAAGAGGAGAAGTAAGCAGAGGGAGGAAGGACTCCCTGTAAAGGCGTGCGCCAGGGCTCTAACTTTCTATAAGGCTCACCTCTTTACTCGCCTCCCAACAGAGCCACAGGCTCATGGCTAAGCTAAGCACGTAGCTCAGAACATCACGTCGACCGTGGCAGAGGAGTGCCGACAAACGGCAACTTCAGCCCCTGACTTTCTTGCATCACCAGAGGGGCGGAAAAAAAATAGAGAAGCATTTGTGTATATCATAAGCTCAAAGAATAGCGTGGAGCTGTTTCCTCTGAATTAAAATGTTCCACGATGGCTGGAAAGGTAAACAAAGCTCCTGAAAGTTACCAGGGCTCGCAAGCTCACGCCCCTTCCTGAGATAAGCAGAAATAACAATTATAACTGGGGAAAGGAGAATGGCTGGCCAAGCTTCCTGCAGGTCATTCTGGGAGTTCCAAGGTTTAGCGGTCATAAGTCGTTAGCCATGCTCCTGTGAGGGTCCCCTGACCCATATGACCAAAACCAAACCCCACCAAACTTACCACTTCACTTGGCTAGGCTTGGGTGAGTTATTTCCTTTATCTGTCATGGGTGCCTTATCTGGCATGACTAGATGTCTCATGTCTCCCCAGGAAATGTCACAGAACATAGAGGTATTAAGAACTAATTATTTCAACTGCTTGTGAATGCATACAAAATAGGTCACCACCTATTTAGCAAGAAAAGCATTAAATTGTTATGTGTTATACTAAAATACTCATTCTGAAAATTGTTTCATTTCTTAATGATGTCTATAGCAAAATGGAAATGTGAACTGACGGCTTTGTGTTTGGTTTCAGAGGAGGGAAGGCCCGTGTTTCAGTGTTGGCACTGAGCTGTAAATTAAAGTAAATAGCACCACACATTTAGGAATCAGTTTTCATATCGATAATGAGAATTTAATGCTGATTTCCTAGTGATGTTTTTATTAGATTCCTGTATTTACTGTACTGAATTCCTATGAACTGGGGGCTTAAAGTAACAGAGCACAAGTGTGTTATCTCACAGTTCTGGATGCCAGGTTTAGTGAGCTGAGCACAAAGGCATGGGTAAAGCTTCATTTCTCCTCGAGGTGCCAGAATGACTCCCCTGCCTGCTCCAGTTCCAGCCAATGCCTGGCACGGACGCGTGTCTCCTTCTTCCATCTTCACAGTCGGCAGCAGCTCAGCCACCATGTGCTCACGCTTATTAGCACACATGCGCCCAGCTGCCCGCGCCAAGCGTGGCCACAACTTCCCCTCTTATCTGTGTGTCTGCCTGTCTCATGCAAACCCCACCTCTGGTTGCAGCAGGCAGCCTCCTGTTTCTAATGCACCTGGGCTAAGGCCCTTGCTCTGCGGCTCCCGCACCGAGACCACCACACACACTTCCCCCCAAAACCTGACACCGCAACAAGCTGCCCGTGTCCTCCCGAGGCTGAAGGCCCTGCCCGGCTTCGGTTCCCCCTTCAGACTTGGCCCTGGTTTGCTTGCCAGCCCTGCTCTGACAACTTGCAGGGCTAGCAAGCAGAACTTGAACATTAGATAGCCATATTTCTTATAAAACTCAAGAATGCTAAGATGAATAGTTAAAGGTATAAAGCAGAAAATAATGTCAAGAGAGAAATGAAGAAAATACTTGTCCTTAAAGAAAACAAACCATTCCGGCATTCCTCTCTATGGAACAGACTGTTTTCTGTCAGTTTCTCTTTCAGCTTTGCGTATTATCAGATCATATTGACATTAGTCCTGAGCCTCTGTGTGTTCACGTATTACAACCCTTGTCATTACATTGTTCCTACCCAAATAATACCATCACCTGACTGACAAAATATGACTTGTTCTGCCATCTAGCCTACGCAAGGCTTTCAGAAATTAAAATATCAACATAGTGGGGGTTATCATCTGTTTGCTGAAGTCTTATTGGGGAGCAGTGGTGGTTTGAAGATAATGTCCCACAGCCCCAAGCATTTTTAATTAAGATTAAGCTTCCCACTTAAGTATCCAGCTAGAGAAGGTGTACGGCTGGGGTTGGGTCTTGACTCTAGATTATTATTAGATTCCTACCTGTGTGTTCAGGGTTCGTTTGTGCTTTTGGTGCTGGCTGTTGTCTGTCTGCTGTGGATGCATGATGAAGTGAGCCAGCTTCTTGTGCCATGATGGAGCGTCCCCTGAATTCTATAAGCCTGAAATAAACCCTTTCCTCCCATAAGCTGCTTCTGGTTGGGTTTTTTTTTTTTTTTTCCCAGCAACAAGAAGATAACTGCAATAGGAGCTTATAAATATATATATATATCTAAGCATTAAATATATATGTGTGTGTGTGTGTGTGTGTGTGTGTGTGTGTGTGTGCATGTGTGTGTGCTTTCACAGGATAATGAGATTTAAGAACATTCTTTCCATTCCTTTTCTCAGTGTCAATTTTTGCTTCTTCCTGTGATTGGATGGGGGGTTATTACAGAGTCCCTCCGTATTTATGTTATTTATATTAAATAATATTGATATAGTATGTTATTTATATTAAATATATATATTTAATGCTTAAAATAATGTAATAATGAAATGACTTCTCATCTCTCACTTTCTTCCTCTTTCTTCTCTTCCCTCATAATCTCTTCCTTTTATTTTAATTGTTTTTATATCTTTTGTTTGAAATTTTAATGTTACAAATTTACTTCATTTCCCTCCTTTCATTATTTTCTACTCTCTACATTTAAGTATTCACTTTAGAATTCTTGAATTTTATCAGGAGCGGTGCTGTCTGCTTTCAATTGCTGCGCGCCGGCCCTGCCTGCCGACCGTGCATGTCTCCTCACCAGAGCCACACACCGTCACATGTCCTCCCCTTAGTCAGTGCTCTGTGACCCCCAGGACGCTTCACTTACAAAGCACTGACAGTTTGCACTACTATGTTCTCTCCAGATGAGGAGTTTTTCTCTTGAGGCACCAAGTATGCTGGCAGGTCAGCCTGTGCAGAGCTCAGGACACCTTCTAGTGGTTGTTTCAACTCTCTAGGTTTTGAGGTATTACACGTGTCCTGTGGATAAAAATGCCTCTTCACTTTAGATAGGGAACCAAGGACAGACCAAGTAACAATTCCATGAGAGTGTCACTGGGATAGCCAGTGCGTTTGCTGGTGTGATGTATGGGCAAGGGTTGAAAGGCCTGCCTCAGCATGGGTGACGCTGAGGAAAGCGCCATCCCTGGAGTTCTGCAGGTTTGCAGGCAGCGTCTGGTCAGAGCGCGTCCTTCCCGCAGCCACTGTTCCTGCTTCTACCGCCCTGGGGAGAGGACCTGCGGGTCTTGCCAGTGTCCTCAGGTTCCGCTGACTTCTTGAGTCTTAAGAAGGAACCTCCTCCTGGGAGGGAATGTTTACATTCCGGGGGAATAGCCATCCAACATAAGGGGAATGCTTCTTGGTGAGTTTTCATATTCTAAAGTTCTCACATGTTGGAAGACCTCCCGTGGGGAAAGAATTTCATCAACTCCAAACCTGAGCAGTGTGCAGCAAAGTAGAACTCTGTGGAGATTATAGTGAACCAGATCGGTGCAGACAGCTGACATGAGTAACAGTACACAGAGCGGCGCAGAGGCTGAGCTGCCAGCTTTCAGAGGTGGGTGTAACATGCAGAGAAATCAAGCAGAGATGAGCAGTGCTTCAGGCATCTGGCAATGTAGAGTGCCAGAGTAGATTGTTGGAAATAGGAAACAAGAGTTCTTTACAGCAAGAATTGCTGTAAGGAATACCGTTTCTCTATTCAATCCATTAAGTAATGTAATACTGATAGAAATTAGGGGCAAGGCCACACTTTGCAGGGAGTGAGTTAGGGACATATGCCCAAAAGAACAAAATGCAAACAAGTCTGACTCAAGATGGAGATGAGATGAGAAACAGCTTTCTGGTTCTTCCACCTTCAGTCTTTGTAGACTTTTTTCCCCATCCACAAGAACTTTCTAAGTGCTCTCCTCCTTGACCCAACAAACACACAAAGTCCTCCATATACATGTAGACTAAGCCATTAGATGTTGTCCCAACTGGATAACTAATGTTCATCTTTGAGGCCATAGGAAAACCCTGCCCAAGTTTCTATGTGGCTTACAAATTCAGGAGCCTTCCCAGCTTAGGGGCATGTCTGCTTTATTTTCTGCTTATTTTCTTAAAATAAATCTTTCTTAACTTAGGCTTCTGTGTGAAAATTCTCTGTGAGTTATAATTCACTTGCTCAAGAGCCACTGCCTTGGGGTGTTATAGTAACTACTGAGTGTCCAGCACTATGACCACTAAGCTACCCCAGTCCAGAGGCCAGAAGGACTCTATTGTTCTAAAAACCATTAACAATGTAACTCAGTTGTATGTTATATTACTTTCAGAATGAACAGGAAAGGATTCTTTCTACGATCTCTGTCAACTTGTGTTAAATTATAAATACTTAAAAAATATATACTAATAGATGAATGCTGAAGCTAAACACATTGTAGAGATGTGTGCAAAACTAAAATAGATAAAATCATTAATGTTATAATAACATATTGTAATATAAGCAAAGTTTATAAATAATGGCAATAATCTAAAAGCAAAAAGAGAATGTATACAAAAATTCAAAATGTGATTGAAATATTTTTATGGAAATGTGCAATAAAAAAAAATTATTGCTACAATTTCAACTCACTAATGTGTCTTTATACAAACATCCTTCCCAGAAAAATGCTTATGTCACTCTATAGGCTTTATTTGCTCCATTGACACAATTCCACCAAGAAAGAATATTGTGCTAATTTATGAGAGTACATTTTTTCTTGTTAAAGATAAAGTCCATAAGCTTTCCACTATCAGTGAAGGCATGTCAGAGAAGGCTAGGTGAAATTATATGTGTTTTCTGTAATATTATAAGTGAATAATATTAGGCTGAAATGATCTCCTTTGACCAAAATATCTGATAAGGATCCAGAGGCATTGCTGTGACTCATCTGTAAATCCAAAACTTACATTTTTGTACCATGAACCAAAAACAGTTGAGGAATGTGCTAAAGTTCAGATGTTACACATGAAATTCATTTCTTTGTTTTTTCTTTTTTTTTCTTTTTTAAATTTTTATTAACATTTTCCATGATTATAAAATATATCCCATGGTAATTCCCTCCCTCCCCACCCCCACACTTTCCCGTTTGAAATTCCATTCTCCATCATATTACCTCCCCATTACAATCATTGTAATTATATATATACAATATCAACCTATTAAGTATCCTCCTCCCTTCCTTTCTCCACCCTTTATGTCTCCTTTTCAACTTACTGGCCTCTGCTACTAAGTATTTTCATTCTCACGCAGAAGCCCAGTCATCTGTAGCTAGGATCCACATATGAGAGAGAACATGTGGCGCTTGGCTTTCTGGGCCTGGGTTACCTCACTTAGTATAATACTTTCCAGGTCCATCCATTTTTCTGCAAATTTCATAACTTCATTTTTCTTTACCGCTGAGTAGAACTCCATTGTATAAATGTACCACATCTTCATTATCCACTCATCTGTTGAGGGACATCTAGGCTGGTTCCATTTCCCAGCTATTATAAATTGAGCAGCAATAAACATGGTTGAGCATGTACTTCTAAGGAAATGAGATGAGTCCTTTGGATATATGCCTAGGAGCGCTATAGCTGGGTCATATGGTAGATCAATCTCTAGCTGCTTTAGGAACCTCCATACTGTTTTCCACAATGGCTGGACCAGATTGCATTCCCACCAGCAGTGCAGAAGGGTTCCTTTTTTTCCACATCCCCGCCAACATTTATGATCATTTGTTTTCATGATGGTGGCCAATCTGACAGGAGTGAGATGGAATCTCAATGTAGTTTTAATCTGCATTTCCCTGATGACTAGTGACGTAGAACATTTTTTAAGATGCTTATATGCCATTCGTATTTCTTCCTTTGAGAACTCTCTATTTAGCTCCATAGCCCATTTTTTGATTGGCTTGTTTGATTCCTTATTATTTAACTTTTTGAGTTCTTTGTATATCCTAGATATTAATCCTCTATCAGATATATAGCTGGCGAAGATTTTTTCCCATTCTGTAGGTTGCCTCTTTGCTTTTTTCACTTTGTCCTTTGTGGTGCAAAATCTTTGTAATTTCTTTAGGTCCCAGTGGTTAATCCGTGGTTTTATTGCCTGAGCAATTGGGGTTGTATTCTGAAAGTCTTTGCCAAGACCAATATGTTGAAGGGTTTCCCCTACTTTTTCCTCTAGCAGTTTCAAAGTTTCCGGTCTGATGTTAAGGTCTTTAATCCATTTGGACTTAATTCTTGTGCATGGCAATAGAGAAGAATCTATTTTCATCCTTCTGCAGATATTTATCCAGTTTTCAAAACACCATTTGCTGAAGAGGCTGTCTCTTCTCCAATGAGTATTTTTGGCATTTTTATCGAATATCAGGTGTCTGTAGCTACTTGGGCTTACAACTGGGTCCTCTATTCTGTTCCACTGATCTACATGTCTGTTTTTGTGCCAGTACCATGCTGTTTTTGTTACTATGGCTCTGTAATATAGGGTAAAATCAGGTATGGTGATACCACCAGCCTCTTTTTTGTTGCTCAGTATTATTTTAGATATTCGAGGTTTTTTGTGATTCCAAATGAATTTTTGGATTGTTTTTTCTATTTCCATGAAGAAAGCCTTTGGAATTTTGATAGGGATTGCATTAAGTGTGTAGATTGCTTTATGTAAGATTGCCATTTTCACGATATTGATTCTTCCAATCCAGGAACAAGGGATGTTTCTCCACTTTCTAGTGTCTTCTGCAATTTCTCGCTTGAGTGTTTTAAAGTTCTCATTGTATAGATTCTTTACTTCCTTGGTTAGGTTTATTCCAAGGTATTTTATTTTTTTTGATGCAATTGTGAATGGGAGTGATTCTCTGATTTCATCCTCTGTGTGTTTGTTGTTAGCATATATGAAGGCTACTGATTTCTGTGTATTTATTTTGTATCCAGCTACATTGCTGTAGGTTTTGATCAGCTCTAACAGCTTGCTAGTAGACTCTTTAGGGTCCTTTATGTATAGAATCATGTCATCTGCAAATAATGATAACTTGATTTCTTCCTTTCCAATTTGTATCCCTTTTATGTGTGTCTCTTGCCTTATTGCTATGGCTAAGACTTCCAAAACTATATTAAATAGAAGTGGGGACAGTGGACACCCTTGTCTTGTTCCTGATTTTAGTGGAAAAGCTTCCAGTTTTTCCCCACTTACTAATATGTTGGCTGTAGGCTTGTCATAAATAGCCTTTATTATATTGAGATATGTTCCTTGTATTCCCAGTCTCTGTAGGACTTTTATCATGAAGGGATGTTGGATTTTGTCAAATGCTTTCTCTGCATCTAATGAGATGATCATGTGATTTTTGTCCTTCAACCCGTTTATGTAATGTATTACATTTATAGATTTGCGTATGTTGAACCATCCCTGCATCTCTGGGATAAAGCCTACTTGGTCAGGGTGAATGATCTTTTTGATATACTCTTGTATTCTGTTTGCCAATATTTTGTTGAGAATTTTTGCATCTATGTTCATGAGGGAGATTGGTCTGTAATTTTCTTTTTTTGTTCTATCTTTGCCTGGTTTTGGTATCAGGGTGATGCTGGCCTCATAGAAGGAGTTTGGTAGAATTCCTTCTTTTTCTATTTCCTGGAAAAGCTTAAGAAGCAATGGTGTTAGCTCTTCCTTAAAAGTCTGGTAAAATTCAGCAGTGAATCCTTCCGGGCCTGGGCTTTTTTTAGTTGGGAGATTATTGATAACTGTTCGGATCTCCATGTTTGTTATAGGTCTATTTAAGTGATTAATCTCATTTTGATTTAATTTAGGTAGGTCATATAGATCAAGGAAATCATCCATTTCTTTCAGATTTTCATACTTTGTGGAGTATATGCTTTTATAGTATGTCCCTATGATTTGTTGAATTTCTCTGGAATCTGTTGTGATGTTACCTTGTTCATCTCTGATTTTATTAATTTGTGTCTCTTCTCTCTTTCTCTTGGTCAGATTTGCTAAGGGTTTATCAATCTTGTTTATCCTTTCAAAGAACAAACTCTTTGTTTCATTAATTCTTTGGATTGTTCTTTTTGTTTCTATTTCATTAATTTCTGCCCTAATCTTTATTATTTCTTCCCGTCTACTAATATTTGGTTTGCCTTGTTCTTCTTTTTCCGAGGCCTTAAGGCGAAGCATTAGGTCGTTTACTTGCGACCTTTCTAATTTCTTAATATAGGCACTTAAGGCTATAAATTTACCTCTTAGAACCACATTCATTGTGTCCCAAAGATTTTGGTATGTTGTGTTCTCATTATCATTTGACTCTATAAATTTTTTGATTTCCTTTTTGATTTCTTCATTGACCCACTCATCATTTAGTAGTGTATTGTTTAGTTTCCATGATTTTGTGTATGCTCTATATCCTTTCTTGCTACTGATTTGTAGTTTAATTCCATTGTGGTCAGATAGAATGCAAGGAATTATTTCAATTTTCCTGAATTTGTTAAGATTTGCTTTGTGTCCTAATATATGGTCTATTTTAGAGAATGTTCTATGTGCTGCTGAAAAGAATGTATATTCTGCAGCCTTTGGATGAAATGTCCTGTATATATCTGTTAGGTCCATTCCTTCTATGACCTCATTTAGTCCAGATTCCTCTCTGTTTATTCTTTCCCTGGATGACCTGTCAATTGATGAGAGTGGGGTGTTAAAGTCACCCACCACCACTGTGTTTGGTGTTATCTGTGACCTTAGTTCTAATAGTGTTTGTTTGACGAATTTGGGAGCCCCCATGTTAGGTGCATATATGTTTAGGATTGTAATGTCCTCCTGTTGGAGTGTGCCCTTAATCAATATAAAGTGACCTTCCTTATCTTTCTTGACTAACGTCGGACTAAAGTCTACCCTGTCTGATATTAGGATAGCGACCCCTGCTTGTTTTCTAGGCCCATTTGCTTGAAATACCGTCTTCCAACCTTTCACCCTAAGATAATGTCTTTCCTTTGTAGAAAGGTGAGTTTCTTGGAGACAACAAATTGTAGGATCCTGCTTTTTAACCCAGTCTGCAAATCTATGTCTTTTCGTTGGGGCATTGAGACTGTTGATATTAAGAGATATTATTGAAAGGTGTGTATTTATGTTTGCCATTTGTGTGTGTGTGTGTGTGTTACTGGTTCTACCTGTGCTCTCTTCTGTTAACTGGTATTTGAGTATAGCTTGTTTTTTCTAGGTTCCTTATATGTGTGCTTTTCCTTTTGTTCAGCATGGAGGGTTCTATCAAGTATTTTCTGTAGAGCTGGTTTTGTCTTCAAATACTCCTTTAACCTGCTTTTGTCATGGAATGTCTTTATTTCTCCATCTTTTTGAATGGATAACTTTGCAGGATAAAGTAACCTTGGTTGAAAGTTGTTATCTTTCAGAACTTGGAATATATCACTCCAAGCCCTTCTGGCTTTAAAAGTTTGTGTTGAATAATCTGCTGTAATCCTGATGGGCTTGCTTTTGTAGGTAACTTGATTTTTCTCTCTAACTGCTTTCAATATTTTTTCTTTGGTTTGTGTGTTTGGAAGTTTGATTATAATATGGCAAGGAGAGGTTCTTTCTGGGTTTTGTCTGGCTGGGGTTCTAAAGGCTTCCTGTATCTGTATTGGCACCTCTTTCCCAATTTGGGGGAAATTTTCCTCTATGATTTTGTTGAAGATGCCTACTATGCCTCTGGAGTGGAGTTCTTCTCCTTCTACTATGCCCTGAATTTGCTGCCGAACTCTGCTCCTGCTTGGGTCCCACTGTCAGCCCAAGTTGGTGTGGCCGGGTCCCGGGCCACTGCTGTGTTTGCTGGAGCTGGGTTCAGGCGGTGGGGGAGGGGAGGGAGCCGCGGCTGCTCTGGTTGTCTTGCTGCTCCACGTGTTCTTCTACTTCATGGTCTGCTCCTCCGCTGCTCGCTGCCGCTCTTCCCTCACGTTTCCCGAGTTGCAGAGAGTGCGGTGTAAGGGGAAAATCCCGCACCTGGCTTGTCCTGCGGCTCAAGCAGAGAGTCTGGCGGCAGCCGCTCCGCGGCTGCGGGGGTTGGCCGAGCTGCCGGAGCCGCTTTTCCCGCCTGTGCAGGCACTGGATGCTCTATAACTCTTCTACTTCTCCGCTGCCGCCTCAATTTCCTATACACCTCACTTTTTAGTAAAAGTGTGTATTTTGCTGAGTTTTTTTGGTTTTTTTCCCCCCTAGGCTGCTTTGGCGTGGTACCTACGCCGCCATCTTAACCAGAAGTCCTCATTTCTTTTTGGTTGATGCTACTTTTATTTAAAAATGTGTATTTGTTTTATTTATTTGCAAGGAGAGGAGAGAAAAGGTACACCAGGACCTCTTGCATGTGCCACTTCATACATCTGGCTTAGGTGGGTACTTTGGAATTGAACCCAGGCTGCCAGGTTTTGCAAGTAAGTACCTTTAATTCTCAGCAATCTCTGAAGCCCATGATGCTTCTTTCACTGGTACCAAGCCAAGCTACTTCCAACAAGATCGTGTCATGCAAAATATATTTAAATGTTTTATTAATGGTTCAAATATCTATTTTATCCTAAGTTATAAAGAATACAAATTTTAAATGTAAGACTTGGCTTAGGTCAATAGAAACAACAAGACTTCTTGGACATATGAAACAGAAATGTGTGTGTGTGTGTACATGTGTGTGCACATGTGTGTGTGTGTGTTTTCACAGGATAATGAGATTTAAGAACATTCTTTCCATTCCTTTCTATGTGTGAATTTTTGCTTCTTCCTGTGATTAGATGGGAGGCAATTACAGAGTCCCTCCATAATTTTTATCCCTCTTATTTATCCATTTCTCTTTATTTTAAATGGTCTCTCTTTATTCTTCTGTTGCTCTCTTCTCTTTCCACAGAGAAGGAAGGATATAAATGTCTGAGATAGAAAAGAGCATATGTAATACAGTTCTTCCCCATCTTCAAGTATTATGCAAGTAGATAATTATTTTTATTTATTACCCCATGCAATGTAATGTATCACTTTGAAATGCTGAGAATTATTTTAGTAGTTATGCATTATGAAATATGCAAAGCTCTAACATTTGACAAATTTTGTATTTTGTAAGAATTGCTTTCTGCTAACAAAAATGATTTATTTAATTGTTTTAGTTTAATTAAAGTAACAAAGTGAAGGCATGCAAATAAGTACATTGACTTAAAATTAGTTTTAAAAGTTAAGGGGCAATTGTTAATTGACATAAAATCAAAGTATTGGTTAATTCATGGACATTAGTCATTGCAGTTAATGAATTGTGAAACTGTATTAGAGTTTTCTTAGTCCTTGGTAGAGGGGGAACTCTTTCTTGTATCTTACGAAGCTCTGTAAGAAACAAGTATAAAACTCTACCAGCATTTAGTCATTCAAGCATAGTTTTTCTATTCAAATATGCTTAATTTATATGTTTAGGAAAGCATTTATATAGAGCCCAAAGCGCATTGCGAAGATCAATACTCGACTAAAGTTTTTCCTTTTTTTTTTTTTTTTTTAGCATTTTCTTTAGTTGGTGATTTATAAGGTGCCAGGAGCACTAATTGCATCCTTAATTCTTTGTCAGATCTCTATTTTCACTAATTACTTACATTATAATTATAGGCAATTGCATGCAAATTAAATAATGCTTCTTGAAATTTTATAAGAAAACAAGATTTTATACTATATTATAGCAGTAATTTTCAGCTCAATTCCAGCTTGATTTTTTTCATGTCCTGTAACAAAAACCCTCATGTGTCCAGCAGTAAGATATTACCATCTAGTTCTGGTGAGTAATGAAGAACAGTTAAAGCACTAACCTGTATTGCTTCAGGAGACTCTCTGGGATGTCCATGACAAACAATTCACCGGAAGGTATCCAACACCTGGCACTGGATTTTTATCCAGTGATCAATGGCTTCCAGGAGTGGCATTGAATCTGTACATTGCATTTGGTAGGATGACCATCTTCACAATGCTGATTCTTCTAAGACAGAAGCAGGGAAGGTCTGTCCATTTTCTACATCTTCTAGAGACTTTCTCAATTTCTTTCCTTAGTGTTTTCATTGTAGAGGACTTTTATCTCCTTACTTAAGTTTAAACAAACGTTTATTTCTTCTTTGATTCATTTGCAAATATGTCTGTCATTGGCATATATCTGATTTTTGCATGCTGATTTTGTATCTTGGCACTTTACTAAAAGTATCTCCACTGTAGGATTTTTAAAAATATTTTATTTATTATTTATTTGCAAGGAGAGAGGGAGAGAAAATATAAATAAGGGTGTGCCAGGGCCTCTCACCACTGCAAACGAACTCCAGATGCATGTGCCACCCTATGCATCTGGCTTTACATGGGTACTGGGAATGAAACCCAAGCTGTTAGGCTTTTCTAGCAAGCATATTTAACTATTTAGCCATCTTTCCATCCCCTAAGACTCTTTTTCTGGAGTTTTTAGTATCTTTTATGTATGGAATCCTAGCATCCTCTTCCTTTCCTTTCTAAATGATGGGATTTCAGATATGAGCCACCTGTATTGGCATGAAGTATGAGTTTAAACTGGGGTAAATGGTTACCTGGGACATTACTACCTGTGATTTCAGGTTACCGTCTGTTTTTGTTGTTTTTTTTTTTTCCTTCATGCTTTCGCATTTTTTTGTTCTTTTTTTATGCTTTCTCGTTTTGATGGTGGTTTACTGTTTTTGTCTTCATTGTTTCTTTGCCTTTTGATGTTGATGGTGGTAATGTTATGTCATTTTTGTTTGTGACATATGAGTACCTCAGTCTTTCTAATTGCTTACATTATATACATGATTGTTTAGCTACTGTATTTAAAGCTCTGTCTCACCAGAGCAGACCTTCATGACTACATCTCTCTTTTCTGTACCCCCCAACACATTAATGACATTCCTATATCTACACCAGTCTCCATCCTTCCTTGCATACTTCCATTCCATACATTTACTTCATGTCAATTTTACCTCTACTCTCTTTCTCCTCACATCACTTTCCTATTTTACCACTCAAGTCAAAAAACATGGGACAATACATATTTTAAGCCCTAACAGTAAATAACTGCAAAGTGTATGATATCCAAACAATGTTATCTTTTAAAATTGCAGGAGAAATAAGGATATGTAAAGGCAAACAAACAAAAAGTAGTTCATATCATCCAACCCAGCTCTACAGAAAACTCTGAAAAGAAATACTATATAGGAGGAAAAGAAAGGCAACCTCACTCCCTAGAAAATATGACAGAATACACTCCCTAAAAGAGCAGATGAATGAAAAACAGCTGGGATAGAATCACAGTCACGTCTGACATAGCAAAACACCTAATTCACAGGGGCAGAGGAAAAGAAGCACCAATTACCCAGCCAACCAGAAAATCACCTCACCACATCTTAGGAAATAGGAAGCCACTTTCAGCAGCAAACTTAAGTGTAAATGCTCTCAACTCACCAATAAGATGACACAAGCTAAATGGCTCAATTTAAAAAATTAGAATGACTGTATGTTGTATCCAAGAAATACAATGTACTAGCAAAAAAAAAAAAAAAAAAAGTACAAAAATCGAGTATCAAAGTAGGAGTACAAACTACCAAACAAATGGAGTCTATAACAATCAGACATAGGTATTCTTATATCCATTAAAATAGTCTTTAAGAACAATTGAGAAAATAGAGATAGGGGCACTACATATTGACAAAAGGGGGAGAATCATCAAGATTATATGATGACTATAAATATTTATGAACAAATTATTGGGGTTCCAATTTTCAGAAAACAAATGCTAAATAAAACATATAACAGATCACATAGGTGCAGGCGCAGTAGGAGGAGGAGCCGCCAGTGCCTTGCTTATCATTTACACACGTCCTGGAGGTGAAGCACTCACAGACACTTCAGAAGTAAATTGTACCACAGATCAACTAGACTTGGCTGGTATACACAGAGTACTCCACCCAACAGGTAGGGAATATACATTTATTCTCAGCAGCACATGGAAACTTCTCCAAAACTGATCACATAATAGGCCACACATCTACTCTTAAAAAATACAGGAAAAAAATGAAATAATTCCTTGTATTCTATCAGTCCCCTGCAGAATAAAAGTAGAAACCAACAATAAGAGACAATGTAAAACTTTCAACAATTCTTGGAGATTAAGAACACAGTTTTAATGAATAGCAAGTCACTGAAGAAAGTTTAAAATTCCCAGAAATAACTGAAAAAAATGATAGTGCAATCTAACAAGTCCTCTGAGACAGAACTAAGAGGAAAATTTATATCCATTGAATGTTCACTTATAGAATTGGAGAAATCTCAAACAACCTAATAATACACTTCAAGGTTTTTGAAAAACAAGAAGTCAACCTCAAACCTAGTAGATATCATGACTAATAAAAATATTTCAGAAATTAATGAAATAGAGAATAAAAGAACAAAATATCAAAAAGAACCCACTTTGATAAAATCAATAATAAGTAAAACCTTAACTCAACTAAGAAAAATGAGAGAGGCAAACCAAATTAATGAAATTAGATACAAAAATGAAGATGTTACAGAAAGCCACAATGAAATCTGAAACATCAACTAGATAATACTTTGAAAATGATATTCCAAAAATCCAGAACATCTAAAATTAATAGGTATATTTGGAAGTATATATCAATCTACCAAAATTAAAACTGAAAGATATAAATATCTTAAGTAGACCTATTGCCAGCAAAGAAATGGAAGCTATAACTAACCTCCCCCACAAAGAAAAGTCTAGGACTAGACAGATTTACTGCTGAATTCTCTCAAGTTTTTAAATTCATTAATTTAAAAAAATTACTTATTTATTCATTCATCCATTCACTTAAGAGAGAGAAGTAGATAGAAAGAGAGAGAGAGAGGGAGAATGGGTGTTCCAGGGCCTCCAGCTGCTGCAAACAACTCCAGATGCATGTGCCACCTTATGCATCTGACTAACATGGGTACTGGGGAATTGAATCTGTGTCCTTAAGCTTCAAGGCAAGTGCCTTAGCCATTGAGCTATCTCTCTGTCCCTAATTAATTTTTTTAAACATTGCATATTGGACATATTCTCATGAGGTTATGCTCTTATGTTCCCTCTCCCCTATCAAAGGTTTAATACCAACCCTTCTCAACTTTTTCTACAAAATAACAAGGGAAGGAACATTATAAAATTCATTCTACAAAGCCAAGTCTATAAAGTTCAGATAAGGACATAACAACAACCACCACCACAACAACAACAACAAAAAACCCACAGACCAAATTTCCAGATAACCATAGACACAAGAAATTACCAACAAAATACTCATAAACCAAATGCAAGGAGAACTCATTCAGAAGGCCATGCACCATGACCTGAAAAAAATTACACTTTCATGGCTGAAAGTGTAATTTTCATTCAACATGTGGAAATCAATAAATGTAACACACCATATAAATAAACTTAAGGTCAGAAATCACATGTTCATTTCATCAGATGAAGAACAGAACCTTGACAAAATTCAATATGCCCTCATGATAAAAGTCATTGAAAAAATTAATCATAGATGTAACATATTTCAAAATGGAAAAGGCCACATATGACAAACCCATAGCCAACATGATAATAAGTGGAGAAAAACAGATCATTTTCTCCAAAATCCAGCATGAGACAAGAATGCTCACTCTCTCCACTTCCATTCAGTAGAGTCTCAAAGTTCTAGGTAGAGCAATAAAAGGATGATTTAAATGGGAAAAGAAAATTTCAAAGTATCTCTACTTTCAGATGATATGATTCTGTATGTAAGATATCTGAAGGAGTCTATCCAGAAAACTTCTAGATATAATCAACACTTCCACTACATTTGCAGGATATAAAAACAACATACAAAACTCAGTAGCTTTCACATACAACTGTAATGAACTTGCTGGAAAATAAATGAGAAAAAATCCCATTCACTAAGTCTCCAAAGACGTATTTAGTTATTAAATATGACAAGGAAGTAAAAGACATTTACAATGAAAACTTTAAGATAACAAGAGAAAGAAATGAAAGAGAATACTAGACAATGGGAAAACTCCATGCTCTTGTATTGGCAGAATCAATATTGAGAAAATGACTGTATTACCAAAAGTAATCTATAGATTCAATTCAGATCCATCAGAATTCAATTATGTTCTCAAAGAACTAGAAAAAAATAAATTGAAGAATCCACATGTGAATACAAAAGGCAATGAAATAGCAGAAGCACTTTTAATTTTTATCAATTAGAGACCTTACTATATGGACAAATTATGTGTTCCTCCTTTCCCCTCATGCTTTTATCTTACATGTCTTGTTCCTTGCCTCCATTCCTCTGAGAGCCCATGTCAGTGGGGTTACTGGCCTTCACCATGGGGTTATGAATTTGCCAGCCAGTCTCAGGGGAGAAACATCGCACAGAATACCCCTTCCTCCCCTGCAGCTCTTACAGTCTTTCTGCCCACTCCTGTGCCATTTCCCGGAGTCTTTGGGAGGTTGTTGTAAGTCTACTTTAGTGCTGAAATCTATGCAACCACTGGATTTCTGCTTTGATGAGTTTTTAAAAAATTGTACTTGGAGATACCAGAATGAATGATATCTAAATCTCTGTAGGCCAACTAAGAATAAATAAAAGATAAATAAAAGAGGGAGGGAATATGATCAAAGTACAAGGTATACATCTGTGAAAATATCCTAACCAGGCCCCTTACTCTGTGGGCAAATTTTAAGACCATGTACTCTGTTCACTGCATTCAAGGCACAGTACAGGACATTCTCTATATGTTATGCATACCATATTAAAAAGCAAGTCAGTAAAAAAAAATTCTAAAAGACAGGGCACAGATGGGAGGTACCTTAAATTATACTACAGGTTGATAGTGACAAGGGGAAAACCGGACTGTATATCACATAAAACCCTGCACAGCAAAGAAAACTATAGACAAAATGAATAGAGAGCCTATAAAATGGGAAACTATTTTCCTCAGCTACACATTGGACAGGAACTAACATGGAATTTTTAAAGAAGTATAAAAATTAAACAACAAAAACAATAACAAACCCAAAAAGGAAATGAACTAGTGAACAGTCAGTTCTCAAAATAAAGAATACAAATGGTTAATAAATATTCTGAAAAGTGTTGAACATCTCTAGACATCAGGAAAATGGATCAATACCGCTTTGATATACCATCTTTTCACTTCCCAGTCTGAATGGCTATCATAAACAACCATAATAAAACTTGGCAATAAATGCTGGTGAGGGCGTGGGGGAAGAGAAAACCTTATTACTCCTGATAGGACTGCAAAACAGTGTGGCCATTATAGAAATCAGTATGGGGGTTTCTCGAAAAAAAAAATTAGAAAGTGAACTGCCATATGACCCAGCTATAGCACTCCTGGGTATATATGTGAAGGACTCCATATCTTGCCAGAGAGATGGTTGTACATACTTCTTCACTGTTCACTACAGCAAGGAGATAAAACCAGTCTTAGGTGCCCATCAACAGATGAATGAATAATGGAAATGTGTTACATTATAAAATGACTTTCATCCAGCAGTAAAGAAAAATGAAATTATTAAATAATCAGGGAATTGGGTAGCTATGGAAAGAATTGTATTACACAAACTGTAAAAGACCAAATAGGGGCAAACAGGGATAAAGCCTATGAAGCCAGAAAGATCAGGAGAGTAAAATTATATGTCAAGGGCTGGAGAGATGGCTTAGCCGTTAAGGCGTTTGTCTGCAAAGCCAAAGGAGGGTCTCTCTCTCTCTCTTTCTCTCTCACTCTCTCTCTCTCTCTCTTCCCCCTTTCTTTCTTTCAAATAAATAAGTAAAAAAAAATATTTTTAAAAGAGTGTGTGTGTGTGTGTGTCAAGGCAAAGGGGACAAAAAAAGGACGCCACAGATGTGTAAGCAGAATCAAGACAGTAGGGACAATTAGCTAATCTGTGCTTGAAAATGCCTTAATGGGGGGAGGGGGCTTGTGCCCTCTAGGTGGTGAGAAGCTGTGGCCTGTTTGGGACCTACATCTTTGGGGCTTTTGAGCTCCAGGAGGGTGAAGGGCCCGCTGCGTTTGGAGCCTGCACTGCAGACAGGTGAGGTCACAGCGAGTTTGGAACGCCCTGCAAGTGCGCGCTCAGGACACCAGCGTGTGGGGGCCTGTGAGCTCGGGGCTGGTCAGGTGCTCCGAGGATTTGGGGCGTTGAGTCTGGGGGCTGTGAGCTCTAGGAGGGTGAGGGGTGAGGCGTGTTTAGGGTCTGGGACCTACAGGTCAGTGAGATTGCTTGTGTGCTTGGGGCCTGTGCACCCACTCTGTGGGGCTTGTGCCCTGGGGACCCCCTCCCCACCTTACACTTCCCGCTTCAGCAGATAGTTTGGGCCTTGGTCACCTCCTCTGATCACGGTAAGTAGCACCGCTGGCTTCCTCCTCTCACCAATGCCACCACACCAACTAGCTGTGCAGTCCCCGGGGCCAGCCTAGGCTGTGGAGCTCAGTACCCTCCACCCTGTTCGGCACCTGCTCCCTGCCACTGCTGCTCTCTGTCTTCCTGGGCCCCCTTGGGACATCGCTCCTGCCCCACAGGAGAATCACGGGGATATCTGAGGTACCAGTGAGTCCTTACAGCCTGCTCAACTGGGAACAGGAGGGGGCAGGGCCAGGGCGACACCCCGGGGCCCCACTCCCCACTCGCAAGGAGTGCTGCGATAGTGGGCTGAAGAGACCGAGTCCACAGGTCCGCTGTCAGCCACCAGCCGGGTACTGCAGGGGCGCTTGCAGCCTCCACAACCCGCCCACCTCTGGACACAATGCCGCCCCATTCCGGTACTGTTCAAACCCAAGTTAGAACAGGCACTGAAGATCCCGCAAGAGCAAATACTTGCCTCTTCATTAATACAGCCGACTGTTAACCTCTCCAATGCAAAAAAACAAACAAACAAAAATCCCATGAGAAAACAAGCTCAGAGATCTCCACCAAGGCTGCCTAGTCGTACAGAGGAAGTCTCCAATAAAAACGGAGAGAAGATAGCGGAAATTAAATCCCAAAATGAAAACACAATAAGCTTATTTACCCTGACCAAGAAAATGGCTGAACTGGAAGCAAATCAGAAAAACCAACAATCACATGAATGAAATTGAGTGGAGTCATCTCTTACAGCTGTCATCACTAGGCTGAATTCTAGAAAGCCAGAGAGACCTCAAAAGAGTGATAAATGAACTGAAGATGAGTCAACAAATAAAGGATCTTAACAACAGGCTGATTAACCTTAATGAAGACGTGATTAAACGCGAAAATGAATTCCAAGAAGCATCAAGAAACTCAAACCACGACCTAAAATTGGAACATGACAAAGAGATGGATATGATAGAGGAAAATGCAACATTAAACAAAAATCAAACAGAGCTTCCAAAAGCCTCTCTGTAACAGAGTAATCATGTGGAAGATAGAACTTAGATCTGGCAGACAAGACATAAGAAATGGTGCAAGAGTCCAAAAATAGTGATACTTCAAACCACTAGCTGAAAAAATAGGGGAACTCTCCATGGCATAGGAGTTGGAAAAGACTTCCTGAACTATAACCCAGGAGCCCAGGAAATTGAATAATCACTCAAGCAGTGAGATCTCGTGAAACTAAAAAGCTTATATACATACAGGCATATCATAAACAGACTCACAGAATGGGAGAAAATATTCACCAGCTACACCACTGACTCATCCCTACAATCTTCAAAGAATTACAAAAACTAAGCAATGAAAGACCAAACAATCCACCAAAAAAAAGGGGGGGGGTGGGCAGAGAACTCAATAGGGAATTCTCAAAAATACAAATGGCTAATACTCACCTAAGAAAATGTTCAGCATCCTTAACCATCAAGGAAATGCAAATTAAATCAACTATGAGATTCCACCTTACTCAAGGAAGAATGACAATCATTAAAAAATCAAATGACGGGCTGGAGAGATGGCTTAGCAGTTTCGCGCTTGCCTGTGAAGCCTAAGGACCCCCGTTCGAGGCTCCATTCTCCAAGGACCCGCGTTAGCCAGATGCACAAGGGGGCGCATGTGTATGGAATTTGTTTGCAGTGGCTGGAAGCCCTGGCGCGCCCATTCTCTCTCTCTTCCTCTCTCCCCCCCTTCACTCTCAAATAAATTAATAAAGATAAAAAATACTTTAAAATTTTTTCATTCAAAAAAAAATCTAATGACAATAAATGTTGGTGAAGCTATATGGAAAGAGGAACTTTCATTCACTGCTGGAGGGAGTGCAAAATTTCCACAATCACTATGGAAATCAATATAGAGACTTCTTAAAAAGATGAAAATAGAGCTACCAACTGGCCCAGTCACTCCTCTCCTGGGCATCTACCCTGAAGGCTGCACTAATCACTGCAGAAACACTTGCTCAACCATATTTATAGCTGCTCACTTCACAATAGCTAAGAACTGGACCCAGCCCAGATGCCTTACATTTGGTGAATGAATAATGAAGGTTTGATACATTTACATAATGTATTTCTACTCAGCAGTAAGGAAAATGTTATAGTGAAATTTATAGGAAAATGGAAACTTGGAACAGATCATACTAAGCAAACTCACATAAACCCAGAAAGACAAATGCCACATGTTGTCCCTCATCTGTGGTTCCTTAACTGGAACAGCTTGAGTTGCAGACATACCTGAAAAGCAACTCAAGGGACAGGTATTAGGGATGGAAGGGTTTGAGGGGGGATACACACAAAACCAAATCCATAATGATTTGGTACCATAGCATCCTTCATCTTGGATATCAGACTAAAAGATATAATCCTTAATTAGAGCATGGAGGAATCATCTGGTAAGAAGTGTCCTGGAGAGGGTGGGATGAAGCCTAATCGTAAAACGTTTGGCCCTGGTTTGTAATTCCCAGTACCAGGCAAAGCCATGGAGGAATTGGTGAGATGAACAAGAGTGCTACTTCCACAGAGAGCCTGAAAACCTGCACCAGGGCGATGGAGACAGACATGGAGAATACTCAAAATGCACTAAAGCAGAAATTCAGAGGCTGCTGAGAGCTCAACACAAAAGGAGACCTTAAGCACACCGAGCAAGGATCAGGGAATTTTGAGAGGGAGGCAGAAAGAATGTAAGAGCCCCAGGGCAGAAGGGAACATCCAGAGGCTTTGCACCAGCCCTGCGACTGGCCGCTGCTCCCACAACTCATAACCCACAGCTCCACAGTGAGCACCAGCAGTCCCACAAAGGAGGACCCTCAGGGAAGGGGAGCAGGGAGGAGGGAAATGATGCATCCCTACTTAATAAAATAAATTAAATGCCATAATGATAACCAATACTTGTATATTAATTTGAAAACTAAACAAATAATTTGATTTCTGTGTATGTGTGAAATTGTATTATTAAGGTGTTTGCATATGGCATATGTAGTTTGAGTGTTGTACACAAATGTGCAAAATTGTACTATTGAGGTGTTTGCATATGGGATATGCAGGGTGAGTGTTGTAGGCAAATGTGTGAAGTTGTGCTGTTGAGGTGTTGGCATATGGTATATGCAGGGTGAGTGTTGTAGGCAAATGTGTGAAGTTGTGCTGTTGAGGTGTTGGCATATGGCATATGCAGGGTGAGTGTTGTAGGCAAATGTGTGAAGTGGTGCTGTTGAGGTGTTGGCATATGGTATATGCAGGGTGAGTGTTGTAGGCAAATGTGTGAAGTGGTGCTGTTGAGGTGTTGGCATATGGTATATGCAGGGTGAGTGTTGTAGGCAAATGTGTGAAGTGGTGCTGTTGAGGTGTTGGCATATGGGATATGCAGGGTGAGTGTTGTAGGCAAATGTGTGAAGTTGTGCTGTTGAGGTGTTGGCATATGGTATATGCAGGGTGAGTGTTGTAGGCAAATGTGTGAAGTTGTGCTATTGAGGTATTGGCATATGGGATATGCAGGGTGAGTGTTGTAGGCAAATGTGTGAAGTTGTGCTGTTGAGGTGTTGGCATATGGGATATGCAGGGTGAGTGTTGTAGGCAAATGTGTGAAGTTGTGCTGTTGAGGTGTTGGCATATGGTATATGCAGGGTGAGTGTTGTAGGCAAATGTGTGAAGTTGTTCTGTTGAGGTGTTGGCATATGGTATATGCAGGGTGAGTGTTGTAGGCAAATGTGTGAAGTTGTGCTGTTGAGGTGTTGGCATATGGTATATGCAGGGTGAGTGTTGTAGGCAAATGTGTGAAGTTGTGCTGTTGAGGTGTTTGCATATGGGATATGCAGGGTGAGTGTTGTAGGCAAATGTGTGAAGTTGTGCTGTTGAGGTGTTGGCATATGGTATATGCAGGGTGAGTGTTGTAGGCAAATGTGTGAAGTTGTGCTGTTGAGGTGTTGGCATATGGGATATGCAGGGTGAGTGTTGTAGGCAAATGTGTGAAGTTGTACTGTTGAGGTGTTGGCATATGGTATATGCAGGGTGAGTGTTGTAGGCAAATGTGTGAAGTTTCCTGTTGAGGTGTTGGCATATGGTATATGCAGGGTGAGTGTTGTAGGCAAATGTGTGAAGTTTCCTGTTGAGGTGTTGGCATATGGTATATGCAGGGTGAGTGTTGTAGGCAAATGTGTGAAGTTGTGCTGTTGAGGTGTTGGCATATGGTATATGCAGGGTGAGTGTTGTAGGCAAATGTGTGAAGTTGTGCTGTTGAGGTGTTGGCATATGCTATATGCAGGGTGAGTGTTGTAGGCAAATGTGTGAAGCTGTGCTGTTGAGGTGTTGGCATATGGTATATGCAGGGTGAGTGTTGTAGGCAAATGTGTGAAGTTGTGCTGTTGAGGTGTTGGCATATAGTATATGCAGGGTGAGTGTTGTATGCAAATGTGTGAAGTTGTGCTGTTGAGGTGTTGGCATATGGGACATGCAGGGTGAGTGTTGTAGGCAAATGTGTGAAGTTGTGCTGTTGAGGTGTTGGCATATGGTATATGCAGGGTGGGTGTTGCATGCAAATGTGTGAAGTTGTGCTGTTGAGGTGTTGGCATATGGGATATGCAGGGTGAGTGTTGTAGGCAAATGTGTGAAGTTGTGCTGTTGAGGTGTTGGCATATGGGATATGCAGGGTGAGTGTTGTAGGCAAATGTGTGAAGTTGTGCTGTTGAGGTGTTGGCATATGGTATATGCAGGGTGAGTGTTGTATGCAAATGTGTGAAGTTGTGCTGTTGAGGTGTTGGCATATGGTATATGCAGGGTGACTTTTGTAGGCAAATGTGTGAAGTTGTGCTGTTGAGGTGTTGGCATATGGGATATGCTGGGATATGCAGGGTGGGTGTTGTAGGCAAATGTGTGAAGTTGTGCTGTTGAGGTGTTGGCATATGGTATATGCAGGGTGAGTGTTGCATGCAAATGTGTGAAGTTGTGCTGTTGAGGTGTTGGCATATGGTATATGCAGGGTGAGTGTTGTATGCAAATGTGTGAAGTTGTGCTGTTGAGGTGTTGGCATATGGTATATGCAGGGTGAGTGTTGTAGGCAAATGTGTGAAGTTGTGCTGTTGAGGTGTTGGCATATGCTATATGCAGGGTGAGTGTTGTAGGCAAATGTGTGAAGTTGTGCTGTTGAGGTGTTGGCATATGGTATATGCAGGGTGAGTGTTGTAGGCAAATGTGTGAAGTTGTGCTGTTGAGGTGTTTGCATATGGTATATGCAGGGTGAGTGTTGTAGGCAAATGTGTGAAGTTGTGCTGTTGAGGTGTTGGCATATGGTATATGCAGGGTGAGTGTTGTAGGCAAATGTGTGAAGTTGTGCTGTTGAGGTGTTTGCATATGGTATATGCAGGGTGAGTGTTGTAGGCAAATGTGTGAAGTTGTGCTGTTGAGGTGTTGGCATATGGTATATGCAGGGTGAGTGTTGTAGGCAAATGTGTGAAGTTGTGCTGTTGAGGTGTTGGCATATGGTATATGCAGGGTGGGTGTTGTAGGCAAATGTGTGAAGTTGTGCTGTTGAGGTGTTGGCATATGGTATATGCAGGGTGAGTGTTGTAGGCAAATGTGTGAAGTTGTGCTGTTGAGGTGTTGGCATATGGTATATGCAGGGTGAGTGTTGTATGCAAATGTGTGAAGTTGTGCTGTTGAGGTGTTGGCATATGGTATATGCAGGGTGAGTGTTGTAGGCAAATGTGTGAAGTTGTGCTGTTGAGGTGTTGGCATATGGGATATGCAGGGTGAGTGTTGTAGGCAAATGTGTGAAGTTGTGCTGTTGAGGTGTTGGCATATGGTATATGCAGGGTGAGTGTTGTAGGCAAATGTGTGAAGTTGTGCTGTTGAGGTGTTGGCATATGCTATATGCAGGGTGAGTGTTGTAGGCAAATGTGTGAAGTTGTGCTGTTGAGGTGTTGGCATATGGTATATGCAGGGTGAGTGTTGTATGCAAATGTGTGAAGTTGTGCTGTTGAGGTGTTCGCATATGGTATATGCAGGGTGAGTGTTGTAGGCAAATGTGTGAAGTTGTGCTGTTGAGGTGTTTGCATATGGTATATGCAGGGTGAGTGTTGTATGCAAATGTGTGAAGTTGTGCTGTTGAGGTGTTGGCATATGGTACATGCAGGGTGAGTGTTGTATGAAAATGTGTGAAGTTGTGCTGTTGAGGTGTTTGCATATGGGATATGTCGGGGTGTGTGTTGTAGGCAAATGTGTGAAGTTGTTCTGTTGAGGTGTTGTCATATGGGATATGCAGGGTGGGTGTTGCATGCAAATGTGTGAAGTTGTGCTGTTGAGGTGTTGGCATATGGTATATGCAGGGTGAGTGTTGTATGCAAATGTGTGAAGTTGTGCTGTTGAGGTGTTGGCATATGGTATATGCAGGGTGAGTGTTGTATGCAAATGTGTGAAGTTGTGCTGTTGAGGTGTTGGCATATGGTATATGCAGGGTGAGTGTTGTATGCAAATGTGTGAAGTTGTGCTGTTGAGGTGTTGGCATATGGTATATGCAGGGTGAGTGTTGTATGCAAATGTGTGAAGTGGTGCTGTTGAGGTGTTGGCATATGGGATATGCAGGGTGGGTGTTGCATGCAAATGCATGCACAGTTGCATTACTCTGTGTGCTCAGAGTCCAGAGGAGAATGACAGCTGTCTGCTTTCCATCCCTCATCCATATATTTCCTTGATACAGAGTATCTAACTGATTCAAAGGCTTCCTAAGTTTTGTAAACTCCAGCAATTCTCCCATCTCTGCTCCCTACAGGACTGGGTTTACACATGTGTGTGGTTATGTCCAGCTGCTTATGTAAACACCGGGGAATTGAACTGAAGGGATCTTATGCCCTGTCACAACTTCATGATTGTGTGAGAACCATTCTTATTGTCTGAGCTATTCTCCAGTCCGTATATATATGTGGGGGTGGGGGTTGAGGTAGGCTCTCATTCTAGCTCAGGCTGACCTGGAATTCACTATGTAGTCTCAGGATGGCCTTGAACTCACGGTGATCCTCCTACCTCTGCCTCCCAAGTGCTGGGGTTAAAGGTGTGTGCCACCATGCTCAGCTCCTAATTTTTTTTTAATTAAAAATTGTACTCGGGTCTTCCTTATGCTAAAATTGTGTGCTACCACAAAATTTAACAGCCCTCTTATTGCATTTTATTTTGTGATAGGGTCTGACTAAGTTGTGCTGCTTAAAATTTTTAACTTTCAAATTGACTAGAATCTTCAGTGCTCTATATACTTTACATTGCTAATTTATTCATTTCATATTAAATAGATGAGATCTGAAAGTTCTTAACAATGGCTTAAAAGGAAGTTCAAGAGGAACCTGGGAGCCGCAGCACTGAGCTCAACATCAAGTTGATCTTGCTTCCTTCCATGCACAGAAGTAAAAGTAGCTGAGATGGGCTTTTGTCTTTATTGAACTAGGTCAGGTAATTATTTTGATTGATTTTTGGTTTGTACATGAAGACATATAACCCTGAAATGTTGTTTTCTTACATTTCACCTAATTGTATAACCAATGTAATTGCTTGAGGTATTAGGTCTAATAATAGACTATAATCTAATTCACAAAGAAGACTCATTTACACTTTTATTTGGATTAAGGTGAGATTGTTTCTGTAATATAAAAAGATAAAATCCAGAATACTCTCAGAAAGGACTGTTCTACTGCATAAAAACAGCACAATATGAAACACAAAACAAAGAACCCACTGGACCCAAGCTAAGGAACAATGGAAAATAGTATTCAAAATTGTTCAGCAAATGGGATGCTAATAATGTGACTGTGAATTCCTATTGACTTTCTGAGCACAGTGCATATCTATATAAAATCATATTTATATTTAACTTAGTTGCCAAAATGATTTATCTCTAAATTACACAAATAACACTCTATTTTCAAATGATCTTAGACACTGAATTAATAGAATCTAAATTAATAAGGCCTTGCTTTATTCCAGCTATTACATAATTGAACTATTTTTATCAGCTTTCTATTTAGAATTTGAAGTCTTTTAATCCTGAGAGAAACCCTAAAACATCAAAATAACAAAACCTAATTTAAGTAATCATTTTACTTTCTAGCCATTATTACAAAAACTGATATTTGAAAATTTTGTTACCAATGGAAAAATTCCTTTTGATCTTACTTAGCAGGAAAAAATTTTCAAGTAAGTGGGCAAGGTCAGGAAGTAACGAGCTATGTAAAATCATTTTAATTGTTTTTGGCTGATGCAATAACTTTGCACAATGCCCAGTGTGATTTAGTGATTTGATCTGAGTAATGACATGATCGGCATCTCAAACCTTTATTACTCTTAGTGTGATGGGAAATATTCAAATACTCTCTAGCTATCTTGAAATGTACATTTCATTATTGTCAACCACAGTTACTTTTCTGTGCTATAGAACATTAACTCTTTTTTCACTGGCTTGCACATATGGATGCTTACCATGTAATATGGCATGAAGTTGTGGTAACAAAAGATCATCTGCAAAGCCAAGAGAAGGACTAGGAAAAATGCTTGTTGCACAGGCTTGGGTGCTCTATGGATTCCCAAGCACTATGTAATGCCAGACGGTGGTGTGGACTTCAGTCACCCCAGCATGCAATGCAGCAAGAAGACCGTTTAGAGACAGGACAGTTTCCTGAAAAGTCACAGGCTACCTAGGCAGGCAAATGGAATGGTGAACAAGAATGAATGATCCTGCCTCAAGACAAGAAGACATAGATGGCCAAATGAAAGTTGTCTTCTGGCCTTCACACACATGCTATAACATATACATGCCTGCACTCACACATGAACATACATACATACACACACACACACATCACAAGACATCATACACACCAAAATAAATAAATAAACGTCCTTAAAAAACTAAAAGGGGAAAGGAGACAGTCAATTTACTTTAGGAGTGAACTTTCAAACATGTTCTAATGAGTTATATTATTTCCATTTCAAGTAGTTGTAATTCTCAAATTGTTTGCCAGTAATAATAATCTCAGGTGAACACAAACATCCTGGCCTATTTTGTGTGTCTGTGTGCTTAGTTTTTGGTTCTGAAAGTGACCTGCTTAATACATATGTTTACATGATCTATCAGGTTTACCAAAGCAAATTAAAAGCTACCTGTGTATGTTAACTTGCTCCCGCTTCCTCGTGGCTACTGGCAGTTCCTCTCTGCTTGGATCTGTGGAAGGGAGGCAATCTCTTCTACCATTTGCCATTATTGAACTTCCCCTGGGCCTGCGAGCTTGAAATAAACCCTGCTTCTTCTACATCAGGTGAGGGAAGATCTTCTCCCAGGACTAGAAGAGCAGAGAAGGTTCACAACCCCAAAGAACTAGTTGAAGGGTTAAAGAAAAGTTTGAACATATGTTGAGGAACTGTGCAGTCAACACTCCTGGAAAAAAGGCCAAAGAGATGACGCACAATTTCTCAGTATGTCTGTCATGAGAAGCTACTCATCAAAAAACATGCTGAAAAGGCACTGAGGAAACAAGTAATATGCTTTGAGGATCCATGGTTTAAGAATAGCAGGATTCAGAATTGAGAAATAAGGCAGAAGTAGCTGCAGAGGGTTAGGACATAGGAGAGTCGTTTTCACAGTGGGCTCCCTATATCACGGGTCTTTTCTCCTTACCTAAGTTCTAGAACAGAGCACAGAGAATAAAAGTGGTGAGAACATGGCAGATTCACACAGAAATCTCAGTGTCTGTACAAGCAAACAACTTCTTTCCCCTACCACATTAAGCACTTTCTTCTGACATCAACTGTATACATGTGTATATGTATACATGTGTATTTCCCACAACAAATTTTCCACCTCTGCAAACACCAACTGCATACTTTAGTCACAACACAAGCTACCCACAGTTACTAAAGAAACTTATGCCACAGAACTGGCCCCATTTTAGAAACCAGTCACAAGAACAATTATGAGTTGTGCATATTTTAAAATTATTTATGTATTTGAGAGAAAGAAAGAGGCAGATATAGGGAGAAAAACAGAGAGAGAGAAGGGGCATGCCAGAGCCTCCAGCCACTACAAACAAATTCCTTGTGTGTTTGTCTGATGTGGGTACTAGGGAATCAAGTCTTAGTCCTTAGACTTATCAGACAAGCACCTTAACCACGGCTTTCTCTCCAGCCCCGAGTCATGCACACTGTTGTCAGATGTGGCTGTGAGTGAGGGATTCTCACAAGCCACATTCTCAGAGTATAGTGAGCTCTCAGGAGCACGGGTTCTCCTCCTAACATCAGGGGCTGTCTCTACCTGATGATTTCTAGATCTTTGACCCTCTGGTAGATCAACTAGGTATGTAGGACCACTATCTAGGTCAAATTTGCAGGCACTGTCATCCATGGGCTTGCTTCTCCCCAGTAGAGACATTGAACCTATCAGTCAGGGCTCTTTTGCCAACCAAATCTACTTCTGCAGGGTTTCCCAGTGGCCCTGGACACTGAGCACAGTACAATGCTGGGACGCCTAGTGGACACTCTTTCAGGGAACTGTTGACTAAGCATTATGTAGCACTGACTTGGGAGTTAGGGGTGAGCAGAGGCAAGAAGCTCTGCACTATCACATTTACATTCTCACGGGCAAGAGTGAAGGTCAGCAACATGTGTGGGTATAGATGGAAAATATGTACTCAGATAGGAGATAAGTGGTATGGAGCAAACAGTATAACAATGATGTAGTGATTGATGGGAGAAGGGTGAAGGCCATATATCTGTCAGATATAGAATTACTGAGGTAATGAGAACCAAGTTCTAAAAGCCCTAAGCACCTACCTGAATTAGAGTGCTTCTGGGTATAGAATAGGGAGTTATAGACTTTAAATTCCTCTGAATACTTAAAGTGTGAGACTTATTTGTACTATGGTTTCAGCATCTTATTCAGGCATTAGTTCCAGGTAGATCCCCCCCCCCCATGTTTCTGTTCTTTGAGTGGCTATAAACATGGCTGAATTACATCAGACCACCATGAAATATTTTATTTTAGTCAAACAACCCAGCTTCTTTATTTTCTGTCTTCTCACAGTTTTTCATTGCCATCCATATAAGATTCATGCAAACTCCAATTTTATCCAGTACCAGGAGACCGCAGGCATTACATGGAGTAGGAAGTCTTCATAAAATAAACTTTGTGGGCCTGGAAATAAATTTCAGTGAAGGGAAAACCACTTACCAAAAAATCTATTGCACATTTTCCCCATCAGCTGAATTGTCCCAAAATTTTACAAAAATGAAATGGTCTCAGTATTAGCATCTCCAGCACATTCCTTTGCTGCAGACAGCTTTTTGAATTGCATTAAAGCCACAGGGTTGGAGTTGCCAGGAGTTGCATATTTTATCAGCACAAATGAGGGAGATTTTTTTTTTTCCATACAAATTAGAGTGATTATTTCAACTCAAGCTGTGATATTCTGGAGAAAATGATGGTACATATATTATTCAAAAAGAAGAGAAGAAAAAAGAAAAGAGCACAGTAGGGTTCTGTAATGCAGTGCTTGTTTGTTTGTTTGGGGGAGGCATCAATCCAACTACTTAGCAGTGAATTACCACCTTATCTGCTTCTACACTTCACAGAATTCAGAAAGTCTAGAATTGTCATGTTTACAAATAAAGATAAGTCTTTTTTCAGTGCCAAATCTTCAAGAAAGCCATAAACCAAGCTAGACATCAACTAAAAGCTATTTGTAAATTTAGAAGACATTGTATAAAACTTTCAAAAAACACTGCTCTCTAAGGATCCATGTAGCCCAACACCACAAACATAATAAATTCTTCAACAGAGCAGGCTCATGGTGCATCGCTTCATGCTGTATGCTAAGACACACCCCAACATCTGTACAGTGAGCATATGGGGTGAAGCCCTGGTCTGGGTTCCCAGCCCCACCACCTCATACCCACATAGAAAAGAAAAAGACATATAACCTTCTACAAAAATGTCTTGCTCGCCATTTTCCCTCTGATAGTCTTTAACACAAAATCAGATTACAGGACGGGTGATGGAGGTCTATATCTCACACTGAGGTATCTGAGCATAGGACCACATGTATTAAATGAATTTCCCGTCAGTTTTACATACTGAAAGGAATTTCAAATGTTTTGAAAAGGCAAAATTTACTTCCTCATATTAATTCAATTTTTAAAAATTCAAAATTGAATCAGAAATTATGTGCATTCAAATGCCAGTTACATTCTTGCTTCTGTCTCTAATCACACTATTGAGGCTGAACCAAACTGAGCAGGCACAGGAAGTCAGGCAAAGCCAGGAGAGGGGAAGGGCTGAGGAACTATCAAGAAGACAGCTCTGTGGTAAGAAGGCTGCCTCATGGCAGAGCACTCAGTTCTCCCTTCTGGAGTCAAGAGCAGGGAGGGGAGAGCAGGACATCACAGAGATGCAGGTAAAGCACCACAACCTCAGAGGCAATTCTTGCCTCTTCCAATGCAACACTGAGGGGCACCAGGGGCCATTCACTTACACACACACACACACACACACACACACACACACACACCAACATTTTAAATGTGTGAGAAGAAAAAGAAGGATAAAATCCTTTCTGATTTCTGATAAGACTGATGATAATTTCATTTAACAGCCATTTAAAAATCATTACTATATGCAAGCCACCAAAATGTTACTGAGTGTGTAGGTTAATTCTAGTTGGAGCCAACAGAGCCTAACTTACTGGTTTGAGAATAGTGCTGTATTAACACGACCAATTGATTTGAACGAGAATACATTTCCCACCAACATCCCTTTAAAATAATGCCATAAGAAGTGATGAAAAATTGGATTGGAGAGATGGCTCAGCGGTTAAGGTGCTTGCCTGTAATGCCTGAGAACCTTGGTTCAATTCCCCAGTGCCGCATAAAGCCAGGTGTACAAAGTGGCACGGGCATCTTCAGTTCCTTTGCAGAGGCTAGAGGCCCTACTATGCTCATTCTCTCCCCCCCCCCCTTTCACCTTACAAATAAATAAATAAATAAAAATATTTAAAAAGGAATTGATAAAAAACTTACCAATAAATTTGCCAAAATGTGCTTCTGTGGAAACTCGGAGTCATGTTTCCAGGGCTCAGTGAAATGGCACTTGCAGTTTTAGAATCACATCTCATCACTAACAGAGATGCTTGGTCATACTGCCTTGTGCACAGTACCCTGAGTCTGTTAAAAATATAAAACAGGTTTAGACTAATTTTTAAAATGTATTTCAAATTCATATGAGAGCCATAGTTCAGTAAAATATGGGAGATATGAACACCAGTATTTTACTTCCTTTTCACTCTGGTATTCTTTCTCTCATTTAGATATTCTGGTGCTTTTTCACGAAAATCCACTGATGAACCCAGTAACAAAGACTCAGCACTAGAGATGTTCTAATGGGAGAAAGAGATAAAATTATTATGAATATACCTGACTAAGATACTTTATGTGACAATATAAACATAGTTGTCTTTGTAAAACTATAATGTAAAATGCAGGCTACTTTTAATTTCAGGATAAACATGTGCCCACCCTATTTGAAGGTAGGAAACCTCACTATTTTATTACCTGAGGCCTGACTTGCTGAAGGTGCCCTTCAATCAGCTGCCATACATTCCATTGTGAGTATGAAGGAAATTGCAATATGCATAGACAAAAATCATTAAGACACATCTTTCAAATCTATGTGTAAAATTGAAAGAATGAGATAAACTACATAAACAATATTTTAATACTTTCCAGAAGAATTTCCACTGGATGGAGAGTAGTGACATATGATAGAAATACTCCCAGACCACCATTAATATATAGTACAGAGAAGATATGACAGTTATTATTGTTATTAGATTAAATAGAAAAATGAAAAATGGCTGAATGTAGGTAGAGAAAGAGTAGAACATGTATAAAGGTGTACATTTTAATTATAAGACAAATTAAACAATGAAACAGCTGGCAAGGGAAATTTACTTTCCTCACCATAATAGCTGGCTTCAGACCTAGTAAGAAATCCCTTTAGAAAATTGTTTTAAAGAACATTGTTTACTAATTTGACAAGGTTCTTGTAAAAAATAAACAGCTTTTGAGATTTCTTTGTACCATACAAAAAATATAATACAGTTAAATATAATTTGGTATTTAAATTAGCAAATCACAAAGTGTTTTCAACTTAGTTCTAAATGTTTAAAATGGTTCTGAAAAAGCACAAATTTAATGAGAAATAAATTGACTGTTTGAAATAACACCTCCTGTACAGGGAAAACATTATAACAACATTATTAGTTTGAAAACTGTTATAGCAGAAAGCAAAAAGGCCCACAACCCAGAGCCAATTCTGTAATGACAAAATTGCCTACACAGGGAAATTAATAGATACTCTCATTTATACTCATGGTTAAAATATTTTTATGCCAAGAAGGATGGTGAGATTGCCTAATGGATAAAAACTTACTGTGCAGGTGTGGTGGCTGAGTTCAGATCCCCAGAACCCATGTAAAACCTGACTCTGTATGAAGTGTCTATAACCCCAGCCCTCCGGCAGTGATAGTGCAGATGGAGACAGAATTCTGGGTGCACACAGCAGGGAACAACAAAGATACCACACCTCAAACAAGATGGAAAATGAAGACTGACACCCAAGCTTGTCTCCTCACCTCTACACATCAGCCATAGTACACATGCATCCGTACACACACACACACACACACACACACACACATACAGACACACCACACCGAAATTTATATGTGGTAGATTAAACCAAATGTCACCCATAAACTCATGCGCTGTAAGTGTTTGGTTCCCCCAAATTGTAACAGTTTGGAAGGTGGAGCCTCACTAGAGGACATGTGTTCCTAGTTGTGGACCTTGGGCATTTTGGTCAGCTCCACCTTGCTAGAGCTCCACTCACTCTCCTGCTGTTGTGGCAAAGAGGTGATGTCCAGCCTCTGCTCCACCTCTTTTCCCTGCCATCATGAAGCTTACCCCTTGCGACAGTAAACCAGTACAAATCCTTCTCTTCCATAAGCTACTCATGGTCAGGTGTTTTGTCCCAGCAGCACAAAGGTAGCTACAATAGAAAATTGATAGCAGAGGGGAAGGGTTATTGCTGCTAAAGGTCTGACTGTGTGGTTGTTGGTCTTTCGGAACTGATTTGTGGAGAAAATATGGAGGGACTTTGAACTTTGGATTGAAAGGCTCTTTGCAGTGCTTTAAGAAAAGTTGATGGGCCATGTGTTACAGCTAAAAGATCTAAATGCAAAGGGAACTGTGAACTGTGATTGACAGCTTATGGGAGGTAATGGAACATTGGCCTGGGTTAAAGGCAATCTGACAGGATGGCTGTGTGCTCATCCTGTGTCCCGAGAACATAAGTAAAGCTAAATTTAAAAGTAATGGCCGAACAATGAACAGACGGATTTGTCACAGAAAGAAATGAAAGTTTCAGGCTAAAGCTTTCACCTTTCTTCAGCGGCAGTTGTTTGAGACATTACCACCACTGAGGTTGGGCCAGCAGTTCAGTATGGGCACAGCAGGAGGAATGCTAACTCTTGAGAATAGGTGGCTTGAAGACAGAATGCAGGTGATTCCCTGCCCTTCAAAGTCAGCTACATCGCCCCCCACACACACACAAAACTCTGTATTACCAAACTTGGTAGACCACATGGAAAACTGGCATCTAACATGTGCAGAAAAGAAGGTGATTTGATTTGTAACATGATTTTTTTGTTTTGTTTTTTGTTATTATTTTTTTTAATGGCCACTGGATATGAGGCAATTTTGATGGATTCCATGAGTGGAGACTTGACAGAGCCATAGCCTGGATAAACATGGGTTTTAGTGCATATTCTAGGATTTCTGGAGAGTTTAGGACTATGGGACAGCTGGAAATGAGAGTATCTGGCTCAAATGGAATTTTCTTTTGGGCTATGGTCACCCAAATGGAGGTGCAGAATTAGAACCCCAGAAATTTTGTTACTGGTTACAGATGTCAGACTTGTAGCTACAGGATTAAATGTTTGCTCTGTTTGTTTTAGACCTTGAGTGGGTTCAATCTTTCCCTTTATGCCCAATGCCATCTTTTGAGTGTATTTAACTTGTATTTTAATTTTCCAGGCTTATGCCTAAGAGACTTTCTTAAGTCTCAGGTGAAACCTTGGACCACGAGTGTCGTAGTTGTGTTGAGATTGATAAAACTATATGGCTGTTTAAAGTTGGGCTGAAGACAGTTTTACATCTTTAGATGATCATGAGTCAATGGGGGAAAGGGACAGAATGTGATCATTTGCGTCCAATTTTTCTCATTAACTCATGTGTTATGAATGTATGGTTCCAAACTGGTGGCCATATGGGAGGTGGAGCTTTGCAAAACATGTGGTCCTGGGGACAAGCATTGAGGTATTTCAGCCAGCTCCCCTTTGCCAATTTGGCTCATTCTCCTACCGCCATTTTCTACCTGCTATGCAAGGAGGTGGTTGCAGCCACTGCTATACCATTTTTTTTACTTGTCATCACGAAGCTTATGTTCATGACTGTGAGCTAAAATAAGCCCATTCCCCTCATTGATACAGGAATTTTGGGTTCCTTGCATATCAACACACTAGTAATGTTGGATGTTCCTGGATCTTTGTCCTGTGAATTTGAAGAATGAAATTCATAGACCAGAGGATAAGTTTCAGAAAGATTTTATGACAGTTGAAAGCTTGGGGAGGGCAAAGGGGCTTAAGCCTAGACCATAAGAGAAGGAAGCAAAATGGAGTTCTCACCCAAGGAGACAAGAAGGGTTTTGAGAAGCCCCAAGAGGGAAGAGGGCAGAGCTCTTGCCCAGATAGGCAAGAGGGGGTTTGAGAAGCCCACTTTGAAACTCCAATCTGTTTTTTTTTGTTGTTTTTTTTTCATGGGGAGAGGCTATGTGAGGAAGAACAGGTTAATAGGCTACTATGGACAAAAATAAGATTTTATAGCTTTGCCAGTAATCTTAGGTAAGGAGCATAGTTTCTGTCCTTTAGGAAACATTTAAGCTTAACACAAACATATATTTGGGAGAGTGTAACACATCCAGGTTTCTGAAAGCTTAGTGACATTTCCTGCTTTTAGTCAAGGAATCAAAATATTATTCACTTTTGGGGTTCTGTTACCCTGACAGCCTAGCTAAATTCTGTCTCCTATCACCATGAACTGCTTTTGGTCAGGTGTTTTGTCCCAACAACACGAACTACATATATTATGTAACTACAACATAATATATCCTTAGGTGAGAAAAACATATTTATCATTTGTTCATATAAAGAGAATTAAATATGTTTACTAGAAAAAAGAATGAATTAAAGGTATTTGATACCTGGATGAAATCAGTAGCTCCCTATGCACCTGTCGAAGATTTAGTTTTTTGCCTGTATTTCCATTTTTTCTGTCCTTTCAAATTATAATCATAAAGAGAACACTGCTTAGTGGCTAGCATAATGGGATATCATGATGAGATAATTAACAGAAGAATCTTAGACCTTGAGATGAAAAGAAATATAAAGTGCAATGTTTTAGTAATAAATGTCAAGAGTTAGATGGTGCCTACAGCAACATAAAGTCCCAGTGACAGAAGACACAGAGGGAATATATGATCTTCATTTTTAATGCTTCTATATGTCAGGGACTCTGATAATCACTGCAACTGGAAGACAAGGACAGATAGAGTCCCTATCTTTAACAAAAGGAGGAGGCAAGTCGTAAAATCAAATAGCTGGCTAATTCCTACTGAGATCAGTGCCTGAAAGGAAAGTGATGCAAGGAGAGAGTGTGACTTAGAGGGTCTAATGCAATTTGAACAGTAAAAGAAGACTTAACTTGGGAAACTTACACATAATGAAGTAACACAGCAAAATAATGGGTGGACTCAAGGGAGGGTAATACACGCTGAGAAAATCCTAAAGACCAATGCCTTAAATTGAGTACATCTTGATATACCTGCAAGCCAGATTTCTTTTATTGTACCAAATATCTGAGATAACTTGTAAAGAGAAAGATTATATATTAGCTCTCACAACTTGACAAGTTAAAGGCCATGACTTATTGTCCCCATTGCTATGAGTGAGGCATCATGGGCATGTGACAAGGCAAAAATGGCCCTCCTCATAGCCAGGATGGGAAAAGGCATACAGGGAAGGAAAAGTAGTTGCTTAATCCCAAAGCCATTCCTCAGGGAAAGTTCCCAGTAGCACCACTTCAGGATGAAAGCCATTAACACCTGGAACTTAAGGGGGAAGGCACAACCAAATTCAAGGCAGGTTAGAAGCAAGGAACGAGAGGGGCTCAGTGTAGCAATTGACTTCTTATCATTTAAAAAAAAAAAAAACCAACCAGTAGAAATGCAGTTTGTGGAAGGAAAGGTTTATTTTGGCTCACAGTTTTGAGTAGAAGTGTTGCCATGGCAAGGGTAGCGTGGTAGGTGCAGATGGTAGGATTTCACCTCTGCACAGCAACAGGGGGAAGTCGAGGAAGTAAGATAATTCTGTCAAATGGGGCTGGGTTCGAGTACCTCAAGATCTACCCCTAATGGCACACGTCCTCTAGCCTGGCTGTGCCCATTTGGGTGAAGCACAAGGCTTAATCACCCACACGTGAGTCCGTTGAGGACATTTCATTTTCACACTACCACACACAGTTTTGGTGGAGCATAAAAAGTTGCAGGTAAATACAACCAGATGTGCTCTCGCTGGCCAGCACCCAGTGCACGTCTGCTTTCCACACTGCAGTAAAAATGCCCTGTTTGATTCCAGAGCAGTGCAAAAATGAGCCACAACGACAATCACACAATTACTTCACAGTGAACTCAAAGAATTATTCACCACCAAACCACCCAGGAGTTGGCTATACATCTGAACTTCCATGACAGAAAAAAGAGGACCCCCCCCCAAAAAAATTAACCCTGGATTTATACTTGAGGTCTAAAGAAAGAAGTATGGAAACAGGAATATTCACCCATTTTGCTGATGTTTAAATTCAGTGTGTGCTACACGACCATAGAGTTTGCTGTGATAGGACATAAGGGCAGGTTTAAAAAAAAATTGTTTTATTTATTTATTTATTTATTTGTTTGTTTGTTTGTTTGACAGGGAGAAAGAGGGAGAGAGAAAATGGGCGAGCCAGGGCCTCCAACTACTGCAAACGAACTCCAGATGCATGTGCCACCTTGGGCATCTGGCTAATGTGGGTCCTGGGGAATTGAACCTGGGTCCTTCGGCTTTGCAGGCAAATGCCGTAACCATTAAGCCATCCCTCCAGCCCTGTAAAGGCAGTTTGGATTGAAACATCACCTGAACACTGTAACAGAATGAGAAAGGATCAAAGTTGTCTCAGTGATCAGTGCTGCTCTAACAAGCTAGCTTGTGCTCGGCAGTTTATATGGGAGAGAAAAGTATCCCTGTGGTTGTAGGTGTACACCCTGGGTTGAAGACACAGCAGTACAGGTGCCTGGTGTTTAGTGAGGGTCTGCTTCGACATGGTGCTTTATGACTATTCATCAAGAGAGGAGGGGCTGTGAACTCACAGGGCAGAAAAAGTGGATGTGCACATGAATACACCCTTTGTACAGTCATTCTAATCTCACTCAAGAGGGCAGAGTGCTCAGGACCTAGTTATTTTGGAAAGGCCACACCTCTTAGTGCTGTTGCTTAGCAGAAGTGCTTGTGCATCACCAGGAAGAGGGACTTGTTGCCCTTTACCTCTGTCCATCATGCAGAGCTTGCTGTCCTGTCCCAACACTGGGATTCGTGGAACAGGCTTAGTGACGTCACTGAGCACACACATGCACAGAGCTGGCATCTCCCTGGTTTCTTCGTCTTCCTCTGGTTTCTGTATCAACAAGCTGGTAACAGAAAATAACCCTGAAGCCCTCCCCCACCACGCCTCTGGCCGTGCGTAGTGTACAGTAAGTATGCAGATGTGCTCTGCTCCGATTTCTTTGGGTAACTTTATAAGCAGAGGAAGTTCTCTGAAGGCTTTTGTTTGCTTTTTAAGCATGACATAATTTTTAACTTGCATCTTAAAAGGCAAAGATAGGGGCTGGAGAGGTGGCTTAGCGGTTAAGCAATTGCCTGTGAAGCCTAAGGACCCCAGTTTAGGCTCCATTCACCAGGACCCACGTTAGCCAGATGCACAAGGGGGCGAACGCGTCTGGAGTTCGTTTGCAGTGGCTGGAGGCCCTGGGGCGCCCATTCTCTCTCTCTCTCTCTCTCTCTCCCTCTCCCCCCCTCTCTCTGTGTGTCTTTCTCCATCTGTAGCTCTCAAATAAAAATAAACAAATTTAAAAATAAAAATAAATAAAAGGCAAAGATAATGATATTGTAAACAAATGTGAATTTAAGACAGGGCCTTTGGGGTAAATAGATATGTAATGCCTTTTCTGAAACTATTCAGAGAGAAGTTCAATTTGCATTTTAAATGATACACCTTTTTTTTTTTTTTTTGCCAATGACAGGCATAAGTCACTGTAAAGCATTTAATCAAACAATAACCCCTTGTGATGGTTTGAACTAGGTGCCCCCAATAAACTCACGTGCTTGGAATGCTTCTTCTCCAGGTGATGGCGATTTAGGAGGCAGAGCCTTGCTGCAACTTGCTAAAGCTCTGTTCAGTCTCCTGCTGCTGTTTCCACCCGCTGTGGCAGAGGGGATGCCCACCCTCTGCTCATGCCATCTTGTCCCTGCCATCGTGAGGCTTCTCCTTGAGACTGCAAGCTAAAATAAATCCTTTCCTCCCACAAACTGCTTTCCATTGAGTGTTTTCGTTTCTTCCCAGCAATGAGAAGGTAACTACCTCTTATCAGAAAGAAAGAAAGAAAGAAAGAAAGAAAGAAAGAAAGAAAGAAAGAAAGAAAGAAAGAAAGAAAGGAAGAAAAAAAGAAAAAAAATCACACAAAAAACCAAATAGAACACTTCACTCAATTTTCCTTAGCAGTAATAGGAACAAAGATTTAAAAACTTTTGACTAAAATGGGAAGAATGAAACAAATTTATATAATGTCAGCGAGGAAGATTGAAAATTAATGTCTGCAAAATGCATAAATTAGTAAGAGGAAGAAAGTGACAAACCAATACTTCAAACTTAGAAATAACAAAATGCAAAAAGTTTAAAAAATATTTTATGATAATGTTCTAATTTACCACCTAAACACATTTTTTAATTTTTTAATTTTTTTATTAACAACTTGCATAATTATAAAAGATACCCCATGGTAATACCCTCCCACCCCCACTTACTCCTTTGAAACTCCACTCTCCATCATGCCCCCTCCCCATCTCAGTCAGCCTCTCTTTTACTTTTTTTTTTCTCTTTTACTTTTGATGTCTTGATCTTTTTTTAAAAAATATAAGACAATATTAAGTCAATATAGATGAATGCTCCAGAGTTTTTGTTTGTATATTTCATTTCAGTTCAGCTTTCCTTTCAAGCACATGAAAGGTTAACGTTTACCTAGAAATTGCTGTTGGAGATGCAGGAAATGGAAGGAAGATCACCCTGCTCTTAAACAACAGCAAAGAATACTATGAAGTCTGCAAATAAAATTTTCTTGACGTGACCAGAGAACTGAGGGCACCTGGTAACCAATTAGCCTGAAATCTGAAGAAAAGTGGCTCTCACAGAGAAACGAGAGTGAGTGCCAGCTCATCTGGAGCCGATGCCGCTGGCGCTGGTGAGAAGAACTGATGTGAATGTTGTAACGAGCGGCAAGGCTTACTGGGGAACAACATGAGCGGAGAGCCCTGGAGGCTGCAGGCACCAGGAAAATGTGCCTCAGCCGAAGGCTCTTCTCCACACGCTCCACACATGAAAGGCCCACGTGAAGCCTGCAGGTAAGCCTGCCACCGTCTCCATCTGACAGAAAGGCAGGGCAAGCATCGCCACAGAGGCTCTGGACCTCACTGGGTCATTATTCCATCTGTAAGGAGGAAACTACAATAGCTACCAGGAATCACTTTTACTAAACTGAGGAATACATGTACAAACACATAATATCGATATCAACTCAATATTTTGTACTGTCTCAGAAACATCTTTATACACTAATTCTTGGGCACTTAAATAAATTTAATACAATTGCTGAGGAGGTTGGCTTGTATATGTGAGGCAATATAGGCTACTAATCATTACCCCAACATAAGCATGTTTAACTTCATTCTGTGCAAACACCTGAAATTTCTAGTAAAGAGAGTTTAGAATATATTTACAATATGACATCTAGGAGATTGACTGGGAAGAGACAGAGTGCATCATTATTTCACCATACGATCTTTAGGAAAACAAAATGGTCTATGATCCGACAAGTGCTGGTAGCAGCTCCAACTCTGAACCCGGGGATCTTTCTAAGCTTCCTTAATTGCAATTAATGTTACATGTAGCAGTTCTTTTTAATTCATTGTAATGAAACCAGACGTGGCAGGTTTAAAGTTTGTTGAGCAAGCACCTGGCATATAATGTACTGTAAGCCATTGGCTAGACCTCATCAGTTACCAGCCCTGCCACACTAGAAATACAAGGTCTCAAGAGCTTCCCTCGTTTTTAAAGTATCGCGTTTTGTTTTTGGTTTCTTCTACTTCTTCTTCTTCTTTTCTTCTTCTCTTCTTCTCCTTCTCCTTCTCCTTCTCCTTCTCCTTCTCCTTCTCCTTCTTCTTCTCCTCCTCCTCCTCCTCCTCCTCCTCCTCCTTCTTCTTCTTGAGGTATGAAGTGGATATTGAAAAAGAGTGAAGATTGTCCATTTCTTTGTTTACTTGGCAACTATAGTTCAAACAACAAACTGCAGCCTGAAGTGATATGGGAAACGAGGTACAAGAAGTCCTGAAGAGTTTCACAACAGGATAGAGACCCACTAGCCTAATAACGACAGGAGTAAGTGCAAAGTTCCAAAGACGCTAAACACGTTCCATGACTGTCCTGGAAAGACAAGAGTTGAATTAAAGTGGTAGAAATGGGGCCGAAACAGCTTTGGTAAAGAAGCAACGTTTGAGGTGTGATCACAGGAGAAAGGAAAGCCTGAGCGGGAGGCGCCTGCCGCTGCCATCCCTCACGCACTGAGGAAGGTCACTAACGAGGGTGGCCAGCTGCAAGCAGACATCAAGTGCGAAGGGTCTGCGGGTCCGGGAAGAACCGGGGGGTGCCGGGAGCACTCCTCTCTGAGCCGCGTGGCAGGGTTCCTCACTGAAAAATGTCTCTCCCCAAAAGGGAGCCTTGGTGCCTGTCTGACCCTGTCCTCTTTCAAGCCGTCCAAGCTTCTTGTCAAAGAAATTTCTCAACTGGCTGCAATCAATAGATTCACATAAACTCTCTGCTGTGAGAAGGGCAAAAATAGAATCTGAAATTTAGGCTCAGGACTCTGGGGAAGTGAAGTACACGTAAGTGAGACAAACCGGTTCACTTTGAATTTTGATACCTGACATTTAGACCCGAGAAGTACACGGAAATGATGGGAAAGAAAAGCATGAAGGACGGGAGAGCCTCACAGGGAGGGGATGTCATGTTCTCCCATTTATTTGTCTTCTTTTTAAATTTCGACCTTTCAGATACTGAGGTTGTCACGGAGCTTTCTTCTACACTTTCCTAGGAGGGAGAGCTTGGTGGAAACTTGCCTTTGCATCTTTGGAACCAATCACAGCTGGGCTACTTCTTGTCACCTGAGGACTCCTGTGTTCTCTGCAGGAAGGCTTCCTGGAGTGAGGGCAAGCGGACCACGCAGACGCCAACCCTGGGCACTACCCTGTGTGCTCATCTCATTTCCCTACGGCGTCCTGCAAACTTAGTCAAAGTGCCTGGCTGCGCTCTCCACCCCATCCTAAGTGACCTGACCATAAAGTGTTCTTCTCCTTTACGTAAAGGAAAAAAAGCATGCCTCTGGTTAATTTAGATCTATTATTTCAAAGGATTGTGCCCAAGGATTAGGAGCACATCTCACAGAAAACCTCGGTCACAAATCACTGCTGCAGAGTAGATGAGAGAAGCCAGTACAGTTTCTGTGACCTTAGGACACTGCCTCTGGCGCCTGGGGCTCAGCAATTCATGTGATGCTGGATCAGGATGTAGTTACTGTCCTATTGTCCTGTACCGTGCTTTGTGAGCCACTGTTTGAAATGGTGGTGCACCGAATAAGAAACCAATTCTTCTCAAGCTGCTCTTCCAAACATATTTAGTGTTCTTGAGAATCTTACCCAATTTCTCTAAATTCATACATGCCACATTTTAGCTCACTAGACACATAGAAGATGTCATGTCCCAAATGTGAATGAGATCGCCCATCTGCATGCTCTGCTCAAGGCTTTCCTTCCTCTCCACCCAGGGCTGGCTCCCTGACCCCCTCCTCTCAAATGCAGGCAAAATTTCAACGCGTTGGACAGGAACACGGCGCTGGTGACTGCCAGGGTTAGTTATAAAAGGCAAATGCCCTCTCACCAAAGATAACGAGCAAATGCACAGAGGCTTCCCATCAGAAAAACTCAGTGAAGACAATGTGCTGTCACGATGCATCTCGTAGTACGGCAAGAGCACACAGCGCGGACAAGACAGAGCACTGGCCAGGACGCGGAACAGAACTCATTCACCGCTCATGGATGCCCACTGCCGCTGTCAGTTGAAAGAGAACGTGGGAGCTTCATCCTCCCTAAGCACGCTCCATCGTGCCATCCAGCAATTCAAAGTGCAGGGCTGCTGCTGCTGCTGCTGCTGGGACCACACGCCCGGCCAGGATCAGCTGAGGAGGGGAAGGGTTACCGTGGCTCTCAGTCTTGAGGGGAGCTTTGTCCTGGCAGAGAAGTAGTGATGGGGCAGAGGCTGCCAATCACATTTGCTCACAGCAGCTGGCAAGAAGCGAGCTGAGATCTGGCAAGGGGGAACTGGTTATCACACCCCAAAGCTCACGCCCCGACCAACACGCCTCCTCAAATAAGGCTCCACCTCCCAGATCGCCACCAGCTGTGGAACAAGCAATCAAAACACATGAATTTATGGGCATTTATCATTCAAACTACCACAGTAAAATGCACACAGCTCCATCCAAATTTACCAATATATGGAAGCAAAAAGGAAGAATAAACTACGATGCCTCTGGTCAACGCAGTATTACTTAGCACTAAAATGAAGAGGGCTATCTAGCCATGGAAGTACATTTGGGATATTGCTAGGCCAAAGAAGCCAACCTGGGGCTGGAGGGATAGCTTATCCCAGCCAAGATTAAGACCAACTGTGGGCAGGCAGCATCAGCCACTGGACTTGTGGGTGAGGACACTGGTCCTGCTTGAACTACCGATGCATCATATGCCGGAGCTCGGTGGAAGCTCGTGGCGTGTCGTTGCATTGTTGATGGCTTCTTTCCCATCACCGGTAATGAATGCAGACCTGCAGGAGGCTGTGTTTGATATCAGGATGCCACAGAGCCAGTTTGTGGGTAAAACTTTCAGAATTCAGCCCTCATAAAGGGGTACTCAGCTTGGGGCCCCAGTGAAGGCTCTTCTAGGTTTCCGAGTGAGATATTCCATTTTTAAAGTCACAGACAGTCAAGAGAAGGAAACTACACACTGGTTCATTCAAAAGCTAAGATGTTTTCCATGAAAATGAGGGCTGAACATGAAGATGGAGAGAAAAGACAGATGGCCTCAAAAAAAAAAAAAAATCGAAAGTCATTTCAGAGTCTTGCCCCAAGTAGCAAAAGAAACATGACATGAGAGGCAGTAAGTTTCAGTCACTGGGCTTCAGATCAACCAGAGCAGTGACCACAGAAGGAAAACAAGTCAAGTGGGCCCTGTGGTATCTACCTCACTATCTGGAGGGTCCAGACTATGTGAGATAAGAAGGCTGGGCAGGGTTAATGCTGTCTCCCCAAGTTGAGAAGACAAAGTACCAAGGAGGAACAAGACAGAAAGCTCCAAAAAGTCCCCATCTGGTTTCCAGGAGACTATGATCAGCCCATATGTCATCTTCCTGTTGCTATGACGAGGTGCCTGAGGTCACAACACCTCAGAGGAGAGACTTATTCATGCTCACAGTTTCAGTGGTTTCACGCCGTGGTTGCGTGGCCTGTCACTTTGGCTGTTACAGGGCACGTTACATGGCAGAAGAACAAATCTGTTTGCGTCATGTTGTGCTGGGAAGCAAGGAGAGTGACGGAAGGGACGAGGCCCACAGTGCCCTCCAAGGACACTCCCCAGAAATGGAACTCCCCCCACCACAGGCACCACCACTGGCCAGCAGTGCCGCAGGCTAGAGACCGAGCATGTGAGCATTCGGGGAAACATTTAAGATAAAACGATAAGACACATGTGTAAGGGGGGATGAAAGGAAAGAAGCATGCACAATGAACAGAGGAAAATCCTAGCACTCCACAGCTCTGGTTCCTGTACCAGCAAGGACACTGGACAGGGGCTGAGTTGTCATACGGGCCTGTTGAGTATCAGCAAAAGCAGCCCAAGACTGAACAGTACTCCAGTTCCACCATGGTTTCAAAGCTTGTGCTTAAAATGATGCAACTATTTTCAAGTTATTTGACTGCATCCAAGAAATGATTTCAAAAAAGTTGAGAAGAATGCAAAAAATAGTTATAACCTAATATGTCAAATTATATAATTTCTACCATTCATCTGAAATAACTAGAGTGGCAAGAAACAGAATCATGTGGCTCATACTGATGGGAAAACTCAATGCATCAAAACAGACCTACCTACATATGACAGATATTACAGTTAGTAGACAGGGACATGAAAGTAGTTACTACGAATACAACCTAAAAATCCAGAAAGTGTAGAACATGTGAGCATTTATTCTAGACTCAGAAAATAAAAACTGTCTGACATGAAAATTTACAGGATAATATTAATAGTTGATTGGACATGCTATAAGAAAAGATTAATTAAATTGGAGGTAACAATAGAAGCTACTCAAAGAGAAGTATAAACACAAAAAATTGGAGAAAAGAGAAAGAAATGAAGATCCAAACCAATTTAAGGACAAACTAGAAATGCTTGGATAAGCAAAAGGTGAGAAAGACACCAGAAATTTACATCAGTAACATGTGTTGGCCGACCAATAGATCATTAGTTGATTAAAGATGCCTTGCATTGGTGACAGCCCATGAACGAAGCACTCTGAGATTTTGTAGAATGTGTCACATTTCTGTAGATTACAAGTGCATAAGGTCTTAAAGCAATATCCGCCTAGTTGGGTCAAGATTGTAGCTGTGTATTAAGCTGAAAAGGGTCATTAAATGCGTGGAATTCCTAATACCATTTCTAATTTTTAAAATATTTTTAACAGTAACTAAAACGAAGCTAGCATAATCTTAAAATCTTTGCATTGTGGAATAACTACAGATTCACTGGGAGTTAGGAAGATGGGGCAGAGGGTTCGCATGACCCTCACCCTTCATTCAGTCTTGAGATACCTCTGCCAATATGACAAAGGGACAAGATAGACTTCAGCAAACTGTCACTGAGGTTGTGGGTGTATGGTTCTCTGCCACCCGATTAATTGGGTGGATAAAAGCCGTACTCTGAAGGACACACCTCTAATTCTTGAGCACAGTGCGGCCCCTCACCACCACATCTACAGCTATGGTCCCTGCCTGCCACGAACCACTTTCTACATACATGTCTGTGACCTATCCATCATGCCATAGAGCAGAGCCTGGGGACTGTGGTCTTTGAACAACGAAAGTTAAGGCCCAAATGACTGTGTGTCTGAACAGTTTGTTCCTCTTACTCCTGAAGAGTGTTCCGTGGTACTAAACTATTACAGCATTTACTCCTATTCCTGTTGTAAGCCATCACAGTTGCCGGGCTGTTATAAACACAGCTATTCCAGACCACATATCTGGTTGTGATTAAGCGCTGGTCCATTTTCTCTTGAGCACGGAGAGCACTCGGGACAGTAATTGAGACTGTGGAATGCTCTTCAGAGCAGCTGCAGCATTGGGCATGCTCACCAGCTGAACCAGGAGAGAGCCTGTTCTCTGACGTGCTCCGCGTGCTCACTGCGTGTCTTTTGGCTATTCCGACAAGTCATTGTGGCATTAGCCTGAATTTCTCCGATGCCCTCGCAGCTAGTGAGGTGGTCCTCTTGCGTGGTTGTTGTGGTGAACAGTGTCCACCATGGTACAAGGAAAGGATTGGTAGGGGACAATGAATTCACCCCTTGGACGAGAATGGGAAGAAAAGCTCACTGGGGACACGGTAAGAGGCCGTGACTAGAACAGCCTGGATCTAGGGCAATGCGCCATGGGGACTTCACCACTTAGAAGCTCCTTTGTGTTTAGGGTGAGTTTCCTTGTGTGCAGTTCACAGCATGCAATTTGTGCCAAGTGAAGATGTATGTGGTAGTGTAATTATAAAATGCCCTGGCAAGTTCCTGTGCTCTCATCCTTCAAATCCAGCAAGTGGAGCTTTTGGAGAAAGTTACAGAACCCTCGGAAGAGCCTTACAGATGGCAGTATGTCATTCAGGATGGGCCTGGAGGTTTCCCATGCCAGCCTTTCGTGCTACCCGCCCTCTCTGCTCGCTGCTCGCTGGGCCTGCCATGCCTTTTCTGCCACGATGGCATCCGCCCGCTAGAACTGTAAATCGCCATAAACTCTTTTCCTTCTGTAACTTGCCCCTGTTTGGGCATTTTGTCCCAGCAATGAGAAGACAACTGACAGAGAGTTCAGTCTGGATGAGCCAGTGTCCGGGGCGAGGAGGTTTCTGTGCGTGCAGTTTCCAGGTGTACGATCCCTCCCGTGAAATAAATGAGTGCCATGCACATAGGAGCAGTGCTGGTGAGAGCAGGGCGCAGCACGCCAGGCGGCCGCTCTGCATGTCAGGTATGGCGTCACAACGCCAGTTGAGCTCATAATGGAGACCCGCTCTATTCTCTGTTCTCTTATCCTATGCATTCCCTCCACAGTTGTCCCTGACAGAGCAACAAATCCCATATTGGGAAACCGGATGGAGGTGTCTTCTGGTAATGACATCTAGCTAGGCGGGCTAAGTGCTGGCCCTATTGTTTGTTACTCCGGTAGAGGTTTCCATGGGGTGCAACAAGGAAAACTTCCTATTTGGGCGTTGTGTTGGTCTTTGCTGCCTGATTGGGGGGCTCAGCAGAAGTGGTGCTTCTGCTGAAAGCAACATCTGGAGGTAGAACTGTCGAAGTGTGGAAGGAACAAGTTTGACAAAGAGGTTAAAACCACAAGGGGCAAACAAAGGTGTGGAAACAGTGAAAAGTTCTCCCACATGGGAATCAACCAGGGCAATGATGACCAGACACAGACTATAAAATCTCCTCAGTTCAAACCTCCCTTCATCCATTGCTCCTGAAAACTGCTGGCACGGTTGACAATATTAAGAGATGTTGTTGGTTGTGCCCAGATTTGTTGACATGAAAACATTTTCCCTTCAGCATGGAATAGCTTCCACCTAGAAGAGGACTCAGCAAATCTAAAGTATGGTGGTTTTGAAGTATAACTGCTTGTCAATATCTTAATGTTATTTAATTTTAATATAATTTCATATTTATTGAATATTTAAGTATTTAATGAAAATCTGTACATAAGATGACAAACAACTATGAAAATCAACAGTTGTGAACATTCTAGCAAGAGGCTCAAAACTCATAACATAGAAGCAAGCTAGAAAATTTGCACCTCACAGATACAGAGCTTACCCTACACACACACACACACACACACACACACACACACAAAGAAACAACAAAAAAAAAAAAAAAAAAAAACAGCATTTTGAAAGGAGCTGCAAGTGAGGCAAGAGGAGCTGGCCAGAGGCTAATGACCCAGGTAAGTGTTTGGAACAAGGAAAACTCACAGGCCTGATGCCAAAGGGAAACCCTCAGATGGTTCTGACCAGGGTCCTCAGTCTCAGGAGGTCCAGTGAGAAGATAAGGGAAAAGTAGATGTAGGGTGGCTTGTGAAAATTGTCTGAAACAACTGGTAAACTATAGATGCAATCACTTCCAGAGACCCTGCTGCCCAAGCTAAATTATAGAGCCTTTGTCTTTAGAAAAGAATAGAAAAATAGAGTATACTGTGAGAAGAAAGCAGCCTGAGCAGTAACTATAGCATGGCCCACAGCATAGGGGAATGTGGGTTGTGGGAGGTCTTCATCTGGGAGAAGTACATTTCCTGCCTGTAATTCCTGTGGTAAGGAGAACCATCCAGATTAGATCAATTCTGAGAGGTTAGCATGAGTCATTGTGCACAAATAATTTCCAGTTGAATAATCCCTGTCGTGCAAGTAAGAGTAGACCTTCTCAAAGATTAGGTCACAGGCACTGGGCTACAGCTCTGTGGAGTAGGTCACAGTACTCCAAGGCCAGCATTTTAGGACCCCTGGGCCAAGTTTGGAATGGGGACCTGTTATATTTTTTGGTCTTTTATGAATGGTCTTCCCTCCACAGTTATTTGTACTAGCATGGACTTTATATGAAGTAGTTGTGTGTAATAGTAAAATAGTAAATTAACTGTACCTTTTTTGTTGTCCTTTACTGCACAATTTGGAGGTTTCTTAGTGTGCATATGAGTTCTTGGTAAGATACGTGATATTTTAAATGTTTTTCCAGGCTACATGATATTGTGATGGTTAATTTCTGGTTGTCAACTTGGCAAGATTTTAGAATCACTACAGAAATAAATCTCAGGGTATGGATTTGAGGAATTTTCTAGATTAGCCTAAGTGAGATGGGCTAAGGGGTCTGAGACTGAGCCATCAGGAGAAAAGTAGCTGACCAGCAGCCCTAGGCGGTCTCTCCTCCGCCGCCCCGCTGGCTGAAGCGCTGCTGCGTGCCTTCGCCACCAGGAACCAGATGGACTGCAACCTGGAACTGTAAGTGAATATAAGCCCAGCTTGCCTTAAATTGATTTTTGTCAAGAACTTTGGTCCCAGCAATGAGAAGCTGACTAATACAGATGTGCACATTACTGGTAACATTTTTTCTGATAATATTCCAGTATCAATTCTAGAAAGTGTTCATCCAAGTCCAAGAATGCAATGATTTCATTCTTTTTTGTTACTAAGTTAATTTTTAAGCTTATTTGTTTTTTAATTAATTAATTTATTTTTCATTATCTACGTCCATGATTGTAAACAATATCCCATGGCAATGCCCTCCCCCGCCACTTTCCCCTTTGAAACTGCATTCCTCATCATATCCCCCCACCCAATCAGTCTCTCTTTTATTTTGATGTCATGATCTTTTCCTCCTCTTATAATAGTCTTGTGTAGGTAGTGTCAGGCACTGTGAGGTAATGGATTTCCAGGCCATTTTGTGTCTGGAGGAGCACGTTGTAAGGAGTCCTACCCTTCCTTCGGCTCTTACATTCTTTCTGCCACCTCTTCCACAATGGACCCTGAACCTTGGAAGGTGTGATAGAAATATTACAGTACTGAGCACTCCAGTCACTTCTTCCCATCACCATATGATGCCTTCTGAGTCATCCCAAGGTCACTGCCATCTGAAAAGAGAAGATTCTCTACCAAAAGTGAGAGTAGCATTAATATATGGGCATGAACATTAAGAGAAATGCTTACTGCTCAGTTTGATGAGCATGGTATATACATTTAGCCAGGCAGCAGCTGACATTATACCCCTAAGGCTCATGACTACCCCTATTGTAGGTTTTCAGTATCAGGAATGTATTTCCTCCCATGGAGCAGGCCTCCAATCCAATTAGAAGGCAGTTGGTTTCCACCATGACAGACATGCCACTGTTGCATCCATTGGCTCATTTGGCCTGGCTGGCAAAATACATGGCTTGTAGTGTCCACTGTTGAGTATCTTCACTGGTGGTATCTCTCTCTTGCTGAACTGCATGCAGCATGGCTTCTTCCAGCTTTCTGTCATCTGGTCTACATGGAGGAGGTTATCAGCTCACTTCCAGCAGGATTTCTCAGTGGCCTTGCAGCCCAAGTATGTGGAGTCTTCAGCAATATGGTCTTACAATCTATTCCTAACCAAGGGCCTCGGCAATGGCCTATAATGTTCTGGGGGCATCAGAGACCTCCCTGGCCAACAACTCACTATAAGGTATCCCATCCCTGGCACTGAAAATTTTCCAGTAACAATCTGTGGCTCCTGAGTGTTCCATTGTCCAAAAAAGTAGTTTTCCATATGATTTATTTATATCCTCTTAGATTTTGATTAGCCGTCCCTCCATCTTTCCTTTATTCAATCTCTTCCCCTGACCTCACTTGGGCCTTTTCACCCCCATTTATCTATTCTTCTACTTACATATATACAATACCATCTTATTAAGTACCCTCCTTCCTTCCTGTATGATTTATTTCTTTAAAGTAGTATCTTACATTTTACACTTAAATATATGACTCTTGTGTAAGGCATGTGATGTTATCGAAGGTCTCCTGTTTTATCTCTACAGATCCAGTGTCATATGACATTTACTGAGTATTACCAATCCTCTGTTGAACAGTCTTTGTATCCTTGTCCGTACTTGTGTGGATGTATTTATAGGTCTTCATTGTCATTTTCTATTTTTCCAACATGACATAATATTTATTAATAAAATTCTATGACACATTGTAAAACCAGAGTGATACCTCCCATTGTATTTTGTCATGGTTATGTTTAGCTATTTTAGTTCCTTTGTGTTTCTGTGCTATTTTTAGAATAATCCTATTTATGTTCAGGAAATGATTCTTGGTTTCTTACAGAAGCACTGACAGGTAGTGCACTGAAGGGTACGCTAGCATGTGGAAACTGCCGTCTCCCCGCCTCGACCACACTGCGTCCTTCATTTATTCATCTTCTGTGATGTCTTCAACTTCCCGTACTTTTCAGGATCCAAACCTCATGCACACATTCAAGAAATATATCCAATATTTTCTGGAGATTAAGATTGATGTGGATTGCCTAATATAAAAAGTAATTGTTTTTTCATTTTCCATATGGTCTGTGATCATACAGGAATCATTATTCGGTTTCAGTGGGGTTTTATTTGCTTTGAAAGATTCTTGGAATTTTTATGCAAATAATTTTTCTTTATGTATTGGTGCTTTTCTGTCTTCGTTTTCTATGTTTATGCATTTATTTTCTTTTTGTTGCCTCATTGCATTGATTAAAATGATGGTGCAACTAATCATCCCTGATTTGTTTCCTAAGTAAGGAGGGAAGGATTTGATCTTTCAAATTTATATTTAGTCACAGGTTTTTGAAATGTTACTTATCAAGTTGAAGAATCTTTCCTTAACTTTAGTTTTCTGGAAGTGTCTATCATGAGTTAGTGTGGGCTATGACAAAAGCTTTTTCTACACTTAACATGAACATTGTATACATCACATTTATCACTCAGATTGGCTTTTCAGACTGATACAGCCTTATTCACACAACCAGGGTACATAGTCCTCTTGATGTGCTATTGAATTTTACTTCCCAGTATTTAGCACCTACATTTTTTGTTTTCAGTGAAGAATTTTTCAATCCATACTTATAATTAACACTGGTCTGCATTTTTTTCTCTGCTCTTTTTCAAGTTTTGATATCAGTGAATAATTTGTGACCTGAATTCAGGCATTATTCTTCCTCCTCTATCTTTGGGAAGACAATGTGTTGAAATTATGGTGTTAATTTATCTTGACCCATTTGGTAGAACCTTCCATTAAGCCACATGTGCTAAAGATATTCAGATATTTGAGGAGAGTTTATACTATAAATTAAATTCTTTTTTTTTTTTTTTTTTTTTTTTTTTTTTGGTTTTTCACTCTAGTCCAGGCTGATCTGGAACTCACTATTTAGTCTCAGGGTGGCCTCAAACTCAAGGTGATTCACCTACCTCTGCCTCCCAAGTTCTGGGATTAAAGGTGTGTGCCACCACACCTGGCTAAATTAAATTGTTTTAATGAATATTAAATTAGTCAAATTTTCTATTTCACAAGGTTAAAATTAGGATGGTTTGTGCCTGTTGAGAAAAAATGTCCACTTAACATAAATGCTCAAAATTATGTGAAGCCACACATGAAAATCCCAGTGTAAGTTGTGGGGAACCTCCCTATGAGTTATTGGTCAGAAAAGACCCAGAGGTCCCTGAGATAATGCAGGCTATGGTACTGCTCTTGGCTGCCTGAAAGAAGTAGATGTTAAGATTTTATTGCTGGGGACAATGCATAATTTATTTGCAAAACCAAAAAGTAGTAGTTTCCTCCCTGTTGCCTAGCTTTCATAGTGCTTAGAGCTGCAAATCAGGCTACTGATGGAGAAATCATCCACAGTCTACCCAGTGGTGGACCTCTGTGCAACACAATCAACCTGCCGGGCAAGATGTGCTAAGTGGGGCAATAGTGACATGACTGTTATGGAGATAACCAATTACTTTCTCATTAGATTTGAGGGCCACTCCACAGCAGGAGATTCATGTTTGGTATTATAAATCAATCATAAGCCCACAGCTGGGGTGTATGTCATAGGCATTGTGTGAGGGGCTACTACTGTTGTTTTGCAAAATGGACATATGGTGTTCAAACTGCTTCCAAACACTTATGTTTGTGACAAAATATATGAATGCACTTTAGTAGTCTCAGCTTTATTCAGAAAGTTTTCGTCTTTTGCAACAATAACTGTGGGCTCACAGCTGGCTTTTGCTCATCCCTAAATATATTGAACATAAATATCATCCTCTCCCCAAGGCTCAGAGAACACTGCAAAAGAATGAATTATAAGGGTGTAAGATCCAGAGGATGGGAAAGTGTTCTGCAGAACACTTTTTTCTGGACATGACATAGCTTTGGCAGCCATGAACTTACAATAATGTGGTTACAAGAACTGCAAAAAAAGAAAAGACAAAAATGAGCCTGTCATCATTCTGTCATGGATGGTGGAGGAGACTTGAAGTACCACTCATCCTGAGGAGCTATTTGCAGTTACTGTTTGCTTTGGAATGGGGAGACATTTTCTCTGGTGTAGCCACCAGTAAGTTGAAAGTGCCTTGGTAAACAGGGATCCATGCTCTTGCAAGTGACCCTGATTAAGCTCAATGGGACACACACAATAATGTAACTACAGGAAGGGGAGCCTTGGGGTTGGATGTGAGTGGAAGGGGACAGGAGAAGTTAGGAGTGAGTATATCTGATCAAAATATGCACAACATGCACTTTAAAATCGTCAAAAAGGTAAATTAAAAAGGAGAAAAAAAGGTCATCATAGTGACACATATATGGAATCCTAGCCAACACCCTGACAAAAAAAAGAGAGAAAAGACTGAAAAAATAAACATCTCCCACTATGTGAGAACATCGTTACTATCCACAGAAACACAGATTAATTATTCCATAAAAATAACAGGTATGCTGGGTGTGGTGGCGCACGCCTTTAATACCAGAATTTGGGAGGCAGAGGTGGGAGGATCGCTGTGAATGCTGGACTACTTTGGGACTACATAGTGAATTCCAGGTCAGCCTGGGCTACAGTGAGACTCTACCTCAAACAAAAAAAAGTAACAGGTAGAAAAACTGATGATAACCTTCATGATGGTCAACATTGACTATCAACTTGACATCCAGAATCTACTAGCAGAGAAACCTCTGAGCATGTCAAGGAATTTATTTATATTACTTTCAAGTTTAATTATGTGTAAAAGTTTTCAAATTAATTAATTATTTCTTAATTAAGTAATTAATTTGAGAGAGAGGGATAGAAGAAGAGAGTGTGAGAGACAGAGTGGGTGCACAAGGGCCTCTTACCAATGCAAATAAAAGTACAGACACATGCACTCCTTTGTGCATCTGGATTTATGTGGGCCCTGCAGAATCAAACCCAGACCTTCAGGCTTTGCCAGCCAGCACCTTCAACTGCTGGGTCATTTCTCCAGACCCACAGTAGAGTTTCCAGGCTTATAGCATAATTGAGGAGGGATGACATCATTCATGGGCTAGGGAACTGGGCTGAATCAGAAAAGAAAGGGGCCTGCCTCCCTCTGCATCCTGACTGCGATGCGGTGTGGCCTGTGCCTCACACTCTTGTCACTGTGCCTTCACTGCCACAGTGGGCTGTCTTTAAACTGTGAACCGAAACGCACCTTTGTCCCTTAGAAACGAAGCAACGATACGAAGTTATGTCAGCCAACTCATCATCTGTTTCATCTCTACAATGTCTATAATGAAATCTGCTTTAATCTTGATAGGGCATTTTGTTCCTTTGCTCTTTTCCTGTCAATCTTTTCAGAGGTTTTCAGATTTTATTGATTTTATTTTTCAAAGACAGGCTCCTTTTAATGTTTATAGGTTTTTCTCGTTTCATTTTGACAGATTTCCCCCTCTTTTTTATTACTGTTATCTTCCACCACCTACTTTCTTTACTTTTAATTTGCTCTTTTTGCTTCTCATGTCCAGAGGTGGGAACGTAGGTAATTTTTCATATCTTCTAAGTTAAGTGTTAATTTCTACCCTGACCAAAGGCAAAGGCAGCTGGTGGGAGGAAAGGTTTTATTTCAGCTTACGGTCTCGAGACGAAGCTCCACAATGACAGAGGAGAGCGTGGCGTGAGCAGAGGCTGCACATCACCTCTGCCACAGCAGGCAGGAAACAGCAGCAGGAGGAGCCGAGCTCTGGCAGGGGGGGACTTGGCTATAACACCGTAAGGATGACCGCAATTACATATATTCACCAACTCCCAAACTGCCATCAGCTTGGACAAAACATTCAAAACACATGTGCTTATGAGGAAATCTGATTCAAACCACCATTTTCTCTCAAAACTGCTTTATCTGTACCTTGGAAGTTTATCTATATTATGTCCTCATTTTCATTCAGCTCAATTTCTCTCTCTCTCTCTCTCTCTCTCTCTCTCTCTCTCTCTCTCTCTCTCTCTCTTTCTCTCTCTCTCTCTCTCTCTCTCTCTCTCTCTCTGGTTTTTTGAAGTAGGATTTTACTCTAGCTCTGGCTGATCTGGAATTCACTATGTAGTCTCAGGGTGGCCTTGAACTCGCAGCAATCCTCCTACCTTTGCCTCCCCAATGCTGGGATTAAAGGCATATGCCACCATGCCTGGCTTAATACATGAGCCATGGCTTCATTGACCCAAGGCTTACTCAAAGGTATGTTATTAATTTTGAAATATTCAGAGATTTTTTAAGTATGGATTTCTAATTTGATTAGTGTGGCCAGAAAATAATCTACATTATTTCAAATATTGGAAATTTATTGATGGTTTTCCCTGGTGATCCAGTATGTATACTTTGTTGGTACATAGCCCACGGACACTTCAAAAGAATGTGTAATGTTTTGAAGAAAGTCTTCTACAAATGAAATTAAAATCTGTTGCCTAATGGCTTTGTTGTGTTATATATGTTAAAAATGACTTATATCAGTATATTGGAAAAATGAACTAAAAGTAAATTAACTAAAAATTACATAAATATAAACATACTACTAATAAAAAATATAACATTAATTCACAATAGATAAGGAACCAAGAGCAATGCATCATAGAAAAATATCATCACCAATAAACATGAAAATAGTTTAAGCCATATCAATGATTTAAAGAAAAGAGACCAGCACTTTAAAAAAATGTGTTTGGGAAGATGGCTATGTGGATCAACTATTCACTGTTCAAGCCACGTCCTGGAGTTTGATTCACAGGCCCTGTGTGAAAAGGTAGCTTCCATGGTGGGCTTCTTTAATCCCAGCACATGACAGTGAGATGGGAAGCAGAAATGGGAGAATTTCTAGAAGGCATTGTGAACACAGTAAAGATCAACAATAGAGTGAGATCCAGACAGAGAAACCGTGTATCTCTGTGACACTTTCATGCATGTATGTAACGATAGGAGTCTTTAGGCATGCATAATACTCCCCTGTGTATATGTGTATCACATTTTCTTTTTCCATTATAATTTCTTTCCTATGAGTTTATTTCCTAAATTATCTTTGTGAATGAATAATAGGGAAAATGTAAGCAAAATAAGTTGAATAATATTTACTTAATTTTATTCGCCCTTATATTTCAATCCTTCTGAGTATTTCAGGTGATATTTACTTATATCTTCAAATTTCTACACAGTATTTTTTTTGTCATTAGGAACACTATTAAAGTAGCATTTCACAAAAGTATTTCACTATTATCTATAGGAATTCTAGGACATGGACAACTTCCTGCACGTTTTTAAATTTTTTTTTAATTATTTTTATTTTGAGAGAGAGAGAACAAGAGGGAGAGAGAAAATGGGCATGCCAGGACATTCAGCCTGCTGCTAAAGAACTCCAGGCATGTGCACCCCCTTGTTCACATGTGCAACATTAAGAGATTTTGTCAATGTGCATCTGGCTGCATGGGACCTGGAGATTTGAACATGAGTTCTCAGGCTTTGCAGGCAAGTGCTTTAACCACTAAGATATCTCTCCAGCCTGACTTTCTGCAAATTTTTCTGATCCCATTGTCTTCATCCTAAGAAGCAACCACCAAGACTTATAGTCTTTTCTCCAGTGCCTCCTGGCACTGGAATGTGCTCTGAGCATCTTCCTTGGTGATGCTCGGAGGGAAGCAGGTGCTGAGAGAGCCCTCAGTTGCTGGGTATGCTGTTACTTCAGAGGTGCAAACCCCTGAAACTATACCTCTAGAGCCTTTGCTTTTACCCCTTTCCTCCTTTCCTTTCTTCCTGCTCTCTCTCTCCTGTTTCCATTTTGCATTGGTTCTTTCATTTCAAGGCTGTTCTCCTTCCCAGCTGGCATTGAAGGAGCTCAACGAGAATGAGACAGCAGTGATTGGAAAGGGAACGTGGCACAGACCGTGAATTTGCTTTGCATTTTTATAGAATGGTAGCTTTGAGAATTCCATAAGACAGAACCTACCACAAACTTTCCATGATAAGCCTCCCATTTCAGGGGAATAGAAATGCACTTGCAATTCACTTTCTCAGACACTTCTAAATTATATGATTTCGAATCTGCAGGTGCTTGAAAATTCATAAAAAGAGATAGAGATGGGATCCATGTAGCCATGTCCCCATACAGAGGTATTTGGAGTTTATTTCCTCATTTTTTCACTTGCCAGTGTAACATGCAGTAGACCATATTAGTGTATAAACCTTAAAATAGTTCATGCACATGAAGTTTGACAGAGTGAGACTGGAGTGTAAAATTTTTAGCAATACTAGAAAATAGAAATATATTTTGTTGCCTTATGGCATTTCCAAACTCAGCTTCTGTTTGGCACAATGCAAGTTCCTGCCCTGGTAAACTCCTTGCATACCATACAATTAAACCATAACAGAATAGATAGAAGAAAAGGAAAGGAAGGGAAAGAAAATAAAACAGAAAAGGATCTTAAATGGAACTTAATGTGCAGTTTAGTTTGTTTGTATAAAAAAGATACTGGTATCTCAGGAATGACAAAGTCTATATTATTGTAAGATTATTATAGTGAGATTTCTGAATTGAAGTAATAACTTTCAGTCTAGGTATGTTGCCAGCATCTGTCTGCACAGAAGGTATCTGGCCAGTGAACTGCTAATCCTCTCTAAATGCCTGGACATAAACTGTCAAGAACAAAAATGCCATGAGAAATTAGTAAACACAATTAAGGATACAAAGATAGCATACCACTGGTCATCAGTGTAGCTTTGCCCAGGCCTCGTGGAATGCAGTGGTGGTAACCGTACACAAAAGCATGGGCAGGTTTAGGCCCAGTGACAGGGTCCCATTCTAGGGCAGCTGCTGAACCTGTCTCAGCATGTTCCTCAGCAGTCTGTAAAATGGGAACCTAGTGATCATTCTTCAGTGTACCTGATGCATGTGTGAGAGCTGGCCCACACACCTAGCTGCCTGTGCTCTGAGACTGCTGATATGCTGAGACCTGTGGCTGTGTAAGGTCACCTTTGCCTGGGCATACTTGCCAGGGATGTTCCCCATGGTTTCTATCGAAGCCGACATTCCCTCCTTTGAGGGCTCAAGTGAAGTCTTAGGAAATCTCTACAGCAGCACAAGCCAGTCTAATTTAAAACATCAAGGTTTTTTGCGGGGCTCCTTCCCGCACAGGTAGTGCCGAGGGAAGGACCAGGCCTGCTGGTTCCTCCCTAGGGGTTGAGGGGACGATGAGCATCGGACGACTCAGAAACCTCTCCTGGCCACCGGAGAAAAACCACACTGAGTTGGGAGTCTTTGCAATGCAGGAACAACTCGCTTTATTACTCTGAGCAGTTGCCTATATCATGTTGGGGACGAAGGCGGGGATTTTAGGGTGGGAGAAGAGGTAAGGGCCAATAGTAAACTTTAACTATTGAAATGGTAATTACAATTACCACGAGGAAGTAGCAGGCCAGAAGCCCTTAGGCATCCTGCTGAGTCCTAGCTGGCCAGAGACAGGTCGCCAAACTTTAGCTAGGCTCAGGAAGTTCCACTAGGCCTCACGCCTGGCCCTTTCAGGGCCCAACAGTTTTTCACAAAGATTTGTACATTAAAACATGTTAAATGGTCATTGTTTTTCTCTAAATTTGACTTCTCCCTGCCACTGAAGCCCATGCTGCATAAAGAAGGAAGAAAGCAGGGAAAGATTATGGATGTCTGTCTTGTCCTGCTGGGACATCGATCCTATAACATTGCCATCATTTCAGTCTCCTCACATTTTACCAAGCGTTTTCCAAAAAATACTTAACAATCTGAAAATGGTGGGTCAAGAATGTCTGTATCACAAGACCACTTCCACAATGACACAGAATGTAAGAACTGAAGGGGTTTTGAGGTACTTAACCGGAAATAAAAAGAACAAGAAAAGACATTTTGTGAATAGTCATTCTAAGCAAATCTCTAAGGAAAAGCGTAAGTTCCTTGGCTTGGATCCCACAACGGGCTGTTTGTAAATCCCTCTGCCCTTCAAACCACATGCTCATCTCAGTACTCTCCGCTCTGCAGCTTCTGCCTCCATGCAAACCAAAACAAATGCGTTCTAGTTGCTTCTGTGTGTGCGCTACTCCAAAAGAGCACGCTGGTGCTGCGAGAGTCAAGTCTTGGGCAGGTTACGTGAAAGTGGGTCATTGATCAGAGAGGATGGCCACCCGACTTCTCAGTGCCCACACCCAGAAGGAAGGAAGGACCCTCCCTAGGTCCTGCTGCTTGTCCAGCAGCAAGTAATGGTACAAAAATGTTCACTGAACCCCAAAGGGCATGTGAAGTTCTTCAGCAGATGTGCGTGTGAGCATTCACATCCCCATTCCTGAAGTGTCTCACATAGTCAATTCCAAGGATGGCTTACAAGGGTACATATGTCTCTCATTACAAGAGAATATTAATTTTATTGTAAGGTGAGAATGTGAACATTAGTTTAATAAAAAACGAGGGCCTGGAGAGATGGCTTAGCAGTTAAGATACTTGCCTGTGCAGCCTAAGGATCCAGTTCAGTTCCCCAGGGCCCACGTAAGACAGATGCACAAGGTAGAGCCTGCGTCTGGAGTTTGCTTGCAGTGGCTAAAGGCCCTGGTGCACCTATTCTCTGTCCTTTTGTTTCCCTTCCCCCTCCTTCTCTCACTCAAATGAATAAAAATTATTTTAAAAAAAAGATAATCATACTTCCAGCCTCTGGAAGACATTGTATACGAGAGAAAAACAATATGAACGAAATGGCCAAAATTAGTGGAGAAAAACAAATATCTCACCAGAAGGTCAAAACATGAAACTAATAATGTAGGCTATAATTATCTGTGAAGATTTCATAGAAAGAAAATAACATTTTGGAAACAAATGAGTCATTCTTTTAGCCTCCAACCCTGCCAGTCTATAATAAGGCAAATTCAGTCTAAGAAAATCCCATAAGTTTACCATTTCTCTCCATCCTTAAGGCTGCATCCCTGGTTCACTCTATGCCTTTCTCCAATTGGAATGTTCTTATTAATGCTTCTACTCTGCTCCTCTCTAATCTATGTTCCCCTTGTTACCCTGTTGATTTCTCCATTTAAGAGTTCAAGGATAGGGTCTGGGGGAGATAGCTCAGCTGGTAAATTGCTTGCCTTGAAAGTACAAGGACCTGGGCTCGACCCCCCAACTCCCATTAAAATAAGCCAGGCATGGTGGCACAGACATGCAAACCGGCGCTGGAGAGGCAGCGAAAAGCAGCTGTCTGGGATCTCTGGCCATGCCTTCTAGCCTGGGTGGTGAGTTCCAAACCAATGAGACACCCTATTCCAACAAAAGATTGAATGGCACCTGAGAAACAACCCCCAAGGTTGTCCTCTGGTCCTTACAGACATGAACACCTGTGCACACACACGTTACCACACACACACATATGGACAGAATTCTTAAATACATCCCCATTGCACCCTAAATAGAAATATAACATCTTTCTCACAAAGTGCTGAGCTCCTTCTGAGCCATCTCATTTCTCTTCCCTCCTTTGCTTCGAGCTCTTAGTTTTTCACTCTTCCCCTTGCGCTCAGCATCTGCTTCACGCTGATGCATTGTGCAGACTGCTAGGCCCTCTCCTCTCCTACGGCAGCTTTAGCTCACCCGTCAAGCCTCATCTCGGGCGGCTGCTCCCCTCCACAGGTTGTTTTGATTCCCAGAAAACTCTGGTGCTTCTTTTTCTGTTCCCACCAACTTCTGTGAGCTTCATTTTCATTGATCATTATATTGGACTAGAAACATACTTGGAAATACTCTACGTACTGCCTATCATATTCCTCTCCTCCATTGCTGTTGGTTTCCTTTTCTGATTACATACTTGTATGTAGTGAGGGAGCTATGTGCTGAGAAATTCACTGTTGGTTAATTTTGCCATTTTGCAAGCATCACAGCACTTACACACACAAACTAAGCTGGCTGCGCCGTCATTGTGTTGTATGATATTATGGGGTGAGTGATTCATCGCTGACTCATGCCTTATTATATGGTACATGGTTGTAGTCATGGTTTCCATAGCTACTTATTGGCCTTTCACGAGCACCACCCTAAAGGTCACTGTGACCATCTCCTTGCGTCTTTCTCAGTGAGTTCTGATCGGAACTTACCTGTTAACAAGTTGCTTTGAAATCAACCCTTTCCTGTGACACTCCTGTGCTCGTCATGGAATTGATAACTCCTTTCCCAAGGAAATTCATACTTTCAAATAAGTGCTCAAAGAATGATTAACATAACTGTATGAACCGATAGTTTAGTTTTAGGACTGTAGGGAGGAAGAGAGAAATTGTAGCTGGGACAGAGATAAACTTGACATGTACAGGAAAAACGAGAAAGGTTACTTACGGTGGCAACATCTGTAAGCAAGAGGGCACATACACTTACCCTGAATAGCGCAGGTAGAGCGCAGTCACCTTACCCAAATAAAACATTTACCCACATTGAAGGAAAGAATTTACTGCAAGCTATGTATTTGATATCTTCCTTAAACTTTTGAGCAAAGGCCCAAAATTAAAACAAAATGCATCCTATGAGAGTACAACAATTTTTCACAGAAACTAATTCTCCCCTGGTAGATCAGAGCTGTAATGCTAGAATTTAGTATGCTGTGATTGAGAAAGGCTATATAGTGTTTGGTCTTCCGATAGGATACCTGAAAAGCGTGAATGAAAAGGTAAGTGAACCACTAAGAAGAAGCCACGTGCTGCGCGCTGTGGGAGAGGCAGGCTGACCAGAACTGCCCACGACCCTCAGCTGCCCCAAAGGCCGCAATGGGCTGGCAGGGCACCAGCGCACAGGAATCCCATTCAGCCACCTGCGTGCCTCAGGGGCCCCGCTTGGGGGCTGTCTTGACTGAGAACCTATAGCTTAACCCGAAGCGCTATGTGCGTCTCAGGATGAGAATATAATGGGTTTCAGCGCTGGGAGGCAGCTGTGGGGGGAGGACCAGACCTGGGCAAGGCAAACCGGAGCAGGCAGGAGGAGGTCGGCTCCAGCAGAGAGGCAGTGGGGAAAAGTCCCTGCACCCTCGTTACCCAGAACAGACCTCTGAAGTGAGAATTTGCTGGTTCTGGTTCTGATAGCCCTGAGCTCGAGGGTAGTGGGGGCGGGGGGACATGCATGGTTTTTTGAGGTAGGGTGGTGTTCTAGCCCAGGCTGACCTGGAATTCACTGCATAGTCTCCGGCTTGCCTGGAACTCACAGCAATCCTCCTACTTCTGCCACTTGAGCATTAAAACTAAAGGTGTTTGCCACCACACCTGATAGCATCTGTTGTCTAATGACCCAGAGTGTTTCATTATGCTTCTCCCTCTCTGTGATTCCTCTCTTGTTCCGTTGGCAAACTGACATCCTCTATTGCTTTGTAAGTCTTAAGTAAACCTCATTATTACATAGATTCTAAAATGTTTCTTTTTATTTTTTCCTTATTCCCCAGCCAGATTAATAACTAATTCTTGCTCATCTGTACTTTAGATAGGATGGGCTTCAGATTGAACCTTAAAAAAAACCTCTTTCTTTTGTTTTTTGTTGTTCATTTTTATTTATTTATTTGAGAGTGCCAGAGACATAAAGAGGCAGAGAGAGAGAGAGAGAGAGAGAGAGAGAGAATGGGCGCGCCAGGGCTTCCAGCCACTGCAAATGAACTCCAGACGTGTGCGCCCCATTGTACATCTGGCTAACGTGGGTCCTGGGGAATTGAGCCTCGAACCGGGGTCCTTAGGCTTCACAGGCAAGTGCTTAACCACTAAGTCATTTCTCCAGCCCAAAAACTGTCTTTCTTAGCAGAAACCCCTGAAAAGAACAGAAGGATTGAGAGGTGAAGCCTGCAATTTTACAGGGGAAAATGCAAAACAAAAATAACAAATAGGTGCAGGCTAACAAATTGCACCAATTCACACAATCTCTCTGTCTCTCTGTCTCTCTCTCTCTCTCTCTCTCTCTCTCTCTCTCTCTCACACACACACACACACACACACACACACACACACACACACAGAGAGAGAGAGAGAGAGAGAGAGAGAGTTACATGAAGTCAACAGTTATGAGGACTCAATAAGAATATAACACAATTATATTTAAAACACAGTAGCAGAAACAAGATAGAAAGGTTATACCCAAGGGCACATAGTTTCACCTAAACATTGAGAGGGGTGCTGTGAAGGCACAAAGGTCAAAAGAGAAGACTGCTATGAAGACACAGGTTAAAGACTGAAGCCTGTTAGTACTATAGCAAAATGATCTGGCAAAGAGCCAGAAGTGAGACTCACTTCTATTGTGGGGAGAGATGGCATTAAAAGGAACACAAGAGTTTTCCTTGTCAAGGTCTGAGGATCAACTTTATCCCAATTCTTTAGGGGACATCCCAGTGGTAAGTCTGAAGGGGTTAAGAGACATGTCCCATGTTGAGAGAGGAACCTTGACCTTAATTCCAGAGTGTCACTCAGGAGGAAAGAGAGCCAAGGCACCTGCGAGGGACTTGATGTACCACTTTCTAAAAAGGGCATTCCTTCCTTTTGAAAAGACTTCCTAAAAGGGGTCTACAATGGACTTTAAATGCAATTCAAAAGAGGCACAATTCCTTTCAAGAGTACCTTCAGGGAAGCATTCATGAGGGAGGTGAGCTGTAGCTTTTAAAGGGGGCATCCTTCCTATTAAAGGCACTCCCAGTACTAGGGCCAACAGTTAAAGAGCAAAAACACTGGTGTGCTATTCAGATTGGTAAAGAGAAAGATTCATCAATCAGATAATAACTATTATGAGAAGATTTCAGCTGAAGGGAGTCAGTCACAGGAGCGTCAGTGAGAAGAAAAGAGATTGGAAAACTATGAGGAGTAGAGGACTTACCGCTCTAAAACGCAGGTCTACCTAATAGCTGCTTCTGCTGTGTACGCACTTGGGCAGAGGGGAAAACAGCCCTTCCCTCGACTGGGGTAAGAGGCGTGATCACCCCGTCCCAGGACATCAGCTGCCACCAAAGACTTGCTTTGGCCAGAGGTCCTTGGCTGCTAAGGTAGTAAGATGTTTCCACTGGAGGGGTTGTTAAAGATGTTGTGTCCTGAGATGGAGAGATGGCTTAGTGGTTAAGGCACTTGACTGCAAAGCCAAAGAACCAAGGTTCGATTCTCCAGGACCTACATAAGTCAGATGCCCAAGGTGGCACATTCTTCTGGAGTTCATTTGCAGTGGCTGGAGGCCCTGGTGTTCCCATTCTCTCCCCGCCCCCTCCCTCCCTCCCTCCCTCCCTCCCTCCCTCCCTCCCTCCCTCCCTCCCTCTCTCTCTCTCTCTTTCTCTCCCTACCTATTTCTGCATCTCTCCCTCTCAAATAAATAAATAAATAAATAAATAAATAAATAAATAAATAAATAAAAATTAAATATTTTTGAAAAGAGATGTGTTGTTCCTTGCACTGAGGACAGCAGGAGTTGTCCATGAGAACAGGAAAGCCTTGGAATTCCACTACCATAGCTGCTTCACATCAGCATGGACCTCAAGAAGAGGGAAAACAGAGTTTCCAAAGGAAACCAGGTTCCTCAGCCCTCACAGTGGTGGCAGTCAGAGTAGGGAGGCTTTCTTACAGCCACTGCGTTGATTAGGGCAGGTTCAGGGGTCTTCCTGATCAACCACTAATTGGGAGGTATCCCACCCCTCTTTGTGTCTCCCTCTCTACTTTCAAATAAATCAAAAAATTCTTTAAGGGTGATGTTTAAAAAAACTGGGAAACACAGGGAAACATTGGTGGTGGGCAGGATGACCAGGAAAAGCAGACAGTTCAAAGGACAAGAGGACAAGGCTAGGTGGATGGATGGGTACGTGGGGTCCATAGAGAGGCCTTTCCAGCACGCAGAGTAGGAAGCATTTTGTCATATAGAAGATGCCTGAGTTGTCAGATAAGTCTAGAGTGTGCGTGTGAGTGTGTGCAGAGACGAAAGCGTAAAACACTAGGAGCAAACAGAGACTCGTGAGAGGAGCTGAGCTCCAGTCACATGTGGAAGTGCATGAGCTCAGCAGGCCTTGCGGGTGGCTGGCCACGAAGCTTGTGAAGCCTAAGGAGCCTGGTTCAAGGCTCAAGTCCCCAGGACCCATGTTAGCCAGATGCACAAGGGGGTACGTGTGTCTGGAGTTCTTCTGCAGTGGCTGAAGGCCTTAGTGCACCCATTTTCTCTCTCTCACTCATTCTTTCTCTCTCTCCCTCTCTGCCTCTTTCTCTCTCTGTCTGTTGCTCTCAAATAAATGAATAAAAATAAGCAACAAAAAAGCATTAAGAAAATGTATAGACTCTGCTCCTGAAAACCCACTGAAACAAAATGTATAGAAATGAAGCCCAGAAAACACTTTTCCCCAAAGAAATATTTACACAAGTCCAGAAATATAGATATACAAAACAGCTATATAAACCAAACACTCACTGTTAATAAACCATAAAGAACTTATTTCAAACAGTTCTTTGGTATACATATAATTTCACCATTTATTAAAAACAAAAGCAAATTTGCATTCTGCTTTATTAGTCAACTTCTTTTGCTGGGAAAAATACATGACAATTATTTCAGAATATGGTCTGTCAATGATGGGGAAAGGATGGAGGCCAGAACTTGAGGCAGCCAGTCACATTTAGCACAGTGAGGAAGCAGAGTGGTGAATGCTGAGCACTTAGCTACTTTTCTCCTTATGCAGCCAGAGAAGTCAGCCCATGGGATGATGCCATCCACAGGTAAGGTGAGTTCTCCCATCTCAAATAATCTAACCTGAGAAAGCCCTTGTAAACATGAACAGAGATTTATTTCCATGATCATTCTACTTCCTACCAAACCAATAAGCAGAGAATAATCTCACAAGCCAGCTTGACACAGACATAACAACTTTAAGTCAGAGTCTTCCATACCTTATCTCCACAGGCTTATGACCAAGCTCATGAGGCAAAGTGAATTGTCTTACCTGTAAAAGTCCTCAAGCCAGGCTTGGTGTTACAGGCCTTTAATTCCAACACTTGGTAGGCTGAAGTAGGAGGGTTGCTGTGAGGTCTAGGACAGTCTGAGACTAATTCCTGGTCAGCCTGGGTTAGAGTGAGACCCTACCTTGAAAACCCCAAAATGAAAGTCCACAAAGTCGTTAACATTGTTTAAAAATTTACATCCAGAGATTCCTCTGAGACTTTGGCCAACTCTTTAACTGTGAGTTCCTATGATAACACACACACAAAAAAAGAGTTATTTGCTTCTAACATCCCCATTCCAAAATGGAGGAATGTGACATGAGGGTGATCTGCTGACCACACTGACAACATCTATCACCCCATTAATCCCCAAGGTTGATTCCACTCACCTGGCCGGCTAGGCAGGTGTCCCTTTCTCCTTCACTCCTCCACGTGTGACTCTCCCAAATGTGTGTGCTTGGTCCAACAGCATGACCTTCTCCAAACAGAGGAGGACCATACTTTTGTCTGGAATATAAAAGCAGCTGAGCTACCCTGCTAGAAACTCCACATATACTCTCAAGGTCCGAGAAGGAGAAATCAGGTCATGGCAAAGAAAGACTGGACCAAAGTGAGACTGAAACAGCACAGCAAACACCAAGTCCTGCAGCTTCGGGTTCAGTACCCAGAGCTCTGGACTACATCGTTTGAGCGTCAAAAGGCTCGGGTAGCTCTGCCCCTGCACTGTGCGGCCAGTAGTCTCTGCTGCAGACCTAATCTGACTGTGGCTTTCCTTCGCCAGTGGTCCCTGGTCCTGGCATCTCCAACATCCTGAGGTCTCCAGTGCCACCTCACAGTCACCTCCAGATCTTCACGCAGTGCTTTCACAAACCATCCTTGAAGGGACTTTGACCACACCAAACTTGGCCTCAGTGGCTCTCTGGAGCTGTGGAGCAATATTCCGTAACATTCTCAATCTTGTATCTGTCATTCTTCCCAGGAACCAGATTTCAGTCTTTATTTTGCCTATCATTAGATGCCTGCCCAAATTCCAATTTCTTGAGGTATAGTGTTTCAATAATCCATTAGGCCAGTGATACAATTTGACACAAGCATATGTACTAGGAATTGTACCTTTGCCTGACATGTTTGGAAACAAAAAGAAAACTAGGCTATCTCTTCCTTGAAAATTGAAATTTACATATCAATAAGACATGATTTTTGACAACATGTGACTCCTTCTCCCTTCGGAAATTAAATAATCATCATTGTTCATATTTTGAAAAGTCAAGTTTCCCTAATGAATAATTTTTATTTGTTTATTTATTTTCAGGGAGAGAGGGGTAGAGAGATAGAGGGAAAGAATGGGTGCACTGGGGCCTCTAGTTGCTGCAAACAAACTCCAAATAAATGTGTCACTTTGTGCATCTGGCTTTATGTGGGTATTGGGAAATCAGACCAAGGTCCTTAGGCTTAACAGGCAAGTGCCTTAACTGCTAAAGCCATCTCTCTAACCCAAATATAAGCTTGTAATTGTACTATACAATGAGGTTTGCATTTAAAAATAACCAGGGAGAAATGTGAAAAGTTAATCAAATTTTGCACCTGGACACATGTGCAATAAGCTTTGTTATTACTGAAGAAATGAAATAAAGAAGTATTCATTTTTCAATATGCACAGTTGTAACTATATCCTACTCACTTGAAAAATGCTAACCTCCCATTTTGTAGATGGTATATTATCATTATATTCATAAAACTATATATGGAAGTTTCAGAGAAGTCCTAAATAAGCAGAAAAAAATAGCTCAGGTTTTTTCAATAAATCATGATAAGATACAAATGTCTATGGCAAAACTTTCCTATCTGTTAGAATAAAATTTCTTGTATTGTTTTATTGTTCTATAAAAAAAAATTGGAAGGAGTCTGAAATTGAAATACATGTAGAAACACAACGAGTTCTGTGCCTCACATGTTGTAAATATCCAATGGATATTTGAATAAGCAAATGAATAAATCAATTCATGTTTAATGAAGATTCACCCTCTTTTGAACTTAACTTATGAAGGAATTCAGCAAAATTAAGATACCAATTTTTCTTTATGTTGACATTCTCTGCTCTTGTTTGAGTCCTAACTTCTGATTCATGGCTTGTTAAACTCATTATCAGTACAGGTTAGTCAGGTTTATGTACCAATTCAAAGAATATCATTTTTTGTAAAGAAGCTAAAAGCTGAAATGAGGATAAAATATTGTCTGTGACCACACATTTAGAGGTGGAGTTTCAGAGATCAGCAAGCTGGGAGTTTGGGAAAATGGCTTACGATCATCTAATGCTCCAACATATCCCATGTTTCATTTTATCTATTTTTTTCTTGTGAGAAGCTATTGGTGACTCATTAAAATAATTTACAAATAATATTATATAAAATTTGAATAAACGTAGGGAGGCAATTAAATGATTCAGCTCTAATAAACATGGAGGGAAGAATAGCAAGAAGCCTAGGGGAGATGATCGAGGCCTGTCATCATGAAGGTATTGTTGCTCCAGGACTATATTAAGAACAAAACAAGTAATAGTAGACGCCTTGGTAGAAAATCTAACTAAGAATTGCATTTAGCCCAGTGACAGCCTTTAAATACCTTTTCATGGCATCATTATTAAATAATTACAGATAAATATGCTAAATATACTAAAATATTGTTTGCACACGTATTAACATACATAATCTGCCTATAATGACAAGGAAACACTGAATTAAAATAATTATCAGAAAAAATTCCATTTTCAACTTAATTCACTTCATATTCTCTGTTCAACATTCCTATCATCTATGAAATAAAGTTCAGCCCCTTCTATGCTACCCACTGAACTGCAATTGTTCCATTAGTAGGGATAATTCTTTATTTGACGATTATTGGTTAAGTACTACCCTCTGAGTCTGTCATCTTTCTCATTTCCACAAATTCTATAGGAATGTCTTTGTTTGGAAATACCAAGTGAGATTTTTTACTGCTTCCTTTTTCCAGTATTTAATAGAAACTCACTTCCATCAGACTCACAGTCTCTTCATACCTTTGCCTCACAATTGATTGTGACTAAGCTAGTTCATGTACCCTCCCCATAATTCAGTTCATTGGGTAGCGTCTTAATCCACTCACCATGATTAGATTCAGAACTCTTGATTGGAGCTTTATCTTGGAAAGCACATTAATAGATACATGCCCCGCTCTAAATTCTCACCCATCAAATGAACAACTTTCCTATAAGTAATTCACCTATTAATTGTTCTATTTAGTTAATACACTCATTGATGCAGAAAAAAAAGGAAACATTCAGGAGAAAATAAAACACTAAGCTGGGAGTGGTGGCGCACGCCTTTATTCCCAACACTCGGGAGGCAGGGGTAGGAGGATTGCTGTGAGTTCGATGCCACCCTGAAACCCCATAGTGAATTCCAGGTCAGCCTGTGCTAGAGCGAGACCCTACCTTGAAACAAACAAACAAATAAATAAATAAAACAGTAAATGCTTATTTACCAAGGGACAATTGTCCTATGCATATTGTTGCATTTATTTCCAGTGTTTTTACTGAAATTGAGTGTTGATACATCCTGTTATCTTCATGTATTTGTGCATAAGAATTATTCCCTATATAACTATAATCTTCCCATACTCTCTAATATGGGTGATGCAATGGAAAAAAAAGATGTAATTTGTTTTATAATATCATCATGAGATTCATTGAGTTTCTGCCATAGCACTATTGTAGGCTCTTAGTTTTATACATGAGAATGAAGAATCACATGCATGAAATATTTTTTACTATGGGCTTCTTTATGAAAATAACATAAATAATATCTGGGAACAGATACTGCCTTAGCCCAGTAGCCATGGCAAACAATCCCAGAACCACGCAGTGATAGCCATGCCTGTGGTGATGGTGATGGAGCTCACTGACACTCCCCAGGAGATAGGGGAGTGTCACCACACCCGTACTTGGGATCCCAGAGATGTTAGAGAATGTTGGCAGTGGGAGGCTAAAGGAAAGGACATCCACGATGGGGCTTCTATGAGGTGGCCGTCCATGCTGGGGTGGAACTTTGCAGGGATGCAGCTGTCTGGGTGTCACCCCTGCTCCTTTACTGGTGTTACGTGAGTGACCCCAATAAACTTTTCCCAAGTTGGACCTTGGTGGAATTGTTACGTTGTTCTGTCGGTGTTGCTCTGCCTTGAGTGGATAGATGTTTGTATAGCCCCAGAACGTTAAGGAAACAAATATAAACACTAAACAGTGGCGAGGAGACGCAACACACAAATAAGTATTTATTGACTAGTGATCGGCACTCCTTTAGCGCGGGACTGTGAGGGCGCCCGGAAGGAGATGAGCTGGGGGAAGAAGGCACTCCTCCAGGACAGGCTGCTCCTCTGTTAGGATGCTATATACGATGATGCTCCGGGGAACACGGAGCTTTCTTCCTCTGTGTGGTTGCCTGGTTATTTGTTGGTGTGCTTTATGCCTGGATCCTCTTGCTACTCACTCATGTGTGCACCTGCTGTCTGGCTTTCCACTGGGGACTTGGAATCCAGCTGCACTCAGCTGTGAGGACTCCCCAGCTTGTAGGGAGCTATTGTTGGATTATCCAGCCTGTATCATGGAAGCTAACTCAATACATCACTTTTTAAAAATTATTTTTATTTATTTATTTATTTGACAGAGAACGAGGGAGATAAAGAGAGAATGAGCATGCCTCCAGCCACTGCAAAAGAAATCCAGACGTGTGTGCAGCCTGGGGTCCTGGGGAATCGAACGTGGGTCCTTCGGCTTTGCAGGCAAACGCCTTAACCGCTAAGCCATCCCTCCAACCCAATCCATCACTTTTTTAAAAAAAAGAATACATATTGATTCTGTCTGTTCTGTTCTGGATAACTCTGTGGTACATCAGGTGTCAGGTTTCATGGTGAAGGGGAGATGGGAAGGCTTGAGATAGACAAGTCCTCCTTTTCAGGCACAAATCTTTAATGATTACTGGCAGCAGAGAGTTTCAGGCCCTAGAGATCAAACAAGATGTCTTGCTTATAAGATCCCTTAGAAGAAGGGAGGAAAGAGAAGGCCTCCACCATGAGGAAGCAGGCTTGGTTAATGTGTGTTCCATGCTGAGACTACGTGACAGGGGTCACAAAGACACTGGTAGAGAAGTGAGGTTTGGTTGATGTACAGATGCATTTACAGTGCCCTGGACCCCGAGTGACAGGGAGATATGTGTGTCTGCGTACCACAGTGGCTCTCTCTGCTTGGGGAAGGGCCTGGGTTTTATGACCTCAGGGCAGTTGTCCAGTGCTTCTGAGAGAGTATCATAGAATGAGGTAGCACATGCAGTGTGAAATCTGAGAAACAGAATTACAGGTGTGTGCATTTGTACCCCTTTTTAATATGTATTTAGTAGCTGTCCCTGAGGCTACAAACTGCCAAGTGTTATGATGTAGATACCTGCAAGATAAGTAAGTAGTAGATGAAAGAGAGAAGCAAAGAAGTTGGATGTTTGTATGTGATGTGGTGTGGTGTGTGAGTGTGTTTTCTTTAGTCTTTTTAAGCTAGATTGGATTCACCTTTTGAGCTTTCGTTTCTGGAAAGAGGGTCAGCTGAAGCCTGTTCCACCCAGGTCATTTTCCCAATACTGAAACACACGCTTTAATATTAACACAGCTTCAAGCTAGTGAGCTGTACTGTAGCCATTTACCTTCTGTAATCAATTTCAAGACACGCTCTGTTTCTGGAAAACAAAGATTTCTTGCAGTAACGCTTGCGCTGAAAACCCTGCACTTTGGGAACAGGTCCCATTTCTTCACCTCGGCTGTCGTTGCACACTTCCATTCACTCTGCCTGGCTACCGAGCCTCCTGTGCGGACGTAGTTATTTCTTAGACACAGCGCACCAAGAGAAAAACTGCGTATTTCAGTATGCTTGCTTTTCTGAACATGGTGCGGGACTCTTGAGAAGAGGTTAGGAGAGTCCCAATGTGGGTGTCTTGGAGTGTCTTTTCTCAGTGCCACTGGGAAAATAAAATAAAAGGCTAGCAATATCCTGGTCGTTTAGATAAACATGGCATAAGTGCAGACTTAAGAGAATACGGATTTTCCTTAGTCATATTTCTCCCATGCCCAAGACGGGACTCCACGCCCCCGTCTGCAGCAGCTCAGGATACTGTGTCTGGGTTCAAAGATTCGCCCCGGCACGGTGCCAGCCCTGAAGCACCATGCTTATTGTTTATTCCAGGAATAGTGATGACACAGAGTGAAGCCCCGGCCGTTCTGTGAGCTACAGCCGCTCCTGGAGCTCCACTAACGTGCTCAGTGCTGACTAAAGGACACGTCACCAACCCCCTTGAATTCTAATTGTGGCGACCAGGTTTGTATAAGTGATTTCTTCTCTTTCCTACCCAATCATGGGAAAGTGGAACGATAAACTGACATATCGTGTGAGGGAAAGGTTCTTTAACTGCCCTGAGGTCCGCTAAACACCTAGAATAATGCCTGATTTGTGGTAAGTGCTTACTAAGTATTTACAAATCAATTGACTAAATGGAGATTACCGTATCTCAGCCCAGAGAAATCCATTATACTGTACTGCCACAGAGCAGTCAAGGCAGGATTCTGAATGAGCAGATTTGGTCATAGTCTATAGATAAATAAATGAATGTCATTGTTGTCGACAATGTTTACTTCCATTTAGATTATATAGGAAATATTAATTGTAGGAAAAGTTTAGCCAGATTTGTTGATAGTTTTTTTTACATTATAAATGCGACCAATTCCCCATGTTCTGAATTCTCAAGCATATCTGATACGGTATGACATTTGGTGATCATGGAGGAGCCGCCTGGGAGAGGATTTTAGTAGCATAATGTAAAACAAGGACAACTTGTATATTTTGGCTCAATTATACTGGATCCCAGACTAAAATATACATGTCACTCAAATCCTTGAATTTTGTGTTTTAAGTTTTCATGCCTGCTACTAACCAAATAATTGAGTGAATGTGTAGGGTAGAATAGACAAGATGGAAAAACTATGGCCCAGGAGGAATTACACGCCCTAGAAGTGTGTCCAGAGGAAAACTTTTTTTTTTTTTTTTCATTCTTCAAGTTTCTTGTCCATGGGCTACAAATTAAAGAAATCCCACAGAAGTTTCTGAAATAATTAGTTAGTCATAGTTAATTAGTGGTAATCTTTTCAGACCTCATTTTCTATACATACAAATCCAAGTTTTGTTAAGGCCACATGTGCCTCAAACAGGCATGTTTTACAGCAACTTTAAAAACATAGGCATTCAAGCGCCACATGTTCTCCCTCATATGGGGATCCTAGCTACAGATGACTGGGCTTCTGTGTGAGAATGAAAATACTTAGTAGCAGAGGCCAGTAAGTTGAAAAGGAGACATAAAGGGTGGAGAAAGGAAGGGAGGAGGATACTTAATAGGTTGATATTGTATATATGTAATTACAATGATTGTAATGGGGAGGTAATATGATTGAGAATGGAATTTCAAAGGGGAAAGTGTGGGGGTGGGGAGGGAGGGAATTACCATGGGATATATTTTATAAACATGGAAAATGTTAATAAAAATTTAAAAAAATAAATAAATAAAAAAAAACATAGGCATTAGTCACTTTTTCATTTAGTGCACATAAGTCCTAAAAATAGAAAAACTGGAAGAGCTAGGCTAAATGGCATAAATTTCACCAAGCAGTCATTCATATAATTGGTTCCAACCTACATTCTCCCACATCACTTGTCCTCAGAGTTCCCAGGGTGGGAAGACTGTAGACAATGAGACCTGTTCTAACCAGCACCTGGTTGGAGCAGATGGCATCTGATTAGAAATCAAGCTGTATTTCAGATCCTGTATCTGTTTGAATGTCTTTCAAACATCAGTCAAGTGTTCCCGTTCCCCATCTTGATAGCTGACTACCATTGGACTTCGCTGCAGGTCACATTGGTTTTGTGAGTGAGGAGAAGTGTGCACACCACTGTGAACTGAGCACAGAAGCATTAGGTAATGTTGAAACAACTTCTAAACATTTGAAGTCTTTGAACTTTATTATGACATTTTTTCTGTGATCTTAAATTTTCTAACACAATCATTTGGTGTTTTGCTTTAAAGAAATAAGTTTGACTAGCCAAAGATAATAAACAAGTTCAGTTATAAATGCTCTATTTTATAACAAAATGATTGGCTTTGCATGTGCAGACTTTTACAGCTTAACTTTACCCTCTACCAGTCGGTAATTCCATTATCTCAGAACTCACAGAGGTTGCCGTTCCATTTTCACACAATTCTATTTGTGTCTAGAATAGATTCACAAAGTCCATTCTGTTAAATTTCTCTGTGTGTCTCTACACAAAGCACTTAATTATTTCAGTTTTATTACATATTTTAATATCTGCTAGATTACAATGTCCAATAATTCTTTAGAAATATCCTTTCCTGTCTTATTTTTATTCATTCAGATAGATAAAAATTATTTATTCAGATAAACTCAAAATACTGATTATTTAATTCTAAAAGCTATTCTAATTTTTATAACTGTATCAATCACAAAAACTTATTTGTGCAAACATCATATTTTCACCATGTCCGGAATATGTTGTTTTACTTATTCACATCTTCCATTATACCTCCTGGCAAAAATCGTATAATTTTTATTCTCTTGTTACTACATACATTTCAACAAACTTTATGCACCAATTGCATGCCAGACACTGGATCACAAATAAAGAGAGAGAGGGAAAGCGAGCGCACGAGCTATGGGCTCTGAAAAAGAGCAACGTGGATTACTCTGTCTCAGTTGCATAGCTTCCTGGGCAGTGAACACACTAAGCGGCTCATTGGGATGAAATGACATGAGCACACATAAGCTGATGCAGGGGAACAAGGCATGAAGAACGTAAGCTAACAGCTGGGAGGGCCAGAGGAGCCCTATGGGAGCTTGAGCCCGCCTGGGAAAGCAGAAACTGAGTCAAGGCAAGAAATCTGGGCTATGCAGAAAGAAGAAGAGATGCAACAGGGAGAGGGAATGCCATGCAGACCAGGCGTGTATGAGACCACAGAGGACATGAGAAGGTACTGCTGGGAGGGGAAAGTCAGCAATCGGAAGGATGGAAGGTGGGCTAGGGATGGGAGGGAAAGATGTCTTAAAAATCAATGTGTGCCCTGCTGTTGTACAGAGATTCGAAGTGATTTCAAGGATACTGTGGAAACATTGGGACTTTAAGTAAAGACATTACGTGATTTTTGAAACTTGTGAAAATGTCTCGTAGTTTGATATTGATAATGGACTGGAATACAGTAGGAATCAGGAGAGAGGATTCAATTAAGAAAACGTGCAAGAAGAATCCAGGCGTAGTGGTGCACACCTTTAATGCAAGCACTCAGGAGGCAGAGGTAGGAGGATTGCTGCAAGTTCGAGCCTACCCTGAGACAAAAGTGGATTCCAGATCAGCCTGGGCGAGATTGAGATCCTATCTGGAGAAACCAAAATTAATTAATTAATAAAAAGATGTGTGAGAGAAGATGAAGAAGTAGACTAGATCAGGGCCATTGACTGGGGAAGGGACACTGTGGCTAAACCTGACTCCAGGTCAGTGGTTTGGAGTGTGAGGACCCATCAGTAAAAGGAAATCCCAGCATGTGACAATACAGCTATCTTACTGTGCTTGTTCCTGGAAAACCATCAATTCATAAACACAGATCTGCACATGATGATTAAAGATTGTGACACGTTTTAGACAGAATGTTCATCCTAGGAGGCCAACTAGTATACCTCCTGAATTATGGGGAGAAACAGTAGGATTCAAAGTTTATTATGGTATGAGAATGCATGACTCCTGTCTGTCTTAATGAAAATGAGTATTTATTTTAGACTAATATTTGTAGAATCTTCTTACTGGCCTACAATCAGAAAATCACATCTAAGTAAGTTTCTAAGACTAATTTCAATTCTCTAAATTGCTACTAAAAATTACACCAGCTTTTAGGGGAATACAAAAGAAAAAACAGCAATATTGAGTCAAAAGACAGAAACCTTAAATGAACAAATAAATATCAAATACACATTTTAATCTTTGTGATATCTCTAGAATTTTTTAATTTGTTTATTTATCTATTTGAGAAGGAGAGGGGCAGATAAGGAGAGAGAGAGAGAGAGAGAGAATAGGTGTGCCAGGGCTTCCAGCCACTGCAAACGAACTCCAGATGCATGTACCAACTTGTGCATATGGCTTATGTGGGTCTTGGGGAATCAAACCTGGGTCCTTTGGCATTGCAAGTAAGCGCCTTAACCACTAAGCCAACTCTCCATCTCATGTTTTTGTTGGTGTTGTTGCTGTTTGTTTGTTTTACTTTTAAAAATATCAGGGCACACAATAAAACCCAAGAAAGAATCCCACATGTCACTTACTAACAAAGATATATAAACATAAACCTTAAGAGAAAAAACAGAGCAGTAACCTTTTAAAGAAAATTGCCAAGAGGACTTCCGGGTAACATGGCTTCACCAAGGAAACGTGGGAAAAGAAAGGAAACGAAACAATGCAGTGTTTTCCGGCACGAGGCAAGGTCTGTCGGTGCGTTACGAAGTCAGGCACTGCATCTGTGGGACGCGGAGGGCGCAGCTGCGCGCCTGGCCAGAAGCACGTGGCGCAGCGGGCGCAGGGCCCTGCGGGAAGCGCGGCCAGGAGGCGAAGCGGAGGACCGGGACGCCGCCTCGCCTCTCCCGGTACCCCACCGAGGAGCACAGAGGCCGCGGGAGCTCAGGGCTCCGGCTCACCCACGCCCCACCCCAGCACAGCCCAATTCCGAGCCAGTCCACGGTGCCGGGCACCAGGAGGGAACCGATTTCAGATCTCAGTGCAGGTGGGCTAGAGACGCGCGTCTGAAGGTAGCTGTTCTGAACTCCACCGAGGCCACACACACCCCGAAACGGGTTCTGGAGGCAAGTCCTCTCTTTTAACTCAAACCCATCCCATGAAGACAAAAATGCTGTAAAATGTAATGATTTCTTTTTAAATTTGATGTGCGGTTAATATACTTTGACGTTTGTTAACTTTAACCTTTAAAAAAAAAAACATTTCATTTTATTTATTTATAAGAGAGAGAGAGAATGCAGGGTCCCCAGCCACTGCAAAGGAACCCCAGATGCATGTGCCCCCTTGCGCATCTGGCTTACGTGGGCCCTGCAGAATCGCACTAGGATCCTTTGGCTTTGCAGGCAAACGCCTTAACCACTAAGCCATCCAGCCCCCCCCCCCCTTTTTTGCTGTTTTAAGTCGTTTTCTCGCCGGGCGTGGTGGCGCACGCCTTTAATCCCAGCACTCAGAAGGCAGAGGTAGGAGGATCGCCTTGAGTTCGAGGACACCCTGAGACTCCATAGTGAATTCCAGGTCAGCCTGAGCCAGAGTAAGATCCTACCTGGAAAAGAAACAATCGTTTTCTCTGTATTTAATTATTTTTACAAAGGTGATAGTCTTGCACCCTTCTCCTCTTGTTTACACATAACTCAGTCCTTGGTCCGCTTGAGGGGGAGAGGCTGTGTCTCAGGGTATTCGAACCCACCCTGTGGCACTTACAGTCTTTCTGCCCCCTCCTCCACCACGACCCCTGATCCTTGTTGGATCTGTTGGCAGTCTGGTTTAGTGTTCAGTTCGTAGCCTCTGGATTTCTGCTTTCATTGAATGTGATTAGCCGCAGTGTGTTACAATTTCCCTGGAGCTGGTTATCAGTGGGAGCTTCCACCGCAGTTTCTCCCATGCTTCCGGAGACGTGAGATGTGTTCATGGTGGGATATCTCGCGGTAAGGATGCCTTTTCTTGTATTGGTTGACCTGAATCTCTTAGTATTGTCTACTATCATCTGTAACATAAAGCAGATTCTCCAACTGAGAATGAGAGCAGCTTTGATTAAGAGGGATATGAATAGGTATTTGAGACTTTTTGATGCCTAGGGGGGCTTTGTCTGAAGTCTTAGAGTTTCCTGGCCATAGTCTTCAGACTTGGCAACACCAGATATTTCTCTCCCATTGACAAGGCATCATGTCCAATTAGGGGGCAGTTGATTGCATGCAGAGGCTGTGCGTACCTTTTTTTTTTTAATATTTTAGTGCGTCTTTCATAATCTCCACTCTAGAATCTATATTTCATAGTGGTTGTTCTTTTGTTGGTACATTGCTCAGTTTTGTTTTAACATTTTTCTGTGTCCATCCATTTGATGACTGAGCCTTCCCTGTTCCTCTTTCCACGCACAATGCAGATGCTCATATACTTTCCCTGACTTTCCTCTCCTTTCTGCCTTCCCTCCTCTTATTTTTATTATTTTTATTTATTTATTTTCAATAATATGGATAGAGAGAGAGAAAGAAAAAGAGGGAATGAAGGAGAAAGAGAGAGAGTCAGAGAATGTCTGTGCCAGGGCCTCTTGCCCCTGCACACGAACCCCAAATGTATGCAGCACATTGTTCATCTGGTTTTCACATGGGTATTGGGGAATTGAACCTGGGGCCTCAGGCTTTGCAAGCAAGAACATTTAATCGCTGAGCCACCTACTGAGCTTTGTGGTTTCTTAATTTCTGTTTGCTTTATAGTGCTTGGTGTTTTTCTATTTCTCTCTTGCATTAAATATTATTCAAGCATGGTTTATTATTTTCCTGTGACCTCAAGAATGTCCTTGTCTTTCTCTTCAGCTTAATGAATTCATTAGAGTCCTTTCTGTAGAGCTGGCTTAGTGGTTATGAATTTCCTTGGCCTATTTTTATCATGAAAAGTTCACTTTTCTCCTTCAGCGATGGCAGCTTTGCTGAGTACAATAGCCTGGGTTGGCAGTTGTTCTCATTCAGAACTTGAAATACATCATTACAACAAACTCTCCCAGCTTTTAAAATGAAATGTTATGGGAAGTTTAAATGAGTTGTTATTCTGGTCAACCTACTTGGTGATCATCTCTTGCTGCTTTAAGTATAGTTATTTTGGGCTGGAGAGATGGCTTAGCAGTTAAGGCATTTGCCTGCACAGCCTAAAGACTCAGGTTCGAGTCCACAGGACCCACATAAGCCAGATACAAAAGGGGGGCACATGCATCTGGAGTTCATTTGTAGTGGCTGGAAGCCCTGGCATGACCATCCCCCCTACACACTTTCTGAATTTTTTAGTACCCAAGTAAAGCTAGACACACAGTGGTGCATGCATCTGGAGTTAATTTGCAATGTAGAGGCCCTGGTGTGCCCATTCATTCTCTCTCCTCCCTCTCTAAATGAATAAATAAATATTCAAAAGGACAAGAGGAGTACCTATTCCCTGAAGGTAGAAGTGCAAACTGGTATACTCATTATGGAAATTAGTGTGGATTGTGGATGTTTCTTGAAATGCTAAAACTAGAACTACAATATGATTGAGCTATACTACTTCAAGGCAGTTATCCTAAAGAATCTATCATTTTGATGGATAATGGAGTTTCAAAGGGGAAAGTGGGGGGAGGGAGGGTGTTACCATGGGATTTTTTTTTTATAATCATGGAAGTTGTTAATAAAAATTTGGAAAAAAAAATCTACCCTTTAATACGAAGACCCTGGTTCACCCATGTTTATTTCTGTTTTATTCATAATAGTTAGGAATTAGTCTAGAGGTCCATCAAGTGATTAATGGATTTTTATTCGGCTACAAATAAAAATGAAATTATTAAATTTGTGGAGAAAAGTATGGCAACTGGAAAATATTGTACTAATTGAAATCATTCAGGCTCAGAAAGAGAAACACGCAATCTTCTCTCTCATATGTGGTCCTTGTCTACAGAATTTTAGATTTTTATATTTCAGTTGGAATGAATGTCAACAAAGGTCAAGAAGCTAGGACAGGGCCACACATATGGGAGTATGGGGTGTGGATTAAGAAAAGGGGATAGAATATATGTCATATGAAAATAGAAATATACACTCAGGAGGAAGAAAAGTCTAAGTGAAATGTTATGGGAAGATGGGGAAAAGGAAAGTGAGTAGGAAAGTGTTAACCGGAACTAAAGATATATGAAAAAGCCATAGGGAAACTGCCATAGTTAGCTTTCTCACTGCTGGACAAACACTCAACCAGAAACAGCTTATGGGAGCAAAGTGTTTAATTCCAGCTTACAAAATGCAGGGGAAGGACCACCAAGGCTGGATCACACTTGTTCACCTTCACAGACGCATCCACAACAAAGAGAACAACCAACAGCAGCCAGCAAACAGAAACAGCCAGAGCTCAAACTGCTTTCAAAATACCTAGGGCTGGACTGCAAAATCTGCCCTCACTGTGATGTATCTCTTCCAGCAAGGTTCTGCCCACTACAGTCTCAAGTTGCAAGCTTCATCAAAAATACCCCAGGCTAAGTCTGGCGAAATGTGTTAGCAGCTAGGGTGTTTGCCTGCAAAGCCAAAGGACCCAAGTTCGACTCCCTAGGACCCATGTACTCCAGATGCACAAGGGGGCACATGCATCTGGAGTTCATTTGCAGTGGCTAGAGACCCTGATTGCCCATCCCCCCCCTCTCTCTCTATTAAATAAAGAAAAATAAAATATGTTAAAAATACCTCAGCCGATGTAGACCATACATTCGTATTCAAACTACCACAGAAGCCTACTTCTTTGTAAGGTAGTTAAAAATATCATGAATGCAATTTTTAAAAAATAGCTTGAGTGGGGCTGGAGAGATGGCTCAACAGTTAACGTGCATGCCTGCACAGCCTAAAGACCCAGGTTCGATTATCCAGGACCCATGTAAACAAGATGCACATGGTAGTGCATGCATCTGGAGTTCATTTGCAGTGGCTGGAAGCCCTGGCGTGCCCATTCTCTCTCCCTCTCTTTCTCTCTCTCTAATAAATAAAAATAAATCTTTTTAAAAAAATGGCTTGAATTGGGCTAGAGAGATGGCTCAGCAGTAAAGGCCCTTGCCTGCAAAGGCTAACAACCTGAGTTCAGTTCTCCAGTACCCATGTAAAGCCAGGTGCACAAAGTGACACATGCAGCCGGAGGTCCTGGTGTGCCCAGACTTTAATCTCTGCACTTTCTCAGAAAGATTACCACGAGTTTAAGGCCAGCCTGAGACTACATAGTTAATTACAGGTCAGCGTAAGCTATAGTGAGACCATACCTTAAAACATCAAAACACACACACAAATAACAGTTTGAAGGTAAGTCTCCTTCATGGGTGCATAACACTAACCTCAGAAGCCACTAAAGACAAATCTTCTTCTAGGGGTAGGATACCCCACAGTGAGCTGTGGTCAAGGAGACCTCTGCAATGCCTAATATGATACGGGCTATTGCCCCTGCTATTGGTTACCCTCCAGAACTAAATGGCAAGGCTCTATTACAGAAGATATCACATGTTTCAATTGTAGAATACAAAATTCAAGCTATAAGTCTACTAGAAGCTTCCTATCTGCTGGTTAGCTACCATAGTCCTAGAAGATGCCGTAAAGGAGCACAGGATTTGGGGGAGAAACTCATCAACCATCTTACCCAGTGACAGACACTGTGTGCTACAAACCAAACAACCAGAAAAGATGCGCCCACTGCTGCCATCAAGGTAAAATGGTTAGGAGGCAAACCCCAACTATTTCCTGGTTGTTCTAAGGTCCTCTTGAGAGGAGGGAATTCATGTTTGGTGCTGAAAACTTATTCAAAATGCTGTGGCTGGGAAGGCATAAAATCTAGGAGGGAGGTACTCACTGCTGTTTGGCTAAGTACATATGTGGTAACCATCCAACTATCTTCTTTTTTTTAATATTTTTGTTTATTTTTATTTATTTGAGAGTGACAGACAGAGAAAGAGGCAGAGAGAGAGAGAGAGAGAGACAGAATGGGTGCGCCATGGCTCCAGCCACTGCAAACAAACTCCAGACGTGTGCGCCCCCTTGTGCATCTGGCTAACGTGAGTCCTGGGGAATCGAGCCTCGAACCAGGGTCCTTAGGCTTCAGCAACTATCTTCTAAATATTTATGCTTTTCCCATGACTAGTGATTCTCCTGCTATGAACAGGGGCTCTTTTTTCTGCGGATTGAAGCCATAAGTGAATACGGTCTGCTGAGCCCTGATGACAAATCTCCGTCATCCTCTATAAGGCGCAGGGAACACTCAGAAGAAGAGATGGAAATACGTCAAAGCCAAGGATGGGAAGGAATCCTGTGGAACACTGACTCTCAGACCTTGCCACTACTCAGGAGATCAACAGTTACTTTTGCAATGCCTACCCAAGAGTGGGTGATCAATAGTCTAACATGGATGGTGGAGAGGCACATGAGAAGTTATGGGCATTCAGTGGTTGCTAGGAGATGGGAAGGCATTCTTTGCCATGATATAGCCACTGACGCATTGCCTGTGCTCTGATAAATAACCCCATACCCATGCTTACTCAAGCATCCCTACTTAAACTCAATGGGTAACAGAAAAACATAACAAGATAGAAGTAGGTCTAGTTGGAAAGAGGACAGGTTCAGTGGGAAGGGAACAAAAATGGAAATGGGAGTGAATATGATCAAAATTTTTTTGACCTATAAAAATCTATAAAATATTCCAAAATTTCTAAAATGACAGGCGATGCTGGGCATGCTGGTGCATGCCTTTCATCCCAGCACTTGGGATGCAGAGGTAGGAGGATCGTCAAGAGTTCAAGGCCACCCTGAGACTACATAGTGAATTCCAAGTCAGCCTGAGCCAGAGTGAGACCCCACCTCAAAACAACAACACCAAAAATAAACACAAATGACAATGATGCCTTAGATATGGATTAAAATTGGGAAATGTATCAGTAGAATGTGTATGACCAACTAAACAGACACACACAAGATATTCAAAGATGACAAATGGTAAGACAACCCTTGTGGTGTCAGACATAAATATGACACTTAAAGGTACAATATAACACAATGAAACATTAAAAAATCAGCATTAATCAAAATTCAAGCGATTCTGAATAAGACATGTGAAAATCTACTTTCTCAAACAATGGCACATCCAGAAGCCAGAGATAATTACGAGAAAATTTTCAGTACCAGGGATGGGATACCTACCAGTGAGTTGTTGGCCAGGGAGCTCCCTATTGCCTTCAAAACATTATAGGCTATTGCCAAGGCCCTTGATTTCCATGAGAAAGAGATGGTAAGACCCTGTTGCTGAAGACCTCACATGCCTGAGCAGCAAAGTCACTGAGAAACCAAGCTGGTACTGAGCAGAAAAGCTTCTCCCTGTAGCCGAGCCAACTGAAAGCTGGAAAAAATCTGCACTGTATGCAGTCCTATTGGAGACAAAAGTAATCGGTGGTGAAAACAGTGGACATTGGAAGCCTCAAGTTTGGCCAGATAGGCCAAATGACTGAACAAGTGCAATAGTGTCATATCTGCTCTGGGGGAAACCAACTGCTCTCTAATTGGACTGAAAATCTAATCAAAAGCCTATGGCAGGAGACTCTTGGGGGTATAAAGCCTGTTCTTGTCTGGATAAATACATATATTACTCTCACCAAATTGCTCTGAAAGCACTACACTTAATGTTCATATTCATAAATTAATGCTACTCGCACTTCTGGTTAGGGAAGGTTTCTTTTCAGATGGTGATGACCACTGGGATGACCCAAAAGGCAACATAGTGCTGAAAAGAAGGGACAGAGGAGTGTCCAGCACTGAAACATCTCACACCCTCCAAGGCTCAGGGTCCACTGCAGAAGAAGTGGAGGAAAGAATATAAGAGCCAAAGGAAGGGTACCACTTCTCACATAAAACTGCCTGGACAGAAACTGGCCTCAATATCCAAGACCTCACAGTGCCTAGCAATACCCACACAAGACCCTCATAATAGGAGAAAAAGATGATGACATCAAATTAAAAGAGAGACTAATGGAGAGAGGGAGGGGATATGACGGTGAGCAGAGTTATGAATGGAAAAGGGGGGGGAGGGAAATATCATGGTTTGTTGTCTGCAGGTATAGAAGTTATCAATAAATAAGTATCTATGTATGTGTGTGTGTGTGTGTTAATAAAAATTGAAAAAAAAATCATCATTAGAGAGAGAATTTTATCGAAAGACTTTTGCAGAGTTGATGTTCACATCTTCCTTGTCAGCTTGACTCAGTCTGACCAGCGCTCTGTAATTAGAAGTGACCCTCCACTGCTTTATGACCAGTTTCCACACTGTCAGTCTCCCATAGTGAGACTGCTTTATCTGGGCAGGTGAGTCAGCAGGAAATGGGGCCTACAGCGACTGCATGCTCAGCCCCTGGTGTGCATCTGCTCCCAGACTCTGCTGTCATCCCAAGGCTACTCCAAGGCACTGGCTAAAGAGGACTTGGCACCTGGCCGTGACAAATGAGGGACTCTATGGGATTTTCCATCAAGCAGGGAAAGACTAGGGGAGTCAGAGCTTCAAATTATGCAAGAAAAGCACATACCATCACCCTCAAATAGTTCATTCCTATTTCCTTCTTACGAGATCAAGACCACTGATAAGCAGGGAAAAGGTCCTTCCCTACAACATCTTTGATGGAAGTATTCCACTCAAGGCCCCCCATGGGCTGGGATAACAACAGTATGCCAAACACAACTTTGCAAAAGACATTGAAAATCTTCCTTCAAGTTAATTTTGTATTAAAATTAGATCCTACTTTGAAATATGAAATAGTTGAAGTAACTAATTTGCAATGCCTCTGTGAAAAGTTTGCCAACCATAATTAACTCCTCAAGTCTCACAAGATTTTCTCAGTTGGCCAGAAATATATCTATAAAATTGTGGAGAGAAATTAAACCCTATTAGTGTCACTGTTGGAAACAAAGAGGCAAGTAGACGGATCAAACCTTTACCTAGAGTGGATGCTAACCAAGAGAGAGCAATGTAGGCTATGCCCAGAATAACACTGTCATTTGCAATTATTAGCTCATGCTGCACGTTCATGCTTTTCTCTATGCATTATCACTTCTTAATTTCTTAGTTTTTCCAATATGAATAAAATGAGAAGTAAAATGGGCTTCTGAGATACTTTCCTTATCAAATATCTAAGTAATGTAGCATTGGGATTTGGTTTTGTGCTCTTCTCTCAAAGGGTTTCAAGAAAATTGAAACGAGAAAGAATAAAAAAGATCTATTTAAAAAATTAAATAGCCCATTAAGTCCCCCCAAAAATATCTAATTCTTTTCCCTGCCATTCAACTGCGTGTGAACCTCAAAATTGGAAAATTTGTTTCCTTTCAATTACATAAAATCAATCTGACTCAGCATAGCAGCACGGAGGAATGCAGAAACACGTCATTTTAAAGCCACTAAATTTTTTTCTTATAGAATTTCATACCTGATGAAATTCCAATCTTTAGTATCAAATAGAAATGATTTTAATTACTTTCTTCAAAGGAGAGCAGAGGTAATAAAAGAGTCTCAGCACAATTCAAACTGTCAGCATTAGATCAAGAAGAGATTTTCTTTCCTATGAGACAGAACCACAGTCTGGCTTTCTGCGGGCATTCAAGGCCCCTGCCACACGCGTCGTCACCTGAGCTCGTGTTCCCACGGAAGGATCCCAGTTATGCAGAGAATTTAGTGCTATTATCCAAGACGCATATAAAGTTTTTGAAAAAATAATATTCCTTTACTCTCTTGTACACTGAGTTTAGATTTGACCTATTTTATATTCTCCTACATATGCTCGATATTTTTAAAAATCACTTTTTAGTCCAAAATAATTACAAAGATAGGGATTATATTGTAAATTATATAAGTTGCTCCTGGGTGCATTTTATATGCATATAGTTAAAAAGTTTCAAAATAATTAATTTCATTTTATAAGATGCAAGAATGGTGATATGTTGGCTCAGATACATAGTTGTCTTATTATAAAATAACTTAGCATGTTGTACTCACATTTTCTTTGAAACAATTTTTTTCAGAGTAGGATGACATTTATTTTTTGCTCTTGTTTTGTATCCAAGAATTACTCCCTGGTGTTTTGATGCTAAATTGTTCTAATCAAGACAGCAGTACATGAGGGGTAACTCTCTCACCTCCTAATTCAATCAAAATGCCTCTAAAGTACAGGAAGAATGGAAACTCACCATTGCAGGGAGCAGAGTGTAGTGTATTTGTACTATTAATGGTGCTGGGAAAGTAGGCAGGCCTCTCCCCTCACTCATACAAACGTGGAATAAGATAGTCTCATGGGGGGGGGGGGGTGAAGTCCACGTAGACATAGTCAGTCGTCTCAGGAGCATATCAAGATTCTGCCAGAGTTTGCAAAAGTCCCAACCTCAGCAACTATGATGGGAATGTAAGGCCGGAGACCCTGACTGCTGCAAGAGTCCATGTGAAGACAGGGCCAACCATCTATGCAACAAGTCGTGTTAGCATCAAAACTCTGTGCAGAACTGAGGCAACCAGTGTGGAACCCAGGAACAAGAAAGACAGATGCCCAGCATAGGAGCCCTTCTGACTGCCTGTGGGCTGTACAGGTGAGGAGAGGACGTCTCCACAAGGACTCAAGTCCTACGAAAGCCTAGATCGGACACACGCCTTTGGAAGATCAGCTTTTGTTCAGTTGACAAACTCAACAAGTGCCTGGATCTGCCCACTCAAACATTCTGTTGTGCCTGACAGATGCATTTCTCATTGGGAACTTGCAAGTTGTCATTTTACATATTACACGCTGTCAGCTGGCATACTGTGAGCCTGCAAGAGCAGAACGAGTCTTCCTTCACCTACCTGAGAATATCAGAATCCTGAGGGTAACACAAAGCACGAGACGATGCAATGGGAGCTTCTCCCCTCAACGTACCACGCCACACACACACACTCACACACACAGACACACACATACATACACCCACTCACACACACACTCACACACCACACTCACACACACACTCACACACCACACACACACACACATTTTAAGAACTTAGAAGTCAGCTTGCTGGGGAACTTCAATTTTCATCTAGTAGGTTTTGCAGCACAAAGGTGGGCCTCTCTCGTGAAGTGAACACTCTGATATGTAGATGTTAGTTCACTGACCAGGACAAATGGAGCCTCATGTGTAAGGCACTGATGGGGCAGCAGGTCATGAAGCTTCAGTAATCTAGAAATGGTACTGTCCAGTGTGTGTCGTATTTGAGTCATGGAGTATTTTCATTTCTATAACTAAAAATTTTAAGCCTTAATTTTCTTGATGAACTTTTCTTTTACATTGCTGATTTCTCATCCATTTTTCTGGCCTTTCCCTTTAAGTCACTGACATTTCCCAAGATTTTAGTTTGCATTTATCTATGTGCTTTAACCTCTTTGAAGTCAGTGATCATTTTTATAAGAAGGCTTATAAATCTTTTGTGTTTTATCAAAATCAGTACATTTTTTTTAATTCAAGCAACTATATAGCATAAGAAAGTATCTGCTACACAGAAAAACCAGTAGTAAACAAATAACCATCACCATCCTTGACAAGCAGAGAAAATAAAAGAGTTTTAAATAATGAATTAGCATTGTTACACAGTATAATTCTTAGTGAAATGTATTGTGAAGCAATCTAGAAACACTTTTTTTTTTTCCTGGATAAGTATGCTTTCCCTGACTTGGGGTTTGTGGTCTTCAGGAAAACTGCTCAAAATGTGATTTCTCATCAGTATCATATTATATATGATTATCAGAATACAGTCATAGCAGTCAGTAATGCTTCTGTATAGAAGAACTATAGACTAAGCCTTAAACATATAAATGCATCAGGTTTAATATGCTGAAGACTCAAGCTCAGGGTTGAAAAGTTGCTTGGGGTCCTCTGTTAACTTAAAGTTGCATTATGTGGCATGTCCTCACCCACATATGCTCCAGTACCCCGTCAGTTCTCCAGAACTTGTTACCTATTTATCATCTGTTTATGAAAGAAAGACCTATGAAAGAATGAGTTCTCAGCCCTTATCTGTGCTTCTATCTTATAAAGACAATAAAGGCCACATTTCAGCATTATATAGATATCAAATTGAAAAAAAAAATCAGTACATTTTAGTAGTTGAGGAGTTTTGGGTGGTGATCCTTTCAATGATCATGTTACCTCGCTTTTTCACACTTCTTGTGCTCTGTGTTGTGATTTGCACAACTGTTAGATTTGGATATCCTTTCTGCTTTTATTTGAGGGTCTTGTTATTGAGCCTTTTCTTAAGGGCTCAGCTCCCAGTGTCGCTCAGAGAGGTACAAACAAGACACATCAAACTACACAAGATCTAGAAATGGAAATATTCAAAAAAAAAATCTACTGCACTGCACTAATACAGTACCCATGACACAAAATGACAAAACTAAGGCAGAGTGAGCTATGAAATTGAAAATACTTTAGGACAAATGTAGAAATAGTAAATAGAAGAAACAGACTCATCTCGCTTTGCTCCATGTCTGTGGACTGAATGGAACCATATGCTTCATCGCCTGCTCACCTTGTACTGCAACCTTGAAGTACAAGAACAACGTGTGTGCCCCTGGTCACACCTGAGGGATTTTTCACTCAGTTCATGCCTCTACAGTACAATCTGCTAAAGAAAGTTTCAGGAGAGTTTCTTGTTTTCACATTGGAAGGCCAAATAAGTTGGGTTCTGATGGCGAGAAGGATGACAGCAGCAGCACCGACAACCACTGCATAAACACACACCACAGCCGGCGCGGTGGCGCGCTCTAATCCCAGCACTCGGGACGCAGAGGTAGGAGCATCGCCATGAGTTCGAGGCCACCCTGAGAATACATAGTGAATTGCAGGTCAGCCTGGGCCAGAGTGAGACCCTACCTCAGAAGAAAGGAAGGAAGGAAGGAAGGAGGGAGGGAGGGAGGGAGGGAGGGAGGGAGGGAGGGAGGGAGGGAGGGAGGGAGGGAGGGAGGGAGGGAGGGAAGGACAGACAGAAGGGGAGCATTGAGTGCTGCTTCTGCCGCAGAATGTGCACTGCTGTTGAGAGAGAGGGTTTTGCCCCTTTGCAGTTAAGCCTTCCTAGAAATGGCTTCTTTCTCACATATATCCAAAAGCATGGCATTGGTTGACTTCAGATCTGATCTGGTTGACAATCATGATTTACCATCACAGTATATGTTAGTATTTTAGCACTTGAAAACAACAACAACAAAAGAAAACTTTTATATTAGCAACTGAAGCAATTTGTGCTCCCAGTGACAGTTTCATAATTTTCTAAATTTGACTGTATCTTGTCATTAGTAATCGTTCCACCTGCAGGTTTTCATGTTTCTGTTTATTTTCCTTCTTTTTAACTTTAAGGACCTCCCTTCAGCATTTCTGGTAGAAAAGCAGAAGTAGGGGTAATAAATCCCCACAACTTTTGTTTGTTTGGAAACATCTTACTCTTTTTCTCCCTTGTTTCTGAAGGAAATATCTGCTAAGAGCAGTATTCTTGATTGGAAGTTTTTCTTTTTCTATTGAAGTATTGTTATAAGATCATCCTACTTTCCCATAGCTGGAGCAGGGAAACAAGTCAGAATCATATCCAAGCATAAGCCCTCTCTCCAACATTAAGCTACCATCAATCATGGACTACAAGAAAGCCTACACCTATTAAACTCTCTATATAAAAAAAGTAAGGGTGATTTCATTTGTCCTGGAGCTAACTTACTCTCCATTGGAGAATCTGCTTCTCTTTTTCAGATAGATGCAGATGCTAAGGAGAGAGCCACCCCATCATACCTCAAAAGGGCCCCGGCTGAAACTAAGAAAAATTGGCAAAACAAGCAAGGGTGCTGTTTTCCTGATGAGCTGGATACCAGCACAAGGAGGAAGGAGACCAACACAGGGAAAAATCAACTCCTCCCAAATCAGAGAGCCAGAGCCTCAGAGGCCCCCAACACCTCATCACTGAAGCAGACCAAAAATGAACCCAACATGGCTCAGGGAAATTTTGTGGAAGAGGGGACAGAAAGAATGTCAGAGCCACATATTGGGTCATGATATGCAGAGACATTTATCGTACCAATAACTGTGGGCTAACTCCACAATGCATGACCCATATACCTCAACAAGGAGGGGCCAATGGGGAGAGGTAGGTCACGGATGAGCCTAATAATGGTACCAAACTGCCTGTATTTGCTGAATAGAAAACTAATTTAAAAAAAAAGAAAAGAAAAAAAAGAAAGATCATCCTACTTTGTCATGACATGCAAAATTTCTGGAGAAAAGACCTCTGAAAGTATGAGGATGAGGGTAAAGCTAGCTCCTTCTACATAGCAACTCACTTTTTTATTTATGTTTCTCAATTGTCTCATTGTCTTTCATATTTATTAATATTTTAACAAAGTCCTTTTTTATAATTTTATGCATTCACTTGCAAGGAGGTAGAGGAGGGAGAATGAGATTATGCTTGACAACTGCAAACAAACTCTAGACTCATGTGCCACTTTGTGCACCTGGCTGCAAGGGAATAGAACCCAAGCTATAATGTTTTGTTTTGTTTTGTTTTGTTTTTTGAGGTAGGGTCTCACTCTAGCCCAGGCTGACCTGGAATTCACTATGGAGTCTCAGGGTGGCCTCGAACTCACGGCGATCCTCCTACCTCTGCCTCCCGAGTGCTGGGATTAAAGGCATGTGCCACCATGCCCGGCTCCACTATCAGGTTTTTTGTTTGTTTGTTTGTTTTTATTTATTAATTTGGGAATGACAGACAGAGAGAGAAAGAGGCAGATAGAGAGAGAGAGAGAGAATGGGCACGCCAGGGCCTCCAGCCACTGCAAACGAACTCCAGATGTGTGTGCCCCCTTGTGCATCTGGCTAATGTGGGTTCTGGGGAATCGAGCCTCGAACTAGGGTCCTTAGGCTTCACAGACAAGTGCTTAACCACTAAGCCATCTCTCCAGCCCTGCTATCAGGTTTCATAAGCAAGTGCCTTTAACTGATGAGTTACCTCTCCAGTCAAAACATCTATAATTTTATTATAATGATACTGAGTGATAAAAAGAAAACCTCTTTATATTTAAAAGATGGATTCTTTCAACATCATGAGTTTCAGTGTTCACTTTCTGTGTGTTCATTTTAGATATTTTCAGCCACTGTATGAAAATAAGCTTTTTAACTTCGTCCTCTGCTCCTTATAAGACTTCTATTACGTTTACTGGTTTATCTGATGGAATCCCTTAAGGTTCATTAGATTTCCTCTGTTATTTTGAGTATGTTTTTTCTTTTCATTCTTCTGAATGGTGCTTTCAGATGACCTTTCTTTGAACTCCTGATTCTTATTGTACTGACACTGCCTGTGTAAATATCTTGAGGATGCCCAGCCCCTTTCTAAGTTTTTGGTATAATAAATAACTAATATAGGATTTCCAGGTAAGATGGCAGACTAGTCTGTTTCTGTGTAAGCTGTGAAGTAGAGAAACAGAATTAAACAAATGACTTCCTTATGAAGAAATAATGAGACAGGAATAGAAACAAAAATTCTACACCCAAGATAAGCAAGTTGAACACAGCCTCAGCTGTGCAGACCCACAAGAGGGCGAGGGGCCCAGAAGCTGCTTCCAAAAGCAATTAGACTCCCCCTTGCCAAGTGGTGCTGTGGATTGGGCTTGTAGAATAGGCTGCTGAATACGAAAATTCCCACAAAAATTCTTAAAGAAATATCCAAACCAACCATGCAAAAATCACAGCATAGAAATATCAGAAACTTGGAAAAGCAAGACAACATGATTTCTCCAAAATACCACAACTCCTCAAACACTAAATTCAAACTTGCCAGGTGATTATTTCAAATTATTGATAAAAATGATCAGTGATCGGGATAAGGATACAAACAAGCAGATAACTTCAATCCAGACCCTAGAAGGGAAAATCAAAAGCAGAGGAAAATGTTTACAGAATGAATATGTGTCAGTAATGTGAAAAACATCAGCAACATGAATGAAAACCTCAATAAGAAATTTTTTTAAAAAAAAATGTAGAAATGTTGGAAATGAGGAATGAAAAGAATAAATTTGAAAATGCATTTTGGGCTGGAGAGATGGCTTAGAAGTTAAGCACTTGCCTATGAAGCCTAACCACCCTGGTTCGAGGCTCAATTCCCCAGGACCCACATTAGCCAGATGCACAAGGGGGCACACGCGTCTGCAGTTCATTTTCAGTGGCTGGAGGCCCTGGCGCACCCATTCTCTCTCTCTCTCTCTCTTTCTCTCCCTCTTTCTCTGACACTCTCAAATAAATAAAAATGAACAAAAAGTTTTTAAAAATGCATTTCAATGAAGCACCATTAGACTTTCCAAGCAAATAATCAATATCAGAGACAGAGTACAAGATCAGTGTGATATTACATTTAAATATCCATAAAGAAACTAAAATAACATGACCAGAACATCCATGCACTCGGAGATATGATCAAGAGAACAAATCTAAGAATCTACTGGTTAGAAGAAGGAACTTAGATAAAAGCTAAGGCACAGAGAACACATGCTAGGAAACTAAAGCAGAAAATTTCCTAAATGTAGATGAAGAAATAGTTACTGAGAGATAAGAAGGACCTAGACGTCCAAACGGACATGACCAGAGAATATCTTCATAACCTACTGTAGCCAAGACATTAAAACACAAAGGAATATTTGTATGTGGGGCTAGAGAAATGGTTCATTGGATAAGAGAGCTTGCCACACAAGCATGAGGGCCTGAGACGGTGTGATTCTTCCTGAGTTTAAATCTCCAGGACCCACGTAAAAAGCTAGATCTGGCCACACATGCCCGTAACCCAAATCCTCGGGGGAGTGGAGACGAGAGAATGATTGGAGCTCACTAGTTTGCCAGTCTGACCAAAAACAGCTCTTAGATTTAGCAAGATACTCCGTCTCAAGAGTGAGTGCAAGTGAGCAGTAGAGAAAGAAACTGAGCCTCATTCTCTTGCCTCTGCATTCACATGCACCTGCATATCCGTGCACATGCATCACACACTCACTGATGCATTGCACTATATACACAAACACACACACACACACACACACACACACACACACTAACAGACAACTCTGTAAAGGAAATATTTCAACCCACCTGCAAACACAGAAACATCAGAAAAATGTTGTATAGCAGGGAAGTATGAAATGATGTCTGTTAAAACCTGAAAGGAAATAACTCCCAACCAAGATTGCTATATCCAGTAAAACTATCTGTTTCAGTAAGGTTCATTTTGCTGTGAAAAATCACCCAACCAAGAGCAGCTGTGGGGAAAAAAAAAAAATTATTTTGGCTTATAGACTTGAGGGGAAGCTTCATGGTGGCAGGGGAAAGCGATGGTATGAGCAGAGGGTGGACATCACCCCCTGGCCAACATAAGCTGGACAACAAGAACAAAAGAGTATGCCAAACACTGGCAAGGGGAAACTGGCTGTTAACACCCATAGGCCCGCCCCCAATTAATGCACTGCCCCCAGGAGGTGTTAAGTCCCAAATATCCATCAGCTGGGGACCTAGCATTAAGAACAGCTAAGTTTATGGGGGACCCTGAATCAAAATACCACACTACCTTTTAAAATTGATGAGGAAATGAGGAGCTTTCAAGAAAAGCAGTAACAAAGGCAATTCTTGACCACCAAGCCAACCCTGTAAAAGACTCTCAAACTGACACTATACACAGAAATGAAAGATCGACAGTCTCAATCGAGAAAGATTAATTTTGAGAGGAATGGCTGAACAAAGGAGACATAGGGAGGAATCCATTATGTCAACACCATAAACAAATTCCTGATAGTAATAGGGTTGGATATAATAAACAATAATCCAATGAACAAGAAAAAATAAACTTTCAGGAATGAGGAAACATCTCAATAATAACAAGTGTAAATGGCCTCAACTTAGCAATAAAGAAACACATATTGGCTGACTAGATCGAAAACATTGTTTTCCCTTTAAAAAAAAAAATCAATGAATGGATGAATTAATTTTTTAAAACCACCTTACTGGTAAAAGCACTCACAGAAGACCGAGAGTCCAAGGGTAGAAAACAATTTATCAATTGAACATGAATTAATACTAAGCTAGCATAGCTATTCCAATATTAGATAAAGTAATCTTAAACCAGTAAAAGTTATAAAGAAGGTTACTATGTGTTTAAAAAAAGGTAATAAGTCATCAAGAACATATGAACATATGACAATTATATAACACCAAATGTTGGGGCTCCTCATTTCTTATTTTATTCATGTAAATATATTTTGCACAGGTTAGAGGCTTGTATCTCTTCACCCTTGATCCCCATTTCCCTGAGGGCCATCCTCAGTAGGTCCTTGGTGTTCACTGTGGGGTATTAGGAGCAGTGTTAGCTTGGGGGGCTGTATCTCAGGATATTTCTACCCATCCTGTGGCTCTTAACATCTTACCAGCTCCTCTTCCACAACCATGCCTGAGCCTTAGGTGTGATGTGTTAGAAGTTTGTTTTTAGGGTTGGGCATGGTTAAAACATCAGTGAACAACAATGAGGGCTTCTATCTGAACCAACATAGAAGGTAAGACCCCACACAAGAATTTGTTCTCCGACCTCTGCGTTTCTGTTACACTGGGCTCCAGTTCACCACCATGCTTGTGGCTATTGCCCTCAAGGTGGTTGTTGGGCTAGCATAGGGAGCAGGGCTCGCTGGCTGTTTCCTCGGTGGTTTCCTGTGGACCATGGTAAGTGTGATGAAGGTGGTTTATCTCCTGGGGAGCAGTCAGCTATGAACCTTGAGTCTCCCCAGTATTCTCTGCCGTCTACAAAATAAAACAGATTGTCCAACCAAGGGTGAGAATAGCTTTAATTAAGGGGGTTTTGAGTAGTTTTTAAAGTCATTTGACAAGGCTACCCACTCAGCTTATCCAGAGAACAATGGGAGCCTCTCTCCAGGGGTTTCCTGTCTGTGGACACCAGATACGAGTTCTCGCCCACTGAGAGTGCCTCAAGTCCAGTCAGAGGGCGGTTGGTTACCCCCACGGCTGTGTGACATGTGACACCAGCGTGTGCTTCTTGTCCACTGCTGGCTGCATCGTTTGCAGGGTCTCCCGCTTATGTGTGCTATTGATGACCACTGGCACTGAGTAGCGCCCCAGCATGTTCCAGATGACTTCTCTCTATTTCCCTCTGGTCTCTCAGAGTTATGGGATGGTGTCTTCACTAATAAGGTCTTACCTTTTAACTCTGTTGGGTAGCCAAGTGTGTGGCAATGTCCTACATTGTTTGGGGGATATCCCTGGACAACTGCTCACTATGGGGGTGACACAGCATAGACAAAATGGCCCTAACCCAGTTACAGAACATGCGACGAAACCACATATAATAAGCACTCTTGTTGGCTGTCCATGGAATTTGCTAAAATAGATTGCATATCAAGGCACAAAGCAAGTTTCTATAAGTATACAAACATTCAAAAACCTTCTTGTGGGGGCTAGAGAGATGGGTATGTGGTTAAGTGCTTGCCTGTGAAACCTAAGGACCCCAGTTCGAGGCTCAGTTCCCCAGGACGTAGCCAGATGCACAAGGGAGCACACACGTCTGGAGTTCGTTTGCAGTGGCTAGAGGCCCTGGCGCACCCATTCTCCACCTCTCTCTCTCTCTCTCTCTCTCTCTCTCTATCTATCTATCTATCTACCTATCTGCTTCTTTCTCTCTCTGTCTGTCACTCTCAAATAAATAAATAAAAAGTAACAAAAAAATAAAAAAAAATAAAACTTCCTGTGTTCAAGCCAACCACAATGGATGCTTAGAATCAAGGCAAGAGAGCTACAGAAAACACACAAACTTGTGGAGATTTTAAAAGCCACCTTTGAGTGAAGAGTCATTCATCGAAGAAAACAAGAAGAAAACACAAAATTCCTGGAACTGAATAAAAATGGGTAGAAGGCTTAGCGGTTAAGGTGGTTGCCTGTTAAACCTAAGGACCCAGGTTAGATTCCCCAGTACCCACATAAAGCCAGATGCACATGGTGACACATGCATTTGGAGTTTGTTTGCAGGCTAGAAGCCCTGGTGTACCCATTCTCCATAAATAAATAATATATTTTTAAACTTAAAAAAGTCATGTAACAAATGTCATTCACCATTATCAAGTGAGGTTTATTTCAGAGATGCAGGAATGGCTTAACATAGATCAACCAATAAATGTAATTCATAACATAAATTGGTTGAGGACAGAAATTACAAGGTCATTTCAATAGATGCAGAAAAGGCCTTTACAAAAATCCAATATCGCTTCATGATAAAATTCCTGAAGAGAATACAGTTTGATGGAACATATTTCAACATAATAAAGGCTACACACAACAAAAATACAGCCAACATCATTCTAGTTGGAGGAAAAATTTGAAACATTCCCACTGAAGTCAGGAATAAGACAAGTGTATCCATTCTGTCCAATCCTGTTCAATATGGTGCTTAAACTACTAACTACAGCAATAAATCAATATAAGAAAATTAAAGGAATACAAATAGGAAATTGAATCAATTTATTCTTTTTAATGTTTTTATTTTAGTTTGCATGCAGTGATTTAGGTATCACCTACTCTGGAATTTTCACAACGCAGAGTACTAACTACTATATGATCACAGTGAGCCACGTGCCCGGTGACAACTCTGGAATTTTCAAATATAACTTGTTTTTATTAATTCCCATCTCCAGCTCCCAATACCCCCCAATTCCCCTTCTGGATTTTACCCCTTCTTCTGTTCATATGTCACATGTGTGCTTTTTCCCTTTAGTTATCCCTCTTCCAGCTCATCTCTTTATAACTGTTTTTGAAAACAGTTCTGTTTTTATAGGTTTTATTCACATTTGCACCTCTATATGCCCATACTTATAATTATTACCAGCTAAAAACTGTATCAATGAGAACATTCAATTTTTGCCATTCTGAGATTGAGTCACTTTACTTAGTATGATTCTTTGCATGTACATCCATTTTTCTGCATATTTCATAATTACATTTTCTGATACAACAGAATAGAATCCCATTGGGTATATGTACCACCTGTTACTTATCCATTCATCTGTCAATGGACATTTAGACTAATTCCAATTGTTAGCTATGGTATTTAGAGCTCTAATAAATATCAGTATGTACTTATCTCTGTAGTAGAGTATGGAGTCCTTTATAGTATCAGACTAGGAATGGTATAATATGACAGTTCTGTTTCTAATTTTTTGACATAGCTCCTTAGTGATTTCCACTAGGACTACACAGTTTGCACTCCCACCAGGGGAGGTGAGAGCTCCTCTCTTCCTGCACCCTTGCCAGCATTTGTTGCCTGTGTTCTTGATGACAGCCGTGCTGACCAGGGTAAGACAATAGGTCAAACTTGTTTTAATGTGTGTTAGCCTAATGGCTAAGGCTATTTAACACTTTTTAAAGTAATTATTAGCCATTTCTACTTCTTTTTGTGAGCTGTCTGCTCATTTCATTAGCCCATTTGATAATTGCACATGTATTTTTAGTGCCTAATTTCTGCAGTTCTTTGTTAATTCAGATTATTATCACTGTGCCTGGAGTATAGGTAGCAAAGATTGCCTTCCATCGTATAGGCTGCCTGTCCACTCTACAGATGATTGCAGAAACTGCAACTTTGTATCGTGATTTGTTGATTTGCGGCATGGGGTGGGGGGTATTCCTTATATAACAGGAGTCCTATTGAAAAAAGAATCTTACTTATGCCTGTATTCTGAAGAATGTTCTCTTGTTTCTTCCTTCTAGCCCTCTCTGTGCTTCAGGTTTTATAATAAGGTCTTTGATCCACTTCAAATTGATATTTTGAAAGGTGAGAGGAGTGGATCTAATTTCATTCTTTTGTAAGTGGACAACCAGTTTTGCCAACACTATTTGTAATTTTCATTTCCTCAGGCTCAGCTCACAGAGGCATCAAGACAACGCTTGGATCAAAGACATCAAAGGTTAGTTTCGATATTTTCAGGGCTGTGACCCCCAATTAGACACCCTGTCACTTTGCTGAAGATACTTATCATCCGTATGAGGTTTCTGGTGGCATTTTCAGAATCTGTTATGCATATTATTATATAAAGATCATTTTGTATGCAAAGAATATGTACACACAAGCTGATTTCATAACTCATGACCCAAAACACCATGGTGAGCACCAGCGATCCCACAGAAGAGGGCCCTCAGTAGAATGTGGACAGGGAGAAGATAAATGGTACCAACCCATGATATGTCCATACAAATGTCTACATAATTACAAAAAATGTATGTAAAAATGCTTTGATGCTAGGGAATCGACTCATAGTTTGCCTCTAAAATTAGATAGGCCATCCAGAATAAGTTACCCAGAAAATGTCAGAGCTATGCCACACTAGTGATCAAATGGATCTGGCAGACAGATGCAGAATGTTCCACTGAATATATAAGAAGCATGCATTCTTCTCAGTGACTCATGGAACCTTCTCCAAAACTGACCACGTAATAGGTCATAAAACAAACCTTAACACATACAAAAGAAAAACCTTTGTTATAATCCTTTCCGCCCTGCCAGATCAGAGCAGAATAAAGGAGAAATGTTAAACGGAGAGGATATCGAAACAACTTTAACTCCTGAAGACTGAACAACATACTTTTAAGTGAATAATGGGTTATTGAATAAATCAAGGAGGAAATTTAAAAACTTCTAAGAAACAAATGAAAATGATGATGCAATCTTCCAGGTCCTCACAATTACAGCCACATTATATTTTTACCAAAATGTCAAGAAAACACATTGGAGAAAAGAAAACATCTTCAGAAAATGGTGCTTGGAAACCTGAACAGTTATATGTGGAAATGAATGTCAATATGTGTCTCTCATCTTGCACAAAAAAAAAAAAAATCAACTCCAAATACAATCAGTAATCTCAATGGCAGACCTGAAACTATGAAACTATAAGACAAAAAAAAAAGGATAGAGTATTCTTTAAGATATACGTCTTGGGCTGCAGGAATGGCTTAGCAATTAAGGTGCTTGCCTGCAAAGCCAAAGGACCCAGGACCCAGGTTTGATTCCCCAGAACCCACATTAGCCAGATGCACAAGGGGGCACACATGTCTGGAGTTTGTTTGCAGTGGCTAGAAGCCCTGGTGCACCCATTCTCCCTTTCTCTCTCTCTCTCTCTCTCTCTCTCTCTCTCTCTCTCTCTCTCTCTCTCTCTCCTTCTGATTCTAATAAATAAATTTTAAAAAGATATAGGTCTGTGTAGTGACTTTCCATCTAAGACCCTGGTCTCCCAGTCAGAAACTGATAAATGAGAGTTTTTGAGATGGAAAAGCTTCTGCGTAGCAAAGGAAACTGTCAGTCAAGTTGAGCATCATCCAGGACAGCAGCAGCATGGCTTTGCTACCTATGCATATGATGAGGGTGCAGCATAGCCAGAATACAGACAAGCGAGAACATTAAAAAAGAAAGTAATGGGGCTGGGGAAGATGGCTTGGTGGATAAAATAATTTCTGCTCAAGCCAGAGTACCCAAGTGTGGTCCCCACCCCCCCCACACACACACACACACAAATGAAGCAAATGAAGCTCGATCATTCTTCTCTAATCCCAGCACTGTGACGGTGAATGGCAAGTACAGCAAGGAGCAGCAACAGGGCCAGATTCTTCCATGTTCCCACACAGACGTACACACATATCTGTTGATCTACTTGGCAGTGAGTATACATAACTCCATAAAACTAGAAAGGAGCCCATGAGAGTGGGAAAATGAGGCTTTGGGTTGGGGCAGAAAGAGGAGAACACCTGTGAGAGGAGAGTGGAAAGGGAAATGTCAGGGAGAGAAGGGGTTCAGTGGGAACGAGGCCAGTGAGATGTCTGAGAAGAGTTGGTGAGGGGGAAGATCAAACAAGACTAAGTTTGTAAAAACTTGTAAAAAAAAAAAAAAAACCTGAAATTAAAAAAAAATATTAAACAAAAATTCCGCCAGGCTAAAGAAAAGGTTTAGCAGTTAAGGTATTTGCCTATGAAACCTAAGGACCCAGATTCAATACCCTAAGGCCCACATAAGCCAGATGCATGAGGTAGTGCATGTATCTGGAGTTCATGTGCAGTGGCTGTAAACCCTGGCATGCCCATTATCTCTATCTGCCTCTTTCGCTTTCAAATAAATAAATAAATAGAATTATTTTTTAAAGTTCTAATAAATAATCCCATACATGAGTAGGTAACACTGCTCTCAGAAGACATTTTTGGTTTTTTGAGGTAGGGTTTCACTCTAGCCCAGACTGACCTGGAATTCACTCATGTAGTCTCTCAGGATGGCCTTGAACTCACGGTGATCCTCCTACCTCTGCCCCCTGAGTGCTGGGATTAAAGGTGTGTGCCACGATGCCTTGCTTAGGCATAGTTTATTAATTGATAATCCCAGTGCCAAGAATGAGCTATCTCTATATGAGCTGTGGGGCAGGGAGACCCTTGAAGCCTTTAAAACAAGATGAACTATTGTCATTGCTCTTGGATGTTCACCAGGGCTATAGGGTAAGACCTTACTTTTAAAGCCACCACACATTTTTGTTGCAAGACATAGAGAAATCAACTTGGAAAGGGAAAGGATGCTCCCTCCCTCCTCTGGCTAGTCTCATTATTCCAGAGGGTGCTATGCAGGTTCCTGAGTGAGATTTGTCAACAAAATCTTACCTAGTGGGCTTCAGAGATTACTCAGTGGTTAAGGTGCTTGCCTGCAAAACCTAATGGCATTTGATTCTCCCCAGTACCCATGTAAAGCCAGATGTACAAAGTGGCACATGCATCTGAAGTCCATTTGTAGCAGCTAAAGGTCCTGGCATGCCCATTCTTTCTGTCTTTCTTCTATCTCTCTCTGCTTGTAATTAAATAAATAAAAATATTTTTAAAGCTGGGCATAGTGGCACACACCTTTAATTCCAGCACTTGGAGGCAGAGGGAGGAAGATCGCCGTGAGTTCAAGGCCACCCTGAGACTACATAGTGAATTTCAGGTCAGCCTGGGTCATAATGAGACCATACCTCAAAGAAAAGAAAAATATGTGTTTTAAAAGTCATACTTAGACATTGTCCCTGGATGCTGCAGTACAAGCCAGTAAGACAAGAAGTGTCCCCTGGTGCAATAGAATCACTTTGGTATTGAGGATAAAGTCCACTTTGTTACTGGAGTTGAAGCCTGCTTCATAAGGCCTAGTCAAACCTAGTCAAAAGCCCATCGCTGGTGGGGACCTAGACCCTAGTGTGGAAACTAGTGTGACTGTTTTGATAAAATGCATGTTATAAGCATCCAATTGCCTTCTAAATAATCAAAGATCAGTGCTGCCATGAGCTTTAGTCACAGAAGTTCCTTTTTACCCCACTGGGCAACAATAACTTCAGAGATTCATAACTAGTCAAGGAGATGAGAGTAAGGGACTATTTAATTTTCAGCCACAAATGGAATACTTATATCACCCACATCTTCAGAGAACATCATGGAAGATGGGGAGGAAATAATGTAAAGCCAGGGGAAAGAGTACCAATAAGATGAAGCTCTTGGTCTTCAGAGCTTGACGTTGCTATTGCCCACTTAATTTCACAGCAGTTGTGATTGCTGGCACTGGATCTGTCCAAGCATGGGCAGGTCAATGCCCTGTTGTAGGGGTAAAGGGCCGACAAGGCTCATCCTTCCCTGAGGTTTTCCAGGTACATAACATTGGCTAAAAGCAGGGAGACCCCACCCCTTCCTGAGTATGTACAACCCCACACACGCAGAAATATCAGCTCTTATTTCTAATTTCAACAAGCTGTGTTGGCACCAAATTAAAATTAAAAATAAAGCCATCAGGTATCTCCCATTTCAAGCCATTGTTGGATGTTTCATTCCTGCTTCCTTGCCTTAATCTTTTGTGATTCTCCAAGTCCAACAATGGGAAATCTTGCTCCCCACTGTCTTCCATTCATTTCTATGATTGTTTCATTTCAGTACGTGTATATTCTTTCAGTATTGTAACCTTCTATTCAAACAGAAACATTTTGATCAACTGGAGAATAACTTACACTTATTTCCTTCCTCTTTTGATCCTACAGACTTTAATAATCCCCACAGTTATTTAAGTCATACTCCTTTAGCTCATTCAGGAAAATTATTCCATATATGCATATTATTTTGTTATGTTCTGCATTACTTCTTGTGCACTTACTTACTGGTTGAATCTGAGATGTTCCTCAGAGGCTCATGTTTTGGGCACTTATTCTCTACCTGGTGGTGCTGTGCTGGAAGACTGTGGATCCTTTAGGATGTGGGGCCTCGCTCATGAATATAGGTCAGTAGAGGAAGGCTTTAAAAGGACAAAGTAGAGGGTTATAGCAGGATCATAACCCCTAGATTGTGAACATTGAGCCATTATAGACCTTTTATCCCCTTAAGTTGTTTCTGTCAGGGAATTTGGTCACAGTGATGGTAAAGTAACTAATATACTGGGATTCTCAAATTCTTCTTTTTAGTTCACATATAGGGTTCCATCATTGCACAGTAAATTTCTACAGAATCCAAAACAGTTTTGTTGCCTTAAAACATAACTATGTTAACCTATTCATTCTTCATTTCCTTTGAACTCCTAGCAACACTTGTTTTTTTCTTCTTTTTTTTTAAATTTAATTTATTAGTTTTCTTTTCAGTAAATACAGGCAGTTTGGTACCATTATTTAGGCTCATCTGTGATCTACCCCCTCCCATTAGACCCTCCTTGTTAATGAAAATGGGTCGTGCATTGTGGAGTTAGCCCCCAGTTATTGGTATGATAAATGTCTCTGCAAATCATGACCCAACATATGACTCTGACATTCTTTCCGCCCCCTCTTCCGCAAGATTTCCCTGAGCCATGTTGGGTTCATTTTTGGTCTGCTTCAGTGCTGAGGTGTTGGGGGCCTCTGAGACTCTGGCTCTCTGATTTGGTAGGAGTTGATTTTTCTCTGCGTTGGTCTCCTTCCCCTTTGTGCTGGTATCTGGTTCACAGGAAAACATCACCCTTGCTTATTTCGCCAGTTGTCCTTAGTTTCAGTTGGGCCCCTTTTGAGGTATGTTGGGGCAGCTCTCTGCTTAGGATCTGCATCTATCTGGAAAAGAGAAGCAGATTCTCCAACGGAGAGTAAGTTAGCACCCGGAAAATTGAGATAACACTTACTTTTTTGATAGACAGTATGATAGGCTTAGGCCCTCTTATACCCCGTGATTGATGGTAGCTTGATGTTGTGGAGTGGGCTTGTGTTTGGGTATGGTACTGACTTGTTTCCCAGCTCCAGCTATGGGTCTAGTACCACTGAGTGGATCAGTTAGCCAAATCAAGAGCAATTGGTTCCTCACCATGGCTGTGTACCACTATTGCACTTGTGTGGGCATCACATCCGGTTATTTGTTGCTAATTAGGTTAAACAATGTGTTGCTCATGGACTAGACAATAAGATGGATGGGAGGGCGGGGAGGGAATCGAAGGGTGGAAAACAGTAATCTGTATCCAAACTGCAATGGTACCATAAAATTCTACTTCCTAAAAGACAGACCAAATGGCTGAACCTTCACTAGACCCTTACAGGAAACACCTGAACCACAAGACACTGGAGAGGGTAGGATCAAGACTGACCTAAATCTCCTAAATCTTCCCTCCCTCCCTCTCCCCCTCTCCCCTCTATCTCTCTCCTCTCTAACTCTTGTATATTAGTTATGTTTTTCCTCAATTTCTTAGTGAACACTGACCTGTAACCCCCACTTCCAGCTTGGGCCTACCATCCACAATGAGCTTTTGATCAGAGAAACCTACAAGGTTTCCCAAACAATGACAGACTTCTGTCAGAGTACTTGATGACCCACCAAAGGCCAGTGGTAAGACCCTATTGCTGAAGACTCTATACACAGCTGACACATAAAATGGAATGATATGGCTGGAAGCCAGAAGAGAGTCAGTCCCCAGACAGTCAGCGTGTCTAGTGCCAGAAGGTGCTACATAGGCGACTGGGGGAAATGACCAAGATCTGTCCAAGCAACACATTGTTTAACCTAATTAGCAACCACTTTTTAATCTATGGAAAATAATGTTTGGAATCACAATATGTAGTCTTTACATAGGGGCTTCATTTAGTAATATGCATTTTGACTCACTCGTGTTTCGTGGATCCCACGTTTTCCCTTTCCTGCTGAAAATCAGTCCATCTCATGACTGCCCTTCCTTCTGCTTATGCCTTCCTCTCCTGAAGGACATCTCACTTGCTTCTGGCTCATAGCACTAAAGCTTCCGTTAGCATTTGAGCTGCTGGCTTTGCACATTCTCCAACGAGTTGGCTAAAGATGTTCCTGTGTCTACAAGCTGCCAAACAATCTTCCAAAGTGGCTGTACCACAAACAATGGGTGAGAGCGCCAGGATCCAAACAATCTCACCAGCGATTGATATTGCAGTTCTCAATACTTCTGTCATCCAAATAGGTTTCATCATACATTACCATTGAGATTTAAGAGTTTGCTATGTTCTGGACACATAAATTAATTATATATATGTTTTTACAATATTTTCTTCCAGTTCACTGTTGGGTGGTCTATTATAATGTAAATATCAAGGAAGTATTCCTCATAAGAGTGTAGAGTTCCTAGTGCAAATGTATCTTATACTAACAGTTGTATAAGTAAACTATTCCATGAAAACTAGTATTAATTATTATTCCTAAAAAGTTGCATAAATTTCCAATATTATCTCATACCAGGCTGACCTTGGATATGTAGCAGTATTAATCTTTAAAACCAAGCTCGTATGAAGAAAGTCCATTGATATCTCACTGTACTTTTCATTTACAATTAATTATTAATACCAAGATTAAGCATCACTTCACATATTTGTTTACCAAAAAGTAACCTATTTTATGGTGAATATAGTTATTGGCACATTTTTAAATGTATGTTTTCTTATTGATCTATGGAAATACTTTGTATCCTGCATGTGAGATTTTATTGGGTGCAAGTATTCGATTCTCTATCCTTATTTAATTCTTATTTAATATCCTTATTTAATTCTTAATTAGTGACTTCCTTCAGTAAACAGAATTTCTTAATCTCAATGAAGTCCAATATAATAATCTTTTCTTTTGTGATAGTGATTATTGTATTTGTTTTTTTATATAAGGTAATCTACCCTTCTACCAAAATTGGAAGTACTTTCTTTTGCATTGTTCATAAATTATAATAGTTTGTGTTTCCTTTATTTAGGCAAAAATCAATCTGCATTATGTTTTCTGCACAACATATATCCAGGTATTTTTCTTTCCATAAAGATATATTATTGACACTACCAGTTATATAAAAGGTCTTCCTTTGACCATTGCCTTCAAATATCAATATTATCATCTATAAAAATTATGTGTGCACAAAGCAAAGTCTATGTTCTATATTTTAGTATCATTTGTATGTTTTTCTATCCTCATGCTGACATAACAATGCCTTAATAATTCTTTATACTAACTTGAGATATAATAAAACAATACTCAATAGTTACTATACACTGAATGTTTGCCTCATCCAAAAATTGTATGCTTCAGTGTGTTTGCCGACATGATGTGATTTTAATATAGAGCCTTTAGTCTACTTAGTTATGAAGGTCAAAAGCTCATGGATGTGGTTTGTGTTATGATTTGAGTCTGAATATAGACTTGTGTTTGAATGCTTATTCTCCATCTTGGGAAGCCTATAGAGACTTTGTATGTAGTCTAGAATTGGAAGTAGGCTCCAAGTGTTGGCCTTTTGGGAAATGTCACCCCTGCCTGCTTCCTCTGTTACCATCTGGGCAACCACTGTCAAATCCCTCATCTTCATGCCATTCCCTGCTATGATGGACTGAACTCTCTGACACTGTGAGCTAAAATAAATGTCTTCTATCTTAGGTTAGTTTTGTCAGGTATTTTGGTCAATGTCATGCAAAACTATTTTTAGCAATTAAGACTGTGTTTTTATTTAAGAACTAAAAGACCTCAAAGAACTCTCTCGCCCTTCCTTCCAATGGGGATAAAATGAGAAGAAATGAAATGAGAAGCACTTCTCAACAGACACTGAATCCTCCAGCACCCTCACCTTGGACTTCCATCCTCCAGAACTGTGGAAAATAAATTTATATTATTCACAAGCCACTCAGCCACTGGTAGTCAATTTGTCATCCCAATAGACTAGGCTAAAATATATTTTCATTGAAAAATATTTTTGTTATTCTTTACCATTTAAAAGTTCTAAGACAAATTTAAAATTGCTTATAGTTAACACCAATAATATTTCAGATTTCAAGTGCATGTATAATTATAGCTTATTTCTCTACTTAATGGTGATGGAAAATCCTTATTTTATTTAGTCAGTCTTTTATTCTCTTAACATGTTTAGCTTATTATTTTATTGACATCCTATGTATTTTTGATCAGATATTCTAATAATCACTTTGTAATTTTATTCTATTTTTAAATTGCAAATTTTAAACTATTTCAGTGTAAACTATTCAATTGTGTATACACAATTAATTTGTTAGAGTACTCTGAAGTCCAACAATCTTTCAAAATTTGCTTATAAATTCTGACAATTGATCTTTGTTTTTTCCACATATGATCATATTTATTATAAACATTGATAGCTGTATTTCAACTGTTCTGATCTTTGAAGACATCTCCCTTATTTATAACATTACCTCATTCCTCCTATACAAGGCCAAAGGGCAGTGGGGGTTACAGGCATCATGGTCTGACTCCTCAACTCAGTTACCACCATCAACATTTTGCTACTTAAGATATTTGAGGGCTGGAGAGATGGCGTAGAGGTTAAGGCACTTGCCTGCAAAGCCTAACAACTTATGTTTGAAGTTTTGCATTTTCTACTTAAATGCCCTCTATAAATCTCAGAGACCCTTAAATTCACTTCCTCCCTCAGTGGACTATCATCTGCCTTCTTAAAGCAATACCATGTATGATCAAGAGGTGGTTGGCAGTGGCTAAAAAGCCCTAGTGTGCCCATTTTCCCTCTCTTCCTCTCTCTGCCTCTTTCTGTCAAATAAAAAAATTAAGAAAAAAAGATAATATTTGATATTGGTATTTAGTAGATATCCTTATGATATTAAAAATGCAATTATATTCCTACTCTGAATATACAATAGTCTGGTTAGGATCAAATCTTTTATTTGTTCAACTTCAGAAAATCTCACAAGTGAATCCTGACCACTTACAAGAGTCTTAAATTATCCTTTAGCTTCTACCTTGAAAATTCCCCACTCATGGTCCTAAGCTTCATACATCGTTTAAGGATTCCTCTACTCCTTTTAGTTAGTGCAACATCAGATTTGAGTGATAAACAACAATAAAAAGAAGACCTCGCCAGGCGTGGTGGCACACACCTTTAATCCCCACACTCGGAAGGCAGAGGTAGGAGGATCATCGTGAGTTTGAGGCCACCCTGAGACTACATAGTGAATTCCAGTCAGCCTGGACTACAGTGAAACCCTACCTCAATAAACCAAAAAAAAAAAAAGGAAAACTTCTTTTAATGATCACTTTTTAATTAGCCGATATCTTTTAATATTTTGTTCCTTTGTGAACACACACACAAAGAGAATTTGTGTATACAGGCACACTAGGATCTCCATCCACTACACAGAAACTCCAGTGCATGTACCACTTTGTGTACCCGGCTACATGGGTGCTGGGGAATCAGTGTTTTTAATACACATACTGAAGAGGCATGAGCATGCAGTATCCCATTGTATCTGCACAAAGAATGAAATAGGAATGCTTATTTACAGAGAAATTTAGTAAGATCTAGGCATCTTCAATGTTTGCTCAAGGATATGAGATAATAATTCCTAAGAAGACACTTGAGCCCAGCTTCAGAAGTCACATTCTCTACTGTTCTCGCTTGAAGCATCTAGCTAAAGCTATTTCTACTAGGAAATCTTAATTCTTTTCTAATAAAATCATCTGGCAACATCTGAAAATGTCCTGTTGCATAGGCAGGGACATGACCCTCCTAGGAGACTCTCTGGATAACTAGGACCTAAATGGCCAAAGAGTGACCTATTATGTGATATGAGTCACACATCAACCAAGCCCCACTTCCCTACTAAGAGAAAAAAAGACCCATCGCATACATAATCGGCTCCCTTACATCTGTCATGTCGGCTAGGACACATGTTAACCAGGCCCACTCCCCTGCCTGCCACGGTTCAAGACTCCCCATTTCCTAAGAAGCCTGACTGAGGCTTCAGCACAGATTGGACATGAGGCAGTTAACCGTATTAGGTAGGAGAAGGCCAAGGATGGGTTACAGAGTCATAAATTAGAGTTTGATCTGGGCCTGCTGTCCTGCCCACACTGGTAGCTTTCTCTCTGACTATAGCTAACAGGAAAAAGAACGGCAAGTGGACACGGCTACTCACCTCTAGATCATACGTGGTGTTCCTTTAAGAAGGCAGACGAGGGCTGGAGAGATGGCTTAGCGGTTAAGCACTTGCCTGTGAAGCCTAAGGACCCCGGTTCGAGGCTCGATTCTCCAGGTCCTACGTTAGCCAGATGCACGAGAGGGCGCACGCATCTGGAGTTCCTTTGCAGTGGCTGGAAGCCCTGGCGCACCCATTGTCTCTCTCTCTATCTGTCTCTTTCTCTCTCTGTCACTCTCAAATAAATAAAAAAAAGAACAAAAACTATAAAAAAAAAAAAAAAAAGAAGGCAGATGATAGTCCACCAAGGGAGGAAGTGAATCAGGGATTTATAGAGGGCATTTAAGCAGAAAATGCAAAACTTCTCTGCTTTCTCCCAAAGTTCCTCTAGGCCAGAACTTTCAGTTCTAAAATAACATAACAAGATGTTAGAAATAATTTAGGTTCTAACTTCATGAAATTCAGCTACAAAGTTGCACAGAATTTCCCAGTATTAAAGCTGGATCTAGGTAATTTGCATTTTTATCATCTACAAAAGGAAAAGATAAAGGAAAGTCTGCCAGCTGGGTGTCTAAAGTGAGCGCAAACCACTGATGGAGCAGTTACAGTCCACATCACCACCCGTCTACTTAGAATATTTGATCACTTCCTGGGCCCACCACTTTCTCTGTACAAACTGATTACTCTAAAAAGCACACAGCACATGGTTACAAGAAGTTGTGTTGAGTAGGACTGCCTTGGAGTATTACATTTCAGGTGACTTATTTACAAGTGGCTAGGAAAAATTTCAGTGCAGTTAACCTTGTTTATATGGTCTTTTTCTCTGTATGACCAGAAAGCCTATGTCAAGATGAACTTTTATGGAGTTGCTGTAAACTACGTGTTTCTCTATTATCCATTTTAGATCTTAGAATCTTGAAGAAATAAAATATGGATTTGCTTTTGGGACATAAGTGACTGGTGTTTATATAGCATGAAGGGTGTGGACTCCATGGTACCTCAGAAGTGCTCATTTTGTGAAGACATATTGTATACACGTACAGACCAGGATCTTCTGTTGTTTCTTTGGTCATGATCACGTGCTATTGACATTATCACTGAAATCACAACTTGAGAGAAGACAAATAGGTCATGCTGTGGCTCAGTGGGAAACATTTTTTTCGAAGGAGGAACCAACATTAAAAGTTCGTTTTTGTTGAATATGAGGTATGGACTTCTGCCTTCATTCCTTCTTCAGTTGAAAATTTTTCTCTGTCTATTCTTCATGTCACTTCCACCCTCAGACTTGGCTCTCTTTGTCCTCTTATTGTACCATTTGAGAAAGAAATCAGTCTGGGTGGAGGGAAATCCATCAGTAAGAGCAGAAAATGAAGCTGGTCCCCACTGGAGGATTTTGCACAAGCTTGGTCCAGGTCCTATGCTACGAGTCTTAGAGCTGTAGCCCCACTCCCTCTAGAAGCTCCCTGATCTTCACTGTCCTCATCTGCGTGACGGAGATTCCCCAGCTGAACCTTCCATGTCCAACGACCCACCCTCACCCTTCAGAGCTGTATGTTGGCCCAGCTGCACTGCCCTCTATTGAGTGGCATGAGGTACAATCCAGGAAATTTTGTAGAAAACTGTCCTGTCCTTGGCCTGAGCCTCGGGCAGTGCTCTGGTAACTTCCCAGCCTGCTGCCTGCTTGTAGTACACTCAATAGACTATCTTTCTCTGGTCTGAAGAGTCGATTCTTTTACAATACACCAATCCCTTCCCTCCTACCACAATGTCAAGCGACCCAGTCCACTGTAACCCAGACATGAGACTGTGAGCGAAACATATGACTATCCTGAAGTGTTCTTTCTGTGCAGGAAGGCAGCAGGAGTCACCCCTGGTGGAGGGGAAAGCACCTGTTCTCTGTTCAGCCCCACCAGACACATGACCACAGCAGTAAGGAAACCACACTCATCTTCTTGGATCCACAAGGATTACCCTCCAGTTCCACATGGGGATATTTCAAATGCTGAAAGGCTTTTTGTAAAGAAGATAGTCAGATGTTTTTCTTGTTTTCATTTAAAACATAGAACCAAACTTAGGAAAAAAATTTGAAGATGTGTTGTGGGAAGCCAATTTACCACACACATTGTGAGTGAAATGTGATTATGCCTTTGAAAACAAGATTAAAAATATAATAATCCTCATAGTTTTCTTAGAAGTGATTACTTAATCCCTGAGCCACAGGTCTTAAAGTCCTTCCTCACCAGTTGTCTTCTTAATGACCAATAGCTCTGAGATTATACAAAAATCTACATGGATTATAGAATGTGTTTGGGGGCTGTAGAGACGGGTAAGTATGCAAAGACTTGCTGTGCTGGAATGAACAATATGAAGACCTGAGTTCATTCCTCAGCCCCACATCAAAAAGCCAGCTGTGGTGATGCATGCCTGTGAACCCTGCAGCTTGCTGGCTACTTTGTCCAGCTAAATCAGTGAGATTCAACCTCAAAACATAATGTAAGGTGGAGATGTAGGAAGACATCTGACATTGGCCTCTGGTCTCCACATGCATGTATGCCCACATGCATATAAACATGCACAGACATGCAGGAACACCATATACACACATATGCACAAAGAAAATAAAAGTTAAGGATGAGGGGACTTCCAGGTAAAATGGCTGCATAGGAGTCATGCCAATCCAGCCTAGGGAGGGATTTAAGTAAAACCACAATAAAACACACCCTTTGTCTGAAAACCGGAGGTGTGTAGGTTTTGATCGGCCACAAAAGAGAAGAAGGAGAGGCTAAGACCCTCGGAAATGTGGGAACCATCCAGAATCCTGCTGAGGCACCAGTGGATCCAGACTGATCCGCATGGCTGCCTGCCTCCCCGCTGCAGGAGCAGAGACCGATCAAGGGGTCTTACCAACCTCACCAGCCTCGAAGTCAAGAAACCTGCAGGGCAGACAGCAGAGATCAGCTGAGGAGCTGCTGAAGGGGACACAGGCAGGACCAGCTGAACAGTTCCGGTACAACTCCAGGCTTCCTGCACTCTCCCATCCCCAACCGACAGCCCCACGACCCTCCTGAGAACACATTCATCCCCTGGCAGCAGGGCATCCAGCGCAGCTGATCAGAACACCAGATTCACAGCACAACACGGAGGGATCAAGGTGGGCACTCAGCATTGGTGAGATTTGAAGCCACTCAAAAAGGTAATGAGGCCGACTGACAAAAAAGCAGGTACACAGGCCTGCACTGGAAGTGCTAATCTTGCTTTCCATGTCAGGGCAGGTTATGGGTGATGTGGTGGTTTGAACAGATGGCCCCAATATATTCAGTTTTTTATTTGTTTGTAGTTTGCATCTGAAGCCACCTGGCTGGAGGCAGTGTCACTGAGTGGATCTTAAGGTGTGGTGGTGGGTTTCAGATTTCAAGCTAAAGATATGCAAAGTGTGCCTAGCAGGAGTTCCTTAGGTGTGCTATGCTGTGTGGCTTTTGGCCTTTAGGCTTGTGCTTCTCTTTCTCAGCTTGGACCTATGAAGGCAGGTCAGCTTCTTCTGCCATTTATGGAACTTCCCCTGGATCTGTAAGCTTCAATAAATATCACTTCCTCCATAACTGTGCCTGGTCTGGAAGTTCATCTCAGTGAACCTGAAGCTGTCCACTACAGGTGACATATTCTTGGTTAGCTTTACCATTCTCAATTAAGCTGTATTTGGGAGTTGACTATTGCATGCTTTCAGATTCATAGAGCCTTTGCTTTTTCTTCTGTAATTATTGGGGACAGGGTCTGATTCAGACCAAGGTTGACCTGAAACCCATTTCAGAACAGAAATCTCACCCTCCCAGCAGACAGGATTAAGGGTATAGAGCAACACACGACCTTAGGAATTTTGGCTTTATAAGGTTATCTGTTTGTTTTGATCTCCATACTTGCACACTCTGTGCTGGTTTTGATTGAATGTGTATATTGCTCAGTTGAATTTTAGAATTTGCCAGTAAATTCTTCCACCTAAATTCAGGAATAAGGGTGTCCACTGGGCCCACTTTTATTTAATATAGTACTGGAAGTCTTAGCTATACCAATAAGGCAAGAGACATTCATAAAAAGGGATACAAATTGGAAAGAAAGCAATCAAACTATCATTAATTGCAGATGATATGCATAAAGGACCATAAAGACTGTACCAGCAAACTGTTAGAACCAATGATGAAAACTTTTAACAATGTAGCAAGATACAAAGTAAACACACACAAATCATTAGCTTTCCTATATACTAACAAGAGACATGTGGAGGATGAAATCAGGGAATCTCTTCCATTCACAGTTGCCTTAATAAATAAATAAATAAGTACCTTGGAATAAACCTAACCAAGGAAGTGAATGAAAGGTCTCTACAATGAGAACTTTACTCGGGCGAGAAATTACAGAAGATACTAGGAAATTTAGACATCCCATGTTCTTGGATTGAAAGAAGCAATATTGTGAAAATGTCAGTCTTACCAAAAGCAATCTATATATTGAATGCAATCCCCGTTAAAAGTGCAATGGCATTCTTCACAGAAATAGAAAAAAACACCATACCCATATACTCTCACTTTTGGTAGAGAACCTTCTCTTTTCATATGGCAGTGAGCTTGGGATGACTCAGAAGGCACCATGGTGCTGAGAAGAAGTGACAGATGAGCGCTCAGCACTGCAGTATCTCTATCACGCCTTCCAAGGCTCAGGGTCCATCGCAGAAGAGGTGGCAGAAAGAATGTAAGAGCCAAAAGAAGGGTAGGACTCCTTACAACTTGTTCCTCCAGACACAAAATGGCCTGGATATTCATGACCTCACAGTGCTTGACACTACCTACACAAGATGATCATAATAGGAGAAAAAGATCATGACAACAAAATTAAAAAGAGACTGATTGAGAGGGGGAAAGAATTTGATGAATGGAGTTTCAAAGGGGAAAGTGGGGGTAGGGATGGCATTACCATGGGATGTTGTTTACAATCATGGAAATTGTTAATAAAAAAATAATAAATAAATGTAAGAAAAAAAAGAAATAGATAAAAAACAATGCTAAAATTCATTTGGAAGCACAAAAACCCTCAAATAGACAAAACAATTTTGAACAAAAAAAAAATAAGGCTTGTGGTACCACTATACCCAATTTTAAGCTATATTACCAAGCCATAGAAACAAAAACAGCATGGTACTGGCACAAAGACAGAAACGTAGAGGAAGAATAGAAGATCCAGATGTCAATCCAGGCAGCTATGGCCATCTGATTTTTGACAAAAATACAAAAAATATTCAATGGAGAAAAGACAGCCACTTCAACAAGTGGTGCTGGAAAAATTGGATATCTATATGTAGATGAATGAAAATAGATCATTGTCTTTCTTCATGCAAAAGAATCAAGTCTAAGTGGATCAGGGACCTTAATATCAGACTTGAAGCTCTGAAACTGATAGAGGAAAAGGTAAGGGAAACCCTTCAACATATTGGCATAGGCAATGACTTTCTGAATATAATCCCAATTGCTCAGGAAATAAAACCACTGATCAACCACAGGGATATCATGAAATTACAAAGCTGTTGCATAGCAAAGGACACTATGATTAGAGCAAAGAGACAACCTATATAGTGGGAGAAAATCTTTGCCAGCTATACATCTGACAGAGGATGAATATCCAGAATATACAAAGAACTTAAAAAACAAAATAATAATAAATCAAATATCTCAATTTAAAAATGGGCTATGGAACTAAATAGAGTTCTCAAAGGAGAAATACAGATGGCATATAAACATCTAAAAATATGTTCTACATCCTTAGCCATCAGGGAAATGCAACTTAAAACTGCTTTGAGATTTCATCTTACTCCTGTCAGAATGGCTATCATCAAGAAAACAAATGACAGCTAATGTTGGTGAGAATGTGCAAAAAGGGGAAACCTTCTACACTGTTGGTGGGAATGTAATGTGGTACAGCCTTATGAAAATCAGTGTGGAGGTTCTTGAGACAGCTAAAAATAGATTTACTATATGATCCAATTATAGGCATGTATAGGCAACTCCTAGGCATATATTCTAATGATTATTCTCATTACCTTAGAGATACTTGCACAACCATGTTTACTGCTGCTCTATTCACAATAGGTAGGAAATGGAACTAGCCGATATGTCCCTCCAGAGATGAATGGATAATAAAGATGTGGTACATTTACACAATGAAAGTCTACTCAGAGGTAAAGGAAAATGAGATTATTAAATTTTCAGGGAAATGTCTGGATCTGGAAAGGATTATACTAAGTGAGGTCCAGAAAAGCCAAATGTCACATGCTTGCTCTCATTTGTGGATCCTAGCTAAAAATGTTTAAACTTGTGTGTGAGCTGGAACCAAAACTTGGTAGCAAAAGCCAGTAATCTAGAAAAAGGCTATAAGGGAGGGAGGAGAGGCAAGAAATTAAGGGGATGATATTGTATATATGTAAGTAGAAGAACAGATTACAGGGAGTGGAATGGCCTAAGTGAAGCCAGAGGAAGAGACTGAGTAAGAGAAGGGCCAGGGGAGGATCAATCAAAATTCAAGATATTCTGAATAAGATATATGAAAGCCTACTTGTTTTGGATAATGACCCAGCCAGAAGCCATAGGTTGCTACTAGTAAAATTTCAGTGCCGGAGATAGGATACCTTCCTGTGAGTTGTTGGCTAGGGATGTCCCTGCTGCCTCCAAACATTGCATCCTATTGCAAAGGCCCTTAGTTTTCCATGAGTATCAGATGGTAAGATCCTATTACTGAAGATTTCACATGCCTGGGCAACAAGGTCACTGAAAAATCAAGCTGGTGCTGAGCTGAAAACCTTCTCCCTGTAGACCAGCCAACTGAAAGCTGGAAAAAGCTGCCCTGCATGCAGCCGTATGGGAGACAGAAGTCAACAGTGATGAAAAATAGTGGACACTAGAAGCCTCAAATTTAGCCAGACAGGCCAAATGACCTAACAAATGCAATAGTGGCATGTCTGCTCTGGGGGAAAACAAATGCTCTCTAATTGGACTGCTCTATGGGACAGCATACATGCCTGGTACTGAAAATCCAATCAAAAGCCTATGGCTGGGAGTCATGAGCCTTGGGAGCATAAACCCTGCTCCTGTATGGCAAAATGAATATATTATTCTCACCAAACTGCCCTGAAAGCACTACACTTAATGTTCATATTCATATATTTATGCTATTCTCACTTTTGGTTAGAGAAGCTTCTCTTTTCAGATGACGGTGATCACTGGGATGACCCCAAAGTCAACATAGTGCTGAGAAGAAGGGATGGAGGAGTGTCCAGCCCTGAAACATCTCTATCACACCCTCCAAGGCTGATCCATTGCCAAAAAGGCAGTAGAAAGAATGTAAGAGCCAAAGGAAGGGTATCCCTCCTTACAATGCAACTGTCCAGACAGAAATTGACCTTGATATCCATGACCTTGCAGTGCCTAGCAATACCTTCACAAGACCCTCATTATAGGAGAAAAAGATGACATAAAAATAAAAGAGACAGGGCTAGAGAGATGGCTTAGCGGTTAAGTGCTTGCCTGTGAAGCCTAAGGACCCCGGTTCGAGGCTCGGTTCCCCAGGTCCCACGTTAGCCAGATGCACAAGGGGGCGCACGCGTCTGGAGTTCGTTTGCAGAGGCTGGAAGCCCTGGCATGCCCATTCTCTCTCTCTCCCTCTATCTGTCTTTCTCTCTGTGTCTGTCGCTCTCAAATAAATAAATAAATAAATAAATAAATAAATAAATGAGACACTAATGGAGAGGGGGAGGGGATATGATGGAGAGTGGAGTTTTGAAGGGGAAAGTGGGGGAGTGGAGGGGATTATCACAGTTTATTATCTGGGAATATAGAAATTGTCACTAATTTTTTTCCATTAAAATAAAAATTCCCAAGGGAACCATGTATTTTAAAAGCAATCTTGGATATGCACAAGGTGAATCAGTGGAATCTAAATAAGATTCTAAAAGCAAATGGAGGCAGGACTCAGGCTACGTTATTCTGAGTGAGGAGCAGACTCAAATAGCCATTCTCATCATATGCTTTGGGAAGATGTTTACTTTCTAAAAAAAGCAAAATCATGGCCAATCAAAGAGGTGAGATGATAGGATGTTATTTTTGGAACACTAGTTCATAAATAGGTATTTTAAGGAAAGGCTTGCAGTCCTTTTTGTTAAACTAAGCATAAGCCGTCATTCAGGGGGAAAGAAAATGGGCAGGAGATATCCTCTCATATCTGGATGCACACACACCACCTTGCCTGATCACTCAGCTCTATTCTTGTGGTAAAATACAGGTCTCAGTTCTCCATGAGGAGTCTTAAATGATCAGAAACTGCCTCTGAAATGCCTTTTGACCTGCTGGATGTACTTATTTTTTAATTAAGTCTTCTTTGGGGGGATGGTTAAATATAAAGATAGCACAGGTAAGTGTTCCACACAACTTAATGCCAACATGTTTGCCAGCACCATTTATAGTCTTTGAGAAGATGCAAGGGAAAGTTAAGAAAATATGCTTTCTGATCTACATTGACAACACTAAAAATAAAATGCCTGCCAAGTAATATTCATAAGAACTAAATGTTCTTTTCCCCAATTTTACCTTCTTTCTTTCTTTTTATACTCTTTCCTCCCTGCCTTCTTACCTATATCCCCCTCTTTCCAACTTCTCTCATGGTGTGGATGCTTATCATTTACTATTAAAAATATTTTGGTGGGGGCTGGAGAAATGGCTTAGCGGTTAAGCACTCGCCAATGAAGCCTATGGACCCCGGTTCGAGGCTCGGTTCCCCAGGTCCCACGTTAGCCAGATGCACAAGGGGGAGCACGCGTCTGGAGTTCGTTTGCAGTGGCTGGAAGCCCTGGCGTGCCCATTCTCTCTCTCTCCGTCTATCTGTCTTTCTCTCTGTGTCTGTTGCTCTCAAATAAATAAATAAAAAATGAACAAAAAATATTTTAAAAATATTTTAGTGGAGCTGGGGAGATGGATTAGCGGTTAAGCACTTGCCTGTGAAGCCTAAGTTCACCCTGGTTCAAGGCTCAATGCCCCAGGACCCATGTTAGCCAGATGCACAGGGGACGCATGCGTCTGGAATTCGTTTGCAATGGCTGGAGGCCCTGGCGTGCCCATTCTCTCTTTCTCTCTGCCTCTTTCTCTGTCTGTCTCTCTCAAATAAATAGATAAACAAAAAAATTTAAAAAAAATATTTTGGTGCCCTTTCTCTCTAATGAATAAATAAGTACATAAAATATTGTAAATATAAAAATATTTTGATGATTTATTTGTGGTATAGCAGCCATTTTTACACTTTACACTCATTTTGTTTTATGTGTACAGCCACAGTGATCAGATTCATAATTTAAAGCATTTAAAGTGCTTTGCTAAATTGATTCAGGCGTCTTCTTAAAATGGATTTATTTTTTTCTTACTGAAAACTATTCAAACAGTAGGTAACCTTGAAGTCAGGTCATTCTCATGATATTCTAAACTCATGTTTATGCTGAATGTAAGAAAGCTAAAATACTTTTATCTCTTTCCACATATCCTGTTCATCAAGACATTGAAAACCAAAGACTACCAGCAAGGTAGAAACCCAATATTTACAATGTTACAAGGTTTAGTATGGGGTAGGTGCACTCATTTGCACTGTGTTTCTATGTACTGAACACATTTTCCAAAAGATAATGTTAGAGAACAAATACAAAATAAAAAACCTTGAGATGGGATAGCAAATTTCAAAATCTTTTTTGGTGAATTCAAAAATAAGTTGGCCAAAATATGGATATAAAACATCCCATGACTGACACCATATCTTCTAACCTGCCAGTACCCACAGTGGGAAACGAATATTGACAGAAGATACATTGCTACGAAGTTATTCTGTCTTGGTTTCCTGATCTTTTAAGGTTAGTCATAAGTGATAAATGTCATAAAACCCCAAATCTATGTTAAGGTTGATGGTTTGTTTTGTTTTGTTTTGTTTTCTGGCCAATAAAGGACTCAGCAATCTACAGATTCTGTCTCTTACATGATATACATACATATATATACATATTATGTATTATGTATATATATATATAAATATATATGTATATATACATATATATTTGTAGATATGTATGTATATATATTATATATATATTTCATTGGTTTCTGAGATATATATATATATATATAAAAATAATTTAATTGGTTTCTGAAGTTTAAACTAAGTCATGTTTTCAAGTAATGTAAAGAATCAAGGTATACTTATTAAAATTATTGTTTTGATGAAAAAATGACTTTAATAGTGTCAAAAAGATAAGTTTACTGAAGGTTAGATTTGATTTGATTAGGACAGATAAGAGATTGTATGTGGCAGATGCTGTTTCCATTCCTACTTACAAGTAGAGTATTCATCTCAAGCTTCACCATGGCAAACGAGATTTGTTCTGAATTCTGAAACTTACAGTGTGTGTGTGTGTGTGTGTGTGTGTGTGTGTGTGTGTGTGTACATGCGAGCGCGCTCCTAAAAATAATATTTCTTATTCATATATAGTCCTGGGGAACATTACGTAATTATCGTTAGGCAAAGGAAAAGAAATTGAACAAAAGAAAACTAACTCATGTAATGAGGACCGTAAGGTATGTAAGAAGTCCTGCCCCACCCAAGATACTGTGGGATAGAGGGAAGGCGAGCTGTGGGTATCCGAATGAAAGAAATGATAACCATAGGACGGTGGGCTTTTCCTTCTGGAACGTTCTCTCGAGCCCTGACTTTTAGTACTTTTTGCGTCTTCCTTTTGCAGCGATGCCTGCACCACTGGCTTCTCCACGGGAGGCTGCTCCATGATAAATTCGCGTGAAATAATAGCGCGCGGTCATTCCGTTAGAGCGGTTAATAACTGGTTAAGCGACATTTCCCTCAAATGGCTGTTTGCATCGCCCCACAGCAGTCCGTGCCACCCCGTCCCGCTCCTCCCCGGTCTCCAGCAATGCCCCAACTTCCTCCTCCCACCTCGCTCCAGCCCCCGGCCAGCGTCGCAATCCTACAGCTGCGTGGTCCTCCGGGCACCCAGCGGCGGGGTCGAGCGGGGCCGGAGCAAGGCCCCGATGCGGGAGCGGAGCGGCGGGGACCGGCTGACGGTCGGCGCGGCGCGGGGCCTGGGGCCGAGCGCGGGGCGGAGCGGCGCGGCGCGGCGCGCACAGGGTTAAGGGCATCATCGCAGCCATTAGAGGGAAAGTTGCGGCGCCGAGCGAGCGAGCGAGCGCGCGGGGAGGGAGTCCCGCCCGCCCCTTGCCCACTCCCCGCTGCCAGCCGCTGCCGGCGGAGGGACGGAGGGAGGGCGGGCAGCGAGCACGCAGCCCGAGCGGCTGACGACGCGGGACCAGCTCCAGGGAGCCCAGGCAGCGGCCGCGGCGGCGGGTCGGCGCGGGAGCCCCGGCGCCCAGCCAGAGGTCCCCGCCGCCCGGAGCCCATCTCGGGGTCCCCGCCGCCCGGCGTCCCCGCCCGCTCCCCGCGCCAGCCTTCCTCCGCCCGCGCGGGGCAGGATGCGCGCGGCGCCGCGCCCCGGCCTCTGAGAGCCAGCCCTCGCGAGCGCCCGCACCCCGGGCTCGCCCGGCTTTCTGGCATCGGCGACGCGGATGTGACCCCCCCCTTTTCCTCCGGCATGATGGGGATCTTCTGGGCGTCTGTTGGATTTGTTTTCTTTTCGGTGTTTTACGTGCAACAAGGGCTTTCTTCTCAAGGTAAGCCTGTGCTCGCTTGCTAATACCCCGTGGCTGGTGGCGTGCGTGTGCCGCGAGTGTGAATGCCAGGCAGATGCCGTGCCCCCCCCCCCAGCAGGAACAGTGGGCATAGGCTATGGGCACAGCGGTCCGTTGGCATTGCAATATTTTTTTTCCTTTAAACTTTATCACATCCTAAGCCGGCTGGGTTTCAGAGACAAGGTGTCTGGCAGTGAGGCGAATCCTCAGCAAGCACAGACACAGGTGCGAGCGCGTGTGTGCCTGTGCGTGTGTCCTGCGCGCGTGCTTTCTGTGTGCATGAACACGGCAGCCAACTCCTCGTCACAAACACAGAGCAGCGTCCGAGGGTGTTCCGCAGCCCGGGCTCTTCTGTAGGCGGCCCGGCTTGGTTTCCCATCTCGGGCCCGTGTGACTTCCTTGGCCAGGGTGCTGCTCGTCAAAGGACAGCGTCCTCCGTCCTCCGAGCGCCGCCCGCGGCTGCAGCGCGCGGACCCCATGGTCCGCGACTTCGCAGGCTGCGGTGGGCTTTCAGCACCACGAACAGATCACACTGCCGCCTCGGGAGCCAGCCCTGCGTCGCCTCGGCCCGCAGAACAGCCCCACTCCCCGGCCGGTCAGTGTGAGCTGCAGACTCGTACTGACTCCCGTTTTCTTTAAGCACAAAAATCCTCATTTCCCTCGTGATCGGCTGGGGACTTCATAAAATATCGAAAGCGAGGGGCAAGTGCATCCTCCCAAATCATTCCTGCAGTTCGCCCTTCTCCCCAAGTGTGCGTGTGTGTCTGGTGGCTCTGCCTTCCTACCAGCCACAAATCTAAGACCTTCTAGACACCCTCCCGCTCCCTGCAAAGTGTCCCTTAGACGAGCTGAGGACAACCATGTTGAAAGCAAGATTTTTTTTTAAAAAAAAATCCCATGTTCAAGAAACTCCTTTAAAGACGAAAGGGGGCATTTTATTCTTGCGTGAATTTCACCTTGTTCTATAAACCTTACAAACTGACAGCGTCAAGGTTAGTAACAAAACGCCCTGCAGATTAGCTGGTGATTTTCAAATAATCTGTAATCTGAACTCCACATAGGGACATGGGTATATCGCAAACTACATGGCAATTTACAGTGTCTTGAAGAGGAAAATGTGAAGGTTAATTTGGAGAGGAAAAAAAAAAAAAAAAACGGAGCCCCCAGCTTAGAAAGTGTGCGACTTGCCTCCCTGCCATGGGCGTTAGAATGCAGCTGCGAGCCTCTGTTTTGATAGATGGGCAACGTGCATTTCCATAGATACTCATGCTCGCCCCTAACACGAAACCTCCAGTTAGTCATATTGTTTAGAAACTTAAGAGATTCCCTCCCACATCCACTTGGCAGATGGTCTAAACGGCACCTCCTTGCATCGCTCGGTAATTTCAGGGAATGCTGCAATCTGACAAAAAGCTGTTTGGATCCAACTCTGGGCGGCTTGTGGAGAGGAGCGTTATTGGCAAGCTCGTTAACCTTTCCATTATCTGAGCTTAATCAACAACAAAGTGATTTAGGCCCGGGGCCAAAAACAAGACTGGGGAGAGGCAGAGGAAGGGGGTGGCGAGCGCTGCAGGCGAAGACGGGCACGTCGTGGGGGCGGGGAGGGGGGGACTTTAAAAGTCCAGAGAGGGACATGGACCTGTGGCCTGAGCTGCCCGGGGGAGAGGTGCGGGAGACATTGGCAAGAGTGGCGTGCAGATAGGCCACAAAACGATGCATTTCTGTTTTGCAGCAAAATTTACCGAGTTTCCGAGGAACGTGACTGCGACCGAGGGGCAGAATGTGGAAATGTCCTGCGCTTTCCAGAGCGGCTCCGCCTCGGTGTACCTGGAGATCCAGTGGTGGTTCCTCCGGGGGCCCGACGGCCTGGAGCCCGGGGCCGAGGCGGCCGGCGCGCAGGTAGCGGAGGCGGCGCGCATAGCCCCGTCCACCTCCCCACGCCCCCTGCGGGATGCCCGCGCTCCCCTGGCCACCCTGCGGGCGCCCTGGGGGTGGGCGAGCCTGAATTGGTCCTGGGGACAGCAAGTTCAAAACACGGCGGAAAGCACACTAGGGGTTCTTCCCCGGATTACACCGGGCCTGACTTCTTGCTAGTGAGTTGGCTGGTGTGCAGCTGTCGGTCGCGACACCGCGCCGGGCTGCGCACCCACGGAGGGGCACCCAGCTTCCCTGCTCCACAGGGTGGAGGCGGAGGTCGCGCCTGCCTCACTTCTCGCTTCTGGTCCAGTGTGAGGGGAGAAGGAGAAGGAGAGAGAGGGAAGGAGGGAAGGGGAGAGAAACCCAGAGAAGGGAGGGCGCGCCCTAGGGAGGTGACTTGGGTAGAGAGAGGCAGGAGCATGGCAAGGAGAAGCCGGAGCAGGACAGGAAAAGAGGGGAGAGGAAGGGAGGACGGGGAGAAGGCGCGGGAGAGACGCTTAGCAGAGGGGGTGAGAGCAGAAAGGAGAGGCCTGGGGAGGAGCAAACAGGCCTTAGCCCAGGGGAGGAGAGCGCGAGGACGGGAGGAGACCCCGGGGACGGTCCAGCCCCCCGTCACAGTTGCCTCACTCCGCTCACTTGCAGGAAGCCGCAGTGACGGGCAAGCCGGAGCAGCTTGCGCAGCCAGCCCGGCGGGGGCCGTCCTGAGCTGGGGCGGGCGCGGGGATGCCTGCTCCTCGGCCCCACGTCCCCGGACCCCAAGGCTGGGCTCTGTGAGGCCCAGCCAGCTCCGGCTCCCGGCAGCCGCTGGGACCCGGGACGAGGTTGAGCCTTCTCTTCCTTGTCCCACAGGTGGAGCTCTTACCAGACCGAGACCCGGACAACGACGGGACCAAGATTAGTGTGAGTGTCTCGGGGACCGGCGACAGGGGGCGCGCTCCGTAGCAGCTGGGCAGGTCCAGAGTGAACGTTAGTAGTAAATTGACTTTAGATCTAAAAGCTTTTTAATTTTCAGTCCGTGAAAAGATAATTCTGCAAACTCAGGGTGAGAACCAGTTGCCTCTTACCACATTAGGTACATAAAAATTGAATCGGTCCTACCTTCCATAAAAATCCCATGTTTTGCCAGGGGTGGTGGCGCACACCTTTAATCCCAGCACTCCAGAGGCCTAGGTAGGAGGATCTCTGTGATTTAGGGGTCAGCCCGAGACTACACAGTGAATTCCAGGTTAGCCAGAGCTAGTGCAAGACCCTATCTTGAAAAGCCAAGCAATGATAATTATCCATGTTTTAATCATGTAAATAATTATTTGCTGATCAATACAGTTATGACAGTGTTTTTCTTGCTCTGTTTACAACAGCTATATAAGTGTAAGAGTAAAGGGTTGCAATGTTAATATACATTCAAAGTGGTGGGAATACTTACCCTTAAGAACAGAAGCGTAACCTACCAAAATCTTTCCAGGAGGAAAGCATCCAATAATCCTGGTGTTCAAAATCAGACAAATATAACAGCAAAAGCAAATACTAACTTAAAACCACAGCTAAGAGTACACTGACCTATTTTCTACATTATTGGTAGTAACTTGTAAAAAATTCGTGTAGAATGAGAAAAAAGTGAGATTGTTATTCTTTAAGACAAAAAGCTATGTACACATTTTTTTTAATTTTTGTTTTGTTTTATTTTATTTATTTATTTGAGAGTGACAGAGAGAGAAAGAAGTAGAGAGAGACAGAGAGAGAATGGGCGCACCAGGGCCTCCAGCCACTGCAAACGAACTCCAGATGCGTGCGCCCCCTTGTGCATCTGGCTAACATGGGTCCTGGGGAATCGAGGCTGGAACCTAGGTTCTTAGGCTTCACAGGCAAGTGCTTAACCGCCAAGCCATCTCTCCAGCCCTATGTAGGCATTTTATATTAATATTTCTGCTCAACTTGATAAGCAGAAAATGCACACCTAGATATAATATGGTTCTGTAACACAAGAGAAAGAAAGCTGATGTGTATGGATAGATGAGTATTTCTTTTCAGAAATCTATATTTCTGTTAAGGTGTGTACCGCAGCTTAAAGGGGAATAAGATTGGGGGTGACAGCTTAACGGCAGTTGTAAAACTATGCTGTTCACACGATTAATATCTCAACATGAAAGAAATACCAAATGGAAAAAATATATATAATTCAGATTTTTTAAATGTAAACTCATAACTGTGGCGACCTTCCAGAATGTCTCAGTGCTGATGTCACTGGGAGTGCTTTGTTTTTGTTTTCCTACAATACTGGATACAATAACCTCCAGGACATCACTGCCCCTGGGCTTCTTCAGAGGCTCCTCACTGTTTATCACGTGTAATTAGGCACGCTGCTGGTTGACTGTTCACCTTCCACCCTTCCCCATAGCCCAAGACCAAGACGTTCAGATACACACAGCACAACCTTGCTTCTACCTGCCAGTAGCATTGGTTAGGCCAGTAGTTTGTAGAGTCCAGTGATTTGAAAGGAATTCTAGACCTAAAGCGAGGCAGGAAGTAGTGTGCCCTCAGGGTACTCCGAGTCCTTCATTGCATATTCTACACCAGCCACCACTACCTTAGATTTTCAAGAAAACATTTTATAAGTCTGGTAAACCTCCACCCCCTAGAGATATACAGGCAATGTCTCTACAGGACGCCTCGCAGACTTACCTTTCACCAGCTCCCCAGATGACTTTAGTGTATCATCAGTGCTGAAAACCACCGTCTCAAACTTCCTCAGCCTCAGCTTATTCTTCTGAGAAACAGAATGGTAGTGATAAAAGTATTCTGACTACCTTAAACTTCATTATGAGACTTAATTGAGAATATATGTAAAACTAACCTCCATTATATTGTGGTATTAATGTATCTACATGTAATTTTGTGAACACATAAATACATACTTATGGTTATGGTACAAATATTGGAAACTACTTGCTATACATTTATATATACTAATGTCTGTAAAATACAGGTGGATATTTCTCATATTTTCTTAGTTGTTTGTAGCCATTTGAAAATGCAGTATCCTTAAGGAGAATTTCTTTCTACCTCATCCCTCATGACTCTGCCTTGCACGATCAACAAAATCTTTAAACCTTGACTGTCTTAGGAAACTCATAGATAAATAACATATATCCATAGACTTCCTAACAGAGTCAACATTGATTATATGATATTAATCATAAATATCAATCATGCATATACGTTATATCAAATTTCATTATATGATACTTATGTATATATAATGTATGCTATGAGTTTTACATTTTATAGACACTTGATAGATGATATTATTAATCTGTAATAAAATTATCATAATGAATTAAAACAATTTCAATTTTGAAAACCAACTCAACATGTAACTGACAGCATTCCAAGTTCCCATAATGACCTGGGATTTGTACTCTGAGCCATGGGCTTCAGATGTTACTATTCTGCACACTGGGCCCTGTCATGCTCTTATTATAGGCAACTTAAAAGAAATGGAAGTTGTTAATTGTAAAAAAACAAGCCTTTCCATAAAAAAGAAAAAATGTCAATATTCAAATCTATTTCTGCAATACTCTTGGTAGTCATCCCATTGTGACAATAAAGGTGTCCTCTCTTAAATTGGTACGACCAACAAAATATTCTGTGCTGTCTCAGATTTGACAAGATTAGTATACAGCACACTCAGGAAAAAGAAACCCCTGGTGATTATAGAGTTATATTCCTCGGATGATGCTCCATCCAATGAGGTAGCCAGGCAGAGGACCAATGCCAGGATGAGAAAAGCATAGAGCTTCTAGGGAAGCCTAGGGAATGTGGACTGCATGACCACTCTAGCACTGGTTGGACTGAAGAAATGACCCTTCAGTTTGTGAACACTGTTGTTGGCCCAACAACCTGCATATGACCTTCAGGTTTCTGCTAAGGAAACAAAAAGTCACACAACTGCCTGTAAAACTATTTAGACTAGACTCTCTTTTTTCTGCACTAGCAAATTTAAGTTAATGAATGGAATTGAGATCATTCAGTGTAACACCATTCATTTACTGCCTGTCATTTTTCAGACAGTGAAAGTCCAAGGCAATGATATTTCCCACAAACTCCAGATTTCCAAAGTGAGAAGAAAGGATGAAGGTTTATATGAGTGCAGGGTGACAGATGCCAACTACGGAGAACTACAAGAACACAAGGCCCAGGCCTACTTGAAAGTCAATGCCAACAGCCACGCTCGGAGGATGCAGGCCTTTGAAGCCTCGCCCATGTGGCTGCAAGACATGAAGCCTCGCAAGAATGCCTCAGCGGTGATTCCTAGCAACATCCACAGCTCTGCTAACCAGCGAATGCACTCCACCTCCAGCCCTCAAGCCGCAGCCAAAATCCCCAAACAAAGTCCACAGTCAGGTATGGAAACCCATTTTGAGCCTTTCATTTTATCACTCACAGACTCTAACAGAAAGGTCAGGGGAATAGAATAGACAGGTTGAGATTTTATGGTTTTTCAAATAGTTTGTGAGGAGTTCAATTGGAGTAAGAAGATAGGAGCCATTGAGAGCCGATGGAGGGAGGAAAAGAGGAAGAATGACTTCCCAGAGCATGTGTATCTGTCCCATTAGTCACTGTTGCAGAGCCAAGGATCTCAGAGCTGGACTCGTTTTGCCCTTCTCTTTTCTGTATTTATACATCATTAGAAGAATAATAAATCATGCAGTGTTGGTTGCATTGCAAATGCATGCTCATTTCCTCCACAGATTTATGTATCAATAATGACCCAAATTAAGAGGCTTTCACTTAATCAAAATGGAAATGAAGGAGACTCACCCTGTCAGCCCCGTTTTTCGTGACCCATAGCTTTAAGCAGTACTATTCCCCAAGGGCTTTTGATTTTGAAGGAGAAATTTCAGCTGCCAGTGATGAAAGTGATGACGATAATGGCAGGAAGTGAGGGGGGAGGTGAAACGCAGTAAGTGGTGCAGAGATAAGGCAACTCCTGCAAATGTGCCTGGAATGCCAATTTGGAAGCTTAGTCACGCATTTCCTAAGTCAGCTGTGCAAGTTAAAGCAGTTCTGAATGGCAGTGGTTTATGCAATCACTCAGCCAATGGAAACTCACTGAAGTTTAACCTTGGTGTGGAATACAGGACCCCTGGCTGTCTCATTTTCTTAAATGCTTTATATGATACAGGATGGTGGGTGCGCTCACCCATCAAAAGTAATACTGATCAGCCATGTATCTCTTTCTATATATGTGTGTGTATATATACATATATACGAAATATAAATGCATCTTTAAATCCTTCCTTAATAACAATTTTTTTAAATAAATACCAGATCTGGAGAAAGAGCCCAGTGGTACAGCACTCACTTAGTTTGTGCAAAGGCCTGGGTTTAAACTGTAGCATCACAGAAAATAATTAAAGAAAAGTAACAATCATTCCCTCATCATACTTTTTGTCCTCCTGGATGTGAGCTGCAGATGGGCAGGACAGGGGCTTGAAGCTCCTGAGAGCTCACTCTGCCTTTGAGTGCTTCTAAGCAGCTTTCACAGCGATATTGGACTTTCTGGAGTCAAATTTGTGTTCCTTGGTCTTATTTTCCTCTTTATCACCTCTTTTCCTTTTCGAATTAAAGAATATTGCTTCTTGGCCTTTTGGCTAAAATCAAGCGTAGTATTGAATGAAAGAAAAATCCCTCAGAATCCGCAGGGGTTTTACTGTAGGTAACTGTATCTATAGATATTTGTAGCTCAGTTACAATTTTGTAGACATTATTTGAGAACAATTTAATAATGTTTTGGGAGGAGCTGCCATCTTCTTCCTTCTCACTTCACAGAAAGGAGCTGACCCCACCTGCCGGACTGCAGGGTGGTCTCTGCAGATAGTGTGCACCATACTCAGGTGAACTCCTGGGATCTGGGGAACAGTCATTAGCACATGCAGGATATCCCAAGCTAGACTCTGTAAATCCATCCATGGAGTAAAGACAGCACACTTGCTCTTAGTGTGTGACTCTAAACAGAAAATGCGATGTTCTGCTTCCAAAATGTCTCTTTTTATTGGAAGAGATGAAATAATGCACTCTAAAACATTCTACTTTATTTTGATATCTATCTAGAGCTGTGAGGGAAACTGGATTATAAACACTAAACACCCTCATACAACTTTCACATAAAATGACAGCCCATATTTTTATATCACCATGCCCTCCTCTTAGATGCAAAGTTGTTTCTTTCTAGATGTTAGAGCAAAAGGAGAGATGGAATACCTCCTCAATGAAAAGGCTTGTGCACTGGCCCTCCTCTGAATGTAGCAAAGATTAATCTGATCAATCCCAAAATATTCAGTTTCTATATTTTCAACTAGTGAATACTGGAAAAGACTTTATTTACTTTTATAAACATTCTTTAACTTTCTTTCAGAATTTGGAACATCCCAAATCACTCATGCCCTTATGTGTAAGTCTTATGCTTGCAAGAAAGATCATTGCTTATCACCCAGTACCTGAGAGGGATATTTCTGTCTTCTGTTTACCCACATCCTGGTTTATGTTTGCTTTTCCACCTTCAGACTCTGGTCAAAGCTGATTTCAATTCCTCTTTTAATCATTCATCTGCTCACCTTCCATGCTTTCAAGGTGCTCATATGCCAGGCATCCGGACACAAAGATGAAAGACACACTTCCGCTCTTCAAGGGGTTTGTTGTTTTAGTCTATAAGAAAACAGGGCATTCATAAATTCCATACATCATGAAATTTTGTTATGATGATGTCATGGGCTAAATACTATACTTTAATATTTTATCATTTGATACAAGAAAGTATGCTTCATATATGATATTGTCATATCAACCTGTGTCACAATAGACTGGTCTATTCGTCCATCTTTTTTATTATACTCTGAATTATTTGAGTAAATTATTTAAACTATGCATTCAACTCTAAATTCTTACCATTTTCCTGTTAAATAACCTCGCTTTATGAATGAAAGGTATTTGCTGAAAATAACTTTTATAAAATTTTTAAATTTCCATAAAATTAATTTTATCCTAATGTAGAAATTAACATGAAAATCAGAGAGGGAAGAGATAACACACTTTTCTATCTATCACAGAATAGACATTTAAAAATCAGTTAATATAGCTAGCCATGTATTTTTATCTAATTTTTCTAGGTAGGGTCTCTTTCTAGACAAAGCTGACTTGGAATTCACTATGTGGTCTCAGGATACATCCTTGAACTCACAGTGATCCTCCTACCTCACCCCCTGAGTGCTGGAATTAAAGGTATGCACCACCACAACTGGATAATATACTTTTCCAAGATGTTTTCCCAAAAGGTAGTGAGCATGTGACTGTCCCCTTTTATTTGAAATTGTGTCCTTTGTCTTTATAATTTACTTTTTAAATGGTCATTAATTATAACTTTATATTTAAATTATTTTAATTCCACCTCCATTTTGTAATCAGTAAGTAGAACAAATGTAATGAAAAAAATGATTTAAAAGGTTAACTAAACAAAGTTCTCTTGAGTGTCTCATCTTTGGCTATTTGGAAACCTTTCCATGACAACCATTGTTCACATTAAATTCAGGACCTCCAACCTTTTCTGTTATAAATATGCAGAACACAGAAAGCGAGGGAGAAGAATGGAAAAATATATATACTGAGAAAAGGCAAGGCATAGAGTGAGTTTAAAACTGTATGTACAGATGTTTTGAGGAATAAAAATCTCTGGTTCTGCCTGTCTCGATCAGGGCCGGCTCCCTGAGTAAAGCAACACACTGACAGGGAACGTTCACATTTTACAGTAAAATGGTGAAGAAAAACTTCTCAGAAAGTAAAGTGACTAGCATTCCATGGACGGTAGAAAATCCGGGGTCTCTGCCACAAGGATCGGCTTTGCTCTACTTCCTGGAGAGCTGGAGATTCACTCTTGCTCTCTTCACTGCATCCCCAAGTCATCAAATTAATACTCTAAACCGTGCTTTGCTGTTTCTCCCTGTTTTCCCCTGTCCCTTAATTTTTTTCAGAAATTAAATCTCTTCCAGGCAAGTGCCTTAACGGCTAAGCCATCTCTCCGGGCCTCATCATGCAATTTTTTTAGCACTCTTAACTGCTTTATCTTATCTCTTCCCATGGTTTTACATTAAATGTTTCTGTTCATATTTCCCTTTTTAATTTCCTTCTGAGGTCAAGACTAGGGCTCCCAATTATCACAGTTATCCTGGACACATATGCACCCTCCAGTCCCCATAGCAGGTGCAAGGCAGTGGCACAATTGTTGACACTCCACCATTAAAAGGTGGAGACTCTCTTACTTCTGCTGGATCTTCGGCTGGCCCGAGACCACTATGGGTAATGAAGTATGAAGATAAAGTGTTATGGAAGCTCCAGGCCTAGCCTTCTGTCTTGACCTCCTGGAAGCTGGCCACTGGAGAAGAACAATTACCTTGAGATCATCTTAGAAAAGTCTCAGCCAAGGCAGTATACCTGCGAGTGAGGAAACCACCGTGGACACCTAGCATTCCCAGCATGCATCTGGCGAGTGCCACCTCCACCTCATAGCAAGCTGAACTCTGCACGCACAGCACAAAAAGCAGTAGAGCTAAAATTAAGTACCATGTTCCAAGTACTGGTTCTAGAGTGGCTTGTTTCACAGCCATAGATACCCACATCCAGTAACAACAACAACAACAACAAAATCTCACATGTTCAGACATGAATTTGTTATCTTAGCTTTCTCACCAAAAAGAAGTGTTCTTCTGCTGTCTTCCTAAACTTCTGATGGCATCACCACAGTGCCTGTTCTTCTGGAAACCCTGGAAGTGTTCATATGTCACCCTCTGTCAGTGAAGATCCTGAAATAGTCATTGAGTCTTAGTAATTTTCTTCCCAAGACATCCCTAAAACAAAAATTGCCTGCTTTCTATTCTACTTGCAATGATTTTTATTCCAAACATAGGCCCTCTTTGCTATAACAGCTCTTAATGATTCCCTGTTTGAATTCCAACATAAGGAGCATATCACAAAAGCCCATGTGTTAAATAATTACTACTCCCAAAGCAGGACCCAAACCTGTAGTTGTACTTCCTGTTTCTCCAATATTATGGGTGTTATTCACCCTACTCTTCCTGCCCAGTGTTTCCTGAATGTTCTCAGATACTTCATTGTCTGTTGCACCATGAAAGTGCCTTTTCCTCTGCTGTGTCTTTCCCTGATTGTTCACTTCCTACATACTTAGAGATCACTCTGTGATACTCTGTGCTTCTCCTTCAGTTAAGAACCTACTATTTCCTCAATTAGTCTTCCTGTTGCAATTTATTCATTCTTCCTTTGAACCTGATATTCTGCCCTGGGCTTTAGCTGTCTAAATCCATGCTCCAGGAGACTTCTCATGGTCATGCAAACCAGGACTAGTACTACCTTCACTCAAACTTGGTTGTAGAGATTGTAACTCGCCAAGAACAAGAACAAGTGGGGCTATTACTTGAAGGACAAGGGCAAAGTAGGGTGCCTTATGTTTCTGCTTATATAAGTTTTCTCATAATTATGTTTTCATAAATAGATATTTCTGTCACAATCCCAAATCTGCTTAAAGTTTCCAAGAAGTACTTCCTCAAATGAGTAAATACACACTGTCAGATCCTGCAGGGGAACTTCTGCAGTATTCACATGCCCACACTCAATCCAGCACTTACTCATCACCAACTCAGAGCATAGACCAGAGACAGACATCACTGTACTTGTATATTGTGGAGATCATTAGCTTTTGAAGGACATCTTTGTATGAGGAAAATTTTTGTTACATGAATGTGATGCCTTATTAATACCCTTAGAAACTGTTCTTTGTATAAGGAAAATTTTTATTATAGTTCCGTATGTACATGAGTATGATGCTGCACAATACACTTAGAGACTGCTCTTTGGCTGCTGTTTTTTTCCAGTGATGAGATAGGCTTTTGCAAAGCTCCTTTCTTCATACTTAGGATCGCCAGCTGGACTGGTAAGAAAGGCAAAGTTGTCAAGGATACACTTAAGTTCCTGAGTGCAGAGCCCTCCGGTCACTCAACAGGAGTGCTGATTCTCTGAGCTCCAGACAGGATGATTGTGTTTGTGTTTTCACCACGCATCAACCTGAGGCCTGAGAGTCAACTGCCGTCTCAGCTTCCAGAAGCCCAGAGCTCATCTCTTGACAAACGCTTTCCAGAAGTGGCCAGGTTCAGCAGAAACGTCCTTAGAATTTCAGAAATGTAAGGAAGAGAAGTGAATGGTTGAGGGTCTAAGAAAAAGATTCTTCTCTTGAGTTAATATATAAGTAAGGGGAGAGTGCATGGAGGTACTGAAACAATGGTGGAATTCAGACCTGAATGCTGAGTCTGGTTTAAATGAGCCAACTTGGCTGCTTACACGTTAATTTGGTCATTGTAACTCCATGAATTAAACAGATGCTATGTAAATCAAATGTCTATGAATTGGTGAAAAACATGCGAGCTATGCTAGAGCTGTTAAAATAGGGTGTATGCAGGTAGAGAGACTGTACAGAGTGGAATAGGGGCGGAGGAGAGGGGCAAAAGAGGGTAACAGAATGGGAATATTGCCAGTTTTCAGTATGTGCATATGTCAAAATTCCAGACTAGAGAGAGAGAGGTATTTTAACATAAGATATGTATATGGAGAGAGAATCTTCAGGATGAATGGGACTTTAACTCCTAGTAGGCTATGTGAAGGTTCACTGGTAAATACTAGGGCTTTTGTGATTGAGGAGAAATGAATCAGAACTTGCCAATGCCTTATCCTTTCTCAAATGACATCATGGTCCTTGGAATTTCAGGACGATATAATAAGAGCACTTTCCTGAATAAAGGATAAAAGCTGAAAAATTGATGAACTAAATTCACCCCATGGGTCAGAGTAGCAAAGTAAAGCAAAGAAAGGCAGGGCTCCTCATTCAGGGACCACTTCCATCATGGAAAGTTACATAACAGCATTAGCCAGGGTGGTCTCTGCTGTGAAGAGCACAGGGAAACCTGCCTCCACCACACCAAAGGGATGGTGCACAGCAGTGAAGGACGACACTGTTCACATCCACTGTAGCACATGTAGCAAAGTCTATCTCCTCATTGCCCAAGTGGATTTCTGAGAAGTATGTATCAAGTCATATGCATTAGAGGCTTGATACATAATAATCACTTGAAAAATGGCAACTAGCAGCAGTATAAATGTGGTTGTCATTGAAAAAGCACATGCAGTGACACCCATATTTATAATGTCTCTAGTATGTTTATGTAGTATTATTTATCATCAGCAACAAAATGATGATAGTACAGTTGGACATATTCCGAGACCCCCAATGTATGCCTCACCTGCAGATATGATGAAATTTACAGATGTTATTTTTTTAACTATATGCATATTGATGATAAAGTTTAATTTATAAACCAGGCAAAGAAAGAGATTAATAATAATGGCAAATAATAAAATTAGAACAAGAATTCCATAAAGATTATGTCAACATGGACTCTATTGAGGAAAGAAAAATACTAATTAATTTTTAGGAGAGTATGAAAGACTATAAATGATTTAGTCTACCTAATTGTATAAGGCATTTTTTTTTTCCCATTGGGGACATGAGGACATAATAAGTTAAAGAAGGAAGACTGAATTATCATTCTTATCATGTCTTGCATTTGCAATGCCGTAGCTTTCTTTTTTCTCCTTCTGTCACAGTGCTATTAATTAATAATAAATGTTTCTCTCTATGATATCATATTAATAACTAGCTGTTTTGCCTAAGGTTGTAACTACATCTTTCTTGAAATCATAATAAAATCCAAAGGATTTTTTAAAGACCTTGATGTGAATAAGAGGCATATATTTAGAAGCCATGATTATATGAACAATTTTTGTTATATAAAATAAGTTCAACTTTCAATAGAGATCCTCTGAACTTTTTAAGTCATTAAGTAATTGCACATACACCTGATAATACACAGAAAAATCAAAATTCTTTAGAAATTAAACATGATGTAAGAACCATTCATAAAAAGTAATTATTTATTACCTGATTTTTTGTGATCTCAGATGGATACAGATTAATCCCTAGATTCACTAACACCTGCTTAATTTGGTGAGCAAACCACCCACAAAATTTCTCTGAACTTTAACAATCTTTTTTATAAAACAAATATGATAATACCTATTTCCCAGTGTCCATTTTTCAGCCCTAAGTGAAATCATGGACTTTCAATGTTTGCAAAGGAAACCTAGCAGAGAATGAGCTCTGCTCTCTTCATTCTCGTTCTTTCTATCTGTTAGAAACTAATCATTGTTCAAGAGACTATTAAAGAAAGATAAATATGCCGGGCGTGGTGGCACACATCTTTAATCCCAGCACTCGGGAGGCAGAGGTAGGAGTATCACCATGAGTTCACGGCCACCCTGAGACTACATAGTTAATTCCAGGTCAGCCTGGACCAGGGTGAGACCCTACCTCGAAAAAACCAAAAAAAAAGAAAGATAAATATGAAAATAGAGTAAAAATATTTGCCAAGGCTAAAAATATACAAAATAATATGTCTTATAAATTAAAAACAGAGAACATAGAAAGTAAATTGTATAATTAAAAGGAAGCATAGGGCTGGAGAGATGGCTTAGCAGTTAAGTCTCTTGCCTGCAAAGCCAAAGGATCCCAATTTGACTTTCCAGGACCCATGTAAGCCAGACACACTAGGGGGTGCATGTATCTAGAGTTCATTTGTAGTGGCTGGAGGTCCTGGCCTGGCATACCCATTCTCATTATCTCTCTCCCTCCCTCTCTCAGCCAAATAAATAAAATATTTTTTTTTTAAAAAAAGGAAATATAGCCAGGTGAGCTGGTACATGCCTTTAATCCTACTACTTAAGAGGCAGAGGTCAGAGGATCACCATGATTTCAAGGCCACCCTGACACTACATAGTGAATTCCAGGTCAGCCTGGCCTAGAGAGATACCCTACCTTGAAAAAAAAACATAAAAATAAAAAATAAAACATAAAAAAGGAAACATATTACCACGATGTCCTGACCAAATGAGAAAAAAATCAAACATAGAAGCTTAAAATAAAATCAGAAGCCCCAAGCTTTAAAAGTTAAAATATATGAAATAATTTACAAATGAAAGTAATATTTATTATAAATAACTTAAAACCTTTATTTGAATTTGGTGAAAAAATGGAATAACTAAAGAGGTATCATTTGTGCATAACATGTAGTAAGAAAATTAAGCATGCTCATACTTAACAAGTGCTTAGAGGTAGCAACAGGGTCATGCAATATAAATAAATGTACAACTTTAAGACAGTCTTCAATATAACTTTAATACATTGATAGAAAAATGCAGGGCATTACACAGAATCCTTAGTAGTAGTAGTATATAACTAATTTTCAAAAAGATAATGACAAGTCCTATATATATGTAGGCTACTAGAACAATTTATTAAGAGAATTTAAGTTGGAATAAATGTGTAAACATGCTGTGTTTGGGCCATCTCAATATTGTAATTATGTTAGCATTTTAGAATTATTTTAATGTGTAGTCAAAATCCCTAGTAATTGTTCTAAATTTGGCAGACATAATTGTGACAAATATTTTCCAAGATAACATGATCATCAAGGTCACAATGAGTCAGACATCCAGCCACATTTATAGTTGCAGTGAGTTGACATGTCCTTTCTCAAGGACAATTCATTAGGGAAGGTCAGGCACAGGGCTTTATACTTGTGACCTCTGAAACAGTACTTGTGGGATAAAATTCTGAAGAGGTCAATACTGTGCCAGAAATGGATTCACAATTTTAAATATAGCTTGTAATACACAATGACTGAAACTATAAAAATTATCTAATGAGTGTGTTAAAATATACAGTGAATATTACTTTTGGAGAATATTTTAAAATCATGGTTGCAAAAAATATTTAATGGAATTAGGAAGACTCAATATGTAATATAACATGGAAAAGTTAGAATACAATATTCTCAAGGGAAAACACCTTGAAATTTTTAAATCACTCTGAGCTATGTTTATAGGAAAATAATGAAAAATTATAAAAATGTACATCAAAATCAAGGTGAAGATTTTTTTACATTTTATTTTTGTATGTGTTAGTACAAAAATCATTTGTTACTTTTTTATAAGAAAACAACATAATTTAACATTTAAAATATGGTAGGTTATCAAAATGACAGGGAGGCATCTCATGAGAGTGGAAAGAAACAAAAGAAAATAGTTTTATATGATTTTGGAGCTCATGGCAAAATTAAAAATTTATGTATGCTATATATATATGTTGGAATGAATGTACACATTTGTACATATAAAGAACAATGATGAAAGTGGTATACTAAGAAATTTCTTATAGGATGACAATAGGAATATGCTATATGTAATATCTTACATATGTATAAGTATCATACTCTGGGTGCTGGATAGAACATTTGCCAATCAATAATCCTTTTGAGCTTTTTAAAGCTAATATGTGTGATACTCATTAATTTATTTTGATTAAGTAAGTCAAAAAAGTAAATATCCATGAGAAAATATGGAATATTTCATCCTCTCAATGAAGGCACTCAGCACTCCACACCAGCTCAAAGAAAGATTAAGACAATAAATGATCTTTGGAACTATCAAGGGAAATCAATATCAGGAAGATTTATAAATAATAAGCATTTTCACTTAACATAACTGTTTCAAAACTCTCAGTGCTTGAACCAAAGCAAACTGAAAGCTAGGACCTATCGCTCCTCATTCCATTAAGCTGATGACTATGGAGCTGCTGAGAAAATGAAATCTGAGGTAAATGAAGCAATTTTATTTTCACAGTCATACAATCACAAACATTTTAGTAAGCATTAAATAAGGAAATCTTACATTCCAAATCACATACATATGAAGGTATTGACCACTGTGCCAAGTGGAGTCTTTTGTGACACCAGCTCCTTTCTTGTGGTGTTTAGATGTTGTATGTTCAGGACCATCATTGGCAGCCTCTTTTATGAACAGTTGAAAATGTTTTATTTTTTTAACTTTTCTGATCAAACAAATTCATGTGTTTTAAAGCAATTTTCTCATTACTAGCATTGTAGATATTTTGGAAAGTGCTACATTTATGGAGGAACCCACACTACTACAGCTAAGTACAGAATACATATTCAGAATTTAAGAACCAATTCTATATAAATTGTCTAAAACCATAGAAAGGTTTGTCTGTCCGAATTTTGTCTTGGCACTGGCAGTGTTATTGTGGTCTATAGGCTGTGCCTAGCATATAATTAGGGGTGAATAAATGTTGAGCAATTGAAATAAAATGTTTTGGCTTATGTGTAGTATAAAACTCAAGGATAAGTCTATTGCTAAAGCAACCCCAGACCACTTACATAGTAATGGTCAGAGAAAATTGGAAAGCAATGATTGGGACATACTTTATTATGACCTTAATGATGAAAACTTTATTAATATTGTAAAGATTTTATGACAAACAATGTCTAGGAAATTTGATAAACAGTCTGTGACAGTAGCTTACTTCTATAATTTGATTTGCAAGTATAATAAATAAGTGATTTAAAAAATATTCTTCTTGACTATTTTAAAAATCCTTAAGATCTGTACTTGATTCTAGCAGTTTAGGAGATAACTTTTATTATGTAAATAATGTATAAAACATTCTAATTCAAAAAATTTTGAAATAGCTAAATCAAAAAGAATAAAACCATTAATTTTAACTTGAAAAGCACATGGACAAAGTCTGAAGCATTTCTCTTGGAATAGGTATACTACTGAGGCCATGTGACTGAGAATTTGTGTGTCCTTGTTGGACTTGGGCGCTCAAATAATTTCAAAATCAAACATTTCTAAACCAAAAAATAAATTTTAGTTTAATAAAAAAAAATTACTGTATTTTTGGGCTGGAGAGATGGCTTCATGGTTAAGGCATTTGCCTGCAAAGCCAAAGGAACCCAGTTCAATTCTCTAGGACCAGATGCACAAGGGGGTGTATCCATCTGAAGTTCGTTTGCAGTGGCTGGCCCATTCTCTCTCTCTCTCTCTCTCTCTCTCTCTCTCTCTCTCTCTCTCTCTCCATCTTTCTCTCTCTCAAATAAATAAATAAAATATATTTTTAAAAATTACTGTATTTTCAAATTATGGTGATTATCTTTACAATCTACATAATAAGATATATGGAAATTATAATAGCACATTCACAATTATTTATTTCAGATAAAGTTTTATTTTACTGTGAATTCCTTAGATGCCATTTCTGTCTTTTTTATTTTTTATTTTTAATTAGTTTTGTACTCAATGAACACAGTCAAGTTGGTACCATTGTCAGTGTCCTCCCTGTCCTCCCCCCTCCACAGAGGCCCTCCTTGTTGGGGTATATGGGTCATGCATTGTGGGGTTAGCCCTCAGTTATGGGTAGGAGGAAATGTCTCTGTGTATCATGACCCAGCATGTGGCTCTGACATTCTTTCCGCTCCCTCTTCCACAAATTTCCCCGAGCCATGTTGGGTTCATTTTAGGTCTGCTTCAGTGGTGAGGTCTTGGGAGCCTTTGTGTCGATGGATCTCTGGTTTGGTAGGAGTTGATATTCTCTGTGATCTCTTTCACCCTTGTGCTGGTACCAGGTCCACCAAGAAAACAGCACACTTGCTTGTTTTGCCAATTATTCTTCGTTTCAGCTGGGTCCCTTTTGAGGTATGATGGGGTGGTTCTCATCTTAGGATCTGCGTGTATTTAAAATGAGAAGCAGACGGTCTAACAGAAAGTAAAGTTAGCACCAGATAAATGGGATAACCATTATTTTCTTTTAAAGAGAATTTAGTAGGTGTAGGCCCTCTTGTAGCTCACAATGAATTGGTGGGCTTGATAATGGAGAACAGGCTCATTTTTGGATCTGGTTATGACTTGTTTGAAGCTCCAGCTATTTCTTTTAAAACATGAGATATTTTTATCCTTTAAATTTGCTTCTGGCGGTCTTAGGGAGGGAGATTTATCTATGAGAATACAGAAAAGGAATAGGTGAAAGGGATACTATTTTTCATCAATTAGTGAGCAATTATCTGATATTCAGCACATCAAGTTTTACTTCCTCAATTCAAGCATTATTAAGATATATTTCTTGGGTTGTTACACTTAGGAATCAGGAATCTGTGGCGCACTTTATATCAGCGTCTTCTCTTGGGGTCAGTATCCTTGCTGCTCTGGGGCAGGTAGACCGGCTGCTCATCTCTCTCAAGGAAGTTACACCTCAGTGCAGCTTGTCTTTGTCGCCTACTCTACCTGTACTTACTTAAGCCCATAGTCAAGTTGGGGCTACTCAACCTTATCAATGCAGGAAAACTGCAAATGTGCAATCCCCAATGTGGAATTATTCAAGCATCTGAATTAACACCTACCTTCATGATATAAGTAAAAGTTTGATAATTAACAATGAAAGTATACATGTAGAAAACATACCTAAGCTCTATGAGTAAATAATTTTAAGCACTTTGGCAGCATTTATTCATATGTCAGTAAATGTACTGTTAATATGCAATTATTTATACTATTATTAAATTTTATTTATTTATTTATTTGATATATAGACAAAAATAAAAAGGCATATAAAATAGATAAAATGAGCATGCCAGGGCCTAGGCCACTGCAAATAAACACCAGATGCATGTCCCACCTAGTGCATCTGGCTTACATGGGTACTGGGGAATCGAACCTGGGTCCTTAGGCTTCACAGGCAAATGCCTTAACTGCTAAGCCATCTCTGCAGTCCCTAACTTTTATTTCTTAAAATTGACATTTGAAATATGTGTGTCAAAGATAGTTGTCTGTTCTGGGGCTAAAATTTACATCAAATTGTTAGCAAACAACTCTTTATAAACAACAAACCATGGGGTCATTGCTACTTTGATAATGGGAGTTTCTGGTTTTTAGGCTTGTCCTTACTAAAGGTAGCATCTCTAGTATTCACTTTAAAGAAAAAAAAAAACTAGTCTGGACTCAGATAATCAAGCTACAGAGGCAAAGGAACAGTTTTCTTCTTTTTCTCTTGAATCTTTGATTTTATTATATACTCAAGGGAAAAAAAATAGAAGAGAAAGGTTTTCAAAGATCACACCTGAATCTGCAACCAGATACTATGAAAGAGGCTATTCCTTGCATTTGTACCGTTTGAAAGTTGTGTTCACACAGAGTTTAATGCTTCAGAAAATATCCAAAACCAAGCAAAAGTGAATATTTAAAGTAAAAACTTAAGTGAAATAAATTGTTCAAGAACTTATCTTCACTTTCCTTTATTACTTCTATTTATTGAAAGAGAGAGAGAGATACTGACACACACACAGAGATAGAGAGAGAGAGAGAGAGAGAGAGAGAGAGGAGAAACAGCAGTTGCACCAGGGCCTCCTGCCACTACAAACAAACTTCAGACACTTGCACTGCTTTTTGCATCTGGTCCTATGTGGCTACCGAGGAATTGACCCCAGGCTGGCTGTCAGACTTTGGAAGCAAGTGCCTTTAATTGCTCAGGCATCTCTCCAGCTGGTTCTCTCCACTTTCCACTTGACTATTTAGATTAAGCACACATGTGCTCATATCTAGTGATATTTCCTGGCAGCCATGAGCTTTCCTTAGTATCTTTGCTTTCCTTGGTTTTAAGCCTTCAAATTTGGATGCCTGGTGACTCCACATTTCACCCAAATACTTAAATGTATGATTGCATTGGGGAGTGATAACATTTTATCTCCTTGTCAGCATAGAGAAAAGGAAACAAAATGAAATAATATCAGTGATCCTTTTCTAAGACCAGATCTGTCTTATTAATATGAAAAACATAATCACACATGGACATCTACCTCCATGTCAGAAAACATGAAAGAAGTAAGTGTGATCCCAGAAGTGACTGGCAGCTGAGAAAGCTGACTCCTGACTATAATCCTGGCTCTCATTATTTCACAAAAATGAAATATTTCTATCTGGAAACATGAGAATAGGGCCTTAGAAGTGGCCAGTGTGCTATTAATGAGAAAGAATATTTTATATGACAAACCAGAGTATTTTGGTTATCTTATGTTTATAGTACACATCTAAATGAAAACAGTAGTGGAGTTATTTGATAAATTTACACAGGGAAAATTATAACATTTTGAGTTTTCACATTTCACTAAGTCATGAAGGGTGGCCAAGAAAGAACAGTTCATTGCTCTTCACTCAACAACATCGATAAGAAACAGAAAGAAAACTATTATATGATATAATGCGACAAATTACATAGAATTTACTATATAATGAAAATATCTCGTTAACTGACCTGCAGAAATAAATTTCATTTAATAATAAATGTTAATACATGCATTCAATAAGAGTGAATGAGTACAACCTGAAAAAACTATGATTTATAATGTGGCTGGTATATCTGAAGCAATTTAGAATTTTAGTGGCCTTAAAATATTCTCAACATGCCAGGCATTGTAGAGCTCACCTTTAATCCCAGCACTTGGGAGGCAGAGGTAGGAGGATCACCATGAGTTCGAGGCCACCCTGAGACTATATAGTGAATTTCAGGTCAGCCTGGGCTAGAGCGAGACCCTACCTCAGAAAGCCAAAGAAAAAAAAATATATTCTCAACAGTATATGGCCAGTTTCTTTTCAGGTCAAACATTTATGGAAATTATGCTTTAACTTGCACATGCTAGATATCGGACAGGAAATGTCGAATCAGAGTGAAGCAGCTATTCCCTTAATATGTTAGCAGAGTGATGAGGCCAGGCGTGTCCTAGAAAAGGCTAAGAAAGCTAAGCACAATTTCAGCAAATTAGAGCAAATTTGTAATGCTCATGCCGAAAAGAAAGCTATTATTTCGCAAAATATCTTAAAGTGAATCCTTTTCCAAAGTTTAGCTACTTTTGGCATCACAAAACAAACAACAACAACAGAAAAAAAAATTGCTCAATACCGGAAAGATTTTGTGTCAAATTAAGTGCTAGTGTGTATCTGGAGAATAGTTGGTCTTATCTTTCCCGTTCCAGAGTCTCTCTTCAAAAGTCCCATGAGTGCATGCTTTGTCTAGGGACAGTGCGTGGATCAGAACAGATGGCATGGGTTTGCTTTGCACGCTGTCTATTCTTAGAGGCTCACGTGGACTGAGCCACTTTAGCATTTCTGAACCTTGTCACCCAGGTTGACTATGGAAACATTCTCCAGAGCGTCCACTAACCTCTGGGTCTCAAGTCATTAGGTTACTGGGAAAAGATACAATGTCACATAAACAACGCACTACCAGAAGGGCAAATCAGGGACAGCACTTCCCTAATCTAACAGAAAAGCAGAAGTGTGGCTCTTTTACTCAGTCATTCTCAAGCCCCAAGTATTTATTCTACAGTGACTTTTTGAGTGGCAGAGGATTCTGCCACAAGTTATATTATTGTATCTAAAAAGCCAAACATGGTTTAGCTGAAATATTGAAAGAAAAAAAAAATGAACAAGAGAACAAGTGAATTCCCTATCCATTCTGTGTTTTTTAGCCATTCTCCAACTCTGAAAGAAATGTTTTTCCCCTTGTCATGTTTTTGTTTTTCATCAGTAAACTTACTTAATACGTCATTAAGAGTTAGAAATTCATTGGATAATGAAAAAAATGCAACAGTACAATTTAATTCCTCCTCTCAGTTTTGAAGCTCCTTCAATGTTTCCAGTTCTTGATCACACTAACACTTTCTCAGTTATGAGTGGTAGAAAAAGATGAGAAATAATTTACTCTAAAAGTTATTAGCTTAGGACCATCTTCCTCCATTAGACTCCCTAGCTTGGAGCAACCTGTTGCACTGGGATTTCCTACATTCCCTAAGGTTTTATGCACACACCTAAACTTTATTATGCACACACCTAAAGTTTATTATGCTCACACCTAAGGTTTATTATGCACACACCTAAAGTTTATTATGCTCACACCTAAGGTTTATTATGCACACACCTAGGATTTATTATGCACACACCTAAGGTTTATTATGCACACACCTAAAGTTTATTATGCTCACATCTAGGATTTATTATACACACACCTAGGGTTTATTATGCACACACCTAGGGTTTATTATGCACACGCCTTAAGTTTATTATGCTTGCACCTAGGGTTTATTATGCACACACTTTGAGTTTATTATGCACACACCTAAGGTTTATTATGCCCACACCTAGGGTTCATTATGCACACACCTAAGGCTTATTATGCACACACCTAGGGTTTATTATGCACACACTTTAAGTTTATTATGCTTACACCTAGGGTTTATTATGCACACACCTAAGGTTTATTATGCACACACCTAAGGCTTATTATGCACATACCTAGGGTTTATTATGCACACACCTAGGGTTTATTATGCACACACCTAAGGTTTATTATGCTCACACCTAGGGTTTATTATACACACACCTAGGGTTTATTTTGTACAGACCTAAGGATTATTACACACACACCAAAGGATTATTACACACAGATCTGTGGTTTCAGCACACACTTACAGTTTATTAGGTACACATCTAGAGCTTATCATACATGTGTCTAAGGTTTATTATGCACACAACTAAGGTTTTATGCTAACATACCAGTAACACTAGGCATATAATTTTAGGTAGCTGGGTAGGATAACCACATGAGGATAGGAGGTGGTACACATGGAGTTGCTTAAGAGAAAAAGTGTTTGGATTTATTACTTGCAGAGTTCCCAGCCATGGCCTTATTTGAAAACAGACACCACCAGCTTCCTGGAAGTGAACTATTTTGTGTGTATTGTTTGCAGTGCATGCCAAGACATTCATGAGCACCAGAGCCAAGCTGGCAAGCAATTACATTTCGATATCTGTGTGTGTGTGTGTATGTTTAAAACAGCGTAATAAGGAGCATTGGAAACCTTCAAGATGAGCGAATATCTTATAACTTCTTCCGCAGGTGCGAGGATAGCTACAAGCCATGGACTTTCTGTCCTGCTTCTTGTTTGTGGCTTTGTGAAGGGTGCTTTGCTTTAGTCTAAAGTGCTGACTTTTTTCCAATATCACTTTCTCTTCTTAAAGCAAAGATCAAATCGCCTGTAAAATCTACGGAGCGGACAGCAAAGTTGACCCTAAACTCCAAGCACCATCCTACACCCCTGTACTCTAGTTACCTCCACAAGGAGCATCAGCTTGCGGAAGCATAGACGAAGAGGCATTTGCACGCTTTGTTGATAACGTTTTCTTTGCGATATCACTCATCTTTGGTTTCAAGAGAAATAGTGTGAAGCACTATGACATTTTCTAATAACAAGATCTATTTTTTTCTTTTCTTTTGGAAAATAAAATTACCATCTCACTGACTGCTCAGGGGTTGGTCTGAAAGTCATCCACATAGTAAATATTTACCATGGACACCACAGATTTCTTACCAAGAGACCCATTGTCTGCAAGAAGCTAACAGATCAAAAGTCTTCAGAATATCAACTATCTTCAGTGAACACTCCCATTTGGGGGAAGGAACAAAATGAAGAACACTGCGTGGCAACAAAGAATGACATTATTTTAAATAAGAAATAGTCAAAGAAAGCATTTTTGTAACTTCTCCTTTCCTTGGATTTTTCCTATTTCTCCTTGATTTCAACTTTTGTTTAGTAGTGACAAGTGCTAGTTATGGCCAATCCTTGTCAATCCTGGGAGGATTAGATAAATATATTTTGAGCCTGCTATAGTTCAATGTATTTCAATTCATTTTGCAATTCTTGTATATGCAAACCTGACAAATTCTGTAAATTGCTTACAGTGTGATATAGCTTCAAACTAGATATACTATTATCCTCATGCAAGCTTTTTCATTCTATATATAAATATATACATATGAGCATCTATTTGTTAGGCCACCAACCAATTTCTTTTGACAAAGCATTTACTTTCATTTGTAATTCATGTATGTAAATTTTGCAGTGTGATGTTTAATTTCCACAGACCTACAGCTGCAAATGGTCTCTGTTGTTGTCTGCTTCATTCTGGAAACAAAATCAAAGTTTTATCTGTCTCTGCTAAATGAATTAATTTTGTGTATATGCTATGTTGGAATTTGAGGTGTTCTTTGGTACTTGGTCATGACGTTTGTGGATCTCGATGATAAAGAATGCGTACTCTTGCATTCACTTCTGTCCCCTCGTTATCACTATTCGATGACAGTTTTGACAGCTGTCCCGTGTTATCACTATTCGATGACAGTTTTGACAGCTGTCCCCATTTATCACTCTTATATGATAGTTGCTTTCACAGCTGTCCCCACATTTTCACTATTCTATGATAGTTGCTTTCACAGCTGTCCCCACATTTTCACTATTCTATGATAGTTGCTTTCACAGCTGTCCCCACGTTTTCACTATTCTATGATAGCTGTTTTAGCAGCTGTCCCCATGTTATCACTATTCTATGATAGCTGTTTTAGCAGCTGTCCCCACGTTATCACTCTTTTATGATAGTTCCTTCTAGAAAGTCTGCCTGAGAGGTGAAATGGAGAAAGTGAGGCAGATACGTGGGCTCCCTGAATTCATGGAAAAGCCCTTTTGCTGGGTGAAGTCATGCTGATTCCTTTGGTATTTATAAGTTTTAGTAGCTTTTTGCTTTGTTGCTTTTTTTTACCGATAACTATATTTTAATGTATCCTAATTAAAAATTAAAATGTGGTTGTTGGCTAAATATAATATGCAAATGATGACTGCAAATTCCTGGTTGCAATTATATCAGTTCAATCTTCACTACTTAAGTGAGTTGTGCTTTTGAGCATTCTATCTTTATTTTTGACCTCATAATATGGTAATTAGAATCTATTTTTCTGGTAAAGAAAGATAAAATTATTAATGTGTTCCACATAAAATATGGAATGTATATGGTTAGAGAAAGAAAAGACATTCAGTTTTCCTTTCGGAGAGACTCTTATTTTCTTTCATTGCAAAACCACAGCATCCTATCTGGAGGCACCGTCTACCCCCAGCCTAACGTCCTAACCTGACTCTTGAAGGGCACTGGCTCTGCCATTTAGTTCTAAGCAGCGCACATATTTTCATAAGTATTGACATTATCCTTTAACAAATGATTCATGATAAATCTTTCCTTAATGATTTTCTTGTTTATTTGTTTTATTGTTTCAGGCTAATGAGAAAAAAAATAAAGGTTTGGTTGTGCTATTTTATTAACCTACAAATGTATTTTCTTTCAAAGTGGTAAATAGGATCTGCTAAGTCTGTTTAAGCTTTAAGAATTCCATACATTGAAGCACCTGTTAGCAGAGTGTCTCACAAACAGTCAAGCTGGGGAAACCCCTGTGCCACATACTGTGCTCAGCTGCGACTAAAGGACAGATGCTTGTTTGGGAAGAATGCTGACTAGGCTCATGTATCAGCATCCAAAATAATGAAGACCTGTTTGTCACTGTGTTACCAATAGTGCAACTCACCCTCACTTTGAGAAAGAACATGGCACAACCTCTGTTTGCTCCAAACTCAAAAAACTGGTATAGAATCTTAAATATTAGAACAGAAAATATAGGGCATCAATGAGACCTTCTAGTAGTTTTCACATTACATTATGTCCTTTTGGTACTATAACTTTTAATGTAGTCATGACTATGGAAGTGAATAAAAATGCAACAGTAATTGATCAGGCTTTCTCAACTTTGATTCCAAATTTTTGTAAGATTTTTCAAAGGGTAGAATTCTCAAGTGCTAAAGTTGCTTATTTCAAGTCAGATCCTTTGTTCTTTCTTAAAGATATATAGACTACTTACAAATAAAACAATGTAAATGAAACCACTTGAGGGCAAAATCAGATATAAAATCATTTAAAACTTGCTGGGGGGAAGGAACCTGGTCAAGTAACAGTCAGCCCTCCACATCCTTTAACAATGCAGTATAGCAACTATTTATGTAGTATCTATATTGTGTTATCTAGAGATAATTTAGTACAAAGGAGGATGTGTATATTATGGACAAATACTGTATCATTTTATATAAAAGGCCCACACATCCACATAGATTGCTAGCCAATAGAGTTTGTAGAGCCAGGGTGCAGATACTGAGAAATGGCTATATATGCATAGTTTTGCATATGCATACTTGTTTATGGAGATGATCCTTAACATTCATTAATTCTGAAATATAGCCTAAGATGAATAGATGAATGATTCTGAGAACTTAAAAAAATAAGATTACTATGTGCTTGGAATGGTTTGCCTTAAAGTTCTCAGAAGCAAAACATGTGCAGGTAAATATATTTGTATACACACATATATATGTATTTGGCAAAGAACACATATATTTTTAAGTCTAGAAAAAGTTAATTTAAATTTGTGATGCATGGCATGGAATAATAGATGTAGGGTAATGTTCATTAAATTTTTAGAACAGACGTTAATGAAGCCAGACATTATGGCCTACACTCAGAAGGCTGGTGTAGGAGAATCATGATTTCGAGGACATCCTGTCTTCATAGTGAGACTCTTTCCCAATTAAAATGAGACTAAAAGTAGATGCTAATTTATGTGTGCAAAGACTACACAGATAATAATTAAGTCAGTGGTCCTGGTACTGATGCTTTACAGAAAGCAAAATATTAAATAAGTTAGTGTTAATTTGTATAAGAAAAAAATATTGCAAGAAGTGAATGCAACTGTGATAGAAACTGCTGGTTTTAACTCAGAATTAAGACTATAAAGCTACAAAGCATGACTGCTCATATTTTAAGTATTGAGAGCAGATAATTTTATTTTAAACTGTTCATTAATTAAGGAAATACTCCTTCGTTAAGAAAGTATGAGAAATTAAGCCCTTCAGACATGAAAGTGACAAGTCCTGTGCCATATTTAGGAAAAGACACCAGAAAATATTCAAAAGCTACATATAAATAAATGGCTCTTGTTAAAGTTTGGAAGGACCCAGTAGGAGGTTATAGTGGGATGTGACTGGAAAGTAAGAGCGGGCAGTTCTGGAAAGGCAATTATGCAAATACGGGATGATAAGAAGCCAAGCAGGAGAGGATTACTGAGAAGCAAAGTCCATCGTTTGAGACCCAGGCAGCAGATGAACACACAGGAGGGACTGATGTCCCAGTAAAGGATTAGACACAGGAGCTCAGAGGTCTGCACCAAGGAGAGCACATGGGGCAGAGTAAGACCTGCAAAGTTCTCGCTTTGAGATTTTATTCTGGAATCAGTCAGCCTCTTCAGTACTCTTGCACACAGGTTAAAGAGTCAGCAGGACTCTCTTGAGAACAACACCGAGTCTTCCAGACGGGTTTTGTCCTGATTCTGCAGGGGTGCAGTAGTCACAAGAGATCAGCACAGCATCTTAATGCTAATTTACAATTGACAATTTGGAGGAGGAAACGGAGAGGTTGAAAGGATTATTAGGTCTGGTTTTGAGTGAGGTAATGAGTAGTTACAATTGCAAAGGTGATTTGGATTTTCAAAGCATAAATATAGTTGCCCCTCCCTAGCCTGTGGTTTTCCTTCCCCTGCTTTAATTTACCTACAGTCAACCACAGCCTAAAAGAATTCAATGGAAAACTAGAGAAACTCATAAATTTTAAAGCATATGTTGTCCTTAGTCGTATGACAAGTCCGTCATCAGAGCCATCCTTTTGTTGAGGGTATCTCTCCCTGCTGATTATCCTACCTGCCCTTCACTTAGTAGTGATTGGTTTAGTACATGGACTTTAGCAAAAATCTCAGTCCTTGTATTTTCACCTCCACAAGTGTAGCGATGCTAGCAATGCAGTTGTCCCCTCCCTTGAAGTAGAAGGGCAGAAGTTCTCACCTTCATCTCGATGTGTACGTATGTTCAGTTCCTAGAATGCATAGTGTTATCTGTGGCTTTAGGCACCGCTTGGGACATAGGAACACATCCCTCTCTCCAGGAATAGGAAAGTGCCTTACGCAAAGTGAAAAGGAAGGGAGTTTTAAAAAATTGTTGGAAAGAGCTATAATTGAAAAAGCCGAGAGAAGGAGAACATATTCTATTATACATACACACACACACATACAAAGGTTATTTAAAAAAAAAAATCAAAAACTAAGACCTTGTAGTTGTCCAGAGTACAAATCCCAGAAGACAATGGAGTAAAGCGTAAACTGTCTTCTAGAATATCCAGGTGTGGTGCACATGCGAATCCTAGCACTTGTGAAGTGAAGGCAAGAAAGTTGCAAGCTTAAGAGCCTAGTTTTCAACTAAATATTGAGACCTTCTCTCAACCAGACCAAAAAAAAAGAAAAAAGAAAAAGAAACAAAGGGTTCAGTGTTTTCAGAGGAAAATTATATATTTTTCATTATATTCAATATATTTTGTCATATTTTCATTGTTAAAGAAATAAAATTGTTCTGAAGTAGACAAGATTCAATGAAGAACAGCCTGTATTGGACTCTCAGAATCTATTCTAGTCTGTACACCCCGCATGAGAAAGTTGTCAATATGAGATTATAAGTAAGCAAGTATGATATCTAAACTATTTACCGTATTCAATTTGAAATTGTGTTCAATTCTAAAGACCAATGGAGCATTTTATTGTATTTATCTGTATATGAAAAGAAAAACTTCACAAATCAATACCCTTATTTTGTTCATGCATTTTAATATTTCTACTTTTGTTCTTTTTTCTGTTTTGTTCATGATTGTCATAAAACATTAAATTGACTTTACAACCTAGACTCTGAAAAAAAAATCACAGGTATATTGTATTCCAAAGTATAGCACAGTCACAAATATAATTAAATGAAGATATATAATATGAACCAATAATTAATAATTGAATTCTAAAATCTTTTGAAAACTAGAAAGTAAAATTTGAACCAAAGGGGGAAAATGTTCTCTTTGTACAATTTTACATTCTGCCGAAGTGATTGTGACCAGAACGGGGACTGGGGAAACAGTGGGATTGTTTTCCATGTCTGGGGTCTGTGTGTTTCACTTAGGATCTACTCTTTCTGAACCCTCTTCCTCTTTTTTTCCCCAATCCTCAGCTAAATCTTTTGAAGCAGCAGAATTTTCCCCTTCAGATCTTTTAGACATACACTGTAGAGTACCAAGGCAGCTTGTAAGCCTGATGCCAAACTGTCCCTGGCACTTGCAGAACAGCCACATGGAGGTCAAAGGTTACCCCTTTCTTAACACAGTCTGAATGGTGGGTTTACTGTAGTGTCTAAACAAAGGAAGCACAAGGATGCCTTTCTTGAATTCTTGCTGAGTTTTCATGACCTAATTAAAAAAAAAAAAATCCTCCATTTTCTGAGGGCAGAGTTTCAAGGCACCATGATAAAGTCACAACCCATCCAAACACACCACTGGTGTCATTTCATAAGCCTAGAATACTTCAAGGAAAGGAAAACTGGTTCCAACAATATCTCATGGCCATTAGGGGGAAATTTCTATCTCTCTCAAAATGGAAATTTCTTGGCAAAAAAATCAAAGAAAGATAAATTCCCACATCGTATGTGTTTCTAGATAATGGCTGTGAACTGATACTTCATTCTGTGTACCCTGGGGTACCCCATCCAAAGTCTTGGGGGACTAATAGAATATAGGAATTATTACAGACCCACTTAGACCAGTGTGACCACCTAACATTATGCTGCTAGGAAAACTGACAATATAGTACAAGAGAAAGGACGTTGGAGGCTACTGCAAATCAAAACCATACATTACAACTCAGCTATGGAATCAATGCAAGACAAATCAAGCAAAGCATACTACATCACATGGAATAAGTATATATTATATGCAGTCAGCTCCATGTTGCTGGGAGGAACTGCCAAACAAACACAGTTTATGGGAGGAAGGGATTTGTTTCAAACTTAGAGGTCCATGGGAAGTTCAATCAATTCTGGAAAAATTGTCTCTCTTTCACAGATGCAAACAAAGAAAAACAACCAAAAAGCCAGCAAACACCAAGAAGCAGCAAGCACTTACCACCAAGGCTCAAGCACCTCTCCCTCCCCCAGGGACCTTACCCCAGCCACAGTGGCCGGAGAGCCAAGTTACAAGTTTAATTCTAATAAAACAACTGAGCCAATGGGGCCATCCATTTTCAAGCTGCCACATCATGGCTTATTCCAGAAATGCAAAGTTTCACAACCTGTTAAGTTTTAATCATATTAGACGAGATTAGAGCACAATAGACACAAGAGGAGAATTTGATTCCAGTGAACTTGTTTTGCAAGTTCACATCATCCATCAACAGATGCAGAAGAGGTAGGAAGACAGAAAGTGCTATCAAACTAGATAACAAGATAGAGAGATGGCTCTGCAGCTTAAGAGCCCTTTCTATGCAAGCATCAAAGAGGGAGGCCTAAGTGATGGCTGGAGTTCAATTCCCAGGACCTACCAAAGCAGCTGGGCACCAAAACAGTCCTATGGGGAGCAGAGACCCAAGAGTCCTGGAGCTCATGAGAAGCCAGCAACCCCCAGAATCAGACTCCAGCTCCAATAAGAGTAGATGAGAGGAGCCGGGCGTGGTGGTGCAGGCCTTTAATCCCAGCACTCAGGAGGCAGAGGTAGGAGGATCACTGAGAGTTTGAGGCCACCCTGAGACTACAGAGTGAATTTCAGGTCAGCCTGAGCCAGAGTGAGACCCTACCTTGAAAAACAACAACAACAAAAAAAAAAAAGAGTAGATGAGAGGGGTGATGCCATGGTCCCCAAGATGCTTCACTTAGGTCACACCACAGGAGCTCCACAACCACGTGTGCAAGTACACATGCCACACACACCACACCAAACAACATAACACAAGGACACAGGCCGCATACTCATCACACCAAAAAAAGCATAACAAACAAGGAAAAAATTGGCTAGCTGTTCTTGAAATCAAGTGAGATTTAACCTCACTATTAACTGCAAAGAGTTGAACAGCCATGTGTGAGTCTTTTCCCTTTGGCTAAGGAGAAACTGAACTATTTATATAACAATTTCTGTCACCCTTGTTGAGAATCACTGGCTTTGGAGGTTAGCTCCAAGATTCTGCAAGCTTGCCCACACATCAGCCAAACCGCCCTCGGCAGCTCTGAGGGCGATCCAGAAAGGACCTGCAAGCACGGGCTTGACCTGGCTGCCCTGGCCAACGAGGAACCGTGTCCTCCACAGCACAGGAAAGGAAAGCACCTGTGTATCTCAGGGGGTTAAACGAAAGCATCTGCTAATCTGTTTTGGTGAGGAAACTTCTCCCTTGTAACCAAACATGAGGAACAAGGCAGACAATGATGCTCAAATCCCATATCTATGGAAAACATTTAATTCTCCAAAATTGGGAAGATCATAAATGAACCTAGTAGGAAAACATATAAAAACCTGGTTTGTTCCCAAAAGAGGAGACTGGAAAGTGAAGAATGAACAAAACCATGGTTCTTTACAACATTAGGGATGAATCTTAAGCTCATATTGATTAATTAAAATAATAAAGAAATATATATATATATATATACACACACACACACACACATAGTAGATTTCCTTCTTTAAAATAAATTAACAAATTGAATCAATGCCCTGAAGCATGTGAGGAAATCTTTCCCCAAGGAGAACTGTGTGGCACCATATCCTCTACCACTAAAAACAAGACGCATATATAATGGTTCTGACTAGATTCTGGTAGTCAAGTGAGATGTCTTGTTCCTTTTCTGTTGGCCTGGAAACTTGCAAAATTTTATTATAACCAGAGGATAGGAAGACTGTTACCTAGGGCTATGCATGATCAAACTCATTCATTCTCGTCATCAGCCTAACCTGAAGGGCCTTGGGCCTCTCTTTTCCATGAGCTTGTCGATAAATCTCGGTAGCAGAAGCACTGTAAAGATTACTCAGTCCTGTAGCACAGCCATGTGCTCTGTGGCAAATGACTGACCTGATTTAATAGAAGTCCCATCACTGCCCTTTGCTAGAAAGTAAATGAAGACCAGACACCAGGAGTCATGCAGCTTAATGGGACCATGAGTGACGCATCAACTCAAGTGTTCCTCGGTAGTTGCCTGTGGAGTGGCAGCAAGGCAGTGACTGAGATGACTGTAAAGGACCAAGTCATCACCACAAAGCAACCACAGCCTGGGATCCCTGCTCCTTCTGTACTGCCTCTCCTCTGTACCACCGCCTCACCCACTGAGGACCTTGCAACCAGAACATTCCCTTAAGGTCATGTAGAAGACATATGCAATGGGACACAACACTAAATCACACTGGTCTGCGTGCTGTTGTGTGTGTGGGAAAACAGTCATGACAACACTCCAAATGCGTGGGAGAAAAGGGATCTCTAAGTAATCTCAAAATAATGGGTTCACTAGTAAAGGGGAACCAAGAAAAGTAAAAATCACTGGGAAGAAAGGAAATCACAGTACAGCACTTAAATTATATATAAATTAAAAGTAAACATTCAAAATCTAACATGAACTACAGCAAGTCCTCCCTCATACACAACATTTCAAATCTTACCCTGAATATTTAAAAAGTTTCTTAATTATGAAAATAAATATGGCTCAGTGATCTAAATATTGGGGAAATACACTTTTTTGTAAGAAAAGAGTAACATGAAAATTTTCAGCCTCACTAAAAATAAGCGGATTACAACAGCCTATTGTGGGCTAAACATGCGTGTTTTCCCATATTCCTGACTTGAAATCCTTGCTTCAATGTGCGGTCACAAATGGGGAGAGCCCATGCATGGGATTAGTGAGCTTCTACACAAGGCACAAGAGAGGGCATTCTCCCACTTCTACCCTCCTTGTAAGGATAGAAAAGAGAAAGCAATGTTTGAATCAAGAAGGGCTCAGTGAGTCTGCCATCACCTTGGTAATGGAAGCCCCACCTCCAAAATTGAGAAATAAATGTTATAGCTAAGATCACCCAGCCAGGCGGTCTTAGCTGCCCAAATGGACCAAAGAAAGATTTCTTTGTATAAATAAATTTGAATTCCAGAATAATAGGTATGCTTAAGTATTTTAGTCTTAAATTTAAAAATGTATTGATTGTGGCTGGGGAGATTGCTCATTGGGTATAACTGTTACTATGCAAGCCTAATAACTTGAGCTCAGATTTTGAGAACCCTCATTAAGGCATGCAAAGAACATTTCCCAGTGTGTCCATGGTGAGAAGTGAAGCTGAATCAGGAGAATTCCAAAACTCACAGGCCAGCCAGCCTGATAAGTGAAGTAACAAACCACAAGAAACCCTGCTGCAAACTCAGATGGTAGGTGAAGACCAACATCCGAGGTGTTTCTCCGACCTCCACTTGGGCCCTGTGGCTTGCAGGTGTCTGCATTCACATATATGAGAACATATCTCACACACACACACACATTTAAACACTTACAGTTTAACCCATGAAGGATTAAAAGTACCATGTGAATGAAACAGAAGATAAAAAGAAATAATAAAACTAAAAATAATGAGCCATATAATTGAAAGTTTCAAAGAGTCAATGAAGACAAATTCCACTGAACAATAAGTAAAATGAAGAGACAACTCTCTGCAACAGGCTCAAGAGCAGATGAAAAGAAAGATGCATCTAAGCCAACAAACCATACAAAGAAGTTAATTTCATGTCATGATCATCCACAGGGTTACACAGTGCTCAAAACAACAGACTTTGTACCAATTGGTGATCTTGTGTGGTTCAGACACATCTGCCTGAGACTGTGAGTATGTTACTTTTGAGGATGAGATCAGATAAGATTGTAGTCTGGCTAAAAGTAATGGCCAACTTTATGCATAACAAATAGAGTTTCATAAAATTCAAAATTACCTAGAACACACACATACAAAGAAATTCTCAGTTTGTAATTGCAAGACATGTTCTCAGAATAATATGAAAAATCAAATGCAAGTAAATCCAATAAGATTGGCCATTCCCTCAATGGATGTCCCTAATCAAAACATAAAAAGAGACATTAGGATCAGAAATAAGCTATGCAACCCTGACCAAGCAAATGGCAGAACTTGCAGAAAAGCAACAAAGGGCCAATACACATATGAATGCTGTCATCATTAGACTAGACCTAATAGATAAGAACCTGGAAGGGTCCAAAGACAGTTAAATGATCTGAAGGAGAGTGAGAAAAAAAGAAGGCCTCAGTAACCAGCTGGCTAAGCTCAATGAAGACATAAAGAAATACAAGGATGAATTCCTAAAAGCATCAAGAAAATAAGAAAATGACATGAAAAGGAAACTTGACAGAGGGATGGAAACTATACATAGAAAAGTAGTAAAAAATGCAAACCAAATTGAACAGGACATGGTCTCAATATGATAAAACTTACACTAACACTTTACAGTTAACACTTAACCACTAAAACTCTTTCATTAAGCTTAGAAACATAACTAGGAGTTCTTCTATTGCTCGGTTTAATAATTATCACCATTAAGCCAGTGCAGTTGACAAAAACAAGAAAAACTCCAGAAAGAATAAAATTAACATAATTATGTGACATACTTAAAAACTGAAAGAAAAAACACAAGAAGAACAAACATAGTTTAGGACTAGTAATTGCCTATGTAGTGAAAGATAAAATATTAATACATAAAATAACACTTTCCTATATATTATAAAATCATGATGGAAATGAAAATATGTTCACACAGACAACTTAAACAAGAATGACAATGTCAAGAATAGGCCATACCTTAATGAAGGAAATATGTATATATACATAAATGTCTACATAGGACACAAAAAAATAGTAATAGTCACTGAAAACTCATGTGACCTGTGTTCTGGAAAGAGTCTTCATTGAGATAATGGTCCTTAAAGTCACACATTGCATAACATATCCTTGACAGTTGGGGTAAGAAAGGAGCAGAAGTAGATATTTTGCCAAATTAAACTTGATCTTGGAGAAAAGCAAAGGATAATATCAAAATGAAAAAAATAATGAAGGAACAAGCAGCTAACCTTCCATTTAATGAAAGTATAATAATTAGAACAATGTGACACTAAACCAAAAAATGCAAGAGAAATCAGTAAGTACAAAGCAATTAATTTGCATAATTAATTACACACAATGGAGATGATGCCCTGGAAAACCAAGAGCAGGATCACCCTGCCTGCTGTTGCTCTTGGATTTTTTCAAAGGCAGCTGCTTTGTCCTTGCTCGCCATGTAGAACCAAACATCCTACAAAAGTCATGGAATTAAATGCGAAAGTTAGATGAAACGCTTGTGAGAAAGGCTTCCAAACATGAAGCTTTAGGTATAAGCATTTATGTAAAAGAGTCAATAGATAACCACATAGAAATGTAAAATTTATGGTGGTAAGTTAAGGCTGTTGATAATAACAAGAAAGCATTAACATATAGAATGGGTAGAGGAAATCTTAAGCATTTAATTTAAAGAGACCAAAATATGAAAATACTAAAAGTACACCTGGAAAACTGGCAAAAGACACAAATATCTATTAGTCAAAACATATGTAAAATAGGAATTAAACCATAAAACAAATGAAAAAGAGGAAATGAGAATTAAAAGATGCTGTCATGAATCACTGGAAACACTCTCCAAGACATGCCTGTAAAGAAGTAGACTTTCCTCGCTTCCTTTCCCACGTCAATACTACTTTGCCGCATGTTTCGTGGGTGATGCCTGGTACTTAATATTGTGATGAAAACACCTAGTACGCTGAATTTATTTTGCCACATGCTTTGTGGGTGATACCCAGTACTTAATATTGTGATGAAAACACCTAGTACATGAATTTTATCTCTGGGTTGTTCACCCGATTTCCCACTGAATTTTTTAGGATTATCATTTTCATTCCTTACAGTTAAAAGTTTTTATGAAGGTATTTCTCCCTTACTTGATTGATCTGTTCAATCTTTGTCTAATTTTTATCCTTCTGCCATTTTCTGTGGTTATGAGATCCTTTAGTTTTAAAACCTTACATTAAAGACATAGTGTCGACGCCTCTCCACATTTCATGCATTTGAATTTATCCCCAAGTTCCTGTGTTCATGGTATTTAAAGCTGAGCTCATGGATTGGTGGATTCTCAGGGGAGTGGCTTTGCTACAAATGTCAGCTCTGCTTGGTGTGTGCGCTCTGCTTCACCAGCTAATGCCCTCTTCTGTGCAATGGCTCAGGAAGGCCCTCACTAGATATGGATCCCAGGGACTTGCTCTTCATTGATGTCAAAATTATGAAGATAAATAAAGCTTTATAAATTACCCAGCCTCAAATATTAAGTTATGGTAATAGAAAACTAAGACAGGTAGGAAAATACTCCTCCTGTAAACTATGTAAGCATACTACAAAACTGTTAAGCACCTGCATGATGGTGAACAATTCAAACACCTTCCCCTTTAAAATGTTGTTCATCATATCTCTAAGTGTGGATAAATCCATAAATAAGAAAACATGAGACAAATACCAACAGGTAAATTAAACTGTCAAGTCAAGACAGTTCTGAAGATCAGCACTGTTAATGGAATGGCAGTGCCCAGCTGCATGACAGAAAGGCTGTAAGTATCAAGCCAGTGTGGCACTATCAAATAGACTAGTAGATGAGTAAACTGGAATTACAAACCCAGAAAGAGATGGACACAGTTACAGTCAACACATCTATGATGATGGAACTCCGACAGGTCAGTGGACAAAGGAAAGTCCTTCCTACAATGCCGTCGAAGCAATGAGAGACCTGCATGCAGAAGAACAGAACATGCATGCTGGCTTCACACCTTCCACAGAAATTAACTTAATTATTGCAGTGTAATGAAAGAGCTGAATGACTTCACCTTCATCCACACTGAACACTTCTACTCGGTGGAAATATACTGTTGAGCCAGGGCGTGGTGGCGCATGCCTTTAATCCCAGCACTTGGGATGATCACCATGAGTTCAAGGCCACCCTGAGAATCTAAGAATACAGAGTGAATTCTAGGTCAGCCTGACCTAGAGTGAGACCCTACCTTGAAAAGCCAAAAAAAAAAGAAGAAGAAAGAAAGAAAGAAAGAAAGAAAGAAAGAAAGAAAGAAAGAAAGAAAGAAAGAAAGAAAGAAAGAAAGAAAGATACTGTTGAAGGAAGATGAACATGAGGTAGAGACTGAAAGGAAATGTTCCCCCAGATACATTAAGTAAGCACATTATACCCAAAATATACCAACAAATCAGACTCTGAACTGAGTCATAAGAAAACAAATAACCCAGTTGAAAAATAAGCAAATGCTCTGAGCAGTGACCTCACCAGGCATGCCAATGGCATAAGCATATGAAAGATGTTCAGCTTCATGTGTCACTGGGGAAATCCAAATTATTATTTTTTAATTTATTTATTTGAGAGCGACAGACACAGATTGAAAGACAGATAGAGGGAGAGAGAGAATGGGCGCACCAGGGCCTCCAGCCACTGTAGACGAACTCCAGATGCGTGCGCCCCCTTGTGCATCTGGCTAACGTGGGACCTGGGGAACCGAGCCTCGAACCGGGGTCCTTAGGCTTCACAGGCAAGCGCTTAACCGCTAAGCCATCTCTCCAGCCTGGGAAATCCACATTAATACACCCACTTGTCTGTGAAAATATGGAAATTAAAAAAAAAAAACACTAAAGCCTAATTCTAGTGAAAAGTGGAGTAATAGAAACTTTCAAATTCAGCACTGGTAGGAAAGCAAAATGGTATTCTTTGCAAAGATAGATTAGGAGTTTCTTGCAAAAGGCAACATACTGTCATTATTTCATCCAGCAAATGTGTCCTTTAACATTTATCTAGGGGAGAATAAAATCTCATTAACACAAACTGTGCACAAAGATTTCATGACAACTTTATTGGAAACAACCAAGATTTATATCCTTCAGTAGAGGAATGGATAAATAAACTGTGATAGATACAGACAACATAAAAAGAACACTATAAAGAAATGAGCTATCAAACAATGAAAACAAAGTTTTAGGCTGGGAAAATGGTTCTGTGGATAAAGCACCGGCCATTCAAATCTGAATGCCTGAGTTGGGACCTCCAAACCCCACGTAAACACTAGACACCGTGGTGGGCTTCTTTAGTCCCAGCACACTGCCAATGAGATGAGAGGTGGAGACAGGACAACTTCTCAGACGCTTGCGACCAACTCGTCTGGAGAGTCAAGAGCTCAGCAGTGCATAAAAACAATGAGAGAGAGGGGAGGGGACGAAGAGAAAGGAAAAATACGGCAGAAGAAAGAAACCTTACCTCAGATGATATTGAAGATGAGGACTGACACCCAAGAGCTGTCTTCCGACCTCTGCACTCACACAATGGCATGTGTATGCTCTTACATGTGTGAACATGGATGCACACACAAACACACAAAAGTGAGACATTAAATGCATAAGACTAAGAGAAAGATAATAATTTGAAAACTCCACATACTAACTTACCCTTTAAAAAGACAAAATTATGGAGATAATACAAAGAACTTCAATTAGGGCTTGGGATAGGAAGAGTTCAATAATCACAAGTGGAGCATGAGGAATTTTGGCAGAGGGAAGCGATGCATGACTGTGGAGGTAGGCTCAACCATAGCACACTTGCCAAGTACATACGCACAGCACCTGGAGGTGATGCTGCATCAACGCTCATCAATTTTAACAATTGTGCCTCTTTGCTGAAGAATGTTGATGATGGGGGAGCCTGTGCATGGAAAATGGGAGAACAAGTCATAAGAAGACATGGAGAAAACTTAAATGCATATTGCTTAGTGAAGCACGCTGGCTTTAGTCAATAATAATGTGCTGATATTAGTTACAAATTGGTGCAAATACAGACAGCAGGAGGAAGTATGTGGAGGAAAGAGGAGGGAACAGCGAGCACTCGGTGGCCGACTCCAGCTCCTGCAAACCTATAGCTGCCAAAAAGCAAAGCAACCAGAAGGTTATTGATGCAGCCATCGAAGCATATTTATAAACCTCCATCAGATTAAGGAATGCGCACACAATTATAATGTTCAACCCGTGTGATACAAACACAGAATTTTAAGTTATTCCACTTTAGACACTCGGAAACCCATCCAGAAAATCTAAAGTGAAATTCTTCTCCATACTCATCCATCTCCCATTTGTGTAGAAAGCAGAAATTTCATTTGTTTAGAAAGCAGAGACACCTACAACCACTAGATTCACCTTGCAAAAAGAAAAAAAAAACAAAAAACCCTTAAGTCTAACAGAAGTTTATTTATCATTCCCTGGTATACAGCACGCCACGAGGGGCATACAGACTAGTGACACATTTCCCGAGCCTCAGACTACACATCTCAATTTTGTTTTTTTAAGTATGGGTCCCAAGTAGCTGCTGCACACCCAGTTATTTCCACAGAAGATCAAGGTCATCACATCCAAGACAAGTGTCACGTGGTCTGCATTACTGAACATGTCTTGGGACTTCGATTAATTGTAGATCTGGAAAAATGCTTCAACAAAGGAAATGGACGAAATGAATACCAACAACAAGGGCTGCTGGCTTCCCATTTACCTTGCCCTGATCCTACCAACCCATCGCTTCCTTCCCGCCTCTCTGCTTCTTGCTCATGCCCCTAAGCTGAATGTGAGCCTTCTGAGTTTGTACTGGCAGCATTCCTCTCCCATGATCTCTTTCACTTTTAATGACACAGGTATCAGGGAATTTAAGCAGTGTGTCCAAGTGAGTACAAGAGATCGGAGATTACACGTGTCTGAGCACTTCTTCCTAGGTGGGTGTCCTTCTCTGTCCCATGTTCTCTCCCTCAAAAGTGGCACTTTTCACCAGAGATGTACCATGGCAGCGATGAGACACTTAGCCTCCCTCGTCTCTGACTTCTGTGGAGGACGTGGCAGCCCTGCCCTGCCTCTCTCATGCGGCAGCTGTAGAAGCAAATGGCACAAGTATGTGAGGTGAGGACGTTCCGAAACACTAATAAAAACCTTCAAGCGTCATTTTATTACCTTCACATAGAAGATAGGTGAAACGCCCTTGGCCCAGATGAACCACATTTAACCTCTGACCACCTATGTTGCCGTGGAAAATAATGAAAGCTCCTTGTGAAGAATGTTTTCCAAACTATGAAACAAAAGTGTTGAACATGATGACCACACAGTCCTTACTAGAGACCCAATCAAGGCTTGTATTCACGCTTTCCCAATTTTCAATTAAAATCACCTATAAGGCATAAAAAATGAGTAGCAAAATTGCAAAAGATCAAGTATTTAGAAATTTTGAGGAACTTTTCTTTTTCCTGAAGCACAGTATTTAGAGGTTAGATCAACAAAACTGATGGCGCCTGAATTAAACTGAAGTCTCATCAGAAAACTCCAAAATCATACCTATGAAGAATGATGGAAATTCACTCTGTTTCAAAAGCCGAGGGCCAGGTCTGTGGAAAACGAGAAGCAGTGTGGTGTCCAAGTAATTTGGGAATTTTGGCTTTTTACCAATGTGGTGTATATAGCAAATTCTCTTGGAAGAAAGACGGAGGCTCTGAAAGAGCCTACATTTAGAAGGTCACATGACCACTTCCCAAGACTATAGGAGTTGTAAACAGTTGTTGCAGGGCAGACTCTGACTAGTGTGTGGCCATGGAGATATTCCCTCCTGAGGGAAGGGGCGCTCAGATGACACAGGAGCTCAAAAAGTCAGAGGGAAAGGTCACAAAACCCCTCACTTAATGTTATATAAAGGGCAAACAACTGCTTGGGGAGGGACTCTCCAGCAAGCCCAGCTGCCTGTAAGCCCTGCATCGTGCTGGAGACTCCCCGACCGGCTGAGCTGGCTGCAGATTGTACAGTGTGCTGCAGGACGCCGCCTCCCTGGGTCTTCACCAGGGCTGGAGTGAGCTTTCTGGTGGTGCAGCTGCCTTTGAGATACCCACTGGTCCTACAAGTCACCCTGGTCTGTAAGTAACCCCAATAACGTAGGTGTTCAACAAAACTGGTTTTGGTAAAATTGTACTTCGGTCTGTCATGTAACCCTTATCTGGAGTGAAGAGACATGTGTTCGCATCACCCCATGGAAAAAGTGTCAAGCCAGGTGGCACTGAAGGGTCTTATTTGAATATAGCAGGACATACGAGATTCATCCCTGACCATATACTTAGAGGCTTCGATTTTCCAGCAGCTACACATTAGAAATGGAAGTTCAAAGAAGACCAGGTCCATATAAGGTAAGGGTAATAAAAGACCTGGGCCATAGGATTGTTGTGAGAATTAAATTAAAGCATATGTAAGTGTCGGATAATGTTGGTGTAAAGCTATTAACATGGTGCTTGTTATGGAGTAAGTGTTCACATGATTTAAGCACAACACAGCAGACATTTAGCATGTGCAGCACCAAGCTTTGCTGACATGTTCTCTGATCCAATGGTAGCTCCTGTAGATAGTGTACAAGGCAGTCCAGGAAGGAAATAAGATGCTCAGGGAAAAGCATTTATACAAAAATGTGTGCTTCGATTGCAGCATCCTTATCATCTTGAAGCTTGTTAGAAATGCAAAAGTCTCTGCCACATTTTAACAAGACCTCGCAAGAGGTTGAATGCAAGTCAACCTGGGAAGCAGAGGTACAGAGCATAAGGGTAGTGAGTTACTGTGTGTTACTCCCACAATCCTGGGGTCACACACTGGTTCACAAATTTCCTCTCTGATATTACTTTCTAGACCTTTAAGATCAAAAGCTCCCACTGTGGTGAAGTACACTTTCAACCAAATTTGGACTGGCCAAGACAGCTAACTGTCATTAATTCAATTCCAGAGTTTAAAAACATAAAAATTCTAAACACAAGCTGCTACCTGAAATTTGGTTCTAATTCATTTCCATTACAAATTACTTTGAACAGACTTTGACAAAAGTTCCTAACACTGAGCCAGTCTAAGGAGTAAGGAGATATGATATACAAAATAAGACTGTCAAGTAGAAATCATCCATTGCCCTTTGGATCTCTTTTTAATAAAAACAGAAATCCCTACTTATATTTATTTATAAGGAGAACTATTTCCTGTTGCAACATGACTTTTTTTTTCCTGAGACACCCAATGTTTTTAATAGTTCCTATGACAAAAGAGATTTTAACAAAATGGAAGTGATTTGATGCTACTTGCTATGTGCTGGTGATTTGTTTAATTGAACAAAAACTAAAAGACACCAGTGTTACAAGTACACTTTGGTAACCAGTGTGGTGTGTGCATCTGAAAGTGCCAAAAGACCATGAGATGACAGAGAGCAGAAAAGGTGCCAGATTCTAATTTGGGGCCATCTTGGATGCTCTGGAACATTTTATAATTTCACATTTGGATCTAGTACTTGGCTTATAAGTATTTAACTTTCCATGGACAAACTGTCCAATGTGTACATTAGTCAGTGTAAGGCTCTTTGCCTGAAGCCCTGGGTCTTCCATACAATCCAATTGGAAACCACCATCAACATCTCATTATTCACTCTAAATTCTTATTTAAAACAACACAGTTGCATATATAAAGCAAGAGGAATCTTGGATGGCCCCAAAATTCCCTAGTCCTGAAGCAAATGAAAGAACTAAAAATAAATGGAGGTTTTGGGATATCACTCATTCAGAGCATACTTACCTATGAAGTGCAAGGCCCGAGATTCAATGTCCAGTAACACACACACACACACACACTCCACATTGGACACGTGGGAGAAAGGAGCATAATGGTTAATCTTCACAGCCAAAATGGCTTATTAGCAACTGGACTCCATTTATAATCCCCATAGGAATAGAACTCTGGGTGTATCTGAGTATTTCTAGAAAGGTTTAACCAATAAGGGAAGACCCATCCTAAATGCAGGCAACACCATCTCACTGGCTGGAGTCCTGGTCTGAATAGAAGGACACAGAAAGTAGAGCGTCCACCTCTCTGCTTCCAGACTATGGATGTACTGAGACCAGCTGCCATCTTCCTGCCTCCATGACTTCCAGGACATAATGGACTGCTGTCAGCCACGGGAGAAAAGTAAGCCCTATCTTCCTTTAGTTGCTACTGTTTGGTATTTTTGTCATAGCAATGGGAAAAGTAACTGATGCAAAGAATATTACAGGAAGCAAAAATAACTAGCATATGTTCACTTCTATTTAAATAAAGAACAGTTATATTTATGAAAATGATGGCTTAATATTTATATTTATTTTTATGAAAATGATCGCTTATTAATAATTTCCAGACTTCATTTTATTCCAAGAGATCTGTGAACAAAAGATGGCTCAAGTGTGTGTGCCTGATGCAAAGGGAACGGACATCACTGCATCAATGAGGAGCCAGCTGTAGGAGCAGAGCAAGGTCAGTTCAATAGAAGGCAAGGCAGAGGAGGTATATAGATACATACGAACACTCAGATAGATTGGTATGGAAGTCTGAAAGCTTTCTTCTAATATGTATGTTTTCCTATAGAGATAAAGCAAAGGCCTTGCTCAAAATAAGAGAGAAGCAGCTTTTCAAGATGTGAGGAAACTTCAGGAGAGTAAGTGATGAAAGAATTGTGGGAACCAAAGTAGTCCCAGGTATACTTCCCAGCAATTCAATGAGAGACTTGACACTGTGGTTGTCTGTTCTGCTCTGGGCTTGGATGCAGGAGTAAAGAGCTGGAATTAATGACATGGATCGTCTTGCCAGGAATAAACAGAGTGGCAGGGATATGAAAATGATTATAGTGAAGGATCTGTAACTATCAACTACTTAGGAAATGATGGAGCATGAGGCACAGTGGTAAGGAAGTGGGTCAATTCACTGAATAGCCAACGGGATCCATGCACTGTAGATACAGGCAATGAGCTGGGACGATTTAAAGTTCTGGTCACAGAACATTGAAGCAGAGGATACACAAGAATTCAAGTCGTTGTTAATGATGGCACTAGGGATGAGAAAGTAGGTGTTGACCTTGATAAATGTTAAAGATCAACAGAAGAGGAACACTTAAGGACATGTGAATTGCCAGGATACTGGAATCATTGTTTGTGAATGCACTGACAGAACCAAACAATATGAATATCGAGTTGCTAGAAAAGGAAGTGATAAATTAGCCACCAAAGTATACAGAGGATGAGAAGTAGCCAGAACACAGAGGAATGTATTTTGACATCAAAGAACATAAGCTTGAAAGGATTTTGAATTTTGAAGGAGAGGCATTACTGTCTGGAGACAGTAATGAAAACTAAAGAATTTCTATTGGTAATTTAATGTTGCATTAAAAAATATCTCAAAACATAAAATAAATAGTAGTGATGTTTTCCTCTCTGGTACTTTCTGTGAGTCATGCATTCAGACGTGTCACAACAGGGCCAGCTCATTTCTTAGTCTAGAGCTCCATCTAAAAACACAAAGCCTGGGGCGACAATCTCCTGCAAGCTCATTCATTGTCCAAAGTGGGCAGTTAGCTGCGAGCCTGGCAGTGACTCAGCCCTGAAGCCTCCACTCGGGGCTTTCCCTGTGACCTGCATTGCCTCACAATACCATGGGTTAGGGTCTACAGCAGGATCCCCAAAAGAAACCTAAGCAAATGTGTTGCCTTTATCACCAAGCCTTAGAACTTGTATGGTGGTGTTTGAAACAGTTGTAATTATCCATCTAAGTTACAGGGAAAGACAGACCTCACAGCCCAACAAAGCAATGTCCCTACCTTGTTCTACCAAGAGCACATGCAATGTAGCGTTCACTGTTAGAAAACACAAGCTACCGTAGCCCCTGACATTAAAATTAGCTCCAAGGATAAATTGAAAGAAAGCATCTACTTAAAATTTGGGGGGAAAATAGCACACAGATCCATTAAGAAGTTAGGCTAGGGAGATGGCCAAGTGGTTGAAAAGAAAGCATCTACCACTTAAGATTTGGGGGAACAGCACACAGATCCATTAAGAAGTTAGGCTAAGGAGATGGCCAAGTGGTTGAAGGTGCTGTCCCTGCTTCAGCACCCATGTAAATCCAAACCAGGGAAAGTTTATCATTTATCTAGCATTTGTTTGCAGTGGTAAGAAACCCTGGATTGTATACCTGCAAACACACATGCAAATAAATAATCTTTTTAGGTTAGAAAAGAAGATGCACATTTTGTTGAAAATAGTGGAACAATTTTTAGGGTTGAGAGAGATGAATGCATGAATCAGGATGAGAGAAGACAGCCATGTGAAGGTAAGGCAGTGGCTGATGAGGGATGATTGAAGATTTAGACTTCTTTTGGTAGCAAAGATAAGCATAGATGTAGGGCAAACGAGAATTCATCTTGAGCATATGGAGTACTCAACAGGAGGGAGGAGAAGAGGTTTTGTTAGAAGCCATAGAAGCCCTCTGGCATTGATCAAAGCTGAGTCCTCGAAGGGACGGTGCCATGGTAAGCCTCTGCTGCGCACAATGGCTGAGAAGGATTAGCCCCACCCCGACAAAGAGTCTACATTAGGAAGCCAATATCTGCCATGTACACAGGTAACATAAGGAATTGCTGTATGTTCACTGAAACAGATGTTGGAAAGGCATTTGACAATCATATGACACTTCTGTGATGCGAAGAAGGTCCTCAGCAAGCCAGGAATCAGACTGAATGTTTGAAAACCATTAATTTTATCGACCAAAGACATTCAGAAACTAGTCATTAAGTGTCTAAGGAGTGAAAGCATTCATCTTCAAAGTCAGGAATAATACAAAGATACCTGCTGCCACTGCTCTGTTAGAACAGTGCCTACCAACCACATTTCTATTCAAAGGCAACAACGGATGATTGATCACAAAGAAAACCTAAGATATTCCAAAGAAAAATAACTTACCAACAACCAACAGGTAGCTTAAATAATCAATACACAAAAATTTTTTGTTTTTTAATTTACCATCATTAACCAGTTCTTAAGAAGATACAAGCCCTGTAGGGAAAAAAGGAATTCCTAAAAATGTGAATCACCTAGGAAAATATATTGAGGTTGTTCATGACAAAACCATAAAACTTTAATGAAGACTAGAAAATAATACCTAAATATGAAGAATTATCCATCATTTGCGGATAGAGATTGAATATTGTAAATGAGACAATTCTTCCCAAGTTAATTGGTAGGCTCAGTAATTACCATAAAAATGCAACACTTCTATGGCTGGGAAGGTCATAGGCCCTAGAGAGGAAGCTATGCTCCTTTTTTTTTTTCTAAATGGACATGTTGTACACATCAAGTTGCCTTCTAATATTTAGGGTTATGCCTATAGACTCTTGGTCAGAGAAGCTTCTTTTTATAGATGACAATGGCTACTGAGGAGACTACAAATTCATCAAAGGGGCTGGAGAGATGGCTTTGTGGTTATGTCACTTGCTAGAAAAGCCAAGGGACCTTGGTTTGGTTCCCCAGTGCCCACGTGGAGCTGGATTCACAGGGTGGCACATGAGTCTAGAGTTCATTTGCAATGGCCAGAGGCCTTGGTGTGCCCATGCTCCCTCCCTGCTCCCTCTATCTACCTTGTCCTATCACTCTCAAATAAATAAAATAAATCCAAAAAATATTATTTTAAAAGCTCATCAAAGTGCTGAGAATAAATGGTGATTGGAAAGTGGCTTCTGAACATGATATGGCTGTGGCATTTATTTCCTGAAGCTGTCATTACTAACACAAGAGCTGTGTAACACTGGGCCTATCAGTGTTTAGTCACACATGGTGGAAGAGGAGAAAATACTTGTGAGAACATAAGACAGACTAACTGGAAAGAAGAAGGAATTCACTGAACGGAGAATGAGTAAAGAGAGACAAAAGAAGGTAATGGGGAAGAACTATGACCAAAATATTTCATGAGCTTATATAAAAATGATTGATAAATTATGAAACAAAGTCTCCAAACTCCTCCTGAAAAAATCTGAGGAGTGGGGAAAATGAAGAAAGGAGCAAAGCAGACCACTGCAGGTCTAATACTTTGGGGTCTCAGAACATGAAAGATAAGAGATGAATCTTACAGCCTTGGAAAGAGCATGAGGTTCCTGAGAATTAGTAGGAAATTTGACATCATTTCAGATGTCAGAAAGCAAATCAGCAAAATGTTCAAATTCTAAGTTTCAAAAAAAAAAAATGAGAAATGAAGTAGGAACTGTATAGAGACTACATTTCACAGGAGAAAAGTAGGAAATAGACAAAGAAATCAGAAAGCATGAAATTTTATGGGAAAATGATAAACTGAAGTGTCAAGAAGTCAGGTTTGAAGTCACCAGAAATTTTCTGCCAAAAAAGAAACCAGTAAGCATTGTATCTACATTAATGTTCTCCAAAAACATTCAAATCACCTGGGAATGCAATAAAAAATATGTATCCACAGACCTTTTTAAACCCGTTGAGTTAAAATCCATTTTAATCAGTTATTTTTAAATTTTTTAATTCATGTTTCTCACCTTTGACATTTTCATACATGTATGCAGTTTATTCTGAACTTATTTCCCCAACTACCCTCTCATCACTCCCGCTCCCATGAACACCCCTACTCTTTATTAATTCTTATCTTACTTTCTTGACTGTTTTTTAACCTATTACACTAAAATGGTGTTGTGTTGCTTCAGCTCCTCCTTGCTGAGACAATCGTCTAACCAGATGCCACTTATGGGTGAAAGAATGTTTATTTCAGGCTAACAGAGCCCAGGGGAACACCTTCAGTGAGAAGAACCTGGCTTCCTGTCATAGGTCCAAGCAGACAGGCACCACCAACACCCAGCTTTCTACACTTTGGGGCTAGAATGAAGATCCTCCCCATTAGACAAGCCCGCTTTTAGCAGGGATCTGTCTGCTAGGGTCTGAAGTTGCAAGCTAAATTCTAATAACACACTTGAGTCTATGGAGCCATATGTTTACATGATCACATTTAAGCCACCACAAGGTTGCCTGCATGGTCACGGGTGGAAGGTTATTTACCATAAAATGGACAGCTTATCAGTGATGAACCTGACTCCCTCTTCCTCAGCAGCCATTAGTTGCCATTAGGTAGCCTGAGAGGTCTGGACTCTCATATCCTCACCTCACCAATGGTGCAGGATCAACAGGTTCAGTCTCCTGCTGGAAACCACAACTGCTGTGAATTCATGAGGTCACTGCCCTTGACATATCTGATGACAGTCTTTGGCAGCCCTCTTCCCCATCCTCCTGCTCTTACATTCTATTCATCCCCTCCTATGCAAGGCTCTCTGGGCCTTAGATGGGTGGTTTAAAGCTCCCATTGGAAGCTGAGCATGCAATGATCACTTATGCACAGCAACTTTGCCATCTATGCATCTCGACATTAACCACTGCCCATTATAATAGGAAACCTCTGTGATCAAGTCTTCAAGCAATACGAACGTGTGGGAACACACACAGATATTTAGAAGGCAGTTTGTCATACTTTCCATTTAGCATAACCACAGCAGTAGGTTAACCCTAGGGACTGTGTTCTTGCCACAGGCTTTTTCCAGGTTTACAGTACCAGGAATGAATTCCCTCCTGTGCTGTAGGCCTCAAATTCAATCTCATAGCAATTGGTTGCGACCATAATATTCATGTGACTGTTGTGCCAATGGTTATAAGTTACTATGTACTTTGAGTGGGCAACTAAGAGTTATAGCAATAGCTTACATTGTATTAAGAGGCCTCTGAAGGCCCCCTGACCAATAACTCATCCCTGGCATTAAAATTTATGATTAATAATCTATGGCTTTGGGGAGCAGCTTTATTCTCACACATAAGGGTCCTTCATTCAATACTCTTTTTCATTGTTCATTTGCTTTTGAAGTAGGGTCTTTGCTGTAGCCCAGACTGACCTGGAACTCACTATGTAGTCCCAGGCTAGCCTCAGACTCACAGCAATCCTCCTACGTCTACCTCCCAAGTGCTGGAATTAAATGAGTGTGCTAACATGTCTGGCCTGTTCAACGTTCTTTCAAATACTTTTCAGAAGTGATTTTTTTTTTAAGTTTTTTTTTTTAATTTTTAAATTTATTTATTTGAGAGCGACAGACACAGAGAGAAAGACAGATAGAGGGAGAGAGAGAGAATGGGCACACCAGGGCTTCCACCTCTGCAAACGAAATCCAGACGCGTGCGCCCCCTTGTGCATCTGGCTAACGTGGGTCCTGGGGAACTGAGCCTCGAACCGGGGTCCTTAGGCTTCACAGGCAAGCGCTTAACCGCTAAACCATCTCTCCAGCCCAGAAGTGATGTTTTAACTGACTTAAGTAGTAGGTTTCCATGTGGCTTATTCACATCTCTTTAGTTTTGACTCATCCTCTCACCACTCCCTTCTCTTCCTCATACCATCCCTGCTTAAACATTTCCTCCCACTATTACCTTTCTCTTCTTTCATGTCCCATGTATTCTTTCATTTATACCTCTCCACATTTTCCAAGATACTAATACAGTTTACATTTTATTTTCAAACTAACAATTGAAATTCTTTAAAGAGTAAAGATCTGAAGCCTAGAGGTATATTTAGGGCAATATGGAAAACATGTGAAGGTTGGGTGGCCTAGGCTGGTGGTCCTCACACTTGGGGTTCTCTGCTTAATGTAAGCCCAGAAAAACAGAGAGACTTTCAAGACGCACGATGTTATATAGTGTTATAAGATCATGGGCAATATAGAAACGTAAGGAACCATATAATCACTTAATTTTTATTATCGGGTCTCTTCAGAGTGAAAGCTTGAGCTGATTGTGTAAAAGAGGGTAAGTTCAAAAGGAGAACACCTTGGTTAGAACTGTTGGGCCTCTGTCATGTCTAGGAAGACAGGAGCTTGGCTAAACAAAACCGGCAGTGGTAAAGCAGCAAAGAGACAGAAAGGAAGACAGATGACTGCGCGTGGGGTGGAAACCCCGCCTACCCACCACCCACCCCCGCTTACTTTCAAGGGTTCCCACTTCTTATTCTTCCTTCTTGTCCCTTCTCAGTCTGTCATGCTCCTGGTGGCCCTATATGTGAGGTGCCCTGCTTCACCCCAAATAGGCTTCTTTTTTCAGTGTAACAAGCAGCTCCTGGGATGTTTGCCTCTTTTATGGCTGGTCTTCATTTTCCCTACCTTATTATGAATCCCAAAAGCTTACTAGTTACTCCCTTGTACACTGCCTTGCAGTTGGCACCATAACAACCCAGATTCCAACACTAGGTCTCCAGCGTGACAGACGCCATTCACCCAATGCCTGGATCACTGCTGTCTCACAGCCTCAGTGACTTGTCTTCCCCTGAGACAAAACGCTGTTGGTAGAACTTTATCTTTGTTCCTTCTATTTCTGCCAGTGCCATTATTCATAGACTTTTCAAACACCTCATTAATCACCATGTAATCTTGACCACATTGTTTCTGTTAAAAAGAGTTACTTATGATGGAGGATGTGTGGCAACGCAGTTTTCTGTTCCTGCCACCTGTCCGTTATTCTGGGAGCTGAAAGCTCAGGCATTACACATGTTGAGATCTTGCTCTGCTCAGCTGGGCGTTATGACTATATTAGCTAACTTTCTCATTGCTGTGACAAAATGCCTGACGGGAAGTGGTTTATGGGAGGAAGGGCTTATTGGGACTTACACTTCTGGGTTGTACACCTCTTTGGTGGAAGGCATGTAGCGGGAGCAGGGGGCTTGCTGTCACATTGCATCTGCAGTCAAGAAACTAAGAGCCATGCGTTTTATTCTCACATCACTTTTGCCTTTTTATTCCGTTTGGGAACTCAGCCGATGGGATGATGCTGTCCACGGTTAGTTTGGGTAATTCTTCCAACTCAATTAACATAATCCAGAAAATCCTTCATGGAAGAGATTTACTTCCATAGTGGCTATAAATCTATCAAGTTCACAAGTTAACCATCACAGTGTCAAAGGATACAGCATATATCTGTATTCAGTATATATGCAAAGGCTGATACATGATACCATCTCTGAATTCACAGTCAGGTTTAAGACCAGAGTGTGGAGGGACAAGGAGTCCCAAAGACAAACAGACCCTGGGTCATTACATCCGTTTGGTCACCACAGTCTCAGCCCCTGTAGGTTAGAGCCCTTGTGTCTAATGAAGGGATGCTGCTTCTGTGAGGGTACACAACCATGATTGCATTGTTTGGAACCTGAGACTCTTCAGCAGCCCTTTTGTACTCTTTATATCAACAAACCCATAACAAGCATACTGAGCCATTGTGACCCACCAGGCTCAGTCTACTTGAAGACACTGCACCAAGATTCTGCCTACACATAGATATCAAGTCTCTTTACTAAACTTGCTTCAAACTACCCCAACTGGGTATGCCATCTGCTTAGGCCAGGACCCTGACAGGTAGACCCTTCTTTTAGTGAGATTTTTCTCTCAGTGTTTTTAATCACCTAAAAGGACCAGAGATTTTTAATTTAAAGAAAAGTAGCCTGAAAGAAAACTGTTTTTGCTTTTGATTTTTCACATTTAGGGATGACGAAATTCTAAAGAGACCTGATTTTGGATTGCAGCCTGCAAAGTTACACTGTAAATGGCTTTGATTTGGCATTGTGTGCCCCAGAATCAGGTTATTTGCAAATTTATTTTGCCAAAATCAGAACCCCAGTTTGAGAGATCCAATCCCCTTATTTATAGGAAATATTTCAACAAACCAAGCATGATTATGGATGTAAAGTATAGAAACATTTGTCTTTACTGTGCACATCTAATTTTCCGACTTCAAACAATATTTAAAGCATTCATTTGAGCTCATTTTCTCTGTTACTTTCTGTGGCCACTTCAATCAGAGCTGTAGTTCTCCCAGAATGCAACGGCCCAGCTGAGGACCTTCATTCAGCACATTGGATCAGCGTCTCTAAAGCATCTGTAATGAGCAACCCAGAGCAATTAACACTTTATTCCTCTTCAGAAATACTTAAAATCTGAAAGCAGGCAAAAAATAAATACAAAACTCATCTCAATATGGATGTTTTAAAATAAGCATTCCAAATAATGTGATTTGTTTAAGGAAAAGAACTAAAAGTATTTCAATTATTTTTGTAGGCAGGAATATACTTGATTGAAAGTGCCTGATTTGCCCTGAGTTTGACTTCCCAGCACCCACATGGAAGTCTTGGCAAGGCCACACATGCCATGTGGCGCTAGTCCTGTGGAGGGCAGACCCAAGGCACTGCCTGGACTCTCACTGAAAATGACATTCTGAGGTGAGTAAGAGACTCCATCTCACCCAAATGCGCAGAGGAGCAACAGAGGTGAACTCTCGACTTTGCTCTCTAGCTCCTTCATGTGTGTACTCCACATGTGTGCATCTGCACACTCATGAGCATACACTGTACAAACACCCCACAGTCACACCACATATACTACACACACACACACACACACACACACACACACACACGAATACACATGCATGCATATGCAAAACACAGGGTCAGGCAGAAACATTCTCAAGAATACAGAATTGAGAACTTACTGCCAATGATGCTTTGTTTTTAGGCTACCTATGTATCACAAGCAAGGGGAAAAAAAAATCTGTAAATAAAAATCTGCATGAGCCAGTGTGGTGGTGCATATCTTTAAACCCAGCACTTGGGAGGCAGAGGTAAGAGGATTGTCATGAGTTCAAGACCATCCTGAGACTACATAGTGAATTCCAGGTTGGCCTGAGCTAGAGTGCAACCCTACCCCAAAAAACAAACAAACAGAAAAACTGAATGAAGGGAAAAATAAAGAGAGATGGCTTAGCTGTTAAGGCACATGCCTATGAAGCCTAAGGACCCAGGTTAGATTCTTCAGGTCCCAGGTAAGCCAGATGCACATGGTGGCACACATATCTGGAGTTCATTTGCAGTGGCTAGATGCCCTGGTGTGCCCATTCTCACTCTCTCTTTCTCTCTCTCTCTCTCTCTCTTTCTCTCTGTCTCAAATAAATAAATATAAAATATTTTTAAAAAGAAGAAAGTAAAATATATGAATAAATAAAATATGTAATTGCATAAGAAAAAATAATTTTTAATGTATGGATTTTTAAAATAAACAAAAACTAACTAAAATTTGACATAAAATAAATAGAAGCTGAGTGTGGTGGCTCATACATTTAATCCCAGCACTCAGAAGGCAGAGCTAGAAGGATTTCTGTGAGTTCAAGGCCACCCTGAGACTACATAGTGAATTCCAGGTCAGCCTTGGCTAGAGCAAGACCCTATCTTGAGGAATAAAACTGAATAATTGACTAATAAAATAAATAGAAATAGAAAGTGAACATGTTATGATTAGACTCAAAGTATTCTTTTTAAAAACTATTTTGTTAATTTATTTACATGAGAGAAAGAAGCAGAAGCACAGAGAAAGGGTGAGTGTGGGCATGACAGGGGCTCCTACCAGCACATGAACTCCAGGTGCCTGCGCCACTTTGTGCATCTGGCTTTACGTGGGTCCTGTGGAATGGAACCAGGCTGTCAGACTTTTCAAGCAAACACCTTTAACTGCTCAGCCATCTCCAGCCCCTAAAACTCATAGTATTCTACTATTCTTGTCATTTATATAGAGGACAATGGGGTATCAATTAGCCTTACTTTTAAATTTATTAATATTATTGTTATTATTTTGTTACTATTGTAATTCTGGATATTGAATTCAAGGTCTTTCATATGTCAGGCCAGTGCTCAGCCTTATTTCTAATCCTGTTAGCTAAATTTGGAAGTTAAAATGTGCAGGTCTTGGGCTGAGGAGACACCTCAGTGATACAGCCCTGGCTGCTCAAGCCTGATCCTCCGTCATCACATAATCGGTCAAACGGCGCAGTGGTTCTGTAATCTCAGCAGGCTCACGTGACATGAGCGGAAGAGACCCCAGGACGGCCCTGTGAGTGCAAAGTGAGGCCAAGAGGGTCCCAGCCACAAAGGAGGCTGGGCCACGAGCATGAACCCAAAAGCTGTGCTCTGACATCCCCAAGTGCTGGGGCATGCGTGTGCCCACGCGAACACACACAAACCTAACATCCCATCCTCACACACATTCACACAAGGAATCTGTTGTAATAACTGAAAATTTCTGGGCACTGAGAAAGGAATGGAAATTGACTAAATTCCACACTTCTAGAATGTATCAGATGTAACAAAGGATAAGTTTATCAAGCTAGTCAAGAAAGAGCGAAAATATTTTTAAAAATGAGAAAACTAGAAATTATAATATAGTGCATTATCTTCCCTACCTGTTTCCATTGAAGTCTCTTTTTTCCCCACTCTCATGGCCCCTTTCTAGTTTCCTGGTCCCTCCCTACTCCCGCAATGATATGCATATATAAAGTATTTAAGATAGGATCTGTATGTGAAAGACAATATGCAGCATTTGTCCTTCTGTACCTCAGTCATCCCAGTTAACACACTATTTTCTAGTTTTAACCATTTTCCAGCAAATTTCATAGTTCCATTTTTATTTATAGGTAGATAATTCTGTCTACTGTACAATTCCATTGTCTAGATGCAGCACATTTTCATTATCTAGTCCTCAATTCATAGATACTGTGATGAATTATATTTATTGTTAACTTGACAGGACTTACATTCACCTAGGAACCAGCGATGCCCGTGAAGGATAGTCTTGACCTGATCTGTGTGCACTACTCAATGGAGTATTTCAGTACTTCCTGAATTTCTTCTGTTGGTGAGATTTTTTAATTCCCTTCCACTAAATTTCCATCTTTTGGGGCAGTTTCTAGCTTTTTGCCTAGAATCCAACATTATTTATCTTGATTTTAAAAGTTGTGGCTTTTCCCTTATGTAACAGTATTTCAGTGTTTAAAATTTCCTCCTTTTATTTATTTATTTATTTATTTATTTATTTATTTATTTATTTATTTATTTTTTGAAGTAGAGTCTCACTCTAGCTCAGGCTGACCTGGAAATCACTCTGTAGTCTCAGGGTGGCCTCAAACTCATGGCAATCCTCCTACCTCTGCCTCCCCAGTACTGGGATTAAAGGAGTGCACCACCACACCCAGTAATTCCTCCTTTTTGTTATCTTTCTCATTCCTTATGCAATCACCATGACTACATGGCTTTTACTTCCCCTCTATCACTTGGAAGTTGTTTATCAGTTTTATCAGTCTTTTCATAGAAAACTTTTGTAACAATTCATCCTTTCATTTGGTGGTGGTGATCTCATCATTTTTCCCTACTTTATATAATTTATAATATATATGTGTATATATGTAATTCCTTACTTTATATAATTCCTACTTTCTGATTTGTTTTGGTAAATTATATTATTGTTTAAAAGGTTTCCATTTCTTATTTATTTACCTTAGTTTTGCATTTAATTAAAAAGTAGTTGGCTAACATAGTTTCCCAATGGTCCATATGTTTCTATATTAAGTATTCTTCTGTTTATTTGATTCTAAATTGTAATGTCCATTTAGTAGTCAGCATTGTGATGAACATGTCAACCACAAATTCAACTATGATGAAATCACAGCTAGAAATGATTTACAATTAAAAGCCATGACAACCAGAAAAAATTAATTGTCAAGATGTTGAGTTTCAAATATAAATACTCTAAAAACCCTAGGATGATCTAGTTCGAAAAAGATACATAGAATAAAAGTTAGGCAAAAGTAAATATGCACTGTAATAATTCAGAAGGCTCTAAAGTCTCAACAGCAAGTATTAAGCAAGGCAAAGTGCTCTTGTTTGATAAATGTTCATGTAACATAAGAAGCAACAGCCTTTCTAAGCTGAAATATTTCAAAATCCATATTTTAGACCTCTGTATGTCTTGTTAGGACCATAAAACTTCAACAGGTAGAAAAAAGTGTGATAGGAATATGATACTATAACAACTCCCACTGAATTTAACTAACAGCAGAAAATATCTAGATGTATAAAGATCTTGAAAATGGTGGTCTGATCTCTTTTCAATGACAATCTGTATGAACTCAGGAATAGTTTTATTTTTTAAAAGTGAAATAACAAGAAATACTAGTGTAGTGGGTCAACTTTATTTATGTATATTTCCTCTCCCTATTATATAGTTTCTTATTCCCACACCTTTTGTTATTATTAGTCTTATACTCAGTGAATACAGTCAAGTTGGTACCATTGTTAGCCTCTTCCCTGTCCTCCCCACTCTGCAAGGGCCCTCCATCTTGGGGTACATAAGTCTTGCATTGTGGGGTTAGCCATCAGTTATGGGTAGGAGGCAATATCTCTATGTATCATGACCCAACGTGTGGCTCTGACATTCCCTCCACTCCCTCCCTCTTCCACAAATTTCCTTGAGCCACGTTGGGTTCATTTTAGGTCTGCTTCAGTGATGGGTTCTTGGGAGCCTCTTTGTCTCTGGATATCTGATTTGGTAGGAGGTGAGTGTTCTCTGTGTCTATCTCCTTCACTCTTGTGCTGGTACCAGGTTAACAAAGAGAATAGCACTCTTGCTTGTTTCCCCAATTGCCGCAGCCTGCAGGCTGAAAGGGTTTGAGCCTGATGGGGAGTGCGGATTAAAGAAAGACAGGAGAAAGAATGAAAGCAAGGACTCTAGTCCAGGGCTGAAGCAAGGACTGAAGCAAGGTTTATTTCACAGCATTCCTTTTTATATCTTCTTACAAACAGTTTTTCCATGGACAAAAGTTCCATGAGTCTCACACAAGTTTCTATCAGAAAAACAACCTTCCTGTTACAGAGTTTTTACACTTCAATCACATCTCAGTACAAAAGACTATTAAGGCCAGCCAAGTGGCTTCCAACACTGAAAATGCATAATCTTGCTTACATGTAGGTGCTAAAGTCTTGCTGCCAAAGGGCCCAGAGGTATTGATACAAGTCCAGCCAAATGGCTTCTGACACTGAATAGACATAATCTTCCTTACATGAAGGTGCTATAGTTTTGCTAAAGTGTCACTGCCAAGGCCCAGAGCTATGGATACAAGTCCAGCCAAAATGGCTCCCAACACCCAATTATTCTTAATTTCCTTGCACAGTGGGAAACCAACTACTCTTGATTTGGCTAACTGATCTGCTCAGTGCAATGGAACCCATAGCTGGAGCTGGGAAAAAAGTTAGAACCATATCCAAAAATGAGCCCTCTATCCATCATCAAGCTCCAGCCAATCATGGGCTACAAGTGGGCCTACACCTATTAAATTCTCTCTAAAAAATAATGGTTATCCCATTTATCTGGTGCTAACTTTACCCTCCATCATAAAATCTTCTCTTTTTCAGATAGATGCATATCCTAAGGAGAGAACCACCCCACAATACCTTTAATAAAATGTAACAACTATGTTTGCTTTTAAAAACAGAACAATAGGGCTGGAGAGATGGCTCAGCTGTTAAAGCATTTGCCTGTGATGCCTAAGGACCCATGTGGTACTCCCCAGGTCCCATGTAAGGCAGACGTACAAGGTAACATAAGCACAAGGTTGCACATGCATACACAGTGGCACATGCGTCTGGAGTTTGATTGCATTGGCTGAGGCCCTGGCACACCAATTCCCTCTCTCTCTCTCTCTCTCTCTCTCTCTCTCTCTCTCTCTCTCTCTCTAAAAATTAAAATGAATAGCTAACCAATCTTAAAACCAGTAAATATGGTGGGTGAAAATATTTGAATACAAATAAAACAAAACCTACATGTTATTAAAGAAAGCAAATAGAGAAAGACACAGAAATGTTTTACTACTAAGAAAAGGAATGTAACATTAATATCCAGAGAAGCCACAGCCATGGTTCTCAGAGATGGAAAGTACAGAGGCGAGACACATGAGGAAATTAAATCACCTCCCACAGCAGGAAGGCTGACAACGTAGAGAGCTATACTCTCACTAACTGTGCTGAGGCACTGTCAGGGTGCTGTGTGGGAACACAGTTAAACAACAGAAGAAGCAGCTCCAAATGTGGACGGAGGCTAGAAATCAAGAGTAGAAAACAAATTGGGAGACCATGTTTCTCTAAATTATTTTTTCAATTTGGTTTGACTTTTTAAAAATTTCAAAATGTATGGAGCACAGCCTTAATTATGTAGCATATATATGCATATGTTTACACACACATATGTTCATCTAAATATACTATCAGATGTCAAAGAATTAGGGGAATAGAAGAGATGTCAGCAGAGGCCAGAAGAAGGCTGGCTAGCAAGTACAGGGTGTGCTTGCGCGGAAGAAACTACCTCTCATGCCCTAAAGCACAGTGAACAAATCATACTCCTAATAAAAATTAGTAAGTCTAATATGGAACATTGCTTTAAAAACAGGTAGCAGGGCATGGTGGCACACACATTTAATCCCAGCACTCAGGAGAGAGAGGTAGGAGGATTGCCATGAGTCTGAGGACAGCCTGAGACTGCATAGTGAATGCCAACTCAGCCTGAGCTTAAAGCAAGACACTGCCTCAAAAAAAAGTTTAAAAAAGATAAATAATTAAGGTCAAATAGTTCTATCACATCATAGTGACATTACTAAGAAATACATTTTATTCTTTATGATGTTTCTATTTTCAAATATTCTATCATTAAAGATAGGCTTATTACATCTTTTAATAACCCAAATCTAGCAGATGAATGCAAGTACTAAGCATGTGATATCTGACAGGAAGGGATTGCTCTCACCCAGCACCAAGGGGAGAATCCACATGGATGTCACAAAGAACTTCATACCACCATGAACCAAGTCTTTATTCGTTTGTTTTTGTAACTCTGAAGTTGTGGTGGAGGAGGTAAGAATCTTTGTGGTTATTTTTGGAATCTGAGAACAAAGGCACCCTGTGTCACGTACTGTCTGAACATCCATGTTTTATCTGATGGCTGTGAACCTGTGAAACTGCCCTACATGTTGTAATACAAGGCAACTGCATCACTCCTTTTGAAGACATCTTTGTCATTTTCTGTTGGTATTATTTTTAATTTTATTACAAATTCCCATCTTTGAATCCTCAAACATATGTACATCAAAATGTTACCTCCATGACAGCTGCTAACTATATTTGCCACTTTGTAGCTTTTGTAAAGCTTCTTTGAGATAAATGTTATGAAAATTAAATAATTACATTGTAAGAGAAAGGTATGTGGTAGAGAAACAGATGGCTAATGGGCTGTGACTTGCCACAAATGGGCTGTAAGTTGTATAAGAACCTAGCAGCAGATAGGAAAATTCATCTGGACAAAGCCCAATTGCCTGAAGTTATAAACAATCTGATTCTACACCATCCCCTGCCTCCCTCCCCACTGGATGACACGAACAATATGTAGACTCATTTTGCTGGAAGCAATTGAAGCAGACTGACAAATGCATAATACTTCAAACCATGAAATTCCAATTGGTCCAATCACAAATAAATTTATCATGCCAATAGAGACATCATTATAGCTACAAGTCATGTTGCCTCCCACTGAGATGACTCCTCAGTGGAAGTGGGCCAAGTTTGCAGTGTAACTTACTCAAGCACAGGTCTTTAGAGAATCCTTTTAGAGTGGGGTCACTGGGAATTGAATCCAGAGCCTTTTGGTTGCATTTATTCATTAATCTTTTTCCCCCATGGCTCCTCACTATCATCCTGACATATCTTGACTATCTGGATGTTGATAGCTGTGTCTCTGATGGTCTGAAAGAACTTTTGAGGTTCTGTAGTCTCCAAGCTGAAGTTCAGTTCTTCCCAGAAGGTCAGAGACTGAGGCCCTACGGAAACACCACACCAATGCACTAGCAAGGGTCTGCGTCTGAACAGGTCCCAACTGCATATACTGTCACTTACACTGTGGTTTTGGCCCTTCGCATGTCATGATATCATTTATATTGCGATTTGTGTTGTTATGATTTCCATACACACCTTCATGAGAATTTCAATCATGGGAAGAAATTCCCTAAAAGGGAAAATTATATAACTTCTGAGGAGAAATGAGGAGTCATTTTACAAAAACATATTTCAGTCCCACATTGCAGAACCCAATGTCCCCTTCCCCTACTTCTGGTCATCCCACTCAGGAGTCTCTCTGGAGTAAACTTTGCTAAATAAAGTTGTCTTTGCCTTTCGACAAATTCTTCTAAAAGACAAGAGCTGAGGACTGCTCTTCACCAAGCGACACGTCAACTAAGACCCAAGTCTTTAAAGACAGTGCTTTGAACACGGCAAGTCAGTAAGAGAATTCACATAAAGAGGCTAAAAAACTTTAGAGCAGAGCGAGAGGTTGGATGTCCTCAGAAATTGGGTAAAGGAAACAGGCTGTAGATAGAAAGCTCGGCTGTGTTGGTGGCTCTCCTTGTTGCTTGACCAAAGACGGGACAAGAAGCAGCTTAAAGAAGGTTTATCTCAGCTTGCAGACCGGGGAGACACAGTCCGTCACAGCCGGGAAGGCATGGTGGCAGGGGGAGAAGTCTCCTGATCACACGTACCTGTCCCTCAAAGCAGGGAGCAAACCAGAGGTGGAGCTGTGCTACAGAACCATAAGACTCATGCTCAGCAGCTAACTTCTTCCAGCAAGCCTCCCTCCTCCAAAGGTTCCACAACCTTCCCAAATAGAGCCACTCTCTGCACACCAAATGTTCAGACACATAATCCCCACGGAGACACTTCTCAGAAATCACAACAAAACGACCATAGACTTTACCGAACAATGAGTGAGTCCAGGATTCTCTCTCCCTGGCACAAACTGCGCCCAGGGCTGCGTGTTGGTATCACAGCCTCCTCCACGAAGAAGTGATACTTGTTGAAAGGGGAGTCCAGCCTCCAAGTCAAGTCCTTCCTTCAGTCCTTCATCTTCCTCCAAGCAATTTCTACTTGGTGATAGCAAAAGAAACTGGACAACCTCACTGAGAAGTAAACAGAAGTAAACAGGCTGGATGTGAGGCAGAGCAGAGTGGATCCTTCCCGGTGCAAACGCCTGTGATAAAAGGCTTTTGGGTAACGCATCTTCCAGGCCGGGGGAACCTGTGGAGGCCAGTGGGAGTCATTGAGAGGGGCAAAGGGAAAACACTGTGAAAGATGTCAAGGTTCTACAGGCTGAGTTTTCCTAGAGACTAGTTGAAAAGAGATGGTTTTGAGGCTTACTAAGATTATTTTCTAAGTTTGGTGTATTGTTACTGTGTTACAATTTCACTTTTTCTTATAAATAGGTTAATAGTTGAAAATTTGGGAAAAATTCAGAAAGTTTTAAAAAGAGTGCTGAGCATCCATGGATCTCTAATCTGAGCATAGTCTACCCATGGCCATCTCCTCCCATGACAGCCCATAATGGGGCGGTGTTGAGGGGGCCAGCGTTGGTCAGAAGGTGTATGCAACATCCTTACCTTTGACAGCTTTTCCTACTGTCAAAATTGGGCTCTTTTCTACTTCTTTCTGGATGAAATGGTACTGTTAAATTCCCGTCAAAAAAACCGGGTGTGGTGGCGCACGCCTTTAATCCCAGCACTCGGAGGCAGAGATAGGAGGATTGCCATTAGTTCAAGGCCACCCTGAGATGACGGAGTTAATTCCAGGTCAGCCTGGACCAGAGTGAGACCCTAACTCGAAAAACCAAAAAAAAAAAAAAAAATTCCCGTCAAAAGGAGTGAAGGACAGCTCCAACACACAGGCCTCCACAGACACACTCATCGTCCTTGCAAGCAGAGATGTGTCAGAATTAGTAGGTGTTAGCACGGAGGGTTCCCATGAGTCAGGCAGAATTTTACACATATTCCCTCTATAATCCTCATGATTGCTTTATGAAATAAGATCACAGTTATGAGCTGGAAGAATGGCTCAGCAGTTAAGGCGTTTGCCTACAAAGCCAAAGGATCCCAGTTCGATTCTCCAGGACCCATGTAAGCGAGATGCACAAGGGGGCACGTGTGTCTGGAGTTTGTTCACAGGGGCTAGATGCCCTGGCATGCCCATTCTCTCTCTCTCCCTCTCCCTCCCTCTTTCTCTTTCAAATAAATGAAAATATATTAAAAATATTTTAGAAGATCACATTTATTAAAATTGCTTTATAGATGATGGAAGAAAGACCCCAAGGAGTCAGTTACTCCAGGTCACACAGATAGTATGTAATAAAGGTAATAATTACTGGCAGATCAGTTTGGGAAATCATTGTGGTGTACATACACCTAACTTTCTGCCAAAGTGTCTTAGATACTATAACAGTCCAGAGGTTTAAGTCCTCAGTCAGGTATGATATTGGACACCTGTAACCCCAGCACCAAAAAGACTAAGGCAGAAGGATCACTAGCTCAAGGCCAGCATGGGCTACAGAGCCAGGCCAGCTGAGGCTCCTGAGCAAGACCACGCCAGAAAGGAAGACAAAGGAGGAAGAGGAAGAAGACACAATTTAAAGTCTTGTCCATGTGTGTTCTGTTCTTTTAAGTTTTTTGTTTATTTATTTGAGAGTGACAGACAGAGAAAGAAAGAGGCAGATAGATAGAGAATGGGCACGCCAGGGCCTCCAGCCACTGCAAATGAACTCCAGATGCATGCTCCCCCCTGTGCAACTGGCTTACATGGGTCCTGGGAAATCAAGCCTCAAGCCAGGGTCCTTAGGCTTCATAGGCAAGTGCTTAACCACTAAGCCATCTCTCCAGCCTGTGTTCTGTTCTTTTGATAAACAATTAAATTATCTCTCATCTCAAAAGGGTCCCAGCTGAAACTAAGAATAATTGAAGAAACATGCAAGGATGCTGTTTTCTTGGTGAACCAGGAACCAGCACAACAGTGAAGGAGATAGACACAGAGAACAATCAACCCTTACCAAACCAGATATCCAGAAACCTAGAGGCTCCCAAGACCTCAACACGGAAGCAGACCTAATATGAACCCAACATGGCTCAGGGAAATTTGTGGGAGACGGGGCGGAAAGAGTGTCAGAGCCACGCGTCGGGTCATGACACACAGAGACATTTCCTCCTACCTGGAACTGAAGGCTAACCCCACAATGCACAACCCACATACCCCAACAAGGAGGGCCCCTGCGGAGGGGGGAGGACAGGGAGGAGGCTAACAATGGTATAACTTGAATGTATTCACTGACTACAAAAATAAAAATAAAGATAAATTATCTCTCACCCAAAATCTTTGAATCTCCAAATCATGTCAATTTTATGCTATTTTTGACCAAAATTATATTTGTTTTATTGTGATTGACATTTTCTTTATTTGTAAAGAAATTATATTTTTTTTCAATTTCATTATCAATTTTACTTCTATACTTTGTACATGGTTTATTTCTTTACGAGTTCAGTGGCTTCCTTTTCTTTTTGTATGACACTGTAAATTTATATGTGACTGTAAACAAAAATAAGGACTCTAGTGCTGTACATGAAATGTGCATCAGAATCATTCAGGTTAAAACTGGAGAGAAAATATAACATGTAACCTACGGGTAATATATGGAACTGTGCAGCAGACATTCTACATGCAATTTAAATTCAATTAGTATCACCTAAGTTTGGAATGGTGTAATGATCCTTATGTTAAGCACAAATAGAATAACATAATAACATTTGGTTGGCACCAGACTCATATGCCACAGCACACCATAAAACGAGGGTGAAGCTGGGAAAATCCTAGTGCCTGGCAATCTGTTAGCTATATTAACATCACACAACAACTTACCAGTCGCATGAAAGTCCTGCTTTCAAGTGAGCCCTTGGCTGACTGATGGGAGCCGAGAATACAGCCATCCCTCTCCCATGGCAATGGCTCTGTATGCTTCAATAATGTATAGTGTGTGGCTGTGGCTTCTGTCAGACATCCATTTCCTTGTACAAGCCTGGAACTTCTTGTGCAAATCTGCCCTTCAGGACCAGTACCCCAGAAGACTCCAGTGAGCTTCCCAGGTAGGCGTTATGACTTGCTACTGGATGGCACTGAGCATTCCTGGGTGGCTTCACAAAGATGGGAGAGTGGAGCTTGCCAGGACTTTCTCTGGCTTTCCCCGTGCTCCTTTGTTCTTAGCTGATGCTATCTACATCACTCCTCTGTGATGGGTCTCAGCCACAGGGTCCACCTTACACTGAGGCGTGAGTCCTCCCAGAGTGACACCAAAGCTGAAATGGACATGAGGTCCCCAGACACATGTAACTTCTTTAATCTTAGAATTCATACCCACATCTTTGTCTGGATTTACTATTCCCCTTTTAGGTACCTTCTTATGTTATGTTTTTAAATCTAGTTAAGTATGTGCAAAGCAAATTTTTTCAGTCTCCAGACCTCTTCCGTGTCAGTTCCTGACAACTCCCATCCCTTGTTCTTCCTCGAGGCATCCGCGATTCTCGTTCTTCCCTCCGCTAGTGACAATCCAGGCACGACCCTACAGACGCAAGAAGAGGGTGCAGAGAGGTGCCTTCTCAGGTCTGCAGCCACCTGGCTGGAGGAGGTGTCACTGGGCCCATCTTACGGTCTGGCCCTAAGGTGTGGGGGTGGATTTGGAATTGCAGTCTAAAGGCATGGTGGTGCACGCCTTTAATCTCGGCACTTGGGAGGCAGAGGTAGGAGGATCGCTGTAAGTTCAAGGCCACCCCGAGACTACATAGTGAATTCCAGGTCAGCCTAAGCTAGAGTGAGACCCTACCTTGCAAGAAAAAAAAAAAGATGTGCAAAGTGCCAGCACTGTGCCTGGAGTTCCTCAAGTGTGCTGTGTGCTGTGGCTTTGGGGCTTTAGCTTGTGGCTTGTTGTTTTCTCTCTCTCAGCTTTGACCTGTGAAAGCGGCCCTGTGTCTTCTGCCGTAATGGAACTTCCCCTCCATCTTCAATAAATCTCTTCCTACATAACTCTGCCTGGTCTGGAAGTTCATCTCAGGAACCTGAAGCTGTCTGCCACAATTATAGTCTGAGCCAACTGAAAACGAAAAATCAAAAAGCCAGACAGGAGACGTTTGTTAAGATCAGTTGTTAGCAGGATGCAACAACTCTACTGTACCTGCCTGCGAACATCATCTCGGATTTAAAATAGTCTTCTGCCTCTGCTCTCATTGTCAAGAGCCTTCGTCTTCTAGTTCTCACAGGCATGTTTTTAACTGGCGTGTAGGAGAATTGAAATTTGAGCTACAAGCCAGACTGAGATTTAAATGCCAATCTTTTTCATGTACTTCTTATCAAGTATTCTTTCATGAAGAATGGTTATCAGAAATCATAATATAAGTTTTATAGTACAACATCGCACTGTTAAAAAGGGACTCTAGTCACTTAGTATAAACTTTTAAGATGCGGAAAAAATATTTAAGTTCACTGCAAATAAGTCTGGATTTTCTGTGGCTTTATGAGTTGCTGTTTCTGCAGAGTGGAATTGCATACTTTTATAAAATTAAGTCCCTTTGCACAAGCTGCCAACTATGCAAATGAATTTTTCATTTTTAGAACATGCAGACGAACTCGGTGTCCAGGGCTAAATGGGTGAGAGACGACTTCAGAACTGACAAGTGACGGCTGGGACAAGGAAAACAGAATCTACATCAGAACACAGGACACAATGGAGTAAAAGCTGTGTGGAGGAGGCACTTGAGAAACAGAGGTGTCCAGCAACAACAAAGCCCCCCACAAGAACAATGGCCCCGAAGACAGCTCTTGGTAGACTTTCCTGAATGTGATTTCCCAACCTGAAGATCTGCAAGTCTATTTCCTTCAGGAGTTTTTTTGTTCTTGAGTTCTAAATTCTGAAGTCTCTCGATTGGATGAAATAGTACCTTGATTTATATATTAAATGAGAAATGCATTTTATTTTCTAGCTAATTTTCATGGTATGACTTTGTTCACATTCAAATACTATAATGTGGTTGTTGTGGTGGTGTCCCCATAAATTCAGGTGTTCTGAATGCGAGGTTCCCAGCTGAGGGAGATTTGAGAATTAACGCCTCCTGGAGGCAGTGTATGTTGTGGGCAGGCTTATGGGTGTTATAGCCAGTTTCCCCATGCCAGTGTTTGGCACACTTTCCTGTTGCTGTTGTCCACCTTATGTTGACCAGGTGGTGATGTCCACACTCTGCCCATACCATTGTTTTCCCCTGCCATCGTGGAGCTGCCCCTCGAGTCTGTAAGCCAAAATAAACCCTTTTTCCCCACAAGCTGCTCTTGATCGGGTGACTTTTGCCAGCAATGGGAACCTGACTGCAACAGTGGTTTACTATATAAGTATTGCTTTAAAATTCCTACTTTCAGCTCACTGGAAAATAGAGTTCAACAAATCTTCAGTCCTTCACAACAGTGCAACACAGTAGAACAAAACTGTCATAATATCATCGCAAAACTCTAAATTGACCAAAAGCAAGCAACGATCAGAGAAGTGTCAATGCATGGAGGTGGCTTTCTTGGGGCAGGACCAGTGGGTGAGAACTCTGTGCTGGTAACGGCTCCCGTCTGGTCCCAGGCTGCTCTAGCAGTGAGAGTTCTACCAGAACAAGGCACCTTGTGAGAAATGGAACCTTTCATGTTCCAGGCAGCACAGCATCAGTGTGGGCCTCCAAGGCCCTATTCATTCATAAAACAGAGTGAAATCCTACCACTTGCAACACTGTAGCTAGAACTGTGGAATTGAAGGTCACTATGTTAAGTGAAAAAAGCCAGAATCCGAAAGGCAAGTACTGCAAATTCACAGGCTTTTGTGACCACCAAGGATTAGAAAGAGCAAGGGTCAGAACAGTAAAAGGCACCAAAACAGAGGAAGAATTGTGTCTGGTTCTCTGTAGCCCAGGTGGCAACTGCTGGTTATAGAACTGATGTATTCCAAAATAATTAGCACAGTACAGAAGTTCAATATATAGAAATCATTATGGTTTGAGGAGATAGAAGGGTTTGGTTACCTGATGGTTCCCAATACTAGCTCAATAGTTAAAATATAAGTGGAGACAAGTAAATAGAGAAACAATAGCTTCTCTGAAGATTAAAGTTCTCCTAAGAACAAGCAATAGCCGAGATTCACTGAGGATTTAACAGTGACCAATGCTATTATAAGCGGCGCTGACTGTGTGTTCACAGGTGTCAGATACTACAAAGATTTCACTATGCTATTTGTTTGCATTGAACACGTTTTTGCATGCTTATTCTCCCGTTTGTATTATTTTGTATCTTCACTGAGACGTCTCTTCTTTTGCCCATTTTCCTCTTGAATGGATGCTTTCTTTATTATTGGTGAGCTGTGAGGGTTCTTAGTATTCTTGACAATAATCACTTTTGACTAGGTGGACTGCAAATTTCTTTCCATTATGCACATTTCCTTTTTCATTCTCTTTGCCAGGATCCTTCTTCCTCCCCCACACCCAATTGAGAGAGAAACAAAGAGATCGAGAGAAATATGGGCATGCCCGGGTCACTGGCGATTGCCTGCAAACCCCAGGTACGTGTGTTGCCTAGTGTGTTTGGCTGCACGGTATACTGGGGAATTGAAGCCAGGCTGGCTGGCTTTAGAAGAAAGTGTCTAACCGCCGAGCCATCTCCCCAGCCCCCTTTTCATCCTCTTAAGAGTCTTTTACAGAGAAAAAAATTCAATTTTGGTGAAAAAAAAATTTAACAACTTTTGTACTAAATCTAGCTCTGAATCTGGAAGATTTTCACTTATGGTCTTTCCTAAATATTCCATAATTGTGCTTTTACATTTAAGTTCATTATTGCCTTTGGGCTCAATGTTACAGTAGGTTCTAGACTGGGTTGGCATATATATTATTGTCTGTGGATATCCAACTGCTACACGTTTTGAAAAATGCTATCCTCCATCTATTTGATTGTTTTTTTTGCACTCTTACCAAAAGTGAGTGGGAATATTTTGTGAGTTACTTGTGGGGTATTATTATCTTTCACTGATCTATTTCCCGACAAATATCATACACTCGGGGCTGTCATTATATAAATAGCCTCTAAATTAGAAAAGACAATAAACTGATCCTTATACCTTTTGTCTCAAAATTGTTTTGCTATTATTGAACTTTGTCTTCTCACGTAAGCTTTGGAATAACCTCATATGTGTCTACAACAACCTGCTATAATTTGGGGAGTGATTAAACCTATGTATCAATTTATAAAGCAGTGACATCTTTCTAGTTAAGTCTCCTTGACCTTGAAAATTCCATTATCCAAATCTTGGATACATTTCCAAGGGCACGAGTAGGAAGTAAGTGCACTGGGTCACAACTCTCTGCACAATTCTCTGGGCTATTTGCTTCTTCAATCCCAGTGTTGAGTGACAGACTCAATTAAAAAAAAAAAACTATGAAAAGCAACACGGTAGGATTTCTTGGGTCCAGTGTCATCTGCCAATTTGCTCTCTTCTTTGCAAGACTTCTCATGTTGTTTTATATAAAATATCCATGGCATTTAGTCATACTGAGCAGGAAAAACAAAAATTTATTCCATGTTTTCTGGAAGAAATAAAGTCTAAATTGAATGTCAGATTTTGTATTCTTTATTTAACAGTATGCATTTGTGGGTTCCATTTATAATCTGGTTTCAAACTCACTCTCTTTTCATGGTTTATAAATTAGTTTCTTTATTTTTATCTTCTGCTATTACACTGTAAATATGCACATGAATGACAAGACTGCTTTTTTTATTAAGTAAAAAGTTTGTATGGACACATCATGTGTTGGTACCATCATTTCCCTCCTCCCTGCCCCCACTCCACTGAGGGTCCCCTTTAGTGGGATTGCTGGCATTCACCATGGAGTTGTAGGTTATGAGTTGTAAGAGCATCAGTCAGTCATTGTGAGGGAGGGAACAATGCCTCTGGGTGTTCCTCCTCACCCTGTGGCTCTTAACATTCTTTCCTCCCCCTTTTCTGCAAAACTCCCTCAGCCTGGGTGGGTGTGCTTTAAGTCTACATTGGTGTTGAGCTCTCAGAAGCTTCTGGGTTTCTGCTTTGGTGTGTTTGAGTGTCCTCAGTGTCCATCTCCATCACCCTGGGGCAGCACCCTTGCTCATCTTGCCATCTCCTCTGTGGTCTCACCCTGAGCCCGACCTGCTGTGCCGGGGTGCTTCATATCACGCCAGGGAGGCAGCCAGCTGCTCTCGTCTTGTGGATAGATTTCGGTAGTCCTAAGTTCTTGATGCTTTCTGAAAAGAAAAATAGATTCTCCACCAGAGAGTGAGATCAGCATAGGTGAAAAGGGATAAGCATGGTTAGTTTAGAGAGATATGATGGGTGTAGCCTCACTCTTGGCCAAAGACTAAGGAGAGCTGTGCTCTGGAGTCTACAATCTTGGTCTTCATAGGATTCTGACTTGGTTCCAGCAATTGGTTCCTTTTCACTGAGCCGGTCTCTTAGCCAAACAGACAGCCATTGGTTACCCACCTAGGCTATGTGCTACTATTGAACAAGTGTGTATATACTGTCAGACGGTAGTCTCAGGCTGCCCTCAAACTCACAGTGATCATCCTACCTCTGCCTCACAACTGCTGGTATTAAAAGCATGTGCCACCATGCCCAGCCTATTTTAAGTTTCTATGTGTCAGGGATTCTTGTAACAGCTTAACTGGTTCCTAAGCATAGGACTTCACAAAGTTGAAATCAGGGGCAAGCTGTGGTGCCTCTCACCTGGACTTTAGGGTTCTTTCCAAATTAGTCAGTTTTTTGACAGAATTCCATTTCTTGACATTGTAGAACTGGGGTTTTCAATTCCTAAAGGTGGTACCATAGTACAGACAGAAAATCATGTGGCTGTTTTGATGGGCCAGGAAGGGTCTGTGTGCCATGGATTTCTATGTCTGTAAAGTCTTCTTTTAAAGGGCTTACCTCAGCAAGTGACAACCACAGGACTACTATAAGCTGTGAGCCAAAACAAATATTTTCTATAAATAAATTGTCTCAGGATTCTGTCGTATTAATGAAAAGCTGACTGACACAATGGGAAAACTCAATCAACTGACTAGTATGTGTAACATTCTGCAAAAATCCCATTGCAGGCACTGAGCAGGTTAATGATGAGCTGCCTGCCTGTGTCCTGCCCCAACTTGAATGTTCACAGCTGGGCTTCACTTATCATTAAGTGACACTCATATGACAGGATGCAAGGTCCCTACACCCTTTCCTCTCATAGGAATGGGAGAGTCTGTTACACCCCAGTAATCTGCAGTGCCACCTGAAAGATACCAGGTGAAGCCGCATGCTGTGGACTGGCTTCTTCTATGCCCATTCCATTGCTCAGTTTATCTATGGATGTGCCAAGGCCTCGTTAGCAGCCTGAAGAGTGTTAAGCACTGATCCATACATTATTTGAATGGCTATTGACCATCCAGACACCACAGATGAACCTCATCTGAGGCAGTATTTCCTCACTTACCATTCCTTTCTCAAGCCTATTGGAGAGTTTCTCCTGTTCCCACTGCCCTTCTTTTCTTGGTACACTGGAATTACAAAAGCCCACCTCTGCTTCTGGCTTTTTAAAAAATGGGGTCTGGGCATCTGAACTTGGGTACTAAGAGTTGTGTGGCAAGTGCTTTTTTCATTGATCTATCTCACTAGCCCTACTTTATTACCTTGTAAATCTCAATACAGTATTTAAGGGCCAGACTTGATTAGTGATAGCTGGCTTTCAACATCCAAACACATCTGTAAGCTTGGGTCTCCCTCTCACATTATTCAAATACCTCTTCTGCACTGTCTACTAGTCTCAAGTGAACAGTGAAATAATTTTGAGGTTTTATCATTATAAAATGAGGATGGGATATGTAAAACAGAAAATAAAGGTGTACTATCTAACAGTAGTCAGTTTAATTCCTGCTCCTCAGAGGCAAAGTCACTTATGCCTCTTATTTCTTTTTTGTGAAATCATAGAAATATGCTATTTCTTCTTCTGATAACAAAACATGTAAGGGTGCATGCATGTGTGTGTGTGTGTGTGTGTGTTTGTGTGTGTGTGTGTGTGTAAGCCAAAAATAAATTTTAATTATCTTATCCATCATTCTCTACCCTTTTAAAAATATTATTTGTTTATTTAAAGCAGACAGAGTGAGAGAGAGAAACAGGCATGCAAGGGCCTGTAGTCACCACAATCAAACTCCAGATGCACGTACCACTTTGTGCACCTGGATTTAAGTAGGGACTGGGGTATCAAACTGTGGTCATTAGTGCCTTAACTGCTGAGCCATCCCTTCAGCCACTCTCCAGTTTTTAAGACAAAGTCACTGAATCCAGAGCTCTCTTATTTGTCTGGACAAGGTACTAGTAGTCTATAAGGCTCCTGTGGCCTCTGCTTTCCCAGAAACGCACTCATACCCAGCTTTGGCATGGTGCTGGGCAGCCATGCCAAGTTCCTTGTGCTCTCCTGGTAGGCATCACACCCACTGAGCCACCTCCGGGCACAATATGGAGCTTCTCTGTGCATTTGACTTCTGTACCTCTCGCTTATTTTTTAAGCACCCATCTGAAACTTTATGTATGTGTATTGAATAGGTATGCAGCATGGATATTTGAATTTTGGGTCCAATGTTATATTTTAGGGCTGTTGGGGGTCAATCAAAACCCACACATTTAAAACTATGAGCTAGGCCTGTATAAAGCCTATTTACAAAAGAAGATGTCCAGAACAGAATTAATTCCAGAAAAAAAAAAAAAAGAATTGCTTGGAAATACCTACACATGCAGCCATAGCAGGTGGTGAAGAAGGCAATTTTGAGTTTATAAAGAATCCATCACAATAATTTACCCAATCCTTGCCCACATATCTAGGACTCTTACATGACCCCTAGTGAGAAGGGAGATGTAATTTAAAGTGTGAATAGCTATTTTCTCTATATATTATATAAGGCATCAAGGTCCAGACAAACATCACTTGCTAACCCTTAAATTAAATACAAAGGCAAAACAGAAATTTTCCCAGTTTAGCACACGGCACAGCGTAGCCTCAAGTGCATTGAAGGTTCCAGAAATACAGCGACAATGCTGACATTTTCACATAGTGAAGTCGTTGGTTGTGACAGGAGAGGCTGCTGGAGGCAGCAGCAGGGGTGGGTGATGGTGGCAGGGCTGGGCAGAGGTAACTGGCAATGAACGCAGGTGCAGAGGAACACCAAAGGATGGCAAATTGGGTCAGCTGCAGAGGTGGGGCTCAGAGCCTCAGTATACTGGGATATAGTCTTGGAACAGACATCTGCATTCTTAATGTGGTGTCTAGGGTTAGTGCAAATGCAACCAGGTGTAAACTCTGTCTTCTTGGTGACCTAATTAGGAAGTGTTTTGGAACCAACAAGTTCATGATGTTCATATTTCTGTAGGGACAGAAGGAAAGCCGAGGGGACAGGGCACACACCACATTGCCTCAGATGGACATGGCCAAACTATCATAACGAGCCTTTTGTTCTTGCTTAGTCCCAGCTAGCTAGAGTAACATAGTTACACACAATGTTTCTGATTTTATAATTAATTTTGGCATGTGTCTTATTTCATTATCTGTTGCCATGACAGAATACTGAAGACTTAATAACTTATAAACAAAGATGTTTAATGTGATATGTGGGCATGATAGTCCAAGATTGGTTCATCCAAGTCTCTTGGCCTCTGGTAAAGGGCTTAATCTGCTTTAACTCTTGGCAAAAAGAAAAAAAAAAAAAAAGGCAAGAGGATAGATGTGGAATGTGGAAGAGAGAGAACCCATAGGGCAACCTTGCTTCATGACAACCAGCTCTATGTAAAGAATTTAGTCCTGTGAGAGGAAGAACTCACTCATTTGGAAGATCAATCCATTCATGAGGGCTCCATGCCTATGACCCCCAAACCTCCTCATTAAGGAATTCCCATTCTGAGGGAAGACACTCTAAAAATAGCAACGGGCATGTTATGTTAGATTGTTAAAAATCTGATGTATGGTAAACTGTTTACTTGAAATATACCAGCCTCAATCAGCTGTCTTTCCCTGCCAAAACCGACAGTGAATTTAAATGCCTGAAGTCTTCCCCCTAAGCGCAGTAAGGACTCTTCTGGGGCACAGCGGCGAGCGGAGGTGAGCAGCATGGATGTACAGATGCTGGTCCATCTCAACGAGCAGCATTTTATCTTCTTGCTTTTCTGGGTGCCTTTGTAATGCTTCATACAGTTCATCCTAATTTCTTCTACTCCCTATGGGCTGAACAAGAAATTGCAAGATTAAATTTTACTATACAGGTTTCGCTACATTGTTAGTCTCTGGGGAGTGCACCCTTTGGCTTCAAGAATGCTTTACTCTCACAAATTAGCAACTTTACTCTTGACTTCAGAGACACCTCACATCAATTTCTTTGGATTAGCGCCACAGTTTTAAAGTAATAACTTGAACGCCACAGAATCCAGGGATACATCAGGCCTTTCCCTTGACACTGACCGATATGTTACTTTCATTTGCAGAAAACTTCACATGAACAAAGAACTTAAGTGAAAATTCAAAGATTCAGAAAAAAATAGAATGTCAAATTAGATTTTATTTAAATATACTTTTTCAGTCTTACTTAACTATGCATATTTAAGTTGTCTACTTTCTGTTTAGTATTTCTTACAAAAGAAATTTATATTCTCTCATTTTGTATTTGCACTGTACAAATAAAAGTGTGAAGAATACAGCACTCCTTACTATGAACCCCAAAGAACCATTTCTGTATTTTGTAGTAATTCTTTCAAAAATTGTTTACACTTTAAATTCTCTAGTTAATTGTTTAGCTAAAGTAAATTCTCTCATTAAAATATGCACATATGCAGACTGGAAAGATAGCTAAGTGGCTAAGGAGCTTGCCTACTGGGGTTCAAATCCCCAGAACCCACATAAGCCAGATACACAATGAGGCACATGCATCTGGAGTTTGTTTACAGTGGCTAGAGGCCCTGGTGTGCCCATTCTGTCTCTCTGTCTCTTTCTCTCTCTCTCTGTGTGTGTGTGTGTCTCTCTCTCTTTTCCATCCCTCCATATCTCTCTTAGATAAAAATAAATAAAATAATTTTAAAATATATGTTATTTCTACTTATAACATATTAGGATATCTTTTATTACAAATTCTTTAGAATTTTTTGCCTATTAATTTTTTATTATAAAGATTAAAAACTCAATATTGTTTCAAAGACTTATGCTTAAAAATATGAAAATATCTATTCTTTTGCTTTGACTTTTTCTTGTACTATTTCTTTCCATATTAGTTTTTTAATTAACATATAAAATGATAAGTTTCATTATAGCATTTTCTTACAGACTTTGTTTTGGGTGGTCCCCATCCCCTCATCCCCTTCTTCCCTCCCCTATCCCCTCTGCTACCCACTTGTTCCCCTCAGGAGCCTACTTCTGCTTAGAAGAACTTAAATGTAATAATCCCATCTACCTAAATTGACCATATTTTCCATTTGTTGGACATCTAATATTTGTACCTCTCCAATATATGTCTTATAATAATACTAAAATGGACAATAATTTTTCATTATGGTACATATTCCCTTGGGATATTTTTCTAGGACATGAAAATTTACAGTAAAAGGTAGAAGTATTTTTATAGAATCCTGTGTTTATAGTAAAACTGGAATGAATGACACTGTTGCTTGGCACACATATGAATGCCCCCTTGTCAACTCCACCTTGATTCTATCATGCGAGGAGTTTGATGGATCAAAAGTAGCATGATTGCTGGAATAATTTAAGTGGTAGTCAGTTTCATAAGTTGACAATAAGGGTAAGTATTTCCATAAGATTATTCACTGGATAGCAGAAGCAATTATAAAGGTGCTAACAATGGTGTTTGGGAAGTGAAGTCTTGTGGCAGTGTGTGAACTGAGGTGGGACACAGTGAAGTATATACATACTTATGCTGAAGCTACAGAAGGACACTGCAGAGCACTGATCGGACGTGCCTGCTAGGACCATGAAAGTTCTCCATTGCGCTAGTAAATGTTCCTGGGGCAGTTCACGGAAGGGAAAGCGGAGACACGCCGGTCTGCTGCCAGAAAATCAGCTCCCAGACTCCAGTGCAAGGCTTCGGCCCTGAGCAGGTAAGCTGTCACTGAGGCACCTGGAAGAGACAGAGCTAGGCCCCTAGGGAATCCAAGAAGGCACAAGAGTATACTCGTTGGATTTATGCCAACAGTCTGTTCACATGGGGCTAAAACAGACTGATTAAAACAATGTGTAGACTGGAGAGAGTGGTTAAGATGCTTGCCTGCAATAAGAGATGCACAAAATGGCTCGTGTGTATGGAGTTCTTTTGCAATGACTAGAGGCCCTAGCAGGCCCACACTTTCTCTCTCTCTCTCTGTTTGCAAATAAATAAATAAAATAAAAGACTTCTGTAAAGAATGTGTGAGAACAAAGCTTGCATAACTGGCTCTTTTATGTACCTCAACATAAGAGGATATGGAATGATGATTCTGGTCAGAACTGTGAGATAAAAATTTGGAAACCGCTCTTCTTTGCACCTTACCCCTTCGCCTCTGTTCTTCTTCCCCATGTGAGGAAGATTCTCCTGCTCTCTCATTCCCAGTTGGGGAGGGGGAGAATTTCTTTCCTGTTTTCCTTTTCCTTTTAATTCTAACTCTCTCTAAAATAAATCTGATACCTTTCCCTTGGGGGAAAAAAAAAAAGGAAACCTGGAGTTCTTTATCTCCAAAGCTAACATAATAATGCTTCTATAACATAAAATTTGTTCAGGCATGAACAACCAGACAATATTTAGGTCTTATATCTTTCTTGGAAGAATGTTGAATCACCTAAGTATGAACACCAACAAAATAGTAGAAGAGAACCCTGTTTGAAACTATTCCCTATGTGTGCACCTACATAAGCTGTATTTGGTGTCACTGCTAGATAATTTAGTAACTGGTGGCTAATTCCTCTAGAAATCACCCAAACCAATGCCCCTCCAAGTTTTCTATGTTTTTTTTGCAACAGCAGGGATGCTCTGATATCCTGCTACTAACTGTAGAATGAGCCCTTTTTAAAAATGTTTTAATTATTATTATTTATTTATTTATTTGAAAGAGAGAGAGAGAGAGGCAGGTAGACAAGAGAGCGAGACAGAGAGAGAGAGAAAGAGAGAGAAAGGATATGCCAGAGTCTTAGGCCACGGCAAATTCCAGATATATGCACCACCTTGTGCATCTGGCTTACATAGTTCCTGGGGAATCGAACCTGGGTCCCTTGGCTTTGCAGGCAAAAGCCTTACCTGCTAAGCCATCTCTCCAGCCCAAGTTTTCTAATTTTTAAACATTTAATTTGAGCTTATACACACTACTTTAAATTATGTGGATTTATCTTTTAAAAGCTTAAAATAAATGTGAAGTTATATTTATATTAATTCTCTCATTTGAGCATTTTAATTTTAATTTCCAAGTTTATGAGGGTTTTTTCCCCCATAGGAACAAATTTGGTAAGTCATTTTAGTGAGCTGTGGGAGGAGACACAGTGCCCAGAACCCACTCATACAGTGCATTTTCAAAGTAGCCCTTCTGCTTAGTGATCAAATTGCAGAGTCCTCATAACCTGAGTGCCGTTTATTCAACCTACAGGCATAAAAGTGTGTTTCCACTGTGTCTGTGAAGGAACACAGGCAGCTCCTTTCCAGGTTGGTATTTCCATCATAGCACTTGACCTCCAGGCAGACAGACACATAAAGGGTTTTCCTCACCTTTGTACAAGAACAGAAGCTGAGTTAGGGTTTGTTCAGGTAATGGAATCGTGACTTCAAAACATTATCTTTGACACACAGGCTGGAGGCTTTATTTTTATCAGTGTCACAATTCCAACAACAAAACACTCTAGCTAACATTTAGTGACAGGTAAATCATTTAAACACAATTGTACAGAAAGTTCTTTTCAGTTGTGATTATCTTTCCTAATAGTAATACCAAAACCTGTCCATTTTTATGATTCATGAAATCACTCTTTAGTAGTATATAAAACATGTACTGCCTGTCAAGATCTTCAAATTTTATAGAACTTATAAATGAGAGGGAAAGAAAGTTCTCTCGGCTCTTCTCACCAGATAAAGAAATGGCAGCTCAAGTTTAGGCTCTTCATAAAATCATTTTTAAAAAATGGATGACCACAAATGATAGAAGTGGTTTCATTTGTTTCTTTTTTAACAAAAACAACAGCTTCTGAGTTTGTGTGCCATATTTTACAAGAGAATTTCTAGAGTGGGATCAGTCAGAACAAGGAAAATTGTGAACTTTTGCAACCACACAACTGTTTCTCATGATTTTCACCGATGTATCATCTTTTTATCTAATTATGCAAAGCATGACCAAAATGCATGTTGGACCAGTGTATGCAGAATGAACTGATTCATAGTCACCCCTTACACTCAAGAGGAAAAGGCAGAGAGAGCAATCCAAATGACCACGCCAGCCTTTAATACTTTTTTTTTAAATTTATTTATTTGAGAGTGACAGACACAGAGAGAAAGACAGATAGAGGGAGAGAGAGAGAATGGGCATGCCAGGGCTTCCAGCCTCTGCAAATGAACTCCAGACGCATGCTTCCCCTTGTGCATCTGGCTAACGTGGAACCTGGGGAACCGAGCCTCGAACCGGGGTCCTTAGGCTTCACAGGCAAGCGCTTAACCGCTAAGCCATCTCTCCAGCCCCCGCGCCCGCCTTTAAACTGCAGTTGGTTGGCTCTGCTGAACTTCATTCTGACTGTATTATACATCAGTTTCTCTTCTCTATCCTATAGATGTCAAGATCAATAAGATCAACAGCTTAGTTGTAAGGAGAGTATAGTTTGATCATCAGCAACAGGTATATGGATAAAGAATTGTGCCAGGATATAGTGACATAAAAAGTGTGCAAATTCGATTCTAATGCGGTGTCAAAATGTATGCTTCTCTTAACTCTGCTGGGAAGTACATGGAAGTGGTCAGACAAGGGAAAGGAGTGCATTGCTTGGTGTGACTCGCTGCCACTGTTGGGACAATCTTATGTGACTGCAAGAGGTACAGAATTCCAAGAGTATTGTTTGGAAAGGAGGGGGCAGGCGTGGGGTGGTGGTTTGAATGGATGTTCCCCAATGGGTTCAAGAGTTTGTTAAAGCTTGTAACTTAGATCTCCAGCCCTGGCTGGAGGAGTGTTCCTCGGGCTGGATCTGGATTCCAGCTGAAAGGCAAGCAGAGGGCTTGCGCTCTGCCTGGGGCTCCTGCAGCGTGCTTGCGTGTGGTGCTGGGGGCGGCCTTTCTCTCCGCGTGGACCTGTGAAAGGAGGCCAGCCTCTTCTGCCACTATGGAACTTCCCCTGGATCTGTAAACTTCAATAAATCCCTTCTTCCCATAACTTGGGCCTGGTTTGGAAGTTCATCCCACCAACTCTGGCTCCAACAGATGGTAATTCCCTTTTAAAAGCACATGAGCAAGGCCCAGTCATGAAATTCGGAAGGTGGAATATAAGTGGCAGAAGACAAGCACTGGCTTTGAACAAAAACACTGGACCAGTCACGCATGCGTTTTGCTTTAGTAAGAAACTGAACTACAAGTTAGAGATGAAGGAAAAAGGAGCGTCCGGTCACAAGGCACTTCCTCTAAACTGCATGCGAAACTTGCAAAGAGGTTACTAGCTGGGAGAATTAAATGACCAAAAAAAAAATTAGAAATGACATGGTATTATGAAAAGATTAATGTTGGAAGTCAAGGCAAAGGGAAGTATCTGGGAAGATTCCTGGGAATCTGGCTTGGGAACTGCCTGCATACTCTTATTTACAAGCCAGCAGTGGGGAAAAAATGCTGGGCGTGGTGGCACACGCCTTTAATCCCAGCACTTGGGAGGCAGAGGTAGGAGGATTGCTTTGAGTTCGAGGCCACCCTAAGACTCCATAGTGAATTCCAGGTTAGCCTTGGCTAGAGTGAGATCCTACCTCAAAAAAAAAAAAAAAAAAGAAAAGAAAAGAAAAGAAAAGAAAAACCACTGGCTTATTCAGGAATATGGTAACTTAATGCATGAATATATTAAGCAGGCTATAGCATACCCAGGTGGAGGTGTTTTTGTTTTTATTCATACTTCAAAATAATTGTTTATTTTTACAAAACTCACCCTTTGGAAAACAATAAAACTACATTGAAAGCATTATTTCTGAATTGTGACAAGTACTGTTTTAAAATATTTTCTCTGGAAATGTATAATAATATTTCCTACACTATCAAAACACTGATCTAATTTTAACTGCATTAAGTAAACTCAAAAATATTTTTTCTAGAGCTGGAGGGATGGCTTAGGGGTTAAGGTGTTTGCCTGCAAAGCTAAAGGACTCAGGTTCGATTCCCTCGGACCCACATTAGCCATATGCACAAGGGGGCACACACAACTGGAGTTTGTTTGCAGTGGCTGGAGGCCCTGGCATGCCCATTCCCTCTCTCTCTCTCTCTCTCTCCCTTCCTCCCTCCCTCCCTCCCTCTCTCTCTTTCTCTGTCAAATAAATAAATAAAAATAAAATATTTTTTAAGTAAAATAAATATTTGTTCTAAGCTTCCAATAACATATGGAATATACTACTAGGGAAGTAGAAATGCACAAATGATCATGAAATAATCCTTGGAGGCTGGGGAGATTTCTCGGCAAGTAAAAATGCTTTCTATGCAAGCACGCAGACCTGAGTTTAATTCCCGAAACCCACATAAAAATCCAGGCATAAGCACAAGCAGAGGAATCACTGGCGCTTCCTTATTAGCCAGTCTAACAAAAACCAGGGAAATAAAGTGGAAAAGTGAGAGGTGAGGACCCCTGATACCTTCCTGCGGCCTCTGCACATGAGCCATGTACATGTACACGTAGCATACACAGAGAGAGAAATAATCGTGGCTCTCAGATGGCTTGTCATACAGTGGGATGGTTGGTGGAAGCAGAGTAATTGAAGATTCCGTGTAGTAAGAACTAAGAGGGGATCGGAAGTCACCAAGGAGCAGAGCCAAGGGTAGGTAGCAAGTGAACTAAAGGTCCTCTAGCCACAGAAATGGAGATAAAATTTTCTGAGCAATTCATACTCAAGAAGCAAGTGGTGGAGAAACAAACACCAGGCTCTTGATCCTGGTTCCAATATTCTGCCTTTCAGATGGAGGCTTGATTTGCCAGCAGCGTGCATTATGAGTAGGCTTGTCTAGAATGCATGTCCCACCTGAGGGTCATTTTCTCACATAATGCCATCAGACTCCCCTTTAGCTTAATGCCCAGAGTTCACATCTGTTTGCCCCATCTACACAGGTATTTTATTGGAAGATTTATAAAGGATGCTTTAAAAATACCAATTATTGTATAAACAATGTTTGACTTTAAGGCATATTTCTTCAGAAAAAAATCATGCAGAGAAAAATAATTGTACAAAACATAAAAGGTTCATAGGACAACATTTTAATTAAACATTTCATGCTATCAATTAAAAAGAAAAAAATTGTGGTCAAATATTTTCAAAAACATGTTGATATTATGTATAAGTAATAATCTTTCAAAATCAACGAGAAAGAACCAAATATCACTTTATAGCAAAATATGCCAAGGGGTTTGACTCATTACAATATTTGTTGCATAGAGAAATGGATGAGTAATAGGATCATAAATTGAGATGGGGAATACTAGAAGGCAGCAAGAGTCACAGGAGGAAATGATTAATTAAGCTTTGCTCTAGAGTTAAGATGCAGATGCAGGATTCTTCAGTTACAGTTCGACTCTCAAGTAGGATTCATGAATCCCCCCCCAAAAGGCCCAAAGCTCTATGAGGCTGTGGTTAATTGCGAAAATTTTCGACACTTAGAATAATAGAAAAGCACAAAGTGGTATCACTGAAAAGGTCAAGGAAAAACTGGAAATGGCTACAAAAATAAAAATCAGAAGAGCAGCTCAAAGAGAAGTGGAGAGAACAGTCACAGACAAGTAGCGAGACAGGCACAGGTGATCACAGGGGGCCACACAGCTCTGTCTCTGTGCAAGGAAGGAGAACAGGTCCCAGAGTCCACAGTCACCAACGACATCCATGGTTCAATCCTGCTCTGATGTAGGACGGTGATGGAACTTTCATGGAAAGGGAAAGGAAACTACATACAATGTCTTATGCAGAATATGGCTTCAAACAAATATGGAAAATGCCTTGCAAAGATATATCTTGAAATATTAAGAATTCTATCTGAAATCAAGAAAATTTTGTGCTTCACTATATTATTTTAAAGTCCACATATCACATGAAACAGTTCAAAACCCACAACTGTTTATTCAAAAAGGAAAGGTGAAAACATTCCTATGGGTCAGCACTAGGCATGAATAAATCAGAGAAAATGTGAATGGTCGATGCTAAAAGAGTAACCATATTGCTAAGAATAAAGATTTAAATAAGAGAAAAATAAATAAATAAAAAGTGGGACAAAGGACAGTACATATAACTGTAAACCTACTTTGTCAATTATAAGGGTGTCATATCTTTCCAAGAAAGCTGAGTTACATTACAGCCAAGCTCTCACTCAGCAATTACCCCAGTGAGAAGAACACAAAATTACATATGGAATTTCCAACTCAAAAAGAAAAAAATTGCATTATGGTGAAAAAAGCTAGGACAATGACATTCTCTTGAACATTCCAAATGAATATATAATCTTAAGTAAATATTGTTTGGAGTAATAAAGCAACCTATTGACATAGAACAAAGTGTCTTGAAGTGATATGGAATATATTAACGAGGCAAAAAACGTATAGCAGACCCAGGCATTGAAATAATTGACCCAAGAATTTGTTCCTATAAAATAAAAAAACACTCTTTAGAAAATGTATAAAAATAAAAAAATCAGATATTTTATAACTGAATGCATCTGACATTAGCATTTTGTATATCTGGATATTAACAGCACTCAGAGAAAAACAATAATGTAAGGACACTAAACTAATCACTTTCATCAAGCAGTTATTATTTCCTTTCTCTCATCATCTGAATAACTGTGAAACATATTAATCAGCCTGCTCATGGATTTCAGAAAAAGTGGTTCATTATCTGTTCTATTAATAGGTGTTGAGTTTTTGAATAAAGAGCTAGATGTTCAGCATGATGAATATTTAAATGTGTTGCTTCTCAGATGAAACCAAGACCGAATAATAAAATAGGAGAAAGTGTTTTGAAAACAAGAGATGTCCATTTATTTCAACATTATCCAGGACCATTCCTAGGTCTCACGTGTGCCATGCCATTCTGAAGCATTTCCCCTCACATGCCATACCCCTGAAGGAGAGCCAAGTAGTGGTCACAGGGTGTGGCCAGGAAGAAAGGGCACACAGTAGGTCAAAGCTACGATGAAGCCGGTGCAGAAAAGGGAAAATGCCACTGGCAAGAGAGTAACAGAGGCTTGTGCTAGGGTCTGCTCCACAGGACTGGATGGGTGTTAACTGTACGGTGGGAATGGATAAGGTTTCTACAGTAACGTTCACTTGTTTTAGCATTCTAGCCATTTTCCTGTAAGTATTTATTATAGCAACATGATTTAGGTTTGATTTGGTTTACATAGGCTTTGTTTTAAACGTCTACTCTGTAACCCAGACTGACTTTGAACTCATGACCTTCTGACTCCATCTCCAGAGGGCTTGGATGCCTGGCCCAGCTCTAACATGATTCCTTAAGTATACACAATAATTGTTTTTGATCCCCAACAGACACATACCTATAATCACGGACCTCATCTCAGGAGGGAAAGTTGGGGGAATAACAGGTGAGAGTCCCACATCATTAGACCCTAACTCAAATATGTAAGCTTCAAAATAAACAAAAACCCACCACCAACAAAAATTCCTCATTTCCTCATCTTCCTCACCTCTTCCCTTAAAAAATTACTAACCAAATGTGTCGCAAACTATTTAATTTTTCTAGGAATGCAACAAGTGTTGCATTTTAAAATCTGCTTTCAATATTGTTTTACTGACAATTTTTATAACTTATCATAATCTCCTACCATTACTTTCTCTTGACTCCCTCCCTATTCCCCACCATTGGTTACTAGCAGACCATAGCTCTAGCAGCCTGCACATTACAAAGAGAACTGGATACTCATGATCATTCTGTAATCTGACAGTTATTAAATTTCCCCACTCATTAAAATAGGTCTACACTGACAATTAAGTTCATAAGCACCCCGCCTCCTCCCTCTAACATCTAAAACTACAACAGAACAAGAAAAACTCAGCAGCCCAAACAAACAGAAGAGCAAGGGACGTCCTGCGCACCTTTGTCTTATTCATTAGTAAATAAAGGGAAATTAACGCACAAGCGTTGGCCACGGAGTGGTGGTTTTGATCATGTCACAAAAGACCCTGGGCTGAGCCTTGTGCTGCAGCAGCTCTTGCGGCACAGAGATGAAGGCAGGCAGGGCTAGCGTACTGTCTCCTTCGGGTTTGCCGTGCATACGACTTTCTCTCTGCCGACAGGTGAGAACAAATAACAATTACCAGAAAATACCAAAGTAAGCCGGGCATGGTGTCACACGCCTTTAATCCCAGCACTCGGGAGGCAGAAGGAGGAGGATCTCTGTGAGCTTAAGGCCACCCTGAGACTACATAGAGGACATAGTGAATTCCAGGTCAGCCTGGGCTAGAGCAAGACCCTACCTTGAAAAACCAAAATAAATAAATAAAACTCATGAAGTGCTGGGACTTACTGCTCAGTAACTTCTCAGCCTGTATGACCCTCTGCTTTTTTTTTTAATTATTTTTTTTTGGTTTATTTTTATTTATTTATTTGATAGTGACACAGAGAGAAAGAGGCAGATAGGGAGAGAAGAGAGAGAATGGGAGCTCCATGGCCTCCAGCCACTGCAAACGAGCTCCAGACATGTGTGCCCCCTTGTGCATCTGTCTAACATGGGACCTGGGGAACTGAGCCTCGAACCAGGGTCCTTAGGCTTCACAGGCAAGCGCTTAACCGCTAAGCCATCTCTCCAGCCCCCCTCTGCTATTTTTGTGACATCTGAAACAAACTGAGGAAAACTAGAGTTGTCCTTCATCCTCAGAGCTGGCTCGAGGCTCAGTTCCCCAGGACCCAAGTTAGCCAGATGCACAAGGGGGCGCATGTGTCTGGAGTTCGTTTGCAGTGGCTGGAGGCCCTGGCGTGCCCGTTCTCTCTCTCTCTCTCTGTCTCTCTCTGTCTCTCTCTGTCTCTCTCTCTCCTTCTCTCTGTGTCTGTCACTCTCAAATAAATAAATATAAACAATATTTTTAATGTCAATTTCTTAAAAAATAAAAAAAAAAAACAGGTATCTATGGCATCAGATACTGCTGTAGTTCAAATCTAAGGTTCATCTGTTCAGTAAAGGTGTGGTTTCCCAGACTGATGTCATTAGGAGGTGATGTAAACTTCAAGAAATGGGTCCTGCCGGGTGTGGTAGCACATGCCTTTCATCCCAGCACTCAGGAGACAGAGATAGGAGGATCACCACAAGTTTGAGGCCACCCTGAGACTACAGAGTGTATTCCAGGTCAGCCTGGGCTAGAGTAAAACCCTACCTCAAAAAAAAAAAAAAAAAAAAGGAAATAAAGAAAGAAAAAAGAAAAAGAAATTAGGCCCAGGACTGGGAGGTAGCTCCGTGGTTAAAGATGCTTGCTTGCAGCCCAGGTTCAGTTCTCTGATCTGGGTTCCATTCCCCAGTTCCCACATAAAGCCAGATGTACAAAGTCATGTGTGTGTTTATATTTTGTAGTGGCAGGAGACCTGCCACATTTCTCCTTCACTCCTTCCTTCCCTCTCTCAAGCTCTCTTAAATAAATAAATAAATAAGAAAATCTTAAAAAGAGACAGGGCTAGTGGGTTGAAGTTAGGTATTTTTTTTATATATATATTTTTTGTTCATTTTTTATTTATGTATTTGAGAGCAACAGACACAGAGAGAAAGACAGATAGAGGGAGAGAGAGAGAATGGGCGCGCCAGGGCCTCCAGCCACTGCAAACGAACTCCAGACGCGTGCGCCCCCTTGTGCATCTGGCTAACGTGGGACCTGGGGAACCGAGCCTCGAACCAGGGTCCATAGGCTTCATAGGCGAGTGCTTAACTGCTAAGCCATCTCTCCAGCCCGAAGTTAGGTATTTAGAGGTGTGTCTTCAAATGGGTTACTGCTTCCACAGCCAGGACCTTCTCTTCTTCCTTTGTTGCCTCATTGCTATGAAGTGAGCACGTGCTCTATAGCAACTACCCAGGATGAACTTCTAAAACCAGACCAAAATAAACCTTCTCTCCTTACGTTGATTATCTCGGATATTTTGTCATAGTAACAAAAGCTATCCAACACGGACATAGCATAAGACATACATATCAAAAGAACAAGTATCCAAATTCATTCACCTGGTAAGAACATTATTTATTCCCTCTCTTCTTTCTGTTTTTAGGGACACAGGAGCTATGACTCAAGAAACTATTTCACTTGGACCGTTTCCTTTATGCCACCAAGATAACTGAAGCCTTCTCTTCTTCTATAGCAAGGTTTCTAAGTGTGAGCACTGTGACATTTTGGTCCAATTATCCCTTGCACATGAGCTAACCTCTGCATTGCAGCAAGTTCATGAGAAGCTTTGACCTCTTCTCATTAGATTACAGTAGGATCCCTAATGCCAGGGTGGCAACCGAGAGTTCTCTCCAAACCTTGCCTCCGCGTGCAGGTGACCCTGGGTCACAAACTGCCGCACTCCGCTTCACCTTCCCACTGTCACTCAGTGCACGGTTTTCTCAGTTTATCGGCTCTAGGACATGTTTAGCACTTCTATGACAGAGGCAAATTCAATCAAGACAAAGTGGAAAAGAAGGAACTTCTTTTTTAAATTTTTGTTGTTGTTGTTTTTATTTATTTATTTGAGAGCGACAGACAGAGAGAGAGGCAGAGAGAGATAGAGAGAATGGGCGCGCCAGGGCCTCCAGCCACTGGAAATGAACTCCAGATGCGTGTGCCCCCTTGTGCATCTGGCTAATGTGGGTCCTGGGGAGTCGAGCCTCGAACCAGGGTCCTTAGGCTTCACAGGCAAGTGCCTAACTGCTAAGCCATCTCTCCCGCCCAGAAGGGACTTCTGATGGGTGCCTGGACACAAGAGCAGTAGGAACATGGTATGATTATTATAGTGAAAATCAAAGAGAATTTGAACTCAAGGTTCTCATTGTTGGATAAAGAGGAATCTTTGGCCTATAAAACCAAAAGTTCCTTTTGAGTATCTACTCAGTCAATACAATTCAGTCATGATCAAGAAGAAAAATGCATTCCAATAATTTACTTTTTTTTTTTTTTTTTTGAAGTAGAGACTTGCTCCAGCCTAAGCTGACCTGTAATTCACTATGTCGTCTTAAGGTAGCCTTGAATTCATGGCGATCCTCTTGCCTCAACCTCCAGAGTGCTGGAATTAAAGGCGTGTACCACCATGCCCTGCTAATTTACTTGTTTTTAAAGTTTATGTGGGTAAGAGCTTTATGATGATGACTAAATAATCACTGATATCAGAGCCACTTTGAAGCTGAATAAAATTCTAAAAATACAAACACATCTAAGAGGACTGATGACTGCACAATTAATATTTCTATTTTTATCATTTGAGCTTAGTGGGAAATAATTATTTCTATCATTATGTATACTTCAGATTATAAATTCACTACTTCAATGGATTTTAGCACAAGTGTATTTAATCTTCATGATCCAGGCTTCTGATCCAGGTGGTGGGACTTAAGGTGGGTAAGTAATTGAGTGAGGTGGTGGACATATAATCTCTGGGAATCTTGCTTGCAGTTCTGACTCTGGTTCGGGGCGGACCCTGAGGCTCTGCCTGTCTCGGCTCCCAGTTGCCACTGTCGTCCTGGTCCATAAGCAAGTCTTTGAGAGCAAGTCCCTTCGAAACATTGCTTTAGGCTTCTGCACAAGTGCCACAGGGCTGCCCCAATATTGAAGAAGGAAAACGTACAGTTTTAGATTCAGATTTCAGGCATCATAACACTTATCAGCAAAAGACGTCAGCAGACCTTAAAGCCTTCCATCAGGAAAAGAACAAACAGGAGAAGGTGGCATTCCGGGTGAGCACCACCACCAAAGGCAGGCCAGGCAAGGAGCTACCCTGCGGGCGCTCACCTCACACTCCCACGGGAGGAGCCAGGCCTCTTGGACTCCAGGTTTAGGTGAAGTAAGGGGCTCAGGCAAACGTCACCATCCTAGCTCAAGCCACAGTCCAGCATATGTTAGCAACTTGTAGAAGACACAAGACAGACCATCACCCTGGAAGAAAACACCAATTCCTCATGGGCTTCATCCACCTCTGCAGACAACCAAATTCACGCAGATGCACAGCCCACATGAACACTGTAACTACATGTTTTCCACAAGTGCTATTTTCACCATATTCCCAGAAAACTACTACATAAAACATGCTACTGCAAAAATATAATAATAATTAACTATAAAATATATATAATATGTGTGTAATAAGACATTATGTAAAACAGTGCCCAGCAAATTCCTTCATTATTGGAATCCAGGAGCAGTGTTTAGGCAACACCTCTGAACCCCAACTCTTGAGGTTCCATCTTAATGTGTGTCATGTCTTACTAAGAACCTCAGTAATACAACACATTGTAAAAGTGTGAAAGAAAAACTTAATTTTAGATGCCTATGTATTATTTTCCCAATTATTATTTGTTATTAACATGAAGCAAAATATCCATTAACATAAAAAATATGTTAAATTAATTCTAGTGTTGTCTGGCTACCAATAGAACATGGTAGACACATCTTTTTTTTTTTTTTTCTTGGTGTCCTTGCATGAAGTTTGGGTGAAGGTGTGTACACAGTGGAATATAGATAAACAATAATAGGAAGCAGAAAGGGGTAGAGAAAAGAGAGACGCATGTAAGGGCACGTCCAGGAAATGTAACTGAATTCCGTTTTCTGATGTGTATAGACGGTTTCACTTCTTATTTCAAAGAGGATTACATAGCCATAGTTTTCCCAAAGAAGGGAGGGCTGAGGGGGAGAGCCCAGCATTGTTTGTGTAATGGTCTCAGAACCATGGCTCCCACTCACCCCGAGCCCCTGCTCCCTGTTCCATAAGAGGAGGAGACTGGACAAGGTGATTCCTAAAGTAGCCCTCAATTCCCTAATTGCATAATTTTATTGCCTTTCAAAGTGAGGAAAATGCATGTGATAATGAATCCTTTCTACACATCATGTCAATAGGACATGATTAAGTGATAAATGTCGTTGTCGGCAGCACAGTATAATCTTTTACAGTGCATGTAAGACAAACATCATTTTAAGCCTCCACAGACACTAATGTTTAAAAAAAAATTTTCTCACATCCAGCCAATAAGAATAATTCATTCCTAGACATTCTCTGTCAGTACTCCCTGTGACCTTGTTAAAATCTAGCTTATCCAGCACAGAAATGCAAGTATTGGATACATAAAAACCTAAAAATTAATCTGAACTTTATACTGAAAGAAAAGATAACAAATTTAAAGCTCAAGTTTCTGTCACCTTAGTTTTTTTTAAAGTTCTTAATCATAATGTGTTAATTTTTTGGAAACAAACTAACCTTTCATTAATTTATTTTAATATCCTGTCATGATGTTTTATAGAAAGACTTTCTGATATCATAAAGCATTATTAAAATGCATTCAGTTAAGGGAGAAACTCAGAAGACATGCTTGGCCACCCACACCCTAAGTGAACTTAATGTGATGGCACGTCTTTCTTGTTCCGTGTGTGTCTTCCTTACCATCACTGCTCCACCGAGCACACTCTGACATCTCATTAGCCTCTGCGTGGCTGGGAGAGTGGGCTGACTTGTGCCAGGCTGCCACTGCAGCAACACCTAAGCTGGTCAAGACATGCCCACTCTTATTTTCCTTCTTCAGTCTTCATGGATGTTTCAAATTCCGAAGCATCTGCACTTCTCAAGCACATTAGTGAAAATTTTGGGGTCCTGAAGCTGCAGACTTCTGAACTCTTAAATTCTGCACCCCATCTACCTTGGAGAAAGGGCAACAGTAGTTCAAACCTGAAATGACCTAGAGGATGTCCATTGACAGTCACAGAAATGAGTAGAATTCCACATTCTTAACTAAACTCAGGAGTTTTCTTTTCTACTTTATGGTCACATCCTAAGGGTCAGCCCATAAGGGCATGATGATGCCCCTTAATAATGCAGATATCTTGATTGACTATTAATATCACTAGTATGTATTTTCAGTATTTAGTAGTAACCATTATGCAGAGATGAATAAGAAGTAGATTTTTGGTTCCAGCTCACACAGAAGTCTATACATTTGTAGCTAGGAGCCACATATGAGACAGAACATGCAACATTTGCCTTTCAGGGACTGGGTTACCTGTAGCAGAAGCCCATATGCTAGCTATAACGGAGGGAAGAGAGAGAAGGTCTAAAGTGGATGGTATTGTATATATGTAAGTAGAAGACAGATTACAGGGAGGGGAAAGGCCTAAATGAGGTCAGGGGAAGACATTGTATAAAAGAAGGGTGGCAGCAGGGGAGGTCAATAAAAATTCAAGATATTCTGAGTAAGACATATGAAAATCTACTTTCTTGAATAATAGCACATCCAGAAGCCATAGGTTGTTGCTAGAAAATTTTAATTGCCAGGGATGGATACCTTCCAGTGAGTTGTTGGCCAGGGAGTTCCCTGTTGCCTCCAAAACATTATAAGGTATTGTCAAGGCCTTTGGTTTCCCATGAGAAAGAGATGGTAAGACCCTATTGCTGAAGACTTCACATACCTGAGTGGCCAAGCCACTGAGAAGTCAAGCTGGTGCTGAGCAGAAGACCTTCTCCCTGTAGCCCAGCCAACTGAAAGCTGGAAAAAGCTGCACTGTATGCAGTCTTAAGGTAGACACAAGTCATCAGCGGTGAAATCAGTGGACACTGGAAGCCTCAAGTTTGGCCAGACAGGCCATATAAGTGAATGAGTGCAATAGAGGCATGTCTGCTCTGGGGGAAACCAATTGCTCTTTAATTGGAATGAAGGCCCGCTCTATGGAAGGGGACACATGCCTGGTACTGAAAACCTAATGAAAACCTATGGCAGAGCAGGTCATGAGCCTCAGGGGTACAAAGCCTGCTCTTGTCTGGATAAATGCATATATCACTCTCACCAATTGCCCTGAAAGCACTACACTTAATGTTCATATTCATATATTAATGCTACTCTCACTTCTAGTTGGAGAAGCTTCTCTTTTCAGATGGTGATGACCTAAAAGGCAACAGTGCTGAGAAGAAGGGACAGAGGAGTGTCCAGCACTGAAACATCTCACACCCTCCAAGGCTCAGGGTCCATTGTGGAAGGGGTGGCAGAAAGAATGTAAGAGCCAAAAGAAGGGTACCACTCCCTACATAACACTGTCTGGTGCTGGGCGTGGTGGCGCACGCCTTTAATCCCAGCACTCGGGAGGCAGAGGTAGGAGAATCGCTGTGAGTTCGAGGCCACCCTGAGACTACATAGTGAATTCCAGGTCAGCCTGGGATAGAGTGAGACCCTACCTCAAGAAAAGAAAAAAAAAAAAAAAAAAAGTCTGGACAGAATTTGGCCTCGATATCCAAGACCTCACAGTGCCTAGTAATACCTACACAGGATCCTCATAATAGAAGAAAAAGATGATGACATCAAATTAAAAGAGAGACTAATGGAGAGAGGGAGGGGATAAGACAGAGAACATAGTAATAAAGGGGAAAGCAGGGGAGGGGAGGGAAATGCCATGGTTTGTTTCCTGTAAGTAAAGAAGTTGTCAATAAAAAAAAAAAAAAAAATATATATATATATATATATATATATATATTAAAAAAAGAAATAGAGGATAATTAAGTATCCTTTTCTGCTCATATGAATTTTATGAGAAGGAGTTGGTTTTCTTTTCTATCATCACAATCTCAATTTGTACTTCACTTCAGCTATGGAATCATCATTTTAGGGCTGAGAGTACCTGAAGGCACACATGTATTTCTCAGATTATTCCATTAAAAAAGAAAATTAATGAGAATTCTCTAAGTCCATTTACAAAGCCAACAATGCAATAATAGCAAGCAAGAAAGACACACAACATACCTGTAAAGTTTTTTAATAAAACATTTACAAACTGAATTCAAGAACATATCTAAAAAGATTATTTCAATAAAATGGGCTTAATCCCAGACATGCATAAATGACTCAACATATAGAAATCAATAAATATAATACATCACATAGATTGACTCCAGAACAAAAATCACATGATCTTCTCAAAAGATGCAGGAAAGCCTTTGACAAATTCCAACATCCCTTATCAATAAAGTCCTAGGAACAAGTAGACAGGGAAGGAACAGCTCAACATAATAAAAGCTATAAATGGTAAGCCTATAGCCAAAATCATACTATATGAAGGAAAATATTGAAGTAATTCACTAAGATCAGGATTAACACCAGGGTTCCACTCTTTGAGCTGCTCTTCAATGTAGTACACTCCTATTTAAAGTCTTAACTACAGTGATAAGGCAAGAGAACGAAAATAACAGATAGGAATGAAAAAGTCAAAATACCCTTTTTTAGAAATGACAAGCTTTTATACATAAAAGAACATAAAGTCTCCTTCTAGAACCATCATATACTTTACAACTCTCTATCTCCTGCATCTTAATGCTTCCAAAACCAGTACCAAGAAGGTGACACTTCTCCAGAGGGGGTGAACTCCAACTTTGTGGAGCAGGAAACTTCTTTAGCATTCATCCTTCACACGTCTCCTCTCAAAAGATGCACATTATGCACGGCATGGTGGCACACTCCTTTAGTCCCAGCATTTGGGAGGCTGAGCTAGGAGGATCACCATGAGTTCAAGGCCCGTGTGGGCTACAGAGTGAGTTCTAGGTCAGCCTGGGCTACAGTGAGACCCTGAAACAAAAGGGGGAAAAGACTGAGACTTCAGAGGGTTGGACCTTGCTCTTGAGTGCCTTTCCTATTGTCTCAGCGCAGAACAGATGGCCCATGGCAACAGTGGCAATCTCTCTAGCAACTACAATGAAATGGCTGCAGGCTATGGGACCTGAGAACTGTTTACATTTCTTCCCTATGCCAAACTTCGCATTTTTCTTATACTTCTGCTCTGTAATTCCCTTCACCAAACATGCAAAATCCATTACTTCTGAATTCAACTTTGCTCAATTTCTCAGGACATGGACAGAACTTGGTGAGCCTTCTTCACCAGAATGTCACATGGAACGTCTCTAGCTCAGTTCCAGATAAAGTCTCCAAAAAACTTAGATGGTCTGCTTTTACAGAAAGTTTCATGGGATGCTAAGAATTATATTCTAAAGTATAGTATTTTACTTAAATATTTAGATGTCTGCTTGCCTTTTGACTCTATCAGTTAATTCTGGTATTTCTTTGTTTAATTTTTTTTTTTTTCAGAGAACATAACTATTTGTGAGACTAGGGCACTGAAATCACTCACAGTTATTGTGTAGAGGTCAATCTGGGTAGAACTGCATGCAATTATAAGGTGACATATTTAAAACTATAGGATTAATGGATCATTGCCAAAATTGATATGCAGTGAGCTGTTTTATCTCTTTTGACTAACTTTGAAGTCTACTTTGTGAGAAATTAGGATTGCTACATTTGCTTGTATTCTATGATCAGTTAGGATTATCTTTTTACATTCTTTCACTCCAAGTCCCTATTGGTTTTTCTTTGCCAGTGAGGTGTGTTTCAAAACAAAAAAAAGTGTCTGTTTTTTAGTTCAATATGCTACTCTATGTTCTTCAATTGCAGAATAGTCAACTGACATTCAGAGTAATTTTTCAAATGTATGTGTTAATTCCCTGTTATTTTGCTGTTTTATGATTGTATTTCCCTAAAACTCTGTATAATTTACTGGTCTAATGTAGATTATTATCTCTGGTGGTCTCATATGTGTGCTCTGTCCTGTTTTAAATGTCAAACGTCCCCTAGAGACTTGTGTTGGAAGAGTTGATTCTCAGCTGATTGTACTATTTGGGAAGGCTATGGAACCATCAGAACATGAAGCTTTACTGGAAGTAACGTCTAAATAGACATTATAAATTATAAACAGACAATAGGTTTTAGGGTCTGGCTCTACCACCTGTTCCCTCTCTGCTTCATGATTGTGGATGCAATGTGACCAGCTGGTCTCCTCTTCCAGCCCACCATGTCTTCCTCAATTTGATGGACTGAATCCCCTGGTACTACAAGCCAAAATAAACCCTTTCTTTCCATAAGCTACTTCTTGTCATATATTTGGTCACAGCAAGGGGAAGAGTAACTAATGCAGTTCAGTTCCTCTGAATAACATCTGTAGTGCTAGAATAAGACTTGTTTTGTATTAAAATATGTGGTCTGCTTTAGAGTAAGTTTCATGGACTGCTAAGAACATATATTCTGAAGTATTTTAGTGAAATGTTATTTAGATGTCTGACTTCCTTTTAACTATATCTGTTAAGTCTGATATTTCTTTGTTTCATTTTTGTTCAGAAAACGTAACTACTTGTGACAATAGGGCACTGAAATCACTCACTGTTATTGTGTAGAGGCCAATCTGGGTGAAACTAGGTGTGCCGATATGAGTTCCCTCAAATGTTTTAACTATTTAATTTAATTAATTTATTTATTTGCAAGAAGAGAGAGAGGGAAGACAGACAGAGAGAGAATGGGCATGCCAGTGCCTGTGGCCACTGCAAATGAACTCCAGATGCATGCGCCCCCTTGGGCATCTGGCTTATCTGGGTCCTAGGGAATCGAACCTTGGTCCTCTGGCTTCACAGTCACCACTTGACTTTCCACTTCAATTACAAAGAGCTGCAGCTTGGATAGCACCTTGTGGCATGATAAAAGCTAGCCATCAGAAAGGACTCTCCCAGCTGGGTTCCAGGTTGGTTTCTTTACATTCTGCAGCCAAAACATGCAGCGACTTCAAGATTATACCATCAGTTTTGTTTGGTAACCAAGAGCAATGGAAATAGCCAATATTGTTTTTGAGGCGCCTATTTTTGACCAACAGCTCATGGAGAGGTATCTCATCTCTGATGCCCTGGGGATTTCTATTAATACCTTATGGCTTCTGGGAGCAACCTTATCTACACATGTTTAAACATATTTGTCTACATATATTATCAACATATATATTACCTTCACATGCTTAAACTTATTTAAAAAGTAACAGATCAGCCCAACTGAGGTAAGACCACAGTGTACCAAAGAGGACATTGGCTTCACAACTCCATATAGGTGACACAAAATCCAACCCTAAAGGGTAACGGGGATGCTCTGTACTAGGGCAATACATACCCCCAAACCTGTGACTATAGGACTGAGCTGCAAGGGCCGATTGTACTTCCCATCGGAGGGCACATTACTAAAACAACATGCTTACTTCAGTTATCCCAACCCAAAACACATATTGTGGACACATTTATCTGAACACATTTTCCTAATTCGTCTGAAAATTCATGTCGAATTTTGATATATATTTTACAGATCTAATCAGGAGATTTAAACCACAGTATAAGTTAAACAGGGAAATTTTTTTATGAAAAAAAAAATATTCAGCTTTGTCTTCAGGACAGGAAAGTAACTACTGTGATAAAATCAACATACAAGAGCTGAGTAAAGTCCCAAAGGACACTCGTGGACGCAGTCAGTTTGGTTCACTGCATCTGGGTGATCTGTGATGCATTTTCTGGACCAGAAATGCCCCGTGGTGACTGAATGAAGGGGGCATTCCTCTGTAAGCCAGACAGCCCAGGGCCAGTCTAAGGCACAAAGGAGACACATGAGAGGGTTCCCAGCCCACAGACTTCATGTCGGGGGGGTTGCAGAAAGCAAACTTGCAAGGCATTGGCAAGCCGAGGCTGAGCGGTCACGTGCAGAGCGAACCCGTGCCACGCTACAGGGACCCAGCACAGGACTTGCCAAGGCCCCTCTGCGCACCCGCAGGGCACAACGGGCAGCTCGCCTGCCCCATGGCCCACCACTCAGCAGAGAGCCCCAGAGTGCCGTGCGGACCGGGAGCAGGGACCAGGCGGGGCAGAGCCCCGAGCTGTCTGCCGTCCCAGTGACAAGGCACATGGACAGCCACGCTCCGCAGGGCGCTGTGGATCACACTCAGTACTGAGAAGCCCAGCATCGAAGTACAGGCTTGCTTGATTTCCTTAAACAAACAAGATGCACGCATTTTCTGAAAGGTAATGGGGACCCAACACGTAAATAAGAAGCCTTGCCACCTTGCACAGCATTTTTGGAATAAAAATGAAATGTGGATATTCACTGACATGTTTTCTTGGATCCACAGAAGCCAACCTGCACATGCACACTTATTTCTCGCTTTCATTTTCCAGGCTTTTCCCTGCTTTGTTTATAAGTCATCAGTTTCTCTACACTATTTAAGTACTATAGTAGGTTTGTTTTCAGCTACTTTTAATTAAAATATTATATATGAGCACTTTCCAAGCTGGATTGTCATCAAAGCCAAGGAAAGATGAGGCAATTTTGAAAGAACTCGGTGCCAAATCAAATTACTTAGATGAATGCTTTAATATTGATGTTTTTTTCAACTAACTTTAAAATACATGGTGATTATTTTATGTGGGGATAAGAAACACATGGTAGGAAATCAATGTTGCTCTGAATATTCAGAGAATAGCCTGCCCTGGCCAGTTCCCACTGCATCCACTGATTAAAGAGCAATTTGGTGGGACCCAAAAGAATTCAGTTTATTTTCCAGACACTTAGCAATTCCAAATCTAATCAGTCCAAGCCTGCTTCTACTACTTAAAGATCTATTCCTTCTCTATTTCAAGCATCAGTCAGAGGCTGGCAGGATGGCACCAGCAGCAATGAGGGCAGAGGTTGGATGAGCTGACCACCTGCTGAGTATGCGGAAGCCTTGCTGCAGGTAGCACTGAGCTAATGAATATTCACTGTCCTCCCTCTGAAGGCAGGCTGACTGAAGGCTGGATTGAAGGCAGGCTAGAGTAAAGGGAGACTGGGTAAAGGCTTGTCTGAAGCGAGGCTGTCATAAAGCCTGGCTGGACTAAAGCCAGCCCCGACTAAAGGGAGGCTAGAAAAAAGGCTGGAGTAAAGACAGACTGGGCTGAGGGTGGGCTGGAGCGAAGGCAGGCCAGAGCAGACGGGCACTAAAGTCAGGGTGGACTGACGCCGAGGCTAGCCACTATTCTCATGCCTGTGTCACAGCTGCTAGTCAGGCGTGTGTGGCTATGCATGGCTTCATTAATATTTTAGTGTGGGCTTTGATAACGTGATCTTTCAAAGGTGTGTTTATGTGGTTATTTCAGTGTCCTCCATGAACTTACGCGTTCTGAATGCTAGGTCCTCAGCTGATGGCAGTTTAGGACTTGGAGCATCGTGGAAGCAGTGTATTGTTAGGGGCGGGCTTATGGGTGTTGTAGCCAGTTTCCCCATGCCAGTGTTTGGCATACTCGCCTGCTGCTATTGTCCACCTGATGTTGGTCAGGAGGTGATGTCCAGTTTCTGCTCATGCCACACTTTCCTCTGCCATCATGGAGTTTCCCCTTGAGTTTCTAAGCCAAACTGAGCCCTTTCTTCAATGTATCATCCAGTAACTTTTGAAAACTTCCACACATTTAAAGTTTTATCATGGTACGCAAGCAGTTGTAATCTGGTTTCTTCTAACTCTTCAATTATATTATCAACATTTTCATTAGCTTATTTACAAAGATATGTTCTGCCTTGGAAACTTGCTAAGTTTATAGAAAGTTTAAACACAATTTATGAACAATACTTCAAATGTACTCACCTGTCACCAAGTGCCTAATGTTTAATTTTCACTCTTTCTAACATCCCTACTTATTTCTCATCTGAAAGTTTCTGGCTCTTCTTAGTCCAGCTAGAAAACTGCATCGGGTTTGAAGATTGGACAACCTGTCAATTGAAAACAAGGGCTTGAACCCAATTGTTTGAGCTGAGCAATTTAAATGTGAAGGACGTTTTATCATAAAGATCAAGAAATGAAGCAAGTGACTAAAGAATGCGGCATCTGAAACACACACCCAGGCCACGAAGACCTCAGAGACACGAGGTGCCTCGGAGTGCTGGAGGTCTCGCCTTAGGAGGAGGCGGCTCTCCAGCAGCCCAGCTCTGAACAAGGGGCTTTGAGTGGGGTTAAGCAGCTGCCACTCCTCCCGTGAAACGTCCACAGCCACAGCCTCAAACTGTATCTGAAAAGTGCATCCCTGCTTTCTGACTTTGTTTTCTTTTGCTTTTTAAAAATATATTTTATTTATTTATTTGAGAGGGAGAGAGAGAGAATGGGTACACCAGGGCCTCTAGTCACTGCAAACAAACTCCAGATGTGTGTTCCCCCCCTTGTGCATCTGGCTCACGTGGGTCCCAGAGAATCCAACCAGGATCCTTTGGCTTTGCAGGCAGACACCTTAACCACTAAGCCATCTCTCCAGCCCATTGCTTTGTTTTTTAATGAACATGTGTGTGATTTGTGTGTATGAACAGTTGGAAGCCAGAGGTTGGGGCTGAGCCTCTTGGACACTTACTCTCCACAGTATTTACTGAGACAAGGTCTCTCACTGAACCCAAAACTCGCTGATGTAGCTAGACAGGCTAGCCAGCTTTTCCCAAGGTTCCACCTCTCTCCATCTCCCAAGCACTGGGATTACAGGCACACACCACCACACTTGGCATTGATGGAGTCTCTTGGAGTTTGGCAAATGCTTTAATAACTGAGCTACTTCCCCACCTCCATTTAATGTAAAGTGATGATTCTCATGAGGGAGGGACTGCAGAAGACCCTTCCTCTAACTACCTATTCAGTAAGAAATTGAAGAAGGTGGTCTTCAGATAGGTACAGTGATTCCCAGAGAAGGTGCCATTGTAATTTGAGAACAATTCCTAAAGGAGCAGGAATGTCCTGTATAGTCAACAGCCTCGGGCATGCCAGCCCGCCAAGGCACTGTGAAGTCCAAGCCACATGTATTTATTTCATCTGAACACAGGTAAATTTAAACATGCTAGCCCTGATGGGGACAAAGGACATCAAAGAAAGAAGAAAAAACTCAGCACAAGCTCTAAGAAGAGAGATCTGATAGGACATCTTTGCTCATAAAGTTGCAAGCCCAAAGGAGCAACTGAGCATTTGGTATTAAGGGGCTGAGAATTGAGCTCAGTGTGGGAACTCTTGTCTGACATTTGCTAAGGCTATAGGTTTTATCCTCGGCCCCACAAAAAATAATAGGACAAAAATTTTTTAAAAGTCATCACAGATAATTCCTTGCCTCAAATCTTTGGAAGGGTAAAGAACTGCCCCTGCATAGTTTGTAATCACACTGTTGACTTATGTGGTGAGTGAGCTAAGCGCATAGCACAGCTGTCTTTTGCAAAAACACTAAGCATGTTTATTTTTTGTTCTCTCTCTCTCTCTCTCTCTCTCTCTCTCTCTCTCTATATATATATATATATATATATATATATTATTTTTTTTTTTGAGACAGGTTCTCACTATAAGGTCCAAGCTACCTTCACACTCTTCATCCATCTGCCTCAGCCACCCAAGATGTTCCTCTAAACAGAAAGATCCAGAGGTTGAGGATACATGAGGGCACAGAGCATGCCCTTTGCCTAAGCATCAGGGACTTCTCTAGGTGACTGAATTGTTTGATTCTTGACTGGTTATTGAATACATCACCACCATCTGTTCAGCATCAACCATGAGACAAAGACTGATAAATAATTTATTTCTACCAGCAAAAGGAGCACCATAATGTATTTATCAGTGGGAGCATACTGGCACACTAGTGCATAAAAACCAAACTATAAAAACCAGGTATAGGGCGGGAGGGATGGCTTAGTGGTTAAGGCACTTGCCTATGAAGCCTAAGGACCCAGGTTCAGTTTCCAAGGACCCATACAAGCCAGATGCACAAGGTGGTGCATATATATGGAGTTTCGTTTTTTCTTTGTTTTTTTTGTTTTGTTTTGTTTTTGGGGTTTTTTTTTTTGCAGTAGCTTAAGCAGCTGGTGCACCCATTCTCCCTCTCTCTGTCTCTCTCTCTCCCCCTCAATAAATTAATGAATAAATTAAAAAAACCCAGGCATAGAACTTATCACAGTAGACCAGTGAGGGAGTAACACCCTTACTTGTCCTCTCTGAAAAGCACGCCTAAGAGTGTGAGGGCAAAGCCCGGCCAACCTGTCACAGGACTGCCAGGTGCACGTGGAAAGGGACTAAAAAGGAGCTTAGCACTGTGTCCACATGCCACAGAGCCCCTGGAGCTGCCACTGATCTGCCCAGCAGGCCAACCAACTAGCCCCGTACTTCCCTTCCTCTGCTCAAATAGTTTTATATAAACTTGCCAGGCGTAGTGGCACAACCTTTAGTCCCAGCACTCAGGAGGCAGAGGTCGGAGGATCGCCATGAGTTTGAGGCCACCCTGAGACTACACAGTGAATTCCAGGTCAGTGTGTGTGTGTGTGTGTGTGTGTATCCCAGAAAAATGAAAATTCATGTTTAAGAATTGATTGGTTAGGAAAGATCCTGAATCATGTGTGTGTGTGTGTGTGCACACATGCACGTAAACACAGAGGGCAGAGGACAGCCCTGACTTCCATCCTCAGAACACTGCCTCCATCGAGACAGGGACGCCCCACTGGTCTGCTTCTCTTCAGTTGAACCAGCACGTTCCAGAGATCCACCTGTCTCCACATTCCCAGCACTGGGATTACACATTTCTAATATTATTTATTTTTAAGGAGAAACCGTGTATATGAGAGAGAAAGTGAAAGACAATGACGGGTGCTCCATGGTCTCATGCTGCTGCGAACTCCAGATGCATGTGCCACATTGTGCATGTGGCTTTACGTGAGTCCTGGGGACTTGAACATGGGCTGCCAGGCTTTGCAGACAGACACCTTTAGCACTGAGCCATTTCTCCAGCCAAGGATTACACACATATTCTTATTACTTTGAACTTTCCATGCAGAGTTTACTGCCCTAAAAGGCAGAATTTACCATAATTGCTTTCAGAGCAGAAGAGAGGGTGCATGAAGCGGGCTGTTGTTATGAGGTCCGGTGTCACACAAGTAAGACCACTGACGCAGAGAATGTGAGTCCAAGTTTTATTGGGCAAGAAAGAAAGAAAAAGAAAACAAAAGACTGGCATACCAATTCTGTGCCCCAGAGGTAATAAGGGGTGTGTGGGGGGGGGGGGGGCAGCAGTCCTGAACTGTTCAGAGTGTCAGCTTTCTTTGGATATAATCACATGATGTTAGAAAAAATAACATGATGGGAGTTAAACTATAAATCACAACTTACATGTGACAGTTACAGTCATGAAAGTAAACGAAGGAAAGAAAGAGAGAGAGAGAGAGAAAGACAAAGAAGGAAGGAAGGAAGAAAGGAAGGAAGGAAGGAAGGAAGGAAGGAAGGAAGGAAGGAAGGAAGGAACGAACAAACTTGTACACAGATCTGTTGGTCAGTTACAGGAAGCGCCCCTGGGGGGTGCGAGGTAGGCCTGTGACCAGGAGCCCCGCTTATCTAAAGGGGTTTGCTCAACAATGCAGGCCCCAGGAAAAGCCATTCATCCCAGAAGAGCCTCTTGTTTACCTACCATCAGCAGAGTCTCCTACAAGGAAGTGACTTCTATATTTCTCTAGGCTAGGTATAAAGAAATGTAGAGAAATATAACATTTTGCTCTCTTTACACTACAAAGGAGGCATGGTGTAATGCTACGCAGGCATAGGGGTGCTGAGTACCCTGCTACAGACGTTTCTCGTTTTTCTTTAGTCCCTTGCTGGAGTGACTACTGTGACGGATGCTAAGACACAGGCTGTGATTGGTGCAAAAACAAAATCACAGACATTGACTGTAAGGTTAACCATGGTTCACAAAAAAAAAAAAAAAAAAAAAAAAAAAGGCTGTGATTTCTTCAAATGAAAGCCTGTGATTGGTCCAACACCCCTTCTGGGGGCATACAAGTGACCTGATGGGGCTCACTTTGTGAGTTTTCTGGGAGATAGTCTCTTCTGCTGCCTCCCCTGGTGCGAGGCTTAATAAAGGCTTTTCTCACAGTGGTGTTTCCTTGCCTATTTCCAGTAGTGATAGCAATTAAGAGTAAGTTAGTCTCAGTTTTGTAGGTAGTTAGGGTTACAGGGCCCAAAAGTATCACTAATGACAAGTCCACAGAACATAATCTGGGGACTGAATTCCAAAAAGCCCTGGCTCACCATGACACAGTTGACCACCAGCCCTCGTGCCCTTGTTCATTTTTTATCAAGAGCCCCCATGTATGTTCAAAATAGCCAATCCAGTCCTCCCTGACTTCACGCCTATTTTCCATCCCCCAAGGTGGAACTCCCACACACATTCAAGGTAACCCATCTAATCCACCTTGATGTGAAGCATCATTTACATTTCTGAGCGTATCAGAACCTCTAGTCTCAGTCACCACGCAGGGTGCACGCTCAGGAACCCTCCCACATGGGAGCTTGACAACTACAATGTCAGGGTTAGCTTTGAATTCTAGCAAAAGACCTCCCTCCCAGGGAGAGGCCCAGATATGGTAAAACAGGCCTAGGTAATTAGGTGAAATAAGAAGTCAGACCATCCTCCCTTTTTTGTTTTTAATTTTGATTTATTTATTTATTTGAGAGTGACAAACAGAGGGAGAATGAGGCAGAGAGAGAGAATGGGCGCGAGGGCCTCCAGCCACTGCAAATGAACTCCAGATGCATGAGCCCCCCTGTACATCTGGCTAATGTGGGTCCTGGGGAATTGAGCCTGGAACTGGGGTCCTTAGGCTTCACAGGCAAGTGCTTAACCGCTAAGTCATCTCTCCAGTCCCTTCCTTCCCTTTTACTTTCAGGGGCCTCCCTAACTGCATAAAAAGGCTACCTGACTTCCTCTGAACCACCAGCACCAGACTGATCAACAGCTTGGCTCCTTTCTGGGCACCAGTGGCTATGTCCTGGGCTGTGGTTGCTAAGTACAGTCCCAGCAGCAGCAGTGGCAATGTGGCTGCTGCTTGACAGAAGTGGGGGCCTTCTGATCAGCCCTGGGAAGATCCAGTCTTCCTAGTGGTGACAGGCCTCCACTGAGCACTCACATCTGCTCCTGAGGCCCCTGCTGCAAAGCAGTGGTGGGTGCCTTGGCTTGAACCCTGGTTCCCAACCATAGTCCCAGGGAAACCTAGCTGGGTTATAGCTGAAGCAGCAGCTCAGCAAGTTGTGAGTATCCAGGGCAGGAAAAAGAAAGGATGAGAAAGTAGGCACACACATTACGATGACAGAACAGTGAGCCAAAACGAGAGAGGAGAAACTTAGGCTGCGATTGCCAGAATTACACAGGACTGTCATGTTTCTAAGGCCAGCAGGCTCCGACCACAGACTGAACCCTGTGGTTCTGATACCTGACCTCGGCACTAGAAGGTGCTACTGCTGCCTCTGCCTACCTGCCATCTGCTCCTGCCGAACATTCAGGTAAACCTAAGCTCCTAGGAACCAGCATTTGAAGAGCGTGCACACTAACGATTGTTTTTGAGACAGTGTATCATGTAACTGAGGCTGGCATTGAACACCTGACCTTCCTACCTCTACCTCACAAATGCTGGGATCTCATGTATGTACCACCATGCTCAGTCTCTAAGGTATTTCATTCCCAAGTAATGCTGATAATCAAATCTAACCATCACATCTACTTATTTATATGAACAGAGTTCAGCACTTTCCATTACTCTACAGTGTATTAGTTCATTTTTTATTGTTATTATCTAACCAGGAAGTAAACAGCTTTTGATTGCACACCCTGGCACCATCATATTCTGCCCAAGCACATGAGGCCAAGCCATAATAGACTGAATCGTTTGAAACCTGCTGAGGATCAAACGCAGTGTATGCTGAACAAATATTCTACCGAGGAGCTATACCCCCAGCCTAGAAAGATGTGGCCATCAGAAATTGGGAACACTCAGGAGTACCAGATGGGGTTCAATCAGTTGAGCGTTGCCTAGCAAGCAAAAAACTTTGGTTTCAACTCCCAGTACTGCATAAACCAGGCAAGGTGGTGTATGCACTTGGGAATCGGGGTATCAGAAATTTACAGTCATCTTTGACTATGCAGGCAGTTTTAGTCCAGCCTCAGCTACATGGGTCTCTACCTCAGAAAAGCATTGCTCTTTGAGGGTCCGTGTTTAAAGGCACTAGCTTACAATGCCTGCCAGCCATGGTTCAATTCCTCAGCACCCACATAAAAACGTGCAAAAAGTGCCACAAGCATATGAACTTTGTTTACAGTGACACGTGAAATCGGTGTGAGCAGGCGCATGTGCACACACACCATATGCAAATCATTTTTTTAAATATTTATTTTACTTATTTGAGAAAAGAGAGAGATATAAAGACTGGCAGATAGAAAGAATGAGAGTGAATGGGTATGAATGGACCAGGTCTTCTTGCCACTGCAAAGGAATTGCAGACACATGAGTCTCTTGCGCATCTGGCTCTGCGTGGGTAAGAATCAAACCTGGACCAGCGTGCTTTACAAGTAAGTGTCTTTAACCCCCCAGTCATCTCCTAGCCCAAATTAAATTTTCAAATATGTTTTTTTTTTTTTTTTTTTTTAATAAGGAGACTTGCTGGAAGCCAAATTTGCCAGCACTTTCTTTAATCCTGGACTTTCAGAACTGTGTCTGTAGTTTAGGCAGAGAATAAACAAATTTACTGTACTTTTTCTGACGAAAGAAGACAAGTTCTGCCAGAACTTATGAAAAGTGGGGCTGCAGAGATGGCTCGTTATAAGGGTGCTTGTTCGCAAAGCCTGGCGGCCCAGGTTCGATCCCGCGGTACCCACGTAATGCCAGCTGCTCAAAGCGGCACATGAGTCTGGATTTCGTTTGTAGCTGGAGGATGCCCTGGCACACTTACGCTCTCTGTGGAGTCCATGTCTCCATGTCGTAACGTATTTCTATTTATTTCCACTGTAGTTTCTCTTAAAAAGAGGTGGGAGTGTATGGGCTTGCCAATGAACTCCAGGCTGAGGCGCCACTTTGACACCGCCTTACTTGGGTACCGGGAGGAAGCCAGGCCGCTAGACTCTGCAAGCCTGAGCCAGCTTCCCAGCCTCTAGCTTCTCCTCCGGAAGTTGGTTGCGGGATTATCTGTCGCAACGATTCTCACGGGCCTCACGCCGCCCGCAGAGCCGCAAGGCAGCCTCCGGCAGCTTTGCGCCGCGCCGCTGTTTCGCCGGCCCTCGTTGGCTCCGCCCACCCAAGCGCGGTGACGTCATAAGCGGGTCGCAGTAGAGTCTGCAGCCCGGGGGAGAAGCTTGCTGAGGGCCAACCCCGCGGAGCACTCTGGGAAGTGAGGCTTCCACGGCACACGACTGACGCGCGGAGCACTCTGGGAGGTGAGGATTCCTCGGCACACGCCTGACGCGCAGAGCCCTCTGGGAGGTGAGGCTTGACACTCGGCTGCCGCGCAGAGCACTCTGGGAAATGAGGCTTCCTCGGCACACGCCTGACGCGCCGGGCCCTCTGGGAGGTGAGGCTTCTTCGGCGCACGCACGACGCGCAAAGCATTCTGGGAGGAGAGGCTTATTCGGAGCCCGCCTGACGAGCAGAGCACTCTGGGAGGTGAGGCTTGGGGGCGCGTCTCCGTAGGCTCGGGTGGGTGTCGCGGCCGCTCTGTGGGCGCTCTACCGCCTCGCACAGCAGCTGCGCTCTGTGGCCTGGGCTCCGGGTTCGAGGGAGGCCGGGTCTGCAGACGATGCACCGGCCTGCCCGCCCGTCCACGCGGCGCAGCTTCATGCTGGCCACTTGCTCCCTTCTGGGAGGCCGACTCCAAACCGCCGGTGGCCACCGCGTGCCCTCCAATCTCAGGGCCTCCAGAAACGCTCTTTTTGGTATTTGATGCCTAGTGATTTCAGTGCTGGGACGTCCTGAGTCCTCTTGACAACGAAATCATCTTGCATTTCTCTTTCCATGCAAAACTCTTACGCCCTCCACACGGAAACCACCCTCCACTTGTTTCGTTTGTGCAAGTGCTTGTACATTTAACGCCTTTGTGGTCTTGTGTGTCTTTGAGGCTGGTGCTGTCATTTTTTCATCGTTTTAAAGTAGTTGTGGTCTTTGGGGAAAGGTAATGCAGTGAGCGGAAGTCACAGTTGCAGGTGCAGAAGAAAGAGGAGCATCAGGGGAATGAGAAAGAAGTAGTTTGTGGGTGCACCAGGGAAGTGTGTGGACTTGGCAAATAGAGAAGGGATATTTCACAGTGCCAGCATTGCTGGGCCACTGTACTCTGGAGTGACATCTCCTACAAGGGACATGGTTAGAAAGACCCTGAAAAAGACTTCAGATTTTGAGTATGTACCCACATTGGGCAATTTGAAATGTATATATGTCTGTGACATACACCAGCAGAAGCTCAGAATGTGAACCCTGAAAAGGCAGGTTTGGAACTTAGAAGATTGACAAGGAAAAAGCATGTGATGAGGCACTTAGGGAAGATCATTCACTGGGTTTAAGATGGCAATCTAAGAAATGTACATCTGTCTTCCCCAGGTATAGTGCTTTAGTATTCATAAATGCCACAAGCATTGCTAAGTTTTGTACCTTGCTCTTACGTCAGCAACATCCAGTCGTGTGTACAAAGTAAACTCAGAGCTAGGCCTCCTGGAAAGAAGTGTTTTCTTTTTATGCATCCTTCCCGTGTTACCTCTGAATACATCTCCTAATGCAGTTTGCATTATTACAGGGATTATTTTCATTGAAGGATATACTGTGGAGTTGTTGTGGGAAGAGTGGCAGCTGCTGGGCTGTGCACAAATCGCTGTCCAGGGGCTCTGTTAACTCAGCTGCAGTCATAAACTGCCATCTCTTTTTCTTTTGTTGACCCAGAGACACTATTTTGCCCACCAAACATGCCACATTTCTTGTGCACAACTCGTTCCCTTTCCTGAAACAGTGCATTGTGAGCCAGAAATGGTGCAGCACTTGGAAGTAGAGATGGCCCAGTGGTGTAAAGTACTTGCCAGCAAAGCCTGATGACTCAGGTTCAGTTCCCCAGTACCCACATAAAGAGGGATGCACAAAGTGGCACATGTATCTGGAGTTCACTTTGAGTGGCTAGAGGACTTGGAGCACCCATATTCATTCAGTTACTCATTTATTTTCTCTCCATTTATGTTTTCTCCTTTGTGTCCAGAAAGGCCTCAAGTGGGAAATATAACTGAAATGAAAAATTAGAGGGGATGAACAGATTTTAACTAGCAGAATAATTAGCAAGCTTGAAGTTAAGGTTTATCAAGATTATGTAATACGAAAATAGACAAGCCCAGGCTGCTCTCAAACTCATAACAAGTGATCCTCATCTCAGCCTCCTAAATGCTGGGATTAAAAGCATGAACCAGGATTCAACTAATACAAGATTTAAAACAACCAGGGCAAACATCAAACTCTATAGCTCCAAGTCCAACAGCTCTAGTCAGGGCTGGTCTCCAAGTCCAGTAATTCTAACCAGTGACAAGTCTCTGGAATTCCAATTCTGCCCCTCCAGCTAGGCTACTCATAGTCCTGGAAACTTCATCCAGTACTGGTTGCTCTCCTTAGCAGCCATTTCGTGGTCCCGGCATCTCCACTGATTGGCTGTTAGTGGGCATACTTTGGGTAACATTGGGGATTATGCTAGAACATATAAAGACAGTCTTCGAGGCCCTTGAGAGCTCTGGGTCATTGTAGGCCATGGGACTTTGTGTTAGGAATGCTGTGAGAGACCCTGGAGTCCCAACAACCCTTTATGGGTCTGAAGTTTAGGCATGACGGTCCCACGTAGAGGGGGAATGGGACAGCTAGGAAGGAACAGGAATGCATGGGGAAAAAATGTCTGTAATATGGGATGATAAGGTTATAAAATGGGTTGGTTGGGACTTACCATCAGTGGTAAGAAGGACTAGGGACTGGAAAACTGCAGACATTGATCAGTGATGGCAAAGTCACTGCTTCATGAGTAGGGAGTAGATTTTTATTCCCTGTTACATCTAGAGTCACTCATGACTCATCCACACAGAGAATATGAGAGCCCTGCATATCTTCAGAGGTCCACCCGTGTTTAAGTGGAGAGGAATGTCTTCCTCAGTGGGCTCCTCATACTCAAGGAACAAAATAAGGGACATTTGTGCTATTCAGGATAGATTTGGCTGTGAAATCCTTGGGTGTAGGTCTGTCCTTCACAAAGGAGAAGGTGGCATTGACTGGGCACTGCCAGGGGTTCTCCACCTTCTTGTTGCTGAGACAAAATACCCAACCAAAATCAGCTGATGGGAGGAAAGCTTTTATGTTGGCTTACAGTCTGGAGGGAATCTTCTTGATGACAGGGTTGAAAGCATGGCATGAGCAGAGATTAGACATGCCCCCTGCCCCAGGCTGTGGAAACAGCAGCGAGAGAGCTCTCTGGCATGCTAGAGGCTAATGAACCTCGACTTCTGTCCCCATGGCTCATCCCCACCTGCAGGGCACCTCCTCTCAAATTGCCCTGGGGTGGGGACCAAGCATTCAGAAAACCCAAGTTCACGGGGAACATCTGATCCAGCCCTCCACACTCACTTTATAAATGGTGACTAGCCTGAGGGGAGGCTTACAGCTTTGGCATTCTGGTTGCAAAGTCCTGGCTGAGTGTGCTGAAGAAAGTCAGCGCTGTTGGTTTCCGTGGACCACTGCAGGATGACCACTAGATGGAGCTCTAGGACCTCCCGAGACCGCTGGAATCCGCAGCCATTTATTCAGCTTGTCCTTCTGGCACTTTCTCAGGCAGTGGTCTTTGAGGACTTCTGTTGTTTTTCATGAGCGTTGCGGGGGGGGGGGGGGGGGCAGGTTCGATGTGTAAAGTTATGCGTGTGTGTCCATGACCAAAGGAAAACATCTAGTGACCTTTCACGGCTCATCCCTGCTCTTTCTTGAGGTGGGGTGGGGTCTCTCCCTCAACTCAGAGCGGCTGTTGATTAGTGAGACCCTCCCCCTTCAGACTAGTGTTACAGATGTGTGTGGTTATGCCCAGATTTATTAAAAATAACTTTTAGAGCTAGAGAGATGGTGTAGCAGTTAAGGCACTTGCCTACAAAGCTGAAGGACCCAGATTTGATTCCCCAGGACCCAGGTAAGCCAGATGCACAAGCTGGCACATACGTCTGGAGTTCATTTGCAGTGGCTGGAGGCCCTGGCATGTCCGTTCCTCTCTCTCTCTCTTTTCCTGTCTCAAATAAATGATTAAGTTAAGATTTAAAAATGTATATATTCATAAAAATAATTGTTTATTTGTGTGCCCACATGTTAAGAGAGAGGGGAGAGAGGAGAGGCACTATGGTCTCACTTTGTGTATTTGGCTTTGCAAGCAAGTACCTTTAACTCCTGAGTCATCACCCCAGCCCACACCCAGCTTTGCATGTGGGTTCTGGGAGCCAAAGTGATATGGGAAAATCAGAATTAGGATCCTCATAAAGCTTATGCTGGCCCTTGTCGGGGGTTGGGGGGTGGGGGACCTGACATTGGGGTTTGTCCATTCCTGGTAGTGCTGAGTCTCCTACTTCCCTGTGAAGTGAGAGGCCAGGCAGGCAAAGTTGAGTTCTGTGTTGTGCCTTTCCTCCTCAGGAGGTCTGTCTCGTGACCCTGACACAGGGCGGAACATCACCGGTGGTCAGTCAGCAAGTCCACTGTTTTGAATTGTATGATCTCTAACTTTAAGATGACAGGCTATGATATTAAGATGGCAACAAGCAAGTTAAAGATACTCTGTGAATTAGGATGGCCAGCTTTCAATGTTCAGTAGCCCCCAGAGGGAACTCTGAATGTAACTAAGATTATAGATAGGAAACTACAAGGTTTTTCTACTCTTGAAATAAAGCAGCAAAAGTCAGGGAGCTGCCCTGGAGCCTTAAGAAAGAAATCAAAACTGTCCCTGGGGGCTGGAGAGATGGCTTAGCAGTTAAGCACTTGCCTGTGAAGCCTAAGAATTTCAGTTGGTGGCTCGATTCCCTGGGACCCACATAAGCCAGAGGCACAAAGTACATGCATCAGGAGTTCATTCGCAGAGGCTGGAGGCCTTGGCATGCTCATTCTCTCTCTCTCTCTCTGCCTCTTTCTCTGTCTCTCTGAAATAAATAAAAATACACAAAATGTATAAAAATAAGCCTTTACTCCCAGCAATTGGAAGGCAGAGGTAGGAGGATGGCCATGAGCTCTAGGCTACCCTGAGATTACATAGTTAATTCCAGAGTGAGAGTGAGCCATAGTGAGACCCTACCTCGAAAAACCAAAAATACTGCCCCTGGAATATGGGGGGGAACCCCAGCTCAGCTAGAGTTAGAGAAGAAGCTTCAAGGCCAGAGATCGCAACCTCCCTCCCCTGCACACACACACACACACACACACACACACACACCACACACACACACACACACACACACACACGCACGCAGCTGCCTCCTAACACACTCTCTAGTAACAAGGTACTGGCTTGCAGGGTTGAGATGGCTAGACCCAAGGCCACATAAGGAGGCACATGGAGGAGACAGGGCTGCCCGGGCTACTGGGGAACGTCAGCACTCCAGGGCCTGACCCTGAGGAAGGGGCTCAAGATGGAAGGAGGTGAACCAAGGTGGAAGTCTGCAGGAACGTTGGCAGCCTCTGGCAGAGCGCCCTCGTGCTGAAGGGGCGCTGAGTCGCCTTCTAAGCCCTTTTTGGCTCTTAAGGTCTGTCTTGTAGTTGTTGAAGACACTGAAGGCTATGTCTACTAAACATCCCTGATGTAGTTTTCGAAGCTTTTGTCACCATCTTGGAGAAGTTTGGCTGGTCAGTGTGCAGCCAGGATGAGTCAACGGTCCGCCCTCTCTGGCTCTGGACTAGTAGACCTGTGCATGGTCTCGGATAGCCTAGACTAAGAGATAGCAGGTTCTCAGGAGAGCCCTGTTGTCTCCCAAAACTTGTTACGTCAATGGGTTTGATAAGAGCCTTTTCATTCCAGTAGACACACCATCATCAAGTCCTTTCTCCGTCCTTTCTTATGTCAGTGGCCTGACATGATAAGCTGAGCTCTGTGTCTGGCTCAGCAAAGAAGCCTGACCTGGCTGTAATTCGGTCACAACCGTGAAACTCATCAACCTAGAGAGAAACTCAAAACCAGATGCAGGATTTCTCTCCACTTACATAGCAACCAGTCACGACAATATGGTTGATTAGATAAAATGATTAGATCAACTGATTAGATCAAATGTCTCAGTGAGCCTTCTGGATTCAGTAACGGAGATGGAAGAATTCTGGCTAAATGATTTAGTTTGAATTGTATTGGGAGAGACCAGCCATGGGGAAGGGGCGGACACCCGGATGGCGAGAAGCCCTGTTAGCTACTTGGCGAAGGGAAAAGATGGCCTCTGAAGGAGATGCTTTTTGTTTCTCCTGGTTCCTTATATGACATGGCCACGCACATGTGAGGGAAAGTAAGGCGGAGCAGGTATAGAGAGCGCTGCAGAAGAGGAAGGGGGAGGGGGACTTGAAGAGGGGAGGTGAGAGAAGAGTGCCCTGGTGGAGGTGCAGCTGGTGCCAAAGAAGCTGGAGGAAGGGTAGAAGACTGCACACCACAGGCAGGGCTGCCAAGGATGCCATCTGGGCTGTGTTGCACAGATGGGCTAGTGGAAGAGAAATGAATGCTCATACTACATTCCTCTTGCAGCGAGAGTCCTGAAACATGACCTCGAATGTAGATATGAAGAATATCAGAGTACTTTCATAAATTATGACAAAAAGATCTAATTGTGGATGAAGTTATACCTTAATGTTCTTGATGTGGGAGTGGTTACAAGAGCAAAATTTTATGGCAAAGCACAATCAGTTTTTAGTGGGACTTCAAGAATCAAATTCAGACCTTTTTTGTTGTTGTTTAAAGTAGAATCTCACTCTAGCTCAGGCTGACCTGGAATTCACAATGTAATCTCAAGGTGGCCTTGAACTCACAGCAATCCTTCTACTTCTACCTCTCAAGTGCTGGGATTAAAGGCATGCACCATCACGCCTGACTCACAGCATTTATTTAAAAGTAAAATTGTGTGTTTATAAACATGCCAGCATTTCTTGCCCCTACAAATGAATGCCCATCAAGCTAGCTCTACATGGGTGAATGGAGAATTGAGCCCAGGCAGTTAGGCTTTGCAAGCAAGCACTTTCAATAAACAGTGAGCCGTCTCCCCAGCCTCTTTTTTTTTTTTTTTTTTTTTTTTGGTGTTTTGAGGTAGGGTCTCACTGTAGCCCAGGCTGACCTGGAATTCACTATGTAGTCTCAGGGTGGCCTCGAACTCACGGCAATCCTCCTATCTCTGCCTCCCGAGTGCTGGGATTAAAGGCGTGAACTACCACACCCGGCTTCCCAGCCCCATTTTTATTTTTTTGTTTTTTGGGTTTTTTTTTTAATTTTTTATTTATTTGAGAGCGACAGAAACAGAGAGAAAGAAAGATAGAGGGAGAGAAAGAGAATGGGTGCTCCAGGGCTTCCAGTCTCTGCAAACGAACTCCAGACGCGTGCGCCCCCTTGTGCATCTGGCTAACGTGGGACCTGGGGAACCGAGCCTCGAACCAGGGTCCTTAGGCTTCACAGGCAAGCGCTTAACCACTAAGCCATCTCTCTAGCCCACCAGCCCCATTTTTAAAGATCAATTTACTTGTATGTGTGTACACATGTGTGCATGTGCATGCTTCTTGCTTCTGCAAAGAATGCCAAAGGCTTGCACTGCTTTTTGCATCTGGTTTTCATGAGCAGTTTGGGAACCAAACCCTAGCCAGTAACGTTTGCAAGCAAGCACCTTGAACTACCTGGCCATCTCCTAGCCCTCGGACCAGGTGTGAGAGGGAACTGAGACTATGTGTAGATTCTACTGGAGTTGCAGCATCCGCTTCAAAGGCACCTGTGGTTTGATCAGGTGTTCCCTATAAAGTAGGGGTTCGGAATGCCGTGTCATCAGCTGTTGGCAGTTTGGGAATTAAACCCTCCTGGAAGCAGTGTATTGTTGCAGGCAGGCCTATAGGTGTTAGAGCCAGTTTCTCCTTGCCAGTGTTTGGCACAGTGTCCTGTGGCTGTTGTCCACCTGTTGTTGGCCAGGAGGTAATGTCCACCCTCTGCTCATGCCATCATTTACCCATGCCATCATGGAGCTTCCCCTAAAGTCTGTAAGCCAACATAAACCATTTTTCTCCCACAAGCTGCTCTTAGGGGTTTTCTGCCAGCAATGTAAACCTGACTGCAAGGCCCTTGCCTCCCTCCTCCGTCAGGTTATGCAAGCGTGTGAAGAGCCCGTGTGTGGTAGAAGAAATGACACCAGGGCCCTCTTCCCCCAGCCGCTCTCGGCACAGCCGGGGAAGGCGCGGTGTTCTCAATAGGATGCTTTGCTCCCTCCTCTCCCAGGTGTGCAGGCAAGTGTGAGGCGCCAGCAGTGGGAAGAAGCGACAGTGCCCCACTTGTTGAAGATGCTATCTTTTGTCCACTGAGTATTTTTGGAAGACCAAACGTAAAAACAAACAGCCCAATCAAAAAATACCAGAAGTTGAACGGCCATACGACCTCGCTTCTGTCACAGCGAGGACTCTGCACCCTACTGCAGAGATACTGGTTCCTAAATGGTAACTGCTGCATTCCTCACACAGGCAAGAAAGTGAAACAGCCTAGATGCCCATGAACTGAGGAGTGGATAACAAAAACTTGGTACATTCGTACAATAGAATTTAATTCTGCCATAAAGAAAAGCAAACTTATGAATGATTCTGGAAAGTGGATGGAACTGGAAAACATATTGAGATAACCAGGTACAGAAGACACCAGCAAGTATTTTCTCTCAGTTTGTGGGGCATGTGTATGTGCTGCCGTGGGCAGCGTGTGTAGATGACAAGAAAGTAGAAGGCGCCCGTGAGAGGGAGTAGAAAGGCTTCAGGGAGAAGTGCGGGGAAGGCAGTCAATCTGAAGCGATAGGAAACAGTAAGTAGTAAAAAAATCAGCAGTTTCCTGAGCTCCTTGTCACAAGGATTTCTTCTGGAGAATGAAAATGCTTGAGAGGGCAAATACACTTTGCTAATGTTATAATTAGTGTGTTGTGTGACATTACATCTTAATGAACTAAGCAATGAAAAAGCAATGAAAGCAGGCCATTCTGTGAATGTTTTCAGACATCTTTAAAATACCTACAAAATACAAATACTGCAAAATAGTGACAAAAGATTGAAAAAGAAGGGTTATTAGGAGGGACAGCAGTGGTGGAGAGGTGATCTGCAGGACAGGCATCAGCACTGCATCGAGATAGCGGGAAATCCACGCAGAAGACGCTTTTCTAGAAGCCATGGTTGTGAGCACCTTAAGACACACAGCTCAGCCCATGTTTAGCAAGCAGCAGCTTGGACAGACGCGTCCTTACGAGCACATGCCACAGACCATGACGGTGCTGCTGAGAGCTCGTGTGAACCGCCTTGTCTACAAGCAAAGGAATGCATGCAAGACAAACGGCCTGGGGTGGACTCGGACAAGGCTCCCCGCAGAACTTTAGTAGGAACCAGCCTTTACTTCCCGTTCTGCTCCAAGGCTTGGCTACTGCGTTACTGCTGTCTCCTGATTTGGGCAGATATTTTCTGGGGACAAGGTTGCATGTCCTGATAGGCGCTCTTGGAAAACGGCAGACTGCAGTGAAGGGCTTGTTTTGGTGTTAAGTATTCAGAAATAATGTTTACAACATTCTCTCAGTTGCATCCATTTTCCTGAACATATGATGTCCTCTGTTAAGGCTGAAATCCCTTATGCAGATGTGCATTTTCTTTATCCATCACTTAGTGGACTCTAGGCTGGTTCTACATCTAAGCCATTGTAAACAGGGCAGCAATAACAGATGTGCTATTTACTATGGAAGGACTTCAGTCTTTGGAGTACATATCTAAGAATGGTATAGGTGGCTCTCATGCCGTACACTGGTTTGAGAAGCTTCTATATTAATTTCCAATTGGAAATTATGTTAAGCAAAATGAGCCAGAATCAGAAATACTAGCACCACATTTCCACTCCTATATGGAATCGAGATTGTAGTATGTATGTTTATAGGTCCTGAAACTAGAAAGGGGAAAATGAACATTTTGAGAGGAGGAAGAGGAGGTAATGAAATACACGTGACCTGAAATGGGTCTGGGAACAGGACACCAAACAGGAGAGGGGGAGGAAAGCAAGAGCGGTGCAAACAAGTCAAAAGCACTGCATTTGATTCCCAGGGACATCAGGTTACTCAAGATTGAAACACAAAAGCAGTCCATTGGAGTTACATTGACTGGAAGAACTTGACCTCTGAAGGAAACATTAGATACTCCCTGTATGTCTTGAATGTGCCCCAGAAACCATGTTAGAAAAGTACTCTCAGACACTGGTGTTGAATGTGCCTCAGAAACCATGTTAGAAAAGTACTCTCAGACACAGGTGTTGAATGTGCCCCAGAAACCATGTTAGAAAAGTACTCTCAGACACAGGTGTTGAATGTGCCTCAGAAACCATGTGAGAAAAGTACTCTCAGACACAGGTGTTGGGAGGTGGAGTGTGGCAGCGGGCGTCGGGGTCATGAGCTTTTTAGTCCCATAAGTGGGTCGAGTGGGTCTGAGCTGCCAGTTTACCATCTCTTGCTCTCGCATCACAAGACGAGGCAGCAAAAGGACCCTGCTAAATGCTGGGATTTTAAGTTTCAGCTTTTAGAATGGTGGGAAATCATGTTCTTAATTACTCAGTCTATGTGACAGTACAGACATTCACGATGCTTGAAGCAGCTGCTGATACAGCTCCCTCAGTAGTGTCACCTAGCATAGTGAATCCCCCCCTTTTAAACTTTCTTATTTGTTGGGGGGAGGGCAGATGGAGAAAGAATGGGCATGCCAGGGCCTTCAGCCAGTGCAAACAAACCCCAGGTACATGCACCACCTTGTGCATCTGGCTTACAAGGGCCCTGGGGAATCAAACCTGGGTCCTTTGGCTTTGCAGGCAAGTGCCCTAACTGCTAAGCCATCTTTCCTGCCCCCAAATCCCGGGTTTTGATTACCAGCAACACATAAAACTAGGTATGATAGATAGTACTTGCCAAAATCTCAGCACTTGTGAGGTCATGACACTTGATACCTCATTCACTAACAACCAGAAAATATTTTGCTCTGAATTTTCTTAAAACATAGTTAGAACTTGGAAAATTCCTAAAACTCAAGGGCTCTACTATCCATGACTGTGATTAAGTAAGCACATCTTGGGAAGACATTTCACTTCTGAGCATTAACCACAATGTTCAGGAAGCTGTCTCAAATACCACCTAAACGTCTGTGTTTGTTTTTGGTTTTTCAAGATGGAGTCTCACTCTAGCCAAGGTGACCTGGAATTCAGTATGTAGTCTCAGGCTGGCCTCAAATTTACAACAATCCTCCTACCTCTGCCTACCAAGTGCTAAGATTAAAGGTGTGCACCACCACGCCCAGGCACTTCTGTGTAATTAATTACCTACTCACAACATAGGTGCACTGGACAGACTACCTTCAAACTGAAGTCAGAGTTGCATGTCTTTCCAATCCCTTGCCTACCGTTTCCATCATAACAAAACACTTACTTGACAGAGATGCTATGACTTTCATGTGTCACTCTAAAATTCAGTTGAAATTTCATCTCCAATGCAACATTATAATGAGGAGAGGTCTTTAGAAGTAACTGGGTCATGAAGGTGCCTCCCTTGTGAGTGGGAACTAAACCACTACAGAACTGTGTTTTTACAGCTGGTCCTTCTGTCCCATTCACCATGAGGACATAGAGCCTAAGACATTAAAACACTGAACCACTGGCACATGAACTTTAGACTTCAGTCTCTAAAATGTGAAAATAAATTTTCTATTATCTACAAATTACCCAGTCTTGGGCATTTTGACATAGCAGTCCAAAGACGCTAAGACAAAGGAATAACCTGAATGTACATTATTTAACCAATTTTCTTACATTTTCCTGCAAACCACACATTTAAAAAAAACAATCCATTACATTCTATCCCAAAATTTGTAAATATGTAAAGTGAAAAAATTTTTTTTGAAATTTTACTTTAATTTACAAATAGAAAACATCTTAGGAGAACAGAAACCAAAGTATACAGGCAAATTTTTACTTCATGAACTTCTGAAACCCACCCTTGTTAATTCCCAACATAAAGAGCTCTCTTCCAAAGTTTTCAGCCACCCCTGTAAAAGAAATAAAAATAGTCATGTTTGAGCATAGAGATCTTAATAGTTTGAAATGCAAAATGCTACAGTTTTAAGGAATCAAAGTAGCTACTGGGCTGGAAGATGGCTTAGTAGTTAAGGAGCTTGCCTGCAAAGACAGAGGACCCAGGTTTCAACACCGAGGTCCCACGCAAAGCCAGATGCACAATGTGGTGCATACGTCTGGAGTGCGTTTCCAATAGGTAGAGGCCCTGGCATGCCCATTCTTTCTCTCTCTCTAATAAATAATAATAATAATAATGAGCTAGTTATTTAAGAACCACATTTAACTCTACCCCAGGATAGTATAAAAGTCATACTGATCCTTTATCTTCAGAAGGTCCTTAGTAATGATCCAGCCTCAGTAGCGGGTGTATTTTAGCACAGCGTGTTTCCCAAAACGCCACTTTGGAACAGGCTGGCATAATGCTTTGCTTATAGGTACACACATTTGTTCTCTAATACCACCTGTACAACTGGTTCAAGTGCAATGAAGACAAAAACTAACATTTCTAAAGACTACCTGGAACAAAAAAGTGTGACATTAAAACTGTATTGTCACATATACATTCTAGCATTCTAATGCCAAGTAACAAAAAATTCCATTACTAGATGAAAATTATAAGATATTCCTGGATATACATTTTACTGCTAAGCATTTTAACTACATATTTTGTGTTGCTATAAATAAGTACCAGCACTATGTTTTAGTACAAATCCTTTAAAATAAAGTACTGCTGGCATTAATTTTGACTATAATTGTTAATCTAGTCAAAGAAGCCTATGGTTGAATTTCTCTTCCCATCATCTCAAAATCATTTAAGGAGTGATTAATACTCTTCCAAGTACAAAAAAAAAAAGATTTTCAGTTTTATAGCTGTTATAACAAAACAGCAAAAAATCTGTGTTTTCTGTAGCTTTTCACACAAAATGTTTTATTTGCCTTTCATTTTCAAATGAAAAATAATGAGTGGCAGATTTTAATTTTAGTAGTGAAACAAATTTTTAAGTACAAGAAACGTTTTCAGGCAACTAGCTTCCAAAATGGTTCACAGACTGCTCTATGAACAGCATAGAGCCACACAACGGAAGTCCCTGTATGCCTCAGTTTCTCCTGGAGGACAAAGGTGATGCAAGACCCATCTCTGGCACAGGACAAGATCTCAGTTATAGGATTAACATTATTAGTATTATCACCTAATTCAACTAAGATTTACTCAGTGCTTTTAACCAAATTTCCTATTATCTATGAATAAGCCAGTCATGGGCATTGTGTTATAGCAGCCCAAACAGACAAAAACTTTAAAAGAACACTCTAAGAACACAACAGCTCATTACTTTGCTCTCCTACAAACCAAAATGCTCAAGGAAACAAAAGCATTATTTTCTATGAATAGAATGTGGGTCAGGTGTGGTAGTGCACTCGTTACTCCCGTACGAAGGAGGCAGAGGTGGGAGGGTCACCGTGAACTGGAGTCCAGCCAGGACTGCACAGTGAGTTCCAGGTCAGCCTGGGCTGCAGTCAGATGCTACCTTGAAAAGCTGATCTGACCCAGGGCAGGCAGCCAAGTCCCACGCCTGACAGGAAAGGTAAAAGCCCTCACTTTCCCACGAAGGCGTGGAGGAAAAGCTGTGTTACTGTGCTCCTTGCCCCACAAATGCTGAGATGCTGAGGAGGCTTCATGTTTAGAGGACCGATCAGGACAGTGGGGGAGGCTACCACAGCACTCCATTCCGTGTCACTGAGCAGTGCTTCCACAGTTCCTGAGTGGCCATAGCAGCGGAGCTGGAAGGCAGCGGCTTTACTTCTTGTTTTGTTTGTTTTGAGGTAGGGTCTCACTCTAGCCTAGGCTGACCTGGACTCACTCTGTAGCTCCAGACTGACTTCGGGCTCACAGCTGTGCTCCTACCCGTTTCCGGTTCTGGGATTAAAGGTGTGGCCCACCACACCCTGTGAGCCTGTGCTTCTTAGGCAACTCTCACCCAGACACTGAGGCAGGCCTCTAAATCAGAACTCTCGCCAACAGTGTACAATTCCAAAGCAGTAAAGGACGTAATATTCACGGGTGACTCAATGACTTGGTTGCTTCAAGCTCTAACTCTGTCTGAATGTTCTACTTTAGCCCTGACTGACCTCAGACTTGTAGAGATCCTCCTGCCTCTGCATCCCTCCTCCATGCTAGGGATTATAGTCATTTATTAACATGCCAGCTTAATTCTAACCCTTTATTATCCCAAAACACAATTCATAGGTACTTTTGCTTACTAAGGCAACCTACTCTCAGGTTATGACCTACCACGAACATCAGTGGCTCATTTCAGTGACAACTTCTTCATCCAACCCTGCTCTCAGGGCCTTACATGTAAGACTTAAGTCACTATCTTTAAAATAACCCAAGAAAGAACTATTCCCTTCATTAGATAAAGCAGAGACACTGACTAATTAAACCACCTCAGATCATGATACTTAGGACGCATGAGAAAGATGTACGTAAGCTGGTTCAGTCAGGTTCCCACGGAATCCGCAGTCAACGAGACACAGCAGGACGAGGACTCGCACTTGAGCCCCGTCTGTCACCGAGGACGTCGTGACAATAACACCGAGTGCCTTGAACTTACTTCCCTGGCCATATAAAACTTCATTAAGAAGAGTCTACAGCTCAGAGTTGCTACAAAAATCGTATGGGATAAAAGGCACTTTGAGAACACTCAGTTACACTGTATACATACTTACATATATATCAATGAGCGTAAGTACTTGAGCAGCACTAAATATCCTAGGACATATCTGTGTACTGACAAGAGTGGGCTAATTTTCAATTCACATGGTTTCCATTTCTCATTCTAAGCTATGGTACGTTTCATGGCATTTACTTACACAATGATGTTATTAATAGGGATGTGGATCAATTTCACAAAGAAGCCGATGAATCCCATTATAGCAAATCCTATTGCTGTGGCCATAGCAATCTTCTGGAATTCTGAATTTAAACCACAAAATTCATGTTACTTTGCATTGTCATGAAAGCATAGAAAATAATTACCAGCATCACTAATATATCTACACGCCTGACTAGTAGGTAATTTTGAAAAAAGGAAGAAAAAGTAAGATTACTGTAAACAACTTGCTTACAAAACAGGTTTTGTAAATTTCATACTTTGTTGTCATTAAAAGGAAAACAGAAGCCTATGCTTGTGAATTCGTAAAGAGGAGGTGAAAATACTTAACTCTTTTCAGCAAATGACCAAAATATAAGAAAGAAATGGATGAGATAGAACATATATTATTTTGATCACTTTTTCTATGACAACAAAAAAAGTTATAATTCTGCCTGAAATTCTGAATGGGTTAAAAGGAAGGTTTTAATTCTAGTATATTTCAGTTTTATGTATTTTTAGGAAGCCTTTTTTCCTGAGCTCACTTAAGTCTGTGCTATCAGACCTCCTAGTTAGTCCCCTAGTTCTTACCTAGGTAAGAATTTGAAATTATTTGGCAGTCTTCCCTGATAGATTCTAAGCTTCATGAGAACAGACCATAATCTATATTTAAACATTCAATGACTATATGTGTGTCTGTGTGTGTGTGTGGGTGGATGTGGATACATACATATACATATATATTCAGTAAATTCATGAGTAAATGTACACAAACTCTGGTGTATTTTTTAACCCATGAATAATAACTAGGTTTCATGTAAAGCTGTTTCCTGGGTGCAGGCAGAGAAGGGAAGGTGCTGTGTTTCTCTATACTGAAAGATACCAAAAGCTCTAACGTCATAAAATGACAAACTGAAACACTGTAACAAACACATACCATACAATAAACATGCAAACAAGCAGGCTGCCTACAATGTAAGGAGAAGGGACAATGTTGCACTGCTGGAGGTCAAAGTCAGGGCTCTGACACTGAACCTCATCCCAACCCTGCAAAGGTGACTAATCACGAAATGTTCCAAACAAGATTTAGGAAACGCAAAGGTTTAATTCCTGCTCTCAAATTAAAGCTTTACCTTTTCTATCAGGCTTAGTGCATCTTTTCACCAGCCGAATTGAGTCCTTTACAAACTGCCGGCTCGGCTCAACAAACTGCATTACCTGATCCATGGCTGCCTGTTTTAAAGAAAAGAAAGAAAGAATTATTTCACATTGCAAAGATGACTTGGTGAGTTATATAAGGCTGTATAATGGAGACTTGCCTTGAATTCATGTCTGATGTAATTCAACTGTCTCATCAGAAAAAATAGGGTTGGAAAGATTAACTAGTGGTTAAGTCACCTGTCTGCAAAGCCAAAGGGTCTAGGTTTGATTCCCCAGGACCCACATAAGCAAGATACACAATGTGGCATATGCATCTGGCTGGAGGCCCTGGAGTGACCATTCTATCTGCCTTTCTCTCAAATAAGTAATTTTTTTTTAAATTACATATCCTAAATTTGTACTTTTAAAAAGCCATTTCCAGGCAAGCATCAGATCCAACATAGTGAGAAAAACTTAAAATGCACAGGTCTCACCCACGTTATCCTCACTATCTACACAGTCTATATTAATGGATTACAAAGACAAGCAACTAACACCACACCCTCTTCCTACCCATTAGGCATCCCTCTCATTACTCCTACTAAGAAACTAATGTTTCAATTCAACAACTATTTTCTGAGTATTTTTAACTGTATCTAGTGTAGTGAGGGCAAACTACAGCATTGCCAGAGGCTAAAATGGAGGCTAGCATGCATTTCAACCTGGTTATTATAAAACCCATCATTTACTTAGAGACAGTAAGTAAGGACACTATGTGGGGTGGACAGATGAAATGCTGAAAACTACAGAGACGGCAGAATCAACTCTGAAAAGTAGCAAGCTAAGCCTTTAGTTCTGGGTGTGTTTAAGGGACGCAGGCCTTTTGAAGAGTCTATAACTCAATGGGAGTGTCGTCCAATCTTAGATGGCTTTGCAAGCCACTCACGGTCCAACAGCTAATGGAGCCAGGGCTTTGTTCTTTATGTCCAGCGCTTAGGAGAGTTCAGATAGTGGTCCATGATCCCTGGCTACAAAACACAAGCCCCGACAGGAGAGATGGCTTAGCGGTTAAGCCAAAGGACCTAGGTTCTATTCCCCAGGACCCACGTAAGGCAGAACACAAGGTGGCCCATGCACCTGGAGTTTGTTTTTCAGTGGCTGGAGGCCCTGGCACACCCATTTCTTCCTCTCTCTTTCTCTCTCTCAAATAAATAGATTAAGAAATAAAAAATAAACCCCACAAGACTCTCAAAGCCCCGATGTTCTCGCCAAGGACGGGCGGTGGGCAATGCAATGAACTGCAAACAATGCACCTATAGGATTCTACCAACAGTCTGCGCCCACCAGCGCAGCGACGCCGCGGTCCCGGGCTCTCTCATGCAGCGCCCCCGGGTTACGGCACGCATGCAACACACAACAGCGTGAGAGAGCCACTAATTACACTGGAGGCCAGCTTGAGCTACTGAAGACCCTGCCTGGAATGAACTTTTTAAATTTCAAGCCCAGCATTAAATACTTAAGTGAAAGGCTCATCAGGTCTTTGCACCCAGCGTCCTTAGTGCGGAGTCCGCCGGCATCTCCTCGGCGGCCAGGACGGCCATGGCCGCCCACAGGCCTCGGAGCCCCGCAGAGCCCGCCCGGCCACCGGCGCCCTCCTGGGCATCTCGGGGGACGGGCCCGGCCGTGCCCTGCGCGCCCTGGGAGGGGGACCTGCCACCCCCGGGACACCGACCCCCGCGGGCCAGAACACCCTCACCTGCTGGGCGGCCACGAAGAAGCTTGGGACACGTAGCTTGAAGCGCTCAGGGACTCAGCGGAAGCGGAAACCGAGTTGATGCCGACGCCCCGCCCTCCCCTTCGTCTAATTGGTCCTTTACGCAGAGGCGTCACTGCGCAGGCGTGGGGGGAAATGACCGCGGTGGCCGCTGGGATATGTAGTCCCGGACAGCGTTTGGCTGGTCTGGTAATGTTTCTTGGTCAGAAATGAAGCTGACAAGAAACAGAATTATAGCCAGGCGTGGTGGCACACGCCTTTAATCTCGGAAGGCAGAGGTAGGAGGGTCGCCGTGAGTTCGAGGCCAGCCTGAGACTACATAGTGAATTCCAGGTCAGCTTGGGTTAGTGTGAAACCCTACCTCGAAAAACCAAAAAAAAAAAAAAAAAAAAAAGAATTTCAGAATTATCACGTCGCGCCCCGTGAATAGCCTTTTGCTGTCAGTCGTGGGACTAAAGCGTGGATTGGGGCAGTTATTTAGAGGATTCTAGGTTTGGCATGGGTAAAATGGATATGTTGTGCATATGCTGTTTGACGTACTGTGTTTCAAGAAAAGTAGGTATATAGTATTGTGTGTAGTATATCACCAGACACTAGTGAATGGTGAGCTGACCAACATGACTCCAATTATTTAATGAACTCATGCATTTAACACTTTATTGGGTATTGTAAATAAGCCAGACATGCTATACACTCGAAGTTTATGGACTGGGAAGGGGATCTACACAGTAGACCTGGACAGATAGAAATTATGTTAATATAAACACTATGCAGTGCATCATGCGTATGAATGTGTGTGTGTGAGAGAGCGAATTCTTGAATGGATTACCTTGGACAGTCCCTATAGACGACTAAGGAGATAACACATGGGTGAAGTACAAGAAATGAATTGCTGTAACCCACCCTGTTGAGAATTTAAAATTGATTCTTAAAGCTAAGTTAAGGTATAAATGACGTTTATGGCCACCTACAAACGAATTTATTTAAAAACTCAGCATCCCAAATCAACGTCTCGTCTTCCAGGTGCTAAGGACTGAGAAGCGCTGAGAGCGGAAACATCTCAATGTGATGCTTCCCTGCGACTGCTGAGATGCTTATTCCTCAGATCATTAGGGTGAGAGAGGGTAAAAAGCACAATCTCCAGCTTTGAAGGAATTTTTACTGTGCTTCATATCCGACCTTCCACAGTCAATAGTGTTGTTTTAACAATGGATATCATTGTAAGAAAAAGAAACCTAGCAAACAGGCTTTTGTTTATTTGCTTTGACATGGAAGAAAAACTATATATTTAGGGCTGGAGAGATGGTTCAGTACTTGCCTGCAAAGCCTGATGGCCTGGGTTTGATTTCCCAGTACCCACGTAAAGCCAGATGCACAAGTGGCACATGCATCTGGAGTTCATTTACAGTGGCAGGCCCTGGTGTGTACCCAGTCTCTCTCTTTCCCTGCACCCCCCTCATTGCAAATAAATAAATATATAAAAAGTTATGTATTCTATTACATATTTAAAAGATATGCAGAAAGTTATGTTCATTATTATAACACATTCATATGTTTGCTGAATAATATGAGCATCACACTGAGCCATTGTCCTTTGGTATTTCCATGACCTGCATTTGTATATCCCAACATAAATAATTGGGTTTTCACCCTGAATATGGAGCTTGAAGCCATGGATTTGGAAATGACAAATGCTACCCCACCATAGCAAAATGTTTGGACAAGGAAGCTGTCACTACAGGGCTACAGCTTTCTGGGATCTCTCATGCAGTGCTCCTGGGTTAAAGCATGCATGTAATCAGACAAGCATTTGAGAGATGGAGGCAGGACGATCAGAAGTTCACGGTCATCCTCAGCTACTAATTAAATTTGAGGCCAGCTTGGGCTACTTAAGACCCTGTCTGGAAAAAAAAAACTCTTAAAATTTCAAGCATTAAATACTTAAATGAAAGGCTAATCAGGTGTTAATATCACATTTTTTTAAAAAAAGGAAAGAAAAACAGGGCTAGAGATATGGCTTTACAGTTAAGGCACTTGCCTGCAAAGCCTAAGGAATCATGTTTAACTTTCCAGGTCCCACATGAGCCAGACACACAAAGTGATGAAAGTGTGCAAGATCACACATGTGCACAATGGAGTGCATGTGTCTGGAGTTTGATTGCAGTGGCTGGAGGCCCTGGTGCACTAATTCTCTCCCTCCCTCCCTCCCCCCCTTTCTGTCTCTCAAACGTGTGTGTACACTCTCTTGCATTAAAATAAAGGCCAGTCTTTTGGGCTTGCTTCAAGTAAAAAAAAACAAGAGGTAAGAAAAGAGGAAATAAGAAACAAATATAATTTTGAAAACACTAAAACAAGAAAGCTAAGTATAATGCATGTATAGTTATATTTAATTTTTAATAACTTCTATATTTAAAAATGTTGTTTTAAAAATTAGCATGTCAGTGCATTAAAAAAAAATCCAGGTGACTTTGGTGGCTCATGCCAGTCATCCCAGCACTGGGGAGGCTGAGGGAGAGCAGGAGCCCAAAGATCTAGCCTGGTATACTAGTTAACCTTTTTATTTTTCTTTTCTTCAGGGAGGAAGGCTAACAGTTAAAAGTGATACAGATAGGCTGGAGAAATGGCTTAGTGGTTAAGGTGCTTTCCTGCAAAGCCAAAGGACCATGGTTCGATTCCCCAGAAACCATGTAAACAGATGCACAGGGTGGCACATGCATCTGGAGTTTGTTCACAGCGGCTGGCGGCCCTGGCATACCCATTCTCTCTGCATCTCTCTTAAATGAACAAAAATTATACATTTATATAAGAATTTATATAAATATATAATATATATAATTTATATTATAAGAATTTATAAAAATTATATACTTATATAAGAGAGCGAGAGAGGGATTTATAGATATAGATGCAGTCCATCATGTCAAGGCATGGAGACGGCAGCTTGAGGTGGTCGGTCAGGTTCCATTTGCTGTCAGGAAGTAGAGAGGTGTGAGAGCCTGCTTAGCTCCCTTTCTCCTTTATTTAGGCCAGGAGCCCAACCCATTATACGTTGTTACTCATAGTTACAGTAGATCTTCCCACCTTAGCCCAGTCTAGAAATTCCCTCATAGACATGCCCCAAGATTTGTCTCTTAGGTTATTCTAGATCCTGTCAAGTTGACAGTCAATATGAACAATCACATGGGCTTCATAGCTGGACCCTGTCAAGATCAAACAAATCAAGCAAAAACACTGATGGCAAGTATGCATTTTACATATGAAAATCACAAGGGGAATAAATTATAAATACATTTATGTATATAAACTTGTAATGAAATAAATATGTGGAAGTATAAACCATGAGAGGATTCTGTCAGAATTTGGTACCAGGTTTCTGACATGAGAGCATGTTAATATCCTATAAACAGATGAAATTTCTGGAGACAAAATGGAACATACTTTTTTTTTGAGACTGAGTCTCAGTCTAGACCAGGCTGCCCTGGAATTCACTCTGTAGTCCCAGGTTGTCCTCAAACTCACAGTTATTACCCAACCTCAGTGTCTCCAGTGCTGGGATTAAATGCATGTGCCACCATGCCCAGTGGAGCACACATTTCACATTGGTGAAAAGCAGACTAGTAATACTTTTTCATCACCCTAATACTGATGATTAAAGTACATGAAATGAAATTAACAAAAGATAGACAGACCTACAAACAAATAGATTGTAATAGTTCTTTTTCACCAATTCCAATGGGCATTGTGGTCCACACCTTTAGTCCCAGCTCTCAGGAGGCCAAAGTATAAGTGCTATAAGTTTGAGGCCAGTGAGTTCCAGATCAAACTGGGCTGGTGCAAGATTTTGCCTCAATAAAATAATGATGAGAAAAAAATCCTCTTTCACCAATTGAAAGAACTATAAAAGCAAACAAAAATAACTCAGTTGTGGGAGTCTGGATATAAAATGTCCCTATGGTGGTTTGAATCAGAGGTTCCTCATAAAGTCTTGAGTTTCAAATGAGACCTTGAATTTTAGACTTTTGAATACTGCTGAAAGATCTTTTTAAAAAAGTATGGGGTCAGGACAAAGAAAGCTGCATGGACCTAATCAGCTTCAACATGAAGCATTATATGTGTTGTGGCATTAGGCAAGGATGAATATCCCTTTTATGGGAAAGATGAGTGAGTCTTTGGAAACAAATCCCACTGTCTCCTTTTACCTATTTAACTAAATTTATTTGGATAGTTAAAAACTACTAGGAGCACTTTTCAACTTGACTAAAATGCATTTTTTAGTGTCTTGCGATTGTCTTGGTGTGTGGGGACGAAGGGCATAAGGTGGTGGTTTGAATCAGGTATCCCCCATGAACTCATGTATTTTGAGTGCTTGGGCCCTAGCTGTAGGCAGTTCAGGATATGGAGCCTTTCTGGCAGAGGTGTGCTTCTGGGAGTTGGCATTGGGGTGTTGTCGCCAGCTCCCCTTGCCAGAGTCCAGCTCACTCTCTTGCTGCTGTTTTCCTCCTGCTGTGGGAGAAGTGATGTCCAGCCTCTTATGCCATTTTTTCACTCATCATCATGAAGTTTCTCCTGGAGACTATAAGCAAAAATAAAACCTTTCTGGGCTGGAGAGATGGCCTAGTGGTTAAGCGCTTGCCTGTGAAGCTTAAGGACCCCGGTTCGAGGCTCGGTTCCCCAGGTCCCACGTTAGCCAGATGCACAAGGGGGCACACGCATCTGGAGTTTGTTTGCAGTGGCTAGAAGCCCTGGCGTGCCCATTCTCTCTCTCTCTACCTCTCTCTCTCTCTCTCTCTCTCTCTCTCTCTCTGTCATTCTCAATAAATAAAAATGAACAACAACAAAAAAATTAAAAAAAATACTTAAAAAAAAAAATAAAATAAAATAAAACCTTTCTTCCAACAGCTGGATATAGTCAGGTTTTCTTTCCCAGCAATGTGAAGGTTAACTCCCACAGTCCGCGTAGCCTCATGTGTTTGAATATCTGATCACCACCTGGTGGTGCTATTTGGGGAGGTTGTGAACCTGTGTGAGGTGGAGGCTTGCTGGAGTAAGTATGGCACTGGGGGTGGCCCTTGAGATATAATAACACAGCTCCTCTTGCCTCTCTTTATCTGCCATGCTAATGTGATGCTAGCTGCCCACTCCTGCCATGCATGTCCCTCCATGATGAAACTTCTGAAAACTGTACGCCTCGGGCTGGAGAGATGGCTCTACAGTAAAAGGGCTTGTCTTCAGAGCCCAATGACTTGAGTTCAATTCCCCACTACCCACATAGAGCCAGATGCACAAAATGTTGCATGCATCTACAATCCATTTGTAGGGGCTGGAGGCCCTGGCATGCCCTTTTCTCTCTCTTTCTCTCTCTCTCCCTCTCTCCTTCCCTCCCTCCTTACAAATAAATAAAAAATTATTTAAACTATAAGCCAAATAAACCTATTTTCCCCATTAGCTACTTCTGATCTGATATTTTGTCCCAGCAATGAGAAAGACTGAAAATCTGAATAACACTATCTGCAACCTTGACCTGACTGCTCTGTAACATAAGCGCCCCTACACACCACAGAATTCTTCATGAGTGCCTCTGATGACTTCTGCAAGAAGATACACATGCCAGACCATAGATGGTTCTTAATCAATGGAAAAGATTTTCACAGGAGTGAAAAATGTGCCAGCCCCCATGGAGGACACATTTGCCAGCTTCTAAGAAAACTAAACATCCAGCACATGACATTACCTTGAGGATACTGAAATTATAAAATAGTCACACCAATGGCAACTTACAACAGGTTTATTCATAACTTCCTAAACTTGCAAGTGACCTGTATACTCTTCTTTAGGTGGAAAAATTGTGATACTTATTGCTGAGGTATTACCTCTACAGTGAGTTATCAGACCATGAGAAAATATCAAGTATGAAGGAAATATATATTATTAAGTGAAAGGAATAACATGAGAATGCTGTATGCTTAGCGTACTGGAAGATCCAAACTATGACATTGAGAAGAAGGCAAAACTATGAAGACAAGATTAGTGGTTGTCAGAGTGGAGAGCATGAGGCATGAGTGGAAACGGGAATTTCAGGGCCATGCAGGCACTTGCCTGATAATGCAGTGGTGGCTGCGGCATGAGCTGCCATGAGACTGTGCACAAAGTCCTCCTCCAGAGTGGGAGTCTGCTGCAGCCGAACACAATGCACCAGCCAGAGCAGATTTGCTCATCACACCTAGGGGGTGGGAGCAGACAGAAGGCTAGTCTAGTTTCACCTAGGCGATGGAGACAGATGGAAGGCTAGTTAGATATAGGCAATGAGGACAGGCAGAAGCCTAGAATGCACAGTAGCAAGGTTTCCCAAGGCTCAGGAAGGGTTCCCCAGAGTAGGTGAATCATCCCCTTCATGTGCCCCACTTGGCACCCCAGTTGAGGAAGCCAGAAGTCACTCCATTCTTGGTTTCATGCAGTGCTTACTGCTCTCAGGTGGAGGACATCCTGTACTAAAAGCAACACGGACAGGCGCCACGTTGTTGTGGACACTGTCACATTATCTTAGGGTGTTGCATGCTGCCTGAAAACTGTAAGCACAGGGGCAGAGCTTGGTACTCAGAGCTTGTCCTCTTGTAGTACAAGATGTGTCATTACAGAACATGTGACACCCAGAGGAAGCTGTGAACTTCAGGTGACTCAGACGCGCCGACGGAGGTTGATCTGTCAAATATGCACGCCACTCTGCTGGGAGCTGCCGACGATGAGGAGGCTGTGTGTGTCTAGGTAGGAAATATCTGGGAATTCTTTGCATATCCCTCAGTTTGTCTGTGAAAAGAATGAAAATAAAATCTTAAAGACTCTCCATACAAAAACAGATAACCAAAAGAATTCCAAGATCTTGAAGAACCTATTAAGTAGCATGCTTCATGGATGAGAGGAGAAATTACAAAGAAAATTAGAGAATAACTTGGACTGAATGGAAATAAAGTTATAGCACATCACACACTGTCAGATACCCCACTTACACACTCCTAAGAGTAGTAAAATTTAAAAATATTGACAATACCAAATCTGCAATATGTTGAAAATTGATCCATTAATCACAATCATGTTTCATTGAGGTAGCGCTGTCATTACTGAATTTCATCAGTATTACTTAATCACACACAGAAAACAAAAATGGATAAATATGAACACATACCAATTTCCCCATATAAGCAATAAATGATAGAATATAATGGAATAATTAGTTAAGGTAAGTCATAAAATGGTGCCAAATTTTAATAAATCCAAGTGTATAGCTATATGCAGATATATCAAAACATGTATAAAGTCAGAAAATAGTGTCCCTTAGCCCCTTTAAAAGAGCCTATAGGGGAGCTGGACAGATGGCATAGCAGTTACGGCACTTCTGTGACAGGGCCCCTGCCTCCTTCTCTCTCTCCCTCCTTCCCTGCGCCCCGGGCATGCGGGAGTGTGAAGAGCCTGTGGGACGAGGGCCGCCTTCCGCTCTCCGCTCCAAGCACAGCCAGGGAAGGCGCCGTGTTCTCAATTGGACATTTTACTGCCTCCTCTCCCAGGGTATGACCTATAGAAAAATACACTGTAGCCCTAAAGGGCTTCATAAGTTTTCTAACTCATCGAAACAGAACTCTGGGGAATATGTTTGAGAATGTGTCTTAAGGGTGTGGGATGATCGAAGAAGGAATATAAAACTGGGCCAGGCGTAGTTTATTCATAAGAATCCAGTGAGCAGAGAGATTCTAGGCTTAATGTTGCAGCTCACACAATTAAAAAAGTGTGGGTCAAAAGATGGCCTACAGTGATAAACCTGGAGCTACCTTATATCTTTTTACTTACTGTTGATGAAGGGATTCAAAGGCTTGGGGAAACTGGAATTCTGGAGTGTCTATGTCACGTAAAGCTTTTTTTTTTGAGAGGGGTGGTTTCAAGGTAGGGTCTCGCTCTAGCTCAGGCTGACCTGGAACTCACAATGTATTCTCAGGGTGGCCTCCGACTCATGGCGATCCTCCCTCTCTCCATCTCTGTCTCGTGAGTGCTGGGGTTCAAGGTGTGCGCCACCACACCTGCTGTCATGTAAAACGGAACCCTCCAAAGGGAGGGTCCAGAAGATAAATCCTTTGCTGAGATACAGACTTGTGAGACAAGTGCCAGCTTATGAAGAGCTGCCAGTGTTTTTCTCTGTAACCAGACCTTTCAGTGGGAACCACAGCGACCCAGCTAGGTGACATACACATTGGGCCTAATGTATCCCTGAGGAAGGAGGGCCAGGTGGCAGCTCTGATTTGCAAAAAGCAAAGTGAACATACTTACCATAATGGCAAACCTGTGTCCACAAGGACCTGACTAGGGCAGACCAGTTAATTATTGTGTTCTCAGAAGTGAAATAGGTCAGAAGCCTAAGTTCTTGACTGATCTGTTTAATCAAAAGAAAAAGAAAAAAAAGTCAGAATAAATGAATGAAAGACTACTTTGTTTCATAGCAACAGAGACTCATGGCCCCTCAATCAACTTTCAGATTTGGGCAGCTTACAGGCCTAGAACCCCTTGACTGATGCAGAAGCCAGCTCCTCTGGAAGGACTCTATGACAATACTGATGGTTTTAATATTAATCTTTATCCTAACCTTCCTGAACAGGGCCTGGGGCCTGTACATTGGGTTAAAGAACATAATCAGACATTTGGGGGCCTACTGGGCACTGACTCTGAATTGACATTGACTCTGGGGGCTGTCAAACAACAACATGGTGGCCCTCCATTAAAATAGGAGCTTATAGAGATCAGGTGGTCAGTGGAGTTTTAGCCAAAGTGCTGGTGGGTCCCCAAACTCAACCTCTTGTTTTTGCCTGTATATATATATAATGTCATACTCCTCCACGTTGGTTCTCTGACCTGTGGAGTAAGGGATATCACAGTTAGAAAGGCCCTGTGTAGGTCCTGACTAATACAAGTGCTGACAGTGATACCATCTCACAAAATTTCTAGAAAATATGTAAGAAATCTCCAAAATGAGAAGACAACCTAGCTTTTGTTTGTTTGTTTTTGTTTTTCAAGGTAGGATCTCACTGTAGCCCAGGCTGACCTGGAATTCACTATGTAGTCTCAAGGTGTCCTCAAACTCACAGTGATCCTCTTACCTCTGCCTCCCAAATTCTGGAATTGAAGGCATGTACCACCATACCTGGCTCACGACCTAGTTTTATAAAAAGAAGAAATAAAATGAAGCAAACAAATGTTTAACCAGAGATTACATACAAATAGCCAGAAACCACGATTAAAAGAGGAATGCCAGTTAAAATTATTATGAGTTAACATGGCACACTCACTAGAATGGATAAAATTTATCTCTTTCTCTATGTATCTAATCTATCTATCTATCTATCTATCTATCTATCTATCTATCTAAATCTAATTTGAGAGAGAGGGAGAAAAAGACAGAGAGAGATTGAAAAAGAGAGAGAGAAAAAGGGAGAGAACGGGCATGCCAGGGCCCCTAGCCACTGCAAACAAACTCCAGACACATGTGCCACCTTGTGTATCTGTTACATGGGTACTGAGGAATCAAACCTGGGTCCTTAGGCTTTGCAGGCAAGTGCCTTAACCACTAAGCAATCTCTCCATCCTGGAATGAGTAAAATTTAAAAGAAAAATAATATCAAATATTCACATTGTTTGCTATGAAAATGCAAGAGTCAACCCTTTTAGAAGACTTTGGCCCTTACTTATAAACTAATCTGCTTACTCAAAGACTCAGCATCCTATGTCTGGGTCATAAATTGTAGAGGAGAAGCTATTACTGTTGTTTGGCTAAATGGACATGTTGTGTCCATAAAATCACCCTCTAAATATTTGTGTGAGTCAAAGATACTAGCTGCTCTCACCTTTGGTTAGAAAAGCTTCATTTTTCAGACAATGGTAACTATTGGGAACTCAAAATTTATCACAGTGTTGTGAATAGGTGACTGTTCAGTGCTCAGGACTCAATGAGATGTTTCTATTACATCTTCCAAGGCTTATGGAACATTGTGGAAGGCGGCAGAAAGAATGTCGGAGCCAGAGGATGGGGAGGCATGCTGTGGAATGCTGTCCTCTGGAAATGGAGTGGGCATTGCATTCATGGCCTCACAGTGACTGTCTTTAGTTGGACAGCATCTGCATAGCATTGGGCTTGTCAACATTCTGTCGTGGATGGTGAAAGAAGGCCATATATATATACATGATATATATATATATATATACATATATATATATCAGAGTAGAAAAGGAATCCATCATTTTGTACAATTAGCATATTAAAAGGGAAAATCAAAACACAAGATGGCGCTGTTTCTCCAATAACGAAAGCACAGGACTCTACTCTTGCTGATTTCTTTTTCATCTGGCATTAAGTCACTGGCATTATGCTCTTTGGGACTGCCTTTTCCGGGTGCTTTTGAAAGTCATATTCATCGGCACTAAATAACTATGCCACAGATTCTTTAAAATTCTCAAGATCCTATTGATAACTTCTGTTTATTTTTGCCAAAAAATGTTCAAAAAGTTAGTCTGTATCAGTGAGATATTTACTCATAGGTTAGACATGTATTTTTAAGTCACCAACTGAGCTGTAATATACTGTCTTACTCTTGAAAGAGTGCTTGGCACTTTCTAGAATCCTCTGGTTCTATTTCAGTTGAGGGCAGCACAGAGACACCAATGGTGTCATACATGACCACGACATGGAAGACACCTGGACCAGGTTGTTAGTCTTGGAGCCCTGTACCTACTTATTGTCTAGAGAAAAAGACTAGAACCATTAGTAAGCACCAAGAAGCACCGTTTCTTCCAAAAGTAAGTAGTGAGAAAAAAAATAATAAATCCATTTCTTAAAAATATCCTTGTAATTCAAAATCTTTTAATGTAAAACATTATCTCTCAGTAGAAACAAAATAATTATCAAATTAACTCCCATGAACATAACTTTAACCTCTCAACTCAACAAACAAGCAATCATGTGAAGTCAGAAAACAGGCAGACTCAAGCCCACAACACAAGAAGGCACTTGGGGAGATTTCCAATTTCATAACTTTTGTCCTCAGGACAGACCCTGGCCTGTGTCATGTGGAGGGCAAGGGCTCAGATCATGACCATCATTGTACTGACTCCAAGAACCAAGTGACAGCTCGTGGCAGCCACGCGGACTGGAGTGCAGGGGACAGGTGGCAGGACATTGCCGGAGCAGGACTTCCTTAACCACACAGAAGCCTCATTTCTAAACGATTCCGAAACCACGTGCGCCCGAGGCAGAGGCCACATGGACAGGGCTGGAAGCTGGAGTAGCCTGGCCCTGTGCACCGCTTCAGCAAGGGCCCTGTGTGGCAGGAGGGGACAGCCGGATGTGGAAGCAGGTACCCCAGGCTCTGAGGTCAATGCACATCCCTGCATATGATTCAGGGTTCTTTGAGCTTGTTACCCAATGTCTGAGCTCTACACTGCTCTTCCCGAAGTCGAGAAGAGCTCATCTTTTTCGGGGGGTCATGGGGAAGTTCAACACATGGTACGTGTAAGGGCCTGGTACATAGGACCTCACCCTCTCATTCCGTTGTCTCCCTCCTCTCTTTGGTGGTTACCTAAAATCTTGTCACTAATTCTCTTCTGAAGTAAATTCCAGTGGCAAACTTCCCAGGGAGCTTGGGGACTCTGGTCCCGAACGTTTATAAATGGTTGTGAGTTTGCTATCCATATTTTCTGTTTCTCTTTTCATATTTTTATTTACTTGCTGATTTGAGAGAGAAGCAGAGAGAGACAATAGTCACGTCAGCTTCAGCCACTGCATATAGGTACTAGGGAATACAACTTGGGTCCTTAGGCTTTGCAGGAAAGAACCTTAACCAGTACTCCATCGCTCCTGCCCTGTTCCTCTTTTAAAATTCAAAGTTGAAGGCTATTATTCTGCCCCCCTTGTTCTTGTTTTTATGAGGTACAGTCTCGCTCTATCCCAGGCTGACCAGGAATTTGCTTTGTAGTCTCAGGGCGGCCTCAAATTCACAACGATCCTCCTACCTTGGACTTCCAAGCACTGAGATTAAAGATATGTGTCACCATGCCTAGCCTCTGGCCTATTTCTTTAGTGAACAGTAGTTTGCTAAATTTGCCAGGGCAGCCTACAAATGGCCGCACCCTGTGATATCCCAGGGGGTTATGGACTTCTTGCCTCTCCCAAACATTAGCAGTTCTGGCTTCCTACTTATGTGAGACAGCAGTCTGTTAATCTTCATTTCTTCATGCCTGTTTCTCAGTGGTTATTTTAATGTGACCTTGTGTGATCATGTACATTAAAAGGGCTAGGTATGACATCTTTACTCTAGATTAAATCTTGAGTGCCCTCAAGGCCCATGAATTAAGAGTTTTCTCCTTGGTGTTCCCATCATGATGCATAGCCTCATCACGGGCCCAAAGCCAATTTCTCATGGACTAGGTAGCTTAAGGTGTGTTTTAGCTTATATGTTGGTTGTGACTTGTACTTCTTTTTTTTTCTTTCTTTCTTTCTTTTTTTTTTTTTTTTTTTTTTAAGTTTTTTGAGGTAGGGTCTCACTCTGGTCCAGGCTGACCTGGAATTAACTCTGTAGTCTCAGGGTGGCCTTGAACTCATGGCGATCCTCCTACCTCTGCCTCCCGAGTGCTGGGATTAAAGGCATGTGCCACCACGCCCGGCTGACTTGTACTTCTTATAGTGACATTAAGACCAGTGCACTTCAGAGCTGTCTGTGAGTCTTCATTTTTCCTACCTTTTCTTATCTGCTTGATGGCCATCCTTCATTTCTGAAACGCAGTCGGTCTTTGCCCCTCTCCTCTCCCTTTAGTCCACACGGTGCCGGCCTCCAGCTTGGCTGTTGCGTTCACGCAGGACTCTGGCATGCTCTCCACGTCCAGACAGTCAGCTTTTAAGCATGTCACCAGCCCTGCTAGTCCTTTCCTTAGTTTCTCATGACTTCTTATTGTAGGTAAAATCAAGTCAGATCTCCATCTGGGTCCCCTAAGCGCCTGTATGCACTCACCTCAATGCTCTGCCTCTTGGACACCACGGTCCTGGCTTATCCCCAGTGCCCCATGCATATGGTCCGCGTCTTCTCACCCAGGCCTCCACACTTGCTTCTTCCTCTGACTGGCTTCCCGCCTTTGACCCTTCCTGCCGTCGCCCTGTCTCGGGCTCCTCCGTGAGGTCTTTCCTGGCTGTCCTCCGTGAGCTCATCCTCACCCGTCCTCGCCCACCCTGAACTGTTGTCCTGTTTTGTTTCCTTCATAGCACGCAGAAAGACTAGAAAACATGTAATTTTGTTATAGCATCAGGAAACTACTCCACAATAGTGGGGATTTTTGGAGAAGAACATCCAGAGAAGTGGAAAAGTACATTCATCACCCCGAGCTCTTATGACTAGTTAAAGGTTGGGCTGAACATCGGATGCCCTTGGCTGAGACTCCAGTAACAAGGACAGTGTCCCCAGGGTGCCTCTGTATACTGTGGCATGTGGGGAAGTGATGTCCACGAAGTCTCTGGGGGGATCAGGTGGGTGTTGGCAAACACCCTCCCAAATCTAGCAACTGCGCATTAGACTGTCCTGTTAAACTCGTCCAGTTCTTACCAACCTCTCGGCTGAATGGCTGAGTTAGGGGAGCAGCCGGCCTCCTAGCCACCCAGTGCACCCCCCCACCATGAGCGCTGGGGTGCCTGTCTTGTTTGCCCAGGAGAGTGCCAGCTGTGTAGAATGGCAGCCAGAAAATACCTGTTCAAAGAATGAAAAGAATAGAATGAGCATCTAAGAAGTACAGGAGGAGGTGAATTTTAGGAAGACTATGTTTACTTGAAAGTAGGTGCTGGTGTGGACGAGGAGCTAGTAATGAATGAGCGCCGCAATTGAGTAGCACTGTACCGACCAGCAGAAGCCAAAGGAGAGAGATGGCCACAGGTCCCAGGCGCTTCTCCTTGGCAGATTGGGCCAGGGGGCGGTGTGTCCCAAGGCTTTGAAAAACATGTCTGTGCGAGCTTGTGCTGGACATTTTCACTTACGGAATTTTACTTATCGACTTGTGTGATGTTTCTTGCGTAGAAGCAAAGCTGCCTGTGGTCAAAGGAACTCATTCTTGAAGACACACGTTCCAGTTGCTCTTACTTCCACGGGAAGTCATTTCCTTTCTGTCTTGTTCATCTCAAAACAGGATCACAATATGTTCTGGATTGGTTTGGCAGCAGGGGTGATAATGAGGTCATTTCTACTATTATAAGTTCAACGCTAGTAATGCTATTGCATCATGATCAAATATGGAAGCACTTTGAAATTAGAAAAGTCAAAAAAGTTAAATGAAGGAAAATCATTAGATGAGATAAATCCTGAAATGAATGACTAACACTGCTACATAAAATACTCAGGAGCCATAGGATTTTGCTTTAAACACTTTTTTTTTTTGGTCTGTTTTACCTTTGGTGCGCATGTGTGTGTGGAGACAGGCCCTCGCTGTGTAGTCAGGTTAGCCTGGAGCTGTCGGCCGTGTCCGCAGCTGCTCAGTGCTGGGGTTATAGGCATCAGCTACCACACCCAGCTTCAAATTCTTGTTTTGAGGGAATTCTTTAGCTTTTAGATCAGCATTTCAGTTGCCATTTTTTTCACAAATTTAAATCCCTGGCATGGATGTTCATAAGATTTATTTTCAGAATGTTGAAAAAACTGTAAGTAAGAAAAACAACTCTTTAGCAGCCTACTGTGGCTCATTACTGGAATCACTTTTTCCACCAGTACAACATGTGTGCTTCAAACCGCTTAGGGATTTAGGAATTATGCATGATAGAGAAATTACACAAATTGTTTCACTAGGTATTTATCTCCAAGCCAAGTGTGGAATTTTCTTAATGATTAGTTTAAAACAATTTTATTCTTTTGACTACACTTCCTTAAAACTGTCCTCAACATTATCTTTCCTCATTTTTTGGTTTTATTCCTTTTCTATTCTATCTTGGGTTTTGCAATGATTTCCTTTTTGTTTGTTTCCTTTTTTTCGTGTTTTTGATTGTCTCCTAAAAAGTATTATTCCATAATAAATCCATAGATTATTTTCTGTTTTATACTTATAAAACTTTTCTCCTACTCATGCAGCTTTAAACTTCATTTAAATACAGGATTTAAGTCAAATGTCATTGTTCTTTGTATTTGGACTGTCACTGTCTAGCTTGGAACTTACTATGTCGTATAGGCTGATCTGAAACTCGTGACTCTCCTACCTTGCTATGAAGTGATGAGATTACCAAGAATATCAGCAAGGATAGCTTAGATAAAACTTTTTAATAACCTTCATGGCAACAGGCAAAAGTGGACACATTTTTCCTTAATTTCCCACAATGTTTTCAGGTCCAACTGATCTATATCTCCTCTGTCCTATCATTAGACCCATTGTGTTCCTTAGTGTCAGCATTTCGATTAACATTGTCTACTTTGCTCCTCTGTAAGTGTGAGAGTTATGTTGTTTTCTTGAGGCAGAGGTCTTCCTCTAACCTAGGCTGACCTGGAACGCCCTCTGTAGCCCAGTTGAACTTGAACTCATGGTGATATTGCTGCCCCAGCCTCACAAGCACTGAGGTTAAAGGTGTGAGCCACCATGCCCGGCTGGTGGGAGCTGAATTTGTTATTGTTCTCAATGCTGTGGCCAAGTATTAGACAAGAAGCAGTTTAAAGCAGGAAGAGTTTGCTTTGGCTTGCAGTGGCAGTGAATCCAGCTTGTCCGGGTGGGGGAGCCAGGGCAGCAGGAACAGGAGGTGGCTGTCACATGGCATCCACAGTCAGGAAGCAGACAGTATGGAATGTTAGTACTTACCTTAATTTCTTTATTTAGTCTGAGACCACAGCCCATGGAATGCTGCTCCCCACAGTTAGGGTGGGCCTTCCTACTTAATCAAACTAATCTAGAACATCTCTCAAAGACATAACCAGAATTTGTCTTCTAGGTTGTTTTAGATCCAGTCAAGTTAGCAAGTTCTATTCACTATCACAGAAGATTTTTTATCCCACGCTCTGTCATACCACTTTCCATATCTCGGCAGTATGCACATCGTTCAAGGTTTTGCAAGCTTTTCCTTCCTTGGCATCTTCATTCTAACCAGAATACTAATATATTTCTCTCTGGTTTCCTTAAAGCTCAGTTATCACTCAGTTTTCACAGGAAATATCAACAACAATCCTGACTCATTAGGTCTTGTCTCAAGACCTTTGTCAGACAGGGGACTTCTTCAGTGCTAATCATGCACTAAATCCATTGTACTGAAGTTACAGGGACTATGTGAGGACAAATAAGATGGTGAGGTGAAAGGTATGTATCCTGAGCATGAGGAGAAAAGGTGTGATTCCTGGAATCCAAAGGGAAAAACATAAAGCCTGAAGTCCAGGAGGAAAGATATGCTTCAGCGAGAAAGGGGTGAGCCGGAACTCCAGGAGCAAACGTGCGCGCACTGAACACCAGGACGCAAGGTGCGCACCCGCAGCTCCGGGAGGAAAGGCGTACAACCTGCCCTTGCGTCAGGAGAAAGGAGAGGAGGAAGCAAAGAATGAAGGTCCAAGTGATGAGGCTCAGATTTCAGATTTCATCTCCACTGTTGACTTTCCTCTGGGAAAGTGATCTACACTCTTCTAGCTTTGGTTTTCTTGTCTATAAAGTAAAACGTCACTCAAAGGGGAATTCTGATAGTTTAATAATATTGCATATAAAGTTTGCAGCCCCGAAACTTACATCAGGTAGATTATCATCAACTCATAACTATCATTACTTAATTTAGAAGTATCTAACATAGATGAAAACTAAAACACTAGTAACAATAAGCAGAGTATGAACAATCCCCCTCCCTTTTTTTTACTACAGGCAGCCAATCTTAAAGTTCAGATTTTCTTGGGTCAAGAGAAGTTTCAGACAAGTGACATTTACCCAAACACAGCAGAGACAGACACAGAATGTCTGCTCAGCTCTCAGCTCCTGAGAAAGATTTGGCTACATGAAACAGAAAAATTGAGAAACTTCAGTACATTTTTATAGTCTAAGTAAGTGCAGTATAAGGCTTACTTCCTGAGGGGCTTCTAGCTTTAAAAGCATTTCTAGCCACTGTTTGCTTTAAGTACAAGGGCAAGGATAGGAATAACCCTTCTCTGCTGGGCCACATCCGCACCAGCAGACGCAGAGATGTAGTGGGTGAGGAGCAGATGGTGCAAGGAGGGCTGGCTGTGGGTAAGATGAAGAGCAGTTTTAACTTGGCCTAGGGTTTGAGAAGTTATTGAATCCAGCATTTTATTCACCGAAGAGTAAACCCAAGCCCAGACACAGAGCTAGACAAAGTCACAGAGCTACTGAGGGACGGAGCCAGGCCTAGAGCCAGAGCTCTGGGCTCCTAGTCCAAAACTCTTTTTCTTCCACACCACAGCTGCTCTTCACAATAGTGAGGTTCTGGAATTTGCATATTCAAATTCAAATGTTTTGTGTGCTTTGTGTTACTTTACTAGCTAGGGTTTGTTCAACCGAGTAAATGAATGAGGATTGGAGATGTCAAAATGACCAACCTCTTTTAAAGCATCATTATTTGTCCTTTGTCTCAATTTATGATGTGGCCTACTGCTTTTTTTTAATCCTTCCGGTCTGAGTGGCAGACGGCACATGTAACTGGACTGGCTTGTTCCCGTGGCAGTACAAGTTGTGAGGATCAGACTTGAAATCAATGGCCCACAGGAAAGTCCTCCTCATTCCCATCCCCACCAGCACTCTGGGAAATTGTCCAGCTAATCAGTTACCATGAAACTTGTGCAGCTGGTCTCAGTGGGAATCTGGGTGGTCTCACAAAAACTCGTTGCAACTTTGAGAAGGCCGGAGATGTTTTGGGTCCATCCACTATTATGCTATTGAGAATAATCATGATCACTGGGCCTCCATATATTCAGCCAATCACCCATTACTTATTGAAATCATACTACCTTTCAGGTCTTCAGTTCTGGGATGTGTTGGCCTTGCCCCTTTGTCTTGAAGAGTAAACTGAGTGAACACGTAGCAAGACTGCAGTGTAACAGATTTTATAAGAGGAGCAAATGATGCTGAGAAACTCACACATCAGCGTTGCATTAACTCCATCTGCTAAAATCAGGGAAGTCTGCTGGGAAGAGCTGGTGTTTAAGAAGAGATCCGAACGATGAGAGCTAAATAGCTGACCAAGCAGAAGAGAGGGTGTTCCAGGCACAAAAACTGTGGGCTAGAGACTCAGCGGCACTGGGGAGCCGCGGCACGTGGGAAGTATACATCCAGGAGTGTGTCTGAAGCACAGCATCCAGGAGCAGGACTGGTGGAGGTGGAGGAGTTGTCTGAAGCAGCACTCAGGGACAGGGCCAGTGGGGAGACAGGACTGTGATGTGGTGAGAATGGGGCAGGTCAGGCCAGAGGACGGGTCTTGCTCTTAGGAAGAAGTTCTTGGGGGGGGGGGGGGTGGAGGCAGTCTTCTGATTGAATCATAGCATGCATTTTTGAGCAGGAACACATGGCCACAAAATAGGATTAACTTTAGAAATTGATTAAAAGAAGATCTCAGACAACGATGGCTTCAAGAAAGTGGACATTTCTTTTCCTCGCCTGTGAGGCGAGGGCAGTGCTCATGCAGGCAGCTAGGATTGGCTCACCAGGGTCGCCTGGAGGGCAGTTCCAGCTGATCCGCTCCCGAGGCTCTGCCTCGTGCCCTGTGCCTGCCGCTGGCTGTGTAGACGCAGCTGCACGTGCGCCCCGCCGAGCCGAGGGAAGTCCTGTGGCTTACCCGCGCAGTGTCCTCCTAGGACTCGTGTTTTAAGAGCTTGGCTCCAAAAGTGGTGGTGCTGTTTGCAAAGGATATGAAACCTTCAGGAGATGAGGCCTAGCTAGAGAAACTGAGTCACTGAGGGTGACCCTTGAGGTGTTACAGCCTGCCTCAGTTTTTCTTTATTTTCTTAATGACAACTTCTGTACTTACAGACAATAAACAATGGTATTTCCCTCCCCGCGCCCCACGTTCCCCTTCACAACTAGGCTCTCCATCATATCCCCTCACCGTCTCCGTTAGTCTCTCTTTTACTTTGATGTCATTGTCTTTTTCTCCTATGATAAGGGTCTGTCTTGCGAAGGTGTGGCCACGGCCTCCGTTTTTGCTTGCCCTGTGCCCCCTGACTGAGTCGGTTACCAGCTCACCTTCATGCTGCTGTCGCCCTGCCTTCCCCACCGCGACCGCGCAGAGACGGAGGGCAGCCGCAGGAACCGCACCCCCCCCCCCCCTCACACTGGGCTAATATTTGGTCTGCTCTTTTATCACTTCTTTGTTTTCTGGGCCTCATTCCTTTAATAAATCTGAATCTGAGGTCCCAAGCTTTACATCATATTTGGTTCAGAGCCCTATTTTGAGTCCTCCTTGGTTTATTAAACTTTATATCCTCCTTGATCTCAATTGTACATGGTTCCCTTAATTCAGAATCAGTTAAGGCTTAAGCATGCGATTCCTTCATGTAGGTCCAGCTCTTCAGGTCTTCATGACTTGCTTCCCTAAAGAGATAATACTGACCAGTTATTCAAGTACTTTGGAATTGTAGGGATATACTCAAAATGAATGAGGCCTCTGAGTCTCCACATGAGGAACAATGAGGAGTTGAGGAAAGGGTGGCAGAGCAAAGATCCAGTTTAAAGTATACCGGTATCTTTTTGAAGAATTATCCATAACTTTTATATTTATTAAAAGTTTGTATTACTTTTAAAAGACTGAAAAACTGTCTTAGCATAAAAACAAGCTACCTCCAAAATTTGGATGTGGGCACAATCAGAAACAGGACTGAGTTTGACCGAGCTAAGCTAGCTGTAGCAAAGGCAGTATACAGAGACTAAGAAGGGGCTGGTGGGCGGGACAGCGTTCACCTCTTTATGATTCCTTTCTGGGGCCAGCTTCCGTCCTGCGCGCTCGAGGACTACTCATTTAACCTGCACGGTGACCTCATGGATTAGGAAGGGGACTGTTCTCAGTTTAGAGATGCCGAGTGTGGTGATGAAGCAGGCAGGAGGCTTGTGGCAGTTGAGGAGGAGACCCCCGCCGCCCCCCATGCCAGAATGGAATCCAGAGGGAGATTTTTTTTTTTGGCACTTGGGCTGCCTGCCTAAATTCTGCCATGTTGAGAACATAAGTGACAGGTTTCCTTGTTACTGTTCTTGTTGAAGATGTTGTTGACGTGGTGCTGGCCAGTCAAGACGTGGTTTCCAAGGATGCTTGTACCGAAGACTGGACTCATACACCTATTGTGCAAGATGCCTCTGCCATTTAGACTATCTCTTCTCACATGTAAGCCACTGGGCACTGCAGTGGCTTCCTACCCATGACTGGAACAGAACCTGGCTTCATTGACAATGGAAGGCATTGCCTTGGCTGCTGTATCATCCTCATATTTGAAATATTACCCTTGGGGAGAAATAATACTGAAAATTTGACAAAGGCAGACTTTTGTCCACATTTCACCGTGCCCATAGAGGACTTGCCACGGGGCAGCATCTCTCCGTGGACGTGCTGCCTTGTTGGCATTGTTCACCATGTGACTGCACACCACGCTTCATGTCTGAGCTTTGCACAGCCACCCAGCGGAGAACCTCTGGGTCAGAGTTCCTTTTCCTTTCAACATGGCCAGGCTCTGTTGACATTGACTCTGTCCAGGATGACAGATGTGGAAGGACCTGGGTCTCCTCTTCAAATAAAGTGTCTTTAGGACGCACAGGATTTATTCACTGGAAGGGGAGGAAGCCCTCATAACTTCCGTGGTCCTGTGGGGCTTCTTTCATGAAATTGACGGAGGGCCAGGGGACGGCTCAGTGGTTGAAGGCGCTTGCTTGCCAAGTCTGCTGGCCTGGGTCCAGCTCTTCAGTGTCCACGTAAAGCCAGACGCACAAAGTGCTGCCTGAGTCTGGAGGTCAGGTATTGTGACAAGAGGTCCTGACACACCCATTCTCTCTCTCTCTTAATAGATAAAATACTTTTTTAAAAAATAAATCAATGAATTATATATGGAAGAAGGACAGTTCAGTCACTAACCTATTGTGAAAGGCATTCTAGTTTAGGTATATGATGTAATGATTTGATATATATTGTGCAACAATTACCATGGTTGAATTAATTAACAAATCCATCCCCAGCCATATTTATCATTGCTGTATGCCAAGAGGACCCTTGAGCCTATCAGGTTCAAGACCCTCAATACACTCCCCAAAGTCCCTTCCTTCAATCCCCAGCGTCTGGTATGTTTAAACTGTTCTCTGGTGCAAACTCTGCAGCTCCTGGTGAAATGTGCCTCACCTCTGTTGTATTATTCCAGCACCCTGTTTTATAGACAGACAGCTTTTGTTCTTCCCCACAATTTCTGCTTTTATTCGAATCATTACTTCTACTTTTGAAAATTCATTGTTTTTTTTTTTTTTTTTAAAGATTGGCAAATTCTGTGTTGTTGGAAGAGGTGGCAAAATGAAGGGCAGGGAAAGAGAAAGGGATGAGGGGTAAGGAGAAAAAGAGGATAGAAAGAGGGGGTGGAGAATCTTGCTGTGCCTAATGTCAGAGAAAATGTTGTACCAATCAAAATTCATTTTTATAGCTATTGTTCTGTGACTCCATTTTGCTCTTGGAAGATTAAAATAGTTCAGTAACACTTGGAAAATCACATTCTAATGCATTTAAGAAGCTAAGGGCGGCTTGTCCTCAATTAGGGTTGACTAGAAAGTGAGGATAGTATGCAGTTACTAGGAGGGGCAAGTCAAAAGGGAGGGACACAGCTGGTGTAATTAAGCCAGTCATCTAGGCAAACCTGCTTCCTGTGAGTAACACAAATTAACTTGAGTGTGAGATGGGAAATTAAAGTGATAAGGAAATGAACTTTGGACCTCAAAACCCACCTTGAAATTTTTCAATCAGTGCCATTAGCCTGGAGGACTTCAGGGAAGCCTGGAAGTTCTGTCATGGTTTTTTCCCGGCCCATTCTTTCTGTTTCATTTTTCCACATGTTTACTATGAAATAATATTTTAAAGTTTAGGAACAAATTTTAGAAAAAAGCATCACATACATTGTTCATTAACTAAGAGAATATTTTGCTGGATGAGGAGGTTGCGCAGCAATTAAAGGCATGTTCTTGGAATGCCTGCCTGCCTGGGTTTGATTTCCCAGTACCCACATGAAGCCAGATCTGTGAAGTGGCATGTGCATCTGGAGTTCAGTGGTAAGAGGCCCTGGCATGCCCATACTATAGTCCCTCCCCGCTGATCGCAAACAAATAAATCTATTTTTAAAAAAGAGACTACTCTGCTTCTTATTTTTTTCAAGGTAGGGTCTCAGTTTAGCCCAGGCTGACCTGGAATTCACTATGGAGTCTCAGGGTGGCCTTGAACTCACCGCCATCCTCCTACTTCTGCCTCCCGAGTGCTGGGATTAAAGGTGTGTGCCACCACGCCTGGCTTACTTTGCTTTTTTAGTATACCATTTTAGTGTTTGTTATTAATTATAACAATAGTCTTACACAATTTCCTCAAATATTTTTATGTTATTAAATAACATTTTAAATTACCATTTAATAGCTAAAGGTGCCACTAAACTATTGTGTCCTGGTCCTTAACTTTTCTCTTATTATTGGATAATTGTTTTGTTTGTACTATTTTGTAGTTACAGGTCCTTTTACAATTAATTTTTCCATGGGCCTGCCTTTTTTTTAATCTTTCTATTATTTCTTTACGATAAATTCTTAAAGGCAAGGCCAAATATGAGTATTTTATAGCAGTTTACTTTTCCATTAGGGATATCACTTTATGCCATGTGCCTCATTCTATGTAATAATATAATAATATATTATGTGTAATATATAATATGAGTATATTTCATGTCTACCCATCTTTTCTAATACTTTAAATCTTTTTGCTTAGCAAAGTTTTTCATTTTTGTGTAATCTGGTCTGTGCCTTTCCTTTCTTGTTATTATATTTAGACTGGTATTGTCACTTCCAAGTCCTAATAAACTCTGTCTATTATCTCATCTGTGACCTCCTTAACATTTATTTATGTCATATATTTCATTGTTTTTTAAAAGTTGTGTATTTTTCCACCAACGCTGTGTAATTAGCTTTAAAAAGTCTTTGCTGGGCTGGAGAACTGGTTAGTGGTTAAGTGCTTGCCTGTGAAGCCTAAGGACCCCGGTTCAAGGCTCAATTCCCCAGGACCCACATTAGCCAGATGCACAAGGGGGCGCACATGTGTGGAGTTCATTTGCAGTGGCTGGGGGCCCTGGCATACCCATTCTCTCTCTCTCTCCCTCTCTCTCTGTTGCTCTCAAATAAATAAATGAGAAATAAACAACAAAAAAAATTAAAAAGCCTTTGCTAAATTTGTGCTGTTTTTTAATGTTTCATTAATCCAATACTAACCTGGGTCAATTTCTGGGCTATCTATGCAGTTTTTAATTTTTCTCTGTTTGGAAATTAGTATTATATGTTGATATCAGCTAGAAATACTTATTTTCTCTGATCGTTTAAAAAAATGTTTTCTTCTTATATCCTAACTTCCTTTCATACAATTTTAAAATTTATTTATTTATTAGAGAGGGAGAAAGACAGAGATACAGGGGGGGGGGGGAGGGAGATTGCGTGAATGGGCCAGGGCCCCTAGCCACTGCAAAACTAATTCCAGATGCATGAATTCCACGGGCATGCACCACTTTATACATCTGCCTTTACATTGGTACTGAGGAATCAAACCTGGGTCCCTTGGCTTTGCAGACAAATGCCTTAACCACTAAGCCATCTCTCCAGCCCCTCATACAATTTAAGATATTTCTTCTGTTAGTCATCCCTAAGCTGGTGAGTACCATGATTATGTTACTATGGAACAATGGATGCAGTCCCAGCACCTTACCGTTTTCCCATTCATCTTGTCCTTTTTTCCAGTAATGACTGTTTCGAACCAGCTAGAGTCATTATGCCAGTCCCCTCATTTCCCTCCATGTCAGCAAGGCTGAGCAAAATGATCAACCATTCAGGATAGTCTCTCCAATGTTCCACTTGCCTCTTTCCTTTTTTCTACCAAAACTGTAGTGCCAGTTCTCAACTCCAGAGGAAATTATCTGCCCACACTTCCCTCCTTAGATGCCTCTTGCAGCTAGGAGGAAAGGAGTGAGTGCTTCCTACCAGTACGGTGCATTGTGGCTATGCCTAGTGATCACTTAGTTATGTAATAATGGTGTAAGTCTGGAATTAATAGATGTAGGTAAAGCATTGCTGGACAAAATATGACACATTCTTCAGCCTATGACTTTCTGGCAGACACTGTTAAAATATTAGAGAGCATTTCTCCCTGTGTTCATCAGAGATACTGGTTTATAATAGTCTCCGCTTGTGCCGTCACCTGGTTTGGGTATTGGAGTAATATTGACTTCATAAAAGAATTTTGAAGTGCTCCATCTTTTCCTATTTGATGGAATAATTTGAGAAGTATTGTTTTTAGTTCTTCTTCAAAGGTCTCATTGAATTCTGCAGTGAATCACCTGTACATGGGCTTTCTGTTAAGTGGGGAGCTCTTTCTTATTACTGCCTCAATCTCATTGCTTGGTATAGAGATGTTTACAAATTATTTTATCTTGCTTTAACTTTTAGGTACTAAAAATAATTCACTTCCTTTAGATTATCTAACGTGGTAGATAAAGATTTTTAAAGTATGTTTTTATTTTCAAAATTTTATTGTTATCCATTCCAGTGTTTCCCTTTCCATTTCTAATGTTGTATCTCTCTTTCAGTTAATTTGGCTAAAGGTTTTTCAGTCTTGTTTATCTTTCCAAAATCCAACTCTGCAATTCATTGTTTTTAAATTTCTATTTCTTTAATTTCTGCCTTGATTTTTTAAAAACTATTTTCATTTATTTGAGAGAGAAAAACAGACAGAGAGAGTGAGTATAGGGTGCCAGTGCCTCCTGCCACTGCAAATGAACTCCAGATACATGCACCACTCTGGGAATCTGGCTTTATGTTGGCAATGGGGAATTGAATCTGGGCCATTAGGCTTTTGTAAGTAAGTGCCTTAGCTACTGAGCCATCTCTCCAGCTCCTGCCCTGATCTTAATTATTTCTTTCCATCTACTGCTTTTGAGTTTGATTTCTTCTTGTTTTTTTTTTTTTTCAAACCTTAAAGTGTATAACCAATACTTTATTTGAGATTATTCTGATTTTTTGTTTTGTTTTGTTTTTGTTTTTCAAGGTAGGGTCTCACTCTAGCACAGGATGACCTGGAATTCACTATGGAGTCTCAGAGTGGCCTCCAGCTCAGTGATCCTCCTACCTCTGCCTCCCGAGTGCTGGGATTAAAGGTGTGCACCACCATGCCTGGCTTATTCTGATTTTTTAATTTATTTTAGATAGAGATGAGAGAGAGAGAGAGAGAGAGGTAGATAGAGAGTGGGTACACCCGGCCCTCTAGGCACTGCAAATAAAAACTCCAAATGCATGCACCACCTTGAGCATCTGGCTTTACATGGACACTGGGGAATCAAACCTAGGTCCTTAGGCTTTGTAGGCAAGCACACAACTGCTGAGCTATCTCTTTAGCCCCTATGCTGTGTGCTGTTTTCTTTTTGGTTTTGTTTTTTTTTAATGTAGATACTTAGCACTAAACTTCCCCCTATTGTATCCAGTAAATTTTGGTGTGTTGTGTTTCCATTTCCAGGATTTTTAAATTTTCCTTCTTTATTTCTCCAATTATCCATTCATCATTTAAAAGTGTATTGTTTAATCTCCATGTGTTTGCATGTTTTCTATAATTCCTCTTGCAGTTGATTTCTGGCTTTGTTCCATTGTGATAATACATAAGAAGTTATTTCAAATTACATATGTATACATATGTATATATATATATATACATGTATATTATATATAATATATATGCATATATATATATATATATATATATATATATATATATATATATATATATATATGTATGTATTGGTTTTTGGAGGTAGGGTTTCACTCTAGTCTAGGCTGACCTGGAATTCACTATGTAGTCTCAGGGTGGCCTCAAACTCATGGCAATCCTCCTACCTCTGTCTCCCAAATGCTGGGATTAAAGGCACGCACCATCATGCCCAGCTCAATTTTCCTATATTTGTTGAGACTTCATTTTTGTCCTAATTTAAGTTCTATGGGATGCTGAAAAGCATGTATATTTTGCAGTATTTGGGAGCAATGGTTTGTAAATGTCTGTATGGTCCTTTTGATGACCTATGATGTCATTTAACTCCAATGTTTCTCTGTTTATGTCTTTTGTTCAGATGACTTGTTCATTGGTGAGGGTAGGATAGTGACATTACTCAATGCTGTGTTGAGTTTAATCTATGAATTTATATCTGAATTTGTTTTATGAAATTAGGTATAGTGATGTTTGGTGTCTGTATGTTTAGAATCATGTTTTCTTGATGGATTGTTCCCTTAATCATTATGAATTGACATTTTTTATCTCTTCTGATTTTTAATTCTGATTTGAAGTCTATTTTGTCAAGCTTAGGGTAGGGACAATTGTTTGTTTCATGGTTCCATTTTCTTAAAATACTTTTTCTTCATCATTTCATCCTAAGGTAATGTGTGGTTTTCATTGTGAGGTGTGCTTCTTGGAATCAGAAAAATAGATTGATTAATCTAATCTGCTAGTCTTTGTCTTTTGACCAGAAAACTTAGATCATTAATATCTAGGGTTATTAGTAAAAGGTGCATATTAAGTTTGTGAATTTTGTAGTGTTTGGTGTTTTCTTAGTCTTCAGTTGTGTAACTGTCTTGAAAGTATTCAATTTTTTGTCCCTGTAGTGTCTTGGATGAATTTACCCTTCTTTCCACCCCAAAGCATTCCTTCCAATATCCTCTGTAGGCTTTGTAGTCATAAATTCCTCTAACCTACCTTTATTATGTGAAGTTATTCTTTTTCCTTCCATTAAGACTGACCATCTTCCAGCTATAATAGTCTGGGTTGGCAGCTGTGGTCTTTTAGGATTTGAGATGCATCATTCCAAGTCCTTTTTGTTTTTAAAGTTTCTATTGAAAAAAATCAAGCTATTTTGATGAGTCTGCCTTAATATGTGATATGGTATTTCTCTCATTTAACTTTCAGTATTTTATCTTTCTTTATACTTTTCTGTATACTTAACTTAGTCTTTTAAATTGAATGTGATGAGATAATTTCTTCTTTGGGCCTATTTATTTGATGACTTGCCTCTTGTATCTTTTTTTTTTTTTTAAGGTAGGGTCTCACCCTAGCTCAGGCTGACCTGCAATTCACTGTGTAGTCTCAGGGTGGTCTCAAACTCACAGTGATCCTCTGCTTCTCATGTACTGGGATTAAAGGTGTGTGCCACCATGCCTGGCTTCTTGTATCTTTTTTAAAATTTATTGTAGAGAGAGGGAGAGGGAGAGAGAGAGAGGGGAGGGGATTGGCACACTAGGGCCTCAGCCACTGCAATCAAATTCCAGATACTTGTGCCACCTAATGGGCATATGCATCTCTGTGTTTGCTTCACCTTTGTGCAACCACCTCCAAGTTCATGTACCACTTTGTGCTTCTAGCCTCACATGGGTCCTGGGGACTTGATTCCTGTCCATCAAGCTCTTGAACAAAGACCTTTAGCCACTGAGTTAGCTCTTTAGCCCAAACGTGATTTGTTAAAGTTAAAATTTCAGAATGTTGTCTATCCTGGAGAGAGCAAGCACCGATTTACTTGTGGCACTCATAAGCTTCTATGTTCAGCCCATTGATCACGTCTTCCTAAGTTCAAGTCACATTCTTCCTAGAAGTTTTCTTCTAAAGCAGCATGTCTGGTGGCATCCATATATCTTTTCACTGAGTGAGGTGAAGACTTGTACATATTTTCCTCTTAGGACCAAGCATCCATTTCTCACATGACGCCTCTCATGGTGGCTCTGTCAAGGCGAAGTGAGTCACTTCTCCTGCTGGTTCAGTGCCAAGGTGAATCCCAGCCAGCACCCAGTGCTTGTAACAACGCCCAAGAAAAATTCCTGACTCTTTTCTGAAACTAAGCTGTTTAGGTCCTTGAGTCTATGCCTGAGTGCCCTTCACTTTCTGAGATCCAAATTATTTGGTATTTATCCTAACATCTGAAAATCATTTGGGTTCACTCCTATATTCTACTCAATTCTCTGTTGTTTATATAGAAACAGACATCCAGGAACCAATAACTGTAGCCCTAAGGATGGATGTTCTCATCTGAAGATGTCAGCCCAGTCTTTAAACTCTGATGCTTAGTGTGATTTTATTGTTGCCTGGCCATGTATAAGGAAACAGTTTTCTATATTCAACAGCAGTAGCCCTGGGACCCGCCTTGCCTTTATGAACTCAGTCTTGGATCCTCATGTGGGAGTCATAAAAGCAATTTTGACTCAAACCTATATTTCTCTTGGCTTCAACTAAAAACTGTATAAACTTTAACTTGGTTTTACAGGTCAGAAAAATAAATGTCATTGCAGGGCAGGTCTTCATTTAAGATCAAACTTTATATTTGACAACTTTTCTGTCAGTCAATTACATAGACATAAATAGCCATGCTTATAATGCAACCAGTTGAATCAGTTTATACACACTAGCTAATAAAACATCAAGCAGTGGCAGGTTTGCCATGTCATAACTATGTTCTTTGAGCATGAATGTGTTACAATGCTGCCCTTCAAGGTTTTGCTAAATCATTTTTTGATCATTTCACACTACAAATTCCTTTATTTGTTCAGTTAGTTGTGCCAAAATAATTGAAGAGAAAAGCAGTCTATCAACATAACACTAACCTCTGTGTTAATATGGAATCAATGGTCATTTAAATCCTGCACTATAGCTGCAACTCTTGAAATTTTCCAAAGTGGTTGATCCTGAAGGAAAGCAATTGTACAAAGAAATTTGAGAGCCAGGAGATTCTAGAATTTGTCTCCAGAGTTAAAAGTCAGGTCAGATATTGAGGTGACTTGCATGTGGGAAGAATCAGGAGAGAAGAGAGCCATTGAATCAATCAAACTGGGGTGCTTTGTGTGTGAGAGAAGTGATGAGAAAAAAGTCACAAAATCAACTGAATTTGATGGCTATTAATTAGCCACGATACCAGAAATGATACTGAATGTTAAGGCCAGATGAGTGAAAGCCTGAGCTCCTTACTCATTGAGAGCAGAACATGTGAGTGCCAGTTAAACATGGGTACACGCCATGAGAGCTGACTAAATATGTGTGAATCTCAGCTCAACATGGGTACACACCACGAGAGCTGACTAAGTATGTGTGAATCCCAGTTCAACATGGGTACACTCCATGAGAGCTGACTAAGTATGTGTGAATCCCAGCTCAACATGGGTCACACCAAGAGAGCTGACTAAGTATGTGTGAATCCCAGCTCAGCATAGGTACATGCCATGAGAGCTGACTAAGTATGTGTGAATCCCAGCTCACCATGGGTATATGTCATGAGAGCTAAGTATGTGTGAATCCAAGCTCAACATGGGTACATGCCATGAGAGCTGACTAAGTACACGTGAATCCCAGCTCAACATGGGTACATGCCATGAGAGCTGACTAAGTACACGTGAATCCCAGCTCAACATGGGTACACGCCATGAGAGCTGACTAAGTACATGTGAATCCCAGCTCAACATGGGTACACGCCATGAGAGCTGACTAAGTACACGTGAATCCCAGCTCAACATGGGTACACACCAAGAGAGCTGACTATGCAAGGTGTTGTGTAAACAAAGGCCAGAGAGCCATTAATTTTCCTGGTGTGACTGGAGTAGATTTCATGGGAAATGTCACATGGAAGGACCACAATTTGAGAGATTACAGATTTGAGAAGATAGGGTCCTCTGAGCGGGATCAAAAGTTTAAGAGGAGAGGATGTTTTAGAATCTTCAACTAGATCTCAGTGTTTGTAAAAACTTTCCTAATGCAACAGCCCTATCTCAAGACCATGTCTGAGCTTCATCCAGTTCTTTGGAAATATGAGCACATAAAGACAGTGGGCTTTGGAAACCTTCTCTGGGGCTCAAAGGGTTGAAGAAACCCCACTGGAAACCTCTTAAATTTACATTCCCAGAAGATAAGTTGGGCAATGCTCCCACTTTTAAGGAATCGTGTTTGTGCTTTCCAGATGGCAATGCTTATTGCTTAGTGTGAGAATTCTTGTTGGTGCAGGGAAGAGGTTATTATGTGGTATCACCCAAGACTGAAAAAAGCATTAGATTTGTTTTCAGCCATGTCTCTATGCAATCTTTCTTTTGTGTGTTTTTCTTTTTTTTTTCTTTTTCTTTTTTTTTTTCTTTTTTGAGGTAGGAGCTTGCTCTAGTCCCAGCTGACTTGGAATTCACTATGTAGTCTCAGGATGGCCTCGAACTAATGGCAATCCTCCTACTTCTGCCTCTCAATTGCTGGGTTTAAAGGCATGCACCACCATACCCAGCTCAGAAAATCTTGTAATCAGTATGGATTCAGTAGGCTTGGGTACCACCAAACTATTAGTAGGGTGAAAATAAAACCGCACCTGTCAGCCGGCAAGATGCTTGTGAAGTAAGAGTGTCTTTCAGGACAGTTCGGAAGTAGCTGGAACAAGTATTAAGCCACCTTTCTGTATTTTCCCCAAGCAGCTGTGAAGCTTGTTCTGAAAAGCCCTGAACAAAAACAAAAGCCCATATCTTATAGGTCGTTGACATAGTGCTTTATCCTGCCTCTGATCTGTGTTGAGCACCAGTTTTAAGTTTTCTAATTGTCTGTGGCATATGCATAAGATGTCTGCGGTCATCCAAGGAGGGTCATACCAAAGAAGACACGTCTGTTGCAGAGTTCTTATTCAGTAGGCCTAAGCTGGTATTTTATCTTATACTTATTTGAATTAGTAAAAGTAACATTAATTGTTTTTCATAGAAATAGCTGGGTATGGTGGCTCACACTTATAATCCGAGTATTCAGGAGGATGAGGCAAGTGGATTACCATGAATTCAAGGCCAGCCTGCTCTACATAGTGAGTTCAGGACAGCTGTGGCTACAAAGTAAAACCATGTTTCTGGGAAAAAAAAAAGAAAGAAAGAAAGAAAGGAAGGAAGGAAGGAAGGAAGGAAGGAAGGAAGGAAGGAAGGAAGGAAGGAAGGAAGGAAGAAAGAAGGAAAGAAAGAAAAGAAAAGAAAAGAAAAGAAAGGAAAAGAAAAGAAAAGAAAAGAAAAGAAAAGAAAAGAAAAGAAAAGAAAAGAAAAGAAAAGAAAAGAAAAGAAAGAAGCCAGGACGGAGATGGCTCAGTGATTAAAATTGCTTGCTTGAAAAACCTGATTGCCCAGGTTTAATTCCCCAGTGTTCATGTAAAGTCAGATGCACAAACTGGTGCCTATGTCTGGAATTTGTTTGCAGTGGCAAGAGGCTCTGGCATGCCTAAGCCCATTCTCCTATTCTCATTCTCTCTCTTGCTCTTTCTCCAATGAAAAATAAAAAAGAAAATATTTTTAAAGATTCCTATAGAAGCAGGATTGTAATACCAGGATATGTAGCTTTCCAGTGGAAACATGAGCTACCTTTAGCTGACTGTTTTCATTCTTTGAGCTCCACCTTTTCATTCGCTGTAGACAGAAAGCTGTGTTTCCAATACTCTTCATAAACAAGGTAGAGTTAAGGAAACATGTTAGAACACCATACTGGAAACTTGTTTTTCTAGAATTATGCAAGCTCAGGTGGCATTCCAAAACCTTTTCCCATTATTCCCTCACTGATAATATTTTTCAAAGTGGCAATTTTATATATATGTGTAATTTAGTTTTTCATTTACAACTTCCATAATTGTAGACAATAACCCAAGATAATTCCCTCCCTCTCTTCACTTTCCCCATTGAAACTCCACTCTCCACCATACCCCTTCCCTCTCTATCATTCTTTCTTATTATTTATTTATTTATTTATTTGAGAGCGACAGACACAGAGAGAAAGACAGATAGAGGGAGAGAGAGAATGGGCGCACCAGGGCTTCCAGCCTCTGCAAACGAACTCCAGACGCATGCACCCTCTTGTGCATCTGGCTAATGTGGGACCTGGGGAACCGAGCCTCGAACCAGGGTCCTTAGGCTTCACAGGCAAGCGCTTTAACCGCTAAGCCATCTCTCCAGCCCATCATTCTTTCTTATTTTGATGCCAACATCTTTTCCTCCTGTTACGATGGTCTTGTGTAGGTAGTGTCAGGCACTATGAGGTCATGGATATCCAGACCATTTTGTGTCTGGAGGAGCACGTTGTACGCAGTCCTACCCTTCGTTTGGCTCTTACATTCTTTCCGGCACATCTTCCGCAATGGACCCTGAGCCTTGGAAGGTGTGATGGTGATATTTCAATGCTGAGCACTCCTCTGTCACTTCTTTTCAGCACCATGGTGCCTTCTGAGTCATCCCAAAGTCACTGCCATCTGCAAAAGAGAAGCTTCTTCCACCATGCTCAAAAGAAACAGGTACCTGGTCCGCCACTTCTTCCTGGTGTGTATAACAAGCACACAGAAGCCAAGCTGTATGATACAGGGCCCTGTATCCATTGTCCTTGGCTCTGACCTTTCCATTTACACAGTTTCCAAGCTCCCAGATTCTCTGCTATGACCCCACAAAACATACTAGTGTATCATTCGATGCCATTGGACCTCTTTGACTTGTGCAAATATGGGGCATTGTCTCCACACTGTGTGCCCCAACACTGAGTCCATTGTCTGTGCCACGTGCAACACAATGCTTGACTCGAAGCCAGTGTTCAAATAACCCATGCTGGCAAATGGAATGAATGAATGAATGTGCTTTTACCCAGGTGAAGACTGGACAGCTTACCTTTCCTAGGCCTCTGAACCTAAGATTGCTCCAGCAGCAAGGGAAGAGAGGAATACGGCTGTGGGTGCAATGTGGCTACTAAATGGCAGAGTCCTAGCATTCTGAACCCCGCCCCCCAAGATCCTGCTGCTTGACAAAGGATCGATACTGCTGTGCGGTATCTGTTTTCCCATGCGAAGCTGGGCCTGTGGGAGAGCTTCACACTTCACAATCTATCCAGGAAGCCAAGGTCCTTGAAGTAAAGAATTCAGTGTCATTGTAGCATCTAGCGACTCAACTTTGTTCTTTCAAAGGAGCACTGTCATTTTTCCTTTTTTTTTTTAAAATTTAATTTATTAGTTTTCTTTTCAGTAAATACAGGCAGTTTGGTACCATTATTTAGGCTCATCTGTGATCTACCCCCTCCCATTAGACCCTCCTTGTTATTGAAAATGGGTCGTGCATTGTGGAGTTAGCCCCCAGTTATTAGTATGATAAATGTCTCTGAAAATCATGACCCAACATGTAACTCTGACATTCTTTCCGCCCCCTCTTCCGCAAGATTTCCCTGAGCCATGTTGGGTTCATTTTTGGTCTGCTTCAGTGCTGAGGTGTTGGGGGCCTCTGATCATTTTTCCTTTTTTAAAGGAGGCTGTGATTGCACTGCCCCAGCAGGAAACAATAAATTCCCACCTGTCTTAGAAGTTTGTGGCCAAACAGTTCTCAGAAAAGAAAAAAGTGTTATTTAATTAATTTATTCATATAGAAGTGGCAGTAACTAGGTTAAACATAGAAACGATTCTTTCCATTTAAAAAAGTCCCCTTGGTCCTCTATATTGGTGGATAAAGCTGCTTCTAGAAGCCATGTGTTATTAATCCCAAATTCCAGTACCAGGGATGAGATACCGGCCTATGAGTTATTAGGTCAGTGAGGCCATGGACTCCACTAAAACAATACGGGCTACTGTATTCACCAGGAGGTGGTGGGCTATGGGCTGTGAGGGCAGCATCAATCTTTGTGGGGAGCAGTGCCTCTGGATCGTCCTTCCCCTCTGTGGTTCTTATGGCCTTTCTGCCCCTCTTCCACAATGTCAGGTGTGTGTCAATCTCTTGAGTGTCTTCTAAGTTTTCATTACAGAGGTCCTTCACTTACATAGTTTAATTGATTCCAAGGTATTTTTAAGACAATAATAAATGGGATTTTTTTCCTGATTTTATCTGTAACATGCTTGTTATTGGTTTATTGGAATAATACTGATTTCTGTGTGTGAGTTTTATATCCTTCTACTTTGCTGAAACGGTTAATCAGCTACAGCAGCTTTCTGATGCAGTCTTTAGAGTCTCACGTACAGAACCATGTCATCTGCAAATAAAGATAATTTGACTTCTTTCCTATTTGTATTCCTTTTATTTGTGATTCTTGATGTATTACTGTAGCTAAGACTTATAGACTTTCATAAGAGTGGAGAAAATGGGCACCCTTGTCTTATTCCTAATCTTAGTGGAAATATTTTGAGATTTTTTTTCCCATTTAGTATAATGTTGGCTAAAGGTTTGTCATATATATCTCCCAAGTGCTGGGATTAAAGGCATGTGCCACCATGCCTGTCTTCTTTACTCTTTCTTGATGTTGATTAATAGCTTTATTTCATTGTGATCAGACAAAATACATGGCATTATTTAAATTTTTCTGTATTTGTGAAGATATAGATGTAAATATATATATATATATATATATATATATATATATATATATATATATATGAATGAATGAATTGGAATTAACTCCTCTTTGAATGTCTGGTAAAACTATGAATGTATGTGGGCCTTGACATTTTTCAGTTGGGATAATCTCTTTTTTACAGCCTCCTTGATTTAATTGCTTATATAGTTCTGTTTAAATGGCTTATCTTGGCTTAATTTTGATAGGCTATATGTTTCTAGAAATTCGTATCACTTAGATTTTTCCAATTTAGTGGAATATGTGATTTTTAAGGTACACCCTCATGATTGTCTTAATTTCATTGATATTATGTAATGGTGTCATTTTCATTTCTAATTTTATTAATTTTCATATTCTCTCTCCTTTTGGTTAGTTTTGCTAAAAATTTATGAATATTGTTTATCCTTTCATAAAATACTTTTGTTTCATTAATTTTTTTGTCTTTTTTGCTTGTAGCTCATTAATTTCTAACCAGATCTTCATCATTTATTCCCTTCTAGAATTTTTTATTTAGTTTTTTCCTATTTTTTCAATGTCTTTATTTATTTGTGATCTTTCTCATTTCTTAATATAAGTACTTAAATGCATAAATACCTTTCTTAGGACTGCCTAAGAATTGTATCCCATACAATTTTGATAACTTGTGTTATCAAAGCCATTTATTTCTAGAAGTTTTTTAATTTCCTTCTTCATCAATTTCATCAATGACACATTCATCATTCAATTGTGTATTGTTTTATTTTCATGATTTTCAAAAATTTTATTGTTCATTAATGAGAGAAAATAGTTGGGGAGAAAATGAGTTTGTCAGGGTTTTTTCCACTGCAAACAAACTGAAGACACATGTACTGCTTTGCGTATCTGGCTTATGTGGGCACTGAAGAATCAAACCTGGCCTTCAGGCTTTCCAAGCAAGTGCCTTTAACCCATAATTCATCTGACCAGCCTGAGATTTTGTGTGCATTCTTTCTTTATTTCTTTTCTTTTTATTTCTTTTCTTTTCTTTTTTGGTTTTTCAACGTAGGGTTTCACTCTAGTCCAGGCTGACCTGGAATTCACTATGTAGTCTCAGGGTGGCCTCGAACTCACTGCAATCCTCCTACCTCTGCCTCCCTAGAGATGGGATTAAAGGCATGTGCCACCACGCTTGGCTCCTTTATTCTTTCTTGATGCTGATTAATAGTTTTATTCCATTGTGATCAGACATAATATATAACATTATTTAAATTTTCCCATATTTGTAAAGATATTCTTTTTATACTGATATGTTACCCACTAAAAGAAAGTTCCATGTATTGTGTTGCTAAAAAGAATGCATTTTTTGAAATTTTTGGATGGGATGTTTTGTAGCTGTTCCTTAGGTCCATTTGTTCTACGATGTTAGTTATGAGCTCTTGTTCAGAGGTTCTAGCAGGGGAGCAAAGCTTCTGGCATATCCCTGACTGAAGACTGGTCCTCCTCCATTTGCAGAAGGTAGTCCTCCTCCATTTACAGAAGGTCGTCCTCTTTGACCGAGTGTGCAGCTTCAGAAGGCGCATGCATGGAGTGGTGAGGGGGGGAGGGAGAAACCTGCCTTTCCAGCTGGATCACTGAATCAACCCTGGGGATCAATGGGGTGACAGATGTCACAGCCAAATTGCCTTTACTTACTATGATTATATTTAATCCAGATGCTTTGATATTTTTTTCCATGATGACCTGTCATTTGGTAAGAGTTGGGTATTGAAGTTGCCCAATATGGTTGTGCTGGGGTTAATCTGCGATTTCACATCTAGGACTGTTTACTTAGTGAAGTTGGGTATGCCTGTGCTTGTTGCCTGTACGGTTAGATGTGTAATGTCATCTTGTTGTTTTGTTACTTTAATCAGTATAAAATGATCTTTGTCTTTTCTGAACAGTGTTGGTTTGAGTTCTGTCCTGTCAGGAATCACAACAGTAACACCTACTTGTTTTCTGGTCCCATTTGCTTGGAGTCACATTTTCCATCTTTTCCCTTCAAGGTAGTCCTTGTCTTTTATAGAGAGGTGAGTTTCATGAAGCCTATGAACAGTGGATCCTTCCTTCTAATACATTCTGCTAGTCTGTATCTTTTGATTAGGGAATTGAGAACATTGCTCTTCAGAGTTATTTTTGGAAGGTGTGTGTTAGTTTCTATAATTTTTATAATTTTGTGATGTGTGTTATTTTTCTACTACTCTTTCATTAAGTATTATCCAAGCATGGTTTATTGTTTCTGGTGGCCTCATGTATACAAAAACTCTTCACACTGAAGGATTTCAAGTACCTTCTGTAGAGCTGGCTAACTGGTCATGTATCCCATTAATCTGTTTGATCAGAAAAAGTTCTTTCTCCTTCAATCATGACAGATAGCTTTGCTAGGTATACTACTCTGGGTTGATAGTTGCCATTCAGAACATACATTTTCCAAGCTCTTTTCACCTTTCAAGTTTCTGTTGAAAAATCTGCTGTTATTCTGAAGGCCTTGTAACTTGGTTCTGCCTTGGCTGAACACAATGACTGCTTCTTTAGAGACACTTCTGGAGAAGACAACAAAATGCAATTTTTTATGTATCAGGCAACCTAGTGTTTGTCAGATAAAATAGATATCATTAATGATAAGTTAATGAAATAATCAGCACATTTTTAGCTATGAATAAACTATGTGGAATTTATACAAGTTTGAGGTGTGGAAGCCAAATAAGTAGTAAGGAAAGAAATGCTTCTGGAATTTATCCAGTTAAAAGGCACACTGCTATAGAAGCATCTGTTCACTTTCATTCCTCACTGACCTTAGGGCCTGGTCTGCCTCCCTTCTCCACCTCTGTCCTAATCACTCTTGTCTTTACCAACCTGGTAAAATTCAACTCTGACCTGTGTTTATCTACCCCTTATAGCCAAACCCCTGGTATACACAACATTGTAGCATTGTGCCAATGAACAAAATGCATGATCTCAAAGTGTTGAGCATCTGGTTTATTTTGCATCCAGGTAGAATAATTCTTATTCTCAATTTTCTGATCCTACTCAAAAAACCCTCACCAGTTCTAGCATGTTACTTTGCATGCTTCTTCTTCAAGAAAATTGAGACTCTCAGGCAGGGTTACCTCTAAATGCTTCTCCTCTAGCTTAAGTGGGTTTACATGCAAGCTCATTTATATATTTTTATTTTCTACATGGTTAGACAATAAATGTCCTTATAATAAAATCCACATTCCTAGCTACTCCACTGTCAACCTTTTCCAGTCAGCTCACCTTCCTCATGCTCCCCCTAGCTCTTGGGTGTTCCTTCGTTGCTTGTCTAGTTTCTTCATAGGTTCCTCTTTTTATGTTTTCATTTTGAATTTTGTTGTTTTGGGTCCTGACCTATTTCTTCAGTGCATACCATTTACTTAATACCATGAGTTCTTAGATTCAAAGTCACTTTTTCTTTTCTTTTTTTGATTTCTACAAGGCAGGGTCTCTGATCCAGGCTGACCTGAAATTCACTTTGATGTCTCAGGGTGGCCTTGAACTCACACCCATCCTCCTACCTCTGCCTCCTGAATGTGAGATTAAAGGCGTGCACCAAAATGTCCACCTTTCCAAAGTCAGTCCTTCTGATGTCTCTCAGGTCTTTCTCTCTGGTTCTTCCTTCCCAACCTTCAGAGATATATCCTGAGTATATCTGTAGGCTCCTTTGGTGCTTGAATGACATCATGACCTGCCTCTTTAATCTGTTTCTCTTTTGGGCTTTCCTGAGGGTACTGAGGACCAGGATCAAAACTCAAAAGTCAGAAATTTTCTGTTTTTATGGTCCTGGAGATGGAACCCAGGACCTGTGCATGTTAAGCAAGTATCAACCATTAAGCCACATCCCCAGCCCCATATTTGTCTTTTCCATCTCCTTTCCTGTCTCCATCAAGTCACTATTAATCCTGCCAATTTTACTTCATAAATATTTCTCCAATCTTCTCATTTCCTTGTTTATTTAAACACTGTGATCCGGATCCTCATTGTCTACACACAACCCGCTGGCCTCCAGAATCACCCCTAAGTGTCAGTTCCTGGCCCCTTAGATCTATCTGTTGTGTTGGCTTGAACACTTATCTTAAAATCAAAGTTTTAGGGCTGAGAGATGGCTCAGAGGGGAAGGGGGCCTAAAGCCCAAGCATGAAGACCTGATTTTGATGCCCAGTGTCCATACAAAAATCCCGGCGTGATCTTGCATGCCTGAACTGCAGAACTGGGAAATACATAGAAGGGGGAACCCGTGAGGCCCACAGGTCAGCCAGTCTGACAGATCAACAGCAGCTTCCGCTTCAGTGAGAGACTCTGTCTTGGGAAAAATAAGGTGGAAAGGAAATAGATGAAGACCCTTGATGTCTCCTCTGTGTGTCCTCCACACCCATGTGCCCAGGGCCTGCATTTCTGCACATACAGAAGCACACACCACACACACTTCACACACACATTGAAAGTTTCCCTAGTCGATCTCTTTTTAGAGTCTTCACTTGTCTTTGCCATCTGCATCCAGTATCGCATCTCTGCTCATGATTCCCACCTTGACCATGCTATTTTTGTCTGCTGTACATTTTTTGGGGGGGCGGGTTCAAGGTAAGGTCTTACTCTAGTACAGGCTGACCTGGAATTCACTATGTAGTCTCAGCATGGCCTCAAACTCATGGTGAGCCTCCTACCTCTGCCAACCATGAACTGGAATTAAAGGTGTGTGTCATCATACCCAGATCTGCATTTTTTTAAAAAATATTTTATTTTTATTTATTTATTTGACAGAGAAAGAGGGATTGAGAGAGAGAGAGAGGGAGAGAGAGAGAGAGAATGGACACGCCAGGGCCTCCAGCCACTGCAAACAAACTCCAATCACATGCGCCCCTTTGTGCATCTGGCTAATATAGGTCCTAGGGAAACGAACCTGGGCCCTTTGGCTTTGCAGGCAAATGCCTTAACTGCTAAGCCATTTTTCCAGACCCAGATATACATTTTTAAATATACAAATATATCTTTATTTATTCATTTGCAAAGAGATATAGAGAGAGAATGGGCTGCCAGGGTATAGTGCCACTGCAAATAAATTCCAGATGCATGCACCACTTTTTTCATCCAGCTTCACATGAGTGCTGGGTAATCGGACCTGGGTCATTAGGCTTTGCAGGCAAGTGCCTTAACCACTGAGTAATCTCCCTAGCACTTTTTACTTCCTAAAATAAATATGTTTTTATATATTTTCAAGGAGAAAGAGAGAGAGAGCATTTTTGAAATCCTTCTTTCTCCTAAAACTGGGACTTAACTTTGGTTTTCTTTCCTCTATTAAGGTGTGTCCCTAATATAAGTATACACTCAAGCCCTTTTGCATCAGTACTTTTTTCTAGAAACTGAGATTTCGTAGTTGACTTCCTGGAAATATGTTACAGCAGGAAATGACATTTCATTTGTTGTTTTGAACTTTCCCTTTAAGAGATCCATGGAAGTCTAAAGAGGAGAGATTAAACCCAAAGCAACTCTGGCACTGAAGACACCAACTATGATAGGTCAAAGCCCTGGCAGCTTATCCAGGTTATAAACCCCTGCAGTCCAGGTGGGACTTCAGCCAGAGCACGTGAGTGCTAACCAGGACAAGGGACTCAGAGACAAGGCGCCTCCACTCATCCTTTTCACAGCTGAACTTAATAATCATTTTGCTATAGTCTCATTGCATCTTCCTTCCCTCCCGCTTTCTCTCCCTTCATAAGTTTGCACCATTTTCTCAGATCTAACTTGGTATATAGAATTTTCTGGCAGGAATCAAATTGCTTAAAAAATAATGTTTCTTCCATTTATCCTTGATGTATTATTGTGTGACCCTTGCGGAGTCTCAGATGTGTGTCTTGCTCAGTTAATTGTTTCATATGTCTGGGCGCCATGTCTGAGATGAATGTTTATAAATATTCCTATCCGCTTCTCATACAATGGACTGCAACTTTCCTCTGAGCACTAGGGTTTACATGCCTTGCTCTATTTGACCAGGATTATCTGTGAGACACCTAGGAAACATTCCTATCTGTGTTTCATTTTGTTGTTTGTTTCTCCATGTGCGGTGAAATTTGGCCCTGATAAGTTCAGGATGCTACTTGAGCACCCTGTGGCTGAGTGAGCCGGAAGGACATTCCTTCCCTTCACTACACATCTCAGTTGTGGAAGTTCTTGCCAGGCTGCTTTTCCACCATCACCTGACTTGGCTCCCAGGGCGTCCCGCCAGCCCTTCTGCTCCTCTTGGAGAGTCAGAAGTGGTGGGAAGGCGAGTACTGCTTCCTGCAAAGCTGATGACAGATTTCATCTTCTAGTACTTGGAATTAATTTTAGGGCTTGCTTCATTTCTGTTAGTCTTCCATTGGCCATACCTTGAAAGCACACTAACAATTCATGGAAAGTTTTTCGGAAATATAAAAAGCAAAATATTGTCTGTTCCATCCTCATGCTACAATTATCACTTTAATTTGAAATGGTGATAAACTATGCAAAATATTGACCCTTTAATTTTTAATTTGTGTGTGTGTGTGTGTGTGTGTGTGTGTGTGTGTGTGTAGGTCTATCAGGGTCTCTGGCTACTGCAAATGAACATCAGACACTTGAACCACTTTTGAATCCAGCTTACATGTGTGGCTAGGGAATTGACCTGAGGTGGCAGGATTTACAAGCAAGCACCTTTATCCATTGAGCCGTCTTCCTGGTCCCTGACCTATTATAATCCCGCTTAACTCTGAGAACTAAATCCCCAAATCCACGGACTAAAACTTATTATCAGGAAGCTTTTCAAAATGGAATAGTACCCTACTGCAGACTGAGTAATTCCTCTTATTCCTCTGAGAAGTGGAATCAACCTATAATATCTCACTCACTTTTTCATTTCTTTCTAGACTGTAACACAGTGGTATAAATAGGGTTTATTTTTTAATCTTTTTGTGTATTTATTTGACAGAGAAAGAGGGGGAAAGAGAGGGGTGGGGGAGAGAATGGGCACTCCAGGGACTCCAGCCACTGTAAATGAACTCCAGGCACGTGTGCCCCCTTGTGCATCTGGCGAACATGGGTCCTGGGGAATTGAACCTGGGTCCTTTGGCTTTTCAGGCAAAAGCCTTAACCACTAAGCCATCCCTCCAGCACTAAATAGGGTTTATTAATTTACAAAGCCACTACAGGGCCTAGGGACATGGCTCATTGGTGAAGAGTGCTTGCTATGCAAGCTTGAGAGTCCGAGAGGGCCTGAGTCCAATTCCCTACCACCCTCATAAACAGCTGGGCTGGGCCACATACATCTGCAACCCTGGTCCTGTGTGGGTGGAGACCAGAGTATTGCTTGGGCTGCTGGCATAAAAAGATGGCAAGATAGCAGCTCTCGGTTAACTCAGAGACTGTCTCAAAGAAACAGGCAGATGAGCGAAAACTAGAGGGCACATCTTCACATTCCCCCTGGCCTCCACGCTCATCTCCATCTTCATACACACATGCATACTCCATACATACTTCACGCACCACACCACACACACTGTGTCCCTCCCCCATACACACACTCTAAGCAAGCACATTTAACCACTGAGCCATCTCCCCAGCCCCACTCCAAAGCAACAATGACCACAACAAAAACTGATTCATAGCAGTTGCTGATTTGTGTGTATAAAGATACCCACTGTGACTGACTTCCGGACATGAACAACCAGCTTACAACATTCTTGCAGTTTGACACTGATACTTGAGAGCACGTAGGAATGGTTCCAGAAGAACTTTGGATGTGACACCTGATGTGAGTTGCCCATCTCCCTCCTGCGCCAGCAAAGGGTACAACCTGTGTACTTTTCACTCCAGAGACAAACTGATCCCAACAATGAGAAGCGCTGATAAACTCTTCTCCAATTAGAATTTCACAACACAGACTTAATTTATAGAATAGATTTTGTCTTCTGTGCTTTCCTGCAGGTATATAATCAACAAGGTCCATACCAAGGAATTATTTTGCTCATTTGAATACTTTATTATGGATGTTGCATGGAATTTTCCACTTGAATTAAATATCCTTTTCTTGGCACATTATGTGTGGCACCACACCCATGCGAAACAACTTAGCAAGGAACATTCTTTTTTTTTTGAGGCAAGCGCAACAGACTGCCTTCTTTTTCATGCAAGAGTGAGAGAGAGAGAGAGAGAATTGGTATGCCAGGGCCTTCGGCCCCTGCAATGGAACTCCATTCGTGTGCGCCCCCTTGTGCACATTGCGACCTTGAGCGCTTGTGTCACTGTGCATCTGGCTTACGTGGGACCTGGAAAGTCAAATGTGAGTCCTTAGGCTTCGCAGGCAAGTGCCTTAACCACTCAGCCATCTCTGCAGCCCAGAGACAACATTCTTTCAGAAGTGACGCTTACCTGCCTGTGGGTCTCCCAGCCTCTGGACAGGCAGGCTTCTGCTATGCTGTCGTGATGTCTGCGTGCCATCCTAGAGCATCCTCCATGTGCCATCTCATCCTACACGGTAAGGAGGGTATGGGGTCTTTTTTTTAAAAATTTTTTATTTATTTATTTGAGAGCGACAGACACACAGAGAAAGACAGATAGAGGGAGAGAGAGAAAGAATGGGCGCGCCAGGGCTTCCAGCCTCTGCAAACGAACTCCAGACGCGTGCGCCCCCTTGTGCATCTGGCTAACGTGGGACCTGGGGAACCGAGCCTCGAACCGGGGTCCTTAGGCTTCACAGGCAAGCGCTTAACCGCTAAGCCATCTCTCCAGCCCGGGTATGGGGTCTTTAATCACCCTTGAGTACATCCAACTTTGAAGCAGATTTCTCAATACAACGTCATTATACTTGAGTAGTAATACTAATTTCCCCAGATAAAAGTTGTTTGGAGATATTGCTTATTTAATACTGCTAATGTACGTAGGACTATGTGCCTTTCAACATGTTGTTTGTGTGGGATGGACGTTGAGGTAGCAGAAAGACAGCCACTTCATTCTTTACAACCCATCGATGGAGATGTCAGAAAGACATGTTTATAAATAAATTTTATAGATAAAAATAAGCAAATAAAATAAGGTGGAAAACGTTAAGATGATTGGATTCCAGTGTGGGTATTGGGACAAATGAGAATGGGTCCCTGAATAGAAGGGGGCTGGGGGTCCCTGAAGAAGTGACAGAAGGACTCTGCCCTTAACCTCAGCAAACCCTCCTTTGTCGGCAGCAGCCTCTGCAAGGACTTGATCTCTGGCTTTGGAGTGATGGAGCCAAGCCAGCCAGAGCTGGGTAGCATGGCCTCTTGTACATGGACACGTTTTGCCTGGGGCTTAAGGGCCAGTCAAGGAACATGGGCTGGTTCACAAAGAAGTAAGTCACAGGCCGGGGCTGTCCTAACCCTTCTATCCAACAACACATCTCAGGGAAATTCAAGAAATTTTAAAACCCCTAGAATTTTACTTTCTACATCATAAGAAAGGCATATTTGTCCAGGAAATAAGCAATTTAAAAGTTAGTTGACTTAAATTTTTAAATATTTATGTGTATATGCATAGTTTTATTTGAACATTGTGTACAATATAACAGTAAACAGATCCTTGACATATGTTGGAAATAGAGCCAACACCCTTTCAAGTAGATATTCAAAGGAAAAGGGAAGAACCGAGAGGCTGGCTAGGGATAACAATGCTATCACATGAGACAGGGAAATCTGAATGCAACAGGTTTGGGAAGAAGCGCTGGAGATAATTTGAAAGCTGAGCTTTCAAATGGTTGGAGACGCAGATCTCCAGGTCAGGAGACATGCTGAGAAGACATTTTCGTGTGGAGAATACATGTAGAGCTAGAACACGTGGCCTTCACAGAGGCAGCCTCAGCAAGTCTTGAGGACAGGCGGAGAAGGAGGAGAAGTGAACACCTTCTAACATTAGCCAGTGCCCAACTTCACCCAGCACATCAATATGATTTTTGTGTTGAAGCTTTAAGAGTCTTGTTCTAAGTCTGGAGTAATCTAGTACCATTCAAAGTTGATGGAGTACATTGAAATACCTTGGAAACCTTTAATGGCAAATCATTTTCTTAGTGATCTATGGCATAGTAGCTTGGTTTTCACATTATTGAATTTTAAATGAATTCCATAATCTTTACATAAAATCAAAATGAAAGGGCATTGCCCGGAATGCCCTTTTGCTTCTCTTTACTGAAGGTGTTTGTTCATTTATTGCTCATTAATTCGCCTTCTTCTTCGTTTTTTTTTTTTTTTTTTTTTTTTTTTTTTAAAGCAACAGGTTTCTTTTAATGTCAAGCTTAAGCAGGGACTCAGTCCGCACAGACCGACGCAGCGGGAGTGGGAGAGAACCCCGACCTTCTAAAAGTAGGGAATTTGCCTTCTTAATGTTAATAATACATTGTCAATCCTAGTCTCAGTCTGTTTCACTGATATGAATTTATTTGTTAGAAGTTGAGTAACCACACTGAACTCAAAATCCCAAGTAACTGTTCCCTTCTGAGTCAGTATCTGAGTACATCATGCCACATTCTTTCTGGACGCAGCCTCACCTCCAGATTTTGCAGGTTGCCTCTGTGTTGTAGCCACAGGGCTCTTCCTAAAGCTGGGGAAGGTCTGCCCATCAGAAACACAGAGTTGAAGGGTAAAGTCCTCAACAGAATCTGCAACCAATGGGAGGCTAAATTTAGTAAAGAAATACCAGCTTTGTCAAAAGATATTTGCTCTGTGTGTGCACACTTACAGGACTGTGTGTGTTCATGTATGTACCAGTGCACGTGTGTCTGTGAGCACTTGTATATGCACAAGCTTGTGGTGACTAGAGGATGACTTGTGTGTCACTCCTCAGCTATTGTCCTCCTTTAAAAATATGTTATTTATTTATTTGAGAGAGAGAGAAAGAGAGAATGGGAGTGCCAGGGCCTGTAGCTACTGCAAACAAACTCCAGATGCATGCACCACCTTGTGTATCTGGTTTACGTGGGTACTGGGAAATGAAACCTGGGCTCCTAGACTTTGCAGGCAAGTGCCTTAACAACTAAGCCATCCCTCCAACATGCTTGTCCACCTTTTTTGAGAGAGGGTCTGTCACTGGTTACACCAGCTAGCCCACAAGCCTCCAAGGTCTGCCTGCCTCTGCTTACCCAGTGCTGGGATTACAAGTGTGCATCATCATGCCTATTTTCCCACAATTTCTGGGCATCACTCAGTGTTTGTAAGGCAAGCACTTTACCAATTAAGCTACCTCTCCAGGTCTCACTTGTTTATGAATAGGTCCCAGTGATGTGAGCCTTCACTGTGCATTCCAGAAGCCAGCTCACTAATGTCCTGTACACTAGTACCGACTTTTCTCCCTTCTCCATCTTGCTTTTCAAGCTAACTCACTTCTCTTTCTTTGGCACCACTCCCAAATAAATTCATTGCACAGAAATCTAAGGAAACATCTTACTAAATACCATGGGCTATTAACCCTATGTGTGGGTGGAAGGTTTTCAAGTGGAGTGTTTTGAACAATCGCTTCCATGTCAAGCACCTGCAGCTGCTGCCGGGTCTCGGGTAAATGCTGTTTCCAGGCACAGCGCGCTCCCTCAGTCTGCAGCGGCATTCTGGTCTGACCTCCTGAGCAGCACTTGCAGGGCCGTCCTGGAGACACGCACCCTTCAGCCTAAGTCTTGAGTCACAGCTTGTCTCCATTGCACCCACTGATAGCCTGCATATCTTATTTTCTTCTGTCGTCTGCCTTTACGAAGATGCGGGAAGAGCACATCTCCATCTAGTTCGTTCAATGACATGTCCACACGGTGGACGTAGTACAAATAGTCACTCAAGTGTTTGTCAAATGTGAAACCTGAACGACGACATGAGTCTAAAGCAGACGGCCAGAAATTATTGTTCCTTTCTGGATTTTTAGGAGTATTATGAATTAATTTTACTTGGTTTTTGCTGGGTCTAAATTTAATACTCGCTTATAATGCTGTTCCATCCTTTGTCTAAGCAGTCCATGTATTCTAGCTAATATTTCTATTGACTAAGATTTTCAGCTAGCAGCTATGACCAGAAGTTTAGGCAGGTGAAACAGTGAAACAGAGACAAGGCATCTCCATGCTTGACTGTCACAGGCCCATGACAAAAGACCCAATCATTAAAGAAACGATGCTGTCACTGTTGGACATACTTGCTACCAGTTTGTTAATGAACTCACCCAAACCCAAGCAACTGTGATGACTAAAGCCACACATGACTGTAGTTACATATGAGTCTGGAGTAAAGGCATATTAAGGGACACAGAAGTAAAACCATACTGTTCCCCAGCAAAAGACTGTTTCATGAACAGTTTTATCATACTCTTAACTGGTGAGGTCACAAAGGGTGTAAAATGATGGATGGTTCTTTGGGGGGGGGTAATTTAGTAACCCTCTGGCCACCTCTTTTCTAAGAACAGACCATCATTTGTTACTGGGCTACACATTTGGTGAAAGATTATTTCACTTTCTTACACATTCCCAATGAGTGTTTCCAAGTTTTAGGAAAGGTTTGCTTCTTCTTAAGAAAATGAGTTCCTTTCCATCTTAAATATTTTCTTACCAATTCAGTGAGACTACCAAAACAACCAAATGGATCATTGAAGAGATGTTCCCACACACTCAGGGAAATGTCTATAATTCTTGTTGATCAGAATTCTTTTTCAGAGGAAGTTCCAGGACACATATTAGTTTAATGCATGCTCATAATGTCTTCTAAAGGGCTATTAGTAGAAATATAAACAAATTCAATTTTGTTTTCTCAGCTCTTCCAAGCGCCTTGCCTGTGCATAAGTGGTCTATTGATGACTGCACTAACACTATTAGTGCACTTACCTTGTTTGTGATTTCTTTTTTCGTTTCTTGTACACCCAAGATTTAGTATTTCCCATGAGGGCTGAAATTTTGCCTTTTGTTAATACAGTGTTGCCAGACAAGTAGAAATCTTATTTTCTGAACCCAGAGTTTTGCTGAGACATAACAAAAACCCTCCAAAGATTTTCTTTTCTTTTCTTTTTTTTTTTTTTTGCCACAAAGAAGTGATTCCCAAGTCAGGAGGTCTTGGCACATTTATTCTATTTTCTTTTAGATAAATGTGAGGTTGCATGTTTAATTCTCCTCTAATGTGTTCCTGTTTCTTTTTGCAGAGTTCATCTGCCTCCATCATATATTTTTCTTACAGATTGTTTATGATAACTGTGGTTTTACATAAATAGGATTCTTCACCATGTAAAAACAATTTCCTGCAAGTTTCGTCGCTCCATGCAGTTGGTCGTTGGAATATTGACTGATGAATGTACTCTGAGAAACTATAGTGCTTGTCATCTCTATCTCACTCGAAACTCATTTCCTGTTAGGCAAAACTTTTGGAATAGTTCAAGGAAAATAATCCTAAGAATACAACAAATGATGTGCTGATCTCATTGGAGAGCATTAGCTAGTGGTTTGCCAAGAGTTCATTTCTAAGCAATGTTAAGATAGAATTCTTGCCAAAAAATTGCCATTTAGTGTTTCAGTGCAGGAATGATTTATTTTCAGAAAAGTTCTCCAGATGTTCAAATTCACTTTAAAAGGCCACATTTCTAAAGAAGTAAATGACCTTGACTTATAGGTACTCTATCAATCATATGCCTTTATTTAATGTATTTAAAGAAAAAAAAAGCCCACTTGCTTTGTGTTACTCTCGGCTCAGGAAGTCCCCGTCCTGGATGCGTTTGGTGAGTCAGCGGTGCAGCCCGCTCCCAGAGCCTTTGCAGGGGGCTCGCCCCACATCTGCTCTTGGTCTGCGCAGATCAGCGAAAACAGCCATGCTTCCGCGTCTGTGAGAACTTCGCCTCTCCCCGCCTCCCACCACCAAGGAAGGAGGAGGCAGTGACCTCGGCCGTGCTCTCCGCGGCTCTGCACAAACACGGTTCTGTGGATGGACCTGATGCTCAGAGTGGACACCTTTAATTCATTAAGCTGTCAGAAGGAAAGTGTGTCTGTGTTCCATGGGCTGGAGATTTAAATCCTCACTTTTGCTAACGGCTATAAACGGAATACTCTTCAGTTGTCTGTGCTCTGGGTGAACAGGGAAAAGCCATTTTCCATGCACAGTTTGAAGAGTGATTGGATTTATTTATACTGAATACAAAGAAAATTCTACCTTCCCTCTGAATTAAAGATATTGCATCTAGGGCTGGGGAGATTGCTTAGTGGCTAAGGAGCTTGCCTACGAAGCCTAAGGACACCGGTTCCACTCTCCATGACCCACATAAGCCAGACACACAGGAGAGGTCACACATGCTTACAGAGTGGCGTAGGCATCTGGAGTTCTGTTGCAGTGGCTAAGCCCTGGCGCACCAATTCTCCCTCTCTGTCTATCTCTCACTCTCATAAAAATATAAAATGATTATTAAAAAGATATTGTATCTACTATTGGACAGCATCTTAACATTAGAGAGACTCCTAGAAAATAGTGTATATTCATGAAAACATAAATATTATAAAATGATCTTTTTCTACAAAAAGCTAGCTGTGGTTTAATTATACTTACTATGAGTATTATTTGAATTTGTTGCCATAAGGTGCACATTCCTGTTGGGCTATTGGAACGGTTTTGCAGTTGGTGATCTTGGTGATGCTCAGTAAGTGCCCGCTCCGGGGGTCTTGGATCTACTGACTTAGGAAGTCGTTCTGGGGCTTCACACTATGGACTCAAAGCTGCTTCTGTCTGGATACCTGTGTGAGAGATGACTCTTTAGAAAGTTTGGCAACATGGCTTTTCAATTAGCTGCACATGAATTCTAACCAGTCCTACCATGCACTAGGCAAGTTACTTCCTGTCTCCTCCTGTGTGACATAACCCAGCAGCTTGTCTTCTTGTTACAAGCAACGAGGGACCAACAGTACTAGAGCACTTAATACAGCGTAATAAGCACTCAGTGTTTTATTACTAATATTGTAATTATTTCTATTACTGTTTTCATCCATGATAGGCTGTCTTAGTTAGCTTCTGTATGGTTCTATGGTATACCTCCCTGAATGACAATGGGTTATTTGTAGCAAAGAAAGGCGAAGCTGGTGGGATCTCTGTTCTGAGGCTGTGTCATTTTTGAAATGTGACCACTGAGGTCGCCTTGGACAAGCTTCCCCTGTTTTGTGTATGGATTGCTTCCACTGCTTTCCACATAACAAATGCCCTGCCCCACTTCGCATGGCCAACAGACGTCGGGAGAGCTGAGAACCCAGCGAGCTCAGGGCTGCTAAGCAGTGTGGCTGCCAGTCGCTCTGCTTTTAGTCTCTGTGACACCACCGCCCTAAGTCTCAGCATGCCAGGTAAAAGTGTGCCCCACAGAAAAGGCCACATCCCAAAGCTGCTGCCAGGGCATGGGTAGCTGGGGCGTTAGAAAGCAAAGCAGCGCGAACCATGGAGTACCCATTTTCAGCCCTGATGACAGCTTCTGCATCTTCCCCTGCCAAAGAGACCTTCACAAGTGCCTTGTCATATCTGCCTTCAGCTTGGTCCCCGTGGTCCTGGTTTGTATCCATTCCCAGGAAGTGATATTCTTCTGTATCCCAAGATGAGCTCATCATCTGCCAAGGTACCCTTTGTCTTTGGTTTGATGTTCCTTTTCAGTAAGCCCAGGTTTATTGCTGTGGCTGGATTCTATGGGACAAGACCCATCAGGCATAGTTTTGGTAGAGTAATACTTTCCCTGGTATACCAGCTTGTGCTTCTTCATGTGACCTAATTCGTGCATACTCTTTTTTTTTTTTTAACTTGGAAAGTAATCCAGTTTAGAAAATAAGTTATATGGTCGTGACAGAGGTAGGAGGAGGCCCCAGCTGTGCCCAGAGCCACAGACGCTCACTCCTCTAGTGGGCCCCACCCAGATGTGCTTTGGCATCTTTGCTCCTTCCACAGGAGGTGCCAGTGGATTTGTCCCAGCCAAAGCGCAAGTCCCTTCCTTTCTATGAGGCTTAAGATGGATTAAAAAGGCATCTGGGGACGTTTTCAGTTGACCATCACTAGTATGTTGAGGCTTTCCAGAAATTAATCCAGGTATTTGATTTAACACGTTAGGATAAAACGGTGCCTTTATAGAAATCAGACTCTCCCTAGGTCAAAAAACCCAGCGTTGCAGGCTGCTGAGATGTTTGGAGATAAACCTTTTATGTTATGTGGATCTGCACATGGTCAGCACTGCAATGGGAAAGCCTTCCTGGCGGGTCAACACACAACACCCCTCAAGGATGTGAGACCATGAGACCCCTTAGAGAGTGTCAGATGAAGCAGCTCTAGCCATCTATGCTGGATGGACTGAAGACAAGTAAGACAAAACCCTTATATTACTCTAAATTATCCATGGAAAACACGGGGTCCCTGAGGAGAACCGTTTTAGAATGGTGAAGGGGGCTCAAATTTAACACACTTCTCTTTCTCCTGACTCGGTGGAGGGTCGATCAATCTTCAAAGACAATTTTATAATTCACTCAGTCTCATGTATTGGACTATCTCTAATGGACTAGAGAGCACTTTGGGGAATCTGAAAGTTTTCTCCTTGGTCATGACAATCAAGATCAGGAGGAGCGCCTATGGTGGGAGAAGAAAGGAGAGAGAAAGCTGACAACACTGGTGACTGCCTTTCAGTCCTATAGGCCCAGGGCCCCCCAGGAGGCCTGGCCACAAGGCCACCTCAGCAAAGTCTTTGATTATGTGTTTTTCTCAACCTCTTCATTAGAACTAGAGAAAAATTTTGTTCTCATGCTGCCACCTAGGAATTCAGATTTGTTTTGTCTGCCAATTAAAAATTTCAAAAAAACAAGAAAATGCTTAAAAGAGCTTAAAGTATATTTAAAGGAAAAGTAAAGACGGCAGTGAGAACACAGACTCCTCATGGATTAGCCCTCCAGGAATGGAGATCTGCAGCCCCAGTGAGAGCCAGGCTTTCACTGCATGAGAGACGCCCTCCCATCAGGGTCTAAGGCGAGTCAAACATGGAAGAGCTGTTGGTCCATGAAACATCCAGTACTGTGCACATCCAGAAAGTGCACCAGGCCAGTCCACCAGAAAGTCCACGTACACAGAGGAGAAGACTGAAGAAGCGAGGAACTAGGAGGTGAGCTTCCTTCTCCACCATCTCAGGTCCCCACCGTGGGTTCTCCAGAAGGTAGCCACCTACCCATGCCCATCTCCCCATCTCACTGCCTAGCCAAGAGGATCATTTGGCTCCTTTATTGTCTCATATATATATTTCAATCATATCCCCCTCCAATTACCTTCTTTTGTCCCCCTTGCCTCATCTCCCTCCCACTGGCCAGAATTATCTCTAAGGTTTGGGGTTACCGTTGTCCTCCTTGTATATTCACTTTAATAATGTATGAGATTCTGGTAAAGATATTACTTTATATTTATAATCAGAAAAGCTATCATTGTTTTTCAAGCAAAGTAGGAAAAGCTCCCCACGTCCAGCAGCGTCTTCCCATGGAAGCTCCCCGTATGTATCCGGCAGTTTTGCTCCTCAGAAGCTGAGGTGGAGACGGATGAAGGTTAAGTGCTGCAGGCTTGGCAGGGGCGGGACTCCACCCCCCTGGGCCTGGCGTTGTCTTGGGCATTGAGTGTTGTCCTCCAACATGGCAGACAGGGCCCCTGCGTCTGGGGAAAGGAGGTGTCGTTGCTACTGCGAGATCTATAAATAGGGGCGCTGAGGCGTGCAGCTACACTGAGTGACTTGGTCATAGCAGGAGGCAGACTCTGGTCAGAATGTGCTCAAAGGAGCAGTTCCATGCCCTGAAACAGTGGCTGTGGAAAGCTGCAGAAAGGCGTCCGTCAACCCCAGGAGGAATGCAAGGCCCTGGTGTGCTTGAGTCACCAGGATTTCCAGATCTTTTTTCAAGTGCATCACTCAAGATCATCTAGCCAAAGGACATCAAAGAGAGACAGAAAGAGAGAGAGAGAGAAAATGTGTGTGTGTGTGTGTGTGTGTGTGTGTGTGTTCTCAGCAGTGAGGGTAAGGCACACATTTCTAAAACAAGACCCTACTTGCCAGCATAATCTAGCAGTAACGGTGCAGGTTGGTGGTCGGGACGCCTGGCCCTACTGTGAGTTAAGAATTCATTAAACAATCACTCACTGTAGCCCACTATTTTTGAGTCATTTGCAGTGTATGCCGGGTTAGTTAGCAAAGGCTGCTGTGATGGTGGTTTCTGGAGGCTCCTGCCATGAACACACTGGCTGGCCCTGATCATCTCTGCTCTGGTGGATGAGTGCTTCATTGCTCCTCCAGCCCTGCAGAGATTTCTGGATGTAGAGGCCTAGACAAGTGGAGGTGTGGCAGGTACTCCTTGGCAATTGCTTGGCATCGTGTCTGTGTACCTTCCCCTGGTGCCTTTCTTGTGGCTGAAACAGCTGGGTGACATGGATGCTGACTGACCACGTGAGACTTGCTCTCCCAGGCCACAGCGAGGCTGGCTGGAGGACAGAGTGGCTGTAGGGACCTCGTGAAGCGGGCCAGGCCTGGGGCTCAGCCTCAGAGATTGTGATCCGGGATAGCCAATCTTTGGGGATTTTTAAAGCTCCTCAACATTCTAACCTGGGGCCAGGGAGATGGCTCAGTGGTTAAAGGCACTTGCTTGCAAAGTTCCCCAGTCACCCCCACAAAAAGCCAGATGCACAAAGTGATGCATGGCTCTGGAGTTCATTTGCAGCTGCAGGAGGCCTTGGAGTACCCATACTCACTCTCTTTCTCTTAAATAAATAAGAAAACACACACACACACACACACACACACACACACACACACACATATATATGTAAAAGAATTCTAGCCAGCTGTGGTGGCACATGCCTTTAATCATTGGGAGCCAGAGGTAGGAGGATCACCATGAGTTTGAGGCCACCCTGAGACTACAGAGTGAATTCCAGGTCAGCCTGAGCTAGGGTGAGACCCTACCTTGGAAAAAACAAAATCATTCCAACCTGCAGCAGAAGTTGAGAACCCGGGCTTGACGGTGGCTGGTCATCCTTGCTGATGCTCACGTTGTGTTAAAGTGCATTGACGCATCCCCTCTGCCTCCCCCACACCCAGGCCCCCTTCAACCAGTACTAGAGCAGGCTCTGGTTTCACACCAGATCAAGCTGACTAGCGGCTTTTCTTTATTCTCTCTTTCTCTCCTTTAATTTGGTTTTAAAATTTTGTTTAACTTTTTAGAAATTTAATTAATTTGCATGTCTGTGCAGTTGTGTGCATGAGTGTTTGTTTATGTATGTATAGGCATGGGCACACCAAGGTCTCTTGCCACTATAAATGAACTCCAGATGCATGTGCCATTTTATATCTGGATTTACATAGGTATGGAGGATTCAAATCCAGGCCAGTAGGCAGACAAGCGTCTTTAACTCCCTAGTCCTATTAAGTACTGATACTTAGTAATTTTATATATATGAATGGGGTATGTGGGAGTCTATATGATGTCCACATTATGTTAATTATGTTATCTGCCTCTTAAAACATCTGCCATTACTTCTGAGGGGCCATAGGAAGACTGCTTCTGGGGATGTCAGAGAAAGAAGTTGGCAACAAACTACTGCTAAAACAAAGTGCTTTTCTTCTGGGTGATCAGTTACAAAAGGTAGAGAGTTTTACCTACCATTTCTAATGCCTTCTGTCTAATTTCCAGCACCCAGTGGCAGAACCTAACAAAAGTTAGCTATCAGATGAAAAACCAAGTTGGCAATTACCCTGAAATAAATCACAAGGGCAGAGTATAGATAAATACTTTGAGGCTGAGAACAATGGCTTAGTAGTAGGCAGACTTTCAGCTTTGATTTATCAGTGCCCTTCATTCATCAGGAAACAAAATCTCACATCTTTCACACAGCTATTTCCATCACCAATGTCTGGATTAAATTGGAAACTTTCACCAGCTCTCTTATACTCATTGCTTCCTGCCTCACTTTTTTTCCACCCCAGAGAAATCTTTCTTTGCAAAAGATCCCTCAAGCCAGTGACTCTTGAGTTTATTATATCACCACTTGCCAAGAATTGACAAGTGCAGACACATCAGATGCTTTTAAAGTTGCTATTGAGAAACCTCTTGTTATTCTGATGGACCTACCTTTATACATGTCTTGGTGTTTCTCTTTTTCTGCACTTAATATACTTTCCTTATCTGCATATTTAACGGTTTAATTATGATATGATGAGGGCACATTGTTTACTGGGCTTCTCTTTTGTGTGTTCTATATGGCTCCTGTAAATGATTTAACATCTCTTTCTCTAATTTAGAGAAATATTCTGCTGTGGTCTCAATGAAATATTTTCTATGCCTTTGGAATGTAACTCGTCACCTACATTTATACCTGTGATTCTTTTTTTCATTTTATTTATTTATTTGAGAAAAGAGAATTGGTGTACCAAGGCCTCCAGCCACTGTAAATGAACTTCACATGCATGTGCCACCTAGGGCATCTGGCTTGTATGGATACTGGGGAATCAAACCTGGGTCCTTAGGATAGGTAGGCAAATACCTTAAATGCTAAGCTATCTCTACAACCCATATACCCATGATTCTTAAATTTGGTCTTTTCATGTTTTCTTGAATACTTTGAAAGTCCCACTTATGGATATCTTAGTAAGCTATCTTTCACGTCATTGGAAAGTTTTCACTCTTCCACCTTGTCTTCCAACTCAGATAATCTGTCCTGTCCTTGTCTTATTCTGCTAGGAAGGCTTTCCATGGAACCTTTTTGAATTTGTTATGTATTTTATTTCTAGAATTTTATTTGGTTTTTTTTATCAGTATTTGTATCTCCTTATGGGACTGGATAATGAAGTATAGTAGTGACCTTCTCACTGCTGACAAAGCACCTGACAAGTAGCAAGCAGCTGAAGGGAAGAAAGGGTTTTATTTTATTTTATGTTTATTTATTTATTTGAAAAAGAGAGAAACAGGCAGGGAGAGAGAGAAGGAGAGAGAGAGAGAGAATAGATGTGCCAGGGCCTCCAGCCACTGCAAATGAACTCCAGATGGGTGTGTCCTTTTGTGCACCTGGGTTACATGGGTCCTGTGGAGTTGAAGCTGGGTCCTTTGGCTTTTCAGGCAAGTGCCTGAACCTCTAAGCCATAAGCCATCTCTCCAGCCAGGGAAGAAAGGGTTTTCATTTCAGGTTACAGTTTCAATTTCCTCATGGTGGAGGAGGCATGGTGGCCCATGTCTTGTAACGTATCTGGGAGTCGGGCTAATACACTGTAGGTCTAACCCCAGTGGCACATCTCCTAAAGGCCCCAGCTCCCAAGGGCTCTACCTGCTAAAGCTTGAATATGTCCAGTTGCAAAAACAAGGAGGGTATGGTGAACACTGTATGTTCAAGCTACCACATACAGGTGGCTCATGTAGCACTGAGCACTTGACAGTCACTTAACACTGTGGCGCTTTGGCTCTCCCTCTACACCGACCACACAAAGAAGCTCCTCGGATTTAAGCTGTGAGCAACACTCATCTACGGGCACAAACAGAAATCTTTAGAGGCAATTTTATGGGCACAATTTGTCCATTTTTTAAAGTTTATTTATTTATTTATTTGACAGCGACAGACAGAGAGAGAAAGAGGCAGATAGAGAGAGAGAGAATGGACGCGCCAGGGCCTCCAGCCTCTGCAAACGAACTCCAGACGCGTGCGCCCCCTTGTGCATCTGGCTAACGTGGGTCCTAGAGAATTGATCCTCGAACTGGGGTCCTTAGGCTTCACAGGCAAGCGCTTAAACACTAAGCCATCTCTCCAGCCCACAATTTGTCCACTTAACCAGACAACAGTAGAACCTTTTTGCTAGAGTATGTGACATTCCCAGATACAGGCATTCAACTAGATTTTTGAACCAGGCATGAATGCCCTCCTAGAGAGTGGGCCTTAAATCCAGTCAGAGAGCAGCTGGTTTCCCCATTGTAGTCATGTCATGCACCGTTCTACCAGTGGACACATTTTGCTTGGCTGGTCAGATGTGTGACATGCAGCGCCCACAGGCGAGTAAGAGTTTTGATGACCTTTCTTCCCCAGAAGCCTGCATAGCACCTTCTTGCACTCTGAATGCTAACCAGAGGGGAGGAAGCTTCCAGCTCAGTTGATTATGGACATTTCTTAAATGAATAGCCTGTTAATTCCCCATTTACATAGGAAGAGATAATCCAAGAAAAGGTCTTTGAGTTAAAAGATATGATCCATATTTAGGAACTTAGAAGTAAGATCAAAAGTCAAAAGACAGGGCTGGAGAGATGGCTTAGTGGTTAAGTGCTTGCCTGTGAAGTCTAAGGACCCTGGCTCGAGGCTCGATTCCCCAGCACCTATGCAAGCCAGATGCGCAAGGGGGCGCATGTGTCTGAAGTTCCTTTGAAGGGGCTGGAGGCCCTGGCATGCCCATTCTCAGTCCCCCCCCCTCTCTCTGCCTCTTTCTCTCTTTGTTGCTCTCAAGTAAATAAATAAAAATTACAAAAAAAAAAAATTTAAGTCAAAAGACAAAGGCTAGGCTAACCCCTGATGCATCACAGAAGAATGGCATAGGAGAAAATATTCTACTATATACAAAAAAATTGACAAATCAAAAATTGATCCAAAAAAGGAGAGCAGTTGAGTACTAAGATTATAGATTAAGATGTTCCTTTCATAAAAAATTTTGGTGTGCAAATCATAGGCATAGGGCATCAAGGACCTATATTTATATAAGGACTGCCCATATTCTAGCCATGAACTTTGGACTCTATGGAAGGGATTTATAAAAGTCCTTTGATGACAACAAATGCTGCAGGGTGGGTAGACCAGGCTGTGGGAGCTTACAGCTGGGGCAGGAAAGAGAACACCCCTGAGCACTTTGAACAGTCTTCCTGTCCCTTCTATTTTTCATCCTGAGCAGGCCACTGGCAGGGTATGTTGGAGAGACAGCAATGGGAGATGACATGAGGTAAAGACAACTACTGGGCATCTCTTTGGCAGGAAGAAAGGTCTGTTCATAGGTAAGATTTCTGGGTACAAAGCACTCTGGTCCAGGAGGAGACAGGCACCTGATATGTTCATGCTGGGAATGGAACCTCCATCCTCCTGTGGGCCGCCTTCTCTCTTTCTCTCTCCCTCCCTCCCTCCCTCCCTTCTTTCTTCCTCCCTCCCTCCTTTCCTCCCTTCCTTCCTTCTCTCCTACTCTCCCTCCCTCCATACCTCTTTCCCTTCCTCCCTCTCTTTCTTCCTTCCTTTCTTTCTTTTCTCTCCCTCTTTTCCTCCCTTTCTATCTCCCTTCCTCTCTCCCTCCTTCCTCCCTTTCTCTCTTTCTTTCTCTCTCATACTCATGAACGCTCTCTTTACTTGTAACTAAGAAATATGTCATTCAGACCTCTGCTTCCACTGGTCCACCCACACTGTGTCCTCAGCTTGACCCAACTTCCATGAGTAATTAGGGATCCACCCTGGGGATCCTGCCCCAGCTGTAAGCAAGCTGCACTTGGCTAGGGACAGTCCCTTGAACAGAGGTAACCAGGTGTACCCTTCCTGGCCAACCTGCCTCTGTTCTGCTGCCCTTTGCTTCCCTCTGGTGGGCACAGAAGTCCATCTGTGGAGACTGAGCTAACTGAGGTCTCCACAGCAATCCCGATGAGTCTGAATCATTGGTGGGACTTACTGCAATGTTCATAGACAAAAATAACTTTCCAACATCAAATGGTAAGAGAGTGGAGAACCTAATATTCCTGCTCCCCAAATCCAGGCTACAAGCAATATATGATGATGTATTTGGAAATGAAGATATGAGCAGTGGCTGACACTACCCAATAGAAGACAATCTAAGTGGAAACAAAAAGTGGTTCAAAAGCCAGGCATGGTGGCACATGCCTTTAATCCTAGCACTTGGGAGGCAGAGGTAGGAGGATAGCTATGAGTTTGAGGCCACCCTGAAACTACATAGTGAATTCCAGGTCAGCCTGGGCTAGAGTGAAACCCTACCTCAAAAAAACCAAAAAAAAAAGTTAAATAAAGAGAAATAATATAAACAAATGTAAAAAGATTTGAAATTAAAAAGACAAATTTAAAAAATAAACTACTATATACCCATCAAACAGAGAGCTACCATTTACTGGGAATATCAAATTTTGGTTCTTTTTTCTTTTTGATGCAAATATGTGGCACCTGACTGGGATTAGAAAATTACAATAAACTTTTCATTGAATGACCCTTGGAAATATAGTCTATATAGGATTATAAAAAATGAAAATGAAGTGAAAACTCAAGATAGATAAAAGCAAGGTAAAAAGCATCCAATATTCTTCCATCATAAACTCACTCAAGAAGCTTATGCGAATTAAATGGAAATTTCAGAACATCTCACAGATGCAAGGAAATAGGCCCACAGTGACATGCGTGGAGTTCTTGATTTGCGCCCCTCTGTTGACATTCACTGTGGGCTTCTAAATGGAAATTTCAGAACATTCACAGATGCAAGGAAATGGGTCCACAGTGACATGCATGGAGTTCTTGATTTGCGCCCCTCTGTTGACATTCACTGTGGGCTTCTACGTAACCATTAAGGATGAGAATTCACGTTGTATTTTAAGAGATTTAATGTCATGAGGACACACTGAGAATATGCTGTTTGTCAATAATGTTCTATTCATCTTAATTCAGGGCAGGAAGATGCAAGACGGTATGATGTTAGAGGAAGGACTTAGCATGAAGTTGGTAGGCGTTGGAGTCATTAACTTCGCTGGACGGTCGTGGTGGAAGAGGGACGTTGACAGGGTGGTTTGTGCTCTGATGTGCTGTTGTATTTTGTTTGCAGCACAGTGCGATGTGACTGTTGCTTGCTGAGTGATTAAAGTGAAGCCAAGTTTTCACCAGCTATATTTAAGTGCTTGCATTCAGACAACAGTGTTCCCAAATAGTGGTTGTCAGATCCTCATGGTTTTCTGTGGAAGAAGAGCTCACTGGCCTCGTGAGTTTTAGGGAAATCATAAATCAACATGATTGAAAATCTTCGATATTGAGCTGGAAAGATGGCTCACTGGTTAAGGGGCTTGCCTGTAAAGTGTAACAACTTGGATTTGATTCCCCAGTGCCCATATAAAGCAGAGGAAGCGGTGACATGGATACTGCTCTCATGCTAGCCTGAAAACCAGTTCCAGGGAGACAGTCACAGGCACTGTGGCCACTCAACAATCAAAAAAACAGAGATCCAGAGCCTACAGAGAAAGCCACACAGAAACAGATCTCTATCTTGCCCACTAAGGCTCAGGGCACATCACAGAAGTGGGGGACAGATAAGTTAGAGCCTCAGGGTGGGTGTGAAAAACCTGAGACACCTTGTTTGCCCCATCACTGCAGAGGCTGACTGAGGCCTCTTGGTTCCCACAATGAATATCCATAACTCCACCAAAGACCCTCAGCATAACGGGGGCAGAGGAGAGGGGGTCTATATGTGCTATCTTTTTATTTTAAAAAAATTAATAAAAAGAAAACAAACAATTAAAATATATTTTTAAAAATAACTAGCATTATAACTTTCTACCACTTTGAGGGTCTTAATTAGCAGTGATTCAATTTAAGTATGTTTTATATTTGCCATACACACTTAAAGGATTTTAGATTATAGTCATTGCAAATCAGTCGTTGGTAGTGAGATGTCCCCCCGCTTCCCCCCACCCAGGCAAGGGTTGGTGAGCCATGGCTTCCCCTGTGGCAGCTTAGCAGTGATGCCTTAGTCTCTGTTTCATTTCCTAAGTGGAGCACAGATTCCAGGCAAGCCAGAACGCTGTCAAAGGTGGAGGAAGCCAGGAGCATCTCGACAGCTATCTGCTTTCCTGCATCCCTGGAGGGAGGACCATTCTTGGGAACCTCGCTGGTGAAAGACAATTTTCCTTAAACTTTATTATTCCAGATTATTAATCTTTCACATGAGAGAGCTTGCCTTCCACCAAAGGAGCAAGGCATTTCTGTTGACCACAGGCATGAGCAGACACAAAAGTTGGGCTGTTACCATGGAGCTGACTTAACTTGTACTTCCTTGTTTTTTGGTTTTTCGAGGAAGGGTCTCCCTCAGGCTCAGGCTGACCTGGAATTAACAATGTAGTTTCAGGGTGGCCTCGAACTCATGGCAATCCTCCTACCCCTGCCTCCCGAGTGCTGGGATTAATGGTGTGTGCCACCACGCCCAGCTACTTTTACTTCAGTTTGAAATGCAAATCCCCTTGGTAAGGAGGCCCAGTCATCTAAGAGAAGCAGCCATGTGCAGAAACAAGGTGCATCTGACGGGTGTGTGAAAGTATCAGGTTACTGAAGTTTTAGCCAGTCCACCCCCCAAAATGGTTTTCCATGTATTCCACATTTCCTGCATGTCAGTATCAAGTCATTCCCACACTACAAATATGCCTCTGAAATCCCATCCCTTGCATGAAGCAAAATTCTTTGGCGTGTGGAGGGCTTTCTCTAGAGTTTCAAATGAATTCCCAGCAGCCGTCCTCTGTGGGTTTGTTCAAACAAACTCTGAATCTCTTGGCTCTGGCTCCAAGTTCAAAGAACTCCAGTGAAAGAAGATCCTGCTGTCGTGCTCTGCATCAGTGGGTCTCGCGTGTCAGGAGGGATCTCTCCTGATCATGATTTTACGTTACGATGTTTGGAGTCCTGTGTAAGTATGCTTATCATTCATAAACCTTTGTCTCTTAGCTCTTACTTTTTATATTTCAAGAGTAATTCTAATGACATTGCTGAATGACACAGCACATATAAACACATCAAAATAACATGCATATTATACCTAGGTATTTATAGCAGAAACACATACAGGTTCATAAACATGTACTTTAGGAAGTTCCAGTGAATTTCTAATTTTTGAACACATGTAAACATGTGGTCTCATAAGCATGTCTTCTGTTGTTTGGGGTACACACTATTTATGCAACTAGGAAAAAAAATCTCCTAACAAATTACAACTAAGTCTGATGTGAAGATGAATATATCTTTGTTTTGTGAGTTAATATTTCCTCTAGAAATTCCACTGTAAGCTGTCAAAGTCTTCTGAGAGAGACTACTTTCAAGTAGAAGGCAAATGTGGAATGAGGTGAAAACGAAGGACAGAGAATCATCTGGTGTCTGGAAGTTCTGCATTTTCTTTCTATTAACCCAGTCATACATTTTTTTTCCTACTGGAGGAAATTTTTGTCTTGACATGCATTATAGTTATGACTGTGATAGCACTTTTTCTTCATTATGTGTATGAAATAGTCTCAACGATAAGGAAGTTTCTTCATGTATCAATAAATGAACTATAAATATGGAAATGTTCTTTCCTTTGGACAAAGTATTACTTAGATATAAACTTATTTGTCTTTTATTTTATGGCACTAACTGTAATCAAAAGAAGAAATAGGGATGGAGGGATGGCTTAGCCATTAAAGCATTTGCTTGCAAAGCCAAAGGACCCAGCTTCGATTCCCCAGGACCAACGTTACCCAGATGCACAAGGGGGCACAAGCATCTGGAGTTCATTTGCAATTGTTGGAAGCCCTAGTGTGCCCATTCTCTCTCTCTCTCTCTCTCTATCTCTCTCTCTCTCCCTCCCTCCCTCCCTCTCTCTCTCTCCCCATCTCTCTTCCCCTCATTCTCTGTCAAATAAATAAATAAATAAAAATAAAAATATTTTTAAAAAAGAAGAAATAATTGATCCATCGTTACATTATATTGTAGATTAATGTGATTATTGTCCTTGAAATGTTTAATGAAGTCTTAATATAAAAATCATATTTTTTGTGTTTACCAAATACTAATAAATTAAATTAAAAAAAAATCTTTTAAAAAAAGATTTATAAAATAAATTACCTGTGATTATTTACTGCTATAAAAAAAAAAAATGAACCCAACATGGCTCAGGGAAATCTTGCGGAAGAAGGGGCGGAAAGAATGTCAGAGTTACATGTTGGGTCATGATTTGCAGAGACATTTATCATACTAATAACTGGGGGCTAACTCCACAATGCATGACCCATTTTCATTAACAAGGAGGATCTAATGGGAGGGGGTAGATCACAGATGAGCCTAAATAATGGTACCAAACTGCCTGTATTCACTGAAATGAAAACTAATAAGTTAAATTTAAAAAAAAATCTTTTAAAAAAAGATTTATAAAATAAATTACCTGTGATTATTTACTGCAATAAAAAAAACAAATACCATATTTGGTATAAGAATATATTTGTATGATTATTTCCATTTCTCAGAAAAATAAACCAAGAGGGAGGTTAAGTCAGGTCTCAATAAAATTTCTATAAGAATTAAAACCCTAATAGTTTAATTCCCTGGAATTTTAATCATCACTTTTAACAACACAGGTCCCATCTTAAATCAAAAATATTGACTAAATTATGGGCTGGAGTGATAGCTTAACCTAAGGACCTGAGTTCAATTCCCCAATACCCATGTAAGCCAGATGCACAAGGTGGCACGTGCATGTGGAGTTTGTTTGCAGTGACTGGAGGCTCATGTGTGCCCATTCTCTCTTGTTATCTCTCTGTTTCTCTCTCTCAAATAAATAAATAAATAAACAAACAAACATTTTTTAAAAGCATTGGCTAAATTAATGCAAGTGTATGTCAAGCTCTCCTTTTAAAACACTCAAAGAAAAGAGAAACAAAGTATTAACTCCCCTTGGAACTTGGATCTTTCTCAAAACAGGGCCAACATTAATACATGGTGTTGAGTAGATTCAAGAATTGCTAATAACTCGATTTAAAGTCCTAGGGAAGTATTTTGTCAGCTTGTTGTTCACCTAAGTAATTTGGCAATTACTTGTTCATTGACATTTACTTATTTGCCATGTAGCTCAGTTGCCGTCAGCCACCACACGCTCATTTTAATCTACGAGTGCTAAACTGGTTCCTCATGGGCAGGAATTTTCCAGTTTCTTTGATTTTCAGATGCCCTGACTTTAAGTGAGCATCAGTCAGAGCACCGCTGAAGACACAACGGTACTGAGAAAAGGCTTTTCACTTCCATCTTGGAGTAGATGACACCCCAAATGCCGAGCAAGAGTTTCTCGGTAATATCTACAGCAGTCCTTTGGTAAAACTTGGTGTTGAGTCTCTTGCTGTTGACACACACCTAGTCACTGGCCTCTTCTCAGCATGTCACTTCTCAGCACAGCACAACACGAAGCCCAGACTCTCGGCTCAGAGGCCCTTATAAGCCTCTCTCAGGGCCTTACCTAGAATTTGGCAACTAAAACCCAAACTGTGTCTTGGAATGCTGCCCTTGTTCACATTATTCCCAATGTGGCAGCAAGATGAATTCTCCCACCATGCCATTCCCTTATTCCAAACTCCACCCCGTCGCCCTCAGAGGCCTTCCTATGGATCCAAGGCAGTGGCTTATCCCCTCCCTGTGTCATTGCTGACTACCTCTTCCTGACTTCTTCCTTTCTGCCTCCATTCCAACCCCAGTGGCAAATATGCCAAGCCCACCTCACCTCACACAGAAATAGTTGCTTTCAGTAAGCTGTTATTTCCTTGGCATGTAAAACCTCTGACACGCTGTATATTTGTGGTATGTATTGTTTTCTGTGCTGATCATCGCTCACATGAGTAGAGTGGGAAGTGTAAGCAGGCAGCCGTGGTGTCCCCTGTGAACAGAGCGGGGCCGAGCCTGGCGCCCTGTGAACGCTGACCTCGTGCCTGGGCAGTGAGGGAACGAGTGCTCGGACCTGGGCTCTGTTCTTGTCGTCAAACTTGCTGTGCTCGATTGAATCAACTGTTGTGACAGCTGGACTAAGAGAAAAACTTAAAGGGTGAAAACTATGCCCTTTATTCCTTTCTTTTAAATCCTTAACTGAGAAAACTAGATGTTGTAGAACAAAGATTCTAAGAAATTCAGAATGACTTCTAGTTTGGTGTTCCTAGTTTAATGAAGTAAAATCTTTCTACCACACAGCTGTTGTCCACGAGTCAACCCAGGCTTCAGATATTTTATAACATAATTTCACTGTCCCTTAAAAGTTCTGTGAAAAACATACACTTTGAAACACAATTCAAAGCAATAGATTTGGAAAACAATAGCAGAAAACAAAACATCCAGCTTTACTAAGATACCCATAAAAGCAAGTTGGAAGAAATAGGAAGTGTTCCATCACAACATCTATGAATCAGCACTGGAAACTGGAGATGCTGGTCCACATATGACAGAAGTTGGAGGCCAGTTTACTAAATAAATCACCCATTGGACGAGATTTTAAGAAAATCGTTAATGGACAACATGTGCTTCTCTCGCTGAGCCCAGGCGGTGGAAGCAGCAGTCAGCGGGCCCTTGACGAACCCCTCGGCCGCCGGCCGTAGTTCCCGCCCGGAAGCCTGCACCGTGGATCGGCAGAAAGAGTTTCTTAACAGCCCTTGAGAATTTTGTTGTTCTGCAAACTAGCATCATGAAAAATTTGCCACTAGTCTAAAATGGGGGCTGGAGAGATGGCTTAGTGGTTAAGATGTTTACCTGTGAAGCCTAAGGACACAGGTGGGATCCCCTAATATCCCGATGCACAGGGTGGTACATGTGTCTGGAGTTTGTTTGCAGTGGCTGGAAGCCCTGGTTCACCCATTCTTTCTATATATCTGCCTCCCTCTCTCTCTTTCTCTCCCAAAATAAATAAATCAAATAAAATAAACATTAAAAATATAACAGTTGGGCTGGAGAGATGGCTTAGCGGTTAAGCGCTTGCCTGTGAAGCCTAAGGACCCCGGTTCGAGGCTCAGTTCCCCAGGTCCCACGTTAGCCAGATGCACAAGGGGGCGCACACGTCTGGAGTTCGTTTGCAGAGGCTGGAAGCCCTGGCGTGCCCATTCTCTCTCTCCTCCCTCTATCTGTCTTTCTCTCTGTGTCTGTCGCTCTCAAATAAATAAATAAATAAATAATTTAAAAAAATATAACAGTTGCTAAGTTTTCAAAAAGTAAAAAGTTTTAGAGGTCCCTTAAACCAAAAGTGTCTGATGTAATCTGTGTCCTAGTCGTGGGGACAGGGAGAAAAGAAGGTGAGGTTGTCGGTGCTGAACCAGCTCAAGAGGTGTGGAGAAGGGGTGGGGGACAAGCTCCTAAGGGATCCTGCAAAACTCACCTTTGGGCCAGGTGTGGTGGCGCACACCTTTAATCCCAGCTCTTGGGAGACAGAGGTAGAAAGATCCATGAGTTCAAGGCCACCCTGAGACTACATAGTGAAACCCAGGTCACCCTGGTTTAGAGAGACACCTACTTTGAAAACCAAAATAAATAAATAAATAATTTTTTTTAAAGAAAAGCTCACCTTCATTGATATGCATCGGGGGCAGGGCATGGTTAGTTGTGGATTTGGGCATTGGAGTGAAAGCTGGATTCCTGTTAATGAGTTCTGTCACCTACCAGTGCCTAGTGCATGTGTGCGTGATATCACTTCCCACCACACTCTAAGTACAATGAAGTGCCTCTCCCGGCGTGCAGCCAGTGAGCCTCTCTGCCTGTCTTAAAGGATGCTTTCACATTGGTGGGTGCTTTCCAGGGCCTCAGTCACTCCAAGGGGGTCTGTGTGAAAGGGAGGTAGACTGAGTGCTTAGTGACTAGAAAGGAAGGAAGGATGGAAGGAAAGATGGATGGAAGGAATGAAAGAAGGGGTTGGAGGAGAGAGAGAAAAAGAAAGAAAGAAAGGAAGGAGGGAAGAAAGAAATAAAGGGAGGAAGGAAGAAAGAGAAGAAAGAAAAAAGGAAAGAGAAGAAAAAGAAAACCCAAAGTTGGCCTGGAAGAGTTTCTCCTCATTCAAGCACAAACAAGTCTAAACACCCCTCCGCATGTCCAGGCCACACTGGTTTTCCTAGCAGCTTCCTTCCCGCCTGTGCCAAGCCTGCCGGCCCTCTGGACGGGCTACAGGCCTGGCTTAGGAGAGCTCTGCAGGCGCAGCCTCCCGCTCTGACGCTTCCTTCTGTCCCTCTGACTTTTGTCCCTCAGTCTCCTAGGCAGCATTGCCTCTTCCTAGCCATGGCACAGGGGAGAGTCTCCTCATTGCGTGAGTAACGTGATCTCCTGGGCGATTCTCTTAAGCATGATAAAATGCCTTCTGGGAGTAAGAGTGGATCCATCCTGCGGACTCTCATGGATTCTTGCCTGTTTCAGCCAATGCTTGAAGTCATAGTTTTAAATTAGTGGGAAGTCAGGGTCAAGAATATTCAGAGTAGGCCAATAAGAGAAAGATCTACCAACCAGCACAAGGTGAACAGTTCTGAAGGAATGAGGAAATATTTTTCCAAAATAGATTTGGTGAAGAAAGCAGAAAAAAAAATAATTTGTTCCATACTCTTCAAAGTTTTTGGGCTAAGGAAGGAAACAACTGGCAATCAGACCACAGAAGCTGAGGCACGATGCGTTCTGGAAAGATCATGGCACTTTGGCCCTGGTTACTGTCATGCTGGTGACAATGGTGAGGAGCTGGAGAAGTGACCACAGAACTGCAGAGCAGAGAGGGCGAATGACATGAGAGACTCTACAGAAGCAAAGTTCGTTCCAAGGCAACGCGCACAGCCTCCCCGTGGAGAAGGCTGAGCAGGAGGAATGAATGAATAACTGACGGAGCCAGAGCCTGAACAGAGACTGTGTGCAACCCAAGCTTTCCAGTCTAGCACTGGCAGATGGAGGCAGGATGGTCCCGGGTTTAAGGTCAGCCTTAGATACAGAGTGTTTGAGGCCAGCCTGGGCTTCCTGATACACTACCTCTAAATTTTTTTTCTAAGGGAAAAAACGGTCACTATGGGAATCAGGGTACAAGTTCCTCAAAAACCTAAAAATACAACTATCATATGATTCAGTTGCACCACCATCAGAGGAAATTACATCAGCATACATCAGAAATACCTGCACACAGACCACTTGATTACCCACCAGACCCCACTGCTAAAGACACCATATGCTGTAGGTATGGAATATGGAGTGACCTGGCTGGAATATGGAAGAGAGCCAGTCTCCAGACAGTAAGCCACTTCAGTGCCAAAAGGTGCTAGCTACTGGCAGAAAGTGGCTAACATCTGTCTGAGCAACTTGAGGTCTAAGCTACTCAGAAGCAAATAACCTGACCTGATGCTCACACAAATGCAATAGTGGCACACGGCCATGGTGGGTAACTAACTGTTCTGGGATTGGTTAACAGGTCTTCTCAGTGGACAGGAACTCATATCTAGAACTGGGAAACAAGTCAGAATCATATCCAGATAACAAGTTTGCTCTCTAAAATTAAGCTCCCACCAATATTGGGCTACAAGAGGGCATACACCTATTAAATGTACTCTAACGATGGATATCCCATTTAACCTGTGTTGACTTCACTCTCCATTGGAGAATCTGCTTCTCTTTTTCAGATGGACGCAGGACCTGAGGAGAGAAACAGCCCATCGCACCTCACTAGGGCCGCAGCTGAAACCATAGAGTAACTAAGGAAATGAGCAAGAGTGCTGCTTTCTTGGTGAACCTGATGTCAGCACAAGGGGTATGGAGATAGACCCAGAGAACACTCAACTCCTACTAAACCAGAGATACAGAGACACCGAGGCTCCCAAGAGCCCATCACGGAATTAGACCTAAAACAAACCCAACATGGCTCAGGAAAATTCTTGGAAAAGGGAGTGGAAAGATTGTTAGAGCTACAATATGCACAGAGATATCTTCCCTATAACTGATGATTACCCCCACAATGCAGGACCCACAATCTCCATGGGGATAACCAGCATCCCCAACAGAGATGGTCCCTTCAAGGGGGAAGGGATGAGGGTAAGGATGGTACCAACATGGGCTGTCCACACACTGAGTATGTCCATAACTCATAAAGAAAAAAGCAATGCCTGTATGCCAACATCCATTGCAGTACAACTCACAACAGCCAGACTGAGGCTTCAAGCAGATGTCCTTCAAAAGACAATGAATGAAGAGCATGTGGCATGATTACTACATGGAATGCTACCCAGCAAGGAATAAGAAGGGAAGCTTGTCTTTACAGGAAAATGAATGGAGCTGGAGACCATCACATTAATCAGAATCAACCAGATAAAAACAAGTGTCAGGTGTTCATCTCCTACAAGAAAGCTGAATTTAAAATCTACATCGACTTGAAAGCAGAGCAGGGAGTATGGGCCGGGAAGGATGAAGGGGGAAAGGGATCAAGGGCGGGAAAGCAGATGGCGGACACGGGCATGTGTGGAAATATCACAGCATTTCCAGTTAATGTTCACAGTATGTGATGATAACAATAAGATAAAACATTTAACCACAAAATGAGAGAGAATGGAATTTAAAATTCATCCTGAATTTTTGGTGTTTTGACATTCATCCATTAATTGCATTAAAATGATGAAGAATCAGGCTTCTGTTTTAGAAGATTATATGCAACCACTGGAGCTTGCTCTGTTTAACAATGTGGATGCTTACTACAACTTATAGATAAATCAAATTCTTCCGTTCCAGGAGCTGCACATGAGAGAGAACATACGGCATTTGTCTTCCTGAGCCTCGGTAACTCCAACTAGGAGGGTTTTTTTCAGGTTCATTCATTGCCTTGCAAATTTCATTTTTGCTTACTGCTGAATGGAATTCTGTTGTGACCACATCTTCATTATCCACTCATCAGTTGATGGGCATCTGGACTGATTCTATTTTTTTGGCTGTTGTGAAGAGAGCAGCAAACATGACTGAGCAAGTATCTCCGTAGTCATGTGTAGTGTCTTTAGGGTCTATGTGCAGGAGTGGTACAGCTGGGCCAAATGGCATCTCTACTTTCATATTTTTGATAAGCCTCCATACTGGTTTGCACAATGGCTATAAAACTTTACACTCCCACTAACAGTAAATGAACATCCCCATTACCCCACACCCTCATCAACATTTTTTAACATTTAGTTTTTTAAAGGAAACATAGTTACATGATTGGCCTTGCAATGAATAGGTATCAAATAGACAAAATACAAAATGTAAACAAAAATACAGTTTCAAAGTCCTTCCTTTATTTCCCTTAGTGATCCAACATACATTAAAAAAATTTTAACTTTAAATCTTTAATAATTCACTTAACTTTGTTCTTTTCTTTAAAATTATGCAAATAATGGAATCAAGAGATTAACAGTAGAATATTCACTATAACTGCAGGAGATTCTTAACAGGAAAATGACATCATTTAATTTTGCTTAAGGGGTTTTTAAAGGTCATTCTTTTTTTTTAAATTAGTTTTGTACTCAGTGAATACAGTCAAATTGGTACCGTTGTTAGACTCTTCCCTGTTCTCCCCCCTCCACAGAGACCCTCCTTGTTGGGGTATATGGGTCGTGCATTGTGGGGTTAGCCATCAGTTATGGGTAGGAGGAAATGTCTCTGTGTATCATGACCCAACATGTGGCTCTGACATTCTTTCTGCCACCTCTTCCACAAATTTCCCTGAGCCATGTTGGATTCATTTTAGGTCTACTTCAGTGATGAGGTCTTGGGAGGAAACGAACACCTGAATCACAAGGCCCTGGAGAGGATATGATGAAAACTGATTTAAATCTTCCCCTGTTTCTGTTTCTCTCCCCACCCCTCTCTCTCTCTCTCTCTCTCTCTCTCTCTCTCTCTCTCTCTCTCCCTCTTCTCTCTCATATCTCTATCTTTTTTATATTACTTATCTTTTTCTTCTTTCTCTTCTTGGTCACTGACCTGTAACTCCCAGTACCGGCAGGTGGCTATCATCCATAGTGAGCTTTTGATCAGAGACCTACAAGGTTTCCCAAAACAAGATAGATTTCTGTCAGAGTACTTGATGACCCACCAAAGGTTAGTGGTAAGACCCTACTGCTGAAGACACCATATGCTGTTGGCATGTAACATGGAGTGACATGGCTGGAAGCTGGAAGAGAATCAGTCTCCAGACAGCACGTCTAGTGCCAGAAGGTGCTACATGGGCGACTGGTGGAAAATGACCAATATCTGTCCAAGAAACTCATGGTCTAACCTACTTAAGAGCAAACAACCTGATGTGATACTCACACAAGTGCAATAGTGGCACACAGCCATGGTGGGAAACCAACTGTCCTTGATTTGGCTAATGGATCTGCTCAGTGGAACAGAACCCATAGCTGGAGCTGGGAAACAAGTCAGAACCACATCCAAAAATGAGCCCATTCTCCATTATCAAGCTCCCACCAATTGTGGGCTACAAGAGGACCTATACCTATTGAATTCTCTCTAAAAAATAATGGTTATCCCATTTATCTGATGCTAACTTTACTCTCCGTTGGAGAATCTGCTACTCTTTTTCAGATAGATACAGATCCTAAGGAAAGAAGCATCCCATCATACCTCAAAAGGGCCCCAACTGAAACTAAGAATACTTGGGGATACAAGCAAGAGTGCTGTTTTCTTTGTGAACCTGGTGCCAGCACAAGGGTGAAGAAGATAGATACAGATAAAAGTCAACTCCTACCAAACCAGATATCCAAAGACACAGAGGCTCCCAAGACCTCATTTAATTTTTTGATGATAGCCATTCTGACCAGAATAAGATGTAATATCAAAGTAGTTTTAATTTTCTGGCTTGGGTGATTGAAAAAATTTTTAGCTATATATTGGCTAATTGTATTTTCCCCTTGAGAACTCTCTGTTCCGTTCTCTATGCCATTTTAAGAGTTATTTTATTTTTTATTAATTATGGACATACTCAGTATGTATATAGCCCATAATGGTACCATCCTTACCCTCATCCCTGCCACCCTTTGGAAGGAACCCTCCTCGTTGGGGATGCCAGTTATCCCCATGGGGGTTGTGGGTCATACATTGTGTGGTTACCCATCAGTTATGGGGGAGAAGCAATGTCTCTTGCATAATGTCCCAACTTGTGGCTCTAATTATCTTTCCGCCCCCCTCTTCCAAGAATTTTCCTGAGCCATGCTGGGTTTGTTTTAGGTCTACTTCAGTTGTGGGCTCTTGAGAGCCTCTGTGTCTCTGGATCTCTGGTTTGGTAGGAGTTGAGTGTCTTCAGTGTCTATCTCCTTCACCCTTGTGCTGGTACCAGGTTCACCAAGAAAGCAGCACTCTTGCTCATTTCCTCGATTACTCTATGGTTTCAGCTGGGGCCCTGGCAAGGTGCGATGGGCTGTTTCTCTCCTCATATCCTGTGTCCATCTGAAAACGAGGGCACTCCCATGGGATGCCACTCAGCCTGCAGGCGCCATTCAGGGTGTGGACCTTGTACTACAAGCTGGCTGCCCAGGGGTCCCACAGGATGCTGCTTCTTGCAGCAGTTATCCATACAGACAGACGTGGAGTCTGCCTCTCTGAGTAGAGTGACAATTTTCTGAGCTTTTGGCTGGGTTCTTATATCCATTTTCCCTCAATCATCCTGGCTGCTGATAGCCATCTTAGGGTTTGCTCATTTGCATATCAGCTCACAGTGGGTCTCTGGTCAGGCTCTGGTCTTGGCCCCTGGTTGCCATGGTGACCTTGTCACTGCTGAATGAGGGCCCCATTTTTACTTCTAACTATTGCTCCTAACACACTGTTAGTTTAGAGTGTATTTAATAGCTGTAGGCCCTCTTGTAGCCCAAGATTTGTGGGAGCTTGATATTGAAGAGCAAAGTCATTATCTGTATTTGATTCTGACTTTTCTTCCCCAGTTCCAAATATGGGTTCCTTTCCACAGAGTGAATCTGTTAGCCCAAGCCCAGAACAGCTTACCTGCCCTGGCTGAGTGCCACCATTACTCCTGTGTGGGCATCACGTCAGGTTGTTTGCTTCTGAGTAGCTTAGACCTCCAGTTGCTCAGACAGATGTTGGACACTTTCCCCCAGGAGCTCATGTTTTGTTTTGTGTTTTTTGAACTATTTGTGCAATTGTACAGTGGGCAAGTTATAACATGGCCTCAAAGGCTCAGGGAATGTTGCAGAAGAGGGGACAGGAAGAATGTAAGAGCCACAGTTGGGAAAGGTGTATTGGCTGACACCGTCCTCCCCATGGGAATTGAGTGGCGCATCCATGACCTCACAGAGACTACTCATAAGGTACTGAGGGGCCTGCAGTGGGGTGGGGATAGGAGAGTTCCCAGTTAAAAATGGTGCGAGGATATGGCTTTGTACTCGCAGGATGTGAACTGATACACATGCAGATTAGTCCAGACTCTGTTCTAGACTCCAGGTTTGTGATCATTTCATCAGCTTTCTTTTACATTCACATGAATGCAAAGGCACGAGTTAATCTGTTTCTATTTTCTATATTTTTAAATTTTTCATTGGGAATTTGATATGTGAACATATTGCATGTTGGTCATATCTCAGGTTGCCGTCTTCTACCTCTTCCCTGACCCCATTTCCCTAGGGATCATTCTTGAAAGCCCTCTTTTTATTTTCAAATTCTACACTGCTATCTCCCACTTTCCTTCTTCAACCATGCTTAAAGTTGAATGTGCAGTTTCATCGGTTTGTATCTTGGAATGTGCAGACTTGGCAGCGAGGGGACTCATGGACCTTAATGTAGGTCAGTAGTGCGGAGCTGAGCTTTAGTTGTGTTTCATGCTTGGCTCCCCATGGTACATAGACAACAGTTTTTATGTCAACTTTTCAATTATTTCAACCAAGGTACCTCCTAGTTTTCTTGATTTACAGTATTATTAATAACTACAATGTGACCTAAGCACAAGCTTTAGAAAGTCTTTTTATTTTTATTATTTTTATTGACTAATTCCACGATTGTAAACAATATCCCATGGCAATTCCCTCCCTTCCCCTACATTCCCCTTTGAAACTCCACTCTCCATCATATCCCCTCCCCCTCTCAACCAGTGTCTTTTATTTTGATGTCCTGGTCTTTTCCTCCTATTATGATGGTCTTGCGTAGGGAGTGTCAGGCACGGTGAGGTAAAAGTCAGAATGCAGCAGCCCTTTTGCAAGCACTGCTTTGGGGTCTTTAAGGAAACACCTTAGCCTAAACACGGTGTGACTCTGACTGAATGCACTGCCAAGTCTTCCGCTGCGCAGCTGTACCAGCCTGCGGGCGGTGAGCACACCGCGCGTGCCCCACTCCACTCCACTCGGTGTTGTGCTCCTTGCCAGTCTTTGCTAAGCCAACCAATAGTAAATGGTACCTTACTTTTTAATGTGTCTCCACGACCACTAATGGGTTTGAGCACTTCTTCACGCGCCCATTTCTGTTGTCTTTCTCTTCATTTATTTCTACTTCCTGTAAAGTTCTTAGCATTTTCTTACACACAGAAGTTGGTGGGGCATTAGTTTTCAGTTCATTGTCTTCTGGGTGGGTTCTTTTATGCTTTAGATTGTTTGATACTTTTTTGGTGTTATTTTGCTATTCTTGAATATTTTATTTTTCTCTTTTTCATTTTTTATTACTTCTGTGTTTCAGGTTGATAAGGTTCTATGTTAATAGAAACATCTTCAAATCCATCAATTCTTTCTTCAACTACTCAGTCTACTGATGAGCTCACAGAAAATATCCTGTATTTCTTTTATCAGAAATTTCTGTCATTTCCTCTGTATTCTTTAAATTTCTATCTTTGTACTCATATAACTCACTTGTTATTCCACTTTTCCCCTATTTTATTTATTTGAGATGAAACAAGAGAAGGAAAGGGAGAAGGAGAGAGAGAGAGAGAGAGAGAGAGAGAGGGAATGTGTGTGCCATGTCTCTAGCCAATGTACATGAACTGAACTCCAGATGCATGTGCCACCTTGTGTAACTGGCTTTATGTGAGTATTGGTGACTCAATCTTGAGTTCTTTGGCTTTGCAGGCAAGTAATGAATGGGCCGGCGAAGCTCTGTGTCAACATGACGAGGAGTTAGACTGTGTGCCTTCTTTGCTAGACCTGTACGTGGTGCCAGAGCTCAAAATTTTCTCTTCTCCCCAGGATTTTTGTCTTGCCCATTATCTTTGAGTTTCCCTATAGAGACTTCTTTTTCCTTTTGTCTTTGTGAGTTTATGTGAGTGTGGTGATGTGCATGCTGGGGCATGTGTATGCAGGCACATGTGCACATGTGTGTGCGTGTGGAGGCCAAGGGCTGACGTTTGGTGTCTTCCTCAGTCTCCCACTGTCCTCTTTATTTACTGAGGCCGAGTCCTCTCACACTGACCCAGAGCTTGCTGGTCCGGCTACTCCCGCTAGCCGTCTTGCTCCGGGGAGCCTTGGCCGCCCCCACGCCGGCACTGCGGGCAGGCTACCACAGCCACCTGCCGTTTCTGACTGGGGATCGGAACTCCGCCCTCACACTTGCAAGGCACGCATTTTATCCACTGACCCATCTCCCCAGCACTGTAAGTAAGAACCTTCTCGAATGACACACACACACACACACACACACACACACACACACACACACACACGTACATTCAAGACTTAGAGCACAGCTCCCTCTGTGCAGTTTTCCGCTGTTGCACGGGGTCTTGGAGGACATCATGGGGAGGTGTGCAGGAACCCGCTTTTGGCAGGCTGATAAGGAGTAAATTAATCTTTTCCTTCTGCAGGTTTCCAGTGGACTCTATCAAGGGACGATTCTTTCCTACTTGACCTTTGACTTGAAGGTTCCACCTGTGTAATTCCTCTCTCCTAGCGTTCTGTTCTCTACACTCAGTGTTCCACTGTCTGTTCTTTGATAATATTGACAATACGGTAACATTTTCATACTACGTCTGCATATAGTAGGAAAACATCTCATCTGTTTAAATGGAATGTTTTATTCAAAGGCGTACTTTTGAAGTAAGCTCCTTCTAGCTTTATCTGTGTGCTTGGTTTCTCTGATCTTTAATAAAAATAGGAATAAAGCAATTCCTCTAAGGCAAAGCTAGAAATCAAAGAACATTCCTTCTCTTTGTTTGCATGGACAGGTTATTTGTCCACAGTTTTGATGTCTTGCCCTCCAGGCAGTTTTTAAATTTTCTTTTATATTTATTTATTTGAGAGAGAGAGACAGGCAGATAGGGAGAGAGAATGGTCACACCAGGGCCTCTAGCTACTGAAAACTAACTCCAGATGGATGTACCACCTTGCACATCTGGCTTATGTGGGTACTGGGGAATAGAACCTGGGTCCTTTGGCTTTGCAGGTAAGTGCCTTAGCCACTAAGCAATCTCTCCAGCGCAATTCCAAGCAGTTCTGAAGGGATCACACAGAGCCTCTCACTTTCCTCCAGCTCACCATGTGAACTTTGACAATGAAAGGTCAAGATGAAGAGAAAAGGCATCTTTTGTTGGGAGCCTCAGTCGATTCATGTGGAATCAGTGGCTGCATCAGTGTCATTGCTAGTGCGTTCACCAGCCGTCCTAAAAAGACTTTACTGCCAGAGATCATCCGTCATAACTCCATTGTTCCCGAGGAGGCGTGGTGCCCAACCAGTGGTGTTATTCCCTTGGTCACAAGCTGCCCTGTGCAGGTTGAGAACCAGACCTCCCTGATTTCTGGGTTTTGCTTCAGCCACTTGCTACGTCACATGGCTTCCTTCAGTGAACAGGCCAGTGGTGCTTCACATTTGAATTCTAAGAAATATCTGAAGAGATCTCTTGTGCTCATGTATTTTATATGATTTGGGCAGAAATGGAATTTTCTTCAAGTGAATCATCAGACATGAATCAAGATTTCGTTTCTAGTCACACCTTGGAACTTGTTTTGTCATTGATTAACTTTGGATATCTTGGGTTTCAGTTTAGAAGTAAAGTACTGTGTACTTCAGAACCTACTGAAAATATGCTGAGGACAGCAAGAAGAGGACTGAATTAGAAGCTGCAATGACCCAGCTGCCCTGCTATTGACAAGTGACTAGCTGATTCTGTGTACACAGCTGCCAGAACCAATGGGTGGAGGCAAGACTGGAGCCCCGTCATCACAGCTCGTGTGTCACGACCAGGGATGCGCGGTCTCCTTAAAAGTGGAAACTGCTCTTGGGTCATCGAGAGAGTCACTAAATGTCAATTCCAGCAGAAAAGAGGTTCTGACATTGTTTTCTATTAAGGGAAGAAGTAAAAAAAAAGTGCATTAGTATATATGTATCTTAGGGCTATAGAGATAGCTTAGTGGTTAAGCACTTGCCTGTGAAGCCTAAGGACCCCGGTTCAAGGCTTGATTCTCCAGGACCCATGTTAGCCAGATGCACAAGGGGGCGCATGCATCTGGAGTTCGTTCGCAGTGGCTGGAGGCCCTGGTGTGCCCATTCTCTTTCTCTCTCTCTATCTGCCTCTTTCTCTTTCTGTTTCTCAGGGCTGTACTTATAAGAAGCCCCTAGATCAGCTCAAAGGTAGAGAGTCTTCAAACTTTTTTTTTTTTTAACTAAAATGATTCTGGTTATTTTTGCTTCTTTGCCTGTTCAAAATAAACTTTAGAATCAGCTTTTCAAGGTCTACAAAGAGTCACACAGATGACTTGATTGTGTTTAATCAATAGATGAACATCTGGCTGGATTTCTGCTTTTGTATGTTTTGAGCATCTTCAGTGTCTGTCTCCATCACCCTGGTGCTGGTTGTCAGCTTTGGCATGGAAGCAGCACTCTTGTTCATCTCATTAGCTCCTCTGTGGTTTCATCTGGGTCCACGCTGATATGTGAAGGATGATTTGGCCCCTCAGTTCTTGTTGCTTTGACACACACACACACATACAAACACACACACCACGGTCTAAATATTGTTTTAAAATATAGTGACATGATGGGATGGAGAGATAGCTTAATGGTTAAGGTAATTTCCTCCAAAGAGAAAGGACCCAGGTTCAATTTCCCATGACCCATGTAAGCCAGATGCACAAGGTGGCACATATGCATGGAGTTTGTTTCCAGTGAAAAAAAAGTTAAGTTTTTATTTTCAGAAGTACTGTTCTGTGATTGCAGACATATTCAAAGTCATGAGGTTATCCTCAAAATCTAAATATAAAATTGGTTTCATGATCCGAAACTTCCATCCTGCTCTGCCTTCATATACGTCCCCTTGCTCAGCCCAGCTCCTGGCAGCCAGCCAGCGTGCTCCCTGCTGTCCTGATTCTACTCTGTAGAAAATGCTGACTGAGTCATATTCTGTAGCCTTTGGAGACTGTCCCCTTTCACTTTGCATAAAACGTGGAGACTTACCACAGTGTTGTGGGAGCAGTTGTTTGTTTCTCTTTGTTGTGGTTTATCTGTTCTTTTCCCGAACAATAATGATCTATTTTCTACTCAAATGCCTTCATATTATTCTGTGATTTATTTTCAAGTTAATTTTTAGATCAGGTATAAAGTATGTGTGGTAAACCCTTGGTTTAAAAGTTGTTTATACACAGAAAGAAGCACGTGAAGTTCCCAGCACAATGCAGTCCATTGCCAAAGCTTTGGATTACCCACAAGGACTAGATGGCAAGACCCTGCTTCTGAGGACACCTTTTCTCAGGGCTGTACTTATAAGAAGCCCCTAGATCAGCTCAAAGGTAGAGAGTCTTCAAACTTTTTTTTTTTTTAACTAAAATGATTCTGGTTATTTTTGCTTCTTTGCCTGTTCAAAATAAACTTAAGAATCAGCTTTTCAAGGTCTACAAAGAGTCACACAGATGACTTGATTGTGTTTAATCAATAGATGAACTTTAAGAAAACTAATATGATAACAGTATTGGTGTCACCAGTTCATAAATCCTGCATTCCATATAACTTTTTAAAATCTTCTCAGATTTATTTCATCATGTCTCATGGTATTCAATGCGTCAGTTCTGATCATCTTTTATGTTATTCATGGCTAAGGACCTTTCTAAAATTTTCATTTTTCTACTGATTGCTGTCAGTTGTGGAGGTCTGAAGATATTACCACAAATTCTTTGACATTCATCACTTTCAAAGCCTAATTTGTTTCTACCAGTGTGCATTCCATCAGTGAATACTCCCCTTCAATGACAGTGCGTGACTGTGCAGTCAAGCCAATGCAAGGTGAGCCCCTCTTTCTCCTCGCTTTCCCATCTCTCCTCATTCTAGAGCCAACCAGCCCCCACCAGACACTCAAGAAACCTACAGGATAGGTGCTTGGGACTGGCTAATAGTCAGTGAAGAATCAGACTCACGCCAGTGGTGGCACAGTCTCGAATGGCCTTCCCCTCTCAGTGCCCATCAGAGGGCCGAATCCCTGCCCAGCTCCTTGACAGAAGCCTCATCAGAGACTCGGAGCTAGAACCTCTCAGCTTCCCACCTTTCCAGACCACAAAAGCGAGGAGATCATGAAAGTGTGTGACTGTAAAGTCACCACATGTTGAGTAATTCTGTCGTACAGCAATTGGGTAACAAATGCATCAATATGCAGAAATCCATTTGTTTGTATGTTGATCCTACAACCTTGTCAAATTCAATTGCACAAAATTATTGTAGATTAATTCCAGTTTCTTTCATGTATAGTAAAGTATCTTTTCCTACATCAAATAGTCACATTTTGGGCTGGAGAAATGGCTTAGCTGGTAAGGTGCCTGTCTGCACGGCCTAAGGGGCCCAGGTTTGATTCCCTAGTACTTACATAAGTCAGATGCACAAAGTGGTGAGTGCTTCTGGAGTTCACTTGCAGTGGATATGGGCCCCTGGCCTGTCCATTCTTTCTCTCTTTCCCTCATAAATAAATTAAAAAAATAAAATATTCAAAAATAAAATAGACACTTTTTTTTATTTTTTAACCTATTGATATGATAAATTGTATTAACTGATTCTTGAATATCAAATTAACCTTGCATTCCTTGGATATATTTCACTTGTTAAAGATGAATTATCCTGTTTATATATGTACAAATTTCTTACTTCCTCTTTGAGTTAATGGATATTGCAACAGCTGGCTCACAAGATTTGTGATTCCCCTGAGTCTGCTTTACATTTCTGTGAGCTCCTTGGGATCACAGTTGCCTGCACCACATTGTGTCTGGCATCGTGTGGGAGCTGGGAAGAAGACCTCCAGTGGGCACACTTACAGAGCCACCTTCCCAGCCTCATTGTGTCTGGCATCGTGTGGGAGCTGGGAATAAGACCTCCAGTGGGCTCACTTACAGAGCCACCTTCCCAGCCTCCAAGGAAGTTTTAAATCTCAGTGAGAGTCCTTCTGATTTTCTTCTTATGTATCATTTACTTTTGCCCTTCATAGTTTGCTTTACATTTATTTGTGGTTCAACTTTCTCTCATTTATCTAACTTCTTTAGATATCAACTCAGGTCTAATGTAGGCATTTAGTGACAAAAATTCCCCCAACTACATTTGTGGCATCTCCAAATTTTTGTTTGTTCTCATTTAGTTCAAATTATTTTGTAATTTCCCTATGGCTTAATCTTTGAATTAATAGATATTTCAGCATGGGATATTGAATCCCTGTATATACTTGGGCATTATGTAGCTGTTTCTCTGTCATTGAATACTAACTTATCTACACTCTTATTTGAGTACATTCTATTATTCCCTTTATGCCTTTTAAGCTCTTTTATCATAAACTTTGGTAAATGATTCACAAACACCTAAGACTCAAGTGCAATCAACCATTAAGAAGAATGATCATGAATATTAATTAAATCAAGGTGGTTGATCATTCTGTTCAGATCTCCTGTATCCTTTCTCATTTTATTTCTTCTTACTACAAGAAGTATCTTGTTTTTTATGATATGATATGAGTTTTGTTATTTTTCCTCTCAGTTTTCTCTGTTTACCTTCACATATTTTGGAGATCCACACCTTAGAGATTATGTATTTACAATTGTTGTATCGTGCTTCTGAACTAAATTTTGTTAAAATTTTTATTTATTATTTATTCATTTGCAAGAATACAGAAAGAGAGAGAAAGAGGGCCTCTAGCCACTTAAAATGAATTCCAGATGCAGGTACCATCTTGTGCATCTGGCTTTATGTGGGTACTGGAGAGTTGAACCTGGGTCATGAGGCTTTAGAGGCAAGTCCCTTCACCACTGAGGTATCTCCACAGCCTCTGAATTAAATATTTATCATTGTATTTACCCGGTTATCACTGTCCTGGTAATAGTCTTTTTTCTGAAGTAGTTTTAATTTGCATTTACCTGATGGCTAAGGATGTAGAACATTGTTTTAGATGCTTATAAGCCATCTGTATCTCTTCTTTTGAGAACTCTCTATTTAGTTCCATAGCCCATTTTTAAATTGGGCTATTTGATTTCTTAGTATTTAGTTTTTCTGAGTTCTTTGTATATCCTGGAGATTAATCATTTGTCAGATATATAGCTGGTAAAGATTTTCTCCCATTCTCTAGGTTGCCTCTTTGCTCTATTCACAGTGTCCTTTGCTGTACAAAAGCTTTGAAATTCTGTGAGGTCCCAGCAGTTTATTGGTGATTTTGGTTTCTGAGCAACTGGGCTATATTCAGAAAGTCATTGCCTATGTCAATATGTTGAAGCTTCCCTTACATTTTACCCTACCAGTTTCAGAGTTTCAGGTCTGATATTAAGGTCTTTGATCCATTCATACTTAATTCTTGTACATGGAGAGAGAGAAGTATCTACTTTCATCCTTCCACAGATACATATCTAGTTATCCCAGAACCATTTGTTGAAGAGGCTGTCTATTCTCCAATGTGTATTTTTGGCATTCTTGTTGAAGATCAGGTGGCTGTAGCTGCCTGGACTTACATGTGGGTCCTATGTTCTGTTCTACTGACTTACATGTCTGTTTTGGTGCAAGTACCAAGCTGTTTTTCTTACTATGGCTCTGTTTTACAGGTTAAAATCAGGTATGGTGATACCATTAGCCTTATTTCTGTTGCTCAAAATTGTTTTAGATATTTGATTGGTTTTGTACTTCCAAATGAGCCTTAGGATTATTTTTTTTCTATTTCCGTAAAGAATGTCATTGGAATTTTGGTGGGAATTGTATTAAATGTGTAGATTGCTTTTGGTAAGATTGACATTTTCATATTGTTGGTTTTTCCAATCCAAGAACATGGGATGTCTTTTCATTTCCTAGTGTCTTCTGCAATTTTTACCTTGAGTGTTTTAAAGTTTTCATTGTAGAGATCCTTCCCTTCCTTGGTTGGGGTTATTCAAAGGTACATTTTTTTAAATGCAATTGTAAATGGGAGTGATTCCCTGATTTCTTCCTCAGCGCGTTTGTTGTTAGTACATAGCAAGTGTACCGATTTCAGAGTGCTTATTTTGTGTCCTGATACATTGCTCTGAGTGTTTATCAGGCCTAAAAGTTTGCTGGTAGAGTCTTTAGGATCTTTTATTTATAGAATCATATTGTCTGCAAATAATGATAATTTGATCTCTTCCATTCCAATTTGTATCGTGTGTGTGTGTGTGTGTGTGTGTGTGTGTGTGTGTGTGTGTATGTGTGTGTGTGTTGTTTATCGAGGTAGGGTCTCACTCTAGCTCAGTCTGACCCAGAATTCACTATGTAGTCTCAGGGTGGCCTCGAACTCATGGTCATCCTCCTACCTCAGCCTCCTGAGTGCTGGTATTAAGGGCATGTGTAACCACGCCCAGCCTGCATCCTTTTTAAATGTGTGTCTCTTGCCTTATAATAGCTAAGACTTCCAGTACTATATTAAGTATTACAGTGTTTGTTTGATGAAATTGGAAGCCCCCATGTTAAAGGTGCATGTATGTTTAGGATTGTAATGTCCTCCTGTTGGAGTGCTTCCTTAATCAATATGAAGTGATCTTCCTTATCTTTCCTAACTGATGTTGGTCTGAAGTCTACCCTGTCAGGATAGAGGCACCTTCTTGTTTTCCAGACCTATTTGCTTGAAACACTGTTTTCCAACCCTTCACCCTAAGATAGTGTCCACCTTTTGTGGAAAGGTGAGTTTCTTGCAGACAAAAAATCAAAGAATCCTGCTTTTAAACCCAGTCTGCAAGCCTGTGTCTTTTGTTTGGGGTATTGAGACTATTGATATTAAGACTGACTATTACAGGCCGGGTGTGGTGGCGCACGCCTTTAATCCCAGCACTTGGGAGGCAGAGGTAGGAGGATTGCCATGAGTTCAAGGCCACCCTGAGATGACAGAGTTAATTCCAGGTCAGCCTGGACCAGAGTGAGACCCTATCTCGAAAAACCAAAAAAAAAAAAAAAAAAAAAAAAAAGACTGACTATTGAAAGCTGTGTATTTATTCTTACCATTTTTCTTGTTGTGTAGTTCTGGTTTTACCTTTGCTCTCTTGTATTAACTAGAATTTGAGTATGGTTTGTTTTTTCCAAGTTCCTTATGTGTGTGCTTTTCTTTTTCTTCAGCATGCAGGATCCTTTCAAGTATTTTCCATCACACTGGTTTAGTCTTCATACATTCCTTTAGCCAACTTTTGTTGTGGAATGTCCTTATTTCTCCATCTATTTGGATGGATCACTTTGCAGGATAAAGTAATCTTGGTTGACAGTTGTTATCTTTCAGAACTTGGAATACATCATTCCAAGCCCTTCTGGCTTTTAAATTTTGTGTTGAGTAATCTGCTATTATCCTGAAGGGCTTGCCTTTGTATGTGATCTGATTTTTCTGTCTAACTAACTGCTTTCAATATATTTTCTTTGGTTTGTGTGTTTTGTAGTTTAATTATAATATGACAGTGATAGGTTCTTTCCTTATTTTGTTTGTTTGACATTCTACAGACTTCCTGTATCTGTAATTGGCATCAGTTTCCCCACTTAGAGGAAATTTTCTTTTATGATTTTGTTGAAAATACCTGTTATGCCTTTGGAGTGAAATTCTTCTCTTTCTACTATGACCCGAATTCTTATTTTTGACCTCTTCATAGTGGCCCAAATGTATTGAAATTCCTATTCATGCCTTCCTCTTAGTTTGTCTTTCTCTGTGTTGGACTGTATCTGATCTGCTACCTGGTCTTCTAGTTTAAATATTATGTCCTCTCCTTGATCCATTCTACTGGTGAGACTTTCTATAGCTTTATATTTGACTAACGCTGTTTTTCATTTATAGTATTTCTCTTTGGTATTTTTTTCATTATGTCCATTTATTTTGTCATGTCTCGTATTGACCTCATTATTTCATTAAGTTGATTACCTGTGTTTTCTTGGGATTCCTTCAGGAGTTTGTTTCTTATTTGATACCTTTGATTTCTTTGAACATAGATATAATCATTTTTTAATCTTTGTCAGGCATTTCATCTAAAGCAGTCTCACTGGAGGTCATTTCTGATGTATTTATAATTTTAGGTGGGATTGTATTGTTTTGAGTTTTTGATTTTCTTTTATTATAATGTAGAGATTTTGCATCTTGAGTCAATTTGATGCTTGGGTTTTCTAATTATCTGCAGTGTTCTTAGCTGTTTAAATCTGCCTTTATACATTTTTGGTATAGGAGTTTAGGGTGCTAGGTGTAGTTCTTACACTCCAAGAAAAACAGAGGAAGTGACTCTAGGTGTTGAGTTTGCCTGCTATTCAAGTATTGTAGTAGACTGAATAGAGAAAATTACTGGCAAATCTAATATTCAACTGAGCAACACACACATATAATCAAAATCAGAACAGAGTATTTATACAAGTGTGAGGATTAAAATAAACATATTATTATGATGCCAAAGTCCCTACAGGTGTTTATTGCCCCACACCCTTACTCCTGTCAACTAGAAGGATGAGATTTCTGGTCTGAAATGGAGTCCAAGTGAGCCTGGGACAGCCAGACACTGCCCCCAATAATGACAGAAGAAAGAGACACATGCCCTAAAAATCAGGAAAGATCCAAGGCAACAATAGTCAACACCAAAATACAGCTTATTTGAGAATGGTAAAGCTAACCAAGAATACATCACTCAAATATAATAAATTACCTCTCCTGACATGGAAAGGGAGATTAGCACTTCCAATGCAGGCCTGAGATCTGGCTTCGTGTAAGTTGGCCCTATTACTTTTAGGGTGGCTTCCAATCTCACCAAGGCTAAGTACCCATTTTCATCTTTCTTGATGCTTGGAGGCCAGGGTTGAATGAGTTCTCTGGAGGTTCACAGCCCTGATGGTTGGGATATGGGAGGCTGTACAGGGTGCCTGGAGACCTATCAGACCTTCTCAGTTGGTTTCATCTGTATTGTCCTTCAGCAGCTGCTCAGCTAGTCTTTGCTGTCTTCCCCCTCAGATTTCTTGAGTTTGCAGGGATGCTGATGTGAGTAGAAAATTCCTTCACCTTGTTTTGGCTCCTGTGCCATGCAGATCAGGACTGCAGGCACATTGGTGGGATTCTGGCCCATTTCCCCCTTTCTGGAAGATCTTGGTCTCTCCTGCTTTTCTGCCATAGTTGATACTAACTTATACACCTTCACTTCTCAGGAAAAGAGTATGTTTTGCTGTGTTTATGTTTCTATCCCCTTCCCCCAGGCTGCTTTTGTGTGGCAAGTATGCCACCATCTTACTTGAAAGTCCAGATGTTTTAACATGTCTAAAAATATGGCATTTTTGGACTTTTAAAAATGATATAAATATATTGGTGGCAATACAAAGATGAACAAAAGTATATTCTCAACATTAATATTTTTAAAAATATAAGTAACACTTTATGGGAGATCTATGTGAATATAAACCAGTATCTGGTTGCTTTTCTAAAACATAGATTATGAACTAAGTTTAAAGGCATGCTATCACTCATGAAATTCATTATCACTTGATTTGTGGACAAATTACAGTAGAGAAAATTAATTCATTAATACAAAGTGTTATATGATATTAACAAGGTAGTTTGTTTTATAAAATAACTTTTTAGATGTAAGTTGGTCTTTATGCCAATTTACATGACAAGTACAAAAATGGTGGTGATATTTATGTAACACAAACATGACCTAAGCAACCAAAATATTTCAGGCCAAAGTATTTTTTAAACTTCTAAACTTCAGTATCAGTTGCAATTAGCTGATGTTTTCAAATAAGGAGTGGGGGCAGCATGCTGTCAAGATGATGTTGAATTACACCCAGCAGCTCTAGGTGAAAGTGACATACTAAGTTGTTACGACACTGTGGTTTGAAAACATCGTGTTTTAATTATAATTCATTGTCATGATTTCTTTCTGAAACACATGCAATTTACTTAAACACAAATATTTCTAACTGCTTAAAAACTTGGGGACAAGCTGGTAACCTGTTTTAAACTGCCAAAATTAACAGAGATAATGTCTTAACCTCAATTTCTTACCTACAACAATTTATATGTTAATGTGAAATACTCATTACTGGGAGAAAATGAGTACAGAGTGGATGTGAACTATGTACTGCGCATGCCTACCTTTAAATTTATTCTTTTTTAAATTTTTTTATTTTTTTGGCTTTTCGAGGTAGGGTCTCACTGTGGTCCAGGCTGACCTGGAATAATTAACTCTGTCATTTTGGCCTTGAACTCATGGCAATCCTCCTACCTCTGCCTCCCGAGTGCTGGGATTAAAGGCATGTGCCACCACGCCTGGCTAAATTTATTCTTTTTCCTAACAGATAAAGGTTGTTTCAACAGCTTTTGGGTCAAGGTTTTTGTTGTTGGTGGTGGGTTTTTTTTTTTTTTGTTTTTTCGAGGTAGGTTTCAATCTAGCTCAAGCTGGCCTAGAATTTACTATGTAATCTCAAGGTAGCCTCGAACTCACGATGATCCTCCTATCTCTGTCTCCCAAATGCTGGGATTAAAGGCGTGTGCCGCCACACCAGGCTTCAAGTCAAGCATTTAGTTTTGTCACCACTGTCATCATCAACCTATAGGATATTTCCAGCATACCTAAAACCACACGCCCGCTTAACATCCAACCTCTGCCCTTGATCCCAGCTCTTGGCTTTGATTTCTGCTTCTAGATTTCTAGATTTGTGCTTTTCCCAGAATGTTATGTCAGTATGATAAACCAGTATGGATTACAAGACGCATAGCCCTTTATGTCTGTCTTCCTGTTGTTCCTGTGATGTGGCCTTGCCTGTGCATGTACTGGTAGTTCCTTCCTTTTATTACTAAGTACACGGCTGAGTGTTTGTCAAGTCCCTTATAGAGACAGGTAACTTTGACTATTTCTGTTTCAGAGATATTATGAAGAAAGCTAGAAAGAAACCTTAATAGGTACATCTTTATGTAGACATATTTCTGCTTGGGCAAAACCTAGAACAGAGATTAAGTCATAGATATAACTTTCTAACAAACTGCCAAATTATTTTCTAACTTGTGTACAATATTTTAACATTTGGTGAATAATGCATGAAAATTCCATCTTTGACAGCAATTACTACTGAAAACATACTTTTTATTTTAGCCAAACTAGTGGAGATGAATAATTGTAAACTGAATTTTTTTTTCTTTTTTGAGGTAGGGTCTCGCTCTAGCTCAGGCTGATCTGGAATTCACTCTGTAGTCTCAGGGTGGCCTCAAACTGATGGCGATCCTCCTACCTCTGCCTTCCGAGTGCTGGGATTAAAGGAGTGCGCCACCACGCCCGGCATGAACTGAATTTATACTTCCAAAATACTGATAATGTGCGGTGTGTTTCTCTTTGCTTACTTACATCCACACACATGCTCCTGTATGTGAAGTCAAAACTTTCTCCATTGACACTGGAAAGTCTCCTCCTATTGGAACATAAATATTCTCCATTCAGTCTAACCATAACTTCTGTACATATATATGGCTTTTCAAATATTTTTTTAGTCTGTGGCTTAGCTGTTAATTAATAATGTCTTCATAAGTCTTAACTTAAATATTGTTTCAGTCAAATTTCTTAATATTACTGTTTTTATAATTTACATTTGTGCCTCAAAAAATATTTCCCTGGCTGAGCATTATGAAGATATTCTTATAGTCTTCAAGCATTAAAGTAATTCCAAATTCAATCAGCAACTCTGGATTCATGAGGTACCTTCAGTGTTTACACTTTTTCAGGGTCATAATTGTGAAATGATCTTTCCATCAAAGTCATAGATTTTCTTCCTTCCCCCCCCCTCTCTCTCTCTCTCTGTGTGTGTGTGTGTGTGTGTGTGTGTGTGTGTGTGTGTGTTTTATTCTAAGGTAGGGTTTCATTCTAGCCCAGGCTGACCTGTAATTCACTATGTAGTCTCAAGGTGGCCTTGAACACATGGTGATCTTCCTACCTCTGCCTCCCAAGTGCTGGGATTAAAGGCGTGCACCATCACTCTCAGCTTTCATTGTATTTATTTTTGTCTTGTTTACTTGAAGAAGTGATATTGTTTGTTATTCCCCCGAGTATGTTACCTATGATTTTTTTTATTAATGTCTGCATCTAAGGTAATTTTTTGATATTTTACAAATGGGTCACAGGTTCACCGATGAGAACACAGTGTGGCCCAGTTTATCACAGAAACCTTACTTAGAGCAGGGGTGTGAATTCCCGCCTCACTCTCTCCCAGGGCCCCCTTTCTATTCCTTGCAGTGGATGCTGGGAATAAGAGCAATCATAATAATTTGTTGATTTCATATCATTCATTTACCCACTCACTGGTGGCTAATCATCCTTCTCTTCTCCCTCCAGCCCCTTCGCGCACATACGCAGTTGGTGACACTCTCCATTTTCTATGTCGTGGGCATCTGGGCACTCGCTTGTCAGTGTCACTTTCCCGTCCTGTCACCAGGGCTGCCACCCTGCGGGTGCTTGGCAGCCACCGCCTATCACTATGGTGTCCTCCCTCCAGCCGTGACAAGACAGCCAGAGCAGCTGCGCCCCCGCCCACCGCCCTGGCTGCAGCGCAGTGCCAAGCCCCGGACCAGGGGACCCGGCTCTTCACCGCCCCGCGAGTGTGGGAGGGGTGCTGACGAAGCCGGGGCCGCCCACCAAGCAGCGAGCGCCTCCAACTTGGCTCTGAACCTGGTCTCTTATTCAGCTTAGAGAAAAGGGAAATCAGAAACATCCGTCGGCGCAGTTGTGTCCCCCCGGCCCTTGGGAACACGAGCAGTCTCCCCGACTGCGGACCGAGCAGGGAGGGAGGTCCGCGACCCAACGCCGCAGGGACGCTGCAGCCCCTCTCGCTGCAGAGCATCCCATGACCGGTTTATGGCATGCTGAGTTTAAGATCATGTTTCCAAAAGAGCAGTGGTTTCTTTTTTTTTTTTAACAATTATTTTGGTTTGCTTTGAGTATGTACACATGCGTGTTCGTCTTGTGTGTGCGCTTGCGATCACATATGCCACAGCACACGTGCGGAGATCCCTGCCTATCCCCCTCATTTGAGGCGGAGGGTTTTTCTCTCTGGATCCTGCTCCGCTATTCTTCACTGTATTCTCCCTGAGCTTCTGGTCACTTCTCCTGTCTCTCCCTCTGGTCTCCCTGTCAGTGTATTAGGATTTCTGAAGCTTGCCACCGCGTCCAGAGTCTCAGACTCGAGCACCAAGCATTTCATCCTCTGAGCCATTTCCCCAACCCAAGAATTGCTCTTTAATTCAATAAATAAGTAAAATAAAATAAATTCACTCTATTTTACTATTCTATTGTAGAAAACCATATTTTAAAAGAAGGGTAGCTTTGAACTTCCTTTATTGTAAGAGAAGTATAAACAATTGTGATTTTAAAAATCTCCTGAAAAGACTGTATTCAGGTCAGAGAGACTTCTTGTTAGCACACACACTGCCCCCTGATAACCACAGCCCACGAAAAAAACTAGGTGACCTCAACGCAGTCAGCACATTTTATATTCAGAATAAATTTCCATCCTTCCTCTTCTCTTATGTGGAATGCCTCCATTTATTCATTTTAACTTATGAGGGCAATAAATCTTTCACCTAAAGCAATTATAGTTGCATATGCCATATAACTCGATTGTTTATTGAACTTTCTATCTTCTCGCTCCAGAATAGGAGTTAGGTAGAAGGGTATTGTGTGTCTTGTCCACTGTTTTATCCCTAGAGCCCACCCATCATTCAATGGAATTGTTGCATAAGTTAATGCATCACAACTTTTTGTAAATGTAGAAATTCACTGACAACATTTTTTGCTTAATATTTTGCTTGTGATGTTTGCATTGGTACTAATGAATTCTTTCATTACCACTGAGCCCATCGTAATAACTCATGATTGATTTACCTCTTCTCTGTCTTTCAATGTCGGCATGGACACTCCGGCACGGACACAGAAACACACGCGAACGTACACACGAGCAGGTCTGAGCATGTTCCACGAAGACTTCCTCCCAGTTGGTAAGTGGGAGTGGCCTTGCAGGACCTGAGGGCTGTGGGCTATGAACTTGACCAAGGGCTGTTCCCTGAGGTGACTGTACCCATTTCCCTTGCATTAGGAGACTGATCAGGAGATTGAAACTCTTTCTCTCTCAACATGGTGAACTCTTAGTGCCTCCAGAGTGTTATCACCAAGTCTCATCTTAAGTATATCTCATTTGTATTTCAATGCGCATTTCCCTAACTGCTAGCAAAGTCAAGCACGCCAGTTTATATAATTATTGTATTCTAGTTGCCATATGCACTATACTTTGAATATATGGATTTTTAATTTTTTTTTCATTGTAAGAGATTGCATATTATGTTTTAAGACTCAAGAGAGTTTTGTGGTATTCATGTGCCTTTTGCCTCCTTTTCTGTATAGAATACCCACATAGATCCCATGTACATGTAAAAATTGCTGAAACTGTTTATGTGAGCTACAAAGTAATGTTCTGACGCATGCATCCATTAGGTAGCTAGCATCCCTTACCAGTATTATGCCTTTGCAGTAAAACTATTTAAAATCTTTCTGTGATGTTTTCCCTTGAATAAGCAGCTCTTTCTGATAATTACCTGTAGGAGACCATCTAGAGCTATGACTATATTCCCCTCAAGTTCATTCTCATCCAGCTTGTAACTTCCTCTTCCCTTTGAGTTGTATTCCTCAGGGGTGGGTTTAGCTCTCTGGCATGCGGATTGCACCTTGCACTGCAGAACTTGTCACTGTTCCCTCCACCCACCTGCCCTGCCTCTGCCTGCACTTGCCCGAGGCTACACCTCCTTCCAGTCACAAGAGTACTTGGATTTCACATACTATTCTTGTATTCTTGTGTTCTTCCTCCAGCATCAGGCCTTCTTTGGTCCAACAGTATGGCTCTGTCTTTTCCATACCTGCTCATGCCTACACAGACCCATTTACCCAGAAAAATTTTGTGAACTACAGATCAAGTCATGATGCTCCAGCCTAAGCTATAAGGTCCTGACTTCCATCTTTTCTGTGCTTTCTTGACCCTAATTTCACAGTTTTGGCTTTGTAACTTGTTTTTAACTGCTCATTTCATGATCTAAGATGAAAGCATTTCCCCGGTCCTGTCCTGTATTCCTTTTGATTTTAACTGGCCTTTAAAAATGAAGTAGATTAGCTGAGTGTGGTGGTGCACGCCTTGAATCCTAGCACTCGGGAGGCAGAGGTAGGAGGATCACCATGAGTTCAAGGCCACCCTGAGAATACAGAGTTAATTCCAGATCACCCTGAGACTACATACTTAATTGCAGGTCAGCCTGGACCAGAGTGAGACCCTACCTTGAAAAATAAAATGAAATAGATTTGAAATGCCTTGGATATCTATAGTAGTATCTGAGACATTTTTACTTTTATAAAGATAGGTTGAATCACACCTAAAATTCAGGTCTTAATGCTTCTGTGTGCAGCTAGCCTGGTTCAATGTGGAGGGTAGAGAGTTACAGTGCCATGCTCTAGTCTTAAGTTGGCAGATGGCCTCCTGGGTTTTCCTCTTGCTGCAATGCTTCATCAGTAACTTTATTTTACATTTATTTTTTGCACATATCGACTCTTTTAATTTAATTTTTTTAAATTTTTCATTTATTTATTTGAGAGTGACAGACACAGAGAGAAAGACAGATAGAGGGAGAGAGAGAGAAAATGGGCGTGCCAGGGCTTCCAGCCTCTGCAAACGAACTCCAGATGCGTGCGCCCCCTTGTGCATCTGGCTAACGTGGGACCTGGGGAACCGAGCCTTGAACCGGGGTCCTTAGGCTTCACAGGCAAGCGCTTAACCGCTAAGCCATCTCTCCAGCCCATATCAACTCTTTTATAATAAAAATTATATATACTTGCCAAATTTCTTCCATAATAAATGATAAGATGGAGATTCACTGGTGAACAGAGGGAAAGTTATTGTCAGTTGGGAGGAAACGAGACAATGGAACAGCCAAAATCCTGATAAAAAAAAAAGAGAACACAAGTCACATGAGATGTATGGAGGGAAGAAAGAAAAGTGATATCCACTGACCTCTTTCCAGGTGGCCTCTGCAGAACAATCCAGATCAGTGAGGGTGGTCTTGGAAATTATGTAATTTGGCAATAATGTTGGATTTTGTGGTGCACATGTGTAATCCAAGCTATGCAGTGGCCAGAAGGATTTCAAGTTTGAGACTAGTCTGAGCAACTTAGCAATATTCTGTCTCAATTTTTTTTAAGTAGAAAAATTGGGGTATAGTTCAATAATAGAGTGCATGTTCTATCTATCTAGCAGACACAAGTACTGAGTTTCAATCTCCAATGAAACACACACAAGACAGAGAGCACGAGAAAGAGAGAAAGAAGGCAAGAGAGATATGGGGAGAGAAATGATAAGATAAACGAAATATAATTAAACAACCAGAAAACAAGAAAATGCCATTTTTATATGAATATTTATATAAGTGATCAGTGTAGCTATTGCTGGGAAGCTATCATATTTTTGTAATTAAATATGTTATTCTCTTTATAGAGGTACAGTTTCCTTCAATATTTTTGCCAAGTAATTATTTTCTCTGTGCATAAATGTTTCTCCACACCTATTTTTATAGTTATAAAACATTAAAGTTCTATGTTTGGCCTTCAACTGCCAGTAAAACCATCTATTTCAATTAATATTGGTTATTAATCAATGGCTAAACGGCCTCCACAAACCAAATGAGGAATTTGTAAAGGTTTACTCTCTAGCCTCCCTCCTAAGTTATTAAAATCACAAGAGATTTTAGTATCAATAATTTAATACATTTTTCTGTACCACAATCCATTCTCAAACAGTATATCCAAAGTTGTCACCTTGACAACCACATTCAACATGCTATCCCAGCTCCTGAGTCAGGTACCAGATGACTCCTCCAGTAGGCACGGAGTCCTGGTTCAGGTGTTAAAATGATCCAAAGGCCATAAATGGAGTCAGTAGCTTTGGAATCTGGCAGGAGCTTCACTCAAGGGCAGTGAGTTCCGTAGGAACCTTCCTAGAAGAAGAAGAGAGATGTTATACACCAAGGAAAGTGGAAGATAGAACATTGAAAGAGGCAGTGTGGGGAAATCTTCAATTGGGCTTCAGATCTACTGAACAAGTAGAATAAGTAAATTTTAGTAAAACTATGTGGCTGGGTAATCCCAGCACTTTAATCCCAGCACTTGGGAGGCAGAGATAGGATGATTGCTGAGAGTTCGAGGCCACCCTGAGACTGTATAGTGAGTTCCAGGTCATCCTGAACTAGCATGGGGCCCTACCTCAAAAAACAAACAAAAACAAAAACTATGTGAGAGCTGTGTGTGGAGATATCGTTACTGGTTATGTGTCCCTAAAGGTGCCTGTTAGAATCATGATGCTTATTTTGTATGCTAATGTTTATGTTAGTCATAGAAATCAGGTTTGAGCAGGTTTAGAGAGTATGAAATTGGATTGCAATGTCACGTACCTAATCCTGTAGAGAAAAATCTTGACAATAGTTTTGTTAAAATTTTGTTGGCCGAATTTTATGATCAAGTCAATATCAGAGGCCCCATCTTACCCTCCAGGGAAATAAAGCCGAAATGGATGCACAATCATCAGGATATAATAGATTTGTCCAAAGAGGGCAAAGAAGTCCAACAGCCTGGAACCTTGTCTCTGAGGAAGTTGCAAAATTGTACCATGGCCGAGGTCAACTTGTCCGTACATCCCAAGGACATTTTTCTTTCTCAGCTGAAAGCTTGGCTTCCCAAGAGGGTAGTTGAGCATGAAATCATAGCAGTGAAGGATGGTCTCATTAAATCTCTTAGTTTTACATCTGCACATGGGCAGAAATAATTCAGGGGTGAAGTGAACGCCCTGAAGTAGTCCCAAAGCTGGACACTGGGGCAAGAGTGAAACCCTGCATTAGTGAAGCCCTCATCCGAGAGAACAGTGCGGAAGAGACAAATCTTCAGAAACACAAGTGACCTGAGATAAGCCAGGGCCAGGGGAATATGCAGTCCTCAGTTAGAAGAAGGCCCTTGAGGACGGCTCCCATGGACTGAATTAATTAGATACACACAAGTTTCCATGTTTGGCCGATTGTGAAACTTCAGTTCCACTGCAAGAGTTCTGCATTGAGGGGCATGAGAAAACCCACCAAGTTGGCTGCTCTCATATCAACAGGTTCCACATCCATGGGTTCAAATGACTGTGGACCAGCAATGGTTTTAAAAATTATATTATTGCTGACACTTGCTGTGCAAAAGACTAGAGTGGTTGCATCTGGTCAGAATATATACAGAACTTTTTCTCATCATTGTTTTTGAAACAATGTAGTATAAAAATAACTATTTATATGAAATTCACATATAATATATTAGAAGTTATCTAAAGATAATTTAATGCGTATGAGAAGCTATGCATAGGTTATATTCACATATGAGTACATTTTTATAACTTTATGCAAGGGAACTGCCATGTATGAATTTTGCTCTCCATGGGAGGGAAGGGCCTGAAGCTCATGCTGAAGGAGAAATGCCTGCCTTCAAGACTTCCGTACTCACAAGATATCACAAGCATTAAGGACCTGATGTAATAAAAATTCCAGCTTATTCTTACTGTTATAAAATAAATTATTAAAAGCTTGAACATAGCACTATAATATGAATCCATTCTACACAGGTTGGGTACCACCATACTCTGCTTTTAGACTATCCGTCAAATCCATGCTTCCCACATTTGATACCGTTCGGGCAGACAGAAGCAGCTGTCTTTGCACCTTTACTGTGTAGAACTTTAAAATCTTTCTTTATTGTTTTATTACTAATAATTTAGTTGAAATACATTTTTTCTTCATCTTTATCATTCAGTAATCTATTCTTTAATTAGACAAATATTTTATAGAGTACCCACTATGTGCTAAAATTATAGCTGGTAATTGTAAAATTAAAAATATCACTTCTTCCTGAAACTTATAATCTTGAGTATATAAACATGAGGAGAGAAAACTATTTTTAATAATTAATAAGTATATCAATAGCACAATGATTTACCTCTAGTATCACTTTATGGTTATTTACAGAATTGTCTCCTTTTAAACTTGATGAAGATAATACTAATTTTAAGCATTGCCATTCTCTCAAAGATCAGCAGGTGCTTTCCAATTAGTATGTATTCAGTAAATGAGCTGAATGCCCCCAAAGGAGATACCTCAGAGGAACAGATCAGATTCAGGCGTAAGAGAAGCCAGTCTGTTGTAGGGTGCATGAGGGCGGAGACTTGCCAGATTTGGCCTATTTATCCTACATCCTGTACTGATCTTGTCAGTATGCTTTAAATAGTTTCTGTTGATTTCCATAAGTTACAAAAAAATGCCTGAGCTATTTTCTTTAAATTTAACTTGTTCAACATTGCAGTTTACCTGGATATGTGAGAAGACTGGAGCTTTTGTGTCTGAGTGGCTCTTCAAGGTAGGAAAAAATATCCCAAGACAGAAAGAAAAATTACAGAGATATGTTCTGGTGAGTTTCTTTTCAGAAGTATCATTCAAATATTTTCCTTTTTGTAGAGTGTTTGAACTTGTATTATTATTTAGCTTACCAGTTAGATTGTGTTTCTTCAATGTATTAAATGAGAAAGATGAAAATGTTACGTAAGGCATTCTCTTGATCAAATGAATGTAAAAATTGGGAAAAGTCTAGTGCAAATCCATTTGTCAACAGCCTTGTCAAAGATTATTCTACAACTTATCTCAGCCACTTTATCACTGAACATATCCTATCAACCCAGCTCTCCAGAGACTAATTTTCAGTGCTAGGGAGAAAATGCTGGACTTACTTCATTTCTGAGGAATGAAGCAGTATTTCGTTCTCATTAACATAGAACAGTAGAGTAGAAGTGGCCCATGGCAATAACTTGGGAAATAAAGATCTACACGACACGATCCTGCAACAAAGTTACAATGAGTTCCACATGCAGAAAGGAAAACAAAGATGTCTGGTGAGAACTGAGTCCAAGGAAGCCTGTCAGAAAGAGGAGCATGTAGAATATTTCACAACTTCATTTAATGGTCACTTCACTCCATCACGTCAAACTGGAATTAAGTAATGAATTCAATGTATGACATCACTTCTGCTGTTTTTTGTATAGACGTGTCCTCTAATTAGATAGGTTTTAATGCCTCCCACTCTTTCTTTTTCTCTCTAAGCCTCAGATAAGAACTAGAAAGACCTCCTAAACATTGCTCTGAAGCCTGTGGGAGGGAATGTTCTGGTAGAATTGGAACTTCGTTGATGATGTGACCACAGAGAGTCAGTCCTGGCGGCAGGCCCAGTCACCTCTGGACCAGTCATCTGTGGCCTGGTTGGTGGCGGAAAGGGACAGAGCAGAGCTCAAGAGCCTGCCTCACAGAAATAGAACAAAGCCCAGTAGGAAAATGGCTTCTGGAAAGATCCATAGACCATAACCTGAAAGTGTCCAAGGTCATCAGTAAGTTTCCTGATATAGACTGACACCACCATATGGTAGAGCAGAAATGCAGTCGTAGTGGCCAAGGTGGCAGTCACTGCTGTCAGTGTTAAGTGCCGATGAGGAATTATCTGGTGTTCCAGGCTCCAGTGCAGTTGTTTGCACAAATGCACTGATGGTAAAGCAGAGTACACTCCATTTACACACTCTACAGTGCTCAGATCAAGCTGGCTTCCTTAAATCACACAAACTTGAAGAAATAATAATTCATTTGCTTTTATATGGTTCAAGGATTGGCTAAAGAAGCTAGTGTGAATGAAACTAGGCTTACAATCAGCAGCAGATCCCGTAGCAGAACAGGATACCGAGGGAATTCCAGCCCCTGGTAGTAGCCAAATATTTCTCATGCACAGTCAGTGTAAACCATCCTTTGCAAGACCAGATGCAGGACAATAGAGATATGGAAAAGATAATGAATAGCGCTTTACACAATTCTATGACATTCTGGAGCCATACAGGAGCTCCTCCCAGTACCAGGTCTTCCAAACAATGGGTTTTGAGCAGATGTTAAACATAAAAATACAGGCAGCATAAAGGCCAAAGAACCAGGAAGTCTACTCTGGAGACCAAGTGGAACAAGCATGTCCTAGAGGTAGCCAGGGGCTAGGAAACAGCCCTCCAGCTCAGTGCACACAACATCAGGGGTCACCCAGTGAACCAGAGTTGAACACCTCGGTAAAGTAATAAAAGCTCTCCTGCCTACATATTTCTCTTGATAGGATCCTTTTCCAACGGCATCTCTAGCATTCATTTCTCGTCCTGATCATCACAGATACGTTAGATTGTAGTTTCTCTTTGTGGTGTGCATCCGGTGCACACAAAGCTGGTTACATCATTGCTCCAGGAGGCTGGAGCTGCCTGCAAGCTCAGCCAACTGCCAAAACACCCATCTGGTGCTCACCGGGTGCCCTTAAGACCTAAGCAAACTCCCATCAGGTTGTTGTGTTTTGTAATTGGATGTATCTGTGGTATGAGTGCGTGTGTGTGTATGTGGGCACACAGGTATAAACATATGGAGGCCAGAGGTTGATGTCATGTTTTTAAATATTTCATTTTTGAGAGAGAGAGAAATGGGCATGACAAGGCTTTTCAGCCACTGTGAATGAACTCCAGATGTGTGCATCACCTTGTGCACATGTGCAACATTGCACATTAGAGTCATTGTGTCTGGCTAGGTGGGACCTGCAGATTCGTACATGCATTCTTATGTTTCACAGGCAAGTGCCTTAACCGCTAAACCATCTCTCCAGCCCTGATGTCAGGTATCTTCCTCAGTCATTCTCCACCTTATTTTCCAAGGCACTGCCTCGAGTGAACCCAGAGCTAACTGAGTCATCTACACTACCTTTCTACCTGTCCAGAAACCACAGGGCTGCTCCTATTGCTACTTCTGGGGCTGAATTTGCAGCTACGTGCTACCATGCTCAGCGATTTTACAGAGGGACTGAGGATCCAAACACAGGTCCTCATGCTCCTGTGGGAAACATGTCAACCACTGACTCATCTCCCTTTCCCTAGATCAAGCTTTTAATACTGTACAGTAGACAGACACCATTTTTATAATCTTTACTAATTTTTCCTTTCAAATAATTTCTCCCTTTCCTCTATTTTCTTAGAAAAATGAATTTTTATCAAATTAAATAAAAGTGTTCATTATACAAAGTTGAATGACTCTAAGAAGGTTGGAACGTGTGTGTGTGTGTGTGTGTGTGTGTGTATGAAGAGAGAGAGGAAAAAAAAAAAACAATATGCAGAAAATGTTCCAAGATGTCACAGAAAATCTTCAGATGACATCTTCTTGCAATTTTGATTGAACAAGAAGCTAACCATTCAGGAAGTATGATACCATAAGTCTAGGCAATAAAACTAGTAGGAAATGAAAATCACTGGAAGTTACAAAGAAAGTTGATCTCTGAGTGGCCAGAATAGATGAATCTTATGAGCCAAATGTCTTCAGGAGAGAGCCCAGAAGGCCCCCTTCAAAGTGGGCCTAGGCCATTGCTGGAATGAATTATTCTAAACTTGCCCCAGTAGAACTCCTCAGCATTAAAAGTATCTAACTCGGGCTGGAGAGATGGCTTAGCGGTTAAGCGCTTGCCTGTGAAGCCTAAGGACCCCGGTTCGAGGCTCGGTTCCCCAGGTCCCACGTTAGCCAGATGCACAAGGGGGCGCACGCATCTGGAGTTCGTTTGCAGAGGCTGGAAGCCCTGGCGTGCCCATTCTCTCTCTCTCCCCCTCTATCTGTCTTTCTCTCTGTGTCTGTTGCTCTCAAATAAATAAATAAAAAATTTTTAAAAAAGTATCTAACTCATCCTATGAAAATAAAATCCAGCACTCTTTTAAAAGACAAAAAAAAAAATACGTTAACAATGTGACATTTACACTGTAAAATACCTAGAAAGGACCACAAAGAGACAGGAGGAAGGGAGAAGGAAGGAAAGAAAGAAAAGAAGGAAGAAAGCAGGGAAGGGAGGAAGGAAGGAAGGAAGGAAGAAGGAAGGAAGGAAGAAAGGAAGGAAGGAAGGAAGGAAGGAAGGAAGGAAGGAAGGAAGGAAGGAAGGAAGGAAGGAAGGAAGGAAGGGAGGAGAAAGAAAGAAAAAAGAAAAAAATACTAAACATGCTGACTAGGGGCAAGTAGGACCAGCAGAAAGGCAGTAAATATAAACATCCCTGGGAATCAAAGAGATGATGGATTTAACCAAACTTCTAAAGAAAAATATGAACATAAAAATGAATCTGATATGTGCTTATATATGTATATGTACATATATGTATATACATACATACATACACAATTGAAAGGGTGGATGTATTGGCTCAAGGTATACTTATTAACACTGGGTATGAGAGATACTTAGTTCTGCAAATTGGAAGGAAAGGAGTATAGAATGGACAATTATATTTTTAAAAAATGTAATATATTCAAGTAATGGGAAAAGATTTCATGCCAGATGACTTTTATCTAAGAAATGAAATTTTCATGGAAAATTTTTGAAATAAACATCTGTTAGATTGAAAAGAACTAAATGATGTAAGGGCTTAGGAACAAGTTATAGGACAACAGTAGAAAGATAAATCCATTATATTACTGTGAATACAAATTATGTTAAACTGTGTTAATTTCTATTGGGAAAATAAATAATATATTATGTGACTTGCCCATCATGGTTTTCAGATGAAAAAGATTCACTACAGCATGGGTAAGATCCAGTATCTCAGCAGGCACCGTTTCTCACTAACACTTACAATGTTATTGAAAGCAATGCCTACACAAGTTCTTCCTTCATTTCTTCTGTTGACGGCTAGATTTAGCTTCCTCCGGAAGTAGCTTTGATAGAAAACAAGAGCATAAATGTTAAGTCACAGATTTCAAGAAAACACGACACAGCCAAATGGGTCTGGGTACATATAAACTATGGCCCTAAAGGTCATTCCTGTGTGCCACACACTGGGCAGGCCCAAGGCCCATGACCCAGAGTAAGTGGCTTTGTGGGCTAAGTCCAGGTGCATTTTTCTGAGCGCCTGTCATTTGTGCATTTTCTTTTTCATAGTGACATTTTCCCTTCTTGTCCAAGTTTTTCCAATTTTATATCAAAATTACATTAGTCCACATTAATATATACCCAACAAAATCTAATGTTAATGGCCAAGTCCACCTTTATCCAAAACAATAAAACTCAAATGCATTAAACAAAAAAAAGTTGTGGTTAAGGCATTTGTCTGCAAAGCCAAAGAACCCAGGTTCTATTCCCCAGCACCCATGTAAGCCAGATGCAAAAGGTGGTACATGCGTCTGGATTTCATTAGCAGTGGCTGGAGGCCCTGGCATGCCCATTCTCTCTTTCTTTTTCTCTCTGTCCGTCTCTCTTTCACAAATAAAAATAAAAAGCTGGGGTTAAAGACAAATTTCCTAAAAGGGAAAATATCATTTTCCATGTGGAAGGTTAGTAACTGACTATGTAAGACTTAAAGGGGAAATAACATAATATGTAACCTCTGGGTGTTTAAGCAGTAGGGCCAGGCCAGGGCAAGGAAGTGAAGAAGGGTGATAGTTACTGGGTTGTCTGTACCGAGTAGTCAAATAATCTCTAGGTGTTTGGGAAGAAGGCTGGGGGCGGGGTGAGAAAGTGAAGAAGGGTGCATGTTATTTGGTTGTCTGTATCCAAGTAGTTAATCCCTTTCTTTGAGCAATTCAAAATGACCTGACAGCTGTCATAAATCACAGGCTTAACGGTGGGACTGGAAAACAAATGAAAGCACACTTTCTACTTGCCTGCCTGAGGACATAGGTTTGTTCTTCATTTCCACCTGTGTGTGCTTTCCTTTACAAATAAGGCCAATATATGCTCCAGGTCATGTAACAATGGGAGGCAAAGGCGGAGTCTTAGGAGAACTTCGGCCTTGCTCCAGAGCTGGAAAACAGCGGTGGGACAGCAGACTCTGCAGCATCCTGGACCTGCCTCCACTTTGCCTGAGACCGTGCCAGACAGGAGAGAGAAGGAGCGCCTGCTGCCCTCAGGTGCTGAGGGTGTGCACGTGTGACTCTGCATGCTGAAGTGTGACTCTTGGTGCTGAGGTGTGCACGTGTGACTCTGCATGCTGAAGTGTGACTCTAGGTGCTGAGTGTGTGCATGTGTGACTCCAGTTCACTGTCTATATATATAGTGGTAACAAACATTAGTAATTAGATATACATTACATATACGAATTTTATAATTTATGTTACTTACATATACATTCCATAATCAAAACACAGTTTAGTGAGTGATGACAGTAAAAATGATAGATGAGAGAAATTTAAAAATCTTCTTCTCTGAAAAAGCAAAGAGGAATTTGCCAGGATTAACATTATGTATATAATAAAATCACCTAGCCTACAAAAAAATGGAAGAAAGAATAAAACATAATGTCTCAAAGAACTGGAATTCCTCAATGAGTTACTGATATAAATAAGAAAAGAAGTTCAGAGAATGGAAGACAAAAGAGGCAGAAACAATAGTCAAAATAATAATAATAATAATAATAATAATAATAATAATAATAATCATGGCCCGTAACTTTCCAAATGTTTTTATAATGCATAAAGCTGAACTGTGAGCAAGAAGATCAATGAGTCCCAACTAGAGTAAATCTAAACTGACATGAGCCTAAACATACAATCTTTTAAAGATAAACATCAAAAAGTAAATGATGAGCCGGGCGTGGTGGCGCACGCCTTTAAGCCCAGCACTCGGGAGGCAGAGGTAGGAGGATCGCCAAGAGTTCGAGGCCACCCTGAGATTACATAGTAAATTCCAGGTCAGCCTGAGCCAGAGTGAGACCCTACCTCGAAAAACCAAAAAAAAAAAAAAAAAAAAAAGGAAATGATAAGCTTTTTAAATGCACAGGTACAATGAAGCCATAGAGTAATAAAGTGTGTGAGGTATAACTGAAGCCGTGCTCAAAAGGAGATGTGTACTTTCATCTGTCTAAAGGGAAAAGGGCTCTCTCAGGGTGGTGACGAAGCTTTTGAGCGTAACACGCTGGTGAGAGAGAACTAGATGGAGCCTAGGGCACGTGAAGAAGGAAACAGCGAAGCCTTGACTGTGAAGACAAATTGAGAAGCAGTGGACAAGCTAAACTCCAGGAGGGCGGGCGCTGTGCTTCCATGGGCCTCTGCTCTATGGAGCAAAGTGTATAAAGGTGGCCACAGAGGGCACACAAGTGAAATGCTTTCTACATGACACTGGTTGGAATTTAAAAAAAAAAAACAGGAGACAAATTGCCAGCTGTCCCAGCACTTGGGTGGAAGAGGTAGGAGGGTCACCCTGAGTTGAAAGCAGCCTGAGACTACAGACTGGGGTGAGGGGTCTCAGAGCACTCAAACATGCGGACACCAGTCTTCGGAAACAGCGAGAACTTCAAGAGGCCGAGCAGGATGGGGAGGGGAAGACGAGGGGGTGCTGCTCCAGGAAACAGCACCTGGTCTGCGGCAGAAAAATGCTGCAGTGAAAACAGAAAGAGCAAGCAGAAAACCCCTGGGAATGGAGACGGTGGCAGTTCCAGTGGGACGCCTCCTCGGAGGAAAAGGGCTCTCGTGGATCCTTCCTTGGAAAATGAAACAAACATTTATGAACAGTTAAGTTAAAGATTCCTGAAGAGCTGAACCATGGCTTGTTGATGACTGGGACCTGATTGCCGGACAAAAATGGCTTTTTTATCTTCCTGAGAAGAAGAATGTGGATTCCATTTTGAAGGATTATGCAAATTATAAGAAATCTCTCTCAAGGAAACAGATAATAAGGAGTATGCTGTTAATGAAGTTGTGGCAGGAAGAAAGAGTACCTCAGTGTAATGCTGGGCGCTGAGCTACTCTGCAAAGTTGAGAGACTGCGGTATACTGAAGTTCTCACAGATCACCCCGAAGCACCCCCTGCCCAGGTGTATGGAGCGCCGCAGCTTCTGAGACTGTTTGCACAAATTGGAGCAATGCTGGCCTACACACCCGTGGACAAGAAGAGCCTTGCTTAGTTACAGAATTATCTTCACGATTCCCTCAAGCACCTGGCAAAGAAGTCTGCAACTTTGTTTAGAGCCAGGGATTGTGAAGCGGCTGCTCCTCGGCACCATCGGGAGCCCGCGGGAGGCGTGCGCTTGCTCTTGTGCCTGGATCTCTGTGAACACAGCCTTGTTCTTCGTCCTCCTCGTGTGCAGATGATGTACCTGGAAGATGTTAGTGTACAACTTAAAAAGAGAAAACAAAGGGAGTAATAGCTCCTTTCTTTTCTTTCTCTTTTTCAATTAAAAGTCTCTACCAGTGTACTCAATGACGGACGACAGAGAGACATGCTGTAGTGTTGTATTGCCTGGCTGACAAAGCTGTTTTTGAACGCTGGCGGTTCTGCGCCTTTGACACTACGCACTTTTATAATATGTGTAGTGCTCTATGACAAAAAGCTGATTCCTAGTGCCAAAGGTTCAAGTCAGTGTGTATAACTGTTCAGTTCACTCACCCATTTGCGCTCTTTTTTTTAATGGTGCTTAAAGACCCCATCCTTTGCAAGTCATCCATATTGTTCCTCAGGCATTTTATCTTTGCTCAGGTTGTTAAAGAATGGGGATTTTTGTATTTGTGTCTAATGCATGTATTTATTTATTTATTTATTTATTTATTTATTTATTTACGAGAGAGAGAGAGAGAATGGGCATGCCAGGGCCTCTAGCCACTGCAAATGAACTCCAGATGTACGTGCCACCATGTGCCTCTGGCTTACGTGGGATGCTGAGAATTGAACCTGCGTCCTTATGTTTCGCAGGCATGCACCTTAACCACGAAGCCATCTCTCCAGCCCAAAGGCATGCATTAACTTGACAGAAGCAACTCATTGTGTAGCTGCAATTTTATGGAAAAGCCAATCTTGTAGTAGTTGTTTCTCAGATCTTCAATAAAGTTTTTCTTTAAATTAAAAAAAAAAATAAATGGACTAGTCAAAATCAAGGAAATCAACACTTAGTTCATATCGTATATTTAATTTAACTTTTAAGTAAAGTAACCAAGAAAGGAGGAAAGAAGGCATAAGTCACCAGAAAGAGAAATCCCTTCTGCCAAAGAAGGTATGACAAAGGGTTTCTATGCTCAGTGACATGCCACTCAGTGAGGTACCACAGATGCAGTGCCCATGTTTACAGACAGTGTAAGCTCATGACCTGGAGACATGGATGCTCTGGCTTGACAGAAATAAACTACCCACAGACAACCCTATGACTGGACTGCTTCTTCTGCATATGCAAAGAATCATTGCTACCAACACCTCAGAAATTGTCCTAAAAGCTGGTAGAAAAGGAAATACTTCTCATTTCATTATATGAAGCCAATCTTACCTTTGCATCCAAACCAAACAAACAGCACAAGCAAACAAAACCAGAGAAAGATCCCATATCCAGAACACAAAGTTTTTACAGATCAAAAACCCAAGGATGAATGTCCCAACTGAAAATGGAGCCTAGAGGAATAGATGACCTCAAAGAACGTATATGGCCTGCTGGCAGGCACATAACCGCGATCAGTCAGGACCCACCAGGCAGCGCAAGCCAGAGAAATTCTGACTCAGTGTTCTCCGCAGCACTAGGCTAATCATAGCAAAAGAATTCCAAACGTCGGCCATGGCATGGGGAACTGGACCCTCATGCACTTCTCGCTACAACATAAAATAATGTAGCCACTTAGGGGAAAAGTTGAGTAACTACTTAAAATGTCAGACACAAACCTATTCTATGTAAGGTATGTGCTCAAGTTGAAACTATATCTTCACACGAAAACCTTGGCAGATTGCCTGCATTCACTTGGTGACTTGCATTTTCAGTTTCTACATGTCTAATTTTACTGATAATTTTCATACATGGTTGGTATGTTTTTTTTTAATTTTTTTGTTTGTTTTTTATTTTTATTTATTTGAGAGCAACAGAGAGAGAGAGAGAGAGAGAGAGAGAGAGAGAGAGAGAGAGAGAGAGAGAGAATGTACTCACCAGGGCTTCCAGCCACTTCCAGTGAACTCCAGACGCATGCGCCCCCTTGTGCGTCTGGCTAACGTGGGTCCTGGGGAATCAAGCCTCGAACTGGGGTCCTTAGGCTTCACAGACAAGTACTTAACTGCTAAGCCATCTCTCCAGCCCCATGTCTGGTATGTTTTGATCATCATTCTCCCTCATTACTTGTGTTTTCCCCCACCTCCAATTCCCCTTCCACTGGACCCCTTCTTTCCAAATAGTTCCTCTTCTACCTTGATGACCTTTTTGCCCCTCCACCATCGATGGCAGCATAGTGGGGGGTCCAACAACAAGCAGGTCTTACAGGTAAAAGCCACGGCTGTGAGGCCGTGAGGACAGTGCTCCAGAGTGCCTGCCCCACCTGCTGCCCCAGACAGCCCTTCCTCCACGGCATCAGCGAAGGCCCCAGGGCCTGGTGGGGCACAGCAGAGACAGCTCGTTTAGTACTGAGCACTTAATGGTCACTTACTCTCAGCCCCTTTTGGTAAGCTTTCAGTCTCTCCAAGTCACCACCAACTACAAAAAGCAACTTCTCAACCAAAGGTGAGAACAACACTAATTATGGACATTGACATAAATATCTGGAGGGCAATTTGATGTGCACAATATATCCTTTTAGCCAAACTGTTTGGCTAAACGGTACTGAGTATTGTTTCATCATCTGTACGTACCCGAGTTTCGTTACATAGTCCTCCTATAGAGGATGTCAAGATTCTTCAATGCCTTGGCAATAATAAATATAGCTGCTATAAAACATTGTTCCTGGTATTTTTGTGTGGACAATTGTCTTAAAGTCCTTTGGATAAATGTCATGGATCATGGTTGCTCAATAGTCTTGATAATTTTTTTTTTATTTTTAATTCATTGCATGTTTAAATCAGTGATTAAGTACTATTATTGCATTTTTTTAAAGAGATTGTAGTTTTATTTATTTTTTCTCAATTTTTATTAACATTTTCCATGATTATAAAAAGTATCCCATGGTAATACCCTCCCTCCCCCCCCCCACTTTCCCCTTCGAAATCCCATTCTCCATCATATCCCCTCCCCATTTCAATCAGTCTCTCTTTTATTTTGATGTCATGGTCTTTTCCTCCTCTTATGATGTTCTTGTGTAGATAGTGTCAGGAACTATGAGGTCATAGATATCCAGGCCATTTTATGTCTGGAGGGAGCACATTGTACAGAGTCCTACCCTTCCTTTGGCTCTTACATTCTTTCTGCCACCTCTTCTGCATTAGACCCTGAGCCTTGGAAGGTATGACTGAGATGTTACTCAGTACTCCAGTCACTTCTTTCCAGCACTATGATACCTCTGAGTCATCTCAAAGTCACAGCCATCTGAAAAGAGAAGATTCTCTACCCAAAGAGAGAGTAGTGTTAATATTAGGGTATAAATATTAAGAGAAGTGCTTACTGGGCAGTTTGATAAGCATGATATATACATTTTTCCAGACATCAGTAGATGTTACACTCCTAGGGCTCATGACTACCCCTGTTTTAAGTTTCAGTATCAGGGATGTGTTTTCCCCCCATGGAGCAGGCCTCCAGTCCAGTTGGAGGGCAATTGGTTTCCACCATGACAGACGTGCCACTATTGCACCTGTTGGCTCATTTGGGCTGGATGGCCAATTGTAAGGCTTGCAGTGTCCACTGTTGAGTATCTTCACTGGTGGTATCTCTTTCTTCCATTGAACTGCATGTGGAACGGCTTCTTCCAGCGTTCCGCCAGCCCGTTGTTGCATTCTCAAGCACAGCTGTTTCAGTTGACTCTCCGCCTCTTTCCGCCCTCTCTCTGCTTCCCTCTTTTCCCCCTTTTAGCTCCTTTCTGCCTTCATGTCACGTGGCTTTTTAGCCTTTTCCCTACAACCCTCTCATCATCATCAGTTTTATAAAACTTTCTAAGAATAATTCGGGAAATGTGCAAGAATGCTGTTTTCTTGGCAAACCAGGAACCAGCACAATGATGAAGGAGATAGACACAGAGAACAATCAACCCCTACCAAACCAGATATCCAGAGACACAGCAGCTCCCAAGACCTCAACACGGAAGCAGACCTAACATGAACCCAACAAGGCTCAGGGAAATTTGTGGGAGACGGGGCAGAAAGAGTGTCAGAGCCACGCGTCGGGTCATGACACACAGAGACATTTCCTCCTACCTGGAACTGAAGGCTAACCCCACAATGCACAACCCACATACCCCAACAAGGAGGGCCCCTGCGGAGGGGGGAGGACAGGGAGGAGGCTAACAATGGTACCAACTTGACTGCATTCATTGACTGCCAAAAAAAGATTTAAAAAACACAAGGAAAAAAACAAGAAAACAAAAAAATGGAATTCATTAAAAAAAAAAAAACTGTTGTGAACATAAATCTTAAATAAAGCCAGGCATGGTAGTGTACACCTTTAATCCCAACACTAAAGAGGCTGAGGTAGAATGAATGCAATGACATACATAGTGAATAATTCCAGGTCAGCCTGGGCTAAAGGAAGACTACCTCAAAAAATCAAAAAACAAACAAAAAAGTAAAAAAAAAAAAAAAGAAAAAGCCTATTGAAAATGTTTATACATGAACATACTGTAATTTCATCAATTGTTTTTGTTGTTGTTGTTCTCCCTCCCATTCCCATTGCAATGAACTCTTTTTTTCTTTTCAAACAGTCCTTCTTTTATTTTGATCATGCATATATGTGCATGTGTGCGCCAGGGCCTCTTGTTACTGCAAATAAATAGCAGGTGTTTGTGCCACTTTTCTCATCCAGTTTATGTGGAAAGCTTGGGAATTGAACCCCAAGCTGGTAGGATTTACAAAAAAGAACTTTTAACCACTGAGCAATCTTCCCAGCCCCTTGACTTTTTTAATTACTTACTTTTTTGGTTCTTTGTATATTATAGAGATTAATCTTCTGTCAATGCAGATATAGCAAATATTCTCTCTCATTCTGAAGGCTGCCTCTTGACTTGGTTATTGGTCTCTTGAGCTGTATATAGATGTTTAGTTTAATGAGATTCCATTTGTCAAGTGCTTGTCCCCTTTCCTGGGCAACCAGGGTCCTATTCAGAATGCTCTTTTCTTCCATATTAATTAATTTGTAGTTGAATCTTCAGCTATTGAAGAACTGGAATATCAGTTCTTTGAAGGCAGATGTTTGTCTGTTTTGTTCAATATTGGATCCTGTTATACCCAGCACACTTCTTCAAATGTGGACTGTGGTGACTATTTGTTGCCTGAATGAATAAATGAGTGAATAAATGAATAAATAAATAAGCCTAAAATAGTAAGGATTGAAAGTTGTCTTAAGGATTAAAAGTTGAGATTCATTGCTTATTGGGAGAATTTTGCTAAAAGTGTACTTGGATAACAAGCTTCTCCCTGGAAACAGGATCTGTTTAAAGTAGTCTCTAACTAGGGAACAATAGACACCAAGGCTGTGGACCCTGTGGCACATGTATTATCTGTCTTCTCTAATTTGGAATCACACTCAAAGTGGCTTTGTGTAAGTGTTCTCTTCTATTCCTTGTTTGACTCCATCATAGTGGTGCTTCCAGATTTTATGTGTGTGTGCGTGCGTGCGAGCGTATGTGTGTGTGTGTGTGTATGTATGTATGTATACATGTGCATGATATGCTATTCAGAGGAACATTTCTTGTTTTCAATCAGTCACGTTCTTGGCCCTGTAGTATTCCTATCTCCCTGATTCCCATACCCTCCTTCTGCCTAAACTTTTGCCTACTGGCATGGTTGACTGATAAATTTATCAGATAGGCTCTTGATACACAGCTCCTCTCTTTTCTCTGTGGGAGGAGACCTGCATCTTGAAGTTTCTCCCTACTTTTAGTTTTTTCAGAGTTTCAAGGTTTATATTGAAGTCTTTGACTCATTTGGAGTTGAATTTTGTGAATGGTGAGAGGTAAGGGTCTACATTCATTATTCTACATGCAGGTTTTCAGTTTTCCCAGCATCATGTGTTGAAAATGATGTCTTTTCTCAAATGTGAACTTTTGGCGTCTTTATCAAAACTCAGGTGGCTGTAATTATGTGGACCTACACTGAATCTTCTACTCTGCCCCAGTGATCTACCTGTCCGTTTCTGTGTCAGAACCAGCCTGTTTTTATTACTCTAACTTTATTGTGTAACTTGACAAGTATGGTGGTACCTTCAGCAGTATTCTTTTTGATAAGGATAATTTTTGACTATCTGGGGTCTTTTGTGTTTCAGTATAAATTTTAAATTTATTTTTTTCTATTTCTGTGAAGAATAATACTGGGATTTTAATTGTGATCACATTGAATCTACATATTATTTTTGGTGCTTAGAACTAACTTAAAAGCCCATAGCTTGGAAGCTCATAGACCCTAGATGGAAGCTTCCACTGTTCTTTGGCTAAGTGGAAAGGTTATGCCTATCAGACGTCTATGCTTATCCTCTTTGATCTATTTTGTTCTAACTCTGGTTAGAGAATCTTCTTTTTACAGACAACAGCCAACACTAGAGAGACCCAAGACCCATCAGTAGGACCAGAAAAGGAAGCCAGTTTTCTAGCACAAGATGAGTCATCTCTATCACCTCTCCCAGGGCTCAGGAAACAGTCCAGAGGAAGAGGCAGATTACATATCACTGCCTCTGTCACAGAGACCCTCCCACAAGGAAATGGTGGTAGACTCTGAGGTGCCTAGAAACCCATCACGGCAGAAAAGTCAGAGGTTGCTGACAGCTCAACACTCAAGAAGTGCTGGAATAGGGAACATAAGACTATAATCTGATGGAAATATGACCAAGTGCATTATGTTTATTAAATAAAGTTCTCATTAAAAATAATGAAATAGGTCTGGATAGATGACTTAGCAGTTAAGGCACTTGCCTGCAAAGCTTAGGTGCTTATTTTTGAATCTCCCGGTCCCATATAAGTCAGATGCACGTTGACGCAACAGCGCAATGTCACACATGCACACAAGGGGGAGCACGCATCTGGATTTCGTAGTAGTTGAAGGCCTTGGTGTGCCAATTCTCCTTCTCTCTCTCTCTCTCTTTCTCTCTCTCTCTCCCTCTCTCTCTCTCTGCCTCCCTTTCTCCAAAATAATGAACTAAACCTCTCTAAACCTTTTTAAAAAATGAGATAAAAATAAATTAAATATTTCTAAAAGTAAGAAAATTGGCATACTTACACTTTCATTTCTTTTTGCTTATCTACTTCTTAATTTTTATTATATGTCAAAGTTCTTTATTTTTATTTGGAGGCAGGATCTCACCCTAGCCCAAACTGATCTGGAACTCACACTGTAGGCCAGTTTTGCTTTGAACTCATGATGGTCCTCCTTCCTCAGCCTCCTGAGTGCTGGAATTCAAGGTGTGCATCACCACACCTGGCTATCGCACTCCTTTCTTAACTTTCAGTGTGTGTGTGTGTGTGTGTGTGTGTGTGTGTGTGTGTGTGTGTATGTTTGGTTTTTTGAAAATAGGGTCTCACTCTAGCTCAGGCCGATCTGGAATTCACTACATAGTGAATAGTTGTGTATCCAGTTCAGGAAACTGAATGAACTGAAAATAGCTTAAAATTTCCCATAAGAGTACAAGAAATTGTGTGTGTTTGCAATTTTATACCACATACATAGATTTGACAAAAAAAAAAAAAAAAAAAGAAAAGAAAAGAAAAAAAAAAGGAGAGGTGGGCAACTCCATAGCTATGACTTTGATTTTGGTACAGACATCCATGACTTGTGTTCATGAAACGTTTTTATCTCCTTTTCATTCATGCTACCAAGTATAGCAATTTCATAAGGAATGTGTGCACCCTGCACTGATTTGATGTGCATAGAAAGAAATGTTTATTTCCTAAGATTTGAAAGAAGCTACAGCAGTCTCAACATTTAAGAGCCCATCTGGGGCAACTGGAAAGTCGCTTAGCAGAAAGTGAGCGGCAGCGTCTTTGCTGCAGCTCAGAGGACAGGAAGCAGCGAGGTGCAAATCACACCACTGTGGCCCTGCTATTCGGGGGTGCAGAAATAAAAAATAAAATTAAATAAAGGCCAGTCCCGGGATTTCCTTTTCTCTAGGTCCAACCCTTTGGACTCCAGTCAACCCTAGCAGCTGGCGTCCCAGACAAGCCTTAGTAGGTCAGGCTACAATCCTGCCATTCCCTCTCAGCCCTTCATCTGTACCCACCACACACACAGGCCACTTGAATGAGACTTTGGGAATCAGAGCTCTGCCTATTCTCCATTTTGGGCAAGTTTCATCTTTCCTCCTCAGACGACAATGGCTGTGTGCCTTTCCCTCTTGGTCACACTCTTGGCAGCTTACAAAACAAGGCATCTGCTGTGGTCTCAATTTCCAACTAAACCCATTCTGTTCTTACTGCATACGTCAGCTCTCCCAATGTGTCCGGAATATATTTATAGCTTTCAAATGAATACTGTGAGCTTCATAGCTGAGACATGTGCCCATCATTAGCTGGGAGGGCTTGGGAACTAGAGATAGGGCTTAGAAGGCTTAGAAACACAGATGAAGAGTCCGGAAAGGACCAGATGTAGTGACTCAAAGCAGCTGACAGTTGCTCCTAAAGAGATTCCCCTCTTCATCCATTCTGTATGATGTGAGCTTTCTATTATGGAAGAAATATCTGATGGGCTCCTAATACTGTGTAAGGCTGATGGTAGTGGGAAGTCCAATAAAACATGATCCCAGATGTCAAGGAGCTTTCAGTTTGGTCAAGAAGGATGCATCACAGCATGATGTCTACCTTCTCCTTCGATAAACACAACGTCACTTACAATGCACCAGCCCCACCGCAGCCCAGCCTGTTCTTGCCTGTTTCCTCACACCTCCATCTGACCCCGCCCAACCTCACCACTGGTGTATTTCAGTAGCCGCCCTCTTCTTATTCTGGCTGCCGGAGCCCTGCCTTTAGCTGTTGGCATTTTCATTATGAATTGTCAGGGTCCCCTTGACTGATCATGTGACATCTGCTTTTCACCTTTGCTATCCCTTCTCCACGTAGCTCCTGAGAAGGGATCCATTAGGGTGTAAATCACTGGTGAGCAAGGTGCCCTTGTCTGAAACACCTCAATGGATCCTGAGAAGATCAGGAGAACAACTAAATTTCTTTTCTCAGTGGCCCTCATGGCCTTGCTATGTCGCTGTCACATACCACATTTATTTCTTATTGCTTCTGCTGTGTTTATTCTTCTCAAGACACTGTCTTGTTCACTGGCCTGCAAACTTCTTCACCACGTGAGACCCTAATCTGTGTCTCCACCAGCTTCGGGAGTCTTCCTGCTGGGATTTTCCCCTCTCACATAGGCACATGGCAGCATCTCACCCATGCCTGCACTGGAATATCATTTGCTTCAGAGGTCTTCTCCAACAGTCCAAAAGTCAGGGCAGCTCCTCACCAGCTCCTTTCCCCATCAAAGCACTTGGACATTCCCGTACTCTATCATTTCCTCCTCTGCAGGCTCATTATTTGCCTCCATGCAGTAAGGTACACCAGTCAGCTTTCCATTCCCAACAAGGACCTGAGGTCATCAGCTCACTTAGACAGAAGGTTTCTGGCTTACAGGTTCAGAGGTTTTGGCTTTGGAGCTTGTGGTGGGGTAGAACCTCAGGATAGGAAGAAATCAGCCCACTTCCTGGTATGTGGAAAGTGATGTAGAGAGGAAGAGGAGAAGCTAGGCTTCCAATCTCCTTTAAGGGTCATGATCCTGTGTCCTACATTTTCCCCACCTCTTCAAGGTTCCATGATTTCCCAGTAGCACCATGATATGGGCCCTAAGCATTCAATGTGTGAGCCTTTGCAAACCACTTAATCAAACAACATCTGTGACTTCATAAGAAGCTATTTTGTTTACTCCTCTGTGTCAAGTTTAGAAAATAGTGCTTGGAACAGAGGCACTGTCAGATAAGCATTTTTAAAATTTCATTTATTTGTTTGCAAAGTGAGAGAATGGGCACGCCACAGCCTCCTGCCACTACAAATGAACTCCGCATGAGGGTGCCCCTCTGCATGTTGCTCTATGTGGGTACTGGGGAATTGAACCCAGGCCTTTCAGCTTTGCAAGCAAGTACCTTAACCACTGGGCCATCCCCCCAATAAGCATTTTTATTGAGTCTCAGAATACACAGGAAATTGAGTGCCAAACTTAGCTAATTTCATGGATAACATACCTCTCCTGTAGGTGCTTCCTTCCAGCACTGAGCATTTGCAAACTGACTGACTGCAACCTTGCACCCTTTTACTAAATTACAGCGATAAGCACTGCATGCAATAGGTGCGAACTACAATCACCTAACCCACCCCTTTTTAGAAAAAGATGACTCTCCTGGGACTGGGGAGATAGCTCAACACCTTAAGGGCTTTCTACTCAAGCTTGATACCTGAGTTCAGATCTCCAGACCCTACGTAGAAGCCTGAGGTTGTGGCGGGCTTCTGCACAACAGTATGCTAACAGTGAGAAAGGAGGTGAAGACAGAATTGTCTAGAAGCTTGCAGACCAGCTAGCCTGGTGAGTGTAGAAGTGAACAACATTTAGAACTAGACACCCTGCCTCAAATGACCTGGAAGGTGAGGACTAACTCACAAAAGCAATCTTCTGACCTCTCCATACATGCTGTGGCACATGCGTGCCCAAACTCACCCCCATAAACACACACATTAAACACATGCACCGGAAAGTTTAAAAAATCATCTAAGCATTTCCGGTAGCTATGTCTTGCAGGAGAGAGCCAGTTATCCCAGGAAAGAGGGCAGAAGGGAAGACTTGGCAGGCAGAGGGAGCAATGTTCTTCCTCCTTTCCAGCTCCCAATGTCCTCCTTGCTAGAAACAATAAGAGGACCACGTGAGGCAGGCAATAGAATAAGCAAGCAGGATATTATATGAACATAGCAAATCTCCCTTATGGCAAAAGAACCCTAGGAAGAAAACCAGGAAATGCGGATATTGAAGAGTAAGTCAGGAACAGAAATTTTCTGGCTTCTCCAGGAATTCAGTTGCCTCAGTGACAGCAACACAAATGAGGACACAACTGAAGTGACATTTCTATGAGGATCCAAAAGATGTGAAAACGGAGCATTGCTGGTGATAGAAAGTCGAATGTAGGAAAGATAGAGCTGCCTAGTTAATTGGATGAATGGTGGTGTCAGTAGGAGAGGGGACAGGCCTGGGAGAATGGGAGCAGAGGAAACAGCATTTAGAAACATATACAGAGATACATAAAATAACTACTAGGCATATATTTCACTCTCATACATACATTTATTCAAAAGTTATTATTTCATTACCTATCTAATTTTATCAGTCTCTCCTTCCATGTCCCTCACCCCACAGCCTGGATTATTTTTAAAAAATCATACTGTTTACTTTATAAAAATTTTAAAATATCTTATTAACTTATTTTCAAGGAGAGAGAGAGATAATAGATATGTCAGGGCCTGCAGCCACTGCAAAGGAACTCCAGACTCATGCACCACTTTGTGCATATGGCTTTGGGTACTGGAGAATGGATCCTGGGCCATCAGGCTTTGCAAGCAAGAGCCTTTAAACACTGAGCCATATTTTCAGCCCCTCATAAATGTTTCAATGATAAATATTGTTTGTTTAAAAACAACCTATGGGCTGGAAGTATGGCTCAGTTGTTCAAGGTGCTTGCTTGCAAAGACTGCCAGCCTGGATTCTATTCCCCAGCCACCTACATAAGCTGGATACAGATACAAAAGGTGGTACAAGTGTCTGGTGTTCAGTTCTAGTATGCCAACACACACGTGCACACACACACACACACACACACACACACACACATGTGCACACAAACACATCATTTGCAAACATTTAAAAACAAACCTGAATACATTTTCACATCAAGGAATAAGCATATCATGGTAATAATATATTACCAAGCATCCTGCTTTGTACAAAGTTTTCCTTTGACTTATGCATGATTTATAAGTTTAATCAAAACCCAAACAAAGATGTCTGCTAAGTATATTTTCTAAAATCCACTCTTGCCAATTCCTCTGTCTCTTATCACTTATTCCCTTCTTTTCCCTCTTCCTTAACTTTAAATGAGTGATTTCCCTGAATTTCATACACCCTTAATTTTTCTGACTGCATTTCACAGGATGGATTATCATCTGTAGTTCCTGTCTTAGATGTTAAGCCAATTGAAGTTCAAATTTTTGGCAATAAAATATAATGCTGAGCCATTAATTTCTATAACTAGGCACAAGATGTTGGCTTGTTGTTCATTTCTTGGTATTAGCAGTTGTTGGTGATCAGTGCCTTCATCAATTATCTTACTAGGAGTGAAAATATGCTGAGACTCACCCCCAACAATGCTTTCTTACTATTTTGTTAGGAGGAGGCAAGAATAAGGAATCAGGAAACAGTCATGCTAGGTTTGAATGAAGGCATTTCTTCCACAGTCTGATCCTGGATATGTATTCTGTTCCTGCCACAAGATAGTCATTGCTTCAGGATAAGTCCGTCATGAAATATGTTCTAGAGTGCCAGGGTTTCAGTGATCAGCCCCATGCAGACACATGAAGCTTAGCCAGGCTGTGGCTTGGGCTTCAAGAGAAATGGGCGACATGCAGAGGCTTCCTCCATTGGTTCAAATACTGCTTGTTGAAAGGTAGGTGTGTGGTAGACAGTTATGTGGCAGAGAGGTAGACAGGACAATATGTAAACAGGACAGTAAGAATTCTAATAACTTTTTAAAAAGCCTAATTTCATGATGAATTTTTCCCACATAAAACAAACCCTGGAAAAAATATAACTCAGTTTCTTTTTATTTGCTTCTTAGCAAAATAATGAACTTGCCTAAATTATATTAATATCCTAATCCATTTTTTAACCTAAGACCTGTAAAATAGAAATGGTACTTTATCCCTTAGTGTTTGTGTTTGGAATAAACATGTATACAGTTGCTGTCTCTGTCATAGGTTTCACATTTACACACTAAACCACTTATGGGTCACAGGTGTTTATATAAACTATCTGTAGTGAACATATGCAGACTTTTTGTTCCTATTTCATAAATAACACAGTATAACATCTTATGTGGTGTTGTAGTTACCTCCTTGTCACTGGAACAGGACACCAGACCAAAAGCAGCTGATGAGAGCAAAGCCTTTATTTTGGCTTACAGTCTCAAGGGGAAACTTCATGGTAGCAGCCAAAAAATGGGAGAGCACCGGCTGTACCTCACGTCCCTGCCTACACCAGGTGGATATCAGCAGCAATTGAGTGAGCCAGATAACACTGGAAAGCTAGGGGCTAATGAACCTTCAGGTCAACTTCCACCAGCATATCTCCCACTAAGGATCCACCTCTCAAATCACCATCAGCCGAGAAGCAGGTATTCAGAACACAGGAGTTGATGGGCGACACCTGGCTCAGGCCACCACATTCTCCCCTGGCACTCAGAAACTCATGACCATCATGATGTAAAATATAAAACGCAATGCACTCAGTCCAGCTTTAAAAGTCCTCATAGTTCTTACCAATTCCGCTATTGTTCAAACACTCCCATAGTTCACAGTCTCGTGACCATGAGCTCTTAACAGCAAAACACATAATGCCACAGAATACTCACGCTGCAGAAGGTGGTATCACAAAGGAAGCTTGAACTAGTGCAAGATTTAAAGCAAACAGGGCCAACATCAAGCCTCTGGAGTTTCAATTCCACCCCTCCAGCTGGGATGTGCAGAGCTCTGGGAACAATTCGTGAGTCTGCAGCTCTTCTTGTTAGCCATCCCACAGTCCTTGCATCTCAGAATCCTACAGCTTCCACAGAAACAAATGGTACATCTTCATGGCTCCGTTGGGCCATGGACACATTGGCAACATGGCCTTCCAAGTGGAATATTTGACTGTGATGTGTAATGGACATTCTTGCAGTTTATGGTAACACTTCTGAAATTCTCCCTTAAAAACGTCTTGAGCCCTGGCACTCCACAGGGGAATCAGCCAACTTTAAGGAGGTGCTGACTTTGTACATCTTAATGTCACCATAGCTGGTAACAAGGACAGGTACTGTGCCCAGTGACTTGTACCCTTGATCTTTATCTGAATCTGCAACTTTTTACAGTAGGCTTTAGTTGCCTAGCTATTGTCATGGTCCTTGCTGCCACTATCAGAGGTGTGATTCACTAGTGCCAAACTATTCCTTGGACAGTTTCTTGAGTGTTCTTATTAGCCAATAAGATGGGCTGTCAGAGCAAGAAACCCATATTTGTGGTTAGAAATGTCTGTCACCTAAGTTCCAGATATTCTCAAAACTGTGGCTGTGTGTGCGTGTAGACACACCAAATACCCACCGTCTCACAAAGAAGGTGCTCTCGGCACCCCTCACAGAGACTCCCTATCACTAGTTAGGATTGGCTGGAGACTTGTCATTGACTAGAGTTGCTGGACTTGGAGCTACAGAATTTGATGTTTGTCCTGTTTAAATTTTGTATTGCTATGCCCAGTGCCATCTTTTGCAGTGTGAATGTTTATTCTGTGCCATTATAGGGTTTTTTTTTTGTTTTTTGTTTTTCGTTTTTTGGTGTTTTTTTGTTGTTGTTGTTTTTTGTTTTTGTATTTCAGCTCAGTTAAAAAACCTTGGACTATGGGACAGTATGAACATCATTGAGGTTGATTAAAAAAAAACTATGGGGACTTTAAAGTAGGATGAATGCATTGCTTTGCATCATGTATGCTTATCACTTTATGGGTGTCAGGGCAGAATGTAGTGGTTTGATTCAGGCGTCCCCCATAAACTTAGGCATTCTGAATGCTAGATACCCAGAAATTCAATCCACCATGTACAGTAACCAGCCCTATTGTAAATCAGCTGCATGGGAAATCACGCTGCTGTCTCTAGTGAGAATCTGGGAAACTCAGCATTAAATTCTGTAACAACACAGAATGATCAAGCAAACTTCAAATATGAGCCCTAATCCCACTTCTTGGCAGCCGGCTCCCTTGTGCAGTGTCCCAGGATGCACTCCTGAGCTGCTCTCCTCACTATCGGGCTTCCTATTCCTCTGCCTGCCTTCTGATGCTCCAACAACATATAAACGCACTGGCTGATTTCTGTACTACAGAGTGCTCCTAGGAAGTGGTCTTCACCGTTTTACTCTTCGGTGCTTTTCACGCACAGCATTTCCCTTTTCACCAGTGGACACGGTCCAGGCTGTTCTGCAGGTGCCTGAAACCCTCAATAGTGTTGGATCTTATGCATACTGTTTGCTCCCTGTACTTACATACCCACTTAAGCATTAGGCACCTAAAGATGATCAATTGTAGCAATAAACTCTTGTAAAAGCTATCGAAAGCTCAAGAATTGTTAATATCTAAAATTTTCCAATTAATATTTTTTGTCTACACTAAAATAACCCAAAAAATTTTCATATCTCTCAGCCCTTAATGATAACCTTTGGGCCTTTGACTTAAATTTGCTCCTTCCTGCTATGTAATAAGAATCCAAATAGGGAGAAGTTTACATGCAAATGGAATTATAATGTGAGATGTGTATCAGATGAACTATGTCGTTTGAGGTTCTAGAGGAATTCATTCATAACCAAGTTGTGTCTGAATAGCACCTTCATCCTCTACGATATTTACTAAAAACCCGTAGACAAGGATACTGACACAATGAGCCAAAATTCCACTGGTAGTCAAAACAATTGTCCCATAAAAGTGCACATCACCACATCTCCCTCAGCTGCAGGAGGGGTCAACCCTGCAGGCGACAGCGGACCCCGGCCAAGCCCTTGCCCTTCTCTTGCCCTGGAAGAAGGTGAAAGGAGGACTAGGGCGGCAAGTTGTTACCGCACAGCCATCCCCAAAAGTGCGTCCCTCACGCCCTCTTTCTGGCAGTACTTGACCCCAAATGGCACCCTGTCACCTCTCTCTCTTTCTCCCCTTCTCTCATTTTCCTCAACACGCCTCACCTTCTTCTCTTCACCTTGGAAGGACAATGCTTGGTCAAATTTCACCCTCTCTTATAATCCAGTTTTGATAACAATCTGTATATGATTGCCTATTTTGTTCAGAGACCAGAGAATTCTGGAAGGAAGGAAGAAAGGAAGGAAGAAGAGAGAGAAAGAGAAAGAGAAAGAGAGAGAGAATTCTGTTCATTTGTGCCTAACCTTCTCAGAAAGGGAATACAAAAATGTTCAAGAGGTAAACTACAGAACACAGCTCATTACTTGGCATATAACTTGTCTAAAGATATCTCATACATATAACAAAATGGCCATTTAGAAGATTCTCAGGTTTATCTGGATAGTGCAGAAAGGGCGCCAAATTCTACCATAGCCTTAACACCTCTTAATCAACTAGCCAAATTATCAGGAAGAAATTCTCTGTTCAGGGAGCTGAAATCCTTGGAAGCCTTCCGAACAGAGCTCCTCAACAGCGCCTGTACACTCCATTCCCATAACTATAATGTTTCCCCCTTTCTCTACTTAGTTGCTATGATTTCTGGGTGGTTGCTTGACAGGGTCTGAGGTGGTTTGATTCAGATGTTCCCCATAAACTTATGTGTTCAGAATTCTAAGTCCTCATATGGTGGCAACTTGGAAATCACAGCCTCCTGGAAGCAGTGTATTGTTGGGGGCTGGCATATGGGTGTCAGCCAGCTTCCTCTTGCCAGTGTTTGGCACATTGTCCCATTACCTCTAGTAAATGCGAAAGGTTCTGTCATATGGAAGATTTCACTTCATGTGGGAGATGTTATTGTAAAGGAGAGCTGAAGTTGTGAGGATGGCATATTCTACTTGACAGGGGGTAAGAATGGTTAGGGATGGTCCGTGATTTGAAATGCCCTGGACACAAAGGTGCCAGAAGCCCAGAGTGACATGGACAGCATGTTTAGGGGCTTTGAGATGAATTCCCACTTTCTGGAGAGATTGAAACCAACACAAGTGCTCTGGCCGGACATCCTGTGCCTCTGTTACCCAAGCTATGATCCCCTCTCACAGGGTAAATCAGTGAAATGATTCCAACAGGGAATTATAACACACTGATGAAAAGGAAAAAGAAAACTCTGGTAGTACCCTCAGCTTGATAGCCTGGATCTCTCAAGACAGTAGCTGGCTGGCATCAGGGGACTTGAAGTGACAGTCACTAAGCCTCACTATGCCAGTCATCATTGAATAGACAACTTGGCCAGTGTCTTAAGTCAACACTGGTGGCTAAGCTCTACAAACAAAACAAAGGTCATTTTCAGGTCCTGTGTCCTCTGTCAACAGAGTCATTCTGGAAAAGTGTGAAGATGGTCGAGATCATAATCCAAGCCTGCAAGGCCCTTGGAATACCTTCAGGTGGATGTCATCTACCTCCTGTTCTTCGTGGGATCTGAATATGTTTTATTTACTGAATTTTTATTTTGGGGGCGGTATTGAAACAATTTATTTGTTGAGAGCTATTGCCTATCTACCTACTGGATATTGTGTTTCCAACCTGGGTCATTCTGACTTTTATAACACGTGATTGAGGCATGAATCTTATACTTTTTTATATGTGAGTAAGTGTGCCTGTGGCATCTGAGTGTGTTTGGGTGTTCATATGTGTATGGTTACATGTAGATGTATGGGTGCATGTCTACATGTAGAGGCAATGTTTGTGGAGGCCAGAAGTTAATATCGCATGTTCTTCTCTACCACCATACACCTTATTTTTTGACACAGAGTCTCTCACTGAATCTGGACCAGATTAATTTAGCTGGACAAGCTATCCAGCAAAACTCAGAGATTCTCCTTTCTCTGCCTCCCCAGTGCTAGTATTAAAGGCATATATCATCATTCTTTGCATTTATGTGAGTGCTGGGATCCAAACAGGTTGTAATGCCTATACAGCATGCAGTTTACCATCTGAGCCATCTCCCCAGCCCTAAGATGTACATTTTATAGAAACAATTATTTTAATGTCTGAAAGATGCCATCCCTTACTTAAAAAAACTGCACTGTTCTCATCATCCACAACCTTTAGAAAACATTTAAATGAGGAATAGCATTCATAAATTATAATTATCCAAGCTTTCAGGTATACTTAGAGGTCCCTTGACTGAAGATATCCGTATTTGATTATGGACATACAGTCACCTGAAAACACACTGACTTTTGCCCAAAGAATGAATGATTTGAAAGCCCATGTAGATAGAGATTTCATATACAATATTAGACTCTGATCTACTGCATACAAACACATGAAGACATTGTGATGAACTCACATAATGTAAGTGCCTTTGCACATCTTCCATCTTTGTGGACTTCAGCCATGAGTCCATCTGTTAGGGGAGATATCAGAGAACAGTTGCCCTAGAAACCTGTTATCAATAAAGCACACTGGAGAAACCAACTAACTCAGGACTATTATGCATCCCTAATTATATGCCTTCCTTCTCACAAGCCCAGCTAGTTTCCCTATGTTAGGAGCCTCCAATAACAAGCACCTACCAGAAGCCTTCTTTTTCTAATGCATTTCATCTTTACATGCTAGGGATTGAACCCCAGACCTTATGCATGCAAAGTACTACTACAGGACTACATGTCTGCCACTGTTTTCTCCTGTGCAGAGTCACCATTCTCCTAGTGGCCTTTCTGTTTACGAAAGTACAGGTGTCACAGCCAACTCCCTATGACAGAGTAAATAGGTTTGTTTGCTCTTGTTCCCCTGGCCTTTATTTATTCCACAGGGGCAGACATTAGATCCTGGAGCCACGTCCCTCTGCACGAGGCAGCTCACACTAGGTAGCTGGCTCCCATAGTGCAAGTGACTAAGGAAAAAGACAACAGTCCAGGATTAATAGCACAGTACCTGAGTAGCCTAACGTCAGCACGGAAGTCATACAGCATTTTCTGAGTTCCATTCTTAGTTCATTCATTCCAACCTACACTTGACTTGAGAACTACATAAGAATGGGGACCATGACCTTCCATGGCACTTAGTACACTGACTAATATCTTTGATATTGTTTGGTAAATAATGCATTTGTTTATTTCATGATGTCTCTTCCTTTTTTAAAATTATTTATTTATTTATTTATTTGAGAGAGACAGAGAGAGAAAGAGACAGACAGAGAGAGAGAGAGAATGGGCGCACCAGGGCCTCCAGCCACTGCAAACGAACTCCAGATGCATGTGCCTCCCTGTGCATCTGGCTAACGTGGGTCCTGGGGAATCAAGCCTTGAACCATGGTCCTTAGGCTTCACAGGCAAGCACTTAACCGCTAAGCCATCTCTCCAGCCCTCTTCCTTTTATTTTTGTCATTTTGTCTTTAATATCACTTTCTACATGATTAATTTGAATTTCTTCTATACTTTGCCACTTCATTAATTGAAATTTCCTCTTGTCTGCTGTCAGGAGTAGATGCAAATGATATTATTTTTAAAAACAAGAGACAATCTATCCTTCCACCCTGGATAAATCCCTATTTTATCATCATGATGGCTCTCTCATCTTTCAAGAGTATTCCCTTAAAATAAACTCTTAAGTCTCCTATCCTTCTTTCTGCCATATTCCAAGAAACTCTAACTTTATTTTTGTTTTTTTAATTAATTTTTTTATTAACAACTTCCATGATTGTAAACAATATCCCATGGTAATGCCCTCTCTGCCCCTACTTTCCCCTTTGAATCTCCATTCTCCATCATATCCCCTCCCCTTCTCAATCAGTCTCTCCTTTATTTTGATATAATGATATTTTACCTCCTATTATGATGGTCTGTGTAGGTAATGTCAGGAACTGTGAGGTCATGGATATTCAGGCCATTTTGTGTCTGGAGGAGCACGTTGTAAGGAGTCCTACCCTTCCTTTGGCTCTTACTTTTTATTTATTTATTTTTGTTTTGTTTTTGTTTTTTGAGGTAGAGTCTCACTCTAGCCCATGCTGACCTGCAATTCACTATGTAGTCTCAGGGTGGCCTCAAACTCACAGTGATCCTCCTACCTCTGCCTCCTGAGTGCTGGAATTAAACATATGTGCCATCATGTCTGGCTTGGCTCTTACACTCTTTCCTCCACCTTTTCTGCAATGGACCCTGAGCCATGGAAGGTGTGATAGAGATATTGCTTGGCTGAGCACTCCTCTGTCACTTCTTCTCAGCACTGTGGTGCCTTCTGAAACTCTAATGTTTTGATAATATACGTTGATGACTTATTAGGATTTCCATAAAGTTTGTCTTTCTATTTCAAAGAGTACTTACAACTATGTTTCCTAGTCTAAGTTTCCATGTGCATATGTGTGTGCGTGTGTGTGTATACACACACACACACACACACACACTATCAGGCTGACTTTCCAATTTCCTCTTCTTTTCCTAATTTCCCACATTAAAGTCTCTGTTCTTTGTGCTGACTTGTATGTTTTTCCACTTTTTACCGAGGCATACTAACACAACATGGTGCATGAAACCAGGGTGCACATTGAGCAAATGGACACTCCTGTACCTGTACCTGTACCTGTACCTGTACCTGTACCTGTACCTGTACCTGTACCTGTACCTGTACCTGTACCTGTACCTGTACCTGTACCTGTACCTGTCAGGAAAGGAAACACTGGCAGCATCCCAGCTCTGAGAGCTCCCTGCAGCCCAAGTGCAGCCGGCATGCTGACTTCCTAGCCCAAGGATGGGCTGCGCCTGACGATGAGCCTCCTATCAAAGGAATTTGCTCTTCTCAGGCAGGAGTTATGTTTGCAAATTGACCTACACAGCTCTAATTCATTCATTTTAAATTACGAATTAAATTTTCTAATGTGGGTTACCAGAGATATCTAGTTTATTTATAATAAACTTTTGGGTTATTTCTATCATAAACAATGCTGTTACAAATGTCTTACATGTATCTTGGGGCACATGTGTGTGTGTGTGTGTGTGTGTGTGTGTGTGTGTGTGTGTATGTGTGCGTGTGTGAATTTGTGTCATATCTATATGTAAAAGTGAAGTACCAAATCATAATACATGCATCTTAAATCTTAGCAGATAGTTTCTATAGCCTATGGTCACATCTCTTTGATTCCACTAGTAGTCTGCAGAAGTTCTATGATTCATTTGCAATTTATTTACTAATTTATTTAGCACTTACTCAACTTAATAATGATTCACTTGGCTATTAGCACATCAAACAGGCATTTAAGAAGTCTGAACTAGACATTGAAGTACACGACCTTATTGTGCCGCTTGGAGTGACTGTACTGGGATGATGAACAGTGAAAGCAGATAGGTAAGAAAGCGACTTTAATGTGAGGGGTTAGTCAGGTTCCTCGCTGTAACCTAAAGCATCAGAAGAAAATACAGGACGCCCCGACGGGGCTCTGTGTGTACATGCACGTGTGCACATGTGCTTGTTGCAAGGAATTGGACCCAGGGATTTATGCATGCTCTGTGGCTGAGCTTCCCTCCTGCCCCTCAATCCACCATGATCCCTACAGGGTTAACTTGTTTCTCAAGTACAAAGGACACACTTTTCTCAACCTTATAAGAATAGAGAGTTTAATGGTACTAATAATATTTTAAAACACAATGATAAAGGTTCTTAATAAAATTCCTCCAGGAACCAAAACACAACTTTTGTTAATACACTTGACTTAGTAACTATTTAGGTAAATACTTATGAATTGTTATTGCAAAAAAAAATACATAAGGTTATTTCCATGGACATTTAAAAATAACATATGACAATACCACATGTTTACAAGAACACAAAGAGGCTATGTCCTTCATGCAGGTGACTGGGAGGTGAGATGGAACAGCCATTGTGGAATATGGGGGTTTCTTACTAAATTTAACATGTGCTAATCACTTAACCTAGCCATTACACATTCTTTCTAGGTATTTATCCTACAAAAATGAAAGCATATATTCTCTGAAAAGCCTGCACTTGGATGTGCATAGATGTTTCATCTGTGATAACTCAGTGCTAGAAATAACCTGCTGTCAATAGCTGATGGCACAGTGGTATATCTGCTTCACAGAATACTATTTATCAATGAAAATGAGAAAACCTCTGATACTTGCAAAAGTTTGGATGGCTCTCACAGGACTGTACCCATTGACATAGAAGGCAGCCCCTGAGGGTTATGTAATGTATCCATCCTCCTTGGTAAAAGAATTGACAGAATGGTACAACTGGAAAACAGACTCCACGTCCTTGATTGTCATATGGTCACACAAACGTATACATGTGGTAGAGCTACATAAAACCCATGTGTACAAGTAAGACTGATAAAACCCAATCCGACCGATGGTGGAATCGTTGTTCTTTTCCCGGTTCGGGTTTGGAGCATGTGATGTGTGCACATAGGTACTGTCCGTCTTTAAAAGGAAGTGGGTGAAGGGAGACAGGGGCTCTCTCCATTGCTTATCACACTTCTGAGGACACATCTTCAGTGTTCTCAAAACAATATTTAAACAAAGATTCAATAATAATACTCAAGGTGATGGGAGAAGCCTATATAATTAAAAGCTAATAATATTGTACTTAATTAACCAAACTAGACAGTTTCCGGCTTTTGTTTAAATTAGATAATTTAGAGTTGTGACAATTTTTTTTTCTTTTTGGTGATTTTTCAAGGTAGGGTCTTACTCTAGCCCAGGCTGACCTGGAATTCACTATGGAGTCTCAGGGTGGCCTCGAACTTATGCCAATCCGCCTACCTCAGGCCTCCCGAGTGCTGGGATTAAAGGCGTGCGCCACCATGCCAGGCTAGTTGTGACAATTTTTACTTTATCTTTCAAATTCAAGGAAAATTATTTACTTTAAAATAGCCTATGTAATCAGCTTCTATTTTTCTAAAATTATTTCTATCCATTTTCAACCTTTATACCTGTAACTATACATTAACAGAGACATTTAAAAATGTGCACCCAGTGCCAAGAATGGTTACTTATTGTTAACAAGATTTCAAGTAAATTTAAATTTTTCTTCTTGTTAATTTTTCATATCATCTCACTTTGTTTGCATCTCATGTTTAAAACTATAGGCATGTGCTATTTTAAATCCTAAACTATGTATGACCACAAACCAAACTCCAGGCGATGAGCAATATCTGATTTGAGGAGATAGCTGGCCAGTAGGTGACAAGCAAATAAACAATTGACTGAGACAGAGGGTCAAAGTCTCTCAAACTCAGAGAAGGAAAACATCCAGGCTGCTGTCCTGCTTCAGGAATAACAGGCGCTGCCAAGAGGTGACGCTGACGTATTTACAAGGCTACTTTTTGAGGCGTTCACTTTGTGTGCTTTTACAAGTCCTGATCAGGTAAAAGCGTGGTAGAGTCAAAGCTGTTTTGGGTCAGATTTTCCACCATAAAACCCACTGTGGTTAGTTTTGATAACCTATTAACATGGCTTCATAAAAGGTGAGAAACTGTGGGCAGAAAAGTGTTTAGTTGGAGGCCAACATGTCATTTATTTATATTAATAAAAATAGTTTCAGAAATTAGAACATTACTCAAATGAGACACTTTAAAAATTTGTTTTGTTAGAAGACCTTACCAAAACCAAAGTTATGGATGCTTAATTTTTCCCCAATCATTATTAATTTGTTCTTTTAGTTTAATATATGAATCTGTAATTCACACATTTTTTTACAAAACTAGGGCCAGTCTATGTCTAATATTTGCCTATTGATGGTGCAGCATCTATTTACAAGGCTAGATGGTGTAATGATCTAATGTAATGGGTCGTCATAAAATCATGGTGCATCCATCAGACCAGCCTTGCACACAACCTTGCTCTTCTGACATATGGTGATTCAGCACCAGTATAAATAACTCCAGGTTCAGGAACTCAAGCCTTCGCAATTGAACAGAGATAGGCCTGCGGCACTGATGTCGTGTTAAACACAGTAATCACTATTTGTGTTCAAGAAGGCTCTTAGACTGGAAATGACCCTCCTCCAGCACGTGTAAAAGTAGAAGGAACAGGGTGAAGGTCCAAGAAACACCACCACTAACAGTTCCAGCAACAAGCAGAGAACAGACCCTCAGGGACTGCTGCCCCTGCCTGGGTCCTCCACCTTAGGGGTTTGTGGATTTTTCTTCTGGTGGGCATGTGCCACCAACACTTAACAACATGCCTATCTCCATGTTTTAGTTCCAATAACACAAAATGTAGCAAATTCCCCAGCCTCTAGGAAGCTAGTGTTACAAAGTAAACACCCAGGGCTGGGGAGGTGGTGTAGTGCTTAAGGCACTTGCCCGAGAAGCCTAAGGACCCAGGTTCAATTCTCCAGCACCCACATAAGCCAAATGCACATGGTGGCACATGCGTCTGAAGTTTGTTTGCAGTGGCTAGAGGCCCTGAGATGGCCCTTCGCTCTCTCTCCCACCCCCCTCTCTCTCATAAATAAAAATACTTAAAAAAAAAAGACAAAGTAACACCCAGAGAGACCTGTCAGTTCTGAGGAAAGAGAGGTGGTAAGAACATGCCAATATATTTCTATTAGATTATCATTGTGATCCTGTCAGTTTTGCTAATTTTATTGACGTTTCTTCCTTCCCCAAATTGCCCGTGGCATATTAACCAGACCCAGCTGCTGCTTGTAATCTGTTTAAGAAGATGTCTCTATTCGCTTATTCCGCGAGGGCCTGGCGCAGCGCATCGCTCATGTGCGTGAGCACTCAACGTCATCCTTCAAAACAATGAAAGTAAAAGATGGCCCAAGCCACTTGTACAAGCTAATAATCCACACGCAATATAGACTTGCAAATTGTCTACATGCCACATAAAAGAAATGTCAACTGTGAAGGGAAGATGTGATGCTGTTTGTGGAGTGGTTTATTCATAATGCATTTCAGATCGCTGAGTAATGTTTATGAAAACCTCATGTGGGTTTCCTCATCTGCATGTAAATGCTATTGTCTGAGTCTGGGAATTTATATTCCCCTATTTTATTTTATTATTTTATTTACGGTTTCTAAAAATAAACAGCGTGAGGCGAAAAAGAAACAGGAACCTGTCCTAGTTATTGGAAACCACATCATTATGAAAATATTACATAAATTTGCTGTGTTTTTTCATTAAGGAACAAAATTGTAATTTCATTCTCCAAAGTGACTAGTAACTCTCAGCAGAAATTCATAATTTGGTTTTAAGCTGAGATGCTGGGAGTCTTCACCGTGATGGGCAATAAATGGGCTGCTTCAAGAGACTGGGGAACAACTCAGTCCCCCTGAGCTTAACTGACTTTGTTAGAAGAAAATAAACTCTCTTGTGACAAACACTTCATGGACATTCTAACCCCCAGAACAAAATATAACCTCCCATGTGTCTCATAACCTTCAAAGAAGTTTTTAAAAATAAAATCCTGTGTCTAAGTCCTTATCCACCCCTACGCATTCCTCTCTGGATCATTCACAGGGGCTCTGGGCTCTGGGGATAGCTCAGACGTGCTCAAGCCCAAACCATATGACGTGACACAGTTCTCTGCTATCCCTGACATCCTCCACTGCTGCTTCCTGTACTTGAATTGCTCCCCACCCCCGAGTCTCAGATCCTGGCTTCAGTCTCACCTGAGATAGTGAGCTGTACCCCAGGGTTTTGTCTCCAGGATGTCCAACACTAGGAAAGTGCTTAAATACCACCAACCCCTATGTACCACTTCACTTCTCAAGCTCCCGCTTGTCCCCCCTCCACACTGACAGAGAATTACTTTCTTAGAGGTATTTTTAATACTTAAATATTGCTCACAGTGGCACTTCCCACAGACAGTTTCTCTTCTCTATAGCTTTAGCCCCTGCAAATTCCACCTTTAAATATATATATATATATGTAATTTATTTATTTGAGAGAGAGAGAGAGAATGGGTGTACCAGGGCCTCCAGCCACTGCAAACTATCTCCAGATGCATGTGCTCCTATGTGCATCTGGCTTTATGAGGGTCCTGGAGCATCGAACCGAGGTCCTTTGGCTTTGCAGGCAAATGCCTTAAATTGCTAAGCCATCTCTCCAGCCCGAATTCCGCATTCAGAAGCAGGTACTCTCCCAAGGCAGGCAGTACTGCAGGCTGCCGCAGTCCTTGGGCGCACATCATGCTTCGTCCGCCTGTCAAGCCTGCTCCTGAAGGAGGGCGCCCGTCTCCTGCCCCGGGAAGGTGGGGCGAGTCATCAGCTCCAGAGAACTCCCTGCTGTCTCTGGTGTATGCTTGGATTGTCTGACACATTTTTGCTGTTAACTAATCTATATTACAATTTCACTCCGGTCTGCTTTAAATTTGGCTCAGCCACAGTAGCCTGATCCTTAAAGGCCCCACCAACTTTCAGATTCCTTGGAAATCCCTAAAGCCTGCCAATGTCTAACACATAAGCACTGAACGAGCAAGCATTGAGTGGATGAAGGAATGAACCATGCTATTTGAAAGAACCCAGAGTGAAGGTTCCTGCCATAGGAAGTAGAGACATCTTGGACTTCCTGAGCTGAGCTGACGGCTGCCCTTTGGGGCTGGCATAAGCTCTCTGGGCACTACAGATGTGACAGGTCACAGGAGCAGTCCGGTACCTGGCGAAGCGCAGACCACTGTTGTGTTTCAAATCATTGCAGTAGCTGGGCTTTTTCATTAGACCTTTTGAGATAAGAGACAGTTTTGATGATTCTTGCTACTGGGAGCCCACAGAAGCCACCCGACAGCCAAATAAATGACACTAGCTCATGAACCGCTGCAGCTCCGAGGGGGGCCTGGGGGAAGCCGGTGACAGGCTTCTGGCTGCCAGTCACAGCAAGGGAGCTTCCACCAGCAAGCCGCAGATGGACTCCAGCTGGGCTGCCATTCCTGCTGGGCAGCCGTGGCCCTGCCCGCACATACAGGCACTATGTTTGTCTTGGGGTGTGTATATGGGAGAGGGGGAGAGATTTCCAAAACATTCCTACTCAAAGGAAGAAAAAGCCATTTGCAAAACTAGGGACCAGGAAGCCTTCTTTGGGTCAGCAGTGATCAATAGGAAAAGAGAAATAAAATCCAATTTTCAACTTCAGGTAGAGGGTAAGGACAGGCTAAGAGGTGAGAGCTAAGAAGAGAACCATAAGACCCACCTCTGCAATCTCCAGTGGCAGAAGTGTCAGGCAGGAGCCCATGGAAATGACAACGGGGAACTTCAAGGCCAAACAGGCACATAGTGACCCTTCATCGCTATAAACAGACATGTGCCTTTTCCTTTTTTTTTCCTCCTAATAAATTAAAATGTGAAATTCTCAACACTGAAATCCTAGCAAATCATTTTCAATTCTTAGGATTATCAACATAAAATATTTCTCTTTGAAAAAGCCAATGATTTCCTAAATTTTATTTAAAAAAATTTCAATTATTTCCTTTTGTTATCATTATGATCTAGTGAATTAAAGCCACATGCTCAAGCTAAAATATTTCTGAGAAGACTATAAAAGTGAGTTCTGCTTTGGTCAGATTTTTTTCTATTAAAATAAGTTTGAGCATGAAAATTAAATAACTAAAGTAAATTTTTATGGGTAAGGGTGAACATTTTATTAATATTCAATAAAATGGCAAGTGTACTATAATAATCTTGATGCTATAATTTTTAAATTAAAGCAAAATTCACCTTTTCATACTGGTATAAAGTACTTGAAAACAAATATGGTCACTCTACCATAAAATTGCATCCTTAAAGAAAAGCACAAAATTCAGAACAGAAAAAAAAATTTCTTCTTCATTCCATCATCCAAAAAGAACTGTATCTTCCAAAACACATTTCTTTTTAAGTTCAAAGGGCCCCAATTTTCATAGTTATCATCAGTTTTCTATATGATTTATGTTATTGTGCATGAAACTTTGCTGTTTTGGTGATAGATGTAACATTACTGATAGGGACAATCACATGTTCCATGTTGTAGGCACCTTGTACCCCATCTCCAATGTATCTCCTCCTATATAGGAAGGGAATTATTTCTCATGATATTAACTACAGAATCCCAGGTGGGGCCTCATTCTTTTAATGAGGTACTTAAAGCCAAAATATATGCTCAAAGTCACCCCATGAAGTAGCCCATACCTCAGCCCCTCCCTCTGGCTTCCTGATTACACCTTAGGGTACCTCACACCACTCAGTGCCTGACATTATTTGTCACTGTATTTAGTTGCTGGTGAGGTAGGGCTTCTGGGGCTCCCCCAGAATCTTTTACGCTGTCTTAATTCTTGGGATAGATAGCTTTTTCTTTTCAAAGGCAAGAAAAAAAATGTAGTATGTACTATGTAAAAATTGTATGGTTGTCTGTCTTGAACCCATACACAGTTCCTGACAGACAAATGCAAACTTGTCCCATAGCCTTCTTGAGCCGTTTTTGTGGCTGAGCTCTATTGTTTTCTGAGGATAGACACACTCTGTCTACTACATGGATCACAAGAGAATTTTGATAAGGAGAATAAAAATATCCTCCCAAACACTAATCAACCCTGGGGTCCTCTGTGTTATCCAGGTCTGGCTTGGAGCAATCTGGAGAAGCCACAGTTTGGGAGCAGAAGACAGAGTCAAGAAGAAAGAATTCTCTTTCATGGCTATAACATAACAATGGGTCAAGGTACATAAAAACAATTTTCTTGGAGGACAGAAACCCAGTTTGTGTTTCTCTTCTCCTTTATCACTTTTCTATCATCACACTCTCCTGGCATTAAAAAAAAACATTAATTTCATTAACATGATATAGACCCTGGAAAAGAAGTTACAATAAAAACATTTTAGAGTACAACCTTGTTATTAAAAAAGTCAATAAACAATAAAGAATTTTAAAACCTCCTCTTCTGTTCTCACTCCTATGTGCCTAGTCAAGCTCAGGTTCAAATAAAGGAAAACAAATATCTCTTAGTTTTTAAACAGCTCTTACTAAGCAGACATGAACTTGGCTCCGTTGATGATGCCATCACATTTCACTCCAAACATTTCTCCCCAGGTACTCTGTGTACAAAGGAATGCAAAACAGACCTCCTGGAGTGAGCAGGCTACCTTATGACTGGAGAAGTGGCAGCCACCTGCAGAGAAACAGGAAACCCCAAAATCAGAGAGATCACTAGTCCATCTTTGCCCTGGACCCTCCCAGGTTCACAGATAACCTGCACACATGAAGTCTCTCTGCGGACTCATTTGGCTATCTACTTTCCAAAGGAAGCACGTGCCGTAACCGCTTAGGACTGGCAGCAACACCTTGTTTGTCCAGTGGTCATTTACCTACAACTTAACTTGTCATCAACTTGGTGAGAGCCTAGAAGTGACCGTGAGAGATGTAATGAGCCAGTGCAAAGTTCAGGTCTTGGGGTTTAGGTACGTGACTCCTGGGATGGGCTTCATCTAAAGCAATTCCTTTTGATCTTTATATAATGTTACGTAGCATGACTATATGATTTGTCAGTCCAGAAACAGATTAGAAATAGCAGAGTTTAAAAAGTGATTAGCGGGCTGGGTTTGATTCCCTAGGACCCACATAGAGTAAGATGCACAAGGTGGTACGTGCATCTGAAGTTCATTTGTAGTGGCTAGAGGCCCTGGAAATACCCATTCTCTCTCTGTCTCTCTGTCTCTCTCTCTCTCTCTCTCTCTCTCTCTCTCTCTCTCTCTCTGCCTCTGCTCTGTTTCCCCTTGCAAATAAATAAATAAAATATTTAAAAAGTGATTAACACAATAGCCTGGTAGATGGTAAAAGAAAGAATAACGAACAAGGGCAATGAGCTTATAGCCAACCTACCACCATGAGGCTTAGCGCTGAACACGACCTCGCTTCAATAGCTTCTCAGACACTCGGCACCTTGTCTCCGAGCCTGTCACCGCATGTCAGGAAGGGTGAACGGCTTGATTTCTTTCTGCATTTCGTGGTTGCATTACGTGGCCACTCACACGTCTTATTCCCATAAACATCCTTCCTCCTTGGTTTTACTTTAACTTGTTCTGTTTGTTTTGTTTCCTCTCCAGAACCTACTGCTCTTTATGAACATATCACCAGTGACTTTTCAGGAGATTCAGGTCGCAAAGACTCTGTGGTCATCATTGATGATCAAAGTCCTAGTTCTGTGACCATCCCATGAAAGAGGTTTGAGAAGTAAGTGGTGAGTGCATCAAGATATATCACCCGGAAGCATTTACACTCTTTTATGACTGTACAGTACTGTAGAGAGTTTTCCTTTAGCAAAGTTCCATAGGTAAGTGGTAAGAGGATGTTTGTTTCCTAGAAAGATAAGAGGAGACAGATATCTATTTATTGAAGGGCTGTCAGAGTCAGGGAGCACTGGTCCTTACAATAACATAGCAAACTAGGCATGATTAGTCCTCATTTCCCTGATGAAGGTCAAAAGCTTTCCAAGGTCTAGAGAGATTGCTCAGTGGTTAATACACTTGCCTGCAAAGCCTAACAAACTTGGTTTGATTCCCCAGTACCCACATAAAGCCAGATGTACAAAGTGTCAAATGCATCTGGAGTATATTTGCAGTGGCTAGAGGTACTGACATGCCCATTGTCTCTCTTTCTCTCTCTCTCTCTTCCCTCTCTCTCTGCTTATAAATTAAAAAGAAATTTTCAATTTTAGGCAATTAGTAGTAAAACATGCTATAAGCCTAAGATCTATATTTCATTACTTAGATGGGTAAGGCTTCCATTATCTTCATTAAGAAATGACTCATGTTGTCTTAATGGTGGATGGGCCAGAATCAAGACTTGAAATTCAAAGGGACTAATTAGGATAGAAGGAAGGCCCTGTAAATTGGGCCTTAGTCTTTGAGACTCAAGGCATGGGTTCAAAGGGCACACATGTCATAAAAAGACAGAATGAAGAGTCCCATGGAAACAGGATCTGAGTCACTCTTCTGCCCACTGAAATCTAGCTTCCACCCCCACACTTTCCCAAACATAAAGGCCCTCACATGAAGGTCACCAATGACTTTGACATCTCCAAATGTGATGAGTGACATTGATCTTTGTCTTGTAAGGCATCCTAGAGCATTTGGTTTTCTGATCATTTCCTCCTTCATGAACCCTTGTTTACTCTCAGCTTCCCTGACCACACTTTATGCAAGTCTTCCTCTTCCCTGTTTGCCCCACCTCATCCCATTTGCCACCTTCCCCCCCGCCACCTCAGTAAGAAATGTGGGGTTTCTCCAAGGCCAAGGTGAAACTTCCTTATTTTGTATCTTCAGACATTTCTTTCTTCTCATCTCTTCTCCTCTTTTCTTCTGCTCCATGCCCCTCTAAATAAACTCAACATTTCTGTGACTTTAAATATTAGTGACAGGTAGCTGATTAAGATTGTATGTCCCACCTATATTATCTACATTACCTTGGAGATTCAGACTTGATTTTCCAACTGCCTGCTTTGCATTGCTAATTGAATATGTCAAAACAAATTCAAATTTCACAAAGATACCTCAGCGTTTTAGTCATGTTTTTATGTTTTTGTTTGTTTTTGGTGCTGGGCATGGAACCAAGGGTCTCTAACATTCTATACATGTACCCTACCAATGAGCAACATTCCAGACCCTGAAGATTTTTAGTTGTCCTGATCTTCAGGACGAGACTCTCTACCCACTTAAAGACTCTCTACCCACTTAAGCAAGCTAGAAATAGCACACATTCTGTCATAGACAGCTTCAGGCAGCTGAGGTGAACCTCTAGACCAGGCACAGTTATGGCGGAAGGGAATTTATTTGAAGCTTACAGATCCAGGGGAAGTTCCGTAAAGGCAGAAGAAGCTGGCCTACTTTCATAGGTCCACACAGAGAGATACTACCACCAACACACAAGCAAGGCAGCATACTTCAGGAACCCAGTCAGAACCCCATTATTTTGCATACCTTTAGATTGGAATTCTAAGCAACCCCCCAACCTCCACACCTTGGGGCTTGGACCCAGTGAAACCAAGTTACAAGCTTTAATAAAACTGAACCTATTGGGGACATCCATGCAAATTACCACACATCCTTACCTCTGTCTCCTATAAACCTCATATGAGCCTATCAAGTTAAACTCTGGAGGATTTGTTGACTCTTCCCATATCTACTTTTTTTTTTGGACACCATCTTAGTTGGAGTAGCTATCATTTTTACTGTTTCAGGAACCTTTTCTAACTGGTCTCTCCACCTCCACTCTTAGGGCCCCTCTGATTCATTCTTCATGCTGCCACTAAAATCACCTCTCCAAATTCTATTATTGTATCATCCCAGTAAATATGGCATAAAACTCCATGTTTTTAACAGTTTTCATATTCTTATAAAACTGAATTTCAGCCTTAATTTGTAGACCCATGTCATCAATTCTAGCTCTGTATAGCTGGGTTCAAGCCATTAACAGCCATGATTCTGGTTCCCACCACCTTTAGTGCATTAACTCACCTCAGCCTCTGCCACCATCCTTCCCTTGGAAATTTAGGAATATTTGTCAAAGGAAAAGAGGAAAAATTCCTGAAGAAGTAAGGAGTGCCTATAACTGATATTTTAGGCACAAGTGCAAGATTGAAATCAGAGTGGTTTGGTTGTGATCTATGGACAGTGCATGCCATTTGTTTATTAGCCAATGAATACCTGGCAATTTCTTCAATTTTACAAAGATGATTATTGCTATTTGAGGCAAACTGTATTATTTTTTAGCTTTTAATTCATAACTTAAGACATAGTTTTATGACACAAATACGTAATAACTCCTTTTATTGGAATAAGAACAATGTTTCCAACAGCTTCTAGGTAATAACTGTGGGGACTGGGGGACATAGCTTATCTAGTGAAGTGCTTGATGAGTATCTGAGTTGAATCCGCACAAACCACACAAAAGCACCCCAGGTGTGACGGCATACAGTTATAACCCCAGCCCTTGGGAAAAGATACAGGTGGGTCCCTGGGGCCCACTGGCCAGCCAACCTAAACTAATTGACTAATTGGTAAGCTCCAAGTCTATGGGAAACCCTGTCACAAAAAAATAAAAAGTAGACACTGTTATGGAGAAAGGAGAGAAGCTGTCCTCTGCCCTTACACGCTCATGTGCTTGTGCAACCACATCTGTCACTTTTTAAGCACTTCTGTGTAGAAATAACTTTGCATAAACTTTACGTAATTTGATCAACTTCAAATTTATTTTCCCATTCCTTCCTACCTCTAGCTTTTTCTTTTCCATCAAGAGATTTCTACAAGGCCTAAATGCCCTTCCCAGTAAATTCATACTTCTTCATTTAGTTTTTTTTTTTCAGCCATCACTTCCTTTATGAGGTTTGTTTGTTGATACAATGTCTAATGGAGCTGAGTCTGGTCTTGAATTCACTAAGTAGTCAGGGATGACTTTGAACTACTGATCCTCCTGCCTGTACCTTCAAAGTGCTGGGGTTGTAGACATAAATCACCATGTGTTCAACCAACCTGTATCCCAAGTCACATTACTCTGTACTAGTCAGTAAATTTATTTTGGATGAGAATTTGTATATACATTTTGAGGGATTGGATTTCATGCTAGACCACGATGGTCTCAAACTCAGTGACCTTCCTATCTCCCACTTCCTGGGATAGCAGCATGTGCCTCCTGCTTTTTGTTTGTTGAAAATTGTTTTTGTTGCCATAATATTCCAAAGTGGATACATTATTCACAGATACAACTTAAGGCTGAAAGGAGATTTAAATCATCACTGAAAACTACCAAAGCACTTATTTATTAAATCAATAGCATATTCTTTCTTTTTTCTTTCACCCTAACAAAATCACAACTTACATGTTTGAACATTAGCTTCTAGGAAAAGTTGGTATTACAACATTTTTGAAATTATAGTGTTTAAAGCACGGGTGTTTCCAGTTTAACTTCACATGAAAACTTCACATACCTTATTTTTCTACTCTTCACATTGACCAGTCAGTTGGCCACACTAAAAAATACTGTACTTTCTTTAAATATTAAGTCATTCCTTCTCTGTTGGGTGGGAAGATCTCTATATGCATGTGGACAAGAGTTGGAGTTTCTGAATCCATTCACAGTCCATGTCAACCTCTGAAGAGTTACATCTTCCTTTCTGAGTAATAAGTATTCCATCTTATCTTTTTTCCTTACTTCCAGATCTCTCCAGTTTCTTCTACTTTATAGTTATGCAGATAATGAAAGTGATAATTCCAGGTCCTTTAGTAAACATAAACTTACTTCCTTTAGCTGAACAATAGGGTCAGAATATCCTGCGTATCAGTGAAGACAGTGTACATCTGTGATGGCCCAAGAAGTTTCCAAGATTTTTTGCAAATGCCTTCTTTCCTCTTTCTTCTCATGGTTGTGAATGACCAGATTTTTAACTGTGAGAGCCATTAGCCAAAGCTACCCAGCAGCGAGCTATGTGAACTGACATCTGGAATCAGTGTGTTAGTGTGTCAGGACAATTGTATTCAAATGGATGACTTGTGTTGTGTGCCTTTTCCTGGAAGACAGGAACAAACATCTCTTGATTCCAGATAAGGCACTGATGCAAAACCAAAGAAGTGATTCTTCCCAGTCTAGCCTAGTGAGCCAATGAGTTTATTGGGGTCACTTCCATGAATATGAGTGAACAGACACCTACAGGAGTATGACTGGAAGAGCCCTTATAGGAGTATGACTAAGTGGTCACCTATAGAAATATGAGTGCAGAGTTGCTTCCAGGAGTATGAGTGAGGAGTCACTTGCAAGAGTATGATGAGTAAGGGGCCACCTGCAGGAGTATGACTGAAGGCCCACTTCCAGAAGTATGAACAGGGGTCACCTGCAGGAGTGTGACTGAAGGCTCACTTCCAGAAGTATGAATAGGGGTCACCTGCAGGAGTATGAGTGAAGGCTCACTTCCAGAAGTATGAACAGGGGTCACATGCAGGAGTGTGACTGAAGACTCACTTCCAGAAGTATGGATAGGGTCACTTGCAGGAGTGTGACTGAAGACTCACTTCCAGAAGTATGAATAGGGTCACCTGCAGGAGTATGAGTGAAGGCTCACTTCCAGAAGTATGAATAGGGTCACCTGCAGGAGTGTGACTGAAGAGTCACTTCCAGAAGTATGAACAGGGGTCACCTGCAGGAGTGTGACTGAAGAGTCACTTCCAGAAGTATGAATAGGGTCACCTACAGGAGTATGACTGAAGGCTCACTTCCAGAAGTATGAACAGGGGTCACCTGCAGGAGTATGACTGAAGGCTCACTTCCAGAAGTATGAATAGGGTCACCTGCAGGAGTGTGACTGAAGAGTCACTTCCAGAAGTATGAACAGGGGTCACCTGCAGGAGTATGACTGAAGAGTCACTTCCAGAAGTATGAATAGGGGTCACCTGCAGGAGTATGACTGAAGGCTCACTTCCAGAAGTATGAATAGGGTCACCTGCAGGAGTGTGACTGAAGAGTCACTTCCAGAAGTATGAACAGGGGTCACCTGCAGGAGTATGACTGAAGAGTCACTTCCAGAAGTATGAATAGGGTCACCTGCAGGAGTGTGACTGAAGAGTCACTTCCAGAAGTATGAATAGGGTCACCTGCAGGAGTATGACTGAAGAGTCACTTCCAGAAGTATGAACAGGGGTCACCTGCAGGAGTGTGACTGAAGAGTCACTTCCAGAAGTATGAATAGGGTCACCTGCAGGAGTATGACTGAAGGCTCACTTCCAGAAGTATGAACAGGGGTCACCTGCAGGAGTATGACTGAAGGCTCACTTCCAGAAGTATGAATAGGGTCACCTGCAGGAGTGTGATTGAAGGCTCACTTCCAGAAGTATGAATAGGGTCACCTGCAGGAGTATGACTGAAGGCTCACTTCCAGAAGTATGAATAGGGTCACCTGCAGGAGTATGACTGAAGGCTCACTTCCAGAAGTATGAACAGGGGTCACCTGCAGGAGTGTGACTGAAGGCTCACTTCCAGAAGTATGAATAGGGTCACCTGCAGGAGTGTGACTGAAGGCTCACTTCCAGAAGTATGAATAGGGGTCACCTGCAGGAGTGTGACTGAAGGCTCACTTCCAGAAGTATGAATAGGGGTCACCTGCAGGAGTGTGACTGAAGACTCACTTCCAGAAGTATGAATAGGGTCACCTGCAGGAGTGTGACTGAAGGCTCACTTCCAGAAGTATGAATAGGGGTCACCTGCAGGAGTGTGACTGAAGGCTCACTTCCAGAAGTATGAATAGGGTCACCTGCAGGAGTGTGACTGAAGGCTCACTTCCAGAAGTATGAATAGGGTCACCTGCAGGAGTGTGAATGAAGACTCACTTCCAGAAGTATGAATAGGGTCACCTGCAGGAGTGTGACTGAAGGCTCACTTCCAGAAGTATGAATAGGGGTCACCTGCAGGAGTGTGACTGAAGACTCACTTCCAGAAGTATGAATAGGGTCACCTGCAGGAGTGTGACTGAAGGCTCACTTCCAGAAGTATGAATAGGGTCACCTGCAGGAGTGTGACTGAAGGCTCACTTCCAGAAGTATGAATAGGGTCACCTGCAGGAGTGTGACTGAAGGCTCACTTCCAGAAGTATGAACAGGGGTCACCTGCAGGAGTGTGACTGAAGGCTCACTTCCAGAAGTATGAACAGGGGTCACCTGCAGGAGTGTGACTGAAGACTCACTTCCAGAAGTATGAATAGGGTCACCTGCAGGAGTGTGATTGAAGGCTCACTTCCAGAAGTATGAATAGGGTCACCTGCAGGAGTGTGACTGAAGGCTCACTTCCAGAAGTATGAATAGGGTCACCTGCAGGAGTATGACTGAAGACTCACTTCCAGAAGTATGAATAGGGTCACCTGCAGGAGTGTGACTGAAGGCTCACTTCCAGTAGTATGAATAGGGTCACCTGCAGGAGTATGAGTGAGGTTTCACCTATAGGAGTGTGAGGGGTCACTTCCAGATGCAATGATAACTCAAAGGCAGAAGCATCACTAGGATGAGTGACAACTCAGAAAAGTTGTTCCTTGTCCCTGCACAACCTGCATGCAGCAGAGCCATCACGAATCCTCTTTTCTCAGCATTGTAATTGCTTATATAGCCTTGTGGATGGGCCTTAAGAACCTTTCAACTTTCCAGAGCGTTTTGATCCTTCTAAGTTTTGTTTCCTTTCTGGGCCTTATATGTGTCATTTACTCCCAAGTCTTATGAGCATCCTTCATCCCTATAGGAGGAATTTTTCTGTTCAGAAGGAATAGCTACACAACGGTATGAAACATCAGAAATTTCAGAAGGCTTCTTACAATTGTGAAGGCCAAAGAGTCAGGATCAAAGCACCGATGCCTTCAGTGTCTGGTGAGGACTCACTTTCTATTTTCTCCCTCTGTGGTCACGTAAGCGAAGGAGTAAAGCTCTCTCTTAATCACCTCCTAAGTGCCACTTCCTTCTACTATCACTTTGGAAGGTGGAATTTTAACATATGAATTAGGGGGGACACAAACTTCCAGACCCCAACAGCTGGACTCTTTGAGCTACAGCTGCTCTCATGGTGTCCTCGCTCGTCATTTCTGTGGAGTCGGAGGACTCCTCATGCGCCTCGACTTTTCAAGCCTCCAGGCATCAGTGGGAACTGGGAGAAGGAAGCCCTAGAACGGCAGCAGCCGCCTGTCCACCACTTGTCTTGTCTGACTGGAAGTGATGTCCCCTGTCAGCCCACAGGCCAGACCTCGCAGGGCCAGGCAGGTGAGCCTCCTAACAGGCAGTGGCAGATGTCAGACCTTTCTGGCTTTATGCATTTGTCCAGTGCCTTGAGACGTGATTAATTGGATGTCTGCTGCAAGAAGCGTTGCTCTAAGAGCACACACAGTGAGTCCAAGGGTTTCACAAATTACAGGTCATAGATTCCCAAGTATTTTCTACATTCTCAAAACCTTAGAAATTTACCAGCAAAAATAAATACCCAGCTGCGTGTGACGGCGCTTGCCTTTAATCCCAGCACTTGGGAGGCAGAGGTAGGAGGATCGCCGTGAGTTCAAGGTCACCCTGAGACTACATAATGAATTCCTGGTCAGCTTGGGCTAGAGCAAAACCTTACCTCAAAATAAATAAGTAAATAATCTGATTCTTAAAAAAGAAAACAAGAGTTTTCTCCCTACTTGTTTTATTCCTGTTTGAATTATAAATTCATATTTATGCCAATTTATTTGGAGGCATTTGGTTTCGTCTTCACTGTTGTGTATAATTCGAGTTTGACTATTCTCTTTTTCTCCGCCATTGTACTATTCCAGACACTTACAGGTTTTCATAGCTGCGCTATGCTCCCTAGTCCCCTTTCTTCCTTCTTTCCTTCCATTCTTTCTTCCTTCTCTCTCTTGCTTTCTTACTTCTTTCCCTCCATTCCTTAGTTCTTTTTTCCCTCCCTTTCTCTCTTCTTCCTTCCTTTCTTCTCTCGCAGTGCTAGGAACCAAATTGAGGGCTTCGCACATGTCACCTAGACTAGACAAGTGTCTTCCGTTGCCTTATATCCCCAGTCCTCTCTGTGCATTCGCGCGTTGGAAGGGGCAGTAAATAGTTATTAGTACCACGTTTACTTTGAGTCCTTGGAAAGAATCGCATTTGTAGATCTAATGCCTCAAAAGAATTAGAGGTCCTGGGCTGGAGAGATGGCTTAACAGTGAAGGCACTTACCTGCAAAGCCAAAGGACCCAGGTTCAATTCTCCAGGACCCACGTAAGCTAGTGCACAAAGCGACACACACATCTGGAGTTCGTATGAGGGGGAAGAAGCCCTGGTGTGCCCATTCTCTCTCTCTCTCTCTCTCTCTCTCTCTCTCTCTCTCTCTCTCTTTCCCTGTCTATTTATCTATCTAGATAGATAGATAGATAGATAGATAGATAGATAGATAGATAGATATAGATATATTAAATGAAATATTTTTAAAAAGAATTAGAGGTCCTATTAGTTGATAATTAACATTATATTTTATATGTTGTCAGTCTTTATTAGTCTATTTTTAAATTCTGCAATCTCTGTGATTTCCATGTTCAGTACTAAATGCTGAACATGTTTAATGTTTTTGTTGGTATTTTGTAAAAAAAAAAAAAAAAAAGACCATGCAGCTTTATTTATAGTCTTGCCATGATGTGTGAGGAACTTTGAAAACATGTTCCTACCCTCAACCTCCAATCTTAATTGCTAATCAGCATTGCATTCTCCATGTTCAGTGGGATATGGACAAGGGATATACGCTGTCAGTCAAATGCAGGGGACTAGTACTCTGTTGGATCCGCATCTCCTTGGAAAGAAAGTGAGGCTCACGAGGATGTAGCTGGGTAATGCCTCCTATCATGGAGATGTAGCCATGAAGAGGACCAGCAGGTCTCCCATGTTCCTGAGCTGTCTTCCTCTCATGGCAACTGCTCCTGTTAAATCTATTCCAAAAAGAAATTATTAAAGGCCTTAAACACCAATAAAATATTAGTATGCTAGGGTTTAGAGACTGATAAGATAAATGTTGTTTAGAGAATGATGTCACCATCTCCTTCCCATTCCTAGCCCTAGGCCTGATACACTGTGTTGTAGAAAAGGATAGACCCAGTTTATGAATGCTTGAAGTCATACCAGCTCTCCTGTCAGATGCCTAAAGCACCCGATTCACCTGCAATCAGTATGTGACCGCAGTGGAGAGCTTCCGTCATCCTGCCTCCATGCCGCACCATGGGCAGGAGCAGGGGCAGGAGAACAGGAAGCAGTTAGATGTGTGTTTACCCTGTGGTTCAGGGAGCTGGCTGCTGAGTATTTACCCAAGAGAAATAAAACTGTGTCCACAAAAAGACGTGTATGCGCATGTTCACGATTGCTTTATTGATAATGACAATAGCCACAAACTGGAAACCATCCAATGTCCAACACTGGTAAATGGATAAACCAAAGGTCTTTTAGCAACTGAGTAGAGTACTATATAGCAGTAAAAAGAAAGGTGCTGGTGGTAAAGGCAACACTAAAAATGAATCCCAGTCACTAAGCTGACTGAGAAAAATGAGACACAAAATACTTCATGCTGTAGGGTCCTTTCTGAAACACAGACCCCTCTGTAACTCTGGAAAACACAACTAATCCATAGTGACAAAAACCCAGTAGTAGTTGTGTGAGGCCAAGGCTCATACGTAGGTGTTTAAAATGTCATGGAAACCACTTGGACCATGTCAACGACCCATATTTGTCTTGACTACTGATGGGTGACCTCACGGGCATTCAGAGTCCCAGCTGCCAGGTTCAGCCAGTCTAGACAGATATGGCTTACTGCGCACTAGCTGAACCTCGAGGCTTGCCTGTAAGATTGTCCCCAACACCGACAAACAGATAAGACTGGAAAAGTGACTGAAAGCAGACATTTCATGGGTGTCTAAAGTAAGTGAACAAAGACATTATCAGAGCATAGGGAAATGTATGTACTGCCTAGATTTTATTGCATATAAAGTACGCCTTAATCCTTTTTCTGACTCTGGTGCTGGGGAGCAAAGCAGGGTCTCCTAGGCTTTCACTCTGTCAAGGAGCTGTTCCCCTACCCTATCTAAAGTGAAAAATTGTCCATCTTAAAAAGAGTAGGATGAGGGGGTGGAGAGATGGCTTAGCTGTTAAGGAGCTTGCCTGCGAAGCCTAAGGACCTAGGTTTGATTCTCCAGGTCCCACATAAGCCAGATGCACATGGTGGCGCATGCATCTAGAGTTCATTTGCAATGGCTGGAGGACCTGGCATGCCCATTCTCTTTCTCTCTGCTTACAATAAATGAATAAAAGTAAATAAGTCTTTTTTAAAAAAAAAAAGAGTAGAATTAATTTCTCAACCAGAATCTCAAATGTTATTTGCAAAAGCATGACACTGGTACTAAAGTTTATTCATGCAGCATTATTCATCTAGATATCCTTCAGTGAGGAACGTTCTGTAAGGAAAACGATTATGTACGTAAAGCGTGGCAGACAAGAGAAAACGAGACGCCCTGACGTCCGGCGGCTCTCGATGCGCATGTGACTGCAGAAGGAACGCTGTGGCTGAGGAAGGAGCCGAGGTGATAAGACATTTCCGATGTCTAGAAATTCAGTAGGAGTCGTAGTCTTTCATTATACACCTTTATAAAGCTGTTTCATCTAAACCAAATAAATGGATTAATTACACAACTTTTAAATGAAGTCAGTAAACTCAATAGACACCTTCCCTCAGGGTGCTGTAACTCTCTCTCTCTCTCTCTCTCTCTCTCTCTCTCTCTCTCTCTCTCTCTGTGTGTGTGTGTGTGTGTGTGTGTGTGTGTGTGTGTGCTTGCAAATAGATAAAATGTTTTTTAAATGAAAGATTTAAAAGAAACAAAGTATTTCAGGAAAAGAGGGCATTGAAACAATGTATCACAAACAAATGCTTGGTAACACAGTTACAAGGGGTCGCGCCATCAGCTCTGGCCAAATGCAAACTGGAAACGGGCTGACCCACCCAGCTGCACCTCCTAAGGCACCGAGGCTTGAAACGTGGCCCGTCTGTCCAGTCAAGAGGCTCCGGTAGCGCTCTGTAAGGTAAAACCCCCACTCACCCAGGCCCAGCGCTGGAAGGCAGGGGGCTCTTGGGGTTTCCCGGGCTTCTGTCTTTGCAAAGTCTCTCAGCAGTAAGCTGTCTTTCCCACACTGCCGCGGTCCCCTCGGCCTCCGGAGGTGTCCTGCGGGACCGGCAAACTTTCAGCTCCACACCTGCTCTGGGACCCCAGGGTCAGCGGGGCTCCCTGAATAGAATCTCGGCTTTAGCCCTCCCGTGGAAGGGAAGCCGGCCTGAAAGACATCATTAAAGAAAAGAAAAGCCTTGGGAAGCCATTGTGCTAAGGCGCTGGCTGCGGAAGGTCTCCAGCCAGCACAAACCGTGCCAGTTCCTCACAACACCCGAAGCAAGGTCCCTATTAGCATGTCGATGTGCAGAAGGCGTGAGCGTGAACCACGGATGCCAGCCCATGCTTGGGCGCTCAAGGCCCCTTTTCTCCTCGAGCAGCTGTTCCAACAAACGGCTCTCCTTGGGGAGGAACACTGTGTTCCTCAGAGTTCACGACCACAAATCTTGGAAAAATCATTGCCAGAGTTGTGCCATTGGGAGGGGGGCTGAAGGGTTCTTCTTTTCTGCATGCATGTGTGAATGTGAGTGGATGTACGTATGTGGGCGTGCAGGATCTTCCCTGGAAACTCCTTATTTGTGAGACGAGGTTTCTCACTGAACTTGGAACATGCTTATTCTGCTGGACGAGCTAACCCACAGACTCCAAGGGCTCTCTTGCCTCCTACCTCTCCTGCGCTAGGGGGTCAGCTACATGCTTCCATCCCCAGCTGGTGTTGGGGATCCAAGCCTGGGTCCTCACGTTTGCAGGGCAAGCACCTACTGACTGAGTTCTCTACCCAGCCCTGAAGGGTTCTCCATTAAAGAAATCAGCAAGTAATTCCACGTTCTTGGTTCATATGACCATGAAGACAAGGGAAGGAAAAACCTAATAGGTTGGTCTTCATGCAAGCTTTTATTTTCTATCTGCTTGTATAAATGTTTATAGGTGAGCATTAAGTGACATTGTACAGGTTAACTATCAGTCCTGTGGGTACAGGATCTGGAATCTGACCTCTGTGTCATCAGGGTTAGGGTCTCTGTAAGTGAATATTAAGTAGATAGCCTTCATTCCAACTCCAAACTTTAGTAAAACAGCCAACATCCCTGAAAGCTCTTGTTGCCATCAGGGTCAAGTTGATGGGAGAAATCACCTGACCAAGTGCATCTTTTGGGTTTATTTTGGCTTACAGGCTCAAGAGGAAGCCCCATGATGGCAGAGGGAAACAATGGCCTGAGCAGAGGGTGGACATCACGCCCTGGCCAACAAAAGATGGACAACAGGAACAGGAGAGTGTGCCAAACACTAGCAAAGGGACACTGGCTATAACACTCATAAGGCCACCCCCAACAATGCACTGCCCCCAGGAGGCGTTAATTACCAAATCTTCATCAGCTGGGAGTCTAGCATTCAGAACACTTAAGTTTATGGGGGACACCTGAATCAAACCAACACATTCTGCCCACAGCCCCCATAAACTGATAACCATCCAAGATGTTAAAATGCCATGCATTCAGTCCAACTTTAAAAGTCCTCATATTTTTTAATCAATCCTAATGATGTTAAAACTTCCCCATAGTCCAAGGTCTTTTTAATTTTTTATTGACAGCTTCTATATATACAGACATGATAAACCATGATATTTACACCCCCTCCCCCATTTTTCCCTTAACAACTCCACTCTCCATCATATCCCCTCCCTCTCTCCATTATTAGTCTGTCTTTTATTTTGATGTCATCATCTGTTTCTCCTACTATGAGAGTCTCATGAAGGTATTACTAGACACTGAACAGTCATGGATAATAATTGTAAGGAGTGGTGTCCTTCCTTTGGTCCTTACATTCTTTCCAACACCTCTTCCTCAATGGACCGTGAGCCTTGGAGGGTGTGATAGTTATGTTTCAGTGCTGAGCACTCCTCTGTCACTTCTCACCACTATGTGTTGACTTTTGGGTCATCCAAGTGGTCACCACCATCTGAAAAGAGAAGCTTCTCTAACCAAAACTGAGAGTAGCATTAAAATATGAATATGAACATTAAGTATAGTGCTTTCAGGGCAGTTTGGTGAAAATAATAATATATGCATTTAGCCAGACAAGAGCAGAATTTATACCCCTGAGGCACATGACCTCCCCTGCCATAGGCTTTTGATTAGGTTTTCAGTACCAGGCATGTATATGTATTCCTTCCCTTAGAGCAGGCCTCCAGGCAATTAGAGAGCAGCTGGTTTCCCCCAGAGCAGACATGCCACTATTGCACCTGTTCAATCATTTGGCCTGTCTGGCCAAACTTGAGGTTCCAGTGTCCACTGTTTTCACCACTGATGACTTCTGTCTCCCATGGGGCTGCCTGCAGTGCAGCTTTTTCCAGCTTTCAGTTGGCTGGTCTACAGAAAGAAGATTTTCAGCTCAGCACCAGCTTGATTTTTTAGTGATCTTGCTGCCCACACATGTGAAGCCTTCAGCAATAGGGTCTTACCATCCCATTACACATTGCCATTAATTCAATTTTAAAATATTAAACAAGATGATAGTTGGGTTCACAGTCACCCAAAATGACATCTGTGTCTCCGATAACTCAATACTACATATATCCCAGTTTTATCTGACAGATCATCTGTCACAACATTTAGACTAGTATTCATAGCAATACCATTCTAGAAACAAATACTAATACCTTGAAGAAAATTATTGAACTTCAGTTGTCAGATCTTTACTAAGGAGGAAGTATTATGAAGGATTCAGAAATTTCCTAAGATTCCTGTACAAAGAAATCTAATATCTCAAAAGAACAACATAAATAGCATTCAAGAACGCAAACATGCATTTCTGTTCTTTGCAGTAAATCACGTTTGTGCATCTTTAGGTGGGATCGTCTATGCAACCCAGGCAACCGGGAACTTTACAGTACCCAGTTCAGTCTTCCCTTGCCCTCTGGGACATGCTGAGATTACAGACATGGCTCCATCACACCTGGATAAATAAGGCTTTTGTTGTTGTTGTTGTTTTGAGAAGTTTTAGGTTCACAGGAAACATGTGTAGAATATACAAGGAATTCAACTCATCTTCTGTGCTAAACTTAAATAGCTAGATCCATCACTGAACCTCTCCCCCAGGGCTGCATCATAACTGGTGGGTGGCTCTGCATTGACATATTATTACATTGTGGTTAATTCTTGGCACTGCACAATCTTTAGATGGATACAAATATAAAATGAATTTATCTGCCACTGAGGTATCACAGCGACTTCTTTCATTGCCCTACAAATTCCCTGTGGCCTACCTACTCATTATTCCCTTTTCCTTAACCCCTGGCTACTGCTCTTTCTTTAGAAAAGAGAATTCTTTTAGCCAATATTTTATTTATTTATTTGTTTATTTGTAAGCAGATAGGGGATAGATGATAGAGAGAATGGTCATGCCAGGGCCTCCAGCTTCTGCAAATGAACTTCAGGTGCATGTGCCACTTTGTGCAACTGGCTTTACAAGCATCCTGTGGAATCAAACCTGGCTTTTCAGGCAAGAGACTTAACTGCTGAGCCATGTGGCTGCTCATTATTTTACTGTCTCCGTGATTTTACATTTCCACAATGCCATAAAGTTGTATCATAGACTAAATAGTCTTTGCAAATTGGCTTGTTTTACTTAGAATTATTCACTTGCTTTCTATATCTTATTTCTTTTTAAAATACTTTTTATTGACAACTTCTGTGCACATAGACAATATAACATGATTATAATCCCTTCCCATGACTCTCGCTTCACCAAATTCCTTCTTTTCAAGTAGCTTCTCTTCTATTTGATGTCATCTTTTCCCCTTCTATTATGCAGGTCTTTTGCATCAGTCACTGTGAGGTTATGAATATCAAGGCCCCTTTGTGTCTGGAAAACGATATTGCAAAGCACTCCTCACCTTATTTGGGCTTTTACGTTCTTTCTACCACCTACTCTGCAATGGTCCCTGATCCTGAGGGTGTGACAGAAATATCTCACTTAGGGGACTGGAGAGATGGGTTAGCAGTTAAGGTGCTTGCCTACAAAGCCTAATGACACAAGTTTAATTCCCCAGCACCCACATAAAGCCAGATGACAGGGCAGCGCATGCATTGGGTGTTTGTTTTCAGTGACTAGATGCCCTGAATACCTACTCTCTCTCTCTCCCTCCTTTCTCCTCTCTATGCTTGAAAATAAATAAATAAATATATTCACAATTTTTTAAAGAAATATTTCACTTACTGCTGAACACACCACTGCCATTTCTTCTCAACACTCTGATGAGTTTTAAGTCTCCCCAGTGGTCACCACCGTATGTAAAGAAATGCTTTTCTAACCAAAAGTAAGGGAAGCAAGGATAAATGGTCATAAACATAAGTATTTAGCTGGGATTTTGGTGTCCATAATATATCGATTTACCCAGACAACACAAGTGGTTTCCACCTCCCAGCCACCTCACCCCACCCCAACATAGGAGTTATGACATCTCAAGCCATGAGTTTTCCATTAGCTTTCAGCACCAGACAGGAATTCTTTCCCTTGGAGTGAGCCTTAAGTCCAATCAGAGAGCAGCTGGCTTCCCCCAAAACAGACAAGCCACCACTGTAGCAATCGGTACATTTGGCCTGAACTGCCAACCATAAATCTTGCAGGGTAGTTAAGACTTTTGATGACTTTTCTCCCCTCAGCAGGCTGCAGAGCTCTTTCCAATATCCTGACAGCTAGTCAGCAGGCCAGCTCAGCTCCAGTTTGATTTCTCAGTGACATGCAAACCGAGTTTGTGGAGTCTTTAGCAATAGGGTCTTACCATCAAGTTCTGATGGGCAACCAAGAGCATTGGCAATATCCTGCAATTTGGGGGGAGGGTATCAGCAGCCTCCCTGACCAACAACTCACTGGAAGGTATCCCACCCCTGGCACATAAGTTTTTCTAATAACCATCTATGGCTTCTGAGAATAACATTATTCACTCTTACAGGCTACTTCTGCCTGAATTCTCTCTTTTTAAGAATACATATTGTTTGATAGAGAAGAAGTGTGTTTACATATGGCTCATTCATACATCTGCGTGTTTTACTAACCCTCCTCCAACACCCACCTTCCCTCAAAGCCTCCCCTCTCCTCCCTCCCCATGGCCCTTTCTAGCTTCCTGGCCTCTACTAATGACCTTTTCTCCAACTTACACACAAATCTAAACATTTGAATCCAGGATCCATAAATGAGCGAGAACATGCAGGGTTTAACTTTCTAAGCCTGGGTTATTATCTCAGTATAATCATTTCCAGATTCATACATTTCCTTGAAAAATTCATAATTTCATTTCTTAAATATATTTTATCTATTTATTTATTTGAGAGAAAGAGGCAAAGAGAGAGAGAAAGAATGAATAGATGCACCAGGGCCTCCAGCCACTGCAAACAAACTCGAGATGTATGTGCCCCCTTGTGCATCTGGTTTATGTGGGTCCTGGAGAATCAAATCGGGATCCTTTGGCTTTGCAGGCACATGCCTTAACAGCTAAGGCATCTCTCCAGCCCCACAATTTCATTTTTACAGCTGAATAAAACTCTACTGTGTGATGGAACACATCTTCATTATCCATTCATCAACTGAAGGGCATCCAGTCTGGTTTGATTTCCTAGTTGTTGTGAATAGGGCACAATAAACATGGATGAGCAGGTATCTCTATAGTAATGTGTACAGTCCTTAGGGAGCATGCCAAGAAGTGGTATACCTAAATCTCCCATATTTCTCCATAGCTTGATCTCTCTTTTTTTAATGTTTTTTTTTTTAAATTTTTTATTTATTTGAGAGAGAGAGAATGGGCACATCAGGGCTTCCAGCCACTGCAAACTCCAGATACATGTGCCACCTTATGCATCTGGCTTATGTGGGTACTGGGGAATCGAACCGAGGTCCTTTGGCTTTGCAGACAAGTGCTTTAACAGCTAAGCCATCTCTCCAGCCCTTGATATCTCTTTTTAGCACAGAAAATATTTCATGGTCTGGATGAATCAATGTTGATTATTGTCTACTAATTTAGAAGAGGCAACCTTGATTGTTTGTAGAGTTGGTCTATTATGAACAAAGTTGCTATGAACATCCATGTGCCAATTTATGTGAATGTAAAATTTTAATATACTTGCATAAATACCAAGGGGTGTAAATAGTTGGGCCATAGGCTAAGAACATGTAGAGTTTTGTAAACAGTGAACAAACTGTCTTCCGCAGAGACTAGACGATTTTACACGCCTGGAAACAATGAATTAGAGCTTGCCTGGCTCCACACTTTCACTAACACTTGGCGCTGTTCCTGTGTGGGAATTCAGCCATGTGAGCAGGCTTCTTCTATGATGCTGAGTGCTTTGCATACAATCATTTGTCGTGTGTATTTTCCCCCTTTGGATGAGTTGACTCTGTGCTGGTTTTAGTGTGTTTGTGATTAAACTTTATGCTTGACCCCCAGCTGCAAGAGGCATCGGGAGGTAGAGCCTTCCTGCCGGAGGTACGCCACTAGAGAAGGGCCTTGGGAGTTCATAGGCCAGTCACTCCCTCCACCCCAGCCAGTGCGGGCTTGCTCAGTCCTGCCTCTTCTCCAGACTCACGTCACAAGACACAGCACCCACGGTCTGTTCTTGCCATGCTTTCCCCACCGTGATGAGCTTCCCCTCGAGACTTCAAGTCAAAATCAACACTTTCCTTTCATAGGCTGCTTCTGGTCAGATGTTTTGTTCCTGCAACAAAAGGGACCTGCCACCGTCTATGTAGGAACTTTGCTCATATTTAAATGAGGTAATTTTGTTATTGTTAACTGTTAAAAGTTTAGATATTTTTTATTAGGTATATTGCTATAGATATGTTCTCTTAGTCTGTTTGGCTTCTTTCTGCTCTCTTGCATATCCTAACAGCAATTTAAAAAAAAAATAGTGAAGTCTAACTTATAAATTATTTCTTTCATGGATATCTTTATATTATGTCAAAAAGATACTATCCTTAGCCAGGTATGGTGGCCCGTGGCTGTAATGCCAGCGCTCAGGAGGCTGAGGTAGGCGCATTGGTGTGAGCTTGAGGACCCTGGAGCTACAGAGTGAGCTAGTTCTATGTCAGCCTGGTCTGAAGTGAGAGCCCACCTCAAAAAACAATTATAGAAACAGGGACATCCTGTCAAGATGGTGTCTGCCTAACCCCGCTGCACCTCCTGGGGAAGGAAAGGCAAGGCATTAAGGGTTCACTGGGTCTTTTAGGGGAGTGCAATCTCTAATAGATTCCCAGTGGGAGGGCACAGAGGGGCAAAAGATGGGAATCAGCTGGTTCCTTTGCTCTCAGATAGCCCCCCAGTGCCCGGCCCCACCCCAAGCAGCTGTCCTAGCCATAGTCGGGGCTTCAGGGTTCTCCTGCAGGAACTGCAGGCAGGGGCCACGCCCACGCCCGGTGTGGTCCCCCCTGCGCTGCTGCGCACTGGCGATGGCTGGGCTACCCCCTGCCCCCCCCTGCCCCGCCCATCCACCGGGCTGCAATCTCGGGCCCTCTGCCAGCCTGCACACAACCCCAGGCCCCCTCCCCTGAAGAGGCACCGATTCCCCGACCCACCTAAACCACAGGCCCACTCTCCCGGCCATACACTGGGATGGGCAGACCACAGCACAAAAGGAATAACATGAAAAAATCAAATGCAAGTAAATCCAATAAGATCAACCAGTCCTACAATGGATGTCTCTGATCAGAACATAGAAGAGACATCAAAATCAGAACCCCAAAATGAAGTCATAAGCAATGCAACCCTCACCAAGCTACTGATAGAACGTGCAGAAAAGTAACAAAGGACCGATAATCGTGTGGATGCTGCCATCACTAGACTAGACCTAATAGATAAGAAAATGGAACGAAGTCAAAGACAGTTAAAGGATATGAAGGAGAGTGAAAAAAAAGAAGACCTCAAAAAAAAAAAAAAAAAGCTGGCTATGCTAAATGAAGACATAAAGAAATGCAAGGATGAATTCCAAGAAGCATCAAGAAAACCAGAAAATGATGTGAAAAGGGAAATTGGCAGAGGGATGGAAACTACACATAGAAAAGTAGTAGACAATGCAAACCTAATTGAACAAGCCCAAAACTGATTCTGGATTCTGTATGATTCATGCCTGTGCTATTACTGCTTATCTCTTCAAATTGCATCTTTGTCTTTCAGAACACCTTACAGTTTGTGTAAGGACAGGCGTGTTGCACGTGGGTGAGAGGAACCGTAGGGCCGAGGCCATTGCCAGATCACCACATGGAGTGGGGATTGGAGGGGCGCCCTCACAGGCAGGTCTTGGTCTTTCAGTGAGCCTGCGTCACTAGACCATGAACTTCACACATGATTCTATAGACTACCCATCCTTAGCAGACAGGATAGCCCAAGGAAGATGGGAATTGTATAGTTCTTTCTCCTAATTAGATTAAACTCTCATAAAACTCCTATGTTGGGCCTCTGAACCCCTTCTCTAACCAGAAGCATTATAGGGGTCACTTCAGATTCCCTGTGAGGATCTGGTAGGGTTTATGGAAGTGACACAGAAGTATGTCAGCCATGACACCCTTGCACACCTGGGTACCCCTAGGGTTTATAATTCAGATTTCTCTCTGGATATACTCCAGTATTTGTTAATTCTATTGAGGGTTTTCTGCACCTCTGTGAGGTGTTTTCTATTACCTCACTGCTGTGACAACTCTAAGAAGGGTCATTGACATTTCAGTTTGCTCAGGGCTTGGCCATTGTTGGGACGGAGTGCTGTTCTTGTCTTTCTATCATGAAGCCATCAGCTCTCAGATAATGAAGGACCAAGCAGTTTTGTTTGCCTACTGTCTCTAAAAGAGAAACTATCACTTCCACGCTGTACAAGGCAGAGTCAAATGCAAACGACATCACTCAAAAGGAAAGAAAAGTGGACAGCCTGCTCCCAGGAGTTCCCCTGAATCTCAGCAAGGCACCGCCTGGGGGCAGTGACCTTGTCTTACAGGAATAGGCAAGTGTGTTCACAGACAGCATACCGTGGGTATAAAGGGGCAAATAGTTGAAAAATAGATCACCTTTGACCCCTGAAACTAACCATGCTGGTTCTCTTCTTTAGAGGAAACACATTACCCATTTCTTGGGACTCCTTAAAAATAGATCTTTAGAAGAGATGTCAAGAAAAATGGTTTAGGAGAGCATATTCCTACAGAATTTTAGAGGTGAGAAACTTGTTGTAGTCATTCATTGACAGCCTCCCTCAGCATGCACTGTTCTTACATAGAAACACTCTAAAGATAGAGAAACCCTTTCCAATCTCAGATAAATTCATTCTACCAAGCTTCAAATTTGAAATGATAGAAGACTTTCAGTTTATTTTTTAACTTAAAATTTGATTCTCGATTCCTTTTAGCTATACATACACACTTTGACTTCTAAGTCCAAGAAAGTCAAAATCAAAACAAAACGAAACAAAAAAACAGGTGGTCAAATGACTTTTATCTAAGATGGTGCTTAAAATATTGAAAATCTTTATATCTTCACCTAGTCTCATATCTCACCCAGTCTTTTTTGTTTTGTTTTGTTTTGCTTCCTGAGGTAGGGTCTCACTTTAGCTCAGGCTGACCGGGAATTCACTATGTCGTCTAAGGGTGGCCTCAAACGCATAGCCATCCTCCTACCTCTGCCTCCCGAGTGCTGGGATTAAAGGCGTGCGCCACCACGCCTCATTTATCCAGTCTGTTTTTATTCCTTTCCAAGGAATGCATGGATTCCAGGAATTCAGTGCTATATGTTTCTTCTGGGAATGATTAACCTCACATTCAACACACTAAAAGACTTCTGATATTGTTGTTCATCAGCAAAGGAAAAAAAAGAAAAGAACAAAAACCTGCTTTTCCTGTTGATGTGCCAGAGGATGCCCAGCCTGTGATGGGAACATGGGCCCCATAGGGGCGTTTACAACGAGCAGTGTTAGGACTCAACATACGCTGCACGGATGGCACACCTAGAGGCTTTCTCCAATTTCATTTTTTGGGGGGCAGGGGGCTACCAAAACTTTTGTTTGAACTTGCACTAACAAATTTTGAAAATCTAGTAAAAGAGGATCTGGGATCCTGGTGTCAATATTTGTCTGCGGTACAGAAGACAAGCAAGAATAAAGAGCTGAAGAGCGAGGCTGGGGTCACGGCAAGAATCTACACCAGCAAGCGCATCTGTGGAGTTTGCAAGTTATGCTGTGTCTTGGAACCACTGAGTCATCTTACCATAATGAAAGGCAAACGAAAGTGTAAGTTAGTCCCTGTGTCCTAAAATCAGCTGCTGTCTGATGCCCAGAGCCTGGGCTGTGATGCCCGCTCCTGGTGATGGCGGAGGCACCCAGCACCCAGCCTGGGTCTCCACAGAGCCTGAGCCACCTACATGCAAGGCCCTGCCTGTGTGTAAACACGTGTGTGCACATACGCGGAGGCCACACGTGGACCATGGGGGTCCTCTATGGCACTTCACCTGACTTTGAGGTCAGATCTCTTGCTGAACTAGAGATCACCAAATCTACTGAATCAGCTAGCTGCGGAGCATCAGAGATGCTCTGTCTCGGCCTCCCTGGTGGTGGGGTCACAGGAATGCACAGCCATGCCTGGTATTGTCAGGTGGGTACATGACAAGCGCTTCATCCCTCTGCCATCTCCTCAGTCCTCCCAGGGTTGTTTTTTTTAAGTTTAGAAAGATTTTATTATGGAGTATTACAGAGCGTAAGAGAAGGAGAGAAGGCAGCACTCCTATAAAACAGGAGGGAGCCCAAGTGCGTAATCCCTTACCAGGTTTAAATTAACGTAGTGTGATAGTTAAGGTGTTGCAAACTTGATCTGTTTAGTAATCCACAGAAATCCCTTTGGTGTTGGTCTCTGAGGTTGCTTCCAAGAAGGATCAACTAAAGGAGGAAGTCCTTCCCCCAGAGTGAGCCCTTCCCACAGAGTGGGCGGCCCCTCTCAGAAAGGGACTTCATATAAGGAAGCTCTGGGTGAAGAGAGCCCCTTCCTTCCTTCCTTCCCTCCTTCCCTCCCTCCTTCCTTCCTTCCTTCCTTCTTTCCTTCCTTCCTTCCTTCCTTCCTTCCTTCCTTCCTTCCTTCCTTCCTTCCTTCCTTCCTTCCTTCCTTCCTTCCTTCCTTCCTTCCTTCCACTCGGCTGCTGGAGCTGCTTGCTACCTTCCAGCTTGGACTGAAGACCAGCATCAATTGAAGACCTACTCCAGTGAGGCTCTACCTCCCAAAAGTTCAACAACATTCCCAAATTGCCACCAATTTAGAATTGCCCCTCCCTCCCCCAGCTAGGGACCAAGTACTCAAAACACACAAACCAGCACTGTGTCCCAGTAGGATGTTCCGCAAACAGTCTTTATAGCTTACGCTAATGTTGCGTTGTCTACCTGAAAAAACTCCACTGCCTCCTTGAGTGACTGTCTTCAAGAAGTTCTGCTTCTGGGGACTGGAAGGCAATAACATCACATTGGCAGATGTTCTAACCAATCTCTCTCTCTCTCTCTCTCTCTCTCTCTCTCTCTCTCTCTCTCTCCCTCTTTCTCCCTCTGTCTGTCACTCTCAAATAAATAAATGAATTTTTTTAAAAAATTCTGCTTCATAGAAATAGCATAGATAGCACCCTGAAGTCTGGTAGACAATCTTCTTTTGGGGTCCCCATAGGAGAAATTCCTGTATTGTCTTAAAAATAAAATTTAGCTTTAATTTTTGTTTATATTTTAATATCTACTCAGTATGTCTTGTGCCATTGATTAAAAATATGGTTTAGGCATATGACCCAGCTATAGCACTCCTAGGCATATATCCAAAGGACTCATCTCATTTCCTTAGAAGTACGTGCTCAACCATGTTTATTGCTGCTCAATTTATAATAGCTGGGAAATGGAACCAGCCTAGATGTCCCTCAACAGATGAGTGGATAATGAAGATGTGGCACATTTATACAATGGAGTTCTACTCAGCGGTAAAGAAAAATGAAGTTATGAAATTTGCAGAAAAATGGATGGACCTGGAAAGTATTATACTAAGTCAGGTAACCCAGGCCCAGAAAGCCAAGCACCACATGTTCTCCCTCATATGTGGATCCTAGCTACAGATGACTGGGCTTCTGCATGAGAATGAAAATACTTAGTAGCAGAGGCCAGTAAGGTAAAAAGGAGACATAAAGGGTAAAGAAAGGAAGGGAGGAGGATACTTAATAGGTTGATATTGTATATATGTAATTACAATGATTGTAATGGGGAGGTAATATGATGGAGAATGGAATTTCAAATGGGAAAGTGTGGGGGTGGGGAGGGAGGGAATTACCATGGGATATATTTTATAATCATGGAAAATGTTAATAAAAATTTAAAAAAATATATGGCTTAGGGCTGGAGAGATGGCTTAGCGGTTAAGCGCTTGCCTATGAAGCCTAAGGACCCCAGTTTGAAGCTCGATTCCCCAGGACCCACGCTAGCCAGATGCACAAGGGGGTGCACGCGTCTGGAATTCGTTTGCAGTGGCTGGAAGCCCTGGCGCGCCCATTATCTCTCTCTGTCTCTCTCCCTCTTTCTCTGTGTCGCTTTCAAAGAAATAAATAAAAATAAACAAAAAAATTTTTTAAAAAATATGGTTTAGTGCCACCCGGAGACTACATAGTGAATTCCAGGTCAGCCTGAGCTGGTGTGAGACTTTACCTTGAAAAACACACATATATATATATATATATATATATGTGTGTATGTATGTATGTATGTATGTATATGTATGTATGTATGTATATATATATATATATGTATATATATATATATATATATATATATATATATATATATATATATGATTTAATGACAGATCTGTGATCTCTTCTTGGTAAACGTGGGGGATTGCATTCTGTGTAGTTTCTCTAACTCACTTCTGTCTTCATTTTATGTTCTATTGCAGTGTTTCCTGGTTGTCATCTCTAATTTTCCCTTTATTTTTAATAAAGTACTTTAAGTTATTATTTGGGATATATGGAGGAAAAACAATCCTTGCAAGCTCAAAATGTCAGCTGTGTCCCAATGTGCTAAAGAAACACATTGATTATTCTAATTTCTAGATTCATAAAAGTGGGTTACCACCCAATGCCACAAAAAATGACCACAGTAAAAGGTTTCTGAACCCAAAATAAGCCTTGTTCAGAATCAGCCATGTACTGAATTGAACATCTTTAGAGCAGCACTTGCTCATACTGCGTTGTGCAACCCCACTGAAGCCTTGGTTCTGAACATACAACATAAGCACTTCACACTGCATGGGGCAGCAAGTGATGCTGCTTAAAATACCTCAGTTCAAAGCCAAGATCATTGTACGTGGCTTACGACTCCCACCGCTGATGCCAGCCCCCTGCCCCTGAACTGTATAAACATTGCATAAGAGCTCAGAAGTGGTAGAACCCCACACCCACTCCCTGGGCCCCCTATTCACACCACTAAGACACTGCACATGAGCTCAGAGGTGATGGGATCCTTGCATCTGCTCCCCAGATATCCCCAACAATGCATGGACTCCCCACAGGAGTCGAGAGGTTGGACAACCCAACATAAGCCCTCACACTGCACCCTTGGACTGCACACATTACTTTGGAGGTTAGAAACCTCACTCATCCACTCCCCCACCAGCCCATCAAACGCCTTACACTCCTGCATGTGAGCTACGCAGTTGGATGACGTCCATTCCCACTGCTCAGCTCAGCGTGATCCACTACTAGGATGTGCGACCACCTGCTCCCTGGCTTTGTCCTGCCACAACATGCCAACTCCCCACATGGGTTTAGAGGTGATATGGCCCTGCGCCAGCACCCTGGCCACTGGACACCATGTAGCGTCTGCACATGAGTTCAGAAGTGCAACTTCACTGGCTCTTCAGCCACCTTGCTGCACAGACGCTGCACATGAGTTGAGAAGTTATACAACCCCTTATCTGCTCTATGGCTTCCCCTGTCACATGACATGGAGTAAGCGGTCTGAGCCCCCGAGCATGCTCTCTGCCCCCCCCCCCCCCCGCCGCTGGACCATAAGGACTTTGCATATGAGGTCAGGGGTCGTGTTACACCTGCACCCGCTCCTCCTGCTCCCCCACCCACTACACACAGACTCCATGTGTGAAGACTGAAGACATGCAACCTGAATGCCTGCTTCCGTGGACCACCCTTACAGTGTGAAGACTCCCCACCTAAGGTCAGACACCGTGTGACAACTGCATTATCTCCAGGAATCTGCCTCACTACAACATGCAAAACCTACACATGAGATCAGAGTTTGTAACACCCCTGCGCCCTTTACCCACACCTCTCACTGCACTGCAGACTCTGCCTGTGAGTCCAAAATGCCCTGCAATCCCACACCTACCCTAGCTGGGCTGAGATCATCTCAATTCACAGATCAGCCCCCAGTGTCTCTATGACTGAGGTTCAAGTAGCACCGAGCTAAGCCAAGAACAGATACCTTGAGAAGACCCAAACACCAACACAAATGCTTGCTCAAAAGAGATGTGCCAGAAGACTAACCAGTGAACTGTCTCTGGATGCACCAGTCCTAACAAAAATACAAGTAACAAGAAAAGTTACAAAATATATCCTCCCAAAGTTATCAACTCCATAGTAATGGCTCCCAATGAGAGCAACTTAGATGACATTCCAGACAAAATATTCCAAAGAATTATTACAAATATGTTTAAAGAATTCAAACAGGAGCTGGAGAGATGGCTTAGTGGTTTAGCACTTGCCTACAAAGACCAAGGACCCCAGTTCAAGGCTTGATTTCCCAGGACCCATGTAAGCCAGACGCACAAAGTGGCACATGCATCAGGAGTTCATTTGCAGTGGCCGGAGGCCCTGGCATGCATATTCTCTCTCTCTCTTTCTCTTTCATTGTTTCTCTGTCTGTCTGTCACTCTCAAATAAATAAATAAGAATAAACAATTTTAAAAAAAAAATAATTCAAACATAACACAAGGAAACTTCTGGACGAAATCAAAGTGGAAGCAAACAAATAGTTGAATGAAACAGACACCAATTCATAATAAGAAAATTAACTTCAAAAATAAGATGGAAATGTTGAAAGAAAACCAAACTGAAACAATGCTGGAAATGAAAATTTTAAGAAGTCAAATGAGACAAACGTACATAAAGCATTGTGTGTGGAGGACAGAATATCAAGGCTGATAACACACCCAACCAGGAATAGCTTATGGGAGGAAAGAGCTTATTTCAAGCTTACAGATTCCAGGGGAACACCATCAATGGCAGAAGACACTGGCTCACTTTCATTTATCAAGCAGAGAAACACCACCAAAACAGCCAGCAAACACCAACCAACCACCAGAGCTCCGTCTCCTCTACACACGCCTGGAATTAAGATCCACCCCAGAGACACAGCTCTGCTCCCACGCACTGCACAGCGTTACTTCATCGGTTAGAAAGAAAACTCACTCGTCCACTCACCAGCCATCCATCCATTATCTCAGGCTCCTGTGTGTGAGCTCAGAGGTGGTACAACCACCACTCTCACTCTCCAACCTCCACCCACTGGAGACCCAAGTAGCAAGCCTGAGTCTGTGGGGTCACACAAGGAACTACAGCAAGGCAGAGACACGGTCACTCAAACAAAGATAAATATATTTAAAAACATATGAATGGGATGTAAGGTATTGTGACACCATAAATAAAGCAAATCTAAAACTTACAAGCATAGAAGGAGAACTCTATGAAAAGGCAAAGAAAACTTTCTTTGTTTTGTTTTGTTTTTTTGAGGTAGGGTCTTACTCTAGTCCAGGCTGACCTGTAACTCACTAAGTAGTCTCAGAGTGGCCTCGAACTCATGATGATCCTCCTACCTCTACCTCACGAGTGCTGGGATTAAAGGTGTGCACCACCACACTTGGCTAAGAAAACATTTTTAATACAGCAATAGAAAAATCCAGACACATGAAGCATACAGAACACAACCAAACTACACAACACAAGAAACAACCCACATCATATTATAGTCACCACATTAAATATACAGAATGAAATATTGGAAACTGCATGGGAGGGATGTGCAGATGGTTTGTTGATTAAAACCACCACCAAACTGTGCAATCCTAATGACTGGAGTTCACATTCCTCAAACCTGTGTAGACTGGATCAAGTGCCATCCGTAGCTATAATTACTGCATGTCCAAGGGCAGGATGGGAAGCAGAGCCAAGATATGAGAATGCTAGAAGCCTATGGGACCTCTAGCCTGGCATATGCAGTGGCAAACAAGAGGAAACACCTTGCATCAAATGAGGCAATGACTGCTACGGCAAGGTTGTCCTCTGAAGTCCACGTACATGCTGTGGCATGCATGTGCATGTGCGTGCACATGCATGCACACACACACACCAGAAAGAAATAAGAAAGAGATAGATGATAGATGATAGAAAGGAAGGAAGGAAGAGAGAAGGAAAGAAATAAAGGAACAAAAGGAATGACAGAAAGAAAAGAAGATATGAGACAGAAGGGCAAAATCACATGCAAAGCAGTCCCATCAGAATACAGTTGACTTTTTAATCAAACACTAAAAGACAGAAGGACCTGGAACAATGTATTTCAAGTTCTGAAAGACCACAGATACTAAGCACAACTATCTATCATCTGGAGGAGAAATAAAGACTTTTCCATATTGAAGGCAGAATAAAGGAACATATTACCATTGTCATTCTACTGAGGATACAAAAAGAAAAATGTTAGATGAAAGAGGATAAACATACTAAAGAGGCTACAGGAAAAAAAAATTACCAATGCTACAATAGTTTTTAAGCAAATGAAGACCAAGAAAACATCAAACTTTACAAAATCGTCAATGTGATAGTTATTAATATACACATTCTAACAAATCTGAACATTAATGGTTCAAATACTTAACTAAAAGCCACAGATTAGCAGACTGGATTAGAAAACAGAGTGTATATTTTTGTTATCTTCAAGAAATGTACCTTATCATCACTGAGAGACACTACCTTAATGTAAAACAGTGGAAAAAGATATTCCAAGCAAATTGAACCAATAAACAAATAGGCATCACTTTTATAATATTCAATAAACTTTCAACAATAGTTTTTCAGAAGAGGTAAAGAAGGCCAATTCATCTTGATTAGGAGAGCAGCCCATCAAGAGGAATCTTCAATTCCAAGCATATACCCACTGAACACCACAGGACCCAGTTTTATAAAACAACTACTATTAGATATAAAGTCACAGATGAAACCCCTTCAGTAATAAATAGTAGGTGACTTCGGTATCCTATTGTCACCAACAGACAGGTCCAGACCAATGAGTAAACAAATAAATAAACAATAGAGAGAAATGAAAGGTGAGATGGACTTAGCACACATCTGTGGAAAATTCTACTCGCTTAAATAATGCCAAGTTCTTCTCACCAGTCCATGGGACATCTCTAAAACAGATCACATATTGGGAAACAAAGCAAGTCTCAAAAAATATAGGAAAATTAATTTTTTGTCTATAAAGTCTTTTATTTATTTACTTTTCTGGTGAACCAGTGAGTCTGGGGGGGGGGGTCACTTGCACAGCATGGAGAGGGGTTCTTCATAGGAGTGAGAACTCCCAAAGATAGGAGTGGGAGCCCCCGAGCAGCCACTTTGACGGACTTCCTGTGTCAAAAGTCTTCCTTGCACGTTTCTCCCTCAGCCTCAAGGTGAGGGCTTATGTACAGTGTGGAGACCCCAGAGCAGCGGCATCATTGGAAGTCTCATTCTACCCTGAATGAATGACAAGGTGACTCCCTGTGGCCACTTCTAGAAGTTCCTTGTCCCTATCCTTGACTGTGAGACCACAGAGCAGCCTCCAGTGGGGGTCCCTGTGTGAGGATTGCCCGTGTGTATGCTCCTCCCTGGGAACCTAGGGTGAGGGTTTACTTAAAGAGCATGAGGCCCCAAAGCATCACTTCAGGGGGCTGTCTGTATTAGGGTTACCCCCACAGATTCTCCTCCCTCAGTCTTGGGGTGAGGGCTTACTTATGGAGCATGAGATTGCAGGGACACCACCTCAACACTGTTCATTGTTTACTTTTTTAAATTATTAAATAGAAACTCTGTATAGACACGTCATGTGTTGGTACCATCCTTTCCCTCCTCCCTGCCTCTACTCCACTGAGGGCACTCTTCACTGGGCTTGCTGGTATTCGCCATAGGGTTGTGAGTTATGAGTTGTGAGAGCATCAGTTAGTCATCATGGTGGGGGCAGTGTCTCTGGATATTCCCTCCCACCCTGTGCCTCTGACGATCTTTCCGCCCCTCTTCTGCAAAATTTCCTGAGCTGTTGTGAGTGTGTTTTAAGTCGGCTTTAGTGCTGAGCTCTCAGCAGCTTCTGGATTTCTGCTTTGGTACATCTTGAGTATTCTGTGTCTGTCTCCATCACCCCTGGCACAGGTTGTCAGGAAAATAACTTTTTGCAAGCTATTTGACCACATAGGCAAAAAATTCTCAGTAAAATACTTACAAACATAATTCAAAATTATATCAAAAAGATCATTCACCATGACATAGTTGATTTAATTCCAGTGACCCAAGAAAGGGTCAGTGTGCATAAAGGTAATTCATTACATAATTAGATTCGAGGACAGAAATCATATTATCATCACATATACAGAAAAGGCCTTTGGCAAAATCCAGCATCCGTTTGTAATAACCATCCTAGAGAGACTATAGATGGAGGGAACCCAACTCAAACAATAAAGGCTACATAGAAAATACATGTGCAGGGCAGCCTCATGCTAAATGGAGAAAAACTCAAAGCATTTCAACTAGACCAGGTGTTTACTCTCTCTATCCCTATTTAAATAGATTGCCTGAATCTGAGGTAGGTAAATGTATCAAGGGAAGGAAATGGAAGGGTTACAAATAGAAAAGGAAAAGTCATAGTGTCCTTATTTGCAGATGCTATGATTCTACACATAAGAGGCTCTAAACACTCTGCCAGAAGGTTCTAGAGCTGATAAGCCCAATCAATGTCATGGCAAGATACAAAGTGAATATAAAAATACCACTAGTCTTCTTTTGTAGCATTAATACTGAGAAAGAAATCAGGGAAACTATTTTATTCACAGTAGCCTAAACAATAATAAAATAAACCTAACCAAGAAGTGAAAGAACTCTGTAATGCAAAATTTATCACACTTAAGAACAATTTCAGAAGGCCCTAGATGATGGGAAGACTTTCCATTCTCAAGGATCAGAGGAATTAATATTGTGCAAATGGGCATCCTACCCAAAGCAATCTACAGGTTCAATGCAATTACAGATAAAACTCTCATACCCTTCTTCACTGAAGTTGAAAAACTATCTTAAGATTCACTTCAAGGGCTGGAGAGATGGTTTAGCAGTTAAGGTATTTGTCTACAAAGCCAAAGGACACAGGTTCAATTCCCCAGGACCCACGTAGCCATCTCTCTCTGCTTATTTCTGTCTCTGTCTCTCTCTCTCTCTCAAATAAATAAAAGTTTTAAAAAAAAGATTTAATTCAAAGCACAACAGACAACAGATAGCTAAATCCATCCTGAGCACAAATAATGCTTGAGGTGCTACCAGTCAGAGAGGCAATAATAGAAACAGCATGTCATGGGAACAAAAAGAGACACAGAGATCAATGGAACAGAATAAAAGTCCAAACATTAGTCCACACAACTAACTACACCCACCTAAATTTTTGAACAATATCCCATAAGTCCACACTGGAGAAAAGACAGTATCTTTGATAGGAAACTACATATCTTCATAGAAAAGATCAAAACTAGAACCTCAATCCTCACTATGCATGAAAATCAACTCCTAATGGATCAAAGACTTCCACGTAAGACCTGAAACTTTGAGATGGCAGAGAAAAATTAGGAAGCACACTTCAATACATAGTCATGGATAAAGACTTTCTGAATGGGAATCCAGTTGTTTAAAAAATAAGGCCAATAATCCACAAGCAGGACCTCATGAAATTAAAAAGCTTCTGTACAACAAAAGATGCTATCAATTAAAAAGCAGTCTGTAAAATGGGAGAGAATTCTTTGCCAGCTGTACATCTGACAGGAGAATAATATCTAGAATATACAAAGAACTCAAAACAAATGCAACATCAAGAAACAAACAACCCAATCCAAAATCAACCCAGAGTTTTCAGAAAAGAAAGAAATAATAATGGCTGATAAATATTCTTTTAATATTTTTTCCCTTTTATTGATTTTTTAAAATTTTTATTAACATTTTCCATGATTATAAAATATATCCCATGGTAATTCCCTCCCTCCCCACCCCCACACTTTCCTATTTGAAATTCCATTCTTCATCATATTACCTCCCCATTACAATCATTGTAATTACAGAGAGAGTGAGAGAAAGAGGCAGATAGAAAGAGAATGGGCACAGCAGGGCCTCTAGCAACTGCAAACGAACTCCAGATGCATGTGCCCCTTGTACATCTGGCTTACGTGGGTCCTGGGAAATCAAACCAGGGTCCTATGCTCACAGGCAAACACCTTAACTGCCAAGCCATTTCCTCAGCCTGCTGATAAATATTTTGTCAAGTGTTCAACATCCTAAGCCATCAGGAAAATGAAAATCAAAACCACTTTAAGATTCTGTTTCTCCCCAGTCTCAATGGCAATCATGAAGCAAAGCGTGGCAGCAAATACTGGTGAGGATGGGGCAGGGGGAGGGTCCTTTATTTACTACTGTTTTTAGTGTGAGCTTCTGCAGCCACAGCAGAAATTAGCGTGGAGGTTTTCAAAGAGCTAAAAATATAATTACCATATGATCCAGCTATAACACTCCTAGAATATACCACTCCGTAGTGGGGTTATTACAGAGATCCACACTCACATCCACGTTCATTGTTGCTCTGGTCACTACTATGAAACGCAGTCAGCATAGTTGTCCACCAACTAGTGAGTGGCTGAGGAATGAAAATGTGGTGCAGACATACATACCATGGAATTTTATTCATCTGTAGAGAAAAATGTGGTTCTGATTTTGCAGGAAAATGGGTGGAACTGGTAAATATTATACTGAGGAAACACAGCCTGGAAAAGACAGCCGCCTGTTTTTGCTTATGTGGATCCTAGCTTAGAATTTTCAACTCTGTGCGTTTTGCTTCAGGTGTCTGCAGAGATCTGTAACTAAAACAGTGCAAGGGTGGTGTGGCCCTCGGGCGGAGCCGGTGGAGTGCAGGGGACGGGACACTGCTGATGGCCAGTGCTGTATTTGGGATTGGTCAAGCAAGGATGTGGGCAGGAGCATTCGAGATGTTCAGCAAGGCTTAGGAGGCAACAAAGAGCTATGCTGAACACCTACTACTTTTTAAACTACTTAAAATATAGTTTATACCCTGTAAATATTGATACCTGTGCTTATTAATTAATGCTGCGCCCACCTTTGTTCATAGAAGCAACTGGAGAGAGTTAGAACTTTTGAAGTGCTGAGAATATTGAGTGCTGGGTGAGACATTCATCTCACCCCCTTCAAGGCTCAGGGGACATTTCAGGAGAGGAGGCAGAAAGAATGTCAGAGCCCAAGGAGGGGAGGAGTGCTTTGCGACACTGACTTCCAGACTTAAGGTGACCATTGCATCTGTGACCGCACCGTAACTATCTCTAACTGTAGGAGAGCTGATAGTGATAGAGTCCATCAACATTCCAACATTGACTGTGAAGGGGGAAACGGCACAGAGTAGCAGATGGACTGGTTGGAAGACTCATGGTTAGAGGCACTGATGCTCATACCGCCTTCTCCTGCTCAGGACTAGTTGGAAAGTGGAAGGAGGACAAAGAAAGTGTCTGGAGCTCGATTTCAGTGTCTGAGGCCCTGGCACACCAATTCTCCTCTGCCCCCCCCCCCACACACACACAAACACACACACACACACTTTCCCTAAAAAAAAAATATGGTTTGCTTACAGAAAACAGACTTTTAATGCTTTCTACCATCATTTCTTAGAACTTAAAATGGTATATCTTTGTATATACTAATGTGTTAGTTTTACATTTAAAATTTCTGAGTTATTGATAAAATTTGTAAATGAAATGTCAAATGAATTTTAATTTGGGGTTGGGACAGACGTTCCAATAATTTCTGAAATGGCCTTAACCATACTTCTGACATTTTTAAAACCTTTTTTTGGTCATTTTTTTAATTTATTTGAGAATGAGAGAGAGAGAGAGAGAGAGAGAATGGGCGTGCAAGGGCCTCCAGCCTCTGCAAACGAACTCCAGACGCGTGCGCCCCCTTGTGCATCTGGCTAACGTGGATTCTTAGGAATCAAGCCTCAAACCTGGGTCCTCAGGCTTCACAAGCAAGCACTTAACCACTAAGCCATTTCTCCAGCCCCTATTTCTGACAATTTTATTGACAATTATCAAAACAAATTATCAGTCAACTCTACAAAATGAAATGGTATCTAGGAGGCAGGGAGTCATTTCCTTCAGTGGTGTAGCCACTGGCAAGTCATTCATATCCAGTATGTAGGCCCCCGCTGGTTTTCATGCAAGCAACTCTAATTAGTTAATTAATTAATTAATCTAATTTGTGGGTCACACAAAAAGACATGAAAACAGAAGGGAGTCTAGATGGGAAGAATGGGTTGAGCAAGAACAGTAGGGGGAATATGAGAGTGTAATGGGAGTGAATATGATCAAGTTACAGTATGTGCATCTATGAAATTATCACAGAATTTAAAAAGATCTACTCTCTGTAACAGTAGGTATTAATAAACAACCGTCTTATAAGTATGCATGTTTTCCTTGCTTTTTGAATATTTATTTATTTGTTTATTTAGTAAGAGAGAGAATGGGTAGTCCAGGGCCTCAAGCTACAGTAAGGAATGAACTCTAGATGCATGCACCACTATGTGGGTGTTGGGGAATCTAACCCAGGTCCTTAGGCTTTGCAGGCAAGCACTTTAACCGCTGAGCCATCTCTCTAGCATATTCCTTGTGTTTAGTAAATAGAAAATTGTATGTATACGAAAGATTTTTGTCTTAAAATTAATTTATTAGTAGTAAATTATTTGCTTTCTTACTTTGTATGCTACATAGCCAGGGTCACACAAAATTTACCCCTGAGAAAAACAGTCACCAATGGCAAGCGTTTGAGAAATGCTGCTCTGGTTCACAGCGAGAGTTACAGGATCCAGATGGCGTGGGATCCTGCACACGCTGGGCAACGGCCCCATCCAGGTGCCACACACAAAACTGGGGCCCCTTGCTGGATGGGAAGGGAAAGTGGGGGGAGGCGCCTGTGCTCTGAGGCCTGCAGCAGGGAGGCTGGTCTGAGCCTCGCTGCTTCTTGCAATAACCCCTGCTAAACCAGGAGATCCCAGACCCGGTCGATGGCCAACTGATCTTGTGGAGAAAGGTCGTTATTGGCGGTGGAGTGGGGGCAGGCTGAGGTGGTGTGCGGAAGAGTCTTTTCTCCCGGGGACTTCTCTGGCTGTGCTCCCGCGTGAGGGCGGCAGGGCTGCTTGACACCAGCGGAGCGATCCAGAGACTGGAAAAGTGCTTCAAACTGCTGCTGGTGTCTTTCTTTCCTGGGCTTCACCTTGGGCGAGTGGCACTGCCAACGCATGGCGTTAGATCTCCTGGTGCCCCAGCTGGTTCCCGACGTGGGAAGCGCCATGTGAGACCCCTTCACTACTCACTACTCCTGCGCTCCTTCAACAAACATCCAGGAATCGGTCGCCAGCTGTGCTCTGTCTTGATGGGCTCTGAAGGACCCTGGGGCTTGAGTGAGACTTGACACATCAGGAACCCCCGCTGTGCTGGGGAAAGGGGCGGCCGGGCCCCTGCTGGAGAAGCGGTCCGAGAAGGGGGTGTGCGGGAGGTGTGCGGGAGAATGACCCGGGCCGCTAAGCCATCGGCTCCTTACCCTCCAGGGCGCAGCCCCAAGTGCGCTGCCAGGGCTCAGATTTGCTCGGAAAATCACGGCCAAGCGAGGAAAGGGAACCCTGACCCAGACTGGCTCTGCTTAGACTGTCGTCCAAGTTCATGAGGTCCAAGTCCCGAGGAGCTGCGCCGGGGACTTCCCGCTCAGAGATTAACTGCGAAGGACGCTTGCAGCGCCCGCCCTCCTCGGCGTCTCCAAGAGTCCGGGTCCCGCCGAGGCCAAGGCTGTTTCCCACCGCCTCCTGGCCCCGTCCGCCTTCGGTACTGGCGGCGAATTCTTCCTCCCAGCACGCATTCTCCTCCTCCCGGCTCCTGGCGATCCCTCCTCCTCCTCCTCCTGCTCCGGCTGGTCCCTCCTCCTCCCGCCCAGCCTCCCCACGCCCCCGGTGGCCGCAGGAGCGAGACGTCTGGGCAGCGGGCGGCGCAGCGCGCAGCAGCCTCCGCCTGGGCAGGGCGTTCCGAGCGCCCCGGCGGCCGCCGCCTCCCGGACCCGACGCCCGGCCGCCCGAGCGCTCCCCAGCCGCCAACGCCGCCGCCCGCCGCGCACCGGACCCCGTCACGGACCCGCTGGGGGTAGCGGCGATGCGACCCTCTGCGACCCCGGGAGCCGCGCTCCCCGTGCTGCTGGCCGCGCTGCTGGCTGCGGGTCGGGCGCTGGAGGAGAAGAGAGGTAAGGGGGTGTCGGCGGCCCGGTCCCCTCGGGGCGCACCCCGCCGCCCCGCCCGCGCGCGCCCCTCCTTTCCTGCTTCCTGAAGGCTCCGCCGAAGGCGCCGGGGCGGGCGGGGGCAGTCGGTGGCTAGAACGGGACGTTTCGTTTCGGGACTGGGCGGCCCGAGGACGGGCGAGCGGGAGCCGGGCTGCGGCGGGCGGGGCGGGGGACGGGCGCGCGCGGGCGCCGAAAGCCCGGCGGTCTCCCGGCGCTGCCAACTTTCTTTGCTCACTTCTCCGCCGTCCCGCGTCCTCGGCGAACCGAGCCCAGCGGAGGAGGCTCCGCGTGTGCGCCCCGCACCGTCGGCGTCACCCGAGGCCGCCCCGCCGCGGGGTGCCCGCAGGTGTGGGGACCCAGAGGACTCGTGGGAATCGGGGACCTTCTGGGAGAGGTGGTTTGCAGATCGGAGCCTCCGCACCTCCTCCTTTCGCTCGGGTGCCACTTTTAAGCCTGCACCTTGGCGCTGGCTCTCAAAGCCCGAGTCCCGGCCCAACACACAGGTCCCTACAAGCCCTTTCCCAGGGTGTGGGGCTGCGGCCGCGAGCCGGGACTCCCGGAGAGTTCTCTCGGTCCCCGACCAGCCGGGAAGAGCGAGAAGGGGCGGTGCAAGTGGAGATTCCTTCCGTGTGCTGGGGCGGGGGGTTCCTGGGGTGGGGTCTGTACCGCCCCCTGGACGCCGAGCCCAGCCGCTCACCAAGGACCTGCCAGGCTAGGTGCCCTGATGGGGGGGGGGGGAAGAGCTTCTTGCCAGCCTGAAGTTCCCTGTGTCTCCGATGTTGGTGCCTGTGGCCCTGTAGAGTGTTTTGCCAGATGGCTGCTTCCTGGGGACCCTCGAAAGTGCCCCCTTTCCCTGCAGCCTTTCTGTAACCTCTTTGCAATGGGCCTGGACCAAGCAGCGCTGCGTAGCTGACGGCCTGGCACCCGCCGGGCCTCGGGCAGTGAGCGCTTCCTGGGCGTGGGCGCGGACTCCGGAGGGGTGTCCTTCAGGTGGTCCAAAATGGGACCCACGGGAAACCATCATTGTGTTTCCCTCAAATTTTCAGTCTTGATTTAAAAAAAAAAAATTCTTTTTGCTTTTTCGAAGAGTTTGACATTTGGCCAACCAAAATGTTAAACTTAATTTAAAAAGAAAACGGATCGATGTCCGTGCTTCACGTGTGCCAGCTGCCCAGAAGGAACATGAGCAAGTCTGGCTCGGTAAGTGCGGACTTCAGTAAACCCCCTTGACACGAGAAACATGCCTTGGAAGGTTTCATTGCACAATTTCAAAACGCGGCGGCTCGGGTTCCAGGAGTCAGGTTCGCACTTGCCGTTGATGTCATAGGCATCATCGGGGTTAGGGGTGGCGCTGAGCCTGCTCTTGTTGGACGTGGAGAAACCCAGGTTCCCAAACTTCCCCGCGCGCGCTGAAATCACTCTGGAATTACAAACACGGGAGCATTCGACACCCCCACCCGGCATGCCCTTGTCGAGCTTCCAGTCCCTCTCCCACACGTTTGGGCTTCATTGGTCTGGGATGAAAATGGGATTTAAAAGAAGCTCTTGGGCAGCTCGCTGGCGCAGAAGAAAGAGTAGTAACCCCACAGGAAGATTGCCTGCCGATCTGCACAACCCTTTTGGAATGTCTGTAGTTTTAAAACAACTTTGCAGTCCAGGGGAGAAGGAAAGATCCTGAAGCGCGATATCCCTGAAGGGGTGGGTTCTTGCAAAGCTCCCTACCTTCCTTGGCCGAAGGGCTCCCCTCCCCCTGACCATGATGGCCAGCACTGGGCCTGCGCCGGGCTCCTGGGCGAGCTGAGTCCTCTTGGTCAGGTGGCACCTGTCTCTGCCCAAGCATCCCACTCCTGACTTGAAATGAGCTTCTGGGAGCCCCTGCGCAGCACCCCGGGTCTCATTCCAGGACTGTGCCCAGCTCTTTTATGTTACTATTTTGAACACTGCTATTAGTGGTTGGAAATTTGTTCTCTGAAAAATGCTACTTAATTTCTTTGTTTGTATTGTGATCCGCTTAAAACCAAATGCTCCCTAGTACAATAGCAAGAGAGAGTGAGAAGAAAAAAAGCCATTCTGTGAAGATAACATTAAAAAGACTAAATTCTAAAGGACAAATTATTGAAATATAAGACAGCCTTTTTTGCAAAGGCTTTTAAGGGACTTATTAATTCGATTTAATTTAATTCAGTCAGCTTTGTTCCTGATTGACTTGCTTTAGTGAATGGCATTCCCTTCCCCAGACCCTATACCTATTAAGCTCTGCTCAGAGCTTACGTCTTTGCAAGGCTCTTTTCTGTCTTGTCAGTTCTCGCATTATGGATGTATCTGTAGGAGGACCCAGGTAAAGAGAACTGTGGTCCCTCTCCTACCTTGTAGCAGGAGAGCCAGGCCAGGCCAGGTGTGTAAGTGATTCAAGATAGATGAGAGCAGGGAATGAGTATGAGGCCAGGCTCCTTAACATGGGTTTCTTGCTTAAAGCCTGCAGCAGATGCCTGAGGGTTCAGTGGTCTTGTCTGCTTAAGGTCCCACAGGGTCAGGCAGGACTGCCCTTCATTGAGATGGTTAGGCCGCTCACCCAAGCTGTGGACAGAGTTGGTCCCACCTTTCTGAGCAGCCCCTGAGGGATGAGAGGTGCTCTGGAAGGGAAGCTGCTCAGCAAAGGAGAAGGGCAGGGCCTTTGGAGAAGTGAGCCTGCCCAGCTGCTGTCTGTGAGAAAGACACTGGGATTCAGAGGGCCAGAGGTTTGTCAAAGAGAATCCAAAGCAGGAATTCTAATGACGCCGCAAGCGAAGAACTGCAGTCCTTTCTCTCAGAGATCAAATCTGGCTTATCTTGTCACACCACCTCTGAGTCAAGGTGGAAAATTCACCGTGAAAATCTACGCTTTGGAGTCTTCATCTCTGAATTCAATGAATACAGGGGGGTAATCTGAAAGGTTTCTACCATTGCTTCCAAAGATGTATAATTCTTTTTTGTATTTTGTTGGTGTGTATGTGTGTGGTACATGCACGTGTGTGCAGATAGCCGTGCTTCATGTACAAGTATGTGGAAGCCACAAGAAGGTGTTGGATTTCTCTGCTGCCTTACTTCCTTGAGACACTGTCTTTCGGTGAACCTGGAGATGGTGTCTTTTTTCACTTAGACGGGCTGACCAGCAAGCCCCAACAATTGTGCTGTCTCTGCCTCCCTCAGTGTTGGGGTTACAAACATGCACAGCCATGCCCAACTTTTTATAACGCGACTTGGAACTCAGATTCTGTTTCTTATCCACCGAGCCGTCTCCCCAGCACAGATGTGTTAAGTCTTAAACCCACTTATTAAATATTAGTAATTTGTTTTGCAAATGTGGAAAGGAGCTACATGCACACATAGCCATGGTGGTGGGGCACAGAGAGCGGACATCACGTGACAGCACCCAGACGCTCGCAGTCGCTGCTAGCTTCCTGTACCTGATTTAGTAATCTATAACTCTTTGCAAACACATTGTGATTTTGAAAATCAGAGTTGCCAGTGTCTGTGGTGCTGCATGAAAACCCACAACAGTATCAGCATGTTCTGAGATATTTCTAGAAGAGATGTCAGTAACTATGAAGGGCTCTACACTGGCGAAGAAATGCTGTGCTTTTCTTGACTCATCTCCAGGACAATTAGCTAGTTTCAGAAACATTTTTGGAAGAAGTGACATAGCAATTCTAATATCGAAGGCAGTTGATTGTTATAGGCATAGTGGGGCCCCAGGCTGGTGCCACGGATCCTGAAATGGAGATGGGATGAGGGTGTTGGGAACATCCAGCCTGTCTAAGGACACACTACAAAATAATGTGCTCGTCATGTGACTTGCTGTGAAGCTGGTGTGTGTGTGTGTGTGTGTGTGTGTGTGTGTGTGTGTGCAATTTTAACTTAGAAATATTGTGGTGTTATTATTTAAAGTTAGGCTTTACTAACAGGGGTGTGAGAAAATCTCACAGTTGTAGAATTGGTTCACCCATGCATTGTTTCATTTTAAGCACAATTTTAACAACTAGATTCTTTTTCTCAGATCTCTAGCTAACTAATTCAATTTTGTTTTCGTTTGTAACTTATGAGCATCAGAAATTATGGTGAGAAGTATTTTTAATGTCAGTTAACTATCCTTGATTTATTCTTGAACCACCAACATCTACCTAATGGCATGCAAATCTTAGTTTGTTCTTCTAGACCATTTCCTTTTGACATCATAGTCTTTCCTTGCCTTCTTTTTTTTGTTGAAATCACAGCCTTTGTCCAGCATCCAAAGTTTGTGCACCACGAGCATAATCTAGTTAGCTTGAGCTTGAAAAAAGGTCCAGGATTCGAGATTTTCCAAACAACTGGGTTCACTGCAAATTTTACTTTTTTAAGGGTCATTTGGTAAAGCGTCCTTTTCATTCTTCTACTTTTTTATTTTTATTTTTTATTTATTTTTTTAAAAATATTTCATTTATTTATTTGAGAGCGACAGACACAGAGAGAAAGACAGATAGAGGGAGAGAGAGGGAATGGGTACGCCAGGGCTTCCAACCTCTGCAAACGAACTCCAGATGCGTGCGCCCCCTGTGCATCTGGCTAACATGGGACCTGGGGAACCAAGCCTTGAACCGGGGCCCTTAGGCTTCACAGGCAAGCGCTTAACCGCTAAGCCACCTCTCCAGCCCAACTTTTTTATTTTTTAATATTTATTTTACAGAGAAAGAGAGAGAGGGAGAACAGGTGCACCAGGGCCTCCAGCCACTGCAAAGGAACTCCTGATTCATGCGCCCCCTTGTGCATCTGGCTGACATGGGTCCTGGGGAACTGAAACTAGGTCCTTTGGCTTTGCAGGCAAAAACACCTGCACTGCTAAGCCATTGCTCAAGCTGTTGTTCTTTTTTGAATGTTTATACGTGGAGTGCATGTGTGTGAGGGAGAGAAAGGATGCATGGAAGTATGCATGCATGCGTGTGGTGTCCAAAGGCCAACACTGAGTGTCTTCTCAGTCGTTCTCCGCCTTGTGTCTTTAGACAGAGCATCTCTCTGAACATAGAGCTTGCTGCCTGTGCTAGCCCAGCTAGTTGACGAGCCCAGGAATTCTCCTGACTACCTCTCCATGCTGGGATTCCAGGCTCAAGCCGCCATGCCTGCTTCCCCATGGGTGCTGGGGGTCCAAACTTGGGTCTGGATGCTCGTGTTTCAGTGAGCCATCTCTCTAGCCCCAGTAAAGCTTCTTTCTATACATTTTAGATGCATGTGCCCAGTCCAGATATCTAGAAACTTCTACAAGTCTGCTGGGAGATGTAGTTGGGGCCAGTGAGTAGTGGATCATATTTATGAAACCCTGTTAGGAACTAAATGTTGACTTTGACATTTTAATCTCCAAAAGCACTATCAGTTTCAAATGTCTAGCCCACTTGACTGGCCATATGTGAGATGCATAACATTAGAATAAAGCTTACTCTTGAAATTCTAGCAGTAGGCTTTAGAAAGTAGGATGAGAAAGCTGTTATGGAAGATGGAATCTGTCTCTTTGCTTCAGGTTGTAACCCACTGTGGTGTATTCTCCAGGTCAGACCCAGAGACAATTTGTCTTTTCTACTTATATTGCAACTTCTTATTAACAAGATGTTGGAATTACAACTTAGGGGTTCAAAGCTAGAATGCCTTCTATATTGTGTTAAACACACCCACACTTACACAAGACCACTATACATGGACTGACTTAGTAATGGCCCAGGTTAATCACTAGTGTTTGTCATTTGAGTATAAGGACATTAATATGGGCAATTTTTGCATCTTCACATAATCCAGAATTAATGATTTGCACTGTTCTACCCATATTTTGAGGTCTAAGAATGACTTGAGCTTGGTCCTTGCCTTTTAGTGTTTGAAAGTCATTTGTCAGAAGTGAGAATGGGAGATAATAAATGTGCAACAGGTCATAGAAATAAATGACAGGAGTCTGGGCCAAATAGAGGAAGTCTGTTCTCCCAGACAAATCCTTGCTCTTAATTCTATGTGGAGAGGAGACTAGGAAGAGCCTTCAAGGAGATACTTGGCTAGATGGTTATTTCCTGGAACAACTAGGCTGGTGGGTATTGTAAATGTGCCAGTGAGAACTAGATCCTGTGGAGCACTGGTCATTCCATGTGACAGAAAGAGGAGGAATAAGTGACCAGGCTTCGTGCACAAGTTCCGCGAACCTTACCGCAGCATTGGGTCTCCTGTGCAAGGTGCTCACTGCAGAGCCTTAACTAGGGATTGACAGGAAGTGACCGGTGTTTGAGAAAAATGCTCCAAGGAGTGTGGGGAGCGGGTTTTAGAACAACAGTGACAATGGGACATGAGCGGCTGTTACAGGTGGAAGAGAAATGATCACAGAGGACACAGAACAGGTGACCTCAGATTCTGGTCTAAGGTAGGTATGACTAATGATTGATTAATGTACAGAGTGTAAAAAAACAGAGAATTCAAGTTCAAGACATTCACTTCCTCCTCAAAAGCCTGAATAGATTCTGAATCTGTTCTCAGTTGCTAGGTAGTGGGAACTTCCAGGGACGTGTAGAGTCAAATAAGAGTTTAGCATTTTGGTGTATTAAATTTTAAGGGCTAAGATGGGAAAGGCTAGGAGGCAGTAAAATCTGTAAGCCTGGAGGCCAGGAGAGCAGCATAGCCTGGCATCATAATTGCACTAGATATTCCATTGCAGTTAGTGTATTTGACCATTGAACCATCACCCCCCCCCCCAGCCTCTGTCTCCATCTGCCAGATGCTCACTGTCAACACCAGCACTGAGTCAGCCGGGGCTCCTGCTGTCTAGACGAATCTAGGCTTCCTTCTACTTAGCCTTTGTATTAGTCACAGTGGTCAATGCCTGATAAGTGATACATTGTGCATGTAAGCATATTGGAAAACACAATGCTTGAAGAACCTCGGCTGGGTCACCATTTCTTATTGAAGTCAGCATCAGATTACTCAGTTTTATATACTAGTCATGGAACCCAAGGGAAGAGATAACTGTTTTCTTTTGCTTTAACCTTTATTTTTAATTTGTGAAAGTGCTGTTATGTTTTTAAATATTTTATTTATTTGCAAGCAGAGAGGAGAGAGAGAAGAGAGACAGGCAGAGAGAATGGACACACCAGGGCCTCCAGCTGTTGCAAACAAACTCCAGATGCATGTGCCACTTTGCACATCTGGCTTTACATGGGCACTGGGGAATCAAGCCATGGTCGTTAGGCTTTATAGGCAAGGGCCTTAAATGCTGAGCCATTTCTCCAGACAAAAAGTGGTAGTATTTTAACCCCATTACTTTTAATCACTTGAGGAGCTTTCAAACAAGCACATGGCTTCCTGCATCCAGGACCTAGTGAGTCAGTTTCCAGAGGATGAAGTCCAGTCAAACAGCTCCCTGGGTAATTGTGTAAGTGAAGAATTGTCTTTTGACTTTATTCTCAGATTCCAATTTCTTACTCACTTCTCCAGGCCTGCAAAATCCAGGAACAGTTTCATATTAGTAAGTTTCAGAATCACATTTTGTGCCATAATTATCCCATTAAGTGTACCACAGTGGCCTGGAGCAGCGGTCACAGCCTCTGCGCACCTGGTGGAAAGGCACATGCTGGGACTCCAGGCTGGACTCTGAATAAGACCCGGAGTCTGTGAGTGCAAGCCCCCTGAGCGATGCGCAGACACAGACATGGCAGGCTGTGAGAACAGCCATCTCTACGGGCATGTGTCGCTTTGCTCTGGATATACCAGAGGAGTGAGAATGGTGCTTGATCTCCAAGGACTCGCATCTTGAAATGGCCGAGCCAGAGAAACTACATTATGGCCAGTTCCCTGCTGCGGGGAACTGTTTTACAACAGATGTGATTTGTGATTTCCATGGGAGCTCACAAAAGTGACAGATTTTACCTATGAGATAAGGGCGTTTTCTCAAACATGGAGTATTTGATTGAGTCTCAAAGAATGAGACTTCTGCTGGCCTTGAGGCAAACAGGAAAGAATGTGAGGATGGGCTTCAGCTCCTGCATCCAGCCTTCCACGTCCTGCCAATGTCTGGAATGCCTGTGGGTAGCAGATGCTAAGGGGTGAGACTTTTCTGCCTGATTTTCTTAAAGGGCTATGAAGAAATTATCATGTCAAAAGCAAAGCAACTGAGAGGCTACAAAATTTTACTTTAAAATAAAATGGTAATCTTTTTAAAGTAATAAGAAAATGTGAAGGAATTAACTGAAGTCTAGACTGGCATTGCTAACTTTTAAGACTTTCAACACAATAGCATAGTTTTCCCCTAAAACTTGTTATGAATAAACAAAATGATTACTAGCTTACATCCTTTATGAAACTCTTGCAAGAGACAGAAAAGAGAGTCAAAAGTCCACTTAATTGTAGGTGAAACAAACCATTGCTGAATCACACCGAGCTCAAAAAAGAAAAAGCCTCCCAAATTGAGCTACTATTGCTTGTGCATTAGAAAACACTTTGTTTCTTGATTCATGGGAGAAATTTGTACAGATGTACCAGTTTATTTGCAGAGATTATTGGAAACAAATAGATTCACAACAAATAGAGGATGAAATGTGGCTGCGGTCTGCCTGTACGTCAGAGCAAATGTAATGAAAAAGACCACTGTTTGCTTTTCAGGTGTTTTTAAGAGAATTTATAAGGGATCTTATTTTTGAAGTGCAAACGTGATACACTGTGATTTTACTGTTAGGGCCACACATGTGCACACAGGAGGCAGGTGATGTCATGGCTGTTTTAGCAGCTACATTGTCTCATGAATGACATCATTAAGACCACTTGCAAGAGTTGCTTTCCTGTACTCCAGTTTGCAATAAAACTGATACATTGAATATGGTCTCTTTGATATAACAATATGACAATGGTGTGTGAAAAATTTGTTTCCTTACCATACTAATACCCTTTTCAATATTTGGTTGTCTTGAGTTAAAAGAAATGATTTATTTGACAGGTGTGTCCTTGCAATTTCATATCATTGTGAAGGGATTCAGAGCTTTTTATTATTATTATTATTTTTTGGTTTTCTGAGGTAGGGTCTCACTCTAGTCCGCCCTGACCTAGAATTAACTATTAAGTCTCAGGGTGGCCTTGAACTCATGGTGATCCATCTACCTCTGCCTCCTGAGTGCTGAGATTAAAGGTGTGCGCCACCACACCAGGCCCAGGGAATTTTTTAAGAACAATTTTTCAAATGTTAGAAACCTTATGGGTGGGCAGAGATGGTCCAAGGGGTAAAGCTCTTGCAGTTCAAGAGGGCTGAGTTCAGGTCTCAGCCCCACACGAAAAGTCTGGGTGTGGCGGTGCGTGCCCGGAACCCCAGTGCTGGGGAGGCAGGGGTGGGAATCTTTGGGTCTTCTGGCTAGTTAGCCTAACTTGGTCAGTGAGTTCTGGGTTCAGTGAGAGACCCTGTCTCAGAGCATGTGGTGGAAAGTGACAGATGAGACACCCGACAGTGACCTTTGTCTTTTGCACATGTGCATGTGCGTCCACACACAAAAACACACCCACACTACCCACATGCACATACGAAACTAAAAGCCAGATCCTGGTTTTTGTAGAGGAGGTAGGACCAAAGAGGTTGCTGGAAGGGGATTATGATCAGCATATCTTGTGTGTATGAAAGAAGGTTGTCAAACAATGCTAAAACCAAAAACTTAAAAGAAGAAAAAAGAGGAAATTGTAAAAAAAAAAAAAAAAAAAAAAAAGGAAAAAAATTCCTGGTTTTATTTGCCAAAAAAATACTGAATACAGGAGATTCATTCATTGATTGTTCTTCATTGACACACTTATCTCATCTCTGGCTCATTCTCTTACCCTATTAATAGGCTCAAAATTGGGCTGGAGAGATGGCTTAGAGGCTAAGGCACTTGCCTGTGAAGCCTAAGGGCCCAGGTTCAATTCTGCAGGTCCCATGTAAGCCAGGTGCACACAGTGATGTATGTGTCTGGAGTTCATTTGCAGTGGCTAGAGGCTCTGGCATGCCCATTTTCTCTCTCTCTCTCTCTCTCTCTCTCTCTCTCTCTCTCTCTGTCTCTAATAAATAAAAACAAATTTTAAAAGGCTCAAAATTGTGTTGAGTATGGTTATCTAGATGAACCATTTAAAATTTGTTCTAGTACTATTAGAAAAGTCTAATATCTCAAGTAGATTGTTTTCCTGGAGTAGATTTTAGTATAGTCTTAGAAGGATAAACAATGATTTTTTTTTAATGATTCCCTACCTATTTTTTTAACTGGAAACAAGACTACAGGGACTCTAATTTCATCTACTTTTGATTAAGTTCAAGAGAATTACAAAAAAATCACAATGTGGTTATTGGGGAGTAATTCCATCCCTTGTCGGTTGTAAATGTGATTGTACTAAATTTAAGAGTCTTCAAAAAAAAATCATGCATCTCAGGTTGGAGAGATTGCTCAGTGGTTAAAGGCACTTGTTTGCAAAGACTGCCAGCCAGGTTTGATTCCCGATTACACACAAAAAGCCAGATGCACAGATGGCACGTGTGTGCAGAGTTCATGTGCAAGGGTGAGAGGCCCGAGTGTGCTCAGTATCCCTCTCTCTCTCTTGCTCTCACACACAGATAAGTAAATAAATATATTAAAAACATGTGCATTTCAAAACCTTTTTTTTGGCTCTGGTTTGTAGTAAGATTAAGAAAGAACCAGAATTCTTTTCCTATGTTATCTTTAACTGTGCAACTTTGTCTGGATGTATATGATTTAACAAACTCTGTGTGAATCTTATTTACAAGGGAGATAATGCATTGCCTTCTTTTCTTTCCTTCATTTTCCTCCTATTTTTCCCATTTTTTTCTTTTCATTCTCTTCTTCATAAGCTGTTAAGAATTGGCCTTCACAGAGAAAGATTTGGATAAATGACTATGAAGAAAACTTTGCAAATAAAGAGCTGAAAAATGACTGCAAAATATGTAGCATGATTTTTGAAAGTATCAAACATATAGTGTTCATGAATATTCTTAGAAGACATGTGCATTATACATATGTCTCATGCCTTAAAAATGAAAATTCGGTTGGTAAGTCATAAATAAGAACCCCTTGCATTTGTACAGCCCTTTTCAAGTCTGCCTTAGCAGCTGTCTTTCGGGGAGTCTTGCAACCTCACCAAACTATGATAATTATCCACATTTGAAGGTGAGGGACCTAGAGTCAGAGCAATTCTGCAGTCAGCATTTAGGTGCTGGCTGCTTTTCCTATCATGGAGAATTGTCTCCCCAAATTTCTCCTTCTGCCTACTTTGACGTGTCACTGTTTTGACGTTCTCCTACCCAAAGGCCCGCGGGCCCAGGGAAAGGTCAGCACAAAGTTCCCTCAAGATCCTGCCGTCTGCCTGCCCGATTCCTCACCCCTCACCCTGGTTCTCCACGCCCGGCCCTGTCTCCCTGTGCTCTGCTCTGGTTGTGTTTCCATCTTCTCTTTTGTATGAAGCATTTTCTTAGAAACGAGGCTCTTACATGTTTTACCAGATCATGAGCTGCAGCACTTGTGAGCAATTGTGAGCCCTGAAAAGATTTACTTAGCAAGTAAATTGACTTTTTACACATTATGCCATAGGCAGCTGTAAGTTTTCTGGACTTAAAAATGCTTGCAGAGAAAATGAAGGGAAACCTGATTTGGCAGTCGTGGGGTGGGGGGACTTCGGAATACCTGTGGCAAAATGTGGCAGTTCAGCTGCTGAGTCTGTAGAAGTCACTTTTGTGATTTAAAGGAAAACCCACAGCTAAATTCATTAGAGTGTGAGACAGTCTGAAAAGAGACCAAAAAGTAGTGCCCCCTCCCCCCCTGCGCAGGATGATGGCTCATTCATACAGAACGCTTTGGGCTGGGGATGAGACTTGTGAGCACTGATGTTGTTTTTTTAAGTGAAGTTGTTATACACCCCAGATTACTCACTTTCAGGAACCTTATTGGTTGAATAAATGGAATGTGGAATGTGATCTGAGTAGATCTCTCTTCGATTTCAAAATACAGTGTTATTTTCCTTCTTCAAGAAGGAAGGAACTTTTTGTTATTACTTATTCTTAACACAGTGGAAACTTTTCAACACTCTTCAGAAAACCCTCCAAAGCATGTTCATATTTCACAATCATCAAGTGAAACAGAAAAAGTCCCATAAGTCAGCCGAATAAACTGATCTTCTGTGCTTGTCCATGTCACAGGGAGACCATCGCACGAGGAGAGGCTGGTCTTTCAACCCTGGGATGATTAATACCTTGAATAAGCAAATGTTGTTTCCAGTTAATAGAAAGCTAATATGTTGATTGTAAGGCAATTTTAGTGATTGCCATAGACATAAAAGAATTACTTGGGCAAAAGTTATGTCTTTTTTTCCCTTCACGTGCCCAAAGTCTACCTAGCCACGGCTGGATGGGAGGCTGAGCCAGTTGGTGAACGGCATCATCAGAAGTAGCTGACTCGACATGTGTCACCTTTCACTGCGCTGTCAGCACTTAGAGACACTTCCTGTTTAACTTCAGTGTGTCGTGCCTGCTCTAGGGTAGGAACCATCGAGCGAGGAAGGTCCCAGATGGGCGGAAGACTTGGTGGTTATCTGAGTCCATCTTCGTCATGTCATAAAATCCTCTTTAAATTCTTGGCTAAAAAAAAAAAAAAAGGAGACTTAGCTTGCTTGGGTAATGCCTACTAAACATTCATAATGTTGTTCACTTATAAACAATATATTCATCTATATCCAGGATAAGTAGTCATGAACTCATGGTCTAACCCGTAGTAACACGATGAAAATGGAATGCCAAGAGGGGAAGATGTAGTCCTTCTCTTGCAATTTTTCAGGTTTTGTGTGTATGTATATTTTTCCTCTCCTCGTTGGATCCTTGGAGAAGAGAATGGAGTAGCATTTACTGGGCCTTATCTTGAGAAGTGGGTGCCCGGGTGTGTCTTGCACTCCTGCATTCAGTTGAGGAGTGCAGTGGTAGACTGACACGCAATGGGCAGGAGAACAGCTGTGCCAGATAGACATTTTTCGCTTGGCAGTTTAACAGGCTGGGTGACTTCTGAACCGAATTTAAATGTTGAATTTTAATTCAAGGAGAACCTCTGGGAGCCGTGTCACGTGGTAGCCGAGCTCACAGGACTCACATGTCATGCTCACAGGATGTTTTGCTAAGCCAAAGGAGGCTCCGGTGAAGTTCCCTCACATGTGGGCGGCAGTGGTTAATTCTGAGAGGTGTGGAAATGAGATGTCAAACATGGCCTCATCCCTAGAGAGAGAACAGCTAGATCGTTAAGTTTGTGACTGCCTGAGAAGCAGCGTGGCACGGCTTGGCGAGCTGCAGTGGGCATCGGAGGGAGCATGCGTGTCTGCAGGTGACCTTCCTTTCAGAAAGAAGGTGCCCCTTTCTCTGGTGTCATTAGCACACTCGCGTTCTGAGGCATCGCAGGGAGTGGTGTGTGCCGAGGCGGCACGCGATGGCAGGATCGTGCGGCCGAGCGTCGTTGCTCAGCTCGGGACCAGGAAAGAAAAGGAAGAAGTGGCGGGGGTCTCACTGTCTCCTTCGAGGGTACATTCCCCACTTTACCTGTTTAAAGATCTACCATCTCCCAAATATGCCACTCTGGGAACTTCAGTGTTAACCCACGGATCGCTGGGGAATCCTTACCAGCCAACCTGTAGCTGGTGTGGAGGTGTGGAGCTGCCCCCCACACTTGTACTCCAGGAGAGCTTTCATCTGGATCCAGGCTAGGAGCTTGCTCACGCTTCCTATCTGTCTCTTCACGGTGTTGTGATAATGAGAAGGTCTTCAGGTATCCTTTGGAGCCTTCCTGATTGTCATGGCTTTTGACTTTGCAGGATGTGGAATGATGGTGGGTAGAGCTACAACAGACTTGATACTTCCTCTCAGGAGGATATGAAAGTTATTTTTTCTAATTTTTAAAATACATACTTTTATTTTTATTTATTTGAGGATAGAGAGAAAGAGAAAGAGAGATGGGTGCACCAGAGCCATCAGTCACTGCACATGAACTTCAGACGCATGCACCACCTTATGCATCTGGCTTACGTGGGTGCTGGGGAAATGAACCAGAGACCTTTGGCTTTGTAGGCAAGCACCTTAACCACTAAGCCACCTCTCCAGCCCTCTGCTTTTTTTTTAACTTAAAATTTAATTTATTTGTGCATGGAGTGTGTGTGTGTGTGTGTGTGTGTGTGTGCGTGTGCATGCGCTAGGGTACCTTGCCACTGCAAACAAATGCCTGTCCAGCTTTATATGGGTGACTGAGGAATTGAACCCAGGCCAGCAGGCTTTGAAAGCAAGCATTATTAACCACTGAGCAATCTTCTGAACCTCTTAAGGTTATTTTTAACGTTGTTTTAAATCTGCAAGTAAAAATAAATTGCTTTGTTGCAAGAAACACCGAAAATGGAAAAGCTTACAGTCCGAAGCGGATCCTTTATTTCGTACACTGGCAACGGCAGAGCCGCTTTCAACAGCGAGTGGGTTTGCTGCCTGTGCTGCCTGTGGGGGCTCACAGTTGGCGGAGTTGTTCCACTTAGAAAGTCCCTGCCACAAAGGAAAGTGACCACTGTGCATAAAAACAACATTTTGGGTGACAAGTCTTTTTATTTTCTTCTAATGTTAACTTTGTAATAAGCTTTTTTCTTCTTCTTCAAATGCTAAAAGGGGGCAGAACATTCATGGTTAGGAAGGAGGGAGTAAGGTACTATTTTATGTACGCTTGTAGTGTGTGTAAGGATTGATTCATTTTCACACCATACTTCGTTTAACTTAATATTTTTATCTTACTTTTCTATGATTATGCTTTAAATGTATTCATTATATTTATCTGCAAGCAGAGAGAGAGAATGGGCACACCAGGGCCCCTTGCCATTGCAAAAGAACGTGGCTGGCTCTACCTGGGAGCTAGGGAATCTAATCCAGGCCATCAGGCCCCACGAGCAAGCACCCCCCACCTCCCCCCCAACCCCCGGCTGCTGAGCCATCTCTTCAGACTCCCGTGATTGGTTTGAAGCGCGTTACGGTGGGTTTTAGAAAGTCACACCAGCAACAGTCCAGGCTCATGTGTGGCGATGAGTCCTTTGGTGGATGGCAACCCTTGTGCTTGTTTTGTTGATTCAGGGTCTCAATGTCCTGGCAAGGCTGGCCTTGAATTTGAATCCTTCAACCTCAGCTTCCTGAATGCTGGGGTTCCACTACCCGATGAGTTTTTATTTTTAAAGAATTGCAAATTTCAGAAAGTTGTAAAAAGTCTACATGGAGATTCTGGGCACCCTCCTTCCGCCCTCAGCCGCTGGGGCAGCCAGAGCTTTGTTCCAGGGCTCAGCGAGGCCCAGAGCTGCTGAGACTGCAGGAACCGTGTCTCACAGTGCTGCTTGGGAGCATGTGAGGGAAGGCTTTGGTCTGCAGTCCTGGAAGGCCCTGGAAGTGTGGGGAGGCGGAGCAGCGAGGCTACAGGGCCCAGAGAGGGCGGGAGGGAGGAGTACAGAGAGAGGGAAAGTGAGAACGCGGAGACGGAGGATTCCTGCAGTCACTGGGTGGATTTGCGTGGGCCGAGTTGATGCCCTGTCCCCATCGCAAGTGGGCGCACGTGCCGGGCACCGTCTGCTCCTCTGGCGCCCTGTGCTGCTGTGCCCTGCTCTCCTCCCATAGTGCAGGTGTGGGTGCTCCAGGAAGGAGCGCTGGAAAGCCAGGGCACCCGCGTGCCTTGGTTTACACCCTGTTTACGCAGATCTGTTAATTTACTGCAGCACTCCAAAGGCAGCACACTTTTGACGTGCACACGTGCCGACATGCATGTCTTACTGGAGTAAGTTTTTGGACTATGCGTGACACCCTCGTACTCGCATGACCTGACGGCGAAGATGGAAAAAGAGCCATAGAGAAAGACATAGTCCTATTGGGAAATTCGGAGTCTCAAAGACGACGTTGAACATCAGAGTCAAGGCAGCACCTCTGATCTTTGTTGTAAAAAGTTTAAAAATCTGAACTCACAGTGACCCTCCTCTTATTGCTACTGTAGTTTACACTTAGCTCATTTAAAATTATTTATACCCAGGGTTTGAAATAAGCTAGAAAGACAGTAACGTCTCATGTATAACTCCTACTCCTGGAAGCTTCACCTTGGCACACGTTCTAACACATGTCGGGGAGCACAGGTCACTTTGTGTGTCCCTCCCAGGCAATGGACTCCTGTGGGCCCATAGGCAGAAGGACATAGTGGAATGGGTAAGAATATAGTCCTGTGAGACAGGAAACTCCACACTCCCAGCGGCATGGAGATCGCTGATCCTCTGTGGTGACTTCCCAGGCCTTTATTCTCTTTTTTTTTTTTTCTTTGGTTTTCCAAGGTAGGGTCTCACTCGGGCTCAAGTTGACCTGGAATTCAATATGTAGTCTCAGGGTGGCCTTGAACTCACCGTGATCCTTGTACCTCTGCCTCCCAAGTGCTGGGATTAAAGGCATGCACCACTGCGCCCGGCTCTAGGCCTTCATTCTTAAAAGTATTGTGTTACACAATTATACAGTGTTTACTATACTAGCAATGGTGGTTTATTTTAATAGCTTGGTTTAATTTGGCACAAACTTAAGTGAATGTTTCATTGTCTTCAGGTCAGTTTGAATCAGTTGTAAGATATTAAATGCTTGCTGCATACCGGAAACCCTGGATGCCGGGCTATATAGCCAAAAATTATAATCTCTACCTCTAAGGACCCTAAAATTCAGATCTCAGTTCATTGTATCCCATCCCCAAAAGTAAGAACTGAGCCCAGTATGGTTTGTGAGAACCTCAACACTGAGAGGAAGGGTTGTGACAGAAGGCCTGAGCGCATTCGCAAGGTCAGGTGTGTGTTCGGGCGTTGGGCGTGGCTCAGTGCTGCGGAGGCCAGCACCACTTTTGCAGGGCCTGTGTCTCTCCTTGTCTTCTTGGACTCATCATGGGGACATAGCCGCATTTTCCTTTGTGATTTCTTGATCCAGACAACACAAGAGACAAGTTTCAAGCTTCTGTGCTCAGATGGGACCAAGGCAGTCTTCAGAATCTGTTTACTCTCAGCATTTCTAACTTGACATCAGCATTGTTCACCATAAGCATTATCATAGAGGTGTATAGTTTCAGTTAAATATTCTGTACCGGAAATGCTTGCCATCAGAAATATTTCAGATTTTGGAGCCTCTCATAGTTTGATGTTTGCTTAGACTTTACCCATTGAGCACACTTAATCCAAAAATCTGAAATCGAAAGAGACTTTTTAAGCATCATGTTGAAACTTGAAAACTTTTGGATTTAAGATTTTCAAACTGGAGAGGGATGTAAAGCTGGTTTTCATTGTCAAAGCTAATCTACTTACACTTACTTCCCACCAGAAAGATCTTCTTTTCTCTGACAAAAATGCTTGTTCATGTCAGGGATCTAGATCACTAGTAGTGTGTTTCATAGCTTGCATAAGATCAGATTTTGACCCCACAAATACTACCCCAAAAATAAAAATGGAAACTTGTTCCTGCTTCCCTCCAGAGCTCCACCTTCATTGTGAACACTTATGCTAAGGTGATATTCCCACACAACTATGGGAAGGGGGGCATGGAAGCAGCTCAGGATTGGCTTTTTTCCTGTGCTGGGGATTGAACCTAGGCCCCTCTTTTGCTAGGTAATTGCTCTAACACTAAGCTACATCCCCAAGTGTCCTCTTGTTTTGAGTTAATATCTCACCAAATTCCCCACACAGAAAAAAGAATTTCTGAAAAGTTCATTTTGAGAATATATTTTTGAATTTATGCACATTTTTTTACTAAGCTATTTTGTATTTTCTCCTTACAATAAAACTACTTTGAGTGGTTACTTTCATCTTAAGGAAAGTAAGAGGAGAAAAGAAGAATTATTTTTAGATATTGTTTACAAATTTGCCAAAAAGTTTGCTTTCTCGTAGGCGGCTCAGTCCTGCACTGCTTGTTTTTGTCCAGTGCCTGAGGAGAGCCCCAACCCAGTGCTCACGCCTAGTCATGCACACTGGGAAGACAGTCAGCCGTAACTGCACGTCCGGGGGTGAAATTTTTGTTACGTAGAATGTTTGTTCCACAATTGGTGCCTCTCACGTGGAGGGCATGGAAATCAGTTTTCTGTAAGAAGAGCCCATCCATTATTAAGTTTTGGACACAGCACCATGATCGAATGAATACCCTCAATATGATGGGAAAGCAGAGGGGAAAAAATAGGCTATTTAGTTCAATGCAATGCATTAGGGATGTCAGGAAGGATTTATGTGAATTCCTTGTTGAACGCTTAGTTGAGATGTCGTAGCAAAAGCAAGCTAGTGAGTGAGGAACCACAGAGATGGCCGAGGGAACAGAAGCCTGGAGAGTCACTCAACAAGTGAGGACAGGCAGTGGGGAAAGAGGAACTCGTGGGCCATACGTGCTTCTCTGGGTTGTCCTGGAGAGGAGGGTTAGGGAAATTTTGAGAAGACATAGCTCGCTTCAGGTCATGAGACCAAAAAAATAAAAATAAAAATAAAATGCGTGATGTGTGTTCCTCTGCCTCAGCAGGTGTTCAGGGGCTGAGCAGGCGTGTGTGATTGCTGAGGGAGTTTACTTACAGCAACTCAGAATATAGAAGGTCTCCAAAGATGTGAAAACATAAGTGCGTAAAAAGTAAATCCTGCGCATGCCATTCTTGTTTCCTCTCTCATGGTGTCCGTCAGCAGTCCTCGCGGGTGGGTCCGCGGTGTGCACACAGGTCCGTGTGTTGGCAGTTTGGTGTTCAGCCAGTGGTGTTATTGACCCTTTATGAGGTGGCCTCTCGGAGGTCCTGTTGTCATTGGCTGCATGCTCTAATGGGAGCGTATGAGACCCTCAGCACCCTCCTCACCCCTCACCATCTCCGTGAAGTAAGCAACTGTCCTGCAGCATGGCACCCTGCCATTGCCATCTGTCCCCCAACACACTCCAGCGTCTGGAAACCATGGCTCCACCTGATTGTGGGCCGCAACATTTAAAACTACGTATCAAAACTAACCCTTTCTCACCGGGCGTGGTAGCACACGCCTTTAATCCCAGCATTCGGGAGGCAGAGGTAGGAGGATCGTCTTGAGTTCAAGGCCACCCTGAGACTACAGAGTTAATTCCAGGTCAGCCTGGACCAGAGTGAGACCCTACCTCAACAAACCAAAAAAAAAAAAAAAACACTAACCCTTTTTCTTTATGAGTTGGTTATCTCAGGCATTTGTTAAGTAATAAAAGCTCACTGACACATCTGTAAACTCTGATCCTAAAATGGCAACTAAATGAGATAATATTTCTATGCTACTGAAAAATGCAGAGTTGGGAAGAGAATTAGAGGCCGTTTTGGAAGATGCTCCTTAGCAGATACATTTACCTTTATTCCAATGACTCATTAAGCGCAGACACGTGGCCTTTCTATTCACTCATACACCGACAGTAAGCAAAAATTCAATTGCCTGCGTGTTCACAGTTTGCAAGCCAGCTGCTTGCACATATGTCTCGGTCTACAAGCCGTGTATGTTGGGTCTTCCTCCCGCAGGAGCATTGCTTATCAGAACACTTTGCCGTGGGCTTGTCTCCATCCACTGCCTCGTGCTTGGAATCTGGCCATGTGGAGGTCGTAGAAGGATTTCCTACTCCAGTAGATTGTGTCTCTGGAGCTAAAACTCTCAGAGAACCAGGCCACACATGTGTTGCATTTCTTCAGGGCCTTGCTAAGCCTGACACCCTTGGCTACCACTCAGAGATAATTAACAATAGAAAAATGAAGTTGGAAGATAGGTGTAATTCTACAAGCCCCCTGACAAAACTGAAGATGTTTCCATCGCACAGGAGTTTCGGTGGATATGAAATGGGTGTATTAGGTCTTTGGACATTGTTTTCTCCTTGCTGTTTCAGAGCTGGCTTCAAATATTACCTTGTGATATTCAAAAGTGATTTCTAACTTCTTAGTTGGCATCAGTGACTTACTAAGTAACTGGAAAGACACTTGCTTTGTATTTACTTTTCAGTGTCTACTTAATTTTTGTGAACTACTGTGTTTTGTGATAACATGCATTTCCTCAGAAAAATCTCAGGTTAACATTAGATAGGCAGTAGATGTTTATCTGGTCTTGTTTATAGGAGCTTGAGAAAATTTTAACCTTTGTATATAATCTACTCTAGTAAGTAGGTGAGAGGTCACTGGACCATTTAGAATTCTACTCTAAATTGGTAAAAATTATCAGGTGAAACCTGCTATGTTTATTTGAGAAGGCTTGTTACTTCCTAGTAATAAAGCTAGTCATGTGAGAGATGATGTGCTGCGTTCTGTTGAGAACCTCCTTGTGCAGTGACAGGAACTCCCCAACCTGATGGTCTTTCTCTGGTTTGAAAAGGTCATGTGGTACCATTCACAAGACAAGGGGACTCATAGTCAATTGGTGGAATGTGTGTCCATTGAAGACCTTTGGCAACAACGCACACTGTGGGCCGCTGACAACAGGCAGAAGTCATATATTAAGTCCTGAGGTGAGCCTGAGGCTCAGGAGGTTCAGCCCCAAACTCCCAACACTGTGCCATATTGAAAGAGGATATTTTTGTGTAATCATGTCCCAAATAAATTTCTAAAATCCTGGCACATCTTTATTCATTGGCAAGCATTAGTGTGTCACAAAAGAATATATATATAATGTCAGAGCAGTAAATATTTAGATTGAAATGATCCTACGTCACACGTCTTCTCACTGGTCTTCATTATGCTTCCATTGCACTGCCTAGCAGAGCAGTTCTGTGCAGGGCTTTTTCTAAAAGCATGGTGTGTATGTGGGATAGGGGCAGGGTGTTTTTTTTAAATATTTTAATTTTTATTTATTTATTTGACAGAGAAAGAGGGAGAGAGAGTGAGAGAATGGGCGCACCAGGATCTCCAGCCACTGCAAATGAACTCCAAATGACTGCAGTCACTGCAAATGGCACATGCGCCCCCTTGTGCATCTGGCTAACGTGGGTCCTGGGGAATTGAACCTGGGTCCATTGGCCTTGCAGGCAAACATCTTAACCGCTAAGCCATCCCTCCAACCCAGGGTGTATGTTTTTATAGTACACTTCTCAGAGAAATAATTTGTTTTAAAAGCAATTTTAGGGAAGTAATAGATTACAATTGGGCTACTGTTGAGGAAAAAATAAACCGTGACTTCACGCAGCATTTAGGCAAGATTAGTCCTCCTTATGTAGAAAAGACCAAGAGCTTTCATTCAGGGCCAGATGGGTATGTGGTGGGGCGGGGTTCTGGGCACATGTGTGTGAAGACCAGAGGAGAAGATCTGGTGTCTTGTTTTATAGCTCATGCACAAATTTACTTGAACTGATCCTCTCCCTGAATCTGAAGCTGCCCTCTTCAATCTGGCTGGCTAAGCCTCAGCAATTCTCTGGCCTTTGCTTCCCGCAGGGCCACAGTTGCTGTGTGTGGACGTACCTAACTGTTCACATGGATGAAGGGGAATCCAACCCAGGGTAAATAGGGCTTTTGTGCTTTTGTGGCAGGCACTCTTAAGTGCGGAACCATTTTTCTGGGAGCTACCAACAGCTTGTTAGTTGTTACTTCAAATGAACAGAAACTGGCAAGCCAGTCAAAATATTAAATGGTATTCAAAATCCCCTTCGTAATTAGAAAACTGCTTTTGCACAAAATATGATAAAGTAATTGTAAGTATGTGATAAAAGGCTGTGCTTATTACAGCCCTTAATTATGACATCAAAGCATGTGTTTGGCTTTGTTGTACCTGGAGATAATCATGAGCTGGTGTCTTGAGACACACCACGAGGAGCCAGCTGCCTCCGCCTGTAGCCGCGAGTGTCAGCCACGCAGTGTTCGCTCCTCGGCGACAACAGGAGATGTCAGCTCCCTTGTGCCTGACGGGAAAATCTCAAACAGCATACACTTTACCTAGCCCTCACACTGCCGTGAATGACGACCTGAATCCAAGGTCCTACCTCAGAGTTGGGACTGAAAGTGTAACCTAGAACTTGAGCAGTGTTAGGGTAACAGATCTCAGGAACATGGAGACAGGCTTATGGTTCCAAACTGAGCACCTTCCTTACCCCACGCCCACCCTAGAGCCGTTGTGCAATGTCTGAAGACATTTTTTTTTAATTTAATTTATTTATTTGAGAGCGACAGACACAGAGAGAAAGACAGATAGAAGGAGAGAGAGAATGGGCGCACCAGGGCTTCCAGCCTCTGCAAACGAACTCCAGACGCGTGCGCCCCCTTGTGCATCTGGCTAACGTGGGACCTGGGGAACCGAGCCTCGAACCGAGGTCCTTAGGCTTCACAGGCAAGCGCTTAACCACTAAGCCATCTCTCCAGCCCACATTTTTTTTTTTATCCCACTTGGCCATAGTGCTGGCATGAAGTAGATAGTAGCCAAGGATGCTGGTAAACATTCTTTAAGAGGGCAGCCATCCCCACTGGGAATGACCCCCATCCCCACATGTACGGCACACACGGGTTTAGAGACCCCGTGCAGGCCAAACCAACCGTCCTCGGCTCCCTATTCGCCATGGCCCCCATGTTCTGATAGAGTGCGTCTGTGTGCTTCACTCCCGTTGCTTTGCAGTTAATTATTCCCTTGTTAGGTTCTCTCTGTGCCCAGCAGCCCCGCAGCCAGTGTGAAGTTTGGCATTCCTGCCCAACTGCACTGGGGCCAACATTCCACCTGCACCTGCACCGGCTTGTTCCACCTGAAAGCTCACCAAGTGAAAGCAAGCGCAGTGCGCGGACGCCCTAATTACACCCGCCCAGAAACTGCTCCAAGGGAGTCGGTAGGGCCCTCAAGTCAGACGTCGGCTCCTTCAACTGCCGTAAAAGCACAAATGTAACATAGAACGTGCACTGTTATTTCCTCTCTCTTTCCTCCCCCTCAATGGCAATGCAAGGGTGCTATTAGGTGAAAGAAAGGAAAAGAGAAAGAAAGAAAGAAAGAAAGAAAGAAAGAAAGAAAGAAAGAAAGAAAGAAAGAAAGACCTTTCAGCACACCACTCCCTCAGAGCCAGAAGAAAAACCAGCTTGGTCAAGCCCAGCTTTGTCGTGGGGAGAGCACAGCTGCTCGGGTCTGAAACAGTCTTTCTTCTGGTAGCAGCCTGCCGGAGGCTGAAAATATATTTAATAGAATTACACAAGCGAACAGTAATTGTGTGCCTGCTTCTGCTTTACGGTGCCTTAAAACAATGTTATTTCTGCTAAGGTTTTAGTTTGCTACCCCTAATGGCCTAGAAAAAGCAAAGAAAGCCTTTCTGCCAGGCAGAGGTCACTGCTGGCACGGACAGACAGACGCAGGCTGACCGAGAAGCTCGCCGGGCATCGCCCTCGCTGGACCTGCTGTGGGAGGTTGGCAGAGCCAAGCTGCACTCAGGGAGTCATTTCTTGGTTTTTGAGCAGAGCAGATGGCCAAAGGTCCTGGTGGAATTAAAGGCCACCTTGAAAACAAATCTGACTGTGAGTTTGAATGCAGTAACGCTTGCTCCCCTGACCCATAACTTCTGTGAATCTCAAAGCAGAAGAATTTCCTAATTTTTTTTAAATATTTTATTTATTTATTTGAGAGCGACAGACACAGAGAGAAAGACAGTTAGAGGGAGAGAGAGAATGGGTGCGCCAGGGCTTCCAGCCTCTGCAAATGAACTCCAGATGCGTGCGCCCCCTTGTGCATCTGGCTAACGTGGGACCTGGGGAACCGAGCCTCGAACCGGGATCCTTAGGCTTCACAGGCAAGCACTTAGCCGCTAAGCCATCTCTCCAGCCCGAATTTCCTAATTTTAATGTTTCTGCAAGGAACAATACCTGGCCTGCAACAGGTACACAGCAAATACTCAGGGGTCAATGGGTCAGTTCAGAATGAGGAGGGATCCTCCTCCGAACACCTCATTTGACACAGGGCCACAGTCTGCACTTGCTGAAGAGGACAAGTTGTCTGTGTGATTTACTTGGCTCTGTGAGTTTTAAATGTTTGACATCATTAAGACATTGAAACATTTCCTTATCATATGTTGTTAGTTATTATTCTAATCATATTAATCCAATGCAACTGCTCCTCTCTGAGTAAATTAATAAGTTCTGCCAAAGTATTTTAATAAAGTACATTTCAATCAAATTAACACAAGTATGTCTTGCTAAGTAACAGAGTGAACTTACTTACTTAGCACGCTTGTACATAATGTTTTTCCCAATAGAAGACCTCAGTTTCCTTCCCTGTAAAAAGTAAAATTTTCTTGGACTTGTGATAACCTTCTAGCTGTAACAGAGGAACCTGGCCGATTTCCAGACCATGGCAATGGTGCATTCTTGGCACCCCCGTGTCTGTAGCACTGGGTAGAGGCCAGGCCACTTGGGAGGGGACTCAACCTTCTTATACCGCCGTTTCAGCTGTCCGAGTGGCTTTCTCACCTCTTTGACATTTCTTAGCATCTCTCTTAACTGCTGCCCAAAGCAAAAAGAAACTTCGCTGATGAAGGCTGAGAGAAGCACTAGTCTATGGTTAGAAACATTAATATTTAGAATAATATAGTTTTTACAACATATCCATTTAGCAAAACAAGTAGTACATCTCCCCCTAGGGCCCGTGGCCTCCCCACCCGTGGGCTTTTGACCAAGTTTTCAGTGCCAGGCGTGACTTCTCTGCTGTGGAGCAAGCCTCAAATCCCACGGGAAAGCAGTTGACTCCCCCTCGAGCAGTCCAGCCCCTCGCACATCTTGCCTGACAGGTGTCTATTGTAGACCGAGCGTCCACTGCTGGGGGAGACTTCTGCGATTTTTCTCACCGAGCGGCCTGCGCGGCAGAGCTGGCACTGTAAATGCCAGCCCGTAGGGAGGAAACTTCCAGCTCAGTGCCAGCTAGATTTTCCCGTGTCCTGCACCCACAGTGTGTGGTGTCTGCAGCGGTAGGGTAGGTCTAGAGGGAATCCAAGAGCAATGGCTGTAGCCTGTGTTGTTTTGGGGGGGGGGGGGGCTTTTCTGATGAACAACTCCTAGGGGAGGTGTCTGACCTGGCACCGGGATATCGACCTCATAGCCCATGGCTGCTGAGAGCAGCATCGCCTGGCCAGGCAGAGTAAACCCTCACTTCAAAATCTACTTTTAATCATATATCTTTTAGTTAGCTTATAAAGACATACATTTCTGGGCTGAAGAGATGGCTTAGTGGTTAAGCGCTTGCCTGTGAAGCCTAAGGACCCTGGTTCGAGGCTCGGTTCCCCAGGTCCCACGTTAGCCAGAGGCTGGAAGCCCTGGTGCACCCATTCTTTCTCTCTATCTCTCTGTCTTTCTCTCTGTGCCTGTCACTCTCAAATAAAAAAAAAAAATTAAAAAAAGACATACATTTCTAGGTGGAATTTTCACATGTCCTTTGTTTTGGTTAGCCCTCCACCACTCTTCTTCTTCCCCTCTCCTTCTGTTTCCATCCTGTTTAAAATTATTCACCTGAAGTACTCCTCTCCATTGATTTTTTCTTACCTCCCCTTATGGCCCTCCTCCCATGACTCTCTTCTAGCTTCCTGATCTCTACAGACACTCCAACTTAAACTTACAAATCTATAAGTCAAAGCTACGGTCCACACATGAGACTTAGTATATGGAGTTTGTCTTTCTGGGTCTGGAATACCTTAGTCAGCATAGTATTTTCCACCAGTTTCTTACAGATTTCATAATTCTATTTTATTTTGTAGCTAATTAAAATTTCATTGTACATATGTATTATATTTGTCTTATCTAGTCATCAGTTGGTAGACATCTAGGCTGGTTTCATTTTTTTTCCCTATTACAAATACAGCAGCAATGAGCATGGATGTGAAGGTATATTCTATTTATGTCCAGGAGGGCTATAGCCAAGTCATATGGTAGTTCTATTTTTAGCTTTCTGAGAAACATCCACACTGATTTCCATAGTGGCTACATGAGCTTACACTCCTTCCCTATACCCTTGCCAGGATTTGTTTGTCATGTTTTTCCTTTTTTTTTTCTTAAATATTTTATGTATTTATTTGAGAAAGAGAGAGAGAGAGAGAATGCACCCAGGGCCTCTAGCCACTGCAGAACAGCTCCAGACACATACACTACCTTGTGCATCTGGCTTATGAGGGTACTGGGGAATTGAACCTGTCTTTAAATTTTGTAAGCAAGGACCTTAACTGCTAAGCCATCTCTCCAGCCCCCCTCCTTATGTTTTTAAAAGAGAACAGTTGAGACCATATAAATCTGTGTGCCTTGTAATCTCAATATACTTTATGCCATTATTAGAAAAAAAAATCAATTAAAAATTCTGACGTTTATTATTCCTAAGTGAGAGAAATATTTACTTGGGAGCCAAAAGGTAACATTCCTACTTATTTTTAATTTTTATCTCATCATTTATGTTTCTCTTGTGAATATTTTATAACTATAACATGTGTTTGTATTCTAGTATATATTCATTACAGTTAAATATTTTAGGGAGATATTTTTAAAGTTTATTTTTAAGCAGATGATGACCAAAAACATATCCCCTGTTCTAATCTAGCCTCTGTTTTGCAGTCAATAATGATGGAAGATTTTAAGTTTTGTGGGTTTTTTGTAAATACCTTATGCGTTTCTCTGGCACAAAGGATGGGCGGTCACAGATGCTTGTTACGTTGTGTGTAAAGGTCTCCTGCATTGCTGTGGTCCTGTGTGGGATGTGGGCCTTATAGATCCCTACATAGTTAAAACTCACTGTTGATTTCATGAAGTTTAGGTAAACACAGCTGGGACAGTCCACATGGCCTGCGGGTGACCCTGGACAGCACATTTACCTTTGGAGACGCGTCCACTTCAGCATGGAGAGACCTGTGATGTTTGGGAGGGTCAGCCTCGTAATTGCCATGCTTCGTGCGGGCCGGTGGGATGCGGCCGTCAGAGGCAAGTTTGCAGTCACATTGGTCTGAACTCAAGCTGTACCTCACTGGCCTTATGACCTTGGAAAAGTTCTAAATATCAGTTTCCTCAACTTTGAAATGAGAGCTTGTACAATAATATTTGGCTGTTGGGAGCACTGAATGAAATAAGCTGTGTAACTTGGTACAGATGTCACAAGTATTAAATGGTACTACCCATGGCATGAATAAATGATGGAGTCAAACTTTAAACAGGTATTGAGATCAACCAAACGACTCGGGATGAACATTCTTCTTTGAATGACTCTAAGAATGTTAAAAAGAAAACGCAGAATTCCGATGGTTATAAACAGCCAACAGATTCTCATCTAGATCCTAGGTGCATCCACATAGCCTCGTGGAGTAATTAGAAACACAAAATGCCCTACAGTTGCGCCAGAAGCCCGAAGTGCTCACTTACATGATGCTTTCCATCTGTTGAAACAAATAGAAGTGCTGCTGGCCTTCTGTGCGTGTGCTGGACATGCAGTCCCTCGTGCTGCTAATGCAACACAGTGCTATAGGGCTTTGGGGCGTTTGAACTGTCGAAAGGGTAAGATCCATTCATGATACAAAGGATAGTATCACATTCCCGGGTGGAATGGGGGAATGAGGCCATTGATATCTCTGTGGAAAGCGTACTTCATACTCTCGTACAGGAGTGTAAGAACGAGCTTGAGAGTAACTGGGCAGCAGGAGTAGCTCTTGCCCAGTGTGCTTCCTCCCCAGACCGCCTCCCCAGTACCTCACCTGAAGCATAAGCAGGAGAGTCCCTGCCCCGCCTTTCGACGCGGCCTCGGGCGGCTCAGCCTGCCCCGTTTCTGAGCAGGACACTTGCTTATTCCAGCCCTGAAGCACCTCTACCCAGAGAGTGCGACACTGGTGTCACTCATTTGTGATGGTCACAGATTGCATTCCCTGTGTTCAGACCCTCATTTTTCTCCTTCTCTTCCCTAGCTCCGGGAAGGGGCCCGTTTGCTTCTTGACCCTGCACCCATGCGGTGCACCCTCCAGGGCCTTCTGAGGCAGGCCCGCAAGCAGTCCGCCCAGGCTGGCCCTGCTGTGGCTGTGCGGCAGGCCCACGCAAGGCTGCCTGTGCTCTGTGACTTTTAAAGTGACAAGCTCAAACACTTCTGACGGATGTGTCTGCAAGCGCAGCGGAGGGGAGGTCCCTTGCTTGCAGCTTGCATGAAGAACATGTCCTTCAAAATGAGGCTCAGACTTAGAATTGGTCTGTCATCATTTACTGAGACCTCACACACTGTCTCCAATGTGCCACTGGCATCTGTTTCTCGTGCCACTCTCAGACTAGAGTTTCACTGGCAAGTCCCCGCTCCTCAGCTCTTCTCTGTGTTTAAGCTTACTTTTAATTATGATGACAAACACATACGATGAAATTGACATACTAGCTATGTTAAGTGTCCGATGGCATGAAGTCCATTTCCATTGCTGTGCGGCCATCACCACCAATGACCTCAAGAAGTCTCCTCACTTTCTCTGACTGAAGCTATACTTACCTTGAGAAACCCCTCTATTTCTGTCTATAAGTTTGCTCTCTCTAGGACCTCATATACATGAAAGAATTCAGTGTATTGTTTTGGTCACTTGCTGCTTTGTTTCAGTGAGTGTAATGTCCACAAGTCTTGTCTGTTGTGACCTACCTGAGAACATGCTTCCAGAGAGGCAGAGGCAGACTTAAATAGTTTCTCTTGTGACCGCTATAGCCACAATGCTGCCACACATATGGGTGTGCATGTTCTCATCAAAACCCAAACCCAGCCAAGTCACTCCTCAGCTTGAACCTTGAACAAGCTTCCTGATACCTGTGTGTGGCAGGCCAGTCTCTGTTTTTATTCTCTATGTAGTCTCAGGGTGTCCTTGAACTCACAGTGGTCCTCCTACCTCTGCCTCCCAAGTGCTGGGATTGAAGGCGAGCTCCGTTCCCGTCCTCTCCTCTCCACTGCTCATCAGTAGCCCTTGCTGGAGGCTGTGCTCTGCATCTGTCTAGAGAGGATTCCGTCATTCCTACCTGGCAGACCCTTACTTCTTTCACAAAAGAAGAAATTTTCTTACACACACACACATACACACACACACACACACATTAAGAAAAAAAGAAAAACTTCAGAAAGTTTGGAGGTAAGTATATCTTCAGCACCTCCCTGTTCCTTACCCCCCCCCCCCCACCAGGCAGAACCACACACTCGCATATGTAGCGCCCGGCCATGCCATTGCTCCTCTGGCGGGGACAACAGGAATCGACTGTAGCAGAGTGAGGACGGCTCCTACTTCCTTTGGGAAATCCTGGTCTGTAGTGTGTCCTTTCTTCCAAGTACACACTCAGCTTATCAGAAAGGTCCCTTTGGTGGTGACCCATGGGAGAACAGCTGTTAGAACATTGTTTGGCAAACTCATTTGCTGCCAAAATTATTGTTCTTTGGAAGAGATTCTTCTGGTCATCAGTGAAGTGGCCTGAATGGTAGGCATCGCCCTGTGGAGACTTCACACAACAGGCTTCAAGCTCCAGTTAAGGTAACAGCCCAAGGAAACTGTGACAAGCAGACCTGCTGTGGCCAGGCCACTGCCTTCTCCCCAGTGTCCTGCCACCCACCTGTACCTGGCTGCCTTGGTGCTAGCTGCATGCCAGGGTCTTTCCCCAGGTACAGCCTGCACACAGCCCATTCCCTGGGCCGAGAGCGCTTGTCTTGAGAGAGCAGCCTCATTGACAAAGAGCACGCTGGACTGAGGCGAGGCGAGCCTGGATCCCAGCTCCACAGCCCACGACTCACTGACTGACTTTGCTTAGGTCTTATCCTAGCTGGTCCTTAGTTTTCTCTTCTGTAAATTGTGACACAAACGTCCCTTCTCTGAGCATCTTGAAAGACTCATGCAGAAGGGTTGAAACTAGTAGCTTCTAGTAACCTTCTCATTGCTGGGACACTACAGCTCACAGGAGGAAACCTTATTTCAGACTTACAGTTTTGAGGGGGAATTTCATCATAGTGGAGAAAGCATGGCAACTGGCTCATATCTTCATACATCTTGAGAGAGAGAGAGAGAGAGAGTGAGGAAATAGCTCCTAACATGCAGCGGGCTGAACTCGCCTACCTCGGGGCTCACCCCTTGTCACACATTTCCTCCAGCAAGGCTCCGCTTCCCTAAGGCTCCACCAGCTGCGGACTAGGTGCGAAGTTCGCTCGCAAACCCTTGAGGCCATAGGGGATACTTTACATTAGAGCCACCACAACACCAGTGTCTGTACAGCCAGGAAAGGAGCAGTCGGTTCCAAGCTTGAAAGACAGGCTCACACAGACTTGCTTCTTAGCACACAGTTATTAATAAGTAGAACCTGAGAGCTGAGCCATCCATGAACCTATGCATCTGGTCCTCACTGTGTACGTAGACTTTTTTGTTTTGTTTTGTTTTTTGTTTTTTTGTTTGTTTTTCAAAGTAGGGTCTCACTCTAACCTAGGCCCACCTGGAATTCACTGTGTCATCTCAGGGTGATCTCGAACATGGCGATCCTCCTACCTCTGCCTCCCGAGTGCTGGGATTAAAGGCGTGCACCACCACGCCTGGCTTGTACACAGACTTTTATATCCCTACCCCTCACATGTATTTATTCATACATGTGTGTGTGGGCTCACCAGGTTTTTTGCTGCCACAAGTGCTAGCCCACAACATTTAGGCAGGTGGCTGAATTGAACCCAGGCCCACAGGCTTTGCAATGAGGCACCTTCAACTACCAGGCCTTCTCCTAGCCCTGGCCCCTCACATGTAAACCCGTTTTATTCTTCATGATCAGACTTCTACCCATATTAATATATACGAGTCTGTGATTAATAAGGATGAGTGTGATGATGATGCGTGCTGGATGTGTCAATTCAGGTAGATGGACGGCAGGCGGGCCAGCTTTCAAGCACCTCTGCAGAGATGCAGAGCTGCGGAGGCTTGTGTGCAATGGTTCACGTGGTTGAGCGAGGAAGGCCCAGTGGAAAAGGAGCAAGCATCCCAAAGAGAACTCATGGCCTGTTGGAGGAGATTCTTACCAGAGAGATTCTGGGCCTAGACTGTGGAGAGAGAGGCTGAGGCCCTGTAGAAGAGGAGCTGGGACCTGGTCAGGAGGAAGAGGCCATGGCCCCATGGAGGAGCAGGCCAAGAGAGGAGGAGCCTGGGACAGCAGAGGTGGAGCAAGAACTGCCTGAGCAAGAGTGAGGTGGAGGTGGAGGTGGGGGAGGAGCCAGTGCTCCATGGAGAAGACATCTGGGCAAGTATAGAAGTTGCTAGAACCTAGTGGAGGATGGGGCAGGCCTGGCAGTGGAGGAGGACTGAGGTCCGGGTGGACAAGGGGTGGAGATGGAGGACTGGTGGAGGACGGGCCAGGCCCGGCAGTGGAGGAGGACTGAGGTCCGGGTGGACAAGGGGTGGAGATGCGAGAACTGCCATGGCTGACTGTGGAGAAGCTGTTGGGGACCAGCGCGGCATGAGAGCTCCCGCAGTTCCCGCCCCCCGTTCTTGCTCATGCTTCTGCCGAGGCTAGTTCTCCATGATCGCAAAGGTGGTGAAGTTGTACACAGCAGAGAGAAACAGAAAAGGGCTTGCTCTCACCACCAGGACTCTCCTCCCCACTGAGGTACCTGAAAAACAACAGCCTTTGACACACTACAGTTGAGATGCTGGGGTAAGCACTGCTGTTGTAGCTTGGTGATTCTTAGAGGAATATTTGCTTTCACAGAGTGGAAAGAAAAGGCAGCCCGTTGCACATTGTTGAGGGCAGACTTTTAATTATTGCCAGTTCAGTGTATTTTGATTGTTTAAGGAAAATCCCTGTGGTTCCTTGATACCCTTCAGTGTCACAACTTCATGTCTGAATAAACAATACCTCACAGGTGGGTTCTGAGAAAACTTACCCATCCATTTAGGGGTCTGAGAGAGCTCCTTAACCACTGGAACGGAACTTGAGAAATAAGACAAAACTAGCTTATGGGTGCAAGTGGGAAGGATGGTACGTAGCCCATAAGGATAGCATTGGAGTTTGATCTGCCTGGTGGCCGCTTGTCAAAACCACTGTGCAAGCCGGACGTGGTGGCGCACACCTTTAATCCCAGCACTCGGGAGGCAGAGGTGGGAGGGTTGCTATGAGTTCCAGGTTATCCTTGGCTAGAGCAAGACCCTACCTAAACAAAAGACAAAAAAACTTGGGTGTCTTTCAGCTCCGTTACTCTCAGTGCTGATCGTGATCGGCACTCCCCACCTTCTTGCATATTTTATGTCCTCAGGATTTTCACACAGCAGTGACAGAAACACAATTCCATAGGACGGTTCCTCCTACAGTACTTTCCACTCGGCAGCAAAACTGTTGAGTCGGGGCAGGTGTGTGGGCACGGGTTCCCTGTTGGATGGCCTTGTACACTTACAGACCCAAGGACCAGCCTCAAACTGTCCCTATCCCCATGTCCCTTGTGGCAGACCAGGGGAAGGGAATACTCTATAACAGCCTAAGAGCTCTGTCTAAGGCCACAAGACAACGGCTGAGATGAGAATGTGAAGGGTGGTGAGAATGAGAATATCATTCCCTCTTGCTAGGCCAGGACCGATCTTCTCCCAAGCCCAGGGGTCTCATTGGTGCAACAAGGCTTTCTTCCACGCCTTTCCCTTCACATGGCTTCCCTCCCTCCTTCCCTTCCCCCCTTTCTTCTTTTTCTTCTCTCATTGTCTCCCTTTCTCTTCTTAACTTATCTGCTTTACAGTGAACTATTTGTGATTGAAGCAGACAGACAGTCTTGATTCTCAGGAGGGTGAGTGATGATCATTTCTTTATCCCTACAGTAGTTTTCATGTTTTATTCTTAACTTGTGAAAAAGAGACAGCTTTTCTCTTACCCTGCTCACAGGATATTTTCCATGCATATTAACAACTATGGGGCATGAGAACTGCCAACCGTCTCCATCACCACTTAAATAGAAAGCACTGCCTGGTCAGCTGTCTGTTCATGTTAACTGCCCCCCACCTCCTTTCTGGAAGGTGTAACCATTCTATTTTTTTGTTTTTATTTTTATTTATTTCTTTGAGAGAGGGAAAGACACACACAGAGAGAGAGAGAGGCAATAGGCATGCCAGGGCTTCCAACCACTGCACATGTACTCCAGATGCATGTGCCACCTTGTGCATCTGGCTTACATGGGTCCTGGGGAATCGAACCAAGGTTCTTTGGCTTTGCAGGCAAGCACCTTAGCCACTAAGCCATCTCTCCATCCCAAAGCATTATTATTATATTTTATTTTTATTTATTTATGGAAGGTGTAATGATTTCTAGATCATGCCTGGCACTGAAGCCTCCCTTCTCTAGACCCTACCAGTTCCTCTCAGGCTCTCAGGTTCTCTCTCTCTCTCTGAAAGACCCAGTGCCTCAGCCTGCAGGCCTCGACCTTGGTTGACCTTGAACATGTTTTGCAGCAGTTCAACCCCAGTTTGCCCTCCCTTTAGCACAGAATGAAGGTTGACTAGAAAATGAGACTTGGGGATTGGAAAACGCCCTTAAGACAGCAGGAAAAGATGTGTTTGCTCAGCCAGCAGCGGGCTGAGCAAGGCTCTAATGCAGGCAGGTCAGCAGTTCTTAAGTGCCCACTTTTCCTCACTTCACCTGCTGGGTCCAGACAGGTGAGCCGGCACGGAGCTCCAGCCCATCCCATGCTGACCCTGAGTCCCATTCTGGACAGTGGGGCAGTCCCTGTGACCCGCAGCTCATAGCCGCACACCTGAGACACGCGCCTGGGAAGGCGAGGAGCCTGCGCTCACTCGCGCGCACGCCGCCCCTCTGCTCACGTTGCTGATATGGTGGGGTTCCTCCTGCATCACTGGATCTGTGTCCCCTCAGGCCGACCCCAGTGGCCAGCCTGCCTCCTCTAAGCGCTCCCCCATGCTCACAGTTAGTGGACTCCCTGGTTTCCTCTTCTGTCCCCCGAGTCTGCACAGCCTGTAGGCCCTGCACTTAGATGCTGTCAAGCTCTGCTTGCTCCTCACGGTGCACGTAAGTCATAGCCGGGGGCCACCACACAAGTGTCCACTTGTCCATCTTCCCATTTGCCCTGCTTTCTTCACCTTGTGTGTGGAGCTGCAGAACAATCTCCACGACAGTGAAGACAGGGCTTCTCAACCCTTACAAGTCACCATCAGATGACTGATCACCACAGCCTGAAAAAAAACAAAGTCCCAAGTCAGCCTCACACACTGAGATTGTGTTCTAACTGGTTTGGATGGGACCTTATAGATATGTTTGCAAAGCTCTCCAGGTGATAAAGGGTAGCTCACATGCCAATCTCAGCATGCCACTAGCTTCACATTTTTAGATGATCACTTCATCCAGTCTGAAAGGAAGCATATCTGAATCATTGTGCCCGCTTATGACTGCATGATAACTCTTTCAGCTGCGACTGTTTACTACAGTGGTCTGCAACATGTGATGTCCATAATGGTTCCTTCGAGTGTTTTCATTGTACATGCATGACGTATGAGCCCTTCCTTGAGCTGACTGTGTCTCTCATCTGACTTCCTCACTCACTTTTACCTTTGATCCTGCACCCACCCCAGCTAACAAGGTCAGTGCTAGCAACACTGAATTCACCTTGAGCTCACTCCTTCAACCTGGGAGTTACTGACTTTTCCGTTCACCTGTGCTTTCTCTTTTCCGCCTTCTCTCCCCGTACAAAAGGCAGTTCCTGGCGCTTCCTCCGCAGGGTACTTGCGGTGCGCTCAGAGGGAGCAGTCGTGGCGCGTGAAGAGTGGCTCCGCGGACCGCCCGCCGCGGCCTCGTGCGCACGAAAGCCTCTGCTGGACAGAGCACCGGGCTCCCGCCAGCTTGGGCCTCGGTTGTTCCGCTGCTAAGCGATTCCGTAGCCCCTTACAGTTAAAAGGGAAACCGCCGGTGAGTTAGAGCCTTGGTTCCTATGAAATATCCACAAAATACAGGAAGCTACATGTTTCCCAGGGTCAGGTTGAACAAAAACAGCGATGCACACAAAGATTACAAAAGCCATGTGCAGCAACTTTGATAGCTTAAGAATTTTCTGCAGCCTGGACCAGAGTGAGACCCTACCTCGAAAAACAAACAAACAACAAAAAAAGAATTTTCTGGAAAGTTCATGAGTACTTTGCGTACAAACAGTAGTCATTCATTCAGTGTTTGCTTATAAGTGGTGCCTGGAAACATAGACCTCCTACTTCGCCTTGCTCAGAAGTCTCTATGTCATTTCAAAACGTGACATATTCTGACCTATAGTGAGACCTACAGGTTTTGTTTCCATTGATCTTCAAGCTAGGATAGTCATGACCCAGTTTTTCTCTGAAATCTATATTCTGCCCATGTGAACATACAATTGGAATGTGATGAAATTTTACTTCACTTGTCTGTTGTAGATTCCAGTTTGCCTTTAATTGAAATTTTCTGTGTATTGCTATTTAACAGTTTACTTATAAATAAGAAGCTTTTAAATTTATATAAAAATAAAATTCAGGTTCAACTGTGGGTCAGGATCCCCATGTCTCCTTAGTATGTTTGTCTCTCAATCATCTTATGGAAACTTTTCAGCTTTTAGTGTGGAAATAACTTTCTTGACGGCAATATTTGTTGACTGGCAGAAGGAGAGGCACCAATGACATAAGTGAGAAGAAGATGTGGTGTTTGTGCTGGATGGAGGTTCATGACGGGCCAACAACAGAGGGGCATGGGTGTCGGGATCTACTAATAAAAGTCCAGTGTCTGGGGCTGGAGAGGTGGCTTAGCAGTTAAGGTGCTTGCCTGTGAAGCCTAAAGACCCAGGTTCAATTCCCCAGTACCCACATAAGTCAGATGCACAAGGTGGTGCATGTGTCTGGAGTTGGTTTCGAGTGGCTAGAGAACCTGGTGTTCTCTCTCTCTCTCTGTCTCTCCTTCTTTCCTTGTCTCTCAAATACATAAATGAAAATGAAATATTTTGAAGAAATCCTGTGTCCCACCTCCAGAAATGACTCATCTGACCACGTCCTTACTGCCCAGGATGCTGCCGAGTCTAGCATGTAACTCAGGACCCATCTGTGAGGGAGTGTGGCTACCTGAAGTTTGGGAAGTGGAGGGTAGGCAAGGGGATGATGAAGAGTTCATGCAAAAAAGAGGGGAAGGCACAAAGGGTGTCCAATGCAGAGGGTAGATATGTGACAATGTGACTACTGCCCTTAAGTGTTACAGGTCCTGTGATATGGGCAAGAAAGTAGACTTATTCTCTCGTTTCCAGAGTGTGTGGTTGTGTGTGTATTATGTGTCTATGTATGTGCATGTGGTGTATGCATGTGAGTGTGTGTGCAGATACACAGAGCCCAGGCACATTTATCCGGAAGCCAGAGGAGAACATCGGGTGTCATCCTCTCTGGCTCTCCTGCTAGAATCTGTCATTGAAGCCATAGCTGCCACTTTCAGCCCGACTGGCTGACCTGCGAGCTTCCGTGTTTCTCCTGTCTCCACCCCCCACCCATGCACCGGGGTTACGGCGATCATGGCAGTGGCCCATGTGTACATGCAATGCAGTGTTCATCCTGTGTGATATACACACATGTAGGTATGTGCCCATTCGGCAATCCATGGAGTGGCCGAGTGGAGGCTGGGCACCCCTCCGTTGCTCTTTTGCCCATTCTTATTTGCTTGGAGTTTCTTACTGAAACTGGTGCTTGCCTTTTTTTTTTTTTTTTTTTTGAGGGAGAACTCCAGTGATTCTCTGGTCTCTGCTCCCCTGTGAGCTGGTTATTTATGTGGGTCCTAGAGATCAAACATGAGCAGTCTCCCAGTTCTCCTCAGACACTCATGCTTGCACAGAAAGTACTCTGAACTATGGAGCCATCTCTCCATCCCACACCCAGCTTTTGATGTGGGTGCTTGGGATCAAGCTCAGGTCCTCTTGTTTCCCCAGCAAGCACTCTTACTTGCTGAGCCATCTCTCCAGCCCATGATCTCAAGTTTAGAGGGAGGCAAATTTGGATCAACTTAAGAAGGAATTTTATAAACAAATAGCTGACTGATTTTTACATGGAATGCAAGAGTTCAGAGTTGTGACTGCATCACACTGGAAGTGTTTAAGCAATGTTGAGCTAGGCAGTTAGCCCCTCCCTGCAGAGGAGTCTGCACTCTCCAGGAACTTGGGCTCAAATCAGGCTCTTCAACTATAATAAGGCTCACGGGTGTGAAGCAGCCACTTTCCTACCTTAAAACCTGTAGCTGGAATTTCTTGACAACCCAGTCCATCTTTCCACAGGGCTACAAAAAAATGCCAAGATTTTTTTTATTATAATAAATGTAAGTTTGAGCAGAAAAAGTGTCAGGTTCATTCTGACACCCAATTTGACTTCACTTTGCAACATGCAATTCTACTTGCCACATCCCTCATTTGATCAAGCCATATATTTATTTTTTTTTGACATAGGGTGTCACTCTAGCCCAGGCTGACCTGGAATTCACTCTGTAGTCTCAGGGTGGCCTTGAACTCATGGTGATCCTCCTACCTCTGCCTTCTGGGTGCTGGGATTAAAGGTATGCACCACCATGCCGGCTATATTTACATCTTTTCTAGTGAACATAAAAATAATACCTACTTAGAGTTCCAGGAAATATTTTTGAAACATGTAGACACCGTGCAGTGCCCAAATCTGGGTAAGTATGTCTACTTTCTCAAGTACCATTTCTTTATGGCTGGTCAAGTCACATTATTGGATGGTACAGACATTTGATTTTTCTGCTATAAAAAAGGCTGGAACAGGAAGCATTGGTGCACCTATGTTCAGTCAGACCCTTGACTTGGCAATGCTCTAGAGACTTCTGTCTCTAGAGGCTGTGAAATTTCTGCTTTGAGATCACTGTGCATGGTGAGGAAGGAACACTCAGAGAGCACGGCACGGCCTAGCCATTTCTCTGGAACAATGTGTTCTTTTCAAGTAATTGATCAAAGGCTACTTAAAAGCAAGTGTTAGTTTTGATATTCACTAAATCAAAAGTTGCTGAAATGTGAAATGTGTATTAAAAATGGCGGGAGCTGGAGAGATGGCTTAGCTGTTAAGATGCCTGCCTGCAAAGCCACAGGAGCTAGGTTTGACTTCCCAGGACCCACGTAAGCCAGAAGCACAAGGGGGCGCATGCATCTGGAGTTCGTTTGCAGTGGCTGGAGGCCCTGGCACACCCATTCTCCTGTCTCCATGTCTATCTCGCTTGTCTCTCTCTCTCTTCTTGCAAATATATAATATGTATTTTTAAAGACCAGCAAGTCTGCCACCACTAAATGTCGTGTCTCCTTTGAGCAGGTCAAGGTTTGTCCTTTCCCCTTTTTTCAGTTAATTAATTATTAACAAACCGAAGCCTTATCTTATTGCACAGCTTTACATTTAGAGAAAAACTGAGTGGAAAATTGAGTTCCCAAACACACCCTCTTCCTTTCTAGCGCCCCTGTGGGGGTTCCTCCCGTGGTTGACATCCTCCACTAGGGAGGCACGCTTGTAGCTGTTCGAGCCAATATTGACATCCTGCGGACTGAAGCCCACTGCTTGTACCAGGCTGCCCTCTCGGTGCTGTGCATGAGAACGGCAGGCGTCTCAGGTGTCCCCCCATCCGTAGAGGATCGGAGTCGTCTCGCTGCCCTGAAACATCTCCGTGCTCCTCCCGGCCTTCTGCTGGCAGCCACTTAACCTTTGGCTTGATGTATTTATTCTTCTCTTTGATTTGCTGCATATGTGCCATATTGTGATAATACCAAACCACGAACCTTTAATAGGAGCTCTATAAATACGGTTGAATAAATATTTGCATGGAGCCATGATTAACCAGAGTTTTGCAAGGTTTCTTCTGCCTCGTGTCATCATTTTAGGAAACAGTCATTCTCAGAGCGATGCGCTGAGGACACATTGGACGTATCTGACCCAGGTGGGGTCTGGGCGGAGGCCAGGTTGCAAACATGGACATGCAGAGCTTCCTCCTTGCATGATGGGCCCCACAGAGCAGAGGGCACAGGTCCTCACCCAGGCTGGGTACTGCCCCATGCCATGCCTCTTAAGGAAAGCCTGACAGTGATCCCACAAAGGACCAGCAGGGAACCTCGGTGCCACCAAAAGAATAATTTAATTGGAATTTATTTCCGTTGTGCTAATTCGTTTTCTTGCGTTTCACAAGTACACTGTTTTATAAACTTCTAACCACAGGATTTTCAAGGAATTATGATAGCATTTCTTGACTGTGTTCCAGTAGTTAGTCCAGCCGTTCTTTCCTTGGGCCATTTTGTGTGGCTTCCGAATATATTTGTTTTTATGATGCTTTTGTAGTTTTGCACAAAGTTATTTTTTCTTTTGGATTTTTCCCTAAGGGCCTAGTTTAAGAAATAAAGTTAGTAGATTCTCATGCTAATTTTTTTTTGAATTTCAAAGACAAATGTTATTTTCAAAGGCCTGTATTTTTCCTTGGAAAGTGGAATGAAGCAACATGAGTTTAAATCAACCTTTTCTTAGTATCTTTTCCTTCCATCTTTATTTGAGGAATTCCAACTATTTCAAGAACCCGAGATCGAGTGAACACAACCCTGACCTTTAGTAGCTGCATGGGTATGCCACAGCAGGTTTCTCATTATTCTGCTTCAATTTCAGGAAAAGATTACAGTAACTTTTCATCTTTCTTTCGGGAGCTATAAATGGTTATGGCAGAGGCTGTCTCTGAAACACAGTACAATGGGGATGGTGGGATGATGTTCAACCTGGTGCCCAGCGTGGAAATGCAATTCCCTGGGAGGGTGAACTGGTAGACTTTGTGGACTCTGTGTGCTGTGTGGCTTGTAGGGAGCAGGCAGTTCACGGCTTGAATGTGCTTCAATTAGCACAGAAGAGGAGCTCAGATCGTTGTACGTGTTCCTTATGTTACTCAGATATGCCTGATCTTCTACGATTCTCTCCTGCCATGTCTCAGACCTAGTGACCCTGAAGGATGCCTGATCTTTGGGGGATGCTCAAGTCTCTGCCATAAGGATAGCTCATGCCCGCAGCTCTTCGCGGCGTGGCTTCTACCAGCAGTATTTGTGCTGGAAAACACCTGTTAAGTAAACTACTTAGGGGAAATGGGATGGATTTCATTCCTTTTATTTAAAAGGCTCCTTTGGGACTGGAGTGGTAGCTTAGCAGCTAAGGTGCTTGCCTGCGAAGCTGGAGGACCCAGGTTCGATTCCCAGGGCCCACGTAAGCTAGATGCACAAGGTGGCACACGCGTCTGGAGTTCATTTGCGGTGGCTAGAGGCCCTGGCATGCCCATTCTCTTTCTCTCTCTGTCTGCCTCTTTCTCTCGCAAGTAAATAAGTTAATTAAATGAAATGAAAACAGCTGAGGCGGCCCCTTCCCGGTGGAAGAGCAGGTTTTGTGCGGATGCACATTCCGCCTTTGGTGTTTGGTATTTGCTGCAGCACATTCAGCTCTCAGCTCTGGGGCAGCTTAGCAAACTGGCCCGCCCAAAAGTGAGGAGGCTGGCCAAGCAGGTAGTTTCTCTTCCCATTGTTCTGAGCTACTTCCCTTTAGCCTTCATGTCTACTCCCCCAGTGTGTCGTTATCAGTACAATTTTCCCATGTCACTGTAAATTTTTTTGTAAATTTTTTTGTTCATTATTTATTTATTTATTTGAGAGCGACAGACACAGAGAGAAAGACAGACAGAGGGAGAGAGAGGGAATGGGCGTGCCAGGGCTTCCAGCCTCTGCAAACGAACTCCAGACGCGTGCGCCCCCTTGTGCATCTGGCTAATGTGGGACCTGGGGAACCGAGCCTCGAACCGGGGTTCTTAGGCTTCACAGGCAAGTGCTTAACCGCTAAGCCATCTCTCCAGCCCGTCACTGTAAATTTTAAACCACATAGGAAAAGGCAGCACCGGAGGGTCTGGAGTTACAAGCTAGCCTTGCCTTTTATGTCCATCTTTCTCTTGCCCGGATTAAACAAGCCTGTTTGATGAGCCAGATTTCCTGCGTCTGAGACAAGCTTTGCCTTCCTATGGATGTGGATGTCATAGGTCTCAGTGACCACTAAATACAAGCATATCTCTGTGCAATTTCATTTTCCACATGTGGGTATTTGGAACACAGACAAATGGAACTTAACCAAAGACGGAAGAGGTAGAATCAACTAGGAGCTAATGTCTTTAACCTACTAGGTAGTTTAGAACTTGACTTCATAAGTTATGCAGCACCCAAGATAGGAACAGGGTTAAGCCTTGCAAATGCCAGAGTCACTAAGTGGGTGGAACCGTTGGACTGAAGGTTCATCGGAGCACCGAGTGCCGGGTGTGCACCGCTGGTGGACTGCGGCTGCCTGAGGCCTTGGGTCCTGGGCTCAGGCCTAGAGAAATTAGGGACCCAGAAGGAGGAACTAAAAGTCAGCCCAGAGCCTGAAGAGGAACTTCATTCTGAGAAAATAGGGAAGGGGGGCTGGAGAGATGGCTTAGCGGTTAAGCGCTTGCCTGTGAAGCCTAAGGACCCCGGTTCAAGGCTCAGTTCCCCAGGTCCCACGTTAGCCAGATGCACAAGGGGGCGCACGCGTCTGGAGTTCGTTTGCAGAGGCTGGAAGCTGTGGCGCGCCCATTCTCTCTCTCTCCCTCTATCTGTCTTTCTCTCTGTGTCTGTCGCTCTCAAATAAATAAATAAATAAACATTAAAAAAAAAAAAAGAAAATAGGGAAGGGTAAGAATTCCATCTTTAATCCCAGAAAGTAAGAAGACAGGGAATGAGGAGAGCAAGATTTTGAAGTTAAATGATTCTTTAAGACATGGCAAAGGAGTAGGAATATTATTTCTTGTATTTGTGTAAATTGAAATTAGAATAGCACTAATGCATGGAAGAGTTAAACGGTAAAGAAATGGAGGACCCCACATCCATCTCTTAAAGATCATACTTCACGCAATAATTAACTAGGGCAGCTACTGCTCATGTACTTTGCTACTTGAATGAGCATGTGTTTTCTCTTTCCTCAGTGCCATCGGCATGGACAAGTGAGCTGGGTTTCCAATTTTATTTTTGTGTGTTCACTTCCACTATATTTTTGCCATTTGGATTATATTTGATAAGCATGCATTACTGCAGTTTCATATTATTATTTTACACAGAAGGGTTTCCAGGTACCTCCTTTCATGCTCTAGTCCTTTGAAATGTCACAAACTAACTTGTGGCATCTTTGCAAGGCTGCTTAAAATGTAATGCTGAGCTCTGAGCTCAGAAATGTGCTTTAAGGGCTGGAGAGATGGCGTAGCGATTAAGTGCTTGCCTGTGAAGCCTAAGGACCCCAGTTCGAGGCTCGGTTCCCCAGGTCCCACGTTAGCCAGATGCACAAGGGGGCGCATGCGTCTGGAGTTCGTTTGCAGAGGCTGGAAGCCCTGGCGCGCCCATTCTCTCTCTCTCCCTCTATCTGCCTTTCTCTCTGTGTCTGTCGCTCTCAAATAAATAAATAAAAATTTAAAAAAAAAAAAAAAGAAATGTGCTTTAAATACAGAGTTTGAGGAGCCCTTGCTGCCCATGCCAGATGAGCTCGGTCATCTTAGGAATCCTTGTTTCCTGTTAGTCACTGAGGTGAAACATGTAATTGCTTCATTTTAGCATTTAAAATTAGTTTGAGAGGGACATCATTCTCTAATTCCCCCACCCCCCAAACACACACAACAGTGAGAAACCTTCAGATCAGAGATGGGAACTAACTTCTGAATAAGCTCCTGGACTTCTAAGTCCAAGCCCAGGGCTGTAAGCATCTAAAGTCTCTTTGCTTTGCTGCACCACATTGCATTTTTGTTCTCTTCAGTTGGGGTCAAATTGAAAGAACAGATGAGAGTCAAGTTTCAAAAAAATAAGAGAAATGAGGAAATCTATGCCCGGAAGCAAGCATGCCGGCCTAATTACACTGGCTCTGCTCACCTCCTGTTATTTCTATCCTCTTCTGCCTCTTGGCCCATTTTCTCTCCTCCAAGTTTCCTGTTTGATCTTGTTTGAATCCTCTTCCCTGATGAAGTCATTTGATTCCAGGCTTTTATTTCACTTTGGTCCATAATTTAGGTGGAACCACATGTGCTGATGTGATTGAAATGATATGGGATTCTCTGGGCAGAGGTGGACTGTGGAGAGATGAGGTTTGTTGTTGGAGATGGAAAGGCCAGGGCTGGGGGAGGAAATGCAATGAACCAAAATTAGATTTTTAAATGAATACTCCACCTGCGCTTAAGGAAATCAACACCGTCTCCATGAGACTTCCCCCAGAGTGTTCCACGAGGAGCCACACACAGGAGTCACACTGCCTGCTGAGACAGGACCTCTGGGAGATCAGGCGGACTCTGCTGTGCAGGGCCAGGCTGATGACAAGGACCCCAGAAGCTGTGAAGAAATGCCCATGGCAGTATTCAGTGAGAAGAGCCTAGGAGGACAGAGTGAGTTACAGAGGTGACTTGCTCATGGAGACAAAAGAAGAAAGACCTCAGGACAGAGGGAGTAAATTCCTGGTGCCCCTTTCTTCAGCTGAAAAGTAGAGAAGCTCTCTTGTCCTGGAGGCTCTCTGTGCTGCGCATTTGCTCCGGCCTTTCACCTCCTCATGAAGCCCTGGAGAAATAAAAATCTGATAGGAAAAGCTATCAAATCCTGTAGGTTATTTAGCCAAGGACAATAAGAGGTATATTTTATTATGTAAAAAGAGAACAACACGTCTCCCATGAACTAAAGAAAAACTTCTAAGTACATGTAAACGTCAAATTTTGATATATGATCTTTAAACTGCATTCAATTTTGAATTTGAATTTACATGCAAGTGTATAGATAAGAATGAGGGCTTAAAATGGCCTGTATGTATGACTCGTGGGTCCTGTTGGTAAAGTGGATGGAATTTTAATTCATAACACTTGTGTCATGCTCTTTCTTAGCAGAATGCCAATTATTCAAGCTTTGCTGTCTACACATGGGAAATAATTTGACAGCACACTCACTGCAATTTCACTAATCCATGAACTTGCTACTTTTGCCTACTCTTCTATGTTGCTGTATTAGAAAGTGCGTATCAGTATCCAGACTGCCAGAAACGCTTTGCCATGCTCTCCTTGAAGAAACGCAAGAATGCAGATAACAGAGACCTAAGTGTGCTCTGCTGCACACGTGCGCTTTTTCTCTGAGTCCTCGGAACTCAGTCGGTGTGCACTGCCTTACCTGAACCAGATGCCACAAGCTCTTCTGCTTTTTCACAGAAGGTGAAAAGGACCTCGTAGTTGCAAGAAGAGATAGAAAAAAAGAAAATTACACAGCCTGAAAAGCTACTGAACACCTGCATTTCTGTCATTCATCAAGGACCTCTGGCGTAGAAATTCTCAAAAGCTAAAACAAAAGAAATGTCATAGAAAGAATATCCACACCTAGTGATCTTTATCATTCATGTAGCAGCAGGTGACGCACACCCACCCTAGCCTAAGAGGTGGGCATGTTCCTTTATTGCCCTACAAGGCAACCCCTTGAGCCCTCATGGGAAAGGCCCATGGTACACCAGTCAACAGCCAGATCTAGCGAAACCCAAGCTATGTAGTGAATGCTTTAAACATATTTGGCCAAACACATCTCAATAAGCCTTCTCCAGGCTTCTCAAAGTTTATGGGCATCAGCTGGAAGGTGATGTTTTTTGGTAACTACACGACTCTTGATAAATGGAAGAATCAGAGATTTCTCCTCTGCTTTCTCAGAAGTATACCAGAATCTCTTAATCTTATTGAAGATTCTTTTTGCATTCTGGCTTTTTAATGTATAAACTCTTAGATGTTGTAAGTAAGTTAACAAAAGGAGGAGAGGATAGGACAAGGATTACATCTTGCTGGTGACTCACGGGCCATGTGGGAATTCCGTGGGTCAGTGACTTGCACTGGGAGACCAAAGAGTTAATGAATTTCCAAAGACTTTATTAACCTGGAAGAGATACTCGCTGATTTGATCTATCCAGGTGGCTATTACTAACATTTATGTCCTTTAAAGACTGGTTATATTTTACATTCAAAGTACAAAGCAGTGATCAGAAAGTCACAGCCAGTTTTCCAGTTCTGAAGCATTCCTGAAAAGGTTCTGGTTGCAGATAAATGGGCAAGTAGCTTGGGTTCACGGTGAGGTAAGTAGCGTCGTAAGCAGGTGGTCTCTGATGGAGATCAAGCACCCAGAGAGAGTGGGAGAGGCGGACCCCCTCCACACACACACACAGAGTGTTGGGCATTTGCCCGTGCCCTTCTCACCACCAACGTGCCTTTGCCATGCATGGCAGAGTTGAAATCCTAAGGGACAGCGTAGCATGAGACAATTTTTTTCTCCAAACAAAGCTGATTCACACAGTCTTCTCCATTCCACAAGTATTTTCTGTTACATGCTCCTTTTGCTCTTGTTTCCCTTGCAGCCACAGGGTGAAGGTGGGGAGGGGGCATAGGAGGCCAGAATCTATCATGTGTTATAAAAAAGACAAGTTTCAAGAAGCTGTAGATTGCTTCTAATGTAATGTTTCCCTCTCAGTGACCAGGAGATTAAAGTAGAATGCAGACGTACGTCACTAAAAGTGTGGACATGGATGTATGGGGCTTCACCCTATAAAGCCTGCCTGCAGCCTGCCTGGGCCTCTTCCCTTGCTCAGGAACAACTTTATGATTCAGTAGATGATGTCCTTATTAGTTAATACATTGCAGTAGCCACAGTCTCCTGTTAATTCTGTGTTTAAAACAATCACAAACGTGACAGTGAGGAATTGCGCTGGGCCTGACCCACGAGTCACCATGGTGCCCTCCATTCTTTTCAGACTGTTGGTGCTCTTGTTACATAAAACACGTCTTTTGTGCGCAGTGGGCTTTGGGGAGTTGATGTTAGCAGAGGACAAGGCACACATGAGTCGGGTTCCCGAATTCTTCCTGGACAAGGACAGCCGTCAGCCCACACAAGTTATGGACAGAACCAAGATTGCTCCACACCAACCAGTTTATAGCTCATGTGACAAATGACCCTTCTAGGAGGTAGGACTATGCTGATCACACCCTGGTCATCACCCCCCTGTATGCATGGCTCAGGGCCGCCAATAGGTAGCCGACCCAGCAACCTTGGGCTACTCCCTCCCCTCAGTTTCCTTCCCTGGCAGGTCGGGGCAGCGTGGTGACTCCCTTAGCAGTGTCTGACCCAGCCTGGCTGCAGTGGTGCAAGGACCACCAGTGATCTCCGAGCACCACGACCAAAGTCAGAAAAGGGTCTTCAAGGTGGTGATAGATGCAGCAGGTGCTGCTGTTTCCTAAAGTTCTTTCAAGACTGACCGGGGTCATGAGATGTGTGGCGGTGGAACTTAAAGGGAAATTATTTCCAAGAATTCTACTAGTGACCAGAAACCATCAGTCGGCAGCTTGTGCACTCTGCCGAATCGGCACACTGACCCTCGAACAGCATAACGAGCCCAGGCCTCTGCAAGGCTCATCAGTGGTGTGTGACTGTCCAAAGCTTAAAGCGAGAAGTCTCCATTATCTCTCTTTTTTAACTTTAAAATGGTCTAACATTTTTATTAATTTATTTTTTTATTGACAACTTCCATAGTTGTAGACAATAACCCGTGGTAATTCCCTCTCCCCCTCCACATCCACTTTCCCCTTTAAAACTCCACACTCCATTATATCTCCTCCCCCTTTCAATCAGTCTCTCTTTCATTTTGATGTCATCATCTTTTCCTCCTCTTATGAGGGTCTTGTGTAGGTAGGGTCAGGCACTGTGGGGTAATGGATATCCAGGCCATTTTGTGTCTGGAGGAGCACATTGTAAGGAGTCCTACGCTTCCTTTGGCTCTTACATTCTTTCTGCTACCTCTGCTACCTCTTCCACAATGGACCCTGAGCCTTGGAAGATGTGATAGAGATATTTCAGTGCTTAGCACTCCTCTCTAACTTCTTCTCAGCACCATGGTGCCTTCTGAGTCATTCCAAGGTCACTGCCATCTGAAAAAAAGAAGCTTCTCTAACCAAAAGTGAAAGTAGCATTAATATATGGGTATGAACTTACGAGAAGTTCTTACTGGGCAGCTTGATGAGCAGAGTATATAGATTTAGTCAGATAGCAGCAGATGTTACACTGCTAGGGCTCATGACTACCCCTGTTGTAGGGTTTCACTATCAGGGGTGTATTTCTTCCCATGGAGCAGGCCTCCAGTTCAATTGGAGAGTGGTTGGTTTCCCCCATAAACAGACATGCCACTATTGTACCCATTGGCTCATTTGGCCTGACTGGCCAAATTTAAGGCTTGTGGTGTCCACTGTTGAGTATCTCCACTGCTGAATTCTCTCTTGCCCATTGAACTGCATGCAGTGTGGCTTTTTCCAGCTTTCTGTCAGCTGGTCTACATGGAAGAGGTTTTCGGCTCAGTTCTGCCAGGATTTCTCAGTGGTCTTGCAGCCCAAGTCTGTGGAGTCTTCAACAATAGGGTCTTACCATCTATTCCTCGTGGGAAACCAAGAGCCTTGGCAATGGCCTGCAATGTTTTGGGGGTATCAGGGACCTCCCTGGACAACAACTCACTGGAAAGTATCCCATCCCTGGCACTTAAAATTTTCTAGGAATAATCTACAGCTCCTGAGTGTTCCATTGTCCAAAAGAGTAGCCTTCCATATGACTCATTTATATCCTCTTAGATTTTGATTAGCCCTCCCCCCACCTTTCCTGTACTCAGTCTCTTCCCCTGACCTCACTTGGGCCTTTTTACCCCCATTAATCTGATCCTCTACTTTCAAGTACTTGTAACAGAATGTGCCGTCTTCGGCGTGGGATAGTGGTGAACGCCCGTGATCTTAGCACTAGGGAAGCTGAGGTGGAAGGACCCTGCATTTAGGGCAGCCTGTGCTACATAGTTTCAAGATAGTCTGGATTATATACTAAGACCTTATCTCAAAACCAAACTAAACCACCCAACAAACTACACTGTCTTTACCATTTCTGCGTAGGCAGAGTGCTGGTATCTGAACTCACATTATGCAACACACGGGCTACTTTATTTCTTCCTAAAGGAATTAATACTTTATACAAAGAAGCTCTTTCAATGATAAATAAAAATGTATATGTTGTATATATACATACATACATTTATTACGTATGGTCTTAACTATCACATTTAAATTAATCCATCATCACCCTGGTTACCATTGTGCGTGGGGTGGTGAGGACAGAGTTACATCCTCATCACCTCTTCAGTCAAAAGAGTGGTGGTCATTTTGGTGGTTGCCTTTCAGTTTGAAAATATCAGAATGACAGTGTCTTCACTCCAAACCCTCACTGAAAACAAGCCATCATTCTTTTTCAGATCGTTTTAATTAACTTCATCCTTACTATTGATTTATTTTTCCTGATAGTCAAGGCTAGAAAAAAGATACAGAAAGGTCACTAGCAGCACTATTGTCTTTTTGTTTGTTTGGCTTGGTTTGTTTGCTTTGTTTTTTACTAATTTATTTATTAGGATTTTTATTCATTATGGACTTTACAACATGAACAAATTGTGTGTTCACCCCACCTCTTATGTCCCTTTCCCTTGGCGCCCCTCTTCCACCGAGTCTTCCTTCCTGCTGCCCCGGGCTTGCTTGAGGGTAGGGTTCTCCATGACTGGCTGATTTGGATACAGTGTAGAGTGAGACCCAGAACGAGGTCACGGTAAGCCTGCTGGTATCTGGGGCACAGCAGTAGGTCAGCTAGCTGGAAACTCCAGGAGGACTTGGTGGCCACCCTCCCTTTTTATTCCCACAGTTTTTACTGAAACGGTCACGTGCAGCTGGTGCAAATGAGTCATAATGTCAACATCGTGCCCGGATGGCTGAAATACCAAAAATAGCCCAGGTGACTAGGGCTCCATTTTCTTGCAGCCTCTGAGGACTCACTAGGATAACGCTACAGGTGAGCGCACCCTGCCCCCTGCAGTGCTCCTGAGCAGCAGTGGGCAGGGCTGGGTGAGGATGAGTGAATTCCTCTGGAGTCAAGACATCTTCAGAGATAAATCAGGAGGCTCAAGTGTTCTAAAATAGACTAAGACTTCTGTTCCAGATGGGTTAGAGAGGAGTGGAAAGCCTTATTTTTACTGTTTTTTGTTTGTTTGTTTGTTTGTTTGTTTGTTTTAGGTAGGGTCTCACTCTAGCCCAGGCTGACCTGGAATTCACTATGTAGTCTCAGGGTGGCCTTGAACTCACGGCAATCCTCCTACCTCTGCTTCCCAAGTGCTGGGATTAAAGGCATGCGCCACCATGCCCATGATTTTACTGTGTTTTTTTTATAAAGTTCTTGTTTCAGAAAATGCAGTAAACCTGGTCAAGTTTCTCTGGTTCATTTTCATCTAAAACTTAGATGAAGATGATGCACCCACTGTATGTGAAAGACCCAGTTGGTACAGAGTCCCTTCAGCCTCAGACAGCTGGCTGTTCCAGAGGTACTATGGGTGCAGGTATTGTGCCCCAGGGCCAGGCTCCTTATTCCACCTCGTTCTCCTCTACAGGGTAGGAAGCCACCTAAGTGAAGAAACTGTGATGAAGTTTATTTTCATTGCATTTTATAAACAAAATCCTTATTAGGAAATGCAAGGGAACCTAGTGAAGATACATGGTCAACATCCTTCTAAAAGCTGAATAATGATGATGGAGATGCAGCGCCCTCTGGAACACCACGTGTGAAGGACCTATTCTTATCCCTGCCGCCTGCTCCGCATACACGTGCCATTGTCCCCAGGAATTTAAGTAGGCCCATTTATAGAGAGCTCAGTAATAGCGTAAGCCCAATGGGATACCTTAGCAGGCTCTACATGTTTGTAGAGTCTGTCTTAGTGGCACCCCAAAAGTGATCTGCCCATCACTCCTGTTATCACAGGAGGTTAGAATGACACACAGATCATGTATTTGTCTCCTCCATCTTGTTACTTGATTTCTAGGTGGCCTATTTAAGAAAAAGTTGTATTTATTTATTTGACAGGGAAGGGGGTGGGAAGAGAAAGAGAATATGGGCATGCCAGGGCATCCAGCCACTGCAAACAGACTCCAGACATGTGCGCCCTCTTGTGCATCTGGCTAATGTGGGTCCTGGGGAATCGAACATGGGTCCTTTGGCTTTGCAGGCAAATGCCTTAACCACTAAGCCACATCCTCCAGCCCAGAAAATGGTTTTATAAATAAATCACATAGCAAACAGAAATGGCCAAGAGTTTCTACATGTGGTTGAGAGCAGCTGAATGTGTGTTTGAAAGGCACATAACATGAATACATCGAGGAAAACAAGTTACAGTTTGCTCCTAAAGAAGACTATTGCTACACGCCTTATCCCACCTTCCTCTGAATGTTGTGACATTTCTCCTGTATCTCAGGCAGCACGGGAGAAGACAGAGGAGCATGCAGTCTCTCTTTAGGAGTGAGAGCTTTAGTTTTCCCAGCCTTTCCAGTACACAATACTTTCCTTATTTCTTGTTAGACAGCCTTTGATTTTGATCACTTCACTTTCACTCTTTGAATTTTGAATTCATTGCTTCCTCCTAATATCAATTTACTTACTTTCTTTTTGAAATTCAAAACAACTTAGCTCTTGCCTCACAAAACCTCCACTGAAAGAATAAGACTGCTGTTCATTTTTGAAGTTGCTGTTACTAGAGTAGGAAAAGGACCAAAGCATTAGAGTGCTCATCTGATTTCCCTCAGAGCTCTGGGGTATAAAGACAGACAGACAGACAATAGGTCTAAAAGTAAGGCACAGCCTTTGGAAGATGATGAGATGCCAGAATCAGAAGAGATGGCACACTTCTTCAGTCCCATGGTTTCCTTTGGCAGAAGAGGATGCTGAGACGTATTCAGGGGACTTGGCACATGTTGTCCATCCTGCTGTAGTGCACACCTCACGGCTGATGACTCAGTAGTCACATCTGCAGCCTTGTGCAAGAAGGGGTCGTCTGTAGCTTGGGTTGTCCTCCATTCTGCTACCTGTCTGCACTGGCAGGATGTTGGGAGGACCGGGGTTACCTCTATCTCCTCCCTCACATAAGTCCTGGAGAAAGAAGTGGTTCTGAGCATAGAACAAGCAGTAAGTCTAGCTGACAGGCACTAGAAGGAACTCATTTAATCCTGCTTTTATACCATTTTGATTTATCCCATGGCAACATGGGCATACATACCTCATTGGATGTTTCAGTAGCTTAGAGCAGGTAAGGTATGTGCCAAATTCTTTTGGGAGGAAGAGGTGTTGAGACAAGCCTGAGCTCACATGCTGCCTCTGTCATTGTGCCTTCAGTGTCATGGGATCTCCCTCATTCTCACCTTGATGCTGGGCAAATAGTGTGTGGGCAGGTCCCAACACTATTAGGAAATGAAGAAAGGAATTTAAGGATTGACTTTACTGGCCAAAATTCTATGTGGGAGAAGAAAAGACCCATCATTCCTGTTACTTTAATGCTCACTGGAGTGGAAACTCATAAAAGACACAAATGCAAAGACTTGTTCCCTAAACTGACCAGATATTTTTGTGTTGACCCTTTATGCACAAGAGAAAAGAAGCAGTCATTTTGAATATGCATTAGACTTTCTGTTCTTAAATTGCATTTTAAATATTCTGTTGCAATCCTCATACTCTGAAAAGAGCTAGGTATATGGTGCGTGGCCATTTTGAAATGAACTCTGTTCTCCTCACTGACCCCCTGTAGTGGTTTAATTCAGGAGACCCCCATAAATTTAGGTATTCTTAGTGCTAGTCTTCCAAGCTGATGACAATTGGAAATTAAAGGCTCCTGGAGGCAGTGTGTTGTTGGGGGCGGGCTTATGGGTGTTATAGCCAGCTTCCTCGTGTCAGTGTTTGACACAGTCTCCTCTTGCTACTGTCCTCCTTATGTTGGCCACCCTCTGCTCATGTCGTCATTTTCCCTGACATCGTGGAGCTTCACCTTGAGTCTGTAAGCCAAAATAAACCTTTTTCCCACAAACTCCAGAGGGTTGATTGGGTGATTCCTGCCAGCAATGTGAGCCTGACTACAACAGTTATGTTGGTACCAGGAGTGGGGTTGCTGCTAGACACCTGAATGTGTGGCTTTGGCCATTTGGAGCTGATTTTCCTAAGAGGAATGTGGAAGCATTTGAAACCTAAGAGACACCTTGCAGTGCTGTAAGTATAGCTTGATGGACTATTCTGGTCAGAGTTGAAAGACCTGAATGCAGTAAGAACTATGGACTGTAAGGTTTGACTTATGAGGGTGAGAAAGAGATTTGCTTGGACTGAGCTAGGAGCAGTTTGTGTGAGAGTCTTGCTGTTATACCCATGACCTGAGAACTTGTGCAGGGTGCAGTACATAGAAACAGACTGGTATGAGCAGAGGGATATGGCACTGAAAAAATGAAGTCTTTGGGTGAACTGGTGCCCATCCAGCTGCAATTGAGAGATTACAACCTTTGAGACTGGGCCAACTGACCTGCACTGGGGCAACAGGAAGAATGTAGACTCTTTTGAAGGGGTCTGAAGCTCAAGGAGTGTCCTGTTGTTCAAAGTCTGCTTTATTCCAGCCTGGATTAGCAAATTGGCACCCTACCTGGTATTGTGGAGTGTAACAGACAGCTTCAGGTTCACTGAGATGAACTTCTAGACCAGGCACAGTTATGGAGGAAGGGATATTTATTGACGCTGACAGATCCAGGGGAAGTTCCATAATGGCATAAGAAGCTGACCTGATTTCACAGGGTCACGCAGAGAGAGAAGCACAAGCCTAAAAGCCAAAAGCTACATAGCACAGCACACTTCAGGAACTCTAGCTAGGCACACTTTGCATAACTTTAGATTGAAATCTGAAACCCATCACCACACCTTAAGATCCACCCAGTGACACAGCCTCCATCTAGGTGGCTGCAGATGCAAACTACAAACAAATAAAAAACTGAATATATTAGGGGCCATCTATTCAAACCACCACATGGAGTATAAGAAATGCAGGAAAGGGAGGGTCATTGAATTTGCAGCAGTCTTTTGTTTTGGAAACGACCATGGGCAATGTGAAGCAGGTTTGCTGGATGCCTTCATGGAGACCTGATGGAGTCATGAGGATGTAGATTGCAGTGGAGATGCTGGGACCACAAGATAGCTGCTAAGGAAAGCTGCCACACCTGGATGAAATTCTCCAGGACTGTGAGTAGCCTAGCTATAGGGGTGGAATTGGAACTCCAGAGGGTTGTTGCTGGTTAGAATTATCGGACTTGGAGACTTATCATTGACTAGAGTTTTTGGACTTGAAGCTACAGAGTTTGATGTTTTCCCTGATTGTTTTAAGTCTTGTATTGCATGAATATTTCTTTGCTATGCCCAATACCATTTTTTTTGCAGGGTGAGTTTCTTCTGTGCCATTATGGGTTTTGGAGGATTTTTGGCATTATGGCTCAGTTGAAAGACCTTGGATTCCAGGGATGTTTGAACATCATTAGGATCGATAAGAACTACAGGAAATTTTAAATGGACTGAATTCATTGCATTTTGCATCATGGATAGTTATCAGGTGATGGGGGCCAGGGGCAGAATGTGTTGGTTTGATTCAGGTGTCCCCCATAAACTTAGGTATTCTGAATGCTAGTCTCCCCAGCTGATGGCAATTGGAAATTAAAGTCTTCTGGAGGCAGTTTATTGTTGGGGGCGGGCTTATGGGGGTTATAGCCAGTTTCCCCATGGCACACTCTCCTGTTGCTATTGTCCACCTTATGTTGACCATGGGGTGATATCTACCCTCTGCTTATATCATCATTTTTCCTCCCATCGTGTAGTTTTTCCTTGAGTCTATAAGCCAAAATAAACCATTTTTCCCCACAAGCTTCTCTTGATCAGGTGATTTCTGCCAGCAATGGGAGCCTGACTGGGGCACTCCTCCACACTGAGCCCACAGGCTCTCGTGACCAGCACCCCAAACCTGAATATTGCTCATAGTACTTTTTGAAAACAGGATTTAGGCAGATAACCTGAGCATGTTACAATATATGTGTTTATAATCTGCCATGAAGCTTATCCAGTATTCATGACGTAGTTACCCTAACTTAGCTTTCCATGGTCATCGCCCCCTTCTGACCATGAGTGTTCTTCCTTCCTCTGTAGTCTTAAAAGCCCACATGTGTGTGTATGTGCAGGGCACAAAGACTTTAAAGACATGGGTTTCTGTTTAAATACAATTATGTTTGAGGCTTTCAATCAGTGGAGAATCATATCTCATGCTTCTCTGTGTTAGAAAGAGAAATAACTTTTCCCTTACGAAGACAATTTCAGCATACTTAGGGCACATAAGCAATGTCTCAAACTGTAGCTTATCTCTTTAAGGATAATTAGCACAGTTTTCTGGACAAAGCAAGGCAAAATATTCAGTTACTTAGCAACATGGCCAGCAGAGAGCTGGTGTAGCAGCATGTCTTTCTCTTGGACTAGGGTGGAAAGTACTGGAGAGAAAACACTACTCAAACACGAAGCACCTGTGTGGTCGCCGGGCTCCGCGGAGGTCCTGCGTGCACTGCTATCGCAGCTGCTGCGGGCGGAGCCTCCCTGGACAGGACGATGCAGGGGTCCACACTGTCTATCACTGAGTCCCCCCCTCCCCCAGCCAGGATCGCAAATGTAGCTTTGATATTGTACGTGACCCACACAAAAGTGAAATGTGTATATTACATATCAAGTTCAAAGGCAAACTTATTTTTCAATTTATATAAGTTTAGGGACCATAGTTATTAATAGCAGAGTAAGTTGGAGGTTTTCTTTGTCAAGAAACTTTGTAAAGGCTTTGTTATATATCACCTAATCAAGGTGAGTATTAGAGTTTCATTTGAAGCCTATTATCACACATCAAAGCATGTATACTGTGCTCACATGGACAAGGTGCACACTCCGCACTGCTAGCTGCCCTTCCCCTGTGTCCCCTCGTCGGCACCGTGGGTCTAACCATGGCCCTTCTTCAGAGGCTCTTGGTGTGGATGAGCTTTGTCAGGGCCTCTGGGGCTTTGAGCTCCTGGTGACACCTCCCCTTCTTCAGGGAGCTGATTTTCTCTTGCTAAGGCCCTAGCTGCAAACAGATAGGGTTATGACCTGGCATTTGTTCATTGTTTGCCCTAGGAGGACTGAGAATTGTCAGTTAGTCACTTTATGACTGGTTTATACCAGTCAGTTACGTCATTGTGCTTAGGTAAATAACTGCAGATGCTTCAAGCAGTTCACTGTCCTGTCCCCTTAAAAGATGACAGTGCGGGGCTGGAGAGGTGGCTTAGCGGTTAAGCGCTTGCCTGTGAAGCCTAAGGACCCCGGTTCGAGGCTCGGTTCCCCAGGTCCCACGTTAGCCAGATGCACAAGGGGGTGCACACATCTGGAGTTCGTTTGCAGTGGCTGGAGGCCCTGATGCACCCATTCTCTCTCTCTTTCTCTCTCTCTATCTGCCTCTTTCTCTGTTTGTCACTCTCAAATAAATAAATAAAAATAAACAAAAAATTTTTTTAAAAATGACAGTGCAGATGAAGAGACGTGAGGAGTCATCTGACATTTCCAGGTAAACGTGTTTCCTTGTGGATTTGCCTGTTTCCAGAATACCAGGCACAAAGGACTTCATGGTCTCTTTTCAAGTTTATCTTGACAGTTCAGGTTATCTCACCAGGCTAGAATGTCTTAGATCAGTAGTCCTCCAGCCCGGCTGTATGACATCTCTTGGAGGCCAACTCTGACAGCTTGGCCAGTCAGGCCTGATGGCTCATGTAGTATGATGTAAATATCTCACTTCACAGGCCTTTCATTCAGACAGTCAACTACCTGAGATTATTCTTAGTATTCAAGAACTTCCTTATTACAAATATGTCTGGGACCCAGGAAGGAGTGGTATGAGATTGAAGGGGCACAAAGTGGTGACTTAGAAGATGCTTTCTGAGAATAAAATCAGTAAAATCAAACACCCCTTGGAAAAATGTAGTATGTGGCTCAGGCACAGGCTGGAAATACCTCTGCAATTAGTATGACAAAGTTGCCTTCAGTTTGTGCATATTCCAAATACTTCCTAACTAGGACATTGAGTGTAGCTCCACTTGGTATGCTGCCTAAAGGGAAACAAAATGAATATTGTTTTACAAAGTTCAGATGCCATTGTAACTTTGAATTTGTAGTACTTTATTGGTGTGATCTGTTATGGGTATTTATAGCTACAAATTCCTGTTTCCCAAGATGAAAGCAAGGAACAGAAATCAAGGCACTTTCTATAGTCACCGGAGACCATACCTGCTCTTTTGCCATCCTGGTAATTGTATGGAGACATCCCCCTCAGGCCCTGCTCTCGTGATGAGCTTGGAGCTCCTCAGCACCTGAACGGAGAGCCAGTCTTTGGTGAAGGCTGCTTTAGCAGCTGATTTGTAAACACTTGACACAAATTCTTGTCTTAGGGCTTTTTTAAGAGAAACATTTCACATTTAACTTCAGAATATAGTCTCTGGGGAACACTTAGCAACAAGAATAACAGCAAAACAATGTTTTGGAATACATGTGCCAATCTGATTCCACCCCCCCCCCCCCGTTTAGGTCACACTCACAGCATAGATGATACATTATCTGTGTTCTTACTGGATCTTGATAAGGCACCCTTTTGGACTTGATTATACCGGACTACCTGAAGCTTAAGTTGCTGTCATGAGCATGCTCAGGAGGAAGATCCAACCGCCGTGGTGAGAGCAGTGCAGGCCAGCTCTCAAACGCTCGGACGATCACAGCTGCTGTCTCTGGCAAGCTCCGAGCTACACCATGTACTCAACGATTGGAGCCCGATTTTTTTTTTTTCAGTTGGTTTGCAAATAGGATTGCACAAAATTTCATGTACATCTTCTCCAAATCAGAACTTGATGAGCTAAAAAGAGCACTAAATTAAACAGGCTGGCTTTCAGTTGGTAGAAATACGATGATATAACTGCATAACGCCTCTTTGTACAATGACAAGCACACTGGGCTGCAATTTCTGTTCAACTGGAAATGTCTAAGCCTGCTTCTCTCAATTTAGTGTCCTTGTCCACTTGTCCAGACTAGCAATTGTCCACCAGTAATTAGTCTCAATGGCCCACTTGGTGTGGAAGCATCTCACGTAAGGTACTGCTGTGGTTCACTATAGCATACTGTTTGCATTGATCTGCCAGCTTGAATGCCGTTAAAGTGTATATGGAGTTGGAGCTTTACAAAGCCTCAGTGTGACTTTCCATGCTAGAATTCCGAATTGACGTTAATTCTCATCCTAACCGAAAAATCAATATAAATAGCAACAAATATCTGTCGGGGCAGTTGCTTTGTAAGGAGTGGTGCCCTTCCTTTGGCTCTTACATTCTTTCTGCCACCTCTTCCGCGACTTTTTAACACCTGTTCCTGGCCACTGCACATCGTGGTGTAGATGGTCAGTAAACATATGATGAATGTGACGGTGAGGAACTGAGGACAGGGGGAAATCAGCTAACGACCTGAACCATGCTCTGCCTCAGAACTTGAAGGCTGAGGTCGCTGCTAAGGTAGGATCTATAAAAGTAGAATGAAAATTGGACAAAATCCAACATAAATGCCGATATGAGAGTACCAGTATTAGCCACACATGTAATAAGGAGTGAATTGATAAATCATGTATGCCTTAGCAAGATTATTAAGATTCCAAAGTGGATATTTGGATCATCTCTTCATCCTGGGAAAGTCTGGGTAAATGTGGCCACTTAGTGGCTAATGTTCTGACCCGTGTTGAGTACTGAAACCGAGTGATGAAGGGGCCAAGCACTGAGCCTCAAGCACCTAGAAGTGCCTTGGTAACCAAAAAGATTTCAGGGAAAATACCGTATGAAGGCTTTTACTAGGTCACTAAACCTGTGGTTAACTAGAGAGTTAGCAGAACATAGGTTATGGTACAACTTCCTTACTAACCTTCCTTATCTTGGTCTTGTCATTTGCATAGGAAGTAAAAATCTGACCACTGTTTGTCTTCTCACAGGGAAGTGTGTGGTGAGTGTGTTCTGTATTTCCTTGCACAGCATGCCTCACACTTTCCTGTCTCATCTCGACCCGCGTGATTGTGGTGTGATTAGATGACAAAAAGGTTTACTTCCCAGCGGAAGCCCAGTCAGAGCAGCTGCTTACACTTCAAATCCAGGCCTGCGAGAGAATCAGAAAAGAGGGGACTGAAAGGCAGAAGGAAGCTTTGCGAAGCTGCAGAAACTGCTGCCGAGTTGGTAATGAGCTCCTGGCAGAGAGGCTGGTGGGAGGCGGGCTTGTCTGTCCCTGCGCCCTGTGACAGCTGCAAAGATCTGGACGTTGCTCCCTGGGACAGGGGAGCAGGCTCTCATGCCATTGGGCTGTTTTGTTTAGCTAATAAAGCTTTGCACAATTGTAGTATTTCTCTAGTTAAGCACTATCAGAAGTGAACCAGTGATACTGTGGGTGTGGAAGGCAGAGGAAAGGGACCAGGAATCTTGGTAAAGAATGCAACAGGCCAGAACGGTTGGGAATAAAATATGCAGACCAGAAGGAGCCTATGGTCCTTGTGGCTTCCTCAAAACTGTGGCATGTTTACCCAGTTTTCCTTTGAAATACGACCTTGCACGTGGACTTTTTACATGTAGACGTTTTGGGAGGGGAGGATAAACTGTGTGGCGCTGTGAGGAGGGGCCACCCCTGTGTGTGAGGGGACAGGCCTTGCCCTCCGTGCCCCAGGACGCATGTGTCCCCGATACCATACCACAATAGCACCAGAAAGTTCCCTCTTTGCAGCTGCAAAGTTTGAATATGACACTGGCTCAAGGTATGTAAGAAGGTTAAGCACTCTTAGGAAAATTCATTTTTTTACATTTTACTTCACTTTTCTTCCTGCTACAGGGATACTTTGATTATAACTAATACCTAAGTGCGCAGAGATTTTTATTCTTCCTCCTCTGTCTGCCTTGAATAGCCTTAGGAATGGGCTTTACAAACTGCAGTGTGTCTCTTCTCATGTTTGGTTGGTTTGTGAAGCACCTGGGCCCTGCAGTTGATGAGTGAACAACGTGAAGTCATGTCATGCTAGGCCAGTGTGAGTGAATAGGCTGGTCCTGGCCAGAGTTTGGCTGAGCAACAGAATTATGGACTAAGGGTGTTCTGGGAAGGATTAGGGAGCAGGCCTGGGCAAGAACTGGTACACCATTGGTAAGATGAGGCCTCCGAGTCACGGCTACGGGCCCATCCCCAGCCCCTGGAACAACAGAGCAGTCCCATGATCAGAGAGAGCAGGTCCTGCACTTGCGTAGCCGCTCACCTGTGTTTGCCCAGGTGTATTTCTAGAGCAGTGTGTGGCAGCTCCGACGACCAGACTCCCTCCTACCACTTCTTTTCTCCCTCTAGCCTGCCCAGAGCGCTTTGTGCTGTTGGTTTCAGACAGATGAGGAGCGAAGCTCAGCCTTCTGGGAGGCTGTTTGGGGTGAATTAGACATAGGCTGTTGTTGAAGACAGGGACAGGCTAGGCTAGGGGCCGGATGGAGAACAGAATCCCACAGAGGGGCTTATGGTGGTACATCCAGACGGTGTGTAGTGCGAAGGGCTAAGGAAGGGACCCTGCATTAGAGAAAGTAGGTAAGCAGGCGTACGTTCTAGATATATCTTTATGCGACTGTGCAGGAAAGATAGATGGTCTGAATGTGGCTGCTGTGGAAGGTGGCAGAGCTGGAGAGGAACTTTATGTCCTAAATACGTGGGGGAAAGTGTTTGGGAAAAGAAACCGAAGGCATCGTGATGGCTCAGAGCCCAGAGAAGGTTGAGGTTAGGCATTGGACTTGTTGCCATTTACATTGTGATAACTTGTATGGCACAAGTTTTATTACATTTGTTTCAGTTTTAAAGAATACTGCATTGTCTCAGTCCATTTTTGGTGCTACACCTGACCACAGATTAGGAAAGTATTACATTAGAGTTTTATTCCACTCAGGGTTATGGAGACCTGAAGGAAGCAGGCATCTGGAGAGGACCTTCTAACCGGCCCAGGACACTGTAGAGTCTCAAGGCATTGCAGAGCAGGAGGGCACATCTGAAAGATAAGCAAACTGGCTTTCAAAACAGCCACTCTCCAGGCAATCCACAAACCCATTATTACACTAATGGACTTCCTCATTCATGCAGTTGGAGTCATTGTGACCCAGTCACCTCCTAAATGTCCTGCCTGGCCCCACCTTTTAGCACTTCACAGTATGGATTAAATTCAAACAGGGTTTTGATGAAGAATTTAAAACTATAACACACACTGACTATCATTTTATTGACTGAAGGTGTTTGGGGAACGCTCTCCATTTTATGTGCAAGCAACATGCTTCACAGAAGCCCAGCCCCGCTTGCTTTTTACCTGTCTTCATTTTCCCATTCATTCTCCAGTTCCCCAGCCCTTTGAAAAGCTGAAGAGAGAAAGGAAGGAGGCCACTGAGAACTTGGGAGGAAGGAACGCCCTGCCTCCAGGGGTCTCCCGCAGAGCTGGAAACTGACAGGCTGTAGCCAGAACAGATATGTGTAGAGTGAGAACTTTTATTCTACATATGTCTCCTTCGCAGATCTGTAGCGTGCAAATACTTACAGTTTATAGCTTATCTTTTCAACCTCTTGGAAGAATCTTTTGCCTGACAAAAGGAAAACCAAGTTTTTTTTTTTATTGTTCCTGCTTTGTGGTGTCATGTTTGAGAATTCTGCACCAAACTGTAGATCCCGAAGATTTGTTCATAATATCTTTTAAGAGTTTCATAGTTTTTTGTTTTAGTCTTAAAAATCAGTCTTAAAACCTTTATTTGGTTGTTGTTGATTTTGTATAAAATGTGGTATTTAGGTCATAGTGAACTGCTTGTCATTTCTAGTTTAATTTACCAAAAAAGTGCAACTTAATTTCAGGACAGTATCTAGCCAGGCTGATCTTGAGCTTTGTGGGGTTTTTGTTGTTGTTCGTTTGTAACAAGTATCAGTTATTGTGTGTTTCCTAGGTCAAGGATTGAATACTGTTCAGCCGTCTAAAGAAAGAAATCCTGTAAAAACATCACGTGTGAACCTGGAGGACGCTGCATTGTGTGCTGGGCACAGGGAACAAGTGTTACCTGAACTTAGCTATCCATGGATTCTGAAAAGGTAGAGAGAGTTCACAGTAGACAGGCTGAGGGCGGGGCGGAGACAGCTGAAGAGGCGTTAGTCAAAAGACACCAAAGTTTAGCTTGATAGGAGAAATTTATTCAAGACTTCAGTGGCAAATTGTGGTGACTACAGTTAATAATTGCATTGTAGACTTCAAAATTGCTAATAGAGTAAATAACTATTTCTACCCCTGCAAAATAAAAGGGAAATCCTGAGATCATACACATGTTTATTGGCTTAGTTGATTATCCATTCCACAGCATATGCAAATATCCAAACATCAGCTGCTAGGCCATAAATATACATAATTTTTTATTTGTCCGTGAAAAGGTAAAATAAAATCAGATACATATTGGTCATTGTACTGTGGATGAAGTAAGAACAAATATGGCACAATCTTCCTCGTTGAACTGGGAAGGACCAGGGAGTGGCTTGAGGACATCAGCAGTTCATCAGGAGGGTTGGGCCTCGTCCACAGGGAGCTCTGCAAACTGGGCATGCTCTGCAAAATGGGAGGCAAGAGGAGAGCGGCTGTAGATTCTGAAGGCGCCGCGACCTGCTAATGTCAGGACACCCCCACAGGACAATGTTTCCTTATGCAAAACAGCAGTTTTACCTTGACTGAAAGGCACGCGAAGTGTGCTCTTGGCAGGGCTCCAGTGCATACAGGGAGTAGAAATGATGAGCAGAACATGTGCTGATTGTGCGCTTTTGCAGCAAAGGACGTCGTCATCTTTCGATGTCCCCTGCGCACGGGACCCACCCCCAAGACGGGGACTCTAGTTTCCTTACTCGTCTGTGGCAGGCAGCAGGAGAACGCTCTACTGAGCCGGGCGATGTGCTTTTCTGGCTTGCTTATAGTACTGGCATGAAGGAATCTTGTCTTGACCGGATTGAGCTTTCCTCCTTGCTGGGCGTGTTGCGCTATTAACAGAGAACAGTGTGGGAGAGGAAAACTGAAGACGTGGAATGGGCTGTCCTCCACCTGCGCTCATGTGGAGGTGGCAGTGGCTCCGGCTCTCTGTGATGGTGCTGTTGGTACAGCCAGGGGTCCAGCCATACTCCCCTAGCAAGAGTCAGTACCGAGTCATCCATCTATCCTGGCTGCCACTTCTGTACTGGGCCTGCTTTAAGTGGGGTGGAAGGGGATGTCAGGAGGCTCTTTTAAAGTAGTGATTTAGAAAAAAAAAAAACACTCTATAACACACTGCTCACGTGTTCTAGTTTATTCTACAAGAGATTCTCTGCTTTCACAAGCACACAAGGAGCTAGCATGGGAATGGCTCTATGACAGCATTCATCTGGTGACTTTCAAACATTTCTGACCTGACCAAAACAAATATATTTTTTTATTATCCTGACTGTCTACAAAATTTTAGAATATAATAGTAATTTTTTCGAGTTACTCTGATATGTTTCGATTTTCTGTTCTTTTTTTCCCTTCTTCCATTTATTTTGCTGTCTTTTTTATTATGCTGGTTCTAAACCACAGTAACAATTCCACAACAGACCACCAGGTTGAGAGTCACAGTTTGAGACCTCAGTTTAATGCGGGCCTTACTCTGTGCAGAACAGGAACCTGAGGCCACTCGTGAATACAAGATTAACCCCAAATCGTGCAGTTACAAAGGGACAGAGTCAGCATTAGAAAACTCAAAATATGAGATATTGGGAGGAACTCAGACCTTTTTCAGTGCCTCAGTGAGTAGAAAGACAGTAGCCATTGAGCTCAGCCATCTACAGAAAACACATGACCTCATTTTCACTTCTGTGCGCCACACAATCTCACATTTCATTCATAAGCATCTTGGTTTCTTTTTGTTTCTTTTGTCTCCTACCTATAATTTATACAAGAACAGCTTGTTTAGAAATAAACTCAACTGGTGGCATCTAAGAAATTGCTTAGGTACGGAGCCACCCACAGCGGCAGACGACCCATGTGAGTGTTTTTGAAGGCCTCGGACAAGGAGGCGCCTCTCCCTGTTTGCTGATGGGTCATATGCTGTGGTGGCCACTGTCTCGCTTTGCATGCTCAGCACACTACTCACCCTGTGCTGGGGACTTGGCAGGAATGTCCCCTCCATGTGAGAACCTGTTTACATGCATATGTGTCCAGGGCCTGAGACTTCTACCATTGAGCACCTCGAGGCCTGCTCGCTGGAAATAAGAGACATTTATTCTTCAAGGGTTCTAGAGGCCAGATGTCCAAAACAGGGGCATCGCTGGGGCCAGGTTCTCTCTGGAACCTGTGCAGTCGTTTCTTTCATCCTTTCTCCCAGCTTTAGTGTTGCTGGCACCTCTGCTGCTCCTCGTCCTGAAGGTGCGTCACTCCCGCCTCTGCCTCCGTCACCCAGGGTGTGCCCACTTGTCTTCAAATGGTGTTCTATGTGTCTGTGTCCAGATTCCTGTCTCATAAGACACCCAGCCACTGGGCCCACCCTAATGTAGTATGACCTCACTGTAACTTAATTATATCTTCAAAGGCCTCGTGATGGTCTACATTGATTGTCTACTTGACTGAACCTGGAGTCACCTGGGGGCCATTCTCTAGATTAAATCAGCCTCTGCACATGTCTGTGAGGGCTTTTCTTGATCAGGTTAAGTAAGGAGGGACGACCCGTGCTAGCTGTGGGCAGCACATTCCATGGGCCAGAGTCCTGGTCCGTGTGAGGAGAGCCAGCTGAGCCGCAAGGGTGCCCGGCTGCTGGCACACGGACGCGACCCAAGCTTCCTCTCCGCGCCGTGCGCTCCCCAACATGGACGCTGTCCTCTGGGACTGTAAGCTGAAAGAACCATTCATCCCTTAAACTGAACTGTGTCCCAGCAATGAGAAGTACCTGGGATACTCATATTTACGGCTGCCACCAAGACAGCAGGGAGCTGATGGACGGGGATACCGACCCGCCCTCGCGGGCACACCCGCTGTGACCTCCCCTCCCTGCCATGCCCTGCCTCCCAAGGACACCACAGAGGGCCACAAAGCCATATGGCTTTTGCAGCACATTCAGGAACCAAACCATGCCTTAAGAATTGTCCTCAGATACCTGAAATGCTGCTCTGGGAATGGGAATTAGCCGTCCTGGATGCTGGACTTCCAGTGACGGCAATCCTCGGGTGCACATCCTGGCCTCTGCAACCACCTGCTTCCGCTCCGGCTCGCCCGGTGAGCTGCACGCTGAATGCTGGACGACCGCCCCATGCCCTCCAAGTTGGCAGGCACGCCGTGGTGACCAGCGGATAAATGAGGAGCTGGCTGGGAAGATGGCACTGTCTGAGGTGGTGCACTGGAAATGCAACACACCCAGTGGACACTCACGGTGGCCAAGCAGACAACAGTCATTCTGCAAGAGCGCAAACACCTCCACAAGCATCCTGTGTTTAAAAATGTAAAGGCTGTTTGCTAGAACGGAGGAAAGGCAATGGCCGCGTGGTCACTTGCACAGTAGCTGACGATCAGGTTGACAATCAGCTGTTCCTTCTCTGCCCTCTGACACTGCATTCAGTTTTACAAAAACTTAGCATGTTCCTATTTTCTTTAAGTTGTTTGTTTTCTTTTAAATGCATGTATGCATTGACTTTTCTAGGAATTCAGCATGCAGGGTGGGAAGACTCCTTGGTTGTAGGCTTAGGTAAGGCCTGGTTGATTTCAAATGCCAGGCCTGCTAAGGGCTGCTCCCCCCCCCCCCCCAACCCACAGCATCTGGTCCATCTTACCAGTCCTGTTTCCTGTCTTCTAAATGAGAGGAGTCCTTATCTCCAGAGGATTGTCAGGAAAATCTAGTAACAGAGAAGGACAGTGCCCATGGCCTGAGCATCACAAATCCAATCTCATCTTCCTGAAAATCATCCTTGCTGTAAATGGAGAAGAATCCTTGAACGTTTAGGATAAAAGCAGTCTCAGCTGTGTCATAAAATCAGAAGTTTGTGGTGAAACTGTGTAAAAAAATTTTGCTCAGGACCTGGGCAGACCACAGCTGACTGACTGGCCTGCGGTACAGCACCAGGCATTTTACGTTACCTCAGCGCATTCTCGGGTCGTTTTTGACCCTCCAGTCCAGACCATCCTTACAGCCAACACTGGGAAGGGAGCTTTGACCAAGTTATGGTTATTCTCGTAAAAAAAGAAAGTCTATGGTAATCAAAATTTTTCTTTTTAAAAAGTGATTACTTGTCTCCCTTTGAGGAAAATAGCCCTAGAATGACACGCCATTTGATTATGGGAAAATGAAGTTGTGGCTTTTCTGTGAGCCAGTTCCTTCCTGGCAGGGTTTTGGAATAAAACCAAAGATAGCAGAGGTTTCTGCGTTAACGTGGGCCTTCAGCATTCCGCAGCGGGGCTGGTGGAGGGCAGCTGTGGCCCAGGCTCCCCGCGATGCAGACCCCCGTGGGCCGGGGTCCCGCCGCCCCGCCCCGCTCCCCGTCTCCCACGGGGTGCGCGCGCTCGCTGCACGCCGCGCTGGCCCGACTAGTTCTCTTTTCTGCGGGCAGGAAATGAGAAAGCCATGTTTGGAGCTATTCAGGAAGTCATCCAGAGTTATAATAGCCCATTATCTGATGGCCAGAGTTTACTTAGGTTTTTCACTACTTCCACTGCCCACTTGAGACCAGGGAGAACAATTGTCCTGCTGTCCTGCGAACGCGGATGGGCCGCACCTCTTCATGCGCGCACTGCCTTTTGGTCCTCTAGAGAGGGGGCCGCAACCTTGAGGCCTGAGCGGCGCTCGCAGGACCTTGACCTGCCCCGTGTTTCTCGGAGCCGGCCAGCAGCAGCAGGCCGTCCCCGCACACGCCTCGGCTCGGCTCTCCTTGCAGGGTGGGTGCAGCTCAAGCATGCATGTTCCAGCCTCCTAACAGGATGCACCGGGGAAAGTGGGAGCCAGGCTTCGCCAAAGCTGGCCCACATGTGAATCGTTTAAAACATGTGTGAACATGTTTTATTGGTACCAAGGATTTGTGGTTCTTTGAAGCCTGAGCAAGATCAGACTTTGATGCAAGCGAGAGCGAGCTGCACTTTTTTGCTTCCCGTTTGTGGCTGTGTGACAGGTGGGTTTGTCAGGACAAACACCCATGTGCCCAGTTAAACCCACCTTGTCTGGCACATTCCCTGGCCCAGGGAAGACCTGAGAAACGTTCGAGAACCATGTGAGCAATGGCCTCTCCTCTTCCCTTTGGTGTTGTCCGTCACCAAAAGGAACTGACAGGAGGCACGTTGAGCCTTTTAAATCCTTTAATCAAAGAAGGAAAAGATGCTCGCAGAGTAGAGATGTTCATGGTGTTTCTCTCCTCTGGTCTTGGCATGCAGGCTAGCACCCACTCTACCACGTCCTTGTACCCACCACAGCCGTGCCAGCAACCATTTCTCTCCCATCTGGACAAGCAGCCTCCACAAAACCAGTCCAGTTAACGGCTGAACAGCCATGTGTTTTGCAGTCCACATTTCTCTTCATCCTGAGCAAAAGGCGGGGTAGACTCAGGGGCAGGGCGGAGGAGGCCTTCTTCACACAGACCCCAGGAAAGAGTCTGTAATCCGGTATGTGCAAGAGATGAGAATTCTCCCTGCAGGTCTGGGACTCGGGTACGCTCCGAGCCGGCAGGGGAAGCACTGCGGCATTTACCGCTCGCTCCTGATGAAGGCCTGGACGCACTTGTGCTTGCTCAGACGACAGGAGGGTAATTTTGGAGTAATTTCCAAGCCAGCTATCAGGCACCTGCACTTGCAGATTAAATGCCCGGCACCTGATTGTGCTAAGGTAATAGTGCACCGCAGCACAGGTTACAGGGTGTCCTGTGGGCATGCGGCCTTTGTGGTCACCTCCACTTTGCCCGCCAGTGCCATGGGTGCCCTCTGCTTTCTGCTGACGGGAACCTGGGCGTGTCATCAACACCACTTCTCTTAACGCTGACACTGTTTCCTTTAGGAATGAAAGGCTTCTGCGATGAAACCAAAATGTTATCCATCTCTCTGAAGTCCCTTTGGCTGTGACGACACCCAGCTCTGGAGGCTGGCCAGCTTGTTCCCCGGCGCCTCTGCTTCTGCTCTTGCTTCTCTCCCACTCTGCTCTGCAGCCTTCGTTTCTGCCTCCGTGCATTTACGTAGTTGGCTGCATGTTAATTGCATGATACAAAAGTCTTGCCTCTTTATTTAAAAAGTTAAACAGTTGCAGTAAACTCAACAGGAAAAAAAAAAGCCCTGAGTCTTACTTTCACTTCTTCTTAGGACTCACTTGCACTGTGAAAGCTGGGGAGCCACCTTTACAGAAAATTATTTCCAGTGCCTATTACATACAAATGTATATATTTCAAAACTTTTTATCTATTTTTTATTTATTAGAGAGTGACAAATAGGGAGAAAGAGGCAGAGAGAGAGAGAGAAAGAGAGCGAGAGAGAGAGAATGGGTGCACCATGGCCTCCAGCCACTGCAAACGAACTCTAGTCTTGTGCACCCCCTTGTGCATCTGGCTAACATGGGTTCTGGGGAATCAAGCCTCGAACTGGGGTCCCTAGGCTTCACAGACAAGTGCTTAACCGCTAAGCCATCTCTCCAGCCCACAAATATATATATATATATATATATATATATATATATTTTTTTTTTATTTATTTGAGAGCAACAGACACAGAGAGAAAGACAGATAGAGGGAGAGAGAGGGAATGGGCGCGCCAGGGCTTCCAGCCTCTGCAAACGAACTCCAGACTCGTGCGCCCCCTTGTGCATCTGGCTAACGTGGGACCTGGGGAACCGAGCCTCGAACCAGGGTCCTTAGGCTTCACAGGCAAGCGCTTAACTGCTAAACCATCTCTCCAGCCCTACAAATATATTTTTTAAAAAAAAACTACACGAATTAAAAATTTTTTTCATTTATTTATTTGAGAGAGAGAAAGAGAGGGAGAGAGAGAACAAGAGAATATGGATGCTCCAGGGCCTCCTGCCACTACAAATGAACTCCAGATGCATGTGCCACTGTGTGCATCTAGCTTTACATGGGTACTGGGGAATTGAACACAGGCCATCAGGCTCTGCAGGCAAGTGTCCTTAACTATTGATCTATCTCTCTACCTCAAAAATAAATGAAGTTTTAGAAGTACTTTTGTACAAATGAGTTTGTATAATACATATGGTTTGGTATTTTATGTGTGTGTGAGTTTGTGCTTAGGGATGCATGTGTGTGGAGGCCAGAGGACACCGTTGGTGTCCCTCCTCAGTCACGCTGTCCCTCTTCTTTTCTTCAGGCCACTGAGGTTAGACTGACTGGCCAGTGAGCCCCAGGAATACCCCGTCGCCACCTCCCCAGCACTTTGATTACAACCACCTCACCTGGAGGGCTTTTTTTTTTTTTCACAAGGGTTCTAGGGATGAAACTCAACTGTTATCAGCTGAGCTGTCTCCCCAACCTTAACACCGTTATCTTTGAAACAATTTCACTTTAGTTGAAAGTTTTCCAAATTGCCATACGTATAAATTGGCCTCCTTTCTGTAACAACAGTCTTGTCTTCCGCAGCTGCCCATTGAACAAAACTCATCGTAGTGCCTAAGGCAGGGAAAGACGTGGAGGCTGAGAAACCATCCCAGCCTAGAAGGGCAAGAAGAGCAGCGACGGGCGGAACGGGGGTCATCGCACGGGCCGGGCTCTCCCTGGCATGCGCGCAGCTTTCTTGTCCCCCTGCCACTGGGCAGAACCAAGGAGAGGCGAGTGGTTCAAGAACTATAAAACCATTGGTCAAAAGTTCCACTTTAGAATAATACAAGTTCCTAATATATTCTTTTTTTTTCATTTATCTCCTTTTTTCCCGGAATTTTTTCAATTTTTTTTATTTTTATTTATTTATTTGAGAGCAACAGACAGAGGGAGAAAGAGGCAGAGAGAGACAGAGAGAATGGACATGCCAGAGCCTCCAGATGCATGCACCCTGGGGAATCTAGCCTCGATCCAAAGTCCTTAGGCTTCACAGGCAAGTGCTTAACCATTAAACCAGTCTTTTTTTATGTTTTTAAAAATTGTGATTTTAAATTTTTTGGGTTTTTTTTTGTTCTATTTTGTTTGTTTTTCAAGGTAGGCTCTCACTCTGGTCCAGGCTGACCTGGAATTAACTATGTCGTCTCAGGGTGTCCTCGAACTCATGACGATCCTCCTACCTCTGCCTCCCGAGTGCTGGGATTAAAGGCATGTGGTACCACGCCCAGCTTTTGTTTTTAAATTTTTTTATTGATAGCTTCCATACTTACAGACAATAAGCCTTGATAATTCCTTCCGCTCTACCACTTTCCCCTTCAAAAATCCAGACTCCATCATATCCCCTCCCTCTCTCCATTAGGCTGCCTTTCATTTTGATGTCATCATCTTTTTCTACTATTATGAGGGTCTTGTGAAGGTAGTTCCAGGCACTGCAAAGTCAAAAATATTAAGGCCAATTTCTGTCTGGATGATTGTAATGTAAGCAGTTCTACCCTTCCATTGTCTCTTACATTCTTTCCATCATCTCTTTCACAATGAACCTTGAGCCTTGGAAGGTGTGATAGAGATGTTTCAGTGCTGGACACTCCTCCAGCACTTCTTCTCAGCACTACGAGCCCTTTGGGTCAGCCCAGTGGTCACCACCATCTGAAAAGAGAAGCTTCTCTTACCAAAAGTGAGAGTAGTATTAATATATGGATATGAACATTAAATATAGTGCTTACAGGGCAGTTTGGTGAGTTAAACATATGCATTTAGCCAGAAAAGAGCGGGTGTTACACTCCTAAGGCTCATGACCTCCCCTGCCATAGGCTTTTGATTAGTTTTTCAGTACCAGACAAGTATTTCCTCCCATAGAGCAAGCCTCCAGTCCAACTAGAGAGCAGCAGGTTTCCCCCATAAGAGAGAGGCCACTATTAGACCTGTTCGGTGATTTGGCCTGGCTGACCAATTGTGAGGCTTGCAGTGTCCACTGTTTTCACTGCTTATGACGTCTGTCTCTATATGGCCACATGTTGTGCAGCTTTCCCCAGACTTCTGCCAGCTGGTCTACAGGGAAGAGGTTTTCACCTCAGCCCCAGCTTGATTTCTCAGTAACAGTCTATGGCTTCTCGGTGTGCCATTATCCAAAAATGTAGGTTATCATATGGCTTATTCACACTATTGTATATTTTGATTAGCCCTTCCTCCACCCTTCTTTGACTCAGTCTCTTCCCCCGACTTCACTAAAACCATTCCACTCCCTGTAATCTGTTCATCTACCCATATATATACAATACCATCCCTTTAAGTCCTCTCTCCTCCCTCCCTTATAGCCCCTTCCTACATTACTGGCCTCTGCTACTAGATTTTTACTCCAACTCACACACAAGTCTAAACATGTGTAGCTAGGATCCACATGTGAGAGAGAACATGCGATCTTTGGCTTTCTGGGCCGGAGTTACCTCACTTAGTATAATCCTTCCCAAATCCATCCATTTCCCCGCAGATTTCATACTTTCATTTTACTTTCCACTGAATAGAACCCCACTGTGTAAATGAACCACGTCTTTATTATCCATTCATCAGTTGAGAGGCATCTAGGCTGGTTCCATTTCCTAGCTCTTGTGAAAAGAACGGCAATAAACATGGATGTGCAGTTATCTCTAAGGTAGTGAGAAGAGTCCTTAGGATATATGCCTAGGAGTGCTATAGCAGGGTCATATGGTAAGTCTAATTTTAGCTGTCTCAGGAACCTCCACACTGATTTCCACAATGGCTATACCAGGTTACATTCCTATCAACAGTAAAGGCTTCCTCTTTTTCCACATCCTCTCCAACATTTATTATTTGTTTTTTGATGGTAGCCATTCTGACAGGAGGGAAATTGGAGAAACAAGCAAGAGTGCTGTTTTCTTGGTGAACCTGGTACCAGCACAAGGGTGAAGGAGATAGACCCAGAGAACACTCAACTCCTACCAAACCACATATCCAGAGACACAGAGGCTCCCAAGACCTCATCACCAAAGCAGACCTAAAATGAACCCAACATGGCTCAGGGAAATTGGCATAAGAAGGGGAAGAAAAAATGTTAAATTGCCTTTTGTAAGACTGAGATTTTCATAATATTCATTCTTCCAATCCGGGAACTTGGGATGTCTTTCCATTTCCTAGTGTCTTCTGCAATTTCTCGCTTGAGAGTTTTAAAGTTTTCATTGTAGAGATCCTTCACTTCTTTGGTTAGGTTTATTCCAAGGTGCTTTATTTATTTATTTTTTTTGAAGCCAACTGTAAATGGGAGTGATTCGCTGATTTCATCCTCCGCATGTTTGTTAGTATATAGGAAAGATACTGATTTCTGTGTATTTATTTGGCATCCTGCTACCTTGCTCAAAGTGTTTATCAGCTCTAACAGTTTGCTGGTAGAGTCTTTAGGATCCAGTAGAATCATATCATCTGAAAATAATGATAATTTGATCTCTTCCTTTCCAATTTGTATCATTTTTATGAGTGTCTCTTGTCTTATTGCTATAGCTGGGACTCCCAGTACTATATTAAATAAAAGTGGGGACAGTGCACACCTTTGACTTGTTCCTGAATTTAGTGGAAAAGCATCCAGATATTCTACATTTAGTATTAGGTTGGCTATATGTTTGTCATAAATAGCCCTTATTATGTTGAGATATGTTCCTTATATTATCAGTTTCTGTAGGACTTTTACCGTGAAGGGATACTGAATTTGTTGAATGCCTTTTCTTCATCAATTGAGATTATCCTGTGATTTTTGTCCTTCAGTCCATTTATATAATGTATCACATTTATCAAATTACATGTGTTGTACCATCCCTGCATCTCTGGAATAAAGGCTACTTGGTTGGGGTGAATGATTTTTTTTGATATATTCTTGTATTCTTTTTTGCCCCAATATCTTGGTGAGAATTTTTGCATTTATGTTCTTGAAGGAGATTGGTCTGTAATTTTCTTCTTTTTTTTTTTTCTTTTTTCTTTTTCTGGTTTGGGTATCAGGGTAATGCTGGCTTTGTAGGAATTTGGTAGGGTCATTTCCTTTGGTATTTTATGGAAAAGTTTGAGAAGCATTGGTGTTAGTTCTTCCCTGATGGTATGATAAAATTCACCAGTGAATCCATCTGTGCCTGGACTTTTTCAGTTAGATTTTTTTTTTTTTTCATAACTGCTTGGATCTCCATACTATCTCATTGTAGTTAATTTTGGTAGGATGAATAAATCAAGGAAGTCATCCATTTCTTTCAGATTTTTAAGCTTAGTGTGGAGTATACTTCCTTAAAGTATGTCCTTATGATTTTCTGAATTTCTTTGGTATCTGTTGTAATGGTGCCTTTTTCATCTCTAATTTTATTAATTTTTATCTCTTCTCTCTTTCCTGTGGTCAGATTTACTAAGGGTTTATCAATCTTATTTTCCTTACAAAGAATCAACTCTTTGTTTCATTGATTCTTTGTATTTTTTTTTTAATTTCATTAATTTCTACCCTAATCTTTATTATTTCCTCCTGTCCACTGATTTTTGGTTTGCCTTGTTCCTTTTTTCCCAATCCTTAAGGTGAAGCATTCAGTTGTTTATTTGTGACCTTTCTAATTTCTTATTATAGGCACTTAAAGCTATAAATTTCCCTCTAAGAACTGCCTTCATTGTGTCCCAAAGGTTTTGGAATGTTGTGTTATCATTATCATTTGATTGCATAAATTATTTTATTTTATTTTTTTATTTCTTCAGTGACCCATTCATCATTCAATAGTGTACTGTTTAGTCTCCATGAATTTGTATATGTTCTGTAGCTTTTCTTGTTGCTGATTTTTAGTTTAATCCCATTGTGATCAGTTAGAGTACAAGGAATCATTTTGATTTTTCTGTATTTGTTAAGATTTGCTTTGTGTCCTAATATATGATCTCTTTTAGAAAATCTAAATGTGCTGTTGAGAAAAATGTGTATTCCACAACATTTAGATGAAATGTTCTCTTAGGCCCATTTGTTCTATGACATCATTTAATCCAGTTGTCTCTCTGTTTATTTTTTGCAGGGATGACCTGTTGATTGATAAGAAAGAGGTATTAAAGTCACCCACTATAATGGTGCTTATAAGGGTGTAACCTTAAGTCTAATAGTGTTTGTTTGATGAAATTGGGAGCGCCCATGTTAGTGCATATATATTTACAATTGTAATGTCTTCCTGTTGATTTTTCCCTTACTCAATATAAAGTGCCTTTCTTTATCTATCCACACTAATGTTACTTTGAAGTCTATACTGTCACTTATTAGGATAACAACACCTCTTTGATTCCTAGGCCCATTTTCTCAAAATACCGTTTTGTATCCCTTCACCCTGTATAATATCTGTCTTTTATGGAAAGGTGAATTTCTTGGAGGCAACAAACAGAAGGATCCTGTATTTTAATCCAATCTGCAAGCCTGTGTCTTTTGATTGGAGCATTGAAGTCATTGATATTGAGTTGTTATTGAAAGGTATATATTTATTCTTGCCATTCTTCTTATTTTGTAGTGTTTCCTGTTTCCCTTTACTCTCTTGTATTAATTGTTATTTGAGTACAGTTTATTTTTCCCTGCTTCCTCATATGTGTGCTTTGCTTTCTCTCCAGCATGAAGGATTCCTTCAACTATTTTCTGTAGAGCTGGCCTAGTAGTCATATATTCCTTTAGCCTGTTTTTATTGTGGGATGTCCTCATTTCTCCATCAATCTGGATGGATAGCTTTGCTGAATAAAGTAACCTTGGTTGACAGTTATCTTTCAGAACTTGGAATACATCATTCCAAGCCCTTCTGCTTTTAAAGTTTGCATTGAGTAATCTGCTGTGATCCTGATGGGCTTGCCTTTATAGGTGACTTGCTTTTTCTCTCTAGCTGCTTTCAATATATTTTATTTGGTTTGCATGTTTAGTAGTTTAATAATAATGTGACAAGGAAAGGTTCCAGATTTTGCCTGTTTTGGCAGTCTAAAAGCTTCCTATATCTGCATTGTCATCTCATTCTCAATTTGGGGGAAATTTTCTTCTGTGGTTTTGTTGAAAACATCTACTGTGCCTTTGGAGTAAAATGTTTGATCTTTTCATAGTGTCCAAATATCTGGAAATTCCCATTCATACCTTCCCGTTAGATCTTCTTTCTCTTTGTTAGACAATATTAGGTCTGCCAACTGGTCTTCTAGTTTAGAAATTCTGTTCTCTCCTTCATCCATTCTATTGGTGAAACTTACCACAGAGTTTTATATTTGGCTTACTGTGTTTTTCATTTCTAGCATTTCTGATTGGTTTTTGTTCAGTATTACTACTTCCTTACTCATGTCTTGTATTGACCTCCTTATTTCATTAAAATGGTTTCCTGTGTCCTCTTTGGTTCCTTTGATTTCTTCTCTGATTTCTTTGAACATAGTTATAATCATTATTTTAAAATCTTTTCTCAGGCATTTTATCTAAATCAGTCTCACTGGAGGTAATTTGTGATGGATTCATAGTTTTTGGTAGAACTATATTGTCTTAATTTTTGTGTTTCTTTTATTACAATGTATTGATTTTTGCATCTTGCTTTAATTTGATGCTTGGATTTTCTAATTATCTATAGTATTCTTAGATGTGTAAATCAGACATTATATGCCTTCCAGGTAGTAGCTTACAGTGCCAGGTGTGGCTCTTAAATGACTCTCAGAGTAACAGCAAAAGTGACCCTAGGTGTTGTGTTTGCCTGTTATGTGAGTATTTTAGTATGATGGGTGGAACAAAATACAGGCAAACTCTAAAATTCAACTGAACAATATACAATATACTGAACAAGATACACATTTAATCAAAACCAGCATGAAATATTTATGTAAGAGTGGGTATTAAAACAAACAGATAATCTAACAAAATCAAAGTCCCTAAAAATGTGTGTTGACCCCACACCCTTAATCCTGTCCACTGGGAGGCTGAGATTTCAGGTATATAAAGGGTTCCAGGTCATCCAGGGCTCAGTGAGACCCTGACCCCATTAATGACAGAGAAGAGACAAAAGTACTACAAATCAGGAAGCAACAAAGGACAGTCCCAAAATACAGCTTATTTAAGAATGGCAAATCTGGTCATCCATAAGATTGGACACATATCTTGCTCTGATATGAAGGGTGAGATTAGCCTATTTACCGGCCTTTGTGGGTCAGGTCCTAACCTGGTGTGAGTAGGCCGTTACTTTATGGGCTGGCTTTGGTCTCAGCTATGCGGCATATCTGCTTGGGTCCATCTTTACTGTGCTGTGGGCCCAGGTAGGGTGGCTGGGTCAGTGGCTGCTCCGATTGCCTCTGCTGGGTGCTGTGTAGCTAAGTGCCTTTTCCTAGGTCTCCAGCAGCCCTGGAAGCTGGGGGAGGGGAGGCTGTGGAAGGTGTCTGAAATTGTACCAGAGCTGTGTGATTGCTCCCCGCTATCCTCTTCCTCACGAGCTGCTCAGCTGGTTCCCTACTTTCTTCTTCTTCAGGTTTCTTGAGTTTGCAAAGAGGCTGGTGTGAGTGTAAAATCCCTTCCCCTGGTTTCTCCTGCAGGTCCAACAGAGCCTGGCCGCTGCAGGGCCCACAGCTGCTTCTGCCTGGTTCTGAGGTCTCTGGAAGCTCTTGGTTTCTCCTGCTTCTCTGCTGAGGCTGATAATTTCTTATAAACCTTCACTTTTGGGTAGAAGAGTGTATTTTGTTGTTTTTCTGTTTATTTCCTCTCTAGGCTGCTTTGGTGTGGCTAATTTACTGCCATCCTACCTGGAAGTTTTCCCAATACGTTCTTAAATCTGACGCTGAGTAGCTCCTGAAGTGCCTAACCTCAGAGAGCCGTGGCCTCTGAGAACTGCCTTCGAAGAGAGAGCATTCTTCATCTCTGTATCATCCTGAGTGAGGAAAGAGGTGTGTGTGTGTGTGTGTGTGTGTGTGTGTGTGTGTGTGTGTGTGTGTGCTGCAAGAGTTGACTAAGGTGCTCCACAAGATACCTTCTTCCTTGAATCCTCCAACCCTGACGACTAATCCACTCTAACATTTCTCAGTCTACTCTATTTCCTTTAAAAAGAAAAAACAAAACCATTCTGGTTGCTACTTACCAGACTGGTTCCGCGTATCCTAACATGCGGAGAACGCGATGTGGTCTTTGTCCTCCTGTGCTCCTCGCAGTGCTAAGAGCAGAAGGAGAAGCAGAATGGAACTCAGAGCACAAAACTGTGTGTGTGCGTGTGTGTCGGGGGTGAAACCTTGTGCAACGGCTCTCTCTTTCCTTTAGAGTTATAGTGATAATGCAATTAATGATGAGTCTACACATTTGGGGAATGCCCTAGAAGGCTACAAGAGTAGCTCTGTAAGAAGCTGAGCATCCCCCTTAACTATGGCAGTGATGTTTGGGTCAGTATTGGCTCTGGCCCAGTGCCAGCCCTGTACTTAAGTGTGCCACACTGAGGCTCTGGTTTCTTGGGATTTCATAACGTAGGGCACTGGCCAACAAAATCCAGACTAAGACCCCAGTACTCATACATTGTGCTGAACTCCACAAGTGCTTTTTTACTCCTTATAGCTCTGTTGCATTATTGTTAGGCTGGCTTTTGAAGAAAGCATTTTATCATCACGCACACATACACACACACACAAAACCTTTATGGAGAGAATCCAATTTATACAGCTTTTTTGACAGTTCAAAACTAGCTTACACTCTCAAAGATCACTGATCGCAAATGACAGCTGTGCTGCTGCCCTGGTGTCAGCACTGGGGGCCACCAGCAAAATCACTCAAGCAATTTGTAGAATTAAGTGTAGTTATGGTGATGTGGTTGGAAAACAGTCGGTTTCAAGACTGTGTTAGGATTAAGGGTTTGGAGAATTTAGTGTCTATAGTTTCTAGAGAACAACTAATTAAGTCCCCAAAGTTTAAAAATCTACAGTTTAGTTATCTTTATGTCCCCACCAAATCTGCCCTAAATTCTCACTTGGGCCAATCTATTTTAATCATGGAGGTTGACATGTTGATCAGAGGTAGCATACAAGAGGCTATGGGCTCACTCTCAGCGACATCATATTGGAGTTGAAACTTAAATGGCAAAATGATTAGCCAATCTGTGCCTTGATTTCCTCAACTGGCATCTAAAAAAGTTGAGATGAGCTAAATTTCTGCCCAGGACGGCCATCACAAACATTCTCACGCTGTCATCAGACTTAATGGAAGTCTGTCAGGAGTGTCATTTTCAGATCTTACCTTGTCCTGTTTTTTAAAAAGTATTTTTTATTTATTTATATGAAAGTGAGAGAGAAAGAGGTTGACAGAGAGTGTTTGTGTGTGGGGGGGGTGCACCAGGACTTCCTGTCACTGCATATGAACTCCAGATGCATACACCACTTTGCACATTTGGCTTTATGTGGGTACTGGGAAATCAAGCAAAGCCATTAGGCTTTGCAAGTAAGTACCTTGAACCACTTAGCCATCTCTCCAGCATGTCCCCTTCTTTAAATTATGCTTTCTATGTTTAAAGTTATAAGGTGCCTTTTCCAAATGAGATTTATTTTGTTTTGGGAGTTGTGTGCGTTGATTTAATTCTGCTTGTAGTTGGAATCATTTTCCTGGCTAATTCATAGCCTGAAATTGACAATAAGTCAGCCAGGAAGGTCACAGTAGCAGTTTCATACATGCTGTCTGCTGACCGTCAGCAAGTTTGGCTCCTCATTATTAAAAATGAAAGGAGGATGTTTTTACCTGTGTGTGTTGTATTTTTCTCTAATATTTCTTGCACAATATAAAGTTTCATATCTGGAAATATTCATTTCTATTCACATCTGTACACCATAAATAAAGAAGTCATTTCTTTCAGTTGAAGCTGTTGTACTCATTCAAATCCTGATGGAAGTTCTTGGCCAGAGATTGGTGCTGGTTTTTGACTTGTTTGTTTATATGTTTGTTTTTTTTTTAATCTGGGACAGTATTCTTAGCTTAAGGGATGGGAAAAATTGACATGCCAGTAGCTGCCCTGATGTCCGCACACACCCCCGGGCACTGTGGCAGGAAGTTTGACTGTGCCCTGCTGGCCAGGAGCCACGTCTTGCGAGTGCGATTCTAACACTGGTCGTAGTGCCAGGGGCTGCCCGGGCCTGGGGATGCGGTTGTGCTGACTGACACGAAGCAACTGACTTTGGAAAACAGTTCTTTTACCAATGATGACCAAACCATGTGTGAGACAGGAAGTTCAACCACTAGGATCCTGGCACATAACCCTTGTCTGACAAAAAAGTAAAACTTCTACAGACCTGCAGTTTCCCCATAATGAAGGAAAGTTTTGTATTGAGGGGGATGACATCTGGTGATAACATTTATTCATCTGGAAATGAATCTGTGGAAGCAAGTTTCCACTGACGGGTGAGGAGAAAAATGAGTTGGCTTAGCCTGTCTTCCAGCTTCTCATCCTCAGGAGAGCTGAGTCAGTCGGGAGAGGCAGCTGCCCCGTGCAGATGCCCAGCTTCCGCCGCGGGCTTTGTTCGCTCTCCCTGACCAGTGGGTGGCACCCCACCGGGCCGTGGAGGTGCACGCTGCAGCTGTGGAGGTGCCACCCTGGAGAGCATCCAGTCCTGGGAGGAGAGGCAGTCTATCTTGGCAGTCAGTGCTTGTGTTTGGGGGATAGTCCTGAAGCTGGGGACCGCAGTTGCAGGGTAGGAACATAAAGGGCCTGGACATCTACTTACAGTTCTTATTGAGCATGGGGAGGGGAGGTCATTACAAAGCACAGCAACAATTCCCTTTACTCTCTTCTGCGTGCTGGACGCGCCAGGCTTTCCGACTGTGGCCGTCTTGAAAAGTGAAGAAGCATAACAGAAAAGTGAGGTAACGTAAGTGCATAGTACTTTAGGAACATTTCTGTACGTCTTAACTGCTGCGGGATTGCATTTCCACTGCGCGTTTTACAGCCTCTGCACAGATCCTGCTCTTTGGCAGGCAAAGAAATTGTTTTTGAAAAATGAAGAGGCTCCACAAGAATCTATGAAAAGCATTTGGACTATTCATTTGGCTAGCTTGTCGGACTTAAAGACTTTGGGAGACAGAGAGAAATTCCATTAACTCCTGTTTATTTTCCATCCTGTTGTACTAACTTTTGGGTCCTGGTCTTCGATGACCCTCTGCTGGGTGAAAGAACATGTTTGGTGTATGAGTTAAGTCACCTGTGTAGATGGCATTGTCTCGTTAGATCCCTTGGGTGCTCAGCACATGGGTGCACAGACTTGGAATTCTAGAGAGTGCCCAATGCCCTCGATAGCTTAGAACCAGAGTGCTCTGGAAGGGGCCACGAGGGGCTGTAACTGCCAGCGGCACTTCACGGATGTGGCTCACGGGCCTCTCATAGCGTCCAGCGCATGTCTCCTTCAGTCTCAGAAACTCACGAGGGAAGAATTTCAAGGAGATTAAGTTAGGTGTCACAGAAGAGGCAGAAAACTTAAAACTGAAGTGTTTTCTTATAGTTATGATTCCGAAAAAAAAAAAAAAAAAAAAAGAGAGCCCAAAATAATAGGCTTATCTTGGGATTCTTTATCTCTGTATTTACTTGAGAAGCTGAAGCCTCCTTTCTCTCTATTCCTCACCCATGGGGGAGGGGAGGAGATGATGTTAAACGCAGGCGCTTCCGGCCCTGTGGCTCTGACTTCTCGCTGCTCACCTCACTGAATCCTGTGAAACTGCGGTATTTTCTTACTCTTGCTGACACAGACATCTCGAATTTTTAATATTCCATTTATTTTGGGGGCTTCTTGGTAATGGCTGAGAAACATGCCCATGTGAAGTCACATGTGTCCCCACGTAGGAACGAGCCCCTTTCAGAGTTTAGGCTTATTTCTTCTGCTTCCTTATAAAAATAATAACAAGCTCCGGTATTAGATCTTGCATGCCACTGATTATTGAACACCGATACGTTCTGGTTTTGGTTATTTCACTTCCAAGAGGATGGGAAGCTCTGTGGCCCCAGGGACTAGGAAAGCCAAAATGTGTTTTTACTACACTGTAAACTTATTGGTGAAGTTTCAGGCCAATCTGCTCCTTACTAAACCTCCACTTTCACATTTCTAAAAGAAGAATTTACTGGCTCCAGCAGAAACAGAAACTCTGCTCATTTACAGTGGCAACCGTGCCCTCTCGTCCTTCACCCCGAGACTGGCTTGGGAGGACCCTTGGAGGAAGCAGGGCCAAGCATTAGGGCCGTGGCAGTTCTAAACGGCTCCTTCCTGAAGTGTGCGAGGATCTGCCTCAAGTAGATACTGACCAAAGCTAGCACGCCCCACACCTGTACAATACAGCCACGAGATGAAATGAAATGATGTAAGTTTTTGCCCCAACTCCTCTTCACGTGCAGGGATACTCCACCCAGGCCAGAAACAGGTTGCCATAGAGCCTGGGCGCCATTGTTTTTGCATTCTCCTTTTTGTCTTCCTCTGCCTTTCCCTCTCTCTTTTCCTCCCCTTCTTTCTTTTTTAACTGTTTAATTAGTTATTTATTTGTCCTTTTTTTTCTTTGGTTTTTCGAGGTAGGGTCTTAATCTGGTCCAGGCTGACCTGGAATTAACTCTGTAGTCTCAGGGTGGCCTCAAACCTATGGCGATCCTCCTACCTCTGCCTCCTGAGTGCTGGGATTAAAGGCGTGTGCCACCATGCCCAGCTTTAATTATTTTTTTTTAACTGAAGGGTTTTTTATTTTTATTTATTTATTACAAAGAGAAGGACAGAACGAGAGGGAGAGAAAGAGAGAGAGAGAATGGGCATGCCAGGGCCTGTAACCACTGCAAACAAACTCCAGATGCATGAGCCACCTTGTGCATCCTACTTACGTGGGACTTGGAGAATCAAACCTAGGTACTTAGGCTTCTCAAGCAAGTCCCTTAACCACTAAGCCATCTCTCTATCACTTAATTAATTCTTAAAGCATGTTTTGATATTTATTTTGTTATTGTACAATAATAGTTGTACACATTGTTTAATGATTAAATCAAGGAAATTAGCATACCCATCCCAAACACATTTCTTTATCGTGAAACATCCAGAATCTTCGTGGCTTTCTTACGATGTACAAAGCACCGTTCATCATCATGGTGTACTATAATGTAGAACGCCTGATTCATCCATCCTGGCTGCTGAAGCCAGCCTGTGCCTAGTCCCTGACCCTCTGTCTGCACCCTAACCAGCCTGCTTTCTACTTCATTGAGAGAACTCTTTTTTCATTATTATTATTATTATTATTATTATCAACCTATGCCATATGGATACATCATGTGTTGGTACCCTCTTTTCCCTCATTCTTTTCCCCATTCGGCTAGGGACCCCATGAGGTTGTGGTTTATGTGTTGTGGGAGCAGCAGTCAGTTATTTGGGGGGCAAGGGAATGCCTTTGGGCATGGCATCCCAACCTGTACTTCTTACAATCTTTCTGCCCACTCTTCCGCAAAATTCCCTGAGCCGTGGTGGGTGAGTTTTAAGTCTGCTTCAGGGATGAGCTCTTAGGAGCCTCTGGATTTCGGCTTTGGTGGGTGCTGAGCGTCTTCAGGGCCTGTCTCGCTCGCCCTGGTGCAGGTTGTCAGGCTCAGCATGGAAGCAGCGCTCGGGCTCGTCCCCCCAGTTCCTCCGTGGGTTCAGCTGGGGCTTGGCTGAAGTGCGAGGGGTGGTTCTCCTGAGGTCTCACTGCCTTCTGAAAAGAACAGATTCTCCAATGGAGAGTGACGTCAGCACAGTTTAAATGGGATGAGCATTATTAATTTGGGGGAGTTTGATGTGTGTAAGCCCCTCTTTTAGGCAAAGATTAAGTCCTATGTGTGAGTGAGCTCATCAGGTATTTTTGTTTCTGCATCCAACCCATTTCACTTAAGTTATACAGCCTACATTCATCCTTGAGAAAGACAGACTTCACCCTCTCTTATGACTAATATTTCATCCTGTGTGTGTATGTATAGATTCTGTGTCTTTCTCTCTCTTAAATAAACAAAGTAAAATAAAACATAAAAAGAGAACATGTTGATCTAGAGTTGTAAAAATAACATCATTAAAAAGTAAGCGAGGGGCTGGGGAAGTGGCTTAGCAGTTAAGGCATTTGCCTGCAAAGCCCAAGGACCCCGGTTCAATTCCCGAGGACCCACGTAAGCCAGATGCACAAGGGGGCACATGCATCTGGAGTTTCTTTGCAGTAGCTGGAGGCCCTGGTGTGCCCATTCTCTCTTTCTCTCTTCCTCTCTCTCTCAGAAATAAAATATTTAAAAAAAACTTTTAAAAAAGTCAGCAAGCTCAGTAAGCCAGCTCCTCCCTCCATGTCAGCAGCCAGTGGGACTCAGGCTTTAGAGTACCCACTTGTTAAAAAGAATCAAAAGGTAGTCAAGACAATATGTGAACAAATAAGTCATGAAAGGTTTGTATTGTCTGTAGCCAATTTATTAAATGATTTTCACTTCTCTATAGAGAGAGATAAAACAGAAACCGTAGGCCACAGGACCTTCTGAAAGGCCACCAGAGAGGAGGGACACCTGGCAGCTTCCCTTTCTTCCCCACAACTGAAAGGAAAGGAAAACTTGTTTCCTAGAATCCGGCTGTCCCTTGTCCTACCTCTGCTCACACCGTGGTTGCTGATTGCTCTGTGTTGTATTGTTAATTTCTTCCCTGGACTTAGGCAATTGTGACCCCATGTCCACAATGCTAAGCTCGATCTTCCCCATGTCTTATTCAATTACACAGACATCTCAGTCCATGCAGCAGGTGCCTGTGCTGGGGAGGCAGCCTCACCCGACTTGTTTGGCTTCTGGCCATGGCATTTTTTTTTATGCTACATTCCTTTAAGAATGAACAGCTACCATTTAGCTCGGAGGGTTGGGAATAAGAATAAGAGAGAAAGCAAACTCTGTATGAGAAGGTTGAGCAGTCCCGAGCACCCCGAGCAGCATGCTGCTCGCAGATGTCAGCAGGGATTCAGACCCCGGTTGGGAAGAGCGGTGAGCACTTTGCTCGCTTGAGAGCGGCAGTCAGGACCCACACAGAGCGGCCCCGTGACAGCGCTGTCGTGAGCCTCTAGGCCGCTCTCCTCAGGCCAGCGTTGGCACCCACCGGCTTTGAGCTGCTCTGAGAAGTCCTTAAAAGGTGAGGAGGGGAGTATCTTCCTGCTGGCAGCTCCGAGCCCCCTTCCGGACCTGTGGGAAAGCATCATGTGGATTTCACAATCTTTGCCTGTGTCTTCTGCCAACTTCTATGAACAGATGTGGAATTCAAAAACAAACAAACAAAAAACAAATCATCTCCATCCTCAAGTTAATATCATAAGTGAAAACTTGGATAAGCTAATGAGTTCAATTTAAAATCTCAGAAATAGAACTGATATCACAAGGTTGCATGAATGCTTACAAATCACAAAGCAGGCTTATGGTTTCAATCTTCCCTCCTTCATACTTTTCTTTCCTGAATGGAAACTTTTCCTTTTTTTTCCTGGAGAAAAGATCTTGTGACACTGCCCAGGGTGGTCTTCAGTTCCTGGGCTCGAATGACCTTCCTGCCTCAGCCCCCCAGTAGCTGACACTCCTGGCCGAGCTCCAGGCCTGGCTTCCATCGCTTCCTTTGTTCCCAGTTTTGGGATCCTCGCTGGGGAAACTGCCCACATCCCACTAGGCTGCCATTTTCTTGTTTTGTTTGTTCGTTTGTTTTTTGAGGTAGGGTCTCACTGTAGCCCAGACCTGGAATTCACTGTGTAGTTTCAGGGTGGCCTCGAACTCATGGCGATCCTCCTACCTCTGCCTCCTGAGTGCTGGGATTAAAGGTGTGCGCTTACTAGGCTGCCACTTTGTGAGAGGTGGTTGGTTTTGTGGCAGGCTTGGTGACCAGCTTTGCGGCACCTCCAGAGCAACCTGCTCCCTCAGCAGCAGATGCCAGTCACCTCGTGTCTCAGCCTCGTCCCTTCACAAGACAGACAGCTGCCTATCCTCAAAGGAAGGGCAGTGCCAGGAGTTCACAAAGCCTCTCATCTACACTGCCCATGGGCCACCTGACCTAGTTTTCCAAACTTTAACTATGTCAAGTATTTCACACAAGCAATAGCTTCCTTGGGGACACCATGAGCTCACCGTCACAGTGTGCTCCAGTCACAGCTGTATCGTGCCCAGCAGATGGACTCAGTAAACAGTCGCATTAGTTACAGCTTGAAAACATCACTGGGGCCAGCTCCCTGGGGTGTGGGTGCAGTCTCTGAGGTGAGGTGGGTGGGAGGGTCCTTAAAAGAGTAAGGCTGGCAGGAAATTCTGCCATTAGCTCTGTTTTCTAAATCGTTTTAGAGTCACCACAGCTGTTTACTGCAGAGTGACCCTGTGGTTACACGCAGCTTTCAAAGGGGAGCCCTACTTCCTCTCTCCCCCCCCAAGAACCATGTGTGTGGGGATCTGCTTCTTCCCAGGCCTCATGACGTTCCCCACACTCTATCCTCAGAAAAATCTCTCCAGAACCTGTACGTGCCGTCCTGGAGCCAGTGGAAGCTGAGCCTTACATAGTCCCAGCTTCGCTTTCTCAGTCTCAGTGGGCGAGGCTAAGGCAAGGGAGGCTGGGCAGGGCTGGGCAGAAAGCCTGGACCTCATTTAAACACTTCTGATATTGACAGAAACCTTCGATGACTGGAGACAGCGTGTTCAATTTTTTTTTGTTTTTTTGAGAGCTCTTGCAACTGTGCTAGGATTGTTGCTGTCAGTACAGGCACCCCTGCCTCCGTGTCACCTTTTCTTGTTGTTCTTTAGGTCCTTGAGTGCCAGCTGCTCAGTTTGAAGACAGGCGATTCCTTCCAAGGCCGCCAGTGCCCTCCCTGTCCCTCTGGGATCTCTCCCCATCCTGAGAAGTAGAGTCAGGGCGTCTGGTGTTCAGAACAGAGCTTTGGCGGGCACTGATAAGCCATTAGTCCTTCCTGATCTCATCCTCCACTCACCACATTTGCATAATGGGGGGGTTGTGGCCCAAGTAAACCTATGGTCACCTTCCTCAATCAATACTGTTATCAACACTTCCTCATTCTAACCTCTGAGGTCACCTCAGATTCAGTTTGTCATCCAGCCCACACACTCTTCTGCTCAGCATTGTTTCTTTAGCTTTATTTACCGAATCTTGATGACAGTGTGGAACAAACTTTGTCATCACACCAGTCCACTGTCATCTGTGAGCAAGTCAGTCCTTCCACCAGCGCTTTGCTCAGCCTGTGGTCAGCCATGAAATCCTTTCAGCCTCCTGCGTTTTTCCTAATTGTTTTCCTTTAGCTCACCTTTCCCTGCCCCCGCCCCATGCTCAGGGGTGGACCTAGAACCCTGCAGGTGCTGAGCAAGTGATTTCCCAGGGAGCCACAGCCCAGCCCTCCGTTTTCCTTTCAAAGTGCAAGGGAATCGGGAGACTTGCTTAAAAGATTGTGTCCATGCATCATGTCACCTTCAGCTGCCCTGTCATCTTTGTAAGGCTATCCTCGGAATGAAGCAAGCTAATTACAGAACGTAATTGACATGTGCTACACTCCTTGATGGATTAGCAACTGATCTGTCTTCAAATACACAAACATCAGATTTAATGACTTACCTATATTTCCATATGTTCCTTGATATTAAAAATACTTACGACTTATTAAAAATGTTCAGAAGGTACGCATTGACTGTATGCCCAGCTAGATTGGACGTAAGATCAAGTTTGTTCCGTGTGTGATGGGGGGTGGAAAATTGGTCTCTGCAGATGTTGCTGTCTTTGATATCTTTGAAAATTTAGGGTAGTGTGAGAAGTAACAAGACCACCGCGCTTGGGTTCCGGTCTGCTTTCCCGATACTTCTGTATGGTTACTTTCTCTCGGTTTTCATAGTACACCTGCATAGCTTCCTCTGCTTTTGAAAAATACTAAGAAATCTGGTAAGATGAGAGAAAACAGAATAAAGCCCATAATAAATAGAAATAAAATAAACCTTCAAATGTGCTAGAAAGTATCTGTCACATTGATTCCCTGGGTTCAGTTCTGCATTTCTTTCTCTTCCTCGGGGGTGAGTTGGCTCAGCGCATCCCAGACCTGCTGAGCCTTCCCAATGTGATTGTCAGTACATTCTCCCATGAAGCCTCTCCTCCCAGCCACTCTGGGCAAGCCTTCAAGGATCCTCGCCAGTCATTCTCTCAATCATTTGCCTAATGCATGAAAAGGAATATTTTAGCCTTATCGTCACACTAATCGATGAGCTCACTTTATTGTAGAAGGTCCAAAATGGTGCTGTACCTAAAAATACTTCAGTTTTCCCCAAACTCTTTAAGGCATCTTTGTAAAGAAACCCTTACCAAACTTAACCAAATATTGATGAACCTGCAGATCACAGTAAGAGACTGAGTCAAAAGCTTACATTTTTCACCTAAATCTTACTCATAGGAAGAAAGTTGGTTTAGGCAGAGCTCTCAAGGTGCAGTGTTTGGGAAAGAAATGGATGGCATGTGCATCCCAGTGATCAGGTCAGAGGGAGGTATCCTCAAGGAAGATGGAAGATCAGATTATTCATATTGGGGTTCATGCTTTCAAACATAAAAGAATGCAGGAAAATGCCTGGTGGAAACCAAAATATTCTGGGGCCTTTCTCTCTTCCCACGGCTCACCCCGTCATTGAATTAAACCTTCCTTACAGGTGTCACTTATTCATGCGGGTCTGGTCAGTTCTGGCTGCGAGGGTGAAGGATGCTAACAGACAAGGCGAATTTGAATCCATCTGAAATGGCAAGCTTTCTAAAACCTCACCCCTTGCATGGCATTGCTTGATTTGTTAGTTTTCAATACCAAAAGAGTAGAATAAAACATAGAAAAACAGATCTGGACCTGACTCCAAACCCAGTTTTACAGAACACACTGACTCGAGGTGTGCCTGTCTGGAAGCACTTGTGTACTGCAGGGTAGAATAGGCCAGCTGTGGCTACCCATAATAGGAAACACTTATTGAATGTTTACGACGTTGCAGGCAGGCAGTTTCCTGTGTGCTCTGAATTCTCATTAACAAACCCTGCATGCAAATAGCATGGTATGCAATTCACCACCATAAAACAGAGACATAGAGTGTGCCATTTAAATTGCCAAGGCCATAAAGTAAGTAAATTGCCTGGGCCCATAGCACTCCGTCTCATCTGCCACCGCTTCTGTGGCCGGACGACAGCCGGACACTTGAAGATCACAGCTCTGATGGATGCTGAATCCCATCCCCTGCCTGTCGGCTGCATGTCTTGGGAAAATTCAGTATCTTTTAAGAAACTATTGATTTATTTATTTGAGAGAGTGGGGGAGAGAGTAAATATGGGCACACCAGGGCCTCTTGCCAATGCAGGCAGACTAGACATGTGTGCCACTCTGTGTGTCTGCCTTTGCAAGAGTATTGGTGGAATTGAACAGGAGCCAGCAGGTTTTGCAAGCAAGTGCCTGCAACCACTGAGCCATCTCCCTGGCCTAAATGAAGTATATTTTTCAGAAACTCAGAAAACTTAGTCTTTCGGGGATTATTTGAAGGATTCCCAGGATGAATTCTCACTCACCAGTGTGTAGTAACAATTCCTCAGCTGGTTTAGCAATTGTCTATATTCTTAAGGAAGGACAGGCCCACAGCCGTGCCTCCCCGCAGTGAGGCAAGGCTTGACTCTGAGGAGGCATTCGCTTCCTTTATTCAAGAGTCCATGTTGAGCCAGGTGTGGTGGTGCACACCTTTAATCCCAGCACTCAGGAGGCAGAGGCAGGAGGATCACCGTGAGTTTGAGGCCACCCTGAGACTACATAGTACATTTCAGGTCTGCCTGGACTAGAGTGAAACCCTGCCTTGGGGGAAAAAGAGAGAGAGAGAGCGCTCATGTTAAACCAGGCCCTGTGACTCACTCCTATAATCCCCAGGCTAGAAGGCTGCAAGGGCAGGATTGGTGCCAGTGGGAAGATTGCTGAGGATACAGAGTGAGACTTTGTCTCAGAAGCAGATGGACAAACAATAACAAAGTCTACATCTATGAGAGTTAATCCTGTCATTTGCATTGAATGTAGAATCACTGTGGGGAAAAAAAAAAATCTCTGGGAACATCTGAGTTTGTAGTTTAGGTCAGAAAATCCACCTTGGCGTCCTGGACTGAGTAAAAGAGGGAAAGCCAGCTAAACATCTGTGTTCGCTTTCTCCAGCCTTGCTGTGGACACAGTGTGGCAGCTGCCTCCAGCTTCTACCAGTATGCCTTCCCTGGCATGAAAAACTGCCCTTAAGTTGTTCCTTGTCAAATGCTTTGTCACAATGATGAGAAGAATAACAAATATGATGCTGATGGTCTGATGTATGTATGCATGCATATATGTATGTACTTTCCAGTAAACCAGGAAGGGCATAACTATCAAGAAAAGTTGCTTCTGCTTATTTCTTTTTGTTTATTTTTTGTTTGTTTGGCTTTTGGGGGGAGGGCAGGGTCTCGCTGTAGCCCACACTGACCTGGAATTCACTACATAGTCTCAGCATGGCCCCAAACTCACAGCAATCTTCTTACCTCTGCCTCCAAGTACTGGGGTTAAAGACGTGCGCCACTACACCTGGCTTATTCATTATCTATATCTTGGCTTCATTTCTTGTAATGCAGACCACTGCACTCAGAGAGCTACTTAAGTAAAAGGCAAAAGTAGTTGAAAGGAGAACATTTGTGCTAATAGGTTTTCAGTGATGGAAATATTAAAAGGAAAATTTTTTGCACATATGGCCAATTTGTACTATAGCAATGCTGCTTTGAAAATAGATCACATCATGGAGATTTACCTTTGATTATGATGATTTGAAGTGTCCTTCACTTTAAATTACCAACTTAAAAGGCTGGAGAGATGGCTCAACAGTCTAGGTACTTGGCTGCAAAGCCTAGGACCTGAGTTCACGGAGAGCCAGATGTACAAAGGAGCACATGTATCTAGAGTTCATTTGTCATAGCTGGAGGCCCTGGTGCACCTCTGTCTCTTTTCTCTCTATCTTTCTCGGATTGCAAACAAATAAGAATATCTTTAAAAGTTACTACTTTAAATTACTGTATTTTAATAATGAAGATTCATATCTCTAGATGCCAGTGATCATGTAGGAATACCGCATGCAATTAGAGCGCAACTCTCTTGGTAAAATATCAGAAAATCAGATTGGCTTATGGCTGAGAAGAGAGAGAGGCCACGCACAGAAACCACAGAGGCTGGGCTCTTGCCTTTGTCATTGGAGATCAACTGTAGAGCTAATTTATCTGTCCTTTTTATCCTCGTTATTCTAAACAGTTTGTCATCCAGTAGTAGACTTTTTTTAAATGCACGTGTGATGTGCACGTAGGTGTGCAGAAGGGGGCAGATGCATATGCGTGTGCATCTATATGGAGTAAGAAGACAACCTCCGGTGCCACCCTCAGGAATGCCATCTACCCGCCACCTTTGAGACAGTGTCTCTCTTTGGCCTCATGCCCACCCACTAGGCTAGCAAGCCCCAGGGGTCCTTCTGACTCTACCTCTCCAGTGCACACAGACTTCTAGATTTTTAATTGAAATTAACAAAATTCACAAGTTTTTTAGAGGTGATATTTGGGGCAACACACCAAGTCCCCCAGGTCTGGAATTTGAACAGCCAGGCACAAGAAACCTGCCTTTGGAGACCAACAGCCATCATTGTTCTAAAAGACACGGAGACTTGGTTGCTGCTCAAGTAATTCTAACAGTGAGATCTTTACAAACTTAAGGCAGCCATGCATTGCTTAAGGACAAGAACACATGATGATACAAAATAACAGCTACAACATCACGAGGCCTCATAATCTTATGTGAACACTGTCAAAATGTGGCCAGGCATTGATGGAAGCATTGTTACTTACAGAGAGACTGCATTTAGCCGAGTGTAACAGAGAAGGTTAAACACTAGGTCATCCCCTCCCCAACACTATTTGGGACAACATGCACCCAAATGTCTCACCCCTTGTGCCCGCTCAGTTGAGGAATGCAGATGCCTAAGTCACAACATTCTGGGTGAGAGTTCACTGCCGTCACCCTGCTGCTGGCCGAGGGGCTCCATGAGGCCGTCCTATCGTGTACATTCTTCCTTTCCCGCCCTCTCCTCGGTGAAGCAGTGTCTCTGCACTTCCCGCAGCTTCCCTGTGCTCCTTTGACCTGAGATTGACTAATTCACTTGGGCACCAGTGTGTCTCCTGGTTGTTGATCAAGCTGCAGCCACTTCCTTTGATCGCTGCGTGTGTGTGCTGCCGTCCACAGTAATTAAAGCTACTGAAAGCAAGTGTTTCTTATGATGCTAGATCTGATGGATATGACTCCCAGACTCTCTGAGGTGAAGACATTTCTTCCAAATTTGGGAATGCTAATGTATCCTATTGAAAGCTGCCTTAGAAAATAGTCCTCTTTTTTTTTTAAGAGATAGGGGCCTCACAGTGGTGTGTAGGCAAGCGTTGAACTCATATCCTCAAGCAGTTCTCCTCCCTTGACCTTTGGAGTATGGTTGGATCTAAAATGTGCACTTCGGGCTGGAGAGATGGCTTAGTGGTTAAGCGCCTGCCTGTGAAGCCTAAGGACCCCAGTTTGAGGCTCGATTCCCTAGGACCCACATTAGCCAGATGCACAAGGGGGTACATGCGTCTGCAGTTCGTTTGTAGTGGCTGGAAGCCCAGGTGTGCCCAACCTCTCCCTCTCTCTCTCTGCCTCCTTCTCTCTCTGTAACTCTCAAATAAATAAAACAAAAAAATATAAATGTGCACTTTAAGGTTAGTTGGGTTTCTTCTTTTCCTAGAGCTTAAATGGAACCAGTGCATCACACATACTAATTAAACACACTACCACTGAGCTACATCTGCAATCCTGAAGTCAGGTTTGTTTTCTACTGGTATGTAAAGAGCGTGTCAAAAATCTTATTAAGGGCTGAGGAGATGGCTCAGCCGTTATGAGCATGTGAGGCACAAGCGTGAGAGCGTGCAGAAGAGGGGCTTCCGGGAGCACTTGAGTGTGAAGCCTCAACAACCATGCAGGGAGCTGGGTGTGGCCTCACACACACAGCAACCCCAGGCCTGGCCACAGTGTAGACCTGAACATCCTGGAGCTCGTCCAGGATAAGTGGAGAGACTGCCTTCAAGGAAGAAGAAGAAAGCATGCAGCTGGGGGGTAGAGGTGTGCACCTGATGCTCTACCCCTGCTGCAGGAGCATGCATGCGGTGCACACTGGCACAAAACTGAGTGTACAACACACGCACACACACACGCACACACACACACACACACACACACACACACACCCTGAACCGAGACATTATTTTACCACAGCAGTGTCAGCATTCATGAAAACTGTTCCTGAATTGGTTTTCATAATAAAGATATGCAATATGAATGTAGAAGTGCATATGTTTCCAGTTTTCTGCCCTTATAAACAGAATTGTAATCCTGGAAAATCAGTCTGTTTTGTCTATAAAAAAATATGCTTAGAAAAAACATAGTTGGCAGAGTTTACTTTATTAAAACTCAAACATTATTATTGTTTACACAGAGTTCATGTTGTATAAATTAATGTTTTTCTTGGCCATGTTTTTTTTCTTTCTGATACTAGTAATACGTGGTTTTTGCCCATTCCCATTGCAAGTCACAGAAGAAAAATGATTACAAAAATATTTTTTTCTCATTGAAGAAAAGATAAGGTTTGGCTGTTCAATGATACACATTTTTACTTTTTTGTTTTTTTTTTCATACAACTTGTGTAATTAACTCATATAAAAATCATGTTAATGCCTAGAGAGGTTTCTTAGTGGTTAAGGTGCTTGCAAAGACCCTGCTCCTCACTGGACCCCTTCAAAACATCTACTTCTTCAAAGATGAAATTGGGACAAACATTGTATTCTTCCTAAGTTGGCAGAAATTCCAAAAGGTGAGTCTTCAAGTACAACCGTGGCTCATTCCAGACACAAAAATCTCTGACCCTGAGCTAGTCTTGTTTTTCACAGAAGAGCCTTGTGAAGCAGGGGCTTTCAGACACGGCCATGCGGAGACATTCATGGAGACGGGCTGGGCCACCTGGGAATGCAGGCGAGCAGCGTGTTTCACTGCAAGCCCACGGGAGGCCAGACATGGCTGCTCCCTTCCCACCCCAGAACCTAGTGGAGACTCGCATTGCATTCCGGAACACTCCTTAACTGTTGCGTATGTGTTAACAGAAGGAAGGCTGACGTCCAGACCAAAGGAGACCATCACCCTCATGTGCTGTTCCCTAGCCAAACCACTCCTGTTCTGATTACTTTTTAGAATTTTATTATTTGTTTCTGAGGAGAGACAGAAAAATCGAGAGGAGAGAGAGAGACATGGGTTCACTACAGCCTCCTGCCAGTGCACATGAGCTCCAGACGCATGTGCCACTTTGTGCATCTGGCTCCATATGGCTACTGAGGACTCGAACCCAGGCCATCAGGCTTTGCAAGCAAGCACCTTTCACTTCTGAACCAACTCTCCACCCCTTGTTTACTTTTTGATGTTCAAACTAACACTATGCTTTTAAAAAAAGGATCTTGAGACATTATAGAAAAACATGAAACAAAATATAAATAAAAGCCTCAACTTTCACCCTTACAACTCAAGATTAACTTTGCAGCTTCTTTAAAGCACTCTGCCTGCTGATGATGAACTGTAACAAGAATAATAGTCACACGTCCTAAAGTGTAATTTAGAGCTAATAGCTCATATTTAAGCTTGGCTCTAGAAGTTCTTTTTTCTTTAACTTCATGCTACAGCTTGCACTTGCTTTTGGTTTTAGTAGGAGGCCTTGCTCGTTCTTTCAATAGCGATCTTGTATCTTGGTATGTGGATAATGGCTTTGTTGCCTCTCAGTTCCTCTGCTGTTGGCTGTTTCATTGATGTGTATGAAAAGTCACATTGAGCATCCTTGATCATGCATTTTTATGTACTTAGGTCACACTCTCTGTGAGATAATTTTTGGAAGTAAAAAAAAATCTCGTGTCAAAAGTTTGTAAGTCTTAAGCCAGGTGTGGTGGCGCATGCCTTTAATCCCAGCACTCAGGAGACAGAGGTAGGAGGATCGCAGTGAGTTTGAGGCCACCCTGAGACTACATAGTAAATTCCAGGTCCGCCTGAGCTAGATAGAGTGAGACCCTACCTCAAAAAACCAAAAAAAAAAAAAAAAAAAAAAGTTTGTAGTTCTTAAGTGCTACATTTTAAGATGTGTAAGATGTGGAGAATCTGCCGTGCAGACGGGAGAAGCTGGCTCTACTTTGGACGCGTGAGGAACAGAGAGAACTGAGGTAGACGTGGCGAAGGGCCGTGCCAGTGAAGGTCCCAGCTTCACATTTCCATGGAGCAGCCTGCCCCGAGTCAGATTTAATCCAGTGCCAAAGTAAGCATCAGTAGATGTGGCAGTTTCCTCAGGTTTAGAATTGTTTGGGCTCCACAGAGACCATAGCAAACATCTCAAACGTAGAAGGGCCTTGCTGTTGACGGTGCAAACAGCCTGCATGGTGACCGTGCCGTGGAGCCTGGTTTTCGTGGGAAACAGAACGTGGATGCAAGCATGTAGATAGCAGGGTGATTTCCAATCATGGCCAGTGCTCAGTCACAACATGGGGTGTGGTGGAGACTGACTAGAGGAACACAGTAGGACCAAAGAGAGGACAGGCTGCCTTAGTAGGCCATAATTCCGAAGGCTTGGTAGTTAAACAAAGGTCCTTTATTATAATGTGCATACAAGATTAAGCTATGCGATCTGCAGTCACTTAAAATGTCCTCCACCTAAAACATGCTGATAGACCCCAGAGCAAATAGAGCTGCACGTGTGTGCATGCCCTCACCTGCTTTACTGCAGCCACTCTCCGCTGCTTTCTATCTCAGAAAAGTCTGTCTAGAGGAATGAAAGACCTACTGCTGTCTGCATGCATTCCCACGTAACCAACTTTGGGCAGCATTGACAACTGGCCCTTTAAAAGGGGGTGGGGGCGCTGCTACACACAGCAAGCTGGTTCCCAAGTGCTGGCTGCAGGCTGACTTGGAGCCTGTGCTGAGCAAGACAGGGCAGGTTCTGAGGCAGTGATTCAAAGGCCTCTTCTCTTTCCCATGTGAATCAGTGTTAGTCAGAACATCACCTTTGCAGGGAGACTTGATTCCATTTCAGCCCTTAAATTGTCCTGTGAGGCATAACAAACACAAAAGCATTCTCCTTTTCCAGGGACACCCGAATAATTCTCAACGAAACTTCCTTCCAAGAAGGAGAACTTCTGTCCTACCTGGAGGCCATGCATTAGCTCAGGGACCTTTCCTACCCAGCAAGGTTATCCAGATAACCGCATGTGAAAGTGCTGAGCCAAGGCGCAAAGCTGTGTTGTGGATATATGAAATCACAGGACACACGGGGGAGCCAAGGAAAAGATTCTTACAAGATTTCTGAGAACTTCTAAAGAGAGAGAGAGTTTTCTAAAAGAAATTATTTATACTTAACGCATTAAAGCTGTAGATAATGAACCTCATGACATAAAATTCTAGCTAGAATAAAACAACAAAAGAGAAAATACAAAGTCCACTATTGTTTCTCTTTGTATTTTCTGTATAAGCAGGAGTGGTCTGAGTGGACACAGCTGCTCCTGAGCAGACCCCTCTTGAGTGAGCAGCAGAAGCGTTCGTGTGGGTTGGTGCAGCCACGGCTGCCCAGCCCTCCAAGGACTGGGCCCTTCAGCATGAGCCAGCCTGCCCCACTCTGCCCACCAGCTAAGCACACAGAGGTTGGGCAAATCGGAACCTTCCACTGGCATCCACTTCAATGATTTACAAACCTTTGTTTTAAATCTTAACTGTCCTGTTATTAAATTATTTATAATTGATTTCGTAAGTAACCAAACCTAAGGAATTCCCAGGACACCCTTCTTGGCAGGAGAAATGTAGGATGGAGCCACGCTCTCCTGTAATTCTTTGGTTTCTCTGCTGTCTCCTGTTCCTATCAGGAAGTAGAATCTCAATTATTGCTTTTTCATGCTTTATTCGGGACTGGTTCTAGCCCGCTTTCCTTTCTTGCACTCTGGCTGGCCGTCAGCCACCAGGCCGCACAATGACCAGCTGGGCCCTGGCAGAGCCTGGGCCCAGGTGTGAAGTGGCTGGACGAGAACCTCGAAGCCAGGACGGGCTGAGGTCATTTTCCACGGACGCTGTGCCGCAGTGAAGGGATTCAGGGGCCTTCAGAAAAGCTTCCTCCAGCGAGTAGAGCGTTGGGGGCTTTCCAGACCTTCAGCCGCTTTTATTCTTGGGCGCATCATTGTTGCTTTCTCCCTGTGCCATTTATATCCCAGGAACTGATTCAGAAGCCATAGAGACTGGATTTGGACTCGCTGAATGCGAGCGGGGCAGCTGACTGCCCTCCGCTGCGGAAGCCGTGCCAGCTGGGTGGGGTATCGCGTGGCTCTGCTCTCCTGGCTGCTTTGGCTGTGTCCTCTCGGAGTCACCGAGTCACACCTCACGGCACAGTCCCGCAGCGCTCACTGCTGTGCCTCCTTCCTGAGGCCCGGTGTGGTTCGGGGCTCAGTCAGGCAGAGTCTGGTTTGCAGTGTGTGGTAGTCAGCTCAGAGCGGCTGCCTACCGGCTGGGCTTCTCTTTCTTTCTTTCTTTTGTTCTTTGTAACTTGTAACTTCACACCTTTAAGAAGAAAAAATCAGACTTAGATCCCAGTTTCCTGAGCCCATTGTCACGTTGGAGTCTCACAGGCTCTCAGCAGGACCCACAAAGCTCCCTGAATACAGTTCATCAGTGAACATGTTAGTAAGCTTTAAATCACCCCACAATGTGACCTTAAACCACTAAAAATGTGACTGTCTAGACTGGATACAGGCATAAAGAAATGAAAATTCCTTCATAGGAAATGTGAGACGCTTTACCTCAGGAGGGAGGGAGCTTAGTCAAGTGAGTTAAAATAAGATGGGGTCAAACATACGGTGGTAACTTGAAAAGTACTTGAGGTTCTGTTAGCGAGCTCCTCACGTCTTTTATGCTAGCAGCCCCCAAAGTGAAAGTCAGGTACGTGCTCTGTTTAGGAGGGCCTGGGAGATGCCAAGAGGAGGAAGAGACATCTTTGAGACAGGCAGGAGGCGTGGCGCGTGCTCGGGGTGGCTTGCTCCTCTCTACCCGGCGTGTCCCGCATTACCTCACGTCATAGAGTGTCCCCTGAGGGCCAGGGTAGGGACACAGCTGGGAGAGTCTGGCTGATGGACACGAGATCTCTGGCTAATGCTCAGTAACACCAGAGCTGGAGCTAAGTGTAGGACTGGAAAAGACGCCGGGGCCCTGCAGGCTCACTGGAGCTTCACTGGATGATGGGAGTAAGAGCTATCGGCAGGAGGGCAACAGTGGTCATCCTGTTGGAGGCTGGAAGCTTCAGGTATCAACCACTTCCCAGGTGACACGGTAATAGTACTTGACAGCCCACTTCAGGAGCCTTTTAGGGCTCGCAGTGAGTCCCCTGGATGTTTTAAGGGTGCTTTAGTCATGCCATTGCAACAGCTGCTGCCCCCTCCGGCCCTGACGATCTGCATGCGGAGTCGAGACGGGCTTTGGTGTTCTGGGCGGCAGGACACAGGAGTCCTGGCCACGATGGGAGCTTGACAGCCAGGCTCCGGAGGCGGCTTGAGGGTAGGTGCAGGTCTGTGGTTCCAATTTGTCACATAGAATCAAAACAGGAGTAGCTTCGAGTTGCCACTTCCCATCAGGGTTATGGCCTGGTCCAGACATAGCTTCAGTGTCAGAGCTGCACAGCGTCACGGCACCTTTGTGGCAGCCAAGGGGAGCCAGGCCCAAGGGTGGCAGCTTATCCCGAAGCAGAAGAGGGATTCCGAGAGTGTCTTCTTGTCTCTGTGTCACTGGCCTCCCCTCAAAAGTGAGGACTGCTCTTCCTACCTGTTTCTGAGGACTAGTTTTAAGACTGAAAAATAAAGAAGCAATGGAAGTGAATGTCATTTGATATGTGGTAACTCGATAGTCTTTTTCTACACTGTGAAATTGAGAGGCTTCTTTTAGGGGTCCCAGGTTGCCCAGGTCATTAACAGCGGAGGGAGTACTGGCCTCTCATCCGCCTGACCTTCCTGTCACAGCCTCGAGCTAACTGCAACCGCAAAGGTCATCTAAACGGGATCAGTTTGGTCGTGATGGGCCAGGTAATCATTCACAAGGGTAAAATTAAGCCTCGCAGATTTAGAGTGACCATGTAACTTTCCCTCCAGAGCAGGAATCTTGAGGAATTGAAGAGGAGGAGGCATCTAGACCCCAGATCAGCCACCATCAAGAGAGTGACAGCAGAGCCATTTCTCCCATGTAGTCAGGTTTTCAAAAGTCAAACTGGAAAGAGATTTGTGATAGAAAGTTCAGTGAACTCGAATCATTTGCTCCCTAAACATCTTGTGCAATGACAGCACAGTGCTGAGAAGGCTGGTAAGGCTGTGTGACAGCTGAGCTCATTCAGGGATGTCACGCAAGACACCCGTGTGGAGTAGGGATCAGCGCACTGCTGTGTGTTCTTAACAACCCCAAGAACAGTTTCCTAGTCGCTTACAACTGGGTGCCTTCCTCCTTTTTCTTTTTTTCCCAAAGGGAACATGAGGCTGAAAATATCTAAGAATAGTGTCTTATCCCGTATTTCTGGTGGGCCACAAAAACATTCACTTGCAAGACACTGAGAAATCAAGTTGGACCTTCTTCTCCCTAGCTAACTGTCACAGTGCTGGAAAGCTCTGTGCAGCCCGCTGGGAAGAAAAGGCCTCAGTAGCCTTATTCATTAGCGGACACTGTGAGCTGCCTAACTGACCAGCCAGGCAAAATGTGCCCACTGGTGCTATAGTAGTGTGACTGCCATGGAAGTAACCAGCTGCACTGGATTTGAGGCACACTCTAGGGAGGGATTCCTTGAAAATCTGGTCAAGGTCCTATGACTGGGAAGACCATAGACCCTAGGAGAGAAGCTGCTTGGTTCTTTCACTAAATGGAGGGGCTCAGTGAGAGGACAGGGGAGAAGAAAACAGAAGGAACTGGGTAGAACTTATGAACCAAATCCGTCATGCACAGGTCTAACTAGTGTCTACTGAAAACTAGAAAACACACAGGAGCCCCTGAACTGCTCCACTGGCTTGGCGGTAGACTCCCATTTTCCCTCTAAACACATGCTCTTAGATGGAAATGAATGGTACGAGTTTGCCTCGTAGACCAGTAAGTCGTTTTCTCTTCACATTCCCTGTATAAATAGTTTCAGTGTACTTCTTCAATAAGACAGCGCTAAGGAAAAAGTCATTGTAAGTTTCAACCTATTAGAACACCTGTCGTCACTTTGAAAAGCCCCACTGCCTACTATTCAAGCCCAGGTGGGCTAGAGCAGCCCCCATTGCCAGGGCAACCCAAAGCCACCCGAGTTATGTCCTTAGGTCCTAGCTGGTGTCTCCATGGCTCTTAGCACACAGGCTGAGCGATGTGGAACACAGCTTTCCCCACCGACTTATAAAAGGAGGTCACTTGCTTCCTTCTTCAGGTTTCTGGAGCCTGCCTTCCTCCATCTCTCTCTCTGTCTCTCTCTCTGGCTTCAGGCTCCTGTGCTACCTTAGTATAATAGTTCCAATGCTTCCAATAACAGCTGAAACTGAAAGGGCATTTCACCTCAGCTCCTTCTCTTGGACCAGGGTTTCTTCCCATAGCATTCATTATCTCTTCCTCCTTGATCCAACAGCACAGTTTAGCAACGCGGCTTTTTGTTCCATGTCCTTGCCCTGGAAATGAACTTCAGTGAAAATAAAAACATCATGGGATATTTAGCTTTGATATAAGGCTCAAGGTGATTTAATAAGGACCAAGGTTGTTTTCAAGCCTCCCTTTTTTTAATGTGTTGAAAAGTCTATCCATATGCTACAAACATCTAAGGAGCCACGTGCTTGCCTTACGTCAGTAGCTCTGGGGTCCCCTGGGAGCTTGGAACACACTGACAGTGTGAATCTACCCCGCATTCTGTTTAGACGTTTCCCCCAGGAGACTCTGATGTGCAACCAGGGGAAAGAACACTGTACAAAAGGACCCCAGTGGTGGCTCCTCCTGCTTCTCTCCACATTTAACATACCCTTCTTGCTCATCCCGGCATATTACAATTATATAGAATTGAATCTCATGTAAACCTGCCATTCAGAAACAACCACTATTAATATGTTAGTGGGTGTTTATTATATTGTTTGTACCAATTAACAGCATGTCTCACTGGCTGGTAATCACACCTACACCCCTGCTCAGTAGGCTAATGCAGGAGGATCACTAGTTTGAGGCCAGCCTGGACTACAGAGTGAGACCTTGTCTCAAACAGAGAAACACAGACAGAGAGAGAGAGAGAGCATATCCTAAGATTTTTTTCCTACAGCATTAAGTATTTTAAAAGATTTTAATTAAGTTTGTAGAAGCACAGTAATTTAATAATCTCTTGATATTAGACATTTAGTAATTTTTTTGAAGTCTTTAACGTCTGTAATTGGACTTTCTTTTATAATGTGGAATCTCTAACTTAGATGCAACTGGAGCTGATTGCCTTCTACAGAAAAATGTCTCGTGAACAAAGGGTTAACCAATGTACTTCTCTTTTGTCATCACAAACCATTCTACACCTATGGAGATGTTATATAAGATTGTTTTAAAGTCCAGCGTGCTAACCATCACACCACAGGTCCCATAGTGACCTAAGGTTTTTGAGAGAAGAAAGCTGAACAGAAATTGAAACACTGCAGCCTCTTGTTTATATTCTGATTCTTTAAATTCACATGAAAAGCAAATTTGATTTTACAAAATATAACACATTTAAATATTTACTTGGACAAAACCATGTCAAATACCTTAGGCATGATCTCTTTTAATCTATTGTTAATTTGTGAATATATGTCATTTAATTTTTTATCTGCCAGAATTGTTGCAAAATCCCCAAGCTCACTGTCCACATAAAATAAATATGGCCACTATTTTATGATTTCCATTTAGCAAATATTTGTTGTCTGTTATTGCACGTAAGAAGTTATATTTGGGCCTGGAGAAATCGCTTAGCAGCTCAAGCATTTGCCTGCAAAGCCAAAGGATCCTGGTTCGATTCACCAGGATCCATGTAATCCAGATGCACAAGGGGGCACATGCATCTGGAGTTCGTTTGCAGTTGGCTAGAGGCCCTGGCATGCCCATTCTATCTCTCCCTCTCTCTGCCTCTTTCTCTCTGTCTCTCTCTAGTAAATAAATGAATGTAAAAGTTAAAAAAGAAGTTATATTTATCAACTCCTTACACTTGGGCTGTTCACTAAGTGAGTTACAGGACGAAGAGTGACTCATAGTCTCACACACAAGCACTCCTCAAAAGCCCTCCTCAGGCCCAGGGGCCGTTGGGATGTTGGGCTCATGTTCCCACTCCCTGGTTCCCTTCATGTGCTCACATTGCTGCTCTTAGAGCACAGCCACATATGCATATGGAATCTGCCCCTGACAGCCCCACTTCCCTTCTTGTCCCTTCTCTTTCCTGTCTGATTCCGTTCTTGGGGCAACCTGCCAGCTCTTTTCGATGGGTAAGTTTGGCTGGCTGACCCTTGGAATGCATTACTGGAATGAAGAATTACATTAATCAGCATTGTATTCCTCAGGGCAATCATACACTGTTATGGTTTTACATTTTAAGTGACAGGCAAATGTGTATACACAACCTCATTGGATAACTACGTAAAGTTCGAAGCAAAAGTAAACCTGAGTGTTGGTTACCCATGTGCTCAGTTTACGATGGAGGGAGAATGTGTGGGTGGGTTCATGGTTACTACTACAACCTTATCCACTTAAAACCAGGAAATAAGAATTTAATCGTGCTAGGGAAGGTAGGATCTGCTAGGAGAAGTAGCGTGGATTCAAGGAAGACATTTGTTGTTTGAGTTATTTAATTCTATAAGCTCTTGTGTAATCTAGGGGTCTCAGCATTCTCCGCTTCTGTTGTGGGGAAGGCTATGGAGATGCCCATACTCTCAGCCTTCTCCTGGCAGCTTTCAACGAGAAATCCATCACAGCAGGCACCTTCAGCTTTTACAGGCACGTCAGTGAGTGAATGGACCATACTGGAGCAGACTCTCAGTATCTGGCCTCTCAGAGTGCTTCCATGCGCAAACACTGCTGGGCCCTGTCGCTGCTCACGTGAGAACACACAGACAAGCCACAGCTTTGCATTTGATAAACACCACAGACCAATCAGCCCTTGGGAACCAGCACTCACATCAGGAGAGGCCACCACCAGAATCTCAGCACTCTCTGTGCTGCCTTCAAGGGTAGGGTAACCCCTTGCCTAATGCTCACGCAGGTCAGGTTGGCCTGCCTTGGAATTTTATGTGGACAGAAATCCCGTGCATTTTCCGCATCTGGTTTCTTTTCCTCACTGTGTTGAATTGCTTCCTGTGTTGTCCCAGACAGCCGTGTTTCTTTCCTTCTCGTGGTGGCTGAGCTCCTGGGTAAGAGAATATCACACAGCTTCTGTCCCTCCCACTACGGATGGACTTTGAGTTTGTTTTCCCTTCTGGGCAGTTATGAGTGTGTACATATTGTCACATATGCCCCTGGTGTACTTTTCTGTTTGCTTCTGTTGGGTTACAAGGAGTCATATTTGTGGGTCATAGGGTAACTTTAGAAATTTGAGGAAATATTACCAAAAAGTTCCCTAAAGCTATGATGACAAATTGTGTTCAACCAGAGGTATTTGATAGTTCCCATTGTTCTGAACCTTTCCCAGCATTTATTATTATCTTACTTGTTGTTTTGACTACTCTGATGTCCTCCTTGAAACTCTAAAAATTAAAATTCTCCATGGTAAATTTACAGAGATCACCTGTAAATACTAAGGACACAGAATGGCACTCTGAACACTGGATAGTCAGGCAAAGAAGGGCTTTCATCTTTACCACCTCTTTCCTTACCACTTAAAATCTCTGAACCTGTTTTTCATTCTGTAAAGCCAAAATAATCGCACAATGGAGAAAAGATTAAATGCCTCCATATCTAGCGATAGAAGAATAGAGGCATGCTAGGCTTGGAAATGCTTCGTTCTTTATGTCCCAGTCCTGTGGGTTACTTTCTTTCTGTTTTTAAATCCTACCTTGTGTCTACCCCAAAGCTCGCTTCCTCTAGGAAGATGGGAAGATATGTATGGTCATGAACTGCAGCCAGTCAAGAATAAGGAGAGAGCCAGGCGTGGTGGTGCACGCCTTTAATCCCAGCACTCAGGAGGCAGAGGTAGGAGGATCACCTTGAGTTCGAGACCACCCTGAGACTACAGAGTGAATTCCAGGTCAGCCTGGGCCAGAGTGAGACCCTACCTTAAAAAACAAAGAAAGAAAGAAAGAAAGAAAGAAAGAAAGAAAGAAAGAAAGAAAGAAGAAGGAAGGAAGGAAGGAAGGAAGGAAGGAAGGAAGGAAGGAAGGAAGGAAGGAAGGAAGGAAGAAAGAAAGAAAGAAAGAAAGAAAGAAAGAAAGAAAGAAAGAAAGAAAAAGGAGATATTTGCTTCCTCTCCTCCCGAAAGAACATGAATTTTCATAACCATGTGAGGGTCATCTACAAAATCAGAAAGCGTGGAAATAACCATGCACCCTTCACTGAAGGGTGACTCCTTTGAGACCCAACAGGAGCTGTAGCTTAGGGCAATTAGACCTCAGACAAACTCTTTCCAATTCTAGGGGATTTTACACAGTGTTTCTTGCCTCTAACACCCAAGGCATAAATCTATTTGTGAGCAATAACAAAAACTGAAAACAATTCTTGACCTGTGCAGTTACTGTCAATTGAGAAAATTTCCAAGTTGTTCCCAATAAAATCCACAATATTTCAGATAAATGACCTAACTATGTGCCAGATTGAAGGAAATTTCTACCTATTTTACTCAAATAACTCATCAGATGTGAGAGGGACATGGCCAGAAGCTGTCTTGCTTTTTGCAAAGGAGCATGAACTCTTGCTGAGTGGCCTGTGGGAGGAAGACGGACATCCCCAGTGCCCAGTGAGAGAAGAGGCCGTCCAGAGGCGGGCGTCTGAATTCCATGTCTAATCTGATTAGAATGTGAACGCTGTCCATTTGGGGGGGGGGGGTTGTTCTTGCTCTCTGTGCCCAGAACTGTGGATGTGACCATGACCTCTCGTGGGCTAGGCAAGTGATGTAATAGTGAAGTGTACCCTAGCCCCAAATTAATATCCCATTAATATTTAGTGGAGTGCTGAAACATGTTAAGTGTTTTTTCCCTACATGCAGCACATATGTCATGCTGAGAAATCCTTTTCCCCTGACAGATTGGTCCTTTGTGCCATTCAGTTCAACTTCAGGCTCAGAACTTATTAGCTTCCCTTGCAGAAGACAGTAGGATATGGCATAAACATCTGATTTGAACACTCTTTGGGGCATTTTAAAAAAATGCACACAGGGGAGGCTGGATAGATGGCTCAATAGTTAAAGACACTTGCTTGCACAGGCTGAAGGCCCAAGTGAGGTCCATTCCTCAGTACCCGTTTAGCCAGATGCAGTAACTGGTGCATGTGTCTGGAGTTTGTGTGCAGTAGCATTAGGCCTTGGCACCCCCATTCTCATATTCTCTCTCTCCTTGCAAATAACTAAGTAAAATTATTTATATAAAGTAAAAACCACAAGGGCCAGGGGAGCTTTGTGGCACATGCCTTTAATCACAGCACATAGGAGGTGGAGGTGGGAGTTCAAGTACAGCCTGACAACAGAGTGAGTTCGAGGTCAGCCTGGGCTAAGAGGAGACCCTCAGAAACAAGCAAAACAATCACAAGGGGAAAATGTGGAACCTGAAGATGTGCTTCCCCAGCAATTGTTCCCTATTCAGAAACTAGAATGGCAACATAGCTCAGAGATTGTTCAAAGTCTTGGCTTCCATCTTAACTTCTGAATTTGTCAGAATGTAACAACCCTGGTGGAACCATTCCACTGAGACATATAGGAAATGTTCAGGAAAGTTATCAAGGTGACTTCTGTGGAGCTTGCTCTGTCAAGGCTAGACCCTTATTTGCATTCTTATCTTGATCTGCTTAGCTCTGCTGTGATAGTCTGCTTCTGTCACCTTTTGCCCTGTCCCCACCCCGTCCTGTTTCTCCGTCTCCTCTACCTCTCTGACAATTTAGTTTTTGGTCTCTCTCTCTCTCTAGGGGTGTGTGTGTGTGTGTGTGTGTGTGTGTGTGTGTGTACATATGTAGGTGCTCATGCATATGCACATATATGCACATGTGTTTTGAGGCTGGAGCTGACCTCACTGGTTCCTCAATGGCTCTCCGCCTTATTTACTAAAGCAGGTCTCTTACATGAACCCAGAGCCTGCCTACGGGCCTTCCCGCCGGCTTTGCCGAGAGCGCGGTGGGCCCTGCTCCCGCCGGTCATTGCTGCGGGGCCAGGGAGCCTCGCCTCCTCCTTTCATCCCCTGAGCTGTCTCCCCAGCTCCTGCTTGTGTCTCTGAAAGGCCGCTTCGGTTTCAAGTACCTCATTCTGTAGACAAAGGTCCTCTGCATGTTGGGAAATTGTACAAACCGAAGGGCCCTTGGCATCTGCATTTTCACAAGATTCTCAGTAACTCAGGCCCAGTAGGCTCAGAGAAGGCCTGACCTCACCTGTGCAGGTGTGTGTTACAGAAGCCAGCGCCCTGTCTGGGCAGCCAGACCCAGGTGGAGAAGGTTGCTGCTTTTGCAAGCCTGGATAAACTCAAAGCCACACACATGGCCTGGAATTCTTTCTCAGCCATCCTGTGATATCTCTGTGTCGCTCTGTGAGAAGGACACTGTCCTCCTGATAACTGCCCATTGATGCATGGACAGCCCAAAAGAGCTTATTTGTGACAGGTCTCTACTTCCTGCCATTCAGTATGAGTCACTCAGCTTACTACATGGACAGCAAACAAATTTATTAATAACAAAAGACATATCCTCTTTGACAAATCATCGCGTCTATTTAGTCATTCAAAAGTTATTCACTTGTGAGAAGGAAGTTATTCACTTGTGTGAGGATGTTGAGTGGGAATGACTCATCATGAAGGTAGTCACACATTTTCCCTTTCAATAGTCAGTGTTAGTGGTGAGAGAGATACCTGCAGTATTTCAGGTCTGTCTTCCTTCCTGGACGATCAGGGCTTAAAGGCAAAGACCCTTCTCACCTCCAGCAACAAGCATAGGGCCTGCCGTGTATATGCGGCTTGTAAACAGTCTAGCAATGATTAATTATTACCTGATTAATTGTCCTTGGGATATTGTTATCACATGTTAAAACATTTGCAAGGGGCTGGAGAGATGGCTTAGCAGTTGAGGCATTTGCCTGTAAAGCCAAAGGACCCAGTTCGATTCCCCAGGACCCACGTAAGCCAGATGCAGAAAGGGGGGCTCATGCATCTGGAGTTCATTTGCAGTGGCTGGTGGCCCTGGCGTGCCTATTCTCTCTCTCTCTCTCTCTCTCTCTCTCTCTCTCTCTCTCTCTCTCTCTTTCTCTGCCTCTTTCCCTCTCTCAAATAAATAAATTAATTAATTAAAAAAACATTTGCAGGGTTAATGGATCTGTCATTATTAATAGTGTGTGTATATGTATGTATGTATATGTATATATGTATTTTCTACCAGCTATGGTACCTCCAGGCTTCAAAACCATCATTAACATTGCTTATAAGAAGAAATGTTGATGGGAATGAGTCAAAAGGCATTAGGGTTAGAAACTCGCCAGGTGCCATTTTTGGGAGATTAGATAACACTGTTTTCTGGTAGAGTGAATTGCCTGTTTGTTGCAAGTTGGAACTTTGCTGGGCTGGTTTACAGGGCCAGAGGGGAAGAGATAAGTGAATCTTCAGTGAGAGGTCATCTGTTTTGAAAGCCTGGAAGATTCCATGAACTAAATCCAAGTGTTACAACATAGGGGGATGTCTCAGATGGTGCAGGGTAATGAAGTCTCTAACATAAAAACAGAAGTTCTTCATGCTGTTCTGTTTGGAAATTTCCTTATAATTCAAACCTCCAAGAGCTTAAATGTTTACAACCACGACTGGAGTCAGATATGAAGCTCTGAAGCCCGAGGGAGTTAAGCCTCTCTCAGGAGGCTGCGCCTCCTCTTCCTCTGATACGTTAGGAATTGCGAAGAAAGGGGCAAGGGGACGCTCCTGCTCCTGGGACGCATGCCACGTGCTGTCTCAGTGACGTGATCTGCCCTCTGCATAGGTGACTGCCTCACCATTAGAAGAGCGTTTTGGACATTTCCACCTTGTTCCTGACTGGAGGAGCCACGAGGTCCGGCCCTGCCAGAGATCCCTTGGCCACCTCCACAGGGAGCCATTTTCTGCCCGGCCTTCATCTCCGGTTTTCTACCACTGGCAGCCGCGAGTTGCTTTCCTCCTCTCCACTGGCGCTCCCGCTCACAGAGTGACTGCCAAGCACAGTCCATCATATGCCATGCCACTGCATACGTGGTACTTCTGCCTCTTGTCTTGGATTCTCAAGCTTTCCTGGGTAACTTCAACTAAACTAAAGCTAATATTAGAACTTCTGCTTCCCACAACTAAAAACCACTGAAGTGATGTGCTTGCCTTTTACCTGTCATTAATTCAATTGAAAATGTACTTGGCATCTGTATGATGATACTCTTGGCCAAGAATGAGAACGTGGGTGTTTTCTAAGGAAATGGCAGCTTGCTTAGGTAGTCTGCGTGAAGGCAGTCGACTCACTGAAGGAGCTTCCTCCCTTAGAGCCCCCAGAGCCCACGCTGCGCCCCGAGGCCCCAACTGTGAAAGTGTACAGTCTTCCTTGCTGGCCATCCCTACTCATGGGTCCACTGGTCCTAGGCTCTCCGTATGTCCTTCCTGCGTGAGCATCCTCCTAGCACCTCCGTCCATCTCACTCCCCTTTCCTAATATGATGCACTTTCACATCATCGGTGCCCCCAGCTCCTCGCTAAATGCCTTAACCCCACAGAGCCCACACCTGGGGCGGGATGTGTCCAGCCTGGGCTGCTGACGGCAGTTGAACAAAAAAAGAAAAATACACGCACAGCTGTGCTGTCTGGCCCCATGGCCCAGCCTCGCTGTGGAGGACCACCAGCCACACCTTTGTTTCTGGTGCAGCTGGTTCACTTCACTTTTGACAGGAGCTGCTGTGCATCTGGCGTTTATGTGGGTTCTGGGAATTTGAACCTGGGCCACCAGGTTTTGCAAGTAAACGCCTTTCACCACTGAGCCATCTCTCCAGCCCCAACCAAATTCTTTCAACTGAAAACTTAATCCTACTTACAGCGTTGGCCAAGGCTGCAATCTTGCTTTACTCAGTTCAAAATTTTCAGATCTGCAAATGTAACACCATGGTGGGGTTCTTAATATCCTTTGATTGCAACCTACACTTGGAAAATTATAGGAATCTCTATGTAAATAGCCATGGGTCTTGGGAATTTTATGGAATCTGTATTTTCACCACAGGCATGTTTAGAAGGGGTGCAACTGACTCCAATAACAGATGCCTATATGAAAAACGGAATTGGATGATTCTAGCCAGAATGAGAAAGACCAAGTTCTGTTAACCTTCCAATTATCCGTGGTAGCTCCAGCACAGAGACCAAACACTATCTGGCCCTGATATCCACTCCCTCCCCGTCCCAGGCGACATGGTTCTTCTCAACCACCAGGCCTCTGATGTCCTGTACCGCCAGGACTAGCGTGAGCACCCCAGCTTCTCCTCTGTAAGTGTAAGTGGCTCCTTGGGGCCTCCTCCTTAGGTCCTTCTCCCACCCCCTTATCTGTGAGGGCTGTCCCATGCTGTTGTTGTCCCTGCCACCAAAGCTCAGTGCACACGCACCTCGTCAGAGCTCTTCTTAAAATGCTGGTTCTGGTTTGGGGGACTTTGGAAGGGCCCAGGGCTCCTCATCTCTAACATGCTGCCAGGAGAAGCTCATGCTGCTGGTCTATCGACCACATTGTCTCCAGTCTGACGAAGCCCATATGATAACTGGTCTCTTCACCACTGCCTCTGGGGACCCTCCAGGTCCTTCCTCACATGGTAACAAGATCTTTTTTTCTGTTTTCCTATTTTTTTTAATTTTTTAAATTTTATTTTATTTATTTATGAGAGAGAGAATGGCCACTCCAGGGCCTCTAGCCACTACAAAAAAACTCACATGCGCCACCTTGTGCATCTGGCTTATGTGGGTACTGTGAATGGAACCTAGATCCTTAGGCTTCACAGGCAAGCACCTTTAACCACTAAGCCACATTTCCAATCCCTTTTCTGGTTTTGTTGCTTATTTTTTAAGTTAGGAAAAGGGGGGTAATTCTATTTTACAATGGTGCACCATGGCATGAAGAAAAATAATTCTTGATAATAAACCATTTGGAACACCACTGGAACTACACGCTTTTAAAAATAGTGGTATATATCATTACAAGAAAAATAAACACAGTATTTTAGCAAACTACTGTACCAAATTTTATCAGGGTCAGTTAGTAGGAGTCTCCTGTCACCAGAGCACTGATCAGAAGCCAAGCTTGTTACCAGCAGCCCAGAGGGTTCCAGCTGCTGGTTCTTCCCGCAAAGCTAATACATATGTAGGTATGGCATTTCTTTGAGGAAATTATAAATTCACATATTGTTGTAAGAACACTGAGAATGCCCATGTACTCTTTACCCAGTTTTCCTGCAGGGAACATCTTACAATGCCACCACCAAGAGTGGGCATTGGTGCAGGTGGAGTTCAGAACATTCCCATGACAACAGCAACCCTATGGTGTTGGTGTTCTTGCATAGACACACCCACCTTTGATGCGAACTAGTCTCTCCAAAAACCAGGAGGTCTTTTTTAAAATATTTATTTATTGGAGAGAGAGGGAATAGCCACTCCAAGGCCTCTAGCCATTGCAAACAAACTCCAGGAGCATGTGCCACCATGTGCATCTGTCTTCCACGGGTTCTGAGGAGTCGAACCTGGGTCCTTAGGCTTTGTAGGAAAGCACCTTAACAGCTAAGCAATCCCTCCAGCCCCGGCAAATTTTTTTTTTTTAATTTTTATTTATTTATTTGAGAGCAACAGACACAGAGAGAAAGACAGATAGAGGGGAGAGAGAGAATGGGCGCGCCAGGGCTTCCAGCCTCTGCAAACGAACTCCAGACGCGTGCGCCCGCTTGTGCATCTGGCTAACGTGGGACCTGGGGAACCGAGCCTCGAACCGGGGTCCTTAGGCTTCACAGGCAAGCGCTTAACCGCTAAGCCATCTCTCCAGCCCCCCGGCAAATTTTTTAATTGGATGCATTTATTTAGTTAGCCTGAAAAACAATGGGTTGTGTTCTGACATTTTCATACATGTATATCACTTTACTTTGTTCATATTCATCCCCATTACTCTCCCTTGTTCTCCTCTCCAATTAGTTCTCTTCCTCTCATTACGTGGTCACACTTCTACTTTCCTGTAGAAAAACAATATATAAATGGCATACTATATACATATGAGTGAATGTAGATTCTGTGTATGACAGAAAACATGCAATAGTTGTTTTCTGAATCTGGCTTATTTTGACAATTTCTAATTCTGTCCAATTTCCTGAAACCAACATAAATTCATTCTTCTGTTACAGTTGAACAAAACTTCATTGTGTTTATACATCATATTTTCATATATATATATATATATATATATATATATATATATATATATATATATATTATTTATTTATTTATTTGAGAGAGAGAGTGTGTGTGAATGGGCGCACCAGGGTCCCCAGCCACTGCAGACGAACTCCAGATGCATGTGCCACCTTGTACATCTGGCTTATGTGGGTACTGGGGAATCAAATCAGGATTCTTGGGCTTTGCAGGCAAGCGCCTTAGCCAGTAAGCCATCTCTGCAGCCCCTACATCACACTTTCCTTATTCATTTGCTCATGGATGTCTATATATCTTGGCCACGATAAATGATGTTGCAGTAAACATGGATATACAAGTGTCTCTGAGATATAAGCAGCAGGTTCTTAAAATCAAACCCAAGAATGTCCGTCCTTGTTTGAAACCTGTTAGTAGCTTTGTACTTTCCCTCCAGCTGGAAACTCGGCCTCTCATTTCCCCTAGCTTGCTGTCCAGCAGCGTTTCCAGTCACTTGCCTCTCAAAGTCACTCATGGGCTTCCTCTCCTCGTGCCAGGAAGGCCTCCCACTCTTGGCCCTTCCCACATGTGGCCAGGCTCCTCTTGTCCTGCAGTGCTCAGCCAGGTGGCCGCTTCCTCAATGCGTCCATTCACACCTCTCAGACCAGGTCAGGTCCGCCATACTCTGAAAGCATCTCCACAGCACGAACCCAGCTACAGTTCAGGACCAAGTCACACAGTGGCTTGATGAGTATCTATCTCGGCCTCACTGGACAGTGCGGCTCATGAGGACCCAAGCAGGCCTGGGCCCATCTGCTTCCCTGAGCCTGCACGTTGTATGTCATCTTGCATACCATGAACACTAAAATGACAAGACCATTGTGACAATTCACACAAGCTGGACACTTGTTCAGGTATTTTGCATATTTTTGGCCTCCTATCCTTGAGCTGGTCTTGAACTCCTGACCCTCCGTGAATTCTCCTGCCACTACCTCCCAAGTGCTGGGATCACATGTGTGTACCACCACATCTTGTTTTGTACATGTTAACAATTCAGTCCTTCTGGAGGTAAGCACCCTTTTCACCCACATTTGATGGAGGTAAAATCTCTTGTACCAGGTGATACCCACCACTGTGGTGAGTCTGTGTTGAGGAATAGACATGTGGAGCCAGAATGCACACATTGGCACACACCGTGCCATGATAGCGACCCCTGTGCTCAGGACCAGTGGAAACTCTGAGAATGTTTGCCAAGTCATTGGCTAAGAGCTGTGCTTCCTGAGCATGCCTTGTTCAGCTACTCTCACTGAAGTCACTGTGTTGATAGTTTCCTTATTAGGTTGATATTTAAAATAGCGTTACTACATGAATTTGAAGATCTAGATTATTTGTACATATAAATAATAAAGCATTTTATAAATGTTAGTTTATATGTAGAAGGGTGAGTGAGACATCCGTTCTGTGAAAAGTACCATGGAATGAGGATATAAAACTTACTAAGAAGTTGTAAAATAGCCACAAACATTCAGAAAAATCTACACAACCCCACTCTGGCCTCAAATCAACACTAAATAACTAATGATTCAGAGAAAGTGCAAGTATATTTCTAATAATTAAACCACTCCCTGATAATTAAGTTATTATGTAGTTTATAGAGATTTTCTATCCTTGAAAAATAAAACATTTTAAAATCTTTTATTTTGATTTGTTTGAGAAAGAGAGAGAGAATGTGTGTGCTAAGGCAGCTTGCTGCTATAAATGATCTCCAGATGCATGCGCCACTTTGCATATCTGACTTTGCATGAGTACTAGGAAATTGAACCTGGGCCAGCAGGCTTTGTAAGCAAGGCATCTCCCCAGCCCTGTCCTTGGAAAATTAATAAGTACATCCTACTAGCTTTGTGCTACTTTGGGGCTAGTATCTCTTTTACAAGTTAAGCTAGGATTTGATGAGTGCCTGAGTGTAGCTACTCAACTTTTGAGTCATTTCCAAACATTTCAGTCACAGCCAATCTCTTCACAAAGAGTTGAGCCTACTTAAGAGGCAGGAGACTAAATGTGCATCTAGCCTTACCCCCCGGGAAACAGTCTCACTTCCCAGTGGCTCCACTAGTGATCGAAATGGCTTGTAACTTAAAGACTTGATGTGCCTTTTCCATGGAGGAATCATTACCACATTTTCCGAGGGGGAGGCATCTACATCCTCGCTTCTTCGTCCTCTCAGTTCTACCCGTCACCCTTGCCTCCACCCACACGACATCTGTAAATCTTAAACCAAAAGCAGGGATTATTGTAAAAGTTAGCTGATCTTACAAAGAAATGCTTGTGTAAAATCTTTCTTGGCTTCAAGGGGGAAAAATCTGTGTGGTTATTCAACAGCAGAGAAATAGTTCAGTAGAAGGGACTTATGGCACTCTTGGGAGTGACCCCTTCCTCCATGACTCCCACCCCCGTAAAGGCTTGACAATTTGCCAGAATAAACAACTTCAGGAGGAATTGGGTTAAGACAAAAAGTACACACTTACAGTCTTTCATTTCTCCAGTTACTGGCTTCAATCCCCAGGCAGTCAGCTTAAAAAGAAAAACATAGACTTGCTTTAGGGCTTGCAGCTTATTGAAATATGTGCATCCCACTCGGCCTGAGCATCACAGCCACTGGAAAGCACTGTCCTATGGCAGTAGCCTTGCAGGAACGTGTCGGACTTGGGGTGCCAGCGCTGGCTTTGTCTCCACCAGCACGTCCTGTCAGATTAACTAGGTTAGCCAGGGAGGCCAGGGAGGCTGGGGTTGGCCTGAGAACAAATGAAACGGTTTCCATCTCCTGAAGTGAGTCACTGAGCCTGGGTTTGGTGTTCAGACATAGCAGGGAGTAAGCAGCTTTCACTGGCAATGGGTTTTGATCCAGAACCTGGGCTTTACATTCCTCATGCCATTCTTCTCCCCCCTTCGTTGCCCAATTCTCCAGACTTCACCGCCACAACCACTGGGTGAAGCTGCCCCCTCACGTAACTCCCTGGCACTGCCAGCGTGCCCAGATGGCATTGCCAGCATGCCCAGAGATGTTTCTCAGCACTGGCTGTGCTTCAGAGCAATCTGCCTGTAACCCATCCCCCAAGAAGAGGAAACTCAAACCGCTTCTCAGTAAAAGACAAAGAAAGCCACCGGAGAGCTGGCGCAGAGGTGCCATCATGGCAGACCAGCCCCCGCCCGGCTCTGTGCGGCCTCGTGGAGGGCGCTGAAGAACCTTTAGTGCAGATTTTTAAAAATGCCAGTGCTTTCCACAAGCAACATAAAAGAGTAAAAGTTGACTGGAGGAGTTCTTGAAAGAGGACATGAATCACGTTTTGTGATTTGCCCGAGTAATCTACGGCTTAACTGTGTATGCACGCGTGCTCACGGCAATCAATCGTGAGGCAGCTATGAATCCTCTTGTCTGCATTCTTACAGACTCTCGGGATGTGATGCAAATCTAAAGCCTAGGAAAGAGTCAAGCAAGGGGAAGAGCTTCCTCATCCAAGCTGGAGAGGAACTCGCCTCTGGCCCTGCTCAGCTTCTTTTCAGTGCTAGGATGGAACCGGAAGCCTTGTGGGTGCCAGGTGTGGGCTCTGCCAGCTGAGCTCTGTCCCCAGCCTGTTTTGTGTTTTGAGATAGTGACTCACTGAGTTGCACAAACTGGCTTTGAACTTATGATCCATCTGCCTCAGCCTCTGCCACCAAGCTCCTTGACCCAGGAGGAGTGTGCTGTGAAATAACCGAATGCTTCTCCCCTGAGTGTGAGCAAGTGTTTGCACAGGAGACAGCCGCAGTGACTACAAAGACACGGGGTGGAGGGGAGGGGGCTGGATGCAGCTCACCAGAGGTCACGGGTTGGGAGGCCACACACATGGGATTCCTGGGAGGCCTGGCGAGGAAGGGAATCTGCAGGAAGGCACTGGGGCAAGAAGAGTGGCGAGAGGCGATCACTGTCGAAGAGTGTCTGCAGAGCCAAGGGGCAGATAAGAGAGACACGAGTTGCATCTGCACTATACCAGAAGAACTGAACTTGGAACTGTCTTCAGACCCACGTGAGGAGTAACTGTGTGATAGGCTGTGAAGATGCGGGCAGGGTGTGGGTGGCCACTCCACAAATTCTTTGCAAGAGGGAAACACCCAGTCACTCAGAATGGTCCAGCAGAAGCTGTCCAGCAGAAGCTGTCCAGCCATTTGTCAAGAGTATGGGCAGGGCCGGCCGGGGTGGCGCACGCCTTTAATCCCAGCACTCAGGAGGCAGAGGTAGGAGGATCGCTGTGAGTTTGAGGCCACCCTGAGGTTACAGAGTGAATTCCACATCAGCCTGAGCTAGAGTTAGATCCTACCTCGGAAAAAAAAAATAAAAGTATGGGTAGGTAGGATGACTGGATGTCCTTGGGGTAGGGAGGGAGTGTTATTTATGTCTACCGTGATACCATGATGGCCAACTCAGAAGGGCAGCACCCTATACACGTGAACCGTCGAGGTAACAGTCCCTGGCCCCTGTTTTCCCTACCTGGGTACCAGATTTTAGTATCTTGTTGAAACAGGAAAAAAAAAATCTTTGGAAATTTTCCCTTAGAACGTGAGTCATTGCGCCGAGGGTTATCTTTAGAAAGTACGGGGTTATAATCCTATATTCTCAACCTCCTGACAGGCCTTCCTCTAAGACAGGCTGGGGAAGCAGAGCAGTAGCTAAAGTCAGCCTGCCACCTGCATTTCTCAATGGTGTCTTATCAGACATGGCCCTGTGTACTCATTTGTTTATGACTAGTGTCCACTTGACAGCGGAGTTCAGGCCTTGGGCTGAGACCATATGATTGGCAAAGCTCATATTTGTTCTTGGACGCTTTTCAGAAAAGAGCCCACCGGCCTCTGCTGTAGAAGTTTCTAAGTTCTGCCACAGACTGCCTCCTTCAGGCTAGACCAGTTACATTAAGTGTCAGCTCTGGTGGGCATGGCTCCTGGCTTACCTGTCCAGATATATCGTATGAATATGGCATGGCAGGGCCCTATCACGTTAAAGGTAATGTATAAAAGCTGTCAGTTGCAATGAACAGCTCTCTTGGAGAGCCACTGAGAAGGCTCCATTGATATTGTTTTGGAGGGCTGGAGAGATGGCTCAGCAGTTAAGGGCTTGCCTGCAAACCTAGGATCATAGTCTGATTACCCAGTACCCACATAAAGTCAGATGCACAAAAGGGGTGTATATATCTGGAGTTTGTTTGCAGCAGCTGGAGGCCATAGTATGCCCATTCTCTCTCTCTCTCCCCCCGCCCTTGCAAATCAATAAATAAAATTACTTTTTTGACAAAGATTTTTTTCTGGAGCAGAACTTGGCTTGGGCTCCTGGTGAGCAAAGTTGGTACGTGTGAGTGATGTTGGAATGGGTACTTCTTGGTCAGTGAGCCTGGACATGTGTTTGGGATTCTAGACGCAACCAGAGAAAGAAGTGCAGGTCTCCCACCTGGGTGAGGTCTGTCCTTGGACCTCTTCCCTGTGCCTTGCTGTAGGTTCTCGGCCATTTCAGAATAAAACAAAACAAATCATAAATAAAAAGATTGTTCATTTTCAAGCAGGCTCGGTAAAATCATGTGTAAACACAGAATACAAATCCAGATGAATTCTCAAAACCACCACAGAGGGTCAGGCAAGGCCTTTTACTAAACAAAAACATAACGAAAGGAGCAAACATGCTGGGCGGCGAGCTGGGTGTCTTTGTGGGAGAATTCTGTAGGGCTCACGGTAAGGGTGGCTTTCTCCCCTCTTAAGTGCCCTGCACACGCTTTCGGTCAGATGTGGGCCCAGCACACTTCCTGTGGATCCATAGATGCGTCCCTGTGATCAAAGCCAGCAATTAACTGTGGTCAGAGCCAGCGGTCCTTCCCTCACTGGCAGGTCCTGTGGCAGCTAGCCAGGCCACACACCAGCAATATGAGCCGAAGGGCAGAGGGGTCAGTCTCCTCGGAGAGCTCTGACACAAGGAAGCAATTCAGAACGGTAAGACCCAATCCAGATTGAATTCAGATTCAAGTCCCAGTAAAATTTATTAAGGGTCTTCCACATATGAGGTACCTCACCAGGGCTTAATCCTCCCAGAGTCATAGGCACTGGTAACGTTAGGTCCAGTGACCACTGACGTAGGACAATAAAAGTTTGAAGTTGTCCTGTAGTCAAAAACCTAGAGGTCCTAGCATTCCCTCTTCTTGACTCATTTTTGTTCTCGAACATTTTATAAGATAGACACAGAGTCCTGGTTTAAATATCTCTGTGACCTGGCTTGTTTCTGGAACTTGAACAATAGCAAGCCATAGATTCCTTTTATTGGTAGGATCAAGCCAGTAATTTGTTTAATAATTATCTGCTTCTCATTTGCTTCCAGTAATGGAAGAGTCAACTGAATACACAGAAAACGTTCCGCACACAAGGAAGCCCAGTGAGAGCTCACGCTCGTGCAAGGTGTTCCTTGGGGGGCTCAGCGGTGAGCCCAATCCCTCTATTACATGCCACCCCAGCCTGCCAAGTCCATTTTGTACCCAAGTTCTCTCAAAGTTGCTGAGCTTCCTTCTGTATGTCAACATCTCCGTTTTATCTGCTAGCCACTCCCTTAGCTTCCAGTAATCCCACTTAATCCTCATAGGAATAAGCTAACTCGGACAGGCTATCCCATAGGACAGGTTCAGAAGTCTCCAGCAGTCTCTCCTGCCAACTTCTTCCTGGGCTTTCTGTGGTTCTGCAAGAGTGGCATTCTGGATCAGTCACCCACTGAACCTGCCACCTAGTGACTGTTATGGGACGACTGAATGACTGAACATGGCCCCTGTACTACTTGCTTACTTTCTGTCCGCTAGCACAAATGCCTGACAAGTCAAGGAGGAAGGATTTACCTCAGTTTACAGGCCCAGGTTAGACCCATCGTGGTAGAGCAGCCGCAGAAGCAGGAGCCTGAGGCGGCTGCTCCTATCCGCCCCAGGGAGGCAAGAAGCAGAGAAAGGGGCCGCTGCTGCTCAGCCAGCTCGCTCCTTCTCACTCAGTGCAGAGCCCAAGTCCTTGAAGTGGTCCTCCTACAACTGAAGGGGGTCTTCCCCCCTCAATCAACCTAATCTAGATAACACTTGACACACTGACTGGGGATTTTAAATATTTTATTTATTTACTTATTTATTTAGGAGAGAGACTAAGAGGCAAAGAGAGTTAGACAGAGAGAGAGAAGGGGTGTGCCAGGGCCTTCAGCCGCTACAAATGAACTCCAGACACGTGTGCCAGCTTGTACATCTGGCTTGTGTGGGTACAGGGGAACTGAACCTATGTCCTTAGCCTCTGCAGGCAAGTGCCTTAACCACCAAGCCATCTCTCCAGCCCCACTGACTAGTGATGATTTTTAGGTTCTGCCAACTTGACAATAGAAACCATCACAACCCTGCCATGGTCAAGAGTTGCCAAAGTCAAGTTGCAGAAAAGACCATTGTTTTTAGGACAAAACACACGCATGGACTGGCCTTCCACTGGTATCTTAGTGACGGTTCTATTTTTGGCCGCATTTGCTTTTTATGGTCTTTTTACTTTCTTTTGGTGTGTGTGTGTATGTGTGTGTGTGTGTGTGTGTGTGTGTGTTCTACGCATGCTCACGTGGCGGATGTGGCACCTAGGTGCTATGGCGGCATGTGGGAGTCAGAGGACAGCTTCTGAGTGCCAGTCCTCGCCCGGCCTCTCCTCTGGTGGAGGCTCTCACGTTGCTCCCACTGCTTTTCCGCCAGGCTTCTTTGCCCGGACCTTCTGTCTCCACTCCCCGCTTGCCCCCGGCCACGGCTAAGATTGCAAATGTCCGCCATAGCTTTCTTTTCTTTCTTCTTTTTTAAGTGGGCGCTGGGGATCTGAGCACAAGAGCTCCCTCTTGCATAGCAAGTCCTTCAGCCCCCTGACACATCTCCCCAGCACCTTCTAACTTTTTGGTGGCTGTGTAGTGCACATGGTGTATGTGTGCATTTCCACGTGGGCGCTGATGTGCACACCCCATGCACGTTGTCTATGAGGTGTCCTCCTGCCGGCCACCAGCCCTTCCTGGGTCCACGCAGCTTCCTGCTGGCCAGTCCTTTCCTGCACAGCATGAAATTGGATCACAGGTGGCTGGTGACCCTCATCATGATTGTCACCAAGGGCAGTCTCTAGTTTTAATAAAGAGCTGGCTCACCTGAAGACAACGTGGTCAGATTTCAAAATCAATGGTCATGCGATCAACTTTACCACTTGCCTGTTGCAACTGTATGTTCGCCATCTTCCTCGCCCGACCCTGCCCGGAGCTTCTCCTCCATGATCGCTCGTGTCCCTGCTGCCCTCACACCCAGCCCCTCCCTCCCGCCCAGGCTGCTGGCTCCGGTGGAAGCAGGTCGCTGAAGCCGAGAGCAAGCCCCAGCTCTTTGCTGGTCCGCTCTTCTGTCATGCACAACCAGGAACAGACAGAGGTCGCTACGCTTCTGGAGGACTTGCCTGAACTCAAAGGAAGAGCCCCTAAAACTGAGTTGCCCTGCCAGCACAAATGTCGCTGGTGTCCTTCTCTCTGTGGTGGCTGAAGTGCTCCTCTGAGAACAGCGGGCTCTGCAGAAATGGTTCCGATTCACTGGCAGCCAGTGGAGGCCAAGGGTAGAAGTGGCCATTTGACTAGCAGATTGCTGGAAGGGAGGGGCATGACCCGCCGCAGAAGTACACCTCTGTGTGAAGAGGAACCCTGGGCACGAGTGGGCAGTGGCCCTCAGGTTAGATTGCAATGGCCGGAGAGGAGGCTCATAGAGGCCAGGCCAGCACCTCACTATGGGTTCAGGCTCTCATGCCGAGAGGCTGTGGACCAGAGCCAGTGTTGTTCCAATCAGCGGCTGAGGACAAGTGCGGCCACATCAGCCTCGTTCTCTATGAAGCATCTGCTCCAGCACGTTCACGTGCATCTGGGGAAAGTGGCAGCCAGGGCAGAGGGCTCCGGGCACGTAGTTGGTGAATGGGCATTGCTTTCCGGACTCTGAGTTAAATTTTATTTATTTTATTTTATTTTATATTGTGGTTTTTCGAGGTAGGGTCTCACTCTAGCCCAGGCTGACCTGGAATTCACTATGGAGTCTCAGGGTGGCCTCGAACTCATAGTGACCCTCCTACCTGTGCCTCCCGAGTGCTGGGATTAAAGGCGTGCGCCACCACACCCGGCTAAATTTTATTTTTAATGGCTCAATATGAGACAAATTCATTTCTGATTTACTAGGCATACAACTTCTCTGAAGAGTGGAATAGGTTGATTTGTGATTTAAAATTAATTCTCTTAAAAGCGTGCGAAAAGAGCGCCGGCTGCCGCCACGGCGAAGGCTCGGTGACGCACACGCACATCGAGGAGTCTGCGTGTTACGGAGCACGTCTCTGTCCACAGTCTCGTTACTGCTCACAGTCTCCGTGCGCTACGTCGAACTGGTCCCGTCTGACCTGGTGAGTGAGTGAGATCCAGAGAGCTGAGCTAACTGGCAGATCACCCGTAATGATACTGCCACATTCCAGTGGAAAGGTATTTGATGATGTCATTAAAAACATTCCTCGGTTCCTCATAAAACTGGCCTTCCTGTAACTCAGAAATGTCACTTAATTGTCAAGGTGTGGGACACAATGTACAAAAGTATCCCAACTCTAGCATGTATGTTTTAATAAGCATAAACTTGCCTTGGAATTACTTAGCGATTAGGAGGAGGGTCATGGGGATGACAGCTAGGTTCTTTGTTTGTTTGTTTGTTTTGTGTTGTTTTGTTTGTTTTTCGAGCTAGGGTTTCACTCTAGTCCAGACTGACCTGGAATTCACTCTGTACTCTCAGGGTGGCCTTGAACCCACGGCGATCCTCCTACCTCTGCCTCCCGAGTGCTGGGATTAAAGGCATGTGCCACCACGCCCGGCTCAGTTAGTTTTGATTTTCTGTTTCCCAGCTCAAAATGTGACTTATTATTTTAATGTGTTTTTCTTGTTAATGGACTTACAGTTATTGTAGTTTGCATTAGGCATGTCGAGGCTTGGCATGTCTAGCCCAGTAGGTGTAACATACATGGCACGTGATCAAAAATTTAAGAGAACTGTTTGAATATTGAATCTATATTTGTTTCTGAGTTACAATGTGGATTCAAATTCAGTTTTACCGGTATGTCATATATCTTCCATCAGAAAACTTTTGGTTATAAAAATAAAATGCAGACCATTAAAAGGAACTACTGAAAAACTAGTTTTATAGAATGAAGAAAAATCTCTACACTTTTCCAATTGCATAAAACCTTAGATTGTGCCCATAACACAAATTCATATAGTTTTAGGAGCAGCACCCTGAATTCAGGGCCAGCCTGAGACTACACAGTGAATTCAAGGTCAACCTGGGCTAGAGCAAGACCCTACCTTGAAAAGCAAAAACAGACAAATAAGAAAAATAAATTTATACATTTTTAATTTTCTATTTCATTATGAAACACAATGAAAAATTTTCCACTTTTCTATTATTACAAATATTTGTATGGAATAAATAAGTTTCATCAATTAGCCAAGTGTCATAATTCTCAGCATTATTTCATGGAAGAGTTGACTTCTGTGATCCTCAAAGCCAACACTAAAATTTTGTTTATAATTCTGAAAGAGTGAAGTGTGGGTCTCCCTCATCACCATCTGAACAGAGCTGCTATTAATTCTCATCCTGGTGGAATGGAATTTCTGAAAAACTCTCCAAGTCTCTTCTCCTCCTCGTATACTTTTAAAAACATTATTTAAATACCATTTAATTCACAATTTTCTTAAAATTTGCACCATGAGATTTGGGGAAGATTCCTCCTGTGGCTACCCAAGTATTTTGCCTAGACTAGAACATTTTAATTTTTTAAAATTTATTTATGAGAGAGGGAGAGAGATTGGGAACACCAGGGCTGTCAGCCGCTGCAAATGAACTCTAGGCACGAGCACTACCTTATGCATCTGGCTTACATGAGTCCTGGGGGATTGAACCTGAGTCCTTTGGTTTTGTGGGCAAGCACCTTAACTGCTAAGACATATTTCCAGCCCTAGGCTAGAAATATTTTGTAGCCACTGGAGCATGATGGTGGTTCTCACTCCTCCAGGACAGCCTTCATCATCTCGCACATCCTTCGTCAGACAAGGACATGAGAAAGATAACACACAACATCAGTTATCCATGACTTTGGTCACCTCACCACTCATTGCTTTGACAACAGAGATAGCAATGTGATGTCTTGTGCATGTGCACATGTGTGCACTTGTCATACCTGTCAGTTCAACACCTGTGTGCACAGCTACATTTTTAACCCTTCGGTATCTTTGTGGAGGACTAGTACTCAGAATTCTGTGGCTGCTCAGGCACCTTATTCAAATGATGTTTGCATATAACTTTCATACACCCTCCTATGTACTTCACATTATCCCTGGATTACGTGTTACTACTTACAATACTTAACCCAAATTAAATGCTGAGTAAATAGTAAGGAACAATGCAATTTCATTTTTCCCAGTGTTTTCAGTCTGTGGTCAATAGACACACATGGTGGGGAGAAGTGGATAATAAGTAATTGTTTTAATGGTGACGAACGCCGGGAAGAAAGAAGGTGGGATGAGGCGATGCGGAGCCGCAGTGGGAACAGGTTGACGTCTGTTGAGCTGGAGCATCAGTGCTACATAAGAGGCATCGGGGCCTAGACCTGGGGTCAGGGAGGGAGAACACGCCAAGCAGATGGGAGAGCCTAAAAGTAAAAACGCTGGGTGGGTTCAGGAGAAACAGCATCGCGTGGCTGGGCGAAGGGCGGGGACGAGGCGGGCTGTGCAATGCTGACTGCAGCGCCGGGAAGCCTGCGGGAGGGACGCGCTCTCTGCTGTAAACCAGGCTTCGCGGAAAATGTAACGAGGACAGAAACCGGCAGTTCTGGGGGCCACGGGAACATGTTTTCAAGAGCCCCGTCACCTTGGCAGCCATTGCTATGTGGTTGAAAAAACAACAAATTAAAACAATTATAAATTTACTTAGGCAATTCCAAAAGTACCTGGGTAGCTTTGGACAGCTCGAGAGAAACTTGTTTTAAATTTGGGTCTTAATCAGTGGTGCAGATTTGCCCAGGCTTGTGGGCAAGGAGAGCGTGTGTTCATAGGAGGACAGAGCCCGGCCCATAAAACTCGGCCTGCATGATCAAAGGAGGCAGGTTGCTCTGATTTGCAGTTAAGAAAAGGTGGAAATTTTCTTAAGAGGAATAATAACTAGACCCTGGCTTGGCCCTGCTTGTCCTAGAATAATGTACAACTAACTTCTCATGATGCACTTGCCTAGGACCTGTCAAAAACTAACTTCCACAGCTGGGCATGGTGGGGCATGCCTTTAACCCCAGCACTTGGGAAGCAGAGGTAAGAGGATCCCCGTGAGTTCGAGGTTACCCTGAGACTACATTGGTTAATTCAAGCTCAGCCTGAGCTAGAGTGAGACCTTACCTCAAAAAAAAAAAAAAAAAAAAAAGTGAAGTGAACTTCACTAGGAGGTGGTCCCTTCATGTGCCACCAGGTTGCTGCTGTTGTGGGATGAGCTCCCGGGCGAGAACACTCTGGAAGACAGTGAGGTTTCCTTCATGGCACCTTAGGCTGCCCAAGTGTGCATTTGCACCACGCTGCAGCCCCGTTCTCCACCCGTCAAGGGCAATCCCTCACCAACAGCCACAAGATTAAGCTGGGCCAGCTCTCCTGCGATGGCCAAGGTAAAGTTCACTGGTGTTTGTACCTAACTTTAAAGTGAACCTAGAGAATCAGATGGATAAACTAATAGATGTGCGATGCCATACAGGCAAATGTTTGCATAGGGCATTCGACAGTGTAATTCCTTCAGCTTCTGACTATATTTACAAATCTTTGTAATACAGTTTGAGGGCAAAAGACAAAGTACTTTGAATGCCTGAGTCACAGAAGGTTTGCTCTTGGTTCAACCACATTTCCCTGTGTGTTTGTAGGAAGGAAAGCAAAAGGCCAAGCATAGCTCGTATTGCACAGAGCGTCACACTTTTTTTTATTTTTTTATTTAATTTATTAGTTTTCTTTTCATTAAATACAGGCAGTTTGGTACCATTGTTTAAGCTCATCTATGATCTACCCCCTCCCATTGGACCCTCCTTGTTGATGTAAATGGGTTGTGCATTGTGGAGTTAGCCCACAGTTATTGGTACGATAAATGTCTCTGCACATCATGACCCAACATGGCGTCACACTTTTAATTGCCTGGTTTTCACGTGGAGTGCTCGCACGTGACATAGAAGTTCTCTTTGAATGGCTTGTCTGAAAGCCCAATCTAAAATGCACACTTTATGAATCCTTAAAGTCCAGTGTGCTCATTTTGCTTTCTTTAATGTTCAGATTTGATAAGCAATCTACAAAGTGACTTTAATGTCTAACATTCAAGCAATCTGAGGTCCAGATCAAACATCCCCCGGGAAGACCACACCCTCGGGCAGCGTACGCTGACTGAGGTCCCTGACATCGGCCTAGGTGCCGCTTCGGTTATATTACTGCTCCGTTCTCAGAAGTGCCAGTGATATAATTCTTTCTATAAAAGAAAATTGAAATTTCTTACCTATTCATCCACTTTCCAAACAGTTCTTGGAAATAAATAATATTTTTATCGTTTCACATTTAGTTTGCAAGCTCACAAGGTCTGAGGAGGCGGTTCAGGGGCATACAATGAAAAAACTGTGAAACAAAAACTTTCTTCTTGTTTAATTACAAAACAAACAACAAAATATTCTTGCAAAGTTGGGTTAGTAGTTTAGAAATAGAGTACTTGGAGAATAGGGTTCACTCCCCATCCCATCCTACCTCCCCTCCAAAGCTGTTCCTTGCAGCTTTATCTCAGTCTGCTTAACTAATCTCTACCTATATTCAATAATTTGTTTCACTCAGTGGTCTCTCATTTACATTTTACAAGGGGCTTAAGTTAAAAATTTTAAGCATGAGATATTTGGTCTAAAGATGAATCAGGATTGTATTTTGTTTCGGTTAGAAAACTTAGATCAGTTATTTGTATTCTGGTGTGTGTGTGTGTGTGTGTGTGTGTGTGTGTGTGTGTGTGTCCACAGGCAGATGTGTACACCAGGTTTTCAATTCAGAGACATAGGCATGTTAATATGTACTCTAACCCTTAACTATACCTTCTGCCTCTATACCAATTTATTTTGCTTTTCAGCCTAGATTAACTTTATATGCTATCATTTCCTTTGGATATTTGGGAAGAAAAAGACGCATAATAAACAGACATTAATAATTTCTTTTGAAACTTGAGTAATTAACCCTGGGATAATAACAAGATGACTTTTTTTTTTCTTTCCATTTAATCCTACTGTAAATCAGCTTCCTCCTCATTTTCAAGCATAGGCCTGTTGGAAAGTTGGGCATCTTTGAAATTTTTTATATCACATTAAAAATAATAAACAACTTTATGTATGAAACGTTTTCAAATTTTGGGTCTATTTCCTAAGAATAGCTTTTCAAACATGAACTCATCATGATGTAGAATTAATTTATTTGCTTACACAAGTTCAGTTGCTTCCCAAAGGGTTTTATGAATTAACATTCATGTCAACAATGTACAATGTTGCTATTATTTCCCTAATACAGGCTCTATTTTTCTGGACCTAAAAGTAATTTGTCTTAATTCTAGATAATGAAGGCATAACAAGTATTCATAAATAAATATTTGAGGTGCTCATTTAACAATTATTGAATATTTGAATGAACACAAGTAGTTTTATTAAATTTTTTCTGCAACACATTAATCTTAAATGGAATATTTTGCTTTATTTTACTGACAAAACTTACTTGTCTGTTAGCTTAAAAAAAATTCACAGGGTTCAGTTGAAAGAAACTCCCAGATGAGAGCAAGGGTCTTGTGGTCGCTCCACGGTGTGCTGAGTCCTGCTACCCCAGCCCAGCACCCACTGGGCTCTGCTCACCACGGTGGCTTGAAGGACATGGCCCACACAAGTCACGGGCCACGCCTGGCCAGCGTGAACAAAGGACAGGACAGCCTGTTAGACGGGAAAGCAGCCACTGTTGGACAACACGCTCAACCAAAAGGTCACATGCTGTAGTCAAACCCTGTGCCTATTCTGTGGTGACTTGCCTAAGGACCCAGAACTGGGACAGTGGCCTGGCCTTATCTGCATGCATGGGACAGTTGCACAAGTCTTTCAAGCTGAAGTTGCCACCAGAGGAGTCCTCACCCCTAGATAAGCAGACCAGGTGTGTTAGGTCAAGCCAAAGTCACAGTGGGAAGAAGTGTGTGGACTTACCTGCCTGTGCAGGTGGGAGACAAACAAGGCTCTGGTTTTGGTAACTTCCACAGCTCTCGCGTGAGAGTCCTCACGGGGGACGCGGAAGGGAAGAGGGAGATCCCCACAGAGTTCAAGAGCATGCCGGGATTGCTTCATCATGAATGTCTGTATAAATGCCTGGGGTTGATTATGTGGAGTCTGAACATGTGCTGGTGACCTCCCGTGGCTCCATGGTGCGTGAGAGGACAGTGGATGCTCTTAGAATAACTCCCATGAGGAGGGAACCAAGAAGCCGATGAAATAGAAAAGCCTATTTTACAAGTTCTTGAAGAAAGTGCCACTGTACTGATCTAGACTGTATTCTGAGCTCTGTTCCCTGGTTAATGTGACTGTTAAGGGATCACTCTTGCCAACATGGAAGGATGTGGCCAAGTCTGAAGCTAATGACCAAAGCCAGAGGCCTTATTTCTTCAGAGCATAGTCCCTTAAAAACTCCCTCCTTCAAACATCCAGCTTTCTTTGTTCAGTCATGCTTGTCTAGACAGATTTCTCAAAGGGCTTAGATTTGTTAATATCACCTTATTATAATTATCTACTTTGCCTTTAAATACAGACTACCAGGGGCACTTCTGTAATCTAACTTTGACCTCTAATTTAACATGTCTTCTTGGATTAAGTTGATAACCTTGGCATGCTGTGTATTGGCGGTGATATCTGGGTTGGGAGGGTTAACACAGAGCTGGGACAGACCGAGGGACATAGGGTTTCTCACTAGCTAAGTATTATTTCTACCTGTTCTATAATCAGAATGTTGATTTGTCCTTTGAAGATGTAAATAAATATTATTTTAATCTCCAGCAGGTTGGCTTTTCAAATTACATTGTTGTCATTGATTTCAGGCACACGCCATTTTGGTCAGAAATTACTGCCTATTGCATGTTATTTTTTTTTAAGTGTAATTCTTAATTTACTTACGAGGAGACAGACAGAGAGAGAAAGAGTCTATGGGCACACCAGGGCTTTTTGACATTATAAACAAACTCCAGATGCATGTGAAAATTGCACTCTGGCCTTTCATGGGTAGTAGAGACTCATACTCACACTAGCAGGATTTGCAAACAAGCCTTTCAAGCACGGAGCCATCTCTCAGCACGTGTTTTTAATCATTCCGTGCACAGCACACACAATAACGTAACATGCTAACTTTCTGCAGAGTAAATCTGTTCACTGCATAGTTTTCAATCCACTTTGCAACTATGTCATCTGTGTAGCATTGATATTAATCTTCCTCTTCAAGCACTCTAGTTACCCTATCACTGCCCCCCTCTCCCGTGTTGGATATGTAACACTTTGTATGTGTGGTTTGCATGCATGTATGTACACATGGTCACATGCATGTGCACGCGTGCATTTGGTGGCAGAGGTTTATGTCTCTATTGCTGTCCATATTGTTCATTGAGACATTTACCGAGACAGGGCCTCTTACTGACCCAGAGTTCAGGGATTTAGCTAGCCAGCAAGCTGGTCCCAGAGACTTCTTGCCTCTGCCTACCAAGAGCTGGGGCCACAGGCACACAGCACTACGCACGGCGTTTCTGTAGGTGCCACAGATCTGAACTCGGGTCCTCACGCTTGTGTGGCGAGGGGATTTGGCTGACTGAGCCATTTCCCAAGCCCCCGAATTTTAACACTTTTTTCTTCATGTATTTTAAATATTTTTATTTATTTATTTGTGACAGAGGAGGGAAGACAATGGGCATGCCTGGGTCTCTCACTGCTGCAAACAAACTCCAGATGGATGCACCAACGCACCATTTTTTGCTTTACATGGGTAATGGGAAATCGAACCTGGGCTGGCAGGCTTTGCAAGCAAGTGCATGTAACCACTGAGCAATCTTCCCAGTCCTTCTTTAGGTGTCTTTTAAGCCCATGCATCATATGGATGAGCTCTGTCTGATTATGGATTGCACCCTATATAAGTTTAGCCATCTCTTATTACATTGGCCTTTGATCAGAGTTGATTGTAAGACACTGTTTCCCACAAAGCTGGCGGACAGTTTATGGAAATGTTGCTACTTTTCCATGCGTTTTCTAAGAGACTTCTTTCTTCTTTGTTCCAGTTTGCCAAGGCACAAGTAACAGGCTCACCCAGCTGGGCACTTTTGAAGATCATTTCCTGAGCCTTCAGAGGATGTTCAATAACTGTGAAGTGGTCCTTGGGAATTTGGAAGTTACCTACGTGCAAAGGAATTATGACCTTTCCTTTTTAAAGGTTAGTTCAGTGGATCTGGTTGTCCTACTCCAACATTAAAGAATTAGATAAAGTCGTTAACAGAATTTTACTTGAAGTGTGCTCCCTTCATTTTAAGGTAGTCACAATCAAGGGGCTACATACAGGTGAATTTTATAAGGAAGCCAGCTGGAGTCCAGTTGTTGCTGGTAAGGAGGGTGGCTGGAGGCTCTGCCGGCACTGCAACCTCACTGCACAGTGACATCAGTCCCTGGCCATGGCTCAGCAGGGCGTGTTGGGGTACTGACTTTCCTGGCAATAGTAATGAATATTAAAGCCCTATTCTGTAGCAGTAGTATATATATATATATATATATATATATATATATATATATATATATCTTTGGTATAAATACTCAAGCCACAGCTGATTTCAACCTACCAAGAGTTTACAGCCAGTTCACAGAGTTGCTTACTATTTCACAATACCTCGAGTGAACCCACAGACGCCAACTCTCACGGCTTCAGAGTTTGGTTTGGAGGTAGTTGGACCCTGATTGGGCTTGTTGGGTCTTCTGGGTTTCTTCCTTCCCTCCCTCCCTCCCTCACTCTATTCTCTTCTCCTTTCCTTCCATAAGAAATTGGTGCAAGATAAGTAGGGGACTTTCTGCTTTACTTTCCTAAAACAAATCTTGCCTAATTTATCCTTCTTTGGAAAAAAATAAGAAACCATGCTGGATGTATTCAAAATAATTCCTTTAATTTCTGTTTTCGTGTGGGTTAGAGTAGGCATCCTGGTGGCTTCAATGATGCATGCTGCTCTTTATTGCAGGGAATAAATGCTTGAAATTGGGAAAGTCACAGCACACCCTGTGACCTCTCTGTCCCCTGTTGCAACCCTTTACATGTCTTAGATTTGTCCAGAACTCAGGTGTGTTAGAGTGCAGACATGTGCCCTGGGCATGTAGACTTTTCCTTTCCTGATGGAATTACATGTTTTGTTTTGTTTTTTTATGACAGACACAGAGAGAGAAAGAGAGAGGGAGAGAACTGGCACACCAGGGCCTCCAGCCACTTTAATCAAACTCCAGACACATGTGCTACCTTGGGCGCATATGTGATCTTATGCATGCTTCACCTTGTGCATCTGGCTTACATGGGATCTGGAGAGTTGGACATGAGTCCTTAGGCTTTGCAGGCGAGCACCTTAACTGCTGAGCCATCTCTGCAGCCCAACGTGCTTATTTCTTTCCCAGACCATCCAGGAAGTCGCTGGCTATGTGCTCATTGCCCTCAACACGGTGGAGAGGATCCCCCTGGAGAACCTGCAGATCATCAGAGGCAATGCACTCTATGAAAACACATTTGCCTTAGCCGTCCTGTCCAACTATGGGGCGAACAGAACCGGGCTGAGAGAACTTCCCATGCGGAACTTACAAGGTGAGAGATGGGACATCAGCAAAGAGAGAGACTCAAGAAGACTTATACCTGTCAAAGGCACATGCATGCCAGATTCTGCAGGTGGCAGTTGCAAAATAGGGGAATAGGGAAGGCAAGGGAAAGCAAGGGAAGGCAAGGGAAGTCAAGGTAAGGCAAGGGAAGGGAAGGGAAGGGAAGGGAAGGGAAGGGAAGGGAAGGGAAGGGAAGGGAAGGGAAGGGAAGGGAAGGGAAGGGAAGGGAAGGGAAGGGACCTGAAATGAGAGTTTGTGTAAGCCTAGAAGGAACTTGGACCTCAGGCATAAATAATATTATAATCCTTCTCCTCCAGGGGGGCCCCCAAGACCTCACCAGTTCCTAAAAGCTCAGCTAGTACAGAACCCACACACACATACTACTGTATTTTCCTACACATGCACTCCTGTCATCATTTATCAGTTAGGGATAGAAAAACATTAGCAAGAACAGAGAACAGTTAATACACTGTAATGGAGGTCATGTGAAGGTGATCACTCGCTATCTTGCTGCCAACCGTGGCCACTAGTAGCTGAACCTGTGGAGAGCAAAAGCACTGGGGCTCGGGATACATGGAAATCCCTGTCCATGTTTAGGAGGCTTGAAGATCAGCATGCTGCTATATGGAAAAAAGTCAGGTGTGGGGTAAGAGGAAAGGTTTTGAAGCTTGACACCTTGTGAATTATATATATATATATATATATATATATATATATATATATACACATACACACACACTTGTGAGACTATAAAAAGAAGCTACAGGAGATAGTTGAAGTGGGGTGACATCATTCAGACTTCTGGAGGTGACAGTTGTATCCCCACCATTGTGGCAGACCTATTAAGCAAGTTCACATTCTCTAACCTCCCTTCCAAGCAGGTGTTCCATTGCGAATTTCACAAAGGAAGAAGTAGCTGTGAGGGACTCTTCAAGGCCCTATGTTGGTGGAGAGATAGCTCAAGGAAGCCTTTCTCCCACCTTGTGAAATTCCTATGGGCCCTGCAGTTCTGAAAGGAAGAGAAAAGAAAGAAGAGAGGGAGGGAAGATCTCACATGTATGTGGAGCTGGTCCATGACCACAAAGCCCAAGCCAAGACCAGAGCCAGCCAGGCTCTTACCTCCCTGGTTCATCACCCTATAAAACTCCTTCAGAATCCCCACCCACCCCCTTAACTGCTCGGAGCGCCCACACACATTTCCACATCTGTGCTGGTGCTCCTCTGGGCTGTCCACCCCTGCGTGAAGTGACCTGTTAGGTACTTTAGGCATGCCTCGCTCCGCCTGTCTTGCCTCACACACGTGAAGAAGCCGGTCAGCAGTGGGTGTAAGTCTGGCTCTTGGAGCCAGGCTGTCTGGGTTCCAGCCCCACTCTATCACTCTCCAGACAGACAGCTCCAGAGATGTGTCTTCCTCTGGATCTCGGGGTCCTCGCTTCAAACATGTAAATATAGGTACCATGCTTGCTAACATACTCCTTGGGTTGTGGACGTAATCAACTGAATGACCGCAGCAAAGCACGTGAGAGTTGTTTTGCTTGTCCTCAGTTTTGGTGTGTGTGTGAACACACGCGCATGCTGGCACCAAGCACAGGGCCTGAGCTCTACCACTGAGCTATGCTCCCAAGCCGATTTCATCATCAATCCAAAGTTGTGGTTGTACAGATCCACATTACTTAATAGGGTGCTATTAATAATCAGGGTTGTGCCTTCTATTTAGTGGGCATTCATTAAAATGTTGAAAATTAAAAAAAAAAAAAAAACAAAAAAAACAGGTTAACTGTCTTGGGTTGTCGTTCCCTACTGAGCTCGGAGGGCCTGTGGGAAGGCCCTGCCTCCGACAGCTCCTCCAGGCTTCGTGGCTTCTCCTCCTTGGTCCTTGGTGACACTGCTGCTTTGATGTCCCTGCCCTGTGCCTCCAGACCTGACCTCCCTCGGTGATGTCCACTCACGTCTGGTTCTTGCTCTCTCCCTCCATCTCGCTTCTTTCATCTGACTTCCCAGAGTGACCTCTTCCGTCCTGCCCTCTCTGACTGGCCACCTTCCCCCTGCAGTTCCCACCTTGTCTTTCATCTGCGAGGGGCCTTGTTCCCGTGTCCCCACCCTGCAAGTTTGCTTCCGGCCTTCAGTACTCACTTCTTGCTCTTCTACAACATGTGCCTGAATGTGTGGGCAATCCCGTCTCCCCACCACCCATCTCCGAAGACTGTCCAGGGGGGTCCTTCCTCTTCCAGGGCAGCCCTGTCCACTAACGGATATAGACCCAGGTCCGGCCTGTGGAAGGTCACCTACGAATCTGCAGTTGGAATTTTTCACATTTAGATGATAGTCACTGGACCACTGTGGAGGTGAATGAAGATGGTGCTTACATGTCAGTGAGCTCAGGACCACCCTCTCATGGTCCCCCCTGGGCACAGTTGTGACCCAGATCCCTCTGCACACCAGTTCTGAGAGAAAAGCCAGCAACTGGACGCATCCTTGCGGACCCTTGGCACCTGAGCACTTTGTAGTTAGTTCTACCAGTGCTTGTGGATAATGTTACTGATGTCACTCTCCCTTTGTATAGACTGCTTGATGTCTTCTCAGTTCTCTCAAACAGCTATGCAGCCTTGGTGTCCTAGGCGCCACTGGCGTCCCCTTGTGTCTTGGTCACACATACGTATTCCCTGCCCTCCTATGAGAACCCTCTAGAGCCAACTGTAACAGTCATCCTGTTATCTGCAGGTTTTGTCCCTTCTGCCCTGCCTGCCCGGTTACATTATCCAGTAACCCTAGTCCAGCTGATGAGGACCCCAAGCCATCGCTCATCACACCCTGATCGTTCCTACTGTGCCCACTAAATCACTGTTCTTTTCTTCCCTCTTTCATTTCTAAATTGAGAGCTCAATTCAGGAAACATCCTGACTCCTGCAAACCACTGTCATATACTGGATTGTCACCTGTTCCCAGCAGAGCTTCTGTAGGACGGGTCCCTGGAGACTCTTACTTGCACACTGGAAACTTTATAGCAAGACATTTTAAAATGTAAAGAAAGGCACACATGCTTTAGGTGAAGTGATGGGAAGCAAAAAGTTTTCTTCCTGTGGTCTGTGCTGTCTGTCCTGCAGAAATCCTCATTGGTGCCGTGCGGTTCAGCAACAACCCCACCCTGTGCCACGTGGACACCATCCAGTGGAGGGACATCGTTGACGGCTACTTTCTGAGCAACATGTCAATGGACTTACAGAACCACCTGGACAGCTGTGAGTGTCACACCACGCTTCCACTAGCTGCACGTCCTCTTATGAGCAGAGATGGACAAGGGGAGTGGGGAAGAGGGGACTTTAATGTTAGATCATATTAACTAACCTAAAACAAAAATAAGTAGTAAAACAAAAAACGTGATCTCCCCACTAGTAGAGCTTTTGTATGAGATAGAGATCACACTGTTGTTTTCACAGATTAGGGAACACTGACCATGCCCAGGGTGGTGCCCTTCCGTGGTCCTGAAGCAGAGCCTTGGCTGTGGCACAAGCTGCCAAGACAGCCTGCAGCGCTGGCTCGGGGCGTCCCCCATCCTGCTTTGTGCTCATTGACAAAGCTCTTGTGTGCTTCTGACTTGCTACTGAACCCCAAGGGAGCACCCAGGTCCTCCTTCCCCCTGTCCCTTGGCCTCTATCTCCTGGCCGACGGGTATAAACATTCCCACATGGAACCACAGAGAGAAGGCCTGTCCATATTTTCCTCAAATGTTTCTTCTGTGCCCATCCGTTTGGCAGTCCTTGCTGTGGGGGAGAGCGTGGGGAGGAAGCAGGCCTAAAGCCGGGGGTGCCCTTTGTCAGTGCTGTGCAGGACACCCTGGAAGACACACTTCCACTTACCGAGCTCTCTGCGCTTGCTCCCTCGCCCTCCTGGCAGCACGATCCCACAGTCATGTAAGTCAGCGGTCATTTGCTGCCCAGCTGATTCCTTGCAGCCACACGCCGCATGCGCCATTGGTTTTGGCCTCACAGTGAAATTTACAAGATCACTATCATGACTTAGAGGTCATGGTTTTGTGCTTAATTGGTTTTTTTTTTTTTTTTTTTTAAGAGAGAGAAAAGAGACACACAGAGAGAGATTTGGCATGCCAGGGCCTCAGCCACTGCAAATGATCTCCAGACTCATACGCCAGCCTGTGCAGCTGGCTTGCCGTGCATCTGGAGAATCAAACAGCGTCCTTAGGCTTCACAGGCAAACTCTCCAGGCTGCATTTTTTTTTTTTTTAACTGATGTGTTGCTTAAAGAGTTGTGGTGAAATTCTCACAAATTCCATCATCTTCGCCATTTTAGCTTTTTCAGTGCACAGCTTAGTGGACTTTCCCACTCACATTGTTATGCAGCTGTCAACATCATCTGCTTCTGGAACTCTCTCTATCCTACCATGCTGTTCTTCTACTATTTGTTTGTTTGTTTGTTTGTTTTGGTTTGGTTTGGTTTTTGGTTTTTCAAGGAAGGGTCTCACTCTAGCTCAGGCTGACCTGGAATTCACTCTGTAGGCTCATGGTGGCCTGGAACTCACTGCCATCCTCCTGCCTCTGCCTCCCGAGTGCTGGGCCTAAGGGCATGCACTGTGGACCGTGCCCAGCTTCTCTTCTACTTTCTATATCTGTAAATTTACTATTTCCGGGAACCTCACGTGAGTGGAACCATACACTATTTGTCTTTTTGTGTCACTTATTTCATTTACTACAATGTCTTCAAGTGGTGCTGGAAACAATGGACATCTATATGTAGAAAGAGGAAAACAGATCTTTGTCATTCCCCATGCACAAGAATCAAATCCAAGTGGACCAGTGACCTTAATATGAGACCTGGAACTATGAAATTGCTAGAGGAAAAGGTAGGGGAAACCCTTCAACAGATTGGCATAGGCAATGGCTTTCTGAATATAACCCCAATTGCTCAGAAAATAAAACACTATCAACTACTGGCATCTCATGAAATTACAAAGCTTTTGTACAGCAATGGACACTGTCAATAGAGCAAAGAGCCTACAGAATGGGAGAAAATCTTTGCCAGCTACACATCTGACAGAGGATTAATATCCAGAATATATAAAGAACTCAAAAAACAGAACAATAAGAACTCAAAAAACCCAATCAAAAAATGGGCTATGGAACTATAGAGAGTTCTCACTGGAAGAAATACACATGGCATATAAACATCTAAAAAAGTGTTCTACATCCTTAGCCATCAGGGAAATGCAAATTAAAGCTGCCTTGAGATTCCATCTCTCTCCCGTCAGAATGGCTACCATCAAGAGAACAAATGACAATAAATGTTGGTGAGGTTGTGGTAAGAGGGGAACCCTTCTACACTGTTGGTAGGAATGTAATCTGCTACAGCCATTGTGGAAATCAGTGTGGAGATTCTTGAGATAGGTAAAATTAGATTTACCATATGATCCAGCTATAGCACTCCTAGGCATATATCCTAATGACTCTTCTCACTACCTTACAGATACTTGCACAACCATGTTTATGCTGCTGTACTATAGATATATCAGGCATCTGACTCCTTGCAAAGCTGGACAATATTCTGTCATATTTTGTTTGTCTATTTATGGTACTTGGATTGCTTTTACCTTTTCATCTTCTGAGTAATTCTACTATGAATGTGATGCTCTTGTGTTTTATACGAATGCTAATCTGGTCTGGAGAAATGGCTAGTAGTTAAGCACTTGCCTTTGAAGCCTAAAGACACCAGTTCGAGGCTCAATTCCCCAGGGCCCACGTAAGCCAGATGCACAAGGTGGCACATGCATCTGGAGTTTGTTTGCAGTGGTTGGAGGCCCTGGCATGTCCATTCTCTCTATCTATCTGTCTCTTTCTCTTTTTGTCTGTCACTCTCAAATACATAAATAAAAATAAATGAAAATATATTAAAAAAAATAAGAATGCTATTCTGCCAGATAAGCAGTGTGGGAACTGCAATAGTTTTAAGAAACTGGAAGATTTCTTAGTGGGCAGCTTTTATTGTTCATTTGGTCAAGGTTACCATGTCCTCAACCTTCAGATAAACAGTGGCTGACTTTGACTATACCTATTCATAACATGAGAAAAGCCCTGGCCCAGAAAGGCTATGGAGCTAACTGGGTTTATAGTGGGTAAGACTGACCCACAGTGGCATGCCTATACTCACTACAGCCAGGGCTGGATGGAAAATCCACACAGGTATCCTGGAAAAAAGAGTGATATGTTAGCAAGTTCAAACATTACAACATTTGAACTATAAATCCCATGGTATTTATTTAAGAGTAGCTTACACAGCTCTCCATGACTGTAACAAATTGGATAAGGTGGTCAACTTTAAAAAAGGAAAGATTTATTTCAGCTCACAGTTTGGGGGGGGCTTGAGTCCATGGTTATTGGTTCCTGTAGTCGGGGGGGCCTGGAATGAGACAGTACATCAAGAGGCAGCAGGAAGTGTAGGACCTGTGCTCACCTCACAGCAGACAGAAGTGAAGGAGAAAGACGTGGAAGTGTCGTGGTCCTAATTTCCCCTTCTAGGGCTCTATCCCCTGTGACTGGCCTTCCACCCACCCCACGTTTTAAAGACCACACTGCTATTCAGTAGCATGAGTAGGAACTAAATATTTAACATGGGGGGGGGGGCTTCTGGGGTTTATTAAAGATCCAAATTGTAACAATGGTCATGAGAATAAGTCTAACTGAATCAAAAGTCCTTAAATAAGTGAAATTTGAAGTCAAGAAGAATTAATTTGATAAATTATTCTGACTTAATAATTAAAGGGGAAAATATCCAAGGGCAGGGCTATAACAGATTTTGTTAGTAATATTGTAGGTTAAGAGAGCCCCGTCTGTCTGTCCCTGTATCTTCCCCATCTTTTACTTTCCTCCCCTCCCTGACCAGTGCTTGTCAGCCACACTCCCAAGAACCTGTCTCATTTCATCTTTATGCAGATCAGTGCATGAGTTGATTATGTTTGGATGGACGAGACATGTGAAACTGCAGAAGCCTAGCCCGGTATACTCCAACACTATGTTATTATTGGTACAAGTTTAGGATTTGAAATTAGAAAAAGCAGATGTACTGGGGCTCTGGGACGTTGAGCTTCCGTAAATTCGTCATTTGTGTGCCTATATCAAGTCAATGTGCGTGCTGTGCCTGAGTGTCCACAGCTAAGATACAAAGGAAAGCAGTCGTGACTCAACTTTTCCTTTCTTTCAGGGGTCTTTTAAGGAACCCTACGAGCCAACTGACACTAAGGTTTCAAGCAGTTCCTTGTTTCTAACCCTGCCAACTGCCAGCAGCCTTGGGAAAGGTGTCGTCACTTTAGTGTGATTTGATTGCTTTTGCTGAGATATGAATTTAACCACTGCGTTTCTGTTTCAGGCCAAAAATGTGATCCTAGCTGTCCCAACGGAAGCTGCTGGGGTGCAGGAGAGGAAAACTGCCAGAAGCGTGAGTCAGTGAGCTGTCTGGGTGCTGGGAGACCTGCTCCCATTAGCGCAGTGTGGACCCTGCACTCTGGAGGTTGGGGTGACAAGAGCTGTACCATGGGCGCCCGGCACTTAGTTCAGGAGCACCAGGCTTGCAAATTTCACTCTTTGTAGTGGAATGTTTGGAGCACTGTAATCTTTCATAAAATACCTGAAGTGCACACATCCACGTCTCAGTCACTTCTTGTGGACAGTATGGGTAGCACTCGATCCTGAGCAGACATAACCCCATGTCACACCCTGCTTTCCCTCCCTCAGTATCTTATTCTGCTGGGTCCCGCCTAGACAGAACCTTGACAATGTCTCTCAGCAGGGGGTGGAAGGGGAACCTGTGAGAATCTCCCTTTAGGAAAGAAGTTAACTTACCTCACAGTGGTGGCTGGCTCACGCACTCAGTGACCAAGGAATCTAGGGACATTTCAGCTTCACAACTGAGCATCTTTCGTTAAATTTAACCGTGACATGGTTGTCACATTCCTTTAGACACAGTGTTTGCTGTTTGTGTTAACATATGGCTGTCTAAATAATGTCTGCTTGTTAGAATCATATAAACACTTGGACTTGATCGAATCAGTTCTCGTAAGCAGTTGAAAATAGGAAGGAAAACGATACCTCGAGGAAGCCTTGATTGTGCTGAGCTTGGGTGGATGTGAACACCAAGGAGCAAGAACTGCAGCCTAAATAACCCCATCCTTGCCTGAGTCGCTGACCCCATTCTTACCCACTTCTTCCTCTGCTGCTTGCAAGCATTCTTTGATGTCCCTAGGAATTGAGCTGCCACCCTTCCCAGGCCCAGCTCACTGGGGGTCTTTCTTTTCCAGTAACCAAGATCATCTGTGCCCAGCAGTGTTCGCGGCGCTGCCGTGGCAAATCTCCCAGTGACTGCTGCCACAACCAGTGTGCCGCGGGCTGTACCGGACCCCGGGAGAGCGACTGCCTGGTAAGACTCAGCTTCCCAAAGAGGCACGCCTCAGTGCTGGGCTCCTCCCCTGGATGAGTGGCACCAGCTCTCTTCCTGTGGGGCACATTTGTTGATTGGGTAGTGGTAGATGTTACCCTTTGCCTGGTGACAAGTGTCTGTTATTATCCTTCCTTTACCACTTAGCTGTGTGACCTTGGACAAATGACATAACCTCTCTGCCTTCATTTCCTCACCTGACAATGATCGGTATTAAAGTCCCCATCTGTTAAGTGGGTGAAGTGGCATGATGCACATGGCGCTCACCCAGTCCTGGGCACAGGATAAGCACTAGTGTTAAGTAGGTCAGCAGACAGTCACAGCATTACACTGCCTGTGGTTTCAACTAGAATAATGTCAAGAGCTGCCACGGTAAGATTGCCTAAAAGACCCGTCCACCGCTGTGCACATCTCCAGACCCTACTCTCTCTGTAGTTCCCGGCACATTTTTGGCATCTCCCGGGATGACCCCAGCCCCGAGGGCTCTTTTGTCCCTGCCATTGCAAAGCTCTGACAAAGGACTTGTCGATCTAGTGACACTCTGGAGATTCCAGCGCAGGTGGATGGGTTAGCACCAAGTGAGGCGAGGTCTTGTCAAATTCCAGAAAAGAGAGCCCACCCTAAGCTGAGTTCTAGAACATTCTGTGGTTTGTGAGAAAGGAAGCTTATTAAATTCCAGACACTAGGCCTGGCCCCAAGGATTTTGGCTCTGTTGGTCTGGGCTAATTTAATGAACAGCTCAAGGAAAGAGACTGTACGTGGATCTTAGGAACAGCCTGCATACGGGTTCTCAGGCAGGGCCCCTGTTTTATTTGGCCTGGCTCTTTCAGTCAAGTTTTTTCTGCAATTTGACAATAAATTCTGAAGTGTGTTCTCAAGTGTTCTTTACTGGAGAATTCCAATGTAAATTAGGTTTTAAAATAACATCATTCCATGGTTATGAATATCGTATGTGAACTCTTTCATAGTCTGTAAAACAAAGATGAAATTTCTCTAACCGTAGACTATAAATTGTGACCCGTGGGGTAGTATACCTTAAGAGCAGTGCTTGATGCCTTCAGGAGAAAGGTCTGACCGCTCTGAGGGCACCTGGCTAGAGCTTCTGTCTGATTGTCACCGGGATTTAGAGCACGACGTGCTAAGCTCTGTGAGCTTCTCTAACCTGAAACCCAAAATGGCTTTGTGCGTCACGCCTCTGGGCATCTTCTTCTGCCCCACACTGCTTGACCGGGCACGTCGTCCCTCCTGTAACAGGTGTGCCACAGGTTCCGGGACGAAGCCACGTGCAAGGACACCTGCCCACCGCTCATGCTGTACAACCCCACCACGTACCAGATGGACGTCAACCCTGAGGGGAAGTACAGCTTTGGTGCCACCTGCGTGAAGAAATGTCCTCGTGAGTTCCGCACGTGGGAAACCCTTGGGCGCGCCAAACACCCGTGACCTCTTCCCTTCCCTGTCCGGATGCTTTAGCCCCTTCCTCCAGGCAGCTCTGTGGTCTCCGTGTCTGCCTCGTGGTCAGGCAGGGGACCCTGTGTCTGGCCAGCTGAAGAGCTAGCTCTGTTAAGGAGCACTGGGCAAAGACAGCCTTGGGGAAGAAGGAGTCCTCTCTTCAAAGGGCACATCACCTCTGCTGGTCCTAACACTGCTGGTGGTCCAACCACGTAACGAGCGAGACTCGTGCTGTTCTGGCTTCCGATCTCAGGGCCAGCTGCAGCAGCCTAGGGAGATCCTTGTCTACAAAATCCTGGCCTTTTGGCCACTTCAGTGTTTGGCCTTTATGCCGAGTCAGTAGTTAATGGGTGCAAGTGAGAGAGGTTAACAAAGCTGTGTCTTGAGTTGCAGAAACGCTGGTAATGGTCTCACTCTTAGAGGTGCCGCAGGAGTTTTGTCTTTGTTTATTTTCCTGTTCGGATTTTGCTTACTCGTACTTGATTGTCTACCTAGATTGTCCCCAAACAGAATGGCAAACAATGCCTAATTCAAAAGCCTTAGACACCCACTGACTTCTGGAAGGAAGATTAAGATTAAATATGAAAGAATATCTGTAAGAGGAAGATTTTGTCCTGCTAGATTTGCATGCATGAAAAAAAATAAATTCCATATAGAAAGAAACACACAAATAGAATAATAGGCCATTATAAATAAGGTAAATGACAAACCAAGATGGAGAGACATTGCCGCCTCTAGGACACAGATGGATCTTTCCAGGCCGATCTCTGAAGTCTATAGGAAACAGTCAGGGCCTAAGAGCACAGGCACATGTGGTCCATATGGGGACTCAAAATATTTTAAAATATAGTATAATTCTTAACTACAGTATAGACATAAATATTAACCCAAATAGCTCGCGTAAGAGTGAGAAGGGATGGGAAGGGTTGAGGTGCATAACAAGCTGTCACCCTCCCAGGAACATGGGACCGCCTGGGAAAGGACCATGGGGGAGAAAAGCTTCTGTCAAACAGAGAATGAAAGGCAGCCGGAAATGTAGCCACCTCGGGGGGGACAGCAGTCTGTTTAGTGTCATGTGTTTTATGGCTATTCAGGCTTTGACTGTAAGTCCCAAAGACAGATGCAGAGTAAACTGAAGGTCCAGGCGGTGCTTCCAATCAGGGAGCACACAGGATGTCTTTATTGTCCTGTGATGAAATATGTGTGGGGACCTGAAAGCTCTTAAACTCAAGCTTGGTTCCTTTTCTATTTGCAGCCTGTCAACCCTTGTCCTCCAAGTAAAGTCAACCAAAGGCTTCAGGACGCTTGTCAGCAGCCAGTGTAGAGCAGGATGAGTGAGTGAGTGTGGGAGGCCAGGGGCACCTGCTGCCGCCTTCACCACCTCCTTTCGTTGCCTCCTCCTCAGGGAATTACGTGGTGACTGATCATGGCTCGTGCGTCCGTGCCTGTGGTCCTGACAACTTCGAGGTGGAGGAAGACGGCGTCCGCAAGTGTAAAAAATGCGACGGGCCCTGTCGCAAAGGTAGGGAGCCTGCAGGTATGGACAAGGCTTCTTCACTGACCCCAAAGCTGTGTTCTGTGTCCACTTCCAAATGGACATCTTATGTTTCAAATTAAAAAGAAAAGTAACCAGGCGTGGTGGCACACGCCTTTAATCCCAGCACTCAGGAGGCAGAGGTAAGAGGATTGCCATGAGTTCAAGGCCACCCTGAGACTACAGAGTTAAGTCCAGGTCAGCCTGGACCAGAGTGAGACCCTACCTCGAAAAACCAAAAAATAAAATAAAATAAAAAATAAAAAAAAAATAATAAAAAGAAATGTAGTTTCTTTAAAAGAGGAGATGATTGGGAGGGGGAGGGGATATGATGGAGAGCGGGACTTCAAAGGGGAAAGTGGGGGGAGGGAGGGAATCACCATGGGATATTGTTACAATCATGAAAGTTGTCAATAAAAATAAATAGATAAATATAAAAAAGAGGAGATGAAGCTTCAAAGCCAGGTCAGGGCCACAGGAAGGCAGAAGTGTGGAGTTCTCAGATTGGAACAGGCACGTCTGCAGCCCAGGTGGACAGAGAAGGAGGACCGCGCACCCTTAGGAACAACCAAACTCAGCCCACGTGTGAAGTCACAGGGCCTCTAGGCTAGTGAGACCTGTGACAAGGACAGGATGCGTCGCCATGGTTGCAGCCTCAAAGCCTGTCATGGGGCCTGGTACCTCGGGGCTCCTCTGTGCCCCAGCCCGGTGGCGTGAGGGAATGGGGGGCTGGGGTTCTGCCTCTGCTTGCGGAGCTCCAGCGCTCTTAGTTCAGCAAACGTGAGTGGAACAAACCTCCTCCTTCACAGTGTGCAACGGCATAGGCATTGGTGAATTTAAAGACACACTCTCCATAAATGCCACAAATATCAAACACTTCAAAAACTGCACTTCGATCAGCGGAGATCTTCATATCCTGCCGGTGGCATTTAAGGGGTAAGTAGCAGCTAAGTGACCTTTGCAGAGAATGGAATTCGCTTTCAGTAACTTGTGCAAACTGGCGATGGTCATAACTGTGCTCTTCATTCCAGGGACTCCTTCACGCGTACTCCTCCTCTAGATCCAAAGGAACTGAACATTCTGAAAACCGTAAAAGAAATCACAGGTTTGTTCCGAGATGTCCAGAAGTATAAATGGAAAAATCAGAAATTTTTAAGAGCATTTCAGACAGGTTTTCTTCTCTTTTGGCACAAAAATGTGGGGCTGATATACTATAATTAATGATTATTGAGATATTTCAAAACTATAGTTTTCCTATATACCAGAAAAAAGCACTTTAAGCTAAGGCTTGGGCCACAAAGGACTTGGTGTGAAGACATGTAATCCCTCATTCTTGCCAGCCCAGACATATTCAGAACCCCAGGACTTCCGAGGGTGGAGGGAGGGAGAGTGTAAGAAGGCAAAGGCAGAGGTGGTGGCTTACACTGGTAATCCTAGCACTCTGGAGGCAGAGGTGACAGGATCACTAGTTCAAGCCCAGCCGAGGTACAGAGTGAGTTCCAGGTCAGCCTGGGCTCTAGTGAGAGATGCTTCTTTAAAAAACAAAATCAGAGAGAGAGAGAGAGAATGGGTAGGGGGAAGGAGACAGAGAGCAATAGGGTACCTGGACTTCATGAAGTAGATTGTTTGGGGTGATATGACATGGAACTCCAGAGTACCAGGACCACACATGGCACATGGGTAACCTTTGATGTGGGAATTGGAATGGGAGGGGCAGCCGAGGATGAAGCAAGAAGCCAGTTTTTTGAAATGTCCCCCACGCTCCCTGCCCATGTGACATTCTCACAGGAATCCTGGATAATGTCCCCACTCTCCCTGCCCATGTGACATTCTCACAGGAATCCTGAGTAATGAATGCCTTCTGCAAAGCAAAAGAACTCCCAGAGCGGTACGTCTGATCTTTCCTTTTGCTTTCTAGGTTTCTTGCTGATTCAGGCTTGGCCTGAAAACTGGACTGACCTCCATGCTTTTGAGAACCTAGAAATTATCCGTGGCAGGACAAAGCAACAGTAAGTTGATCGCCCAGAGCTTGCTAGATGATTTTTGCCTTTTCATTTTGAAATAAAATCGCTTATAGTAGCAGTACAGAGAGTCCCTACGAACCCTTTCCTGAGCCCCCTGACGCAAGCATCGCGCACAAGTAGGCTCAGAATAAAGCAGTTGAACTTGCACCATGCAGCCACGTGCTGGACTCTGAGTTCTCCAGCACGTCCATGCACGCATCTGTTCTCTGTGCACGCTGCACTGTATTTAACTCCGACATCACCTCTGTCTCCTGTAATCTATCCTAGCCCCTGTGTCTTTTCTAATATCCAGGAAGAGGATGACCAGGAGGTTTATAGAATGTCTCCTCACTGGTGTTGGGTCTGGTTTGCTGATGACACAGTGGAAGGCTCACACTCATGCCACCAGGAGACCGAAGAGGTCTTTAACCCCATTTTTCTTTTTGGCTAGGATGTTTCCTCTTCCAGCCACAAAACTGAAATAAACACATGAATAGGCATCTTTAATATGCTAAGAAAAACTGTAATTTTGTGGTGAAAGAGAAGAATTTGGAAAGCTTTTTGTTGTTGTTGTTTTTTGAGGTAGGGTCTCACTCTGGCCCAGGCTGACCTGGGAGTCACTATGTATTCTCAGGTGGCCTTGAACTCACGTGATCCTCCTACCTCTGCCTCCCAAGTGCTGGGATTAAAGGCGTGTACCACCCTGCCCAGCTCAAGAATTTGGAAATCTTTAGGTCAAGACTGCCTTGGAGACTTTCTGATTATGAGAACTGTTTCTGATAATTTACCACTAAGAGCAGTACATAATATCACACAATATTTTACAAAAATCAAAGTATCAAACACAAGACATACGCATTGCTCTGCACACTGTGTGGGTGCCTAGAAGCCCACAGCCACCTTTGGAAGCTGACAGACTCCTTTCCTCTGATGGCTCAGGTGCAGACAGAGTTGAGATTTAGAGCAGTGTTTTGGAATGGCAGGACTGGAGGTCTTCATCTTAGTTTCAGCGACTTAAACAAGATTTTCCTACAAGGAAGACCACCCCCCACCAGATCCTTGGTTGGTAAGCTTCTCTGGGCTCTGCTTGTAAAGAATTCCCAGAAATGAGCATCAGAAGAACTCATGTCCAAGATGCCTCTGGAACCAGGTTACAGGAAAATAGGGCACAGACAGGCAGAGGACAGACAGAAGAAGAGTGACCAGGACGAAGGCGGTATCCAGCTGTACTAAAATCTTTGGCATTGAACTCCTTACTTATCAGTCTCTTTATTTTGTCCTGTCCCAGCTTATTCCCCCCAAGCTAGTGTCAGAGGAACTGCCTGAAAATACAGGTCAATTCTTTGTGATTTCCTATCAGTTGCAAGCAACAACCGAAGCCCTCCTTCCGGGAGCTTACATAAGTCTTCTAGCTCTGGCCTCATCTCCCCTCCCCAGGCCTGTCTCCCAGCTCGTTCCACCTGCACATTCAGGCCTGCCAGCGCTGTGTTGCGTTCATCACACAGCAACATCCCGCACCTTCCTGCTCCGCCAGGTGGTTTGGACCTTCATTCCCTTTCGGCTCACCGACTCTCCCCCAGCCATCCAGGGAGCACATGTCCGTGACCTTGTGCAGTCTTACTGGACCGAGGGTTGGGTTCAGGGGAAGTTGTGTGGGTTCTCCTCAGATCTCAGGCAGAATGGCTTGGAAGGAGCTGTTCTTGCCAGCCACCCTCCACGGGTGCCCGGGTGCCCCACTGTGGCGGCCTGGTACTCAACACGGCTCTGTTCGTGTCTCTGGGTTCAAAGACCCTGTAGCTATGCTTGTGTTTCCTTTTGTCAAAGCCCCTTCAGTGCAGGAGACGCACATTTAACCCTCATAGCATTTGCCAAATGCTCATTCAATGAATATATACCTGCGTAGGTAAGTATGTAGATAGGAAGACACAAGTTTACAACTTTGAAGTACATTTGGATATTGCAGGTGAAAAAAAAATGAAGTAAATAAAAGTACATTATAACACTGATTCTAGTCCCTCAATTTACCTCTTGAGTTTAAATATACTGAATGAATAAGAAATTGGCTTTTCCATGAAGGAGCTTAAAGCAAAACACTGATTATTTCCAACATTATGATACATACCTTGCACAGAATGATTCAATCCCTGAAATACAGTTTGTAGTTAAATCTAAGTAATGCAGAATAAAGCAAGGTTTTGGATAACATGGTTTTCACTATTGTGTACAATGTAATTTCTCTTCTCCCTCATCTAGTGGTCAGTTTTCTCTGGCCGTTGTCGGCCTGAACATAACGTCACTGGGATTGCGCTCCCTCAAGGAGATAAGTGATGGAGATGTCATCATTTCATCAAACCGAAATCTGTGCTATGCAAACACAATTAACTGGAAAAAACTATTTGGGACATCCAGTCAGAAAACTAAAATTTTGAACAACAGAAGTGAAAAAGACTGCAGTAAGTAATTGGTTTCAATTGTACAAAATTTCTAAAGGTCATTTATTCTTAGGTAGAATACTGAAGAGGCCATTCCCAAGCATTGGAATTACTATTTTCAGCCCTTCAGCAAATTTGTATATACCCAATACTGAAAGTATCATGTGAAACTCATCTTAATTATTTCCAGGTTGTTCCCATTTTACAGGGTGCCCTGTGTGGTCTGAAGATTAAATGTCACCCATAGACTCATGTCTTTGAAAACTTGGTCCTCAAGTGGTGATTTGGAAGGTTGTGGAATTGTTAGGAGGTGGAATCTTGATAAGAAAGTAGGTAATTGGTCAAAGTCTTGAGGTTTTACAGCCTGGCCCCACATCCTGTCCACTCTGTGATTCCTAACTGTGGATGCATGTGACAGGTGGCATGCCTCATGCCTTCCGCGCCACGATGGACTGTAGCTCTTTGTAAACTGCAAACCAAAACAAATGCCTCCTCCCTCAAATTGATTTTTGCAGAGTTGATCACAGTAACTATAAAAGTAACTAATACATAGAATTGGTATGGAGGAGTAGATCTGTTGCTTTGATACACTTCACCCTATGGTTCATGGTCTTTTGAAGCTGGTTTGCAGGAAGGTGGAAGAGTCTGGAACTTTGGACTAGAAAATCCCTCGTGGAAGCATCACTTGATAGGCCATTCTGGTGGGAATTTGGAAGAGCCAAATGCTGAAAGCAATGCAACCAGTATAGATCCATTTCATGAGATTTCGGAGAGGAATGGGGAGTTGGACGAGAGGTCATTCACGTTATATTCTAGCAAAGACTGGCTGTATTCTATCCATGTTCTATGAACTTGAATGAAGTTGACTTCAAGAACAGTGGACTAACTTAAAATTTAAAGGCAGGGCAGCACTCAGGTTATGCCCATGGTTACTACTTATTGCTTTTATGAAGGTCTGCAGTTAGAGGAAGTGACAGACGAAGCAGAATGACAGGAAAAATGTGCAGTTTGGTGGCCAAAGGAGAAAGTTTAAAGACACAGATAAGGAAGGTGCTTAGAAAGTGGCTGTAATGTGAAGGAGATTGGCACCATTGAAAAGATACCCTGTGTTGTGCACTGTGCAGTGGGGAAGGTGCCCCAAGGGCAGGAGCCCATTCAGTGAAGGCTCCCTCTCGTCATGCAGATTCATGTGACAGAAGAGCCCCAGCCTCCTTCTGCTGAAGGAGTGATGGCCCCCAAACAAGCCATGCAGCTGTGGCAGAGGGGCTGAATGGTCTCTCAGGCTGGCAGCAAAACTTGACAGCACTATCTCTGTGGTACTGGCTTTGTAGGCACCAAAGATGCAATATTGGGGTGTGTGGATCATAGAGGCTTATTCCAGGGTTCCAGAAAGCTGCTGAGGCCAGCAAGTGTGTGACAGGGTCCAAGTCCCTATGGGGAGACCCTGAGAAACCACTGTGTAAGGCTGTAAGGAAGAAGCTAAGTTGCAGTGGAGAACCCAGGGCATCAAGGATACCAGGCTCTGGGGTGTCTGCCAAGAACCACAGCCGGCGAGTAGAGGAGCCAGTGCAAGAGCAAGGCTCTGTGTGCCACAGGAGGCAGCGATAAAGGGATAGGGTTAACCAGGCCCTTTGGAGCCTGGATGATCCCATCATGAGCCCCAGAAGCTAGACATGGAGCTACAGAACTTGCTGTTGGTTCTCCTGGGTTGCAATCTTGCTTTGGGCCAATCTTTTCTTGCAGTGTCTCCATTCCTTCCTTTTAGAATGAAAATGTTGACCCTCTGCCTTTGTGTGTTGGAAGTATGTCACTTGCTGTTGGTTGTACAGAGGCTCACAGTTAAGTCTCAGAGGAAACTTTGGACTTTTGAGCAGTGTTGGCCCAGTGAAAGAGTACTGTGGACTTGTGAAGTGGGAACGAATGCAATTTGTAGCATAAGATGGTTATGACAACTTGTGAGCCAGGTGCGGGATGTTGGGGTTTCAGTGTGACATGTTCCCCATCGTCCCGTATGCTTGAGTGCTTGACCCTCAGTAGATGGTACTGTTTTGGAAGTACATAGAGCCTTTGGGAGATGGAGCTTACGAGGAAGTGGGTCACTGGAAGGGAGAACTGAGGGTTTATAGCCTGGCCGCACTTACTACCCACTCTGTTCCCCAACTGTGGGCTCAGTGTGACCAGCTGCCCCATGCTTCTGCAACCATGACTTCTACACGTTACTCTGTATGCCTTCTTAAACTGTAAACCAAAACAAATCCTTCCTCCCTTAAATTGTGGGGTTTGTTTTTTTTTTCATGTATTTGATCACAGCAACAAGAAAAATGACTAATGCATGCCCTAAGCTGCAGGCTTCCAAATATTTGTACTTTTTGAAGACCTCAGTTTAGTGTCCACTGTGCCACATCGTATGTGTGTGCTTGTGCACATGTGTATACACGTGTGTGGTGGCCACAGGTTGATGGCGGATGTCTTGCTCAATCACACGCCACCATATTCTCTAAGGCAGGGTCTCTCACTCAGACTGACCCAGATAGCCAGCTTGTTTGAGGGGTCCCTCGTCTCTGCCTCCTCAAAGCTGAGTTTCAGGCAACCACTGTGCCCACCTGCCTTGTGAATGGGTGAAAGGAGTCTGAACTCCGGTCTTCAGCCTTGTGTGGCAAACATGTTAGTAGCTGGAGCTCCCTGCTCGCCTCAGCACTTGGTGACTGCAGCCAAGTAGATGTGCAGACACACATAAGAATGGGTGATTTCACAGCGACGTTTCTTACTCTGATCTTAGAGCCTCAGTTGGCTTTTGAAACTGCAAGTGGTCCTAGCTTTGTGAGAGACCCTTGAAACTAGCCAGAGTGACACTGAGTGTCCATGCTACTCAGCCATCTGGGCTGTGATGACTCAGCCAGGTTATTTGATCCTTTGGGTTCCTTATCCATAAAATGGTGGTGATCATGATTATAGTACCACATGAAAGAATGACATGAAGTCCTGTATGGGAAGCTCTGGGCACGGTGCCTAGCACACAGCATGAAGCCACAGCCTTCTTTGTCATTTCTGTCAGCTGTGGCATTCATCATCAAAGTATCCCAGAGTCAGTTCCAAGCTACCCGGAGCACCACGCAGGAGGTCTCAGTGCCTCCCTCGCTCCAGAAGCTCCCCATTTGTCCGTGAGGAGCACATGGCTTCTCAGAAGGGTATTCGTCACCTCTTCTGCTCTCTGCTGTTGCTGTTCCCTAACTGACACTTGTGACTCGCTGTGTCTTCTCAGAGGCCACAGGGCATGTCTGTGATCCCTTATGCTCTTCGGAAGGCTGCTGGGGCCCGGAGCCCAGGGACTGCGTCTCCTGCCAGAACGTGAGCCGGGGCAGGGAGTGTGTGCGGAAGTGCAATGTCCTGGAGGGGTGAGATACTGCCTTTCAGTTCCTTGTCTAGATGAGAAATAAGTCACCGTGTATTTTTATAACTTTACAGTAATTCAGGGTGTCTTCCTTTTGATCCTGTTTTCCTTGATATTATTTTTATTTGTTTGCTTGATATTTTTCTTTTGACAAATGAGTTATACAATAGGAGGTAAACAAGGTGGTTTTATTATTACTTAATGCAGATGAAGAATTTTTCAAATATCTTTTCCTGAAAATATCTTAAATTTTTAATGTACACAAAATTCCCAAGACAACAGTTGAGATGGCTACGAGCACACCCTTCTTTTTGCACTCTACTATTCATTATGTGTTAAACCCTATTAATGGAAAATGTATTTCCTGGATAATTTTCATTTTATGTGCCCTTGGCATGCACTGGTCATTGAATGGTACAAATGATTTTTAACATGATCATGGACAATGAAGAAATAATTCATAGAATGCTTATTTAACTTACTTGCAATTTATAGACACTCTGAGACTCTGGTGTAAAACTTCTAGTTAATACTAATACTAATAATGGTTAAAATAAGTTACTTGAAAAATAAAATCAACTTGAATGACAGAGGGGGTGGTTGGTTGTTGTTATTACTAATTGAAAGGGAAAGGTACAGTTTGTGACAGAAGAAAGCCTAGGAGTTTCGGGTGGCTCACCGAAATCATCCATCCTGGTTAATGTGTAGACTCCAGGTTGGATCCACAAATACTCAGCAACAGGATGGGAAGACTGGATTCTCCCATCACCACGACAGCGCAGTCTCCTGTCACCAAGACAGCACAGTCTCCCGTCACCAAGACAGCACAGTCTCACATCACCAGGACAGCACAGTCTCCATCACCAGTACAGCACAGTCTCCCATCACCAGGACAGCACAGTCTCCCATCACCAGGACAGCACAGTCTTCCATCACCAAGACAGCACAGTCTCCCATCACCAGTACAACACAGTCTCACATCACCAGGACAACACAGTCTCACATCACCAGTACAGCTCAGTCTCACATCACCAGGACAGCACAGTCTCACATCACCAGGACAGCACAGTCTCACATCACCAGGACAGCGCAGTCTCACATCACCAGGACAGCACAGTCTCACATCACCAGGACAGCGCAGTCTCACGTCAGCAGTCACAGTAAGTCTTCTGTTTGGGCACTAGAAAAAAAAATTCCTCTTCTGCCCTAGGTAGTAAAGGTGACAGGGTCATCTAGACTTCAGGGAGGCTTATGATAGCACAACGCTTAGAACACACTGTTTGAAACCGTCCTCTTTGAGGCTGTGTCCGGCACTGGAGACATCAGCTGTTATCATTGTATCGTTTCCTCAAGTCATCTATGTCGTGCTCAAACAGCTGCTGCTGGCATACTGGTAGTCCAGCTGGCTGTTTTATCTGACGGACCTCTTGTTCAAGGGAGCCAGGGCAGCAAGGATGAATCCAACAACTGCTAATTAGAGAATCAGATTGCCCCGTTTCCCTAACTTTTTGCTTATTTTCAGGAAACCGAAGGAATAATAAAAGAGGGCTTCTGATGACAAGTTTACAAACTTAACATAATAGTGATTTTAACAGATTTTTAAAGTGCTTTAGCAATGCTTAACGTATGCCTGTGTGCCAGAGAGAGTGGGTGCTCCTCATGTTTTAATATTTGGTTTAACTGATGTCATTCGCATAGTGGGAGGGATTTCAGCGCACATTCTTCTGGTGTAAGCACTCCTTGTAGCAACAGACAACAGAGTGGAGTGCAGAAATCTCCTCTGGTTGCAAAGTTAGCCACTGGCTTGTAGGATCTTAGTCTTCTCAGTAGCTGTCCCAACTGTTTGTCTTTTCAGTCCGCAATCATTTTTTGCTCAATACTTATTTACATTTCTTGAGAGAGGATGAAAATACTACAAGCAAAATTGTTCATGCCTGTGTCCAACACTTCCTGTTTAGAGTAATTGTCATTAAATAAGTTTGGATATCCCTTTTCTTAGCATTTACTTCATCTTAAACATTCATAATATACTATTAGAGGGAAGTGATGGCTTATAAGGACTTTTTTTTCAATTTGGCTTTGTGAGGAAACTATCAGTATTCTGATTGTGAATAAATCCAATTATGTGTGTGTTATTTGGCATGAGGATAACCTAGGGTTAGTTACGTTAGCATATTATATGTCAGGGCAGTCCCAACAATCTGACCCCTTGACCTTTACATGGAATGGTTTTGAGATTCTGGGCTTGGTGACTTATATTACGTAAGACACTCACGACCTTGTAGGAGTGACATGATCACTTCCCTTCCTCTTCTCCAGGGAACCGAGGGAGTTTGTGGAGAACACTCAGTGCATCCAGTGCCATCCAGAATGTCTGCCCCAGGCCATGAACATCACGTGCACAGGCCGGGTAAGGAATCCTTTGCTGTTCCCACCCTGCTGTGTGGGGGAAACAGAATCACAGTGATGATCCAAGTCATCACCAGGTGGGAAGGACAGTTGTCCAAGCCCTTTCCCGGTGGGCAGATCCACAGTGGACATCATGGCATTGTCTGAATGGTACTTTGTGCAGAACTGCCAGCATCCCATGTTCATTTCACTGTGACCGTCCCCTCACCACGCCAGAGGTCAGCCTGGCACCGTCAACATCCCATGTTCATTTCACTGTGACCGTCCCCTCACCACGCCGGAGGACAGCCTCGCTGGGCTTGGGCACTCTCAGCCAGTGTTCATGTTTCTGCTTTCTGCCATCATCACCTTCCTCTCATGTTCATCAAACATCCCCAAATTTTGTTTTAACAAATCCATGTTAAATTGATTGGAGAATTTTGAAAACAAATGATAATATTTTTTCAATTTCATTATTTTTGTCTTCACATATAATAGCAATCACATAAGGAACATATATGAATGAGAACTTAGGTACCTCTGACTCCTGCTGTTGTTAATTCTTGATGTCACATACGTCCACTGGACTCTCTCAGTCCAGCAGCAACATCTAGATCTACTAGTTGGCAGCACTTGTTGGACTTTGTCTCCAAATCAGGAGAGCTGGGTTGAGACATCTAGGCTGTCAGCCTGGCTGGCTGCACAGCGAGCCATATTTATAAGTTTAATGCATTGGCTTGAGCTTATGCTGCTTGAAATGGCGGGAGCTGGGCCTTCATTTTCCAGATGCTTTGGCCTTGAGTCTCCTCAGGCTCCAAGAGGCGAAGGCCAGGCGGCTGGGGAACAGTGCCAAGGGAACAGTCTTGTCTAAAAGCTTTATTTCTGTCCCCTTATGAAGTATGAAGCACGCAACTCAAACGGTTCCACTGTTTTCATTTCTGAGAATTTTACAAGAGTGCATCCAAGTCTTACAGATGAACTCCAGGGTTCCGCACCCACAGCCCACTGCAGCCAGTGCTCCACGGGTCCCCTCCCTGTCCCTAGAGAAATCCTGAAGTGGGCTTTCTTAAATTTGCTCACTGTGTCTGGCGTGCCTCAGCACTTCCTATTAACTTAGAATATGACATGCAAGAAATATTATCTGACTGATTTGCATGTAAATATGCATCTAGACCAATCAACGTGGCTTTGACAAGTATAGATATACAAAATATTTTAAATAAAGTACAGTGAGGCTTGACCATGGATTTTCATGTCTTTGCATATTATATGCATTTATATTTTAATTTACTTTATAAAACTTCACTGATTAAATTGGAGGGGGAAAGGAGGTACTGAGAATCAAAGTGTAACAAAATGATAGTTGGGTATCATTTCTTTAACAAATCATAGCACACAAATCACACCCACAGCCCACTGCAGCCAGCACTCCACGGGGCACCTCATATCGTAGGAAGCAGTTACATCTGAGTCAGGAAAATTTTGTATTAAGTACTCTGCCATGAACTGAACAGGCAAGAGCCACCCCAGAAATTGTTTCATATTTTAGGAACTTTGATGTTATTCATATTATATATTCTCACACAGAGTATTTTAAATTTTAAATTGGTTTTATTTTGAAAACTAAAGGGACAATCATTACTATTTTTTAAAATTTTCATTTATTTAGTTATTTGAGAGAGGAAGAGAGAAATAGAATATGGGCATCCTGGGGTCTCTTGCTGCTATAGATAAACTCCATGTGCATGTGCTTTTTAATTTAATTTTATTTTTTTTAATTTAATTTATTAGTTTTCTTTTCAGTAAATACAGGCAGTTTGGTACCATTATTTAGGCTCATCTGTGATCTACCCCCCCCCATTAGACCCTCCTTGTTAATGAAAATGGGTTATGCATTGTGGAGTTAGCCCCCAGTTATTGGTATGATAAATGTCTCTGCAAATCATGACCCAACATGTGGCTCTGACATTCTTTCCGCCCCCTCTTCCGCAAAATTTCCCTGAGCCATGTTGGGTTCATTTTTGGTCTGCTTCAGTGCTGAGGTGTTGGGGGCCTCTGAGGTTCTGGCTCTCTGATTTGGTAGGAGTTGATTTTTCTCTGTGTTGATCTCCTTCCCCTTTGTGCTGGTATCCGGTTCACAGGAAAACATCACCCTTGCTTATTTCGCCAGTTGTCCTTAGTTTCAGTTGGGCCCCTTTTGAGGTATGTTGGGGCAGCTCTCTTCTTAGGATCTGCATCTATCTGGAAAAGAGAAGCAGATTCTCCAACGGAGAGTAAGTTAGCACCCGGAGAATTGAGATAACACTTACTTTTTTGATAGACAGTATGATAGGTTTAGGCCCTCTTATACCCCGTGATTGATGGTAGCTTGATCAGAGAAACCTACAAGGTTTCCCAAAACAATGACAGACTTCTGTCAGAGTACTTGATGACCCACCAAAGGCCAGTGGTAAGACCCTATTGCTGAAGACTCCATACGCAGCTGACGCGTAAAATGGAATGACATGGCTGGAAGCCAGGAGAGAGTCAGTCCCCAGACAGTCAGCATGTCTAGTGCCAGAAGGCGGTCCATAGGCGACTGGGGGAAATGACCAAGATCTGTCCAAGCAACACATTGTTTAACCTAATTAGCAACAAATAACCAGATGTGATGCCCACACAAGTGCAATAGTGGTACACAGCCATGGTGAGGAATCAATTGCTCTTGATTTGGCTAACTGATCCACTCAGTGGTACTAGACCCATAGCTGGAGCTGGGAAACAAGTCAGAACCATACCCAAACACAAGCCCACTTTTTTTATTTTTTTGTTTATTTTTATTTATTTATTTGAGAGCGACAGAGAGAGAGAGAGAAAGAGGCAGATACAGAGATAGAAAGAGAGAGAGAGAGAGAGAGAAAGAGAATGGCGCGCCAGGACCTCCAGCCACTGCAAACGAACTCTAGATGCGTGCACCCCTTGTGCATCTGGCTAACGTGGGTCCTGGGGAATCGAGCCTCAAACCGGGCTTCACAGGCAAGCACTTAACTACTAAGCCATCTCTCCAGCCCACATGTGCTACTTTTGTTCATATGACTTTATGTGGGTACTGAGTAATCAAACCTGGGTCAACAGGCTTTGCAAGCAAGAGCCTTTAACCACTGAGCCACCTCCCTAGGCCCTTCCTAAGTCTTTTCTTCCCTTGTTACAGGGACCAGACAACTGCATTAAGTGTGCCCACTACATAGATGGTCCTCATTGCGTCAAGACCTGCCCAGCTGGCATCATGGGGGAGAACAATACCCTGGTCTGGAAGTACGCAGACGCCAGCAATACCTGCCACCTCTGCCATCCCAATTGTACCTACGGGTAAGTAGAGCACGGGGTCCCACAGCGTCCAGTGACATTTTGTATATTTAAAATGCCTCGCGTATTCCTAAGCAGTAGATTACACAGACTTGTGTTGGAGTCAGCAGCATAAAGCTTTTCCTCTCCGTGCACATGGTGGGCCCAGCAACATGCTGGTGGGCAGGTCTCAGAGCTGGTAGGAATATTGCTCTGCTTTTGAGGTGATTTATCTCAGCAAGACTGATTTTCTCAGCACTATGAATGCCAGTGAGGGAGAGCAAGTGGTAGGTAGGAGGCTGTCAGTCAGCTCCCTCTGTCTTTCTTTGGCTTACTAGGCTTTGGATGGGGATAATGTATTTGTGTGTGTGTGTATGCACGTACATGTGCATGCATTGTTAATTAATAAAAGAAAACACTGCCTCTCCCCTCTTTGAGTGGCTGGGAGATGGTTGATATGTAGCTCAGTTTCCAGCACTCTGAAGGTGAAGGCAAGAGTATCAGTTATTCAAGGTGTTCGTTAGCTACAAAGCATAGACATTCAGAAATATTTACTGCATAGGTAAGCAAATGAATTAATGCATAGTAAATAAATTGATAACCACCACCCTAACGTCAAGGCGCACTGTGATTTTACAAATTTGATAGTAATCTGACACACACTGCCTTATAATTTAATTTGAAAAATCATGAAACAGAGTAGAATGAGATCACATACATTTCTCTTTTCTTTCCTATAGATGTACTGGGCCAGGTCTGGAAGGATGTCCGGCCATTGGGTATGTGCCATAGCTTCGACTGCCATGGGCCCTTTGGATCTGATGCCAGAAGCTAGTTTTGACTTTTTTCTAACCTGTTAGATTTTAATATTTCCCATGGACCAGCAAAGTATCCCAGCAGAAACCTCCCTGCTGGGCTGCCCTCCTGCCTGATTCCACTTTGTTGGTTGGTCGAGGACTCATGGTACACAATGCCGGGGCTGGCCTCGTAGGACGCCGGTGCTACGGACCGGCCGGGTCACTCTAGGAACAGCCGTTTGCAGTCCTTTCAGTCATATGCTCTGGTCGGGTCTTGCCTTCTTTGAACCTCTCCTCTTCTAGTAAGCCCAACTGCTCCCATCATAGACCTGTGTTTGAAAGACTGTTTGTCAGGTGACAAAGACCCAGCTCAAGAGAAGTTTCTGTCTTCTCCTTGGAACACATTGTTCAGTGTCCATTAACATTTCCTTTCTCATCAGTCGCTGTCATGTGGAAACGCTGTCCTGAGAAAAGCAAAGTGAATTATTGGTTCATTGTGCAAAAGTACAGTATGTACATACATACATATATATGTATATACTATATAATATATGTAATATATATCAATATATAATATATAATCAATAGCATCTCTGAAGAATTATATTACCTACAAGCAACTATTTGCCATTTTCTCTTTTTTTATATTTTTTATTTTTATTTAGTTATTTTTTTGACAGAGAGAAAGAGAGAAGGGTTCACCAAGGCCTCCAGCACTGCAAATGAACTCCAGACGCATGTGCCACCTTATGCATCTCGCTAATGTGGGTCCTGGGGGATTGAACCTGGGTCCTTTGGCTTTGCAGGCAAATGCCTTCACCACTAAGCCATCCCTCCAGCCCCTATTTGCCATTTTTGGTGCCTCTCGAACACCAGCCAGACTCCCAGGCAGATCTGTCACCTGTGTTAGTCGACATAGCCCTTGCCTGACCAACTCTTCTCAACTTCAGCCCATGCTTTTCCTCTAGACGCGAGGTGGCAGTTTATTCCTTCTGCCATCAGCTGAAACAGAAAGAGAAGTCCATGTCTGAGGCGCAGGACCTCCTCCCTCCCTGTCTCACCTCTGACCCTCCTCAGACACCCAAGAGAGCTGTAAGCTCACAGTGAGGCTTTTCATCACACTGCTGAACCCAGTCGGCCACGGTTATTTGTAAATGTTATTTCATGACTATTTTATCTTCTCAACTTACTGTGGGTCCACATGGAACACATGCCCTGGAATAAGTTTTCCTTACTCCTTCCTCAGTTCACTTTAGAATAGTGAAGACTCAGGGTCTGGAGAGATTGCTCAGTGGTGAAAGGCATGTGCTTGCAAAGCCTGAAAGCCTTGGTTCAATTCTCCAGTGTCCACATGAAGCATGTGCTTGCAAAGCCTGACAGCCTTGGTTCAATTCTCCAGTGTCCGCATGAAGCTAGATGCACAAAGTGGCCCACACACCTGGACTTCATCTCCAGTGGCAAGAGGCTGTGAAATATCTATCCCCCTCCCAGTCATTCATTCTCTTTCTCTCCCTCTCCACCTTTTCCTCCTTCCTCCGTCCCTCACCCCCTCTCTCTGCTTGCAAATAAATACAAATATTTTTAAATGAATTTTAAAAAATAGTGAAGGCTCATCAATTCTGACCATGTTAATTGGGAGTTTGGTCCGTAACACAGGAGATGTCTTCCCAAATCAGGATATGGACTTCCCTTTTTATGATTCACAATTGGTTAAACAACTAAGAAAGATATGCAAGGACGGTGGTCCAGTGATACTGCCACTGCGTCTTTGCAATCCATTGTCATTTCCATTGAAAATAAAAGTAGATCCATGTGGAAATAAAATAAATTTACCTGAAAATAAAAATAAATTTACCAGTTAAGTGATTGATCCTTAACTTTCATCCCAACCCCACCAAAGGAAAAAAAGGGGGGGAGAAACATCAGTTTCTACAGCTTCCCAATTCAGTGTTGCTAATGTCAGTAATTTGGATGGTGCCTGACGAGACTGAAATCTTGATCTCTGACCGGGGTTGAGCACAGCACTGGGACAACGATGCTGTTTATGGCTACATCCTCCACCTCACGGCCTCCATGGAGCTCCTTCTCAGGGCATCTCATGCAGCTATGGGCTCCATCTTGAAAGCAGAGGACCCCCATGAGGGGTCTCAGTGTTCCTAAAACAATCCCTTCACTTAGCCTGACCAGGAGACAGCTTTTGGCTAAGGTTTTTCAATTTATGGACATATTCTTGGAAAGAATAAAGGACAAAATGTAAAAAGCAATATTTAAACAAGAACTTTTTAATTGAATTGACTTATGTTCTTCGTCATAACTGGAGGCTCTGATGAGATCTCACCTGTTACAATGCAGAGATAAAGGCTGGCCGGGGGGCAGACACACTCAGAATGTCGGAAACGTTGCTGTAGCGAGAGTGGGCAGCTGTCATGTCCTCTCGCAGGTGCATGGTAGCTCACTTTCCAAGATGAGTTTAAATGATATCAGTGTGTCAAAAGATGCAGGAAACACCAATGCCACCCTCTCTTGCCTCTCCGCTTCACTGCAGGCCCAAAATCCCATCCATTGCCACTGGGATCGTGGGTGGCCTCTTCCTGCTGGTGGTCGTGGCCCTGGGGATTGGCCTCTTCATGCGGCGGCGCCACATCGTCCGGAAACGCACCCTGCGCCGCCTGCTGCAGGAGAGAGAGGTGAGCAGTGGGGCGTGGCTGTCTCCGGGCCGCAACCCCCTCAGGACCCTCCACTGCAGCGGAGAGGAAAAGCACCTTCCTTTCAGAACTAGTAACATGCAAGTTACTGTGTGGACACTGTTTTAGTCAGCTTTCCATCGTCATAACCAGTACCTATGAGCGTCCACTTATAAAGAGGAGGTTTATTTGGCTTGTGGTTAGGGGACGCTTCGGCCCATATTCAGGTGGCATCATTGCTTCTGGCCTGTGGCAGTCCACTGTGGGAGCAGTACATAGTTCGCAAAATCATTCATCCCAAACAAAGAGAGGGAAGAAGGGCGAGTGTCCCCAGTCACCTAAAAGCCTCCCCATAGGCCCCTCCTCATGAGGACTCCACTACTTCCTGATGACGTCACAGGTCAGCTTTAGCATGTGTCCCCTTGGAGGGCACCTTTGCAAGCCCTAGCAGATATGTGATTGCAGTTTAAATTACCTGTTGTGACAGAAGAGCCATAATAACAGAATCTCGGGATGACCAGTTACCCAGACTGGATTACATTTTGGTATCTCCATCCAGTGAGACGTGCCTGTGTCTAGGCCGGGCCATTCAAAATGCTTACAGAGCTGAGTGGAGGCCTACCTACGGGACAGTCCCTGGAGGTGTTCACGGGAGGACTGTTAGAGAGAGCTGCCGAGACCAAGTTGAAATAAGACGTTACTTTGGAAAATGTCACATGCGTGGCTATTCTTTTTCAAGTTCCCTTGGAACTATCATCACACCACGTGTCCAGTGTTGTACTAGAAGCCAGGGTCTCTCGTGAGCAGAATGGTGCAGTGTGGCACGGGCATTCGGCAGCGACCCACATGATCGCGGTGTAACGTTGTCCTCTGTCGTATTTCAATGAAGGCCGATTGGCCTGGAAACGGAAATGCATTCCTCCAATGTGGCTGTTGTGTTAAGCAGAACCTACACCACAGTCTGTTTCTACTGTGCTTTATTAAGCTCTTAAGACAAGGAGCCCAGTGTTCCTTTTGAACGAGTACAGTGTTTCGTAAGGGCGCATGAGCGACACACTGTCGGCTCTGCACACGTCCGCTACCGGGTTGCATGTCACGGAGGGTTGCGCTTGCATTTCGCTTGCTTTCACAGCTCGTGGAGCCTCTCACGCCCAGTGGAGAAGCTCCCAACCAAGCCCTGTTGAGGATCCTGAAGGAAACAGAATTCAAAAAGATCAAAGTTCTGGGCTCTGGAGCATTTGGCACAGTGTATAAGGTAAGGTCCCAGGACAGGCCCACACCTGGGCTTTAGACCCGAGCCTCACTGAGCATGCTGGGTGGGTGGGGCAGAGTCAGTCCTCGCCGTGCAGGTGATTTTCATCACCAACTGCCCTGGCCTTTGCCAGGGGTTGGAAAATCCCAGTGCTTCCCCAAGTCCTTGAGAGGAAATCTTTTATAACCACAGTGAGAAACAAGAGGTCCTGGGAGGTCGGAAGTGCTTTTTAGAAGACGTCATTGGCCATGTTGGTGGCACACATTGAGGCTGTAGTAGTAAAGACATTAGGAAGGATGCTTCTTGTTGTGCTGGCAGAACAATCCATTGCAGTGACAACCGTTATCTGTTTTCCCTGGGCTCACGTTGCACAAAGTCTGATCCCAATTAGAATTCTGGGTGATCCACACTGACTTTATAAGTGACACAGCATACATAGTATTTTGGTTATCTTTTGAGATAGTTATTTTAGGTATGGGCCACAAGGTCCCACTAGTTGTTTTCTTTTTAAAAAATATATTTTATTTATTTATGTATTTGAGAGAGAGAAAGAGGCAGAGAGACATACAGAGACACAGAGAGATACTGAGAATGGGTGTACAAGGGCCTCTAACCACTGCAAATGAACTCCATATGCATGCGCCACCTTGTGCATCTGTCTTTACATGGGTACTGAGGAATAAACGTGGGTCATTTTGGCTTTGCAGGCAAGTGCCTTACCTGCTGAGCCATCTCTCCAGATTGGTTTTCTTTTTTTCTTTTATTTATTTGAGGGAGCGAGAAAGAGAAAGAGGCAGATAGAGTGAGAAATGGGGTGGGGGAGATCACGGGCACACCAGGACCTCCAGCTACTACAAACACATTCCAGACACTTATGCCACCTTGTGTATCTGACTTACAGGGAGCCTGGGGAATCGAACTTGGGTCCTTTGGCTTTTGCAGGCAAGGGCATTAACTGTCAAGCCATGTCTCCATCCCAGTTGCTTTCTGTTTTGAAGCTAGATGACTCCTCTGGTTATAGAACCTGCCGCCCTGAGCCGCAGCACTGTCGGCATGTAGTGCTGAGCTGTGGCTCCTCTGGCCTCACCCCTAATGCTGTGGTCACCATGAAACCCTCCAGTCCAGGAGGTAATGGACTGCTTGGTTTGATGACTGTGGGTTAAGGCCTGCCCTCTCTTTACCTAGGGGCTCTGGATCCCAGAAGGGGAGAAAGTGAAAATTCCTGTGGCCATCAAGGAATTACGAGAAGCAACATCTCCGAAAGCCAACAAGGAGATCCTGGATGTGAGTTTCCTTGTGCTCTGAGCCTGAGGACCTGGGCTGCTCTCGGGGATCGTATTTCTGTATTTTAGGTGTCTTCATCCCCACATGTGAATGTTCAGGTTTTGTCTATTTTTCCCTTCTTGCTATGAAAGGTATAATTCTCTCCCCTCCCCTCAGGGAGTGGAAACTCACAATTGCTGAGCATCTCCGGGAGCCAGTCATACACCATACACACACCACCTCAGTGGCTAGGCTGGATAAGTCCATGGCACAGACCTATGGCCAGTGGTTTTTGAATGAGGAAACCATGGAATAAGGAAACTCGCTCGGCTGGGATGGGAGGAGAACACATCATCGTTTCAGCCTCTGAAATGCATTCACCTGGCTCTGCTGAATTATCTCATCCTTGAAGTGACTTTTATTTTATTTTTTTTTTTTTACGAGGTGCCTGATCTTAACAATGTGAAGCCTGCTGGACCCTTGCTTCCCCTTCTGCACTTTCTCCCAGATAATTTAAATGTTATTCTTCTGTGATGGCAGATGGTTATTTTCTGGAGTCTTTCTCTATAAGATTTTTCTCATAGTTTGCTTTTAATTCTGTTGGACTTTCCTCCACCTCTCTGAACCTTGCCTAGCCCATAATAGGGCAAATGCCCACTTAGGAAGAGCTAGCTCAAGGAACGTCTTGGAAGCATGTGGGATGATCAGCCAGGCTTGCCATAAGCTGTTGGCAGCTGCTCCAGTCCTAAAACAGAGCAAGAATTCGAGGAGCCCCAGGGAGATAAGGTAGCAGTTCACGAATGAGTAAAGGAAAGCAAAAAAAAAAAAAAAAAAAAAAAAAAAAAAAAAAAAAAAAAAAAAAAGAAAGAAAAAAGAAAAAGAAAAATGACTATTACCTCAAAAGAGAAGACAGTTTAGTTGGTTTTTGAGCTTTACAAAGACCAAGTCCATCCCTTTTATATCTAACTCACAGAATCTGTAAGAAGCAAAGCAGACATGGTCCTTTGATCAGTTTCCCAGTGACAAACTTCCCTGTGCTGTGACGTTCTTGGAGCAAATTGCTTGCTTGTTTGTTTTTGTTTTGTTTTGTTTTTTAAGAGAAAACCCCACACTGGTACACTGCTAATGAGAGAGGGCCTACCTATGACTATGCGGTGATAGAAAGGCTCACTTGTTGATGACATACTTATTAAGCAAAATTATCCTTCACTTTAATGGTTTAGGAACCAGTGTCAAGTCTCCCCTGTGTAACAGAAGGGGGATAAGTAGAGAAGGGCTTGCAAAGCTGTCTTAGCTACTCGCTCACCTATGCTGGTTAAAAGGAAAATTGGTTAGCCACATTAGTTCACTTTTAACTCATTCAAGACATACTAATAGACTGCACATAAGAATGTCGACATGTACAGTAAGGACAACTTGGAAGTGTCTTGAACAATGCCCATGCTCTAGAAAGGAAGAAGTTTTCACTGAGAAGTCTCTCCCTCTCCTAGGGCCTTTTAGCTAGAGATGTACTTTCTGGAATGGAGATGGGATAGAAGATGAATCCAGTAAATTCCTAAAAGTTAAGTGTCCCTGTCATCTGAAGGCCCCTTTGCCTGTTGTTCGTCTCCCTCTGAGTTCCTCCCCTCTGTTGTTTGTGTTTCTAGGTGTTTCTTTCTTCTTGGCCCCTTTGGACTCCTTGCATGTCAGCCATTACGGCAGCGGTAGTCAGAAGACAGTGAGCTTGAGGCTTTCTCACTCGCTTGTCCTGAAGCCCAAAGTGCTGGGCGCTCACAGCATCCCGTGGCGCAGGGCCCTGTACCGGTGCGGGAGAGCTCCTGCGAGAAGGAGGGAACTGTGGAGGTGGCTTCTGCTCTAGGGGAAGCAAGAGCCAGGGATTTTGAGGCCAATTTCAACAGGGTCCTGAATAGTACATTAATCCTGCACAAGAACAGCTCACAGCAAGTATGTTTTTTGCAAACCCTGGCATGCACTTCTAAGTGGCTCAAATAGGCTGGTACACTGGTCTAGCCACATGCATAGTGCCTGTTTTATGTGGCTTCTGGTGGCTTAGTTCACTGGTGAAGCTTTTCATATGTCAGGGGTCCCTACTCTTTATTTAACACGCTAGACTTATACCTTTCCTTAAGGAATCTAGCACTCATTTACAACAAGATAGTTCACAGTTGAGGGAGACAGTAAGAAAGGACCCCCAAAAAATGTCAGCAGTGGTGACAAAATAATAAATTTTCAAGGTCACCAAAACCTCAGGGACAGACAGCCTGCTGTGGGACTCGGACAACAGCCATCAGGGTCTCCCCGTGTGAGCTCCACCTGCTGTGGCTGGTTCCCCAGATTGTTGTGGAATACCAAGCATAGTTGCTATGGGTCACAGTGCACCTTCCCAGCTTCCAAAACAAATAGGGAAGAACAAAGCTCACTTTAACTTTTGCCCACACGGCTACACAACACTCCCATTGTGCCGAGTGTGGGCAGGAAATGATGACCCAGTCCTGTTCATCTGCCATATTTTGGTAACCTGACACCTGGCAGGGCTCCAGGCTCTGTGTGGCCACACACACATGCCCCCAACTCTTTTCTCTTCCCCGTCCTCGCCAGCCCACAGCAGATGGGCTCCTCAGACTGCTCCGCTCTGCAGATTTTCTTGCCTCTAAAATGAATACAATATGTGCCCAAATCTCAAGCACATCTTGAGAAAAATAGGAGCAGCCAGAGGATTTCTTTGGTGTTATGATTGTACAACTTCCCAGATCCAGGGAAGAGATGTGATTTCTGCTGTTCTGGCAATCCCATGGCCTATTCATTTTTCCAGATACTTTCCAGTTTAAATTTAGAGCAGGGGGGCTGGAGAGATGGCTTAGCGGTTAAGTGCTTGCCTGTGAAGCTTAAGGACCCCAGTTCGAGGCTCGATTCCCCAGGACCCACGTTAGCCAGATACACCAGGGATGCATGCATCTGGAGTTTGTTTGCAGTGCCTGGAAGCTCTGGTGCGCCAATTCTCTCTCTGTGTCTCTCTGCCTCTTTCTCTCTCTGTCCCTCTCAAATAAATAAATAAAAATTAACAAAAACTTTTAAATAAATTTAGAGCAGGGATGGAAATGGAATGCAGCAAGACACATGTATGTGCAGCATATGCATGCTGTGTGTGCTGTGTGTGAGTGTGTGAGCGTATTGCATGGATATATAAGTGTGTATATGTGAGGATGCATGTATCTGAGGTTGAGTGTGAGTGTGTGTGTTGAGTATGTGTCTATGTGAGGTGCACATATGTGAGGACAAGTGTGAGTGTGTAAGTGTGTTGAGTGTGTGCCTATGTGAAGGTTCACGTATGTGAGGTTGAGTGTGAGTGAGCGTGTGTGTTGAGTGTGTGTCTATGTGAGGGTGCATGTATGTGAGGTTGAGTGTGAGTGAGCGTGTAAGTGTGTTGAGTGTGTGCCTATGTGAAGGTGCACGTATGTGAGGTTGAGTGTGAGTGAGTGTGTAAGTGTGTTGTGTGTGTCTATGTGGGGGTGCACGTATGTGATACTGAGTGTGAGTGAGTGTGTAAGTGTGTTGAGTGTGTGTCTGTGTGAGGTGCACATATGTGATACTGAGTATGAGTGAGTGTGTGTGTTGAGTTCGTGTCTATGTGAGGTGCACATATGTGATACTGAGTGTGAGTGAGCGTGTGTGTTGAGTTCATGTCTATGTGAGGGTGCACGTATGTGAGGTTGAGTGTGAGTGAGTGTGTGTGATTATGACAGCTACAGCATTCAGCAAGCCTCTTAGCCAGACTACCCAACAAGCAATAATGATTTCCTCTGGAGGACATGGTGATCCATGTCCAGTAGGAGGGTGAGCCCCAGTGGGAGGCCAGTGATACCAGGGGTTAGGAAAACAATCTGTGGGTGCAGCCCTAACACTGCGGAGCACAGCCTTGGGTTGTCAAGTCACTTCTGAGCCAGGGGCTCCTCTCCTGACAATAACAGCCTCGTGTGTCATATACTGCCCAGCTCTGCCTATTCTCAGAGCAGATTTTGGAGATGAAGAGAGGTTGGCGGTGTCCACTAACTCTGCAGCTGTTAAATGTATTTAACGATGACATTGTATTTCTAATATAAAAGAACACCATATATATCCTGGTGGAAAGCAGACACCAAGCACTCAGTTTAGAATCATCCACACTAGAAATGAAACTAGAAGCTAGAGGAATTAGTGCTGTGAGATCCCGTGGTGTGGGGTACTTCTGTGTGCATTGAGATCCAGTGATGTAGGGTACTGCTGTGTGTGTTGAGATCCAGTGATGTGGGGTACTTCTGTGCGCTGTGAGATCCAGTGATGTGGGGTACTTCTGTGCGCTGTGAGATCCAGTGGTGTGGAGTACTGCTGTTAGCTGTGAGATGCAGTGTTTTGGAGCACCTGATATTTCCAGCATGCACTGGGGTAAAGGATACAGCCCGTCTTCAGAGATTTTTGGGGGGACAAGGATTTGTACATAATACAAATATATAGGTACACTTTAGGATCATGCTCCAAGGCAATGGCATATATATATATATGTCTGTCTGTCTGTCTGTCTGTCATCAAACGTGTAGCACACACACATGCATGCACACACACATACTCACACCTATATGTATACATGCCCTTCCTAACCCCTACCACCATGTCTGTATCCTGTCTTCAACCCTGAGTCCCAGAAGCCCTGGCTGGCTCACGTTGTGTTCCTGGGCAACCCAGGGACCCCTTCTCCAAGCCTTCCCCTGGCTCAGGGTGTGGTCACTTGTGCTGAGGGAAACTGGCTTGCAGGAGTCCACCCTGCTCACCTAGGACCTACAGAGGTGAAAGGAACCTCCAGACTCGTTCTTCTGAAGGCCATGTATCTCTCTAACCTGAATGAAAGCCCCCCCCCCCCTTCTTATGTTTAAAGGAAAAGAAATTTTATGAATGGAAATTAAGAATTTCCCATTCTTAGCCAGACAGAAGACGGAACCCCAATGTCCACTGTGTGCATGACTACAAGTAATTTCCATTTCCCTGGCCTTAGAATTACAGGAGGGTCAAATGTACTTGTGTATTTGTGGCTCTGTCAAGGGGAGCCAGCCTGAAGAAGTGGATGCACTTTGCATGCCAGCCTGCTCCTCCCACGACGAGACTGAGGCAGAGGCCACACAGACCCGTCCGCAGAGGGGGCCGTGGAGGTGGCAGTGTGTAGCCACTGTGGACACAGTGCTGTACCCACTCAGGGGCTGGCATCAGTGCTCAGAAAGCCATGCTGGGGGCAGGTTCCTCCTCAGACACCTTGCCACTGTCCAGCCCTCAGTCTGAGCAATGCCTGCTGCGACAAGAAGGGAGATCTTCCTCCAGGCTGCCTGCCAGCCCAGTTTTGTTTTTTTTTTTTTTTTAACAGCAGATGAGCACAATTTATGTTTAATTTCAATCTGCACAGTAACAAATATACTTCAAGTCTTTCCCACAACCATTATTTTTTATTCATTACAGATGCACTTCGCATGGACACATTATGTGTTGGCACCATCCTTTCCCTCGCCCCCGCCCCCATTCTGCGGGGGCCCTGCTCATGGGGTTGCAGGTTTTCCCCATGGAAATGAGCAAGTCACTGTCCAGGAGGAGCTCCTGAGACCCAGACTTGGACCCCACAGGTCTCAATAGCGCCTTTGGCCTCGGGGTGGAGGGTCGTCTTTTCAAAGAAGGCACTGGCATCCCTAAACTCTGAGACATCGGGGTGTTTTGACCGGTGGGAAATGAGGCTTAGTTTCCTCTCTATCAAGCAGAACCCCTACATACACCTAGGAGGAACCCCAGTGTCTTGTCGTTTTATAGTCCTGCCCCAATGTGTCTGGTGCTAGGTATTCTGAGGGCCAACCTGTGCGCAGAGTACATATTTCGAAATGCAAAACTTTGGTAATACTTTTTATCTGGAAAGCAGTCCATGGACTTTCCCATCAGCCACCACCAAGGAGCCATTGAGATATGTCTGCCCTCTTTCTCTTGCAGGAAGCCTATGTGATGGCCAGTGTGGAAAATCCTCATGTGTGCCGCCTCCTGGGCATCTGCCTGACCTCCACCGTCCAGCTCATCACACAGCTCATGCCCTTCGGCTGCCTCCTGGACTACGTCCGTGAGCACAAGGACAACATCGGCTCCCAGTACCTCCTCAACTGGTGTGTGCAGATTGCGAAGGTAACCACAGGGAGCCCTTCCCACGCGACTGCACACGGAGCAGGTGGCCAGCTTAGAAAAGCAAAGGCCTGTGGCTTCCCGGGCCGGGCACTGGTCTTTCAGGAGTGATGTCGATCATTACTGAGAGCCAGAGGGAAACAGCCCGGAAGAACAGAAATATGAGCCACTTCCATCCTGGGTGACAGGCTTTGTGGAAAGGATGTATGTGTGTATGCGCATATACATGTATATGTGTGTATGCATGCATCATATGTGCAGGGTGCACGTATGTACATGTGAGTGGGTGCATGTGTGTGTAGGTACGCACATGCATGTAGAGGCAAGAGTCTCTACCTTACTTGTTCAGACAGAATCTCCCACTAAACCTGGAGCTCATGTACTGGGCTAGACAAGCTAGCCAGCAAGCAAGCTCCAGACATCCAGCTGTTATATAGGTGTTCTATGGGATCTGAGCTCATACGCTCAGACTTACATGGCAAGTGTTTTACTAACTGAGCCATTTCTCCAGCCCTGTTTTGCTTTACCTTAGATTAACTTGGATTGATTGGTTTGTGCACTGAACCTGCCCTGAGCCAATGCCCATCCACCTGCACGGTGGAAATCCAGCCACTTCATGTGAATAGTTTCCTCTTCACCGGGTGCTCAGTATAGTTTGATGTTCTCGCTTCTCTGCTTCTTTCTGGTGAATACTGTGGTGACTTGTGGTGCAGAAGGGCGGCTTTCCCCAGTCAGGACTTGATAGCAAGGTTAGAAAAACCGGTCCTGGTGTGCATAAGGAGGCTGGAGGAGGTGAGCAAGCTCTGTAAGTTGGGGCTCATTCAGTGCACCCCCAACACAGGCCCACTCTAGATCCAGGGTGCTGGGAGAGCATAAAATGGCCCCCACAAAGCCACTGGCATGTAGTAGGAGATCAGGTATTTAACTGCTCATAAGTTTCCAAACGACTTACCTTTCACCTCAGATCTTTCTTGTCTCAATCCCACAATTGTTTTCTTGCTAAACTTGAATTCTTTTCCCATCAACGAACACACATTGTACATGGCTGGAGTTAGGGTTTGTGAGCAGGCCTTGTCTCTGGGTGTCATTGCCCCTCCCCGCCAGGCAGTGAGGTAAGTTCTGGAGGAATGTCCGAGGAAGGGCAGGAAACAGTGGCCCACACAAGCCACCTCACCTCACGCGGGCCACGGTCGTACAGCAATTTACGTTGCCGTGTATGACAGCTGCGTGCCGAGCTGTCCCCACCCGGCTCCAGGGAGAGGTGTGCCTGTGACAGCATAAGACAACTCTTCCTGGAGCATGGCAGAGCACGGGGCGGCTCTTCCCACACCCGAGGCTCTGGATCGTGCTGCCGAAGCACAGGGCTCTGCCTGGACCAGCCACGCAGCAGCATATCCCTCACTATGCCTTCGCTGTCTGGAGGTGATCCTGCAGCCACACCCCAGAAGGTTCCCAGCTCTCTGGGAAGTAGGAACCACTCGTTTCTTTCCAACGAAGATGGCCATGTGTTTTGGCCAGCCTTGACTCTGCACACAGCACAGAGAAGCCCCATCAATTTTATTATTAGAGAACAGTCCCATCACAGGGTGAGTCACAGTGGCTATGGTGTCCTGTAGTTATGAAATCCTGGTGAACTGTATGAGTTTCCTAGAACTACCATGACAAAATATCACAAACTTGTTCTGTCATAGTTCTAGAGGCCAGAAGTCCAAGATCAAGGTGTTAGGGGACACTGTTCCTTCAGAGGCCCCTTGCTGACCTCTGTCAACCTCTAGGGCCCTTAACTTGAGTCCTACTCATCCTCTCTCACACAGAAGTACCAGTGGACTTGGAATGCCTCAGACAGCAGATTTTAAATATCCTCACCACAAAAGATGAGGTAATAGATATGCTAATTATCTTTATTTCATCATTCTACCATAAGTTCAAACATCAGGTTGTACCCCATAAATACATGCAAAAAAAAGAGAGATACTGCTCATTGGATTTAGGGCCCATTTTAAATCTAGAACGATTTACCTCAACATCTCTACATAACTAAATTTGTAAAACCCCATTTCCAAATGAAGCCATATTCCATAATCTTATGAGACACTATTCAACCCACTTCCATGGCTAACTTCTGGCTATCCCAGAGCAGGCTCCACTGCATGTAGAATGACTTCTGAAGGCTTGCCTGTGTCATCATTTCTGCAGCCAGGAATTCTCACTTACCTTTCCTCCCTGACTCCCTAAAGTTAGACACTCACTTCCCAAACAGTCCCTGATGCCTTGTTCAGTTTTCGTCTCCACGTATACTTCTCTCTGGGAAGACAAGGTTTGTTCTTGAGGTTTTGGATAGTTCCAGGGCTACCAAAACTCTGTGAACCTGGGGCCAACCTCTCATGCATGACTCCTGATACCCACAAAACCAGAGGTGCCCAGAGATTGAGCATCTTTAATTATCTCATGTTCCCAGCTCCAGCTCCATATAAGTGATTCTTCTTTGGCTTGGGGCGGGGGCCGATGTAGCTCAGTGGTGGAATACTTGCCTCTCATGTGCAAGGTCCTGGGTTCCATCCCTCACATGATGGAGACATGGCCTTAATCAGATGGAGAAGTTGGCATCATTCGTCTGCCTTGATGGGCAGACTCTCTATGGGCTTTGCCCAACGCAGAATGAATTTACCACTTTAAGAGACTAAATTCACAGCCTAATTCCAGCATTCATGAGCTGGATCTGCCAGGCAAGCTGCTTGGCCCTTTTCAGCTGTAAAACCATGTCTGCAACTGTCTTCGGGGTGTGAGGATGAGTGGTGAGCCGTGGGTCTGGCGTACTTCTGGAGTGCACTGAATGTTCCTCTCCTCCCTTCCTCTTTCCCATCTGGCTAAGGCTTGTAAGCAGCAACCTGAAATGTTTTGATCTGGATCCCCATCTGCTTCCGCTGTCTCAAGACATCTCTTGTCCCACATTTCCCCACCTTTTTCCTCTCTCTCCTCCCACGTTCATCTCTGCCTGACTGGCAATGTCTATGTAAATGGAACTGTGCGACTTCTAAAACCAGTCCTCTGAAAGGACAATACAGAAAGGATTATTGTGCTGTCCACTCACTACAAGGACTAATTGCTGTGTCACGTAGGCTTCATTCAAGCGTAATCTGCCGAAGTTTGTTTGTGAGTTTGACTTTCCAGAGTCTAGTTTTCTACATAATATTATTCAGTTTTCACTTGTTATTTAAAGCCACTGGTCTGCTGTTATAATTTGCTTAGCTTCATTTTGATTTGAAGTTTGTCCATGTTTTGAGCAGTTCAGTCTCTGACAGGTCTGCTTGTTGACTCACAGGGGAACCTAATGCGCCCTGTTCAAATATCCACGGTGGTGGAGGGTGTCCCTAGAGGGAAAGGAACATAATAGCTGCCCTGGTGGAGGGAGAAAGATTTTGCTCTTGATTTATTGACAGTTGAGGGCTAAATAGTTTTCTTTTTTTGCAAGTTCAAAGTGAAACTTTCCAGTGGCACTTAGAGGCTGGTGGCTGGTCATAAACTCATCTCCCAATGTGTCAAAGTGGGTTCTATTGATTTGCAGATGTCCTCTGCTGATTCATCCACACATAGAACATCTTCTGGGGTTTTCTGGATATTGCTGGGAGAGCTACTCACTGTTATGCAAGCTCATTGTCCTGGCTGAACTGCAAAGAAAAAAGGAAGAAAATAGGCAGGGATGAATGAACGGAGGAAGGGAGGTATAGAGATGAAGTGAGAATGAGATTGGCAGACTGTAAGAAAATTACACTCCCCTACCATATATGGTGAAAGTGGATTCTCTTCTCCATAGCAAAGCCCCGAAGCCCAGGAGACTGGTTCACAGTCAGCAAATGTGAGCAAAGAGAGTCTCCCAAGCTCCTGAGATGAGCTCACAGTCAGCTTTCACTCACTGACAGGGAGTCCCTTAAGAAAATGTGTATACTCTCCTTGGGTACACAAGCCAACTAATAAACCCAAAATAAATCACTTGGCAAAACAGGTTATGTAATATTATCAGTTTAGCCTGTCACGCCTCTCCACTGGACTACTTGTAATCCACACAATGCACACTATTGTGAAAGTGCTCTAATTGAAGAAGGGCTTTGATAGTAGTTAGTAGCATTACAATAAGTAAAGTGGTTCAGCTGGGAACACGTGACAAAACTTTGGACAGAAAGCTGTCCTCGTCATGCAGTTTGAGAGCTCACAGAAACTGTGCTTTCATGCAAACATTGGCATGCTCCGGATACATGAGACCAGGCCTTTGTAGAATATTCAAGTCAGCTGTCTGGGGCAGGGCTTGTCAGGAAGACAAATTTGTGGACACTGAGCACAGCTCTATAAGTACCAAACTACACTGAGCTCAGTCTTTAACATAAAACATAGCGGAATAAGCTTTTCAAAAAATTCACTATGAACCATCCATCTTTCAATTACTTTTCAACTACTTGATACAAGTACATTTAAATGATAGCTCAGGTAGGTATTTGCATTGATTTCACCTTGACAAGAATTACCAGTATACATATGCTGTTGAAAGCTGTAAATGTGGGCTGAGATATCCTCGGACTTCATGACCAGCCAAGTGGGAAGGGAAGTGACGCCTCTTATCAGATGCAGACAATACATGCCAGGCTGCTGGTGCGGACTTCTAGGTGTCATGCCAGGGAGTCCACATTGCTGGTTTACACAGTCATTCTCTTGGGCCCGTTATATTACAAGATCCTCAATGCATACCTGAAACCAAGGATAGTACTACACCCTACATACACTGTTTTCCCTAAAATAATGTTTGCCTCATAAGTTAGACATAGCGAAATATTAACAATAGCAGACTAATTACAACACATGCTGTAATAAAAGTTATATGAATATGTATTATCAGAATACAGATCTCCCCCTTTGTCTGCAACTTTGCTTTCTGTAGTTTCAAGTCTCCACAATTTAAAACGTATGAATCAAGTATCTCTAGAATTCAGAGTTAATATTTTAGATTATAGTTGACCCTGACGCTAAAACAAAGAAAGGGAAAGTGCAGTAAAGGAGCTTCTGTAGTGACCTTGCCTCATGGAAGAGCACTGGGGACATGAGATCATGGGTGGTTACGTGCATGTAGTCAAGCAGAGGCCCTAGCTTGCCCCACGTTCCACCAAACATGCAGCTTCCGACCTAGGTGCCATGGAGTCTGCTCGGCAGCGGCCAGGTCTGCTCCTCCGCTCGCAGCTCTGTCGGCGCAGGGCGCTCACGTGCAGCATTCCAGTGCAGCCCTGCCTCAGCGGCGGACTGCGCACGCACGTCCCGAACGAGGGGGACGGTCCCACCTCTGCAGCCCCTGCTCCCAGCTGTCGTGGGCCACGCAGAAGCACTCACCTGAGCCCAGTTACCTGCAAAGCAGACGCTCCATGAATGCCTGTGCAACACGGCAGGCCAAAAGGGAAAACTACTGATACCAAGGCCAGATTTATCTGATTTTAATATTCTTTTAAATGTATCCTTTCATTCCACAAAGGATTACAGCTACATTTAAATAGCCAATAATTTAAATTTAATGCTCAATGTACAGTATAAAAGCATATATATATATATATGTATGTGTGTGTGTATATATATATATACATATACATATATGTATATATATATATACACACACATACATATATATATATATTCAGCAACCTCAAGATATTGTTTTGTTTGTTTGTTTGTTTGTTTGTTTGTTTTCCAAGGTAGGGTTTCACTCTAGCCCAGGCTGACCTGGAACTCACTCTGTAGTCTCAGGGTGGCCTCGAACTCACAGCAGTTCTCCTACCTCTGCCTCCCAAGTGCTGGGATTGAAGGCATGCACCACCACGCCCAGCTACCTTTAGATATTTTACTGAGTTATTTCCTGGGCACTGATGTGTTAATGTTAAGCATCGTGTGACAAATGCAAAGGTAAGATAAAGTTTATCTACCCAGATTTGCCAACAAGTGAAGTAACTTGATCCACACAAAGCCTAAAGTGTAGCAGAAAGTAACGTGAGTCAGTGCAGGAGAGTTGAGGGCAAGAAGGACTGACCATCCCAGACGCCACTGTACAAGTTACAGTGAGGACCAGCTCGGTGAAAAAAACGGTCTTGACCCTTCTACCAAGCACCAAGAGTTTGGCCAGACCTGGGGACATGGTGGTGACCTCCCTCAAGGTTATGGCAAAGTAGAGCAAGTAGAAAGGACGAATTTGGCATTTAGGAGGCAGTGGTGTCAGCCAGTCACCAGTACCTGCAGAGGATCCTCTGCTGGGCACCATTAATGCTCTGATGAGCCCATAGTATGGGTAGGTAAACTGAGTCATTAACCTACCAAAGTCTCAAGCCAGCAAGTGGCAGAATGACGAGAGGCTCCCAGCTAGCACTGCAGAGGCATGCGCATGCACCCTGCATCTCCGCCTGGCAACAAGGAATTCTAACACACTCCTGCCCCTGCTGTGGGCAGAGGCTCAGTGGAGGGTAAACCAGGCTGTTGACTTTTGTCCATCCAAACGGTCTCCCAGCCCCGACATCCTTCCTTGTACAATGTGGTGGCTAATAATCCCATGCTTACCCAGGATTTTCCAAATAGTGGTCTATAAAGTAGAACAGAAATGAATACTGCTCCAACCTCTCTGAACTCTGCCCAAGACGTGGGATGCACAGCCTTGGGAAATCAGGCTTTAAGGGTCACAGCCCAGCCTCCGCCCTGTCGAGTTCTACAGGCTGTTACGCCACAAAGACGTTTCATATCCCTGTGAAGCGCACCACTGGGCCCGCTCTTGTAAGCTGAAGAACCAGGATGGCTCCTCAAATCCCTTTTTAGCCTCAGTCTTTCAAAGTTCATCTAGCTACCCTGCAACAATAAACAAAAACAAATGTGTTAAATTCAATCCAACTGAGGAGAATCAGAGAAGGCACTTCCTGAGAGACCTCCAGCGGGGCCAGGGCTGACATTACTTCCTGTGGGTGTCTGTTTAAATTCTGAGATTTCACATGTAATATCGCTGCGCTTATCTTCAGTGTCTGGTTAAAGTGTAACCCCGCTGGGTTCTGAGACGGCCTTGCAAGCCGCCTTGGCAGTGTGGGCCAGGGACCCGTGAGTGGTTTCATGAGTGTTCAAAGAGGCTCTAATCTTTTTGTCCCACATGACCTCTGATTGAAGATCTTCAGTGGATGAGCTTTGTGCTGCTGAGCATGGACACAGCACGTCCCGGGCTTTCCCAAGCCTTCTCTGAGGCCTGCTGCGGTGGGGGAGCCCGGAGTTGTGCGGAAGCTGAGCTGCCCAGGTCAGCCCGGGCTGGCAGCCTGGAGCGGCTGGGTCAGACCTTCCTGGGATTCACCAGGCTCACACGATGGCAGCACTCTCTTGGCTCACTGCCAAGGCGCTGGCTTTTTGTTGCTGTTTTGGTTTTGGGAACACAAGCAGCCTTGGCCCAGGAGGCCACCGCAGGGGACCTTAGGCCCCGTGGCAAGGTGGGGACTGGGGTGTCGTTGGCAAAGCAGCCGGCTCCAGCTCCGAACTCCCTGTGCCTCGAGCGAGGAGTCTCCGTGGGCACCAGACAGGAGAGGCTTCTGCGCGGGGCACTGGGGTGGCCAACACATGGCCAGTGAAGCGTTGCCATCATTCATTCATTCATTATGTCAGTCGCTAATTTTTCCTCAAAGGGTCAAAATGTGCCAAACACTGTGAAGCACTTTCATCGTCGTCCTCAGGCTACTCACAATGTAGCCAAGTGTGTCCTTGAACTAATGTTTTTGTCTCCACCTCCCAAGTGCCAGTATTATGGGCATATGCCACCACACCCGGCTGTTAAACATTCGAAGAGGCTAAATGAAAGCTAATGCTGGTAGTTACATGGACTCAGAAATGCCCTTGAAGTCCTCCCTGTGAGCTTAGTGAACAGATAAAACCAGAAATCTTAAATACAGGCAGGGGAAGAAAGGGAGACTATAACTGGTTCTCTGCATACGGACTTGTCACTTTATTTTTTTAATCTTTTCTAATTTTTAATTTATTTATTTGAGAGAGAAAGAGGCAGAGAGAGAGAGAGAGAAGGGCACACCAGGCCCTCCAGCCACTGCAAATGAACTCCAGACACATGCGCCACCTTGTGCATCTGAATTCATGTGGGTCCTGGGTACTCAAACCTGGGTCCTTTGCCTTTGCATGAAAGCGCCTTAACCAGTAAGCCATCTCTCCAGCCCAACTTGTCATTTTAGATCTATACAACACACACATACTTCTGTGTTCCCACAGAGGAAGAGAAATAAAACACATGTAGAGAAGAAAATGAGGAATCAAGGAAAACAGAGGCAAGACTAGGGGTGGGGGAGTGAGGGAACAGAGCAGTGAGGGAACACAGCCCGGAATGTTGAGGCTGGGTCCACCCAGGCGGGAGGCCAAGCATATCTCCCTTTTAAGACTTCATCATATTTTAAGTGAAGCATATCTCCCTTTTAAGACTTCATCATATTTTAAGTGAAGCCCTTTCTCTGTTACTATAAGAACAGAGCACGGTGAGGGTTCCATAAATCAAAGGATAGGCTGGAGCTGAGGAAGGAGGCAACCTTTGAAGAGCAATCATAGGAAGAGAAACAGGGAGAGAAAACGAGCCCTGTTTGAAAGTGTTTATTCGGTTTCTGCCTCTTCCTGCTCCTTCCACCTCACATTCCTTAATGACCATAACTTGGAAATGCTATTTCAGAGAACCTGATAGTCTCCTCTTCAGTAGACATGAGTCCTGATGGTGCTTGTTTTCAGCACGTTGGAAATCTCAGGGCAAAAAATATTTAAATTGAGCAGCTTTTTTTTTTTTTTTTTCAAGGTAGGGTCTCACTCTAGCTCCGGCTGACCTGAAATTCACTATGTAGTCTCAGGGTGCACTCAAACTCACAGTGATCCTCTTACCTCTGTCTCCCAAGTGCTGGGATTAAAGATGTGCACCACCTTGCCCAGCTTTGAGCAGCTTTTTTTGAAGAGTAAGTTAAGAAAGACTTATTTTACTCAAGTAAAGTAGGAGGCTCCCAAGTTGAGCGGCATCTCAGGCAGGTATGGAAAGAGGGAAGGGAGTAGTTCATGTGCAGAAGAGACACGGAAAGCAATTGCTTTTTTTTCTCTTTCTAAGAGAATAAAAATATAAATGCTTTCAAATATAATCTCTAAAGACGTATATTCTGATAGCATCCTTGTAGGAATTTATTTTTATAGGATGGATGGCTTGTTTTTCCCTAGAATAAAAGTTAGTTTCACTCTAATAGATCAAATCCACTAATGATTTTCCTGTAACATGTGTGCAAAGAGAAGCAAACAGCTTGCCAGGAAAGTGGGGAACCGCGCTTGTTCACGGAACCCTGCGCAGGAGGACTGAGGTGCCTGTGCCTCTACCTGGACAAAAATACTACGGAAAAGAAAAGCTTTAGACCACTTGTTTGGAGCCCTGGGCCAGCTGTGCTGAAGGCCAGCTGGGTGCTGGAGAATTGCTAAGTGTCAGCCGGCCAGAAGACTGCATGTGAGACCCACTCTCCTAGCTAGAGAGGAGAGGCATGTTTGCAAAGGGAAGGCGGTGTGGGGAAAAAAACGACCAAGATCCTCTCCTGTGCTGTGATGACCATAACTAGCCTGCCCAGGGCAAGGTGTTGCTCCCAAGCTCCTGTCAGTGGACTGCACCTGGGCAAGACCCAAGGGAGCTCAGCACTGCTGGTTGAGCAGGCACCAACAAAGAGAAGGAGAGGCCAAAAATGACCCTGCCCGTCAGCCAGTGAGGAGGAGACAAGGACCACAGAAGGCTTTGGGTGATGACAGTGGCTGGGGCTAACATTTCTAAGAGCTCACTGTGTGTCCGGCACCATTCTCACCATATCTTGATCTTGCTATAGTGATTTCAATTGCAGCAGCGTCTTGGAGGCAGTTGGGAGGTAGTGAAGGATGACACCTATAAAGCCACTTTCAGGGCTGGAGAGATGGTTTAGTGCTCAATGCGTTTGCCTGCAAAGCCAAAAGACCCAGTTTCGATTCCCCAGGACCCACTTTAGCCAGATGCATAAGGTGGCACATGCGTCTGGAATTCATTTGCAGTGGCTGGAGGCCCTGGTATGCCCATTCTCTCTCTCTCTCTCTCTCTCTCTCTCTCTCTCTAATAAATAAAAATATTAAGCCAGGCATGGTGGCACATGCCTTTAATCCAAGCACTCGGGAGGCAGGGGTAGGAGGATCGCCGTGAGTTCAAGGCCACCTTGAGACTCCATAGTGAATGAATACCAGGTCAGCCTGGGCTAGAGTGAGACCCTACCTCAAAAAAAAGGAAAAAAAATATTGAAAATAATAAAGCTAGTTTAAATATTTTTAAATATGTAAAATTAATTAAATTTTTAAATATTTTAAAGTCCATGTGGTTTCAGTTCAAAAACTACCAGGAAGTAGTTAAGCAAACCCCTCTTTACTGGGGCAGTGAGTCACGTCAGACAGCCCAAGAAACATGACAGGAGCGTCCCTTCAGTCTGCCGAGAAGCACTGCTTTGCCAGTGCAGTGAGGCTGGTACCGTCACCTCCCCGGTGAAAGTGCACAAAGAGAGGCCTCAGGGAGACCCTGCGGAACCAGAATCAGCAGCAGGCTGTCACTGGCCATGGGGTCTTGCTCGGACAGTGGCCTCTTCTACTTGTGACTTGAGTTTCTGGGTACCGTCTTTCCATGACGTGGAGCTCCCAGGTGTGATTGGCTCCCTTACCACACACCCGCCCCCCTGTGTTTCAGGGCATGAACTACCTGGAAGACCGGCGCTTGGTGCACCGTGACCTGGCAGCCAGGAATGTGCTGGTGAAGACCCCACAGCATGTCAAGATTACAGATTTTGGGCTGGCCAAGCTGCTTGGTGCCGAGGAGAAGGAATACCACGCAGAAGGAGGGAAAGTAAGAACCTGCCTCATGCATCAGCTGATGGGGGCGCTTGTAGAACATTCTGTGTGGGGTCCCAGAGGATGCCAGCAGCACAGCAGACCTTGGTCTAGCCAAGGTCTTCCACTCTGGGAAGGGTGTTTGTCAGGAGAGGGGGGCAGCGGTCAGAAAGTAGGACACTCAGCTCCCATCTCCAAAGGTTCTACACCCCCATCCAGAACATAAACACCCTCCAACAACCAGCTGACTTGGTGGCAAGTACCAGTGAGACTGCCCCAGATGTACAAAATGCCGTCTGGGTTGTTCTGAGAGCTGCTGCGCATGTCTGCAACTCAGGCCAGGGGCCAGCGTGGGCACGGGCTATCTCTCTTGGTTTGACTTGAGGTGCCTTCTGAACCCTGCCACAGCAGCGAGGGCTGCACAGGACCGCCAGTCCCTCCAGATGCCCCTCACAAACATACCCGGGTGCACCCCCACTGGGTGTCACACTTGACTCAAACCAGCCTTCAACCTCATGACCTTGGTCCCTGACAACATCCCCAAATGCTCGAGGCGGGAAAGTACCAACCACCAGGGCCCCAGCGTAGCCAAATAGTCCACTTCCCCAGAGTCTGAGCCGCAGCGTTCAGCAAGCAGCGCGGCACCGCCGGCCGCCCGGTCCTCTGGTGTGTTTCAAATCTCCGCACGGACGGAAATAAACCTGGAGCCTGTCAGGGAAAATCACTTTGTGTTCCAAGTTAGTCACTTGTAATTTCTCCTAGAGTGATTTGACTTTTGTCAACGACTGAGAGCTAACGGCTGTCTTACTGCTTTGTCACTCACCACCCCAAGGTGCCGATCAAGTGGATGGCCTTGGAGTCAATTTTACACCGAATTTATACACACCAAAGTGACGTCTGGAGCTACGGTGAGTCAGAATCTTAATGCTAATGAATCAGGACTCAGGCTAACCGGGATCTTATTCCTTGTTAATTGGCATGATATGCTGTGACATGCATGGGTTCCCTTTGGAGATAATGACTTATAACAGTGTTACAATTCCTGTCTGTCCAGTAGACTAAGAGAAACTGACAAAGGAAATGGAGCTTAGCTACCATGTGACATGTCACGACAGACCACCTTGAACCCAGGCCCCACGGAGGGGCTGTGGTGAGGAAGGGGGTGGGGCTCGGGCGATGCCTGTGCTTGCAGAGGTCAGACAAATGCAGTCTCTCACTGTGAACTCGAAGGGAACCAGAAGACAGAAAACGGGGTCCTGGGGAAGCTCTGGCTAGAGAGGTGAAGTTGCCTGACACACAGCTCCCAGAGCTGTTGTCTCATGTGACAGGTGTCTGGCTACTCTCTGTGACTCAGAAAATGAGCTGGCAAGAGTGTACCTCAAGGAAAGCTTTGGGGAGAAAATAAAAACAGGAAAATCCTGCTCTAGAAAGGGCCATCCTACCAGGGCCTGATTCCTCTGAACCCCAGCACAGCCATGCCCAGCTCCATGCTCGGTCTTTCAGGGAGTGCCCCTGTCTCCAAGCCTGCCTCTCATGCTCTTGCCTTGTACTGTGGCCTCACCTGGCATATGGCTTTGTCTGCTGTGCCAAGCAGTTACCCAGGTGACCACATTTGGTCCTTGAATTTCGCCCAGCAGTCCCTGAAGACGCTGGGAAACACTATCAAAACAAAACAGCTCTCACAGGCCTGGAGAGACGGCTCTGTGGAAGACAGCACTCACTGCTCAAGCTGGAGTGCCTGAGTTTGCTCCTCAGACTGCTCATAAGAAGCCAGAAGCCATGGGGCACGCTGATGCTGGATGGCAGGGTAGGGGGCAGAGACAGACTCCCCTAGGAGCTCATGGCAAGCGCAGCCAAGAACCACAAAGCGAGAATCCAAAAGGAGACAGAGTAGGCATCCAATGAGGCGGGCAGGCGGCAAAGAGCAGCACAGAAGTTCTCTTCTGATCTGCACGTTCCTGCACTAACACACTAACACACACTCACGTGCATGCAAGCACAACGCAAGTAAATAGTAAGTAAATAAAACGGCTCTCACCTTAAAGAGAATAAGAGATCGTTTTTTGTGTGCCAAATGTGAATGATCACAGCCAAAGAACATGGATTCAGGTTGCCAAAAATAATGTTCCATGTTCCACCATGGAAGTGATTACATCAGATTTTATTAGTTATAGAACAAATAAAGTCATAAATCAAAGCATTGACCAACTATTTTGGTGAGGACCACAAATAGGCAGGTTATAGCAGAGGGATGAAAACTTGGCTGCAAGGCTCAAATGCCAACTGCTGACATTCTTAGCTCCTGGATTGGAGGAAAGGAGTAAGATGGAGATCTGTTAGGCATATATTTCGAAGCTTTTAGCCTGATAGTTAAAAGAATATGGGCCTGTGTTGCAGTCAGGTTCACATTGCTGGAGGAAAGCACCCAACCAAGAGCAGCTTTGGGAGGAAAAGAAGGAGGGGGTTTATTTTGCCTTACAAACTTGAGGGGAAGCTCCATGATGGCAGGGGGAAACGATGGCATGAGCAGAGGGTGGGCATTACCCCCTGGCCAACCTCAGATGGACAACAGGAACAGGAAAGTATGCCAAACACTGGCAAGGGGAAACTGGCTATAACACCCAGAAGCCCGCCGCCAACAACACACCACCTCCAGGAGGCGTTAGTTCCCACCTCGCCACCAGCCAGCAGCCTGGCATTCTTACCCCCTCGCGGTACGGGGGACAAAGCCCCACAGCCGGGCGTGGCTTGGTTGGTAGAGCGCTCGCTGCTCAAACGTGCAGCCCGGGCTCAGCTTCCCAGCCCGGCATGGCAGCACGCGCCTGTGATCCCAGCGCCAGGGAGGCAGGCACAGGAGGGTCCCTGGGCTTTGCTAGGCCGCTTATCTAGGCAGTTGGTGAGCTCTGGGCTTGAGCAAGAGACTGTCTAAAACCAAGGTGGAGATTAGTTAAGGAAGCCACCAAATATTGACTTCTGGCCTCTTCCCACATGTGTACAGACATGCATGACCCCCCACACACACACACACACACGTGTGACCAACAGGCTTATCAACTTATATTACACACATAGACAAACATAAAACAAAAGGAAGAAACCAGGAGCAGGCCGTGAATGGCTATGACAGGGGTTTTAATGGCCCAAGATCACTTAGCTCTGGAAGCGCTGCACTTTACCTCTGCAGTCGCGAAGTCAGCCAGGCGTTCAGCCTTGCAGACTCTCCAGCGTAGGTGTAGCTTCAGGAGGGTGGAATGGGTCACCTCCACTGGCCACGTCTTACGTCCTACTTTTATCTATAAATTACCAGTTATCACTGGCCATTTACAGCATCAGTTATGAAGGGTCAGAGTTATCCCACCTGAAAATAAATGGGAATGTTATTACTTTTTATTTATTTGTGAATTGAGAACTTCACTGTGAATCCATTGCATGTCAGTCATACTCCCATTAGAGCGTGTTCAGTGGTCTTCACCCTCCCCTCTCTCACTGAGGGCCCTCCGCGGTGGGGTTATCGGTGTTCACTGTGGGGTCATGAATGCACCCGTCAGTTTTGGTGGGGGAGACAATGTATTGCAATACACCTTGCCACCTTGCGGCTCCTACATTCTTTCTGTCCTCTCTTCCACAATGATCCCCGATGGTTGGAGGGTATGTTACAAGCCCCTTGGAGTGTTGTGTTCTCAACAGCCTCTCATTTTCTGCTTTGATTCGTTTTGAGCCTCCTCAATGTCTCCTGCCATCTCCCTGTGGAGTTCCTTAGACTATCAAAAAGAGCCATAATCATCGTTAAGCCTCCACTTTCTTGGTAATGTTTTCTAGGCCCGGGCAGACCTGATAGACAGGACGTGCCTGCTGCTAGGCACTCTGCTTTCTTGTCTTGTCACACTGATGGTTCTGGCTCTCCTGGTATTCTCTGGCTTCTCTAAAAAGCAGATTATTTAACCAAGGGTGAGAGCAGCTGGATCAAAGGGGATAAACATAGACACTTAGAAGATATTTTGATGGGCATACCCTCTCCTTTTAAACAAAGAACAGTGGGAGCTTCCCTCCAGGGTCTGTGACTGCCCAAGGCACAGGCTTCTGACTTGGTCCTCAGTACCGTGCAGGAGTCCCTCCCACTGATCGCACTTCCTGGCCAGCCAAGGAGCAGTTGATTGCCTCCACAGCCTGTGGGCGCCCATTGCATAGGTGTACATCTCTTGCCCTGCTGGGTGATCCTATAACTTGCATGGTCCACCACTTGTTCATGTTGTGGGTGAACGTTATCTTCCAGCTCCTCTCACAGCACTTCCCAGCACGACGGGAGCTGGCTCCCTTCTCAGTTCCAGCCTCATCGCCCAGTGTCCTGTGACCACGGCCTGAGCTATTCCAGCAATAGGTTCTTACCATTTGGATCTGGTGGGTGACCAAGTACTTTGGCAATGGCCTTTATTACTTGGGGGGCCTCAGGGGCCTCTTTGACCAACAGCTCACTGCTGGGGGGTAACCCAGTTCTGGCACTGGAATTTATCACCAAGAGCCTGTGGCTTTAGGGTAAAGCTTTACCCTACTGGATGCTTCTACCAAACTATTTCCACACCCCACTCTGTTATGAAGAATTATATCTTTTAATTAGGTAACTAAGAGGAAGGTTTCTAGGGCACTGATTCGTGTCCCCATTAGTTTTGTGTTTCGCCCCCTCCCCACCTTCCTTGCCCCACACCCCTGGACCCTTCCACACTCTATATTCCGCCCCTCCGCTTACGTGCCTTGTCGAGCACCCCTCTCCTCTTCCCTCCGTGCTTTCCCTCTTTAAGCCTCACTCCCGCTCCCTTGACAGCAGTACCGATGCTAAGTACAGCATCTAGGTGAATCAAGCTGCCCTGTGTGAAGAACCACATACAGGGCAGAATATGAAGCTTGTGCATTTCTGAATCTGTGTAGCCTTGCTTAGTATAATTTTTACCAAATTCATGTATTTCCTACGGTTTTCATTGTTTTAGTTTTCCTTACTGCTCAGTAGACATCCCTTGTGTGTGTGTACCATGTCTTTGTTACCAACCAGTTTACGGGCATCTGGGCTGATTCCATTTCCTAGCTGTTGTGACTGGAGCAGCAACAAACTTGGCTGAGCAAGTAACTGTAGTGAAGAGTACGCTTCTGTCTCTGTTTATCTGTCTCTTAACCCCCCACCTCTCAAATGAGCAAATAAAATACTTTCTAAAAGAGTAAAATCGTTGTAGAGTGTGTGCCCAAAAGTGGTGTAGCTGGATCAAATGGTAGATTGATTTTAAACTTTTGAGGAACTTCCATACTGATCCCAATAGTGGATTTATAAGCTTGCACCTCCACAAGTGGTGGGTGAGGGTTCTCCATTCCCCACAAAATAGTCTTACTTTGCACTTTCTGTATGGTATTTGGGGTTTGGATTGTTCTTGTTTTTCCACAGCCTTCAGATACATCATTAAGTAATTTATGTGGGATCTCTATATTTTTATAATATAGAGATTTAGGACTATAAACTTCCCTCTTACTACTGTCTTCATTTTTTCCCCATAAGTTTTGGTAAGTTGGGTTTAAATTGTAATTCAAATCCAGGAAATTTTTAACTTCTTTCTTACTTCTTCAACAACCTGTTCATTTTTCAATAGTGGGTTGTTCTTTCTCCAGGAGTTGATGCATTTTCTGTTGTCTTGAAGATATCTCTCTTCATAGCATTATGGTCAGACATAATGCAAGGTGTTATCTCAATTTTCTTGAATTTGTGAAGACTTATTTAATGTATTAATGTATGACCTATCTTAGGGAAGGTTCCATAAGCTTCTGAGAAGAATGTGTGTACTGTAGAGTTTGGGTGGAATGCTCAGTGGATTTCTGTTAAGTCCATTTGATCTACAGTGTTGTTTAGCTCTACTGTTTTGTTTTATGTTTAGATGATCTGGCTGTTAATGTTAGTGGGGTACTAAATATACTATTATTGTATGGGATTTATTTCTGATTTAATGTATAGAAGATTTTGCTTTATAAAAATTGGTGATCCTAAGGCTGGAGAGGTGGCTTAGGAGTTAAGGCACTTACCTGTGAAGCCTAAAGACCCAGATTCAATTCTCCATGTCCCATGTAAGCCAGATACATATGGTGGTATATGCATTTAGAGTTTATTTACAGTAGCTAGAGTCCCTGGTGCACCCTTTCTCTCCCTCTCTCTCCCTCTCCTTCTCAAATAAATAAGTAAATAAAATAAGTCATTTAAAAAATTTTGGAAAATAAGATATTTTAAAGTGGGGGGCTAGAGAGATGGCTTAGCAATTAAGGCGCTTGCCTGCAAAGCCAAAGGACCTCAGTTCGACTCCTCAGGATTCACATAAGCCAGATGCACCAGGTGACACATGCATTTGGACTTTGTTTGCAGTGGCTGGAAGCCCTGGTACTCCCATTCTTTCTTTATCTCTCTCTATCTCTATTTCTTTCTCTGCTTCTCTCTCTCTTTCTCTCTCAAATAAATAAATAAAAATAAAATATTTTTAAAATTTGGTGATCCTGTGTTTGGTACATATATGTTTATGATTGTAATACCCTCTTATTGAATAATTTCCTTTATGAGTATCAAGTGGTCTTCTTAATCTCTTTTTATTACTTTTGGTTTAAAGTCCATTTTGTCAGATATTATAGCCATAACTGCTTGTTTTCTATTTCAGTTTTCTTGGAATGACTTTTCCCATCCTTTCACCCTAAGATAATGTTTGTTTTAATGATAAAATGGGTTTCTTATGGACAGCACATGGATGAATCAAGTTTTCTGATAAACCCTGTAAACCTGCATGTTTTAAGTAGGGAGTTTAGTTTATTGATGCTCAGAGTTGTAAATGAATGTTGTGAATTAATCCCTATCCAGTTGAAGACTTTGTAGAGTTGGTATTTCCTTGCTCCTCATTTTCTTCAACAAGTGCTCTAGTTTTGATTATTGTTTATCCTTCCCTTAGTCTCTTGAGTATGTTTGTTCTTCTCTTCAGTGCAAAGTATCCCATCCAGTCTTCTCTCCAGGGCCACCTTTGATCATCGAAAGTCTTTGCTTCGCTGTCAATTATGCAGGATAATTTTGCTGGGTATAGTAGTTTCCATTGGCAGTCATGGTCTTTCAAAATTTGAAATACTCTATCCCAACCCTTCTGGCCTTTAGTATTTCCACTAAGAAAAAAAAAAAATGAAAAGTAATTCTGATAGTCTTACTTTAGTAAGTGACAAGATGTTTTTCTTTCCACTGTTTTTGTTGTTTCTCTTCCATTTCATCCAGCCATTTGTTCATGAACTCATTAAGTTTATTGACTAGTCCCTTTGTCTTGCTAAGAATGCAGCAGTAGCAGCTCTTGTGAAGCCTGTATGGAGTGGCCTGGAGTCTCAGTCTAAGTGGGCACAGGATGTCAGTCTAACCCCAGGTTTAGGCTGGGCACACTGGAAGCTGGGCAGGCTCCTCCTGATGTGTGTGTAGTCTCCAGGTGGGTCTGGGCTGGGTCAGGATCATCCCGCCCTACTCAGTGCCCATCCTGTGGAGTGAAATCAGCTCATGAATCCCCATTCTGGTAGTGGAGGCTCAGGGGGCCAGGCTGGGAAGTGGGGTCAACACCCAGTGAGACTGATCCCCAATCGCAGCAAGTAGGGACCAAGGTTGTACCTACAGAGTGACCACCTGTGCCCTGATCCACCTGCCTTACTCAGCACCTGTGACTGTGGAGTGAGCTCAGCTCCAGAGTCCCAACCATGGCAAGAAATGAGAATTTGGGAAGCACAGCATTGATCTAATTTCCAAAAGAAACTTAGTCATTAAGTCATTATCACAAACACAAAATGTTTCAGGTCATCCATTTAGGAATTTTTGTTGTTGTTTTTTTTTGAAGCAAGTCCAACAAACTAGCCTTATTATTTTTTTTTAATATGAGAGTGAGAACAAGAGAGAGAATTGGGCATCAAGGCCTCCAGCCGCTGTGATCGAACTCCAGGTGCGTGTTCCACCTTGTGCACATACATGTGTGGCCCTGTGCACTTATGTCACCTTGGGTATCTGGCTTACGTGAGACCTGGAGAGTCAAACGTTGGTTCTTAGGCCTCACAGGCAAGTGACATAACCACTAAGTCATCTCTCCAACCCAATCCATTTTTTTCCCTTTAGTTATAATGTCATCAAACTTCTAATATTTATGCACATATACACATGAGTTTCTGGAATGTTAATCTTGTCTACTAGAATGTAATCTTCATAAAGGCAAAGATAACTATGTATACACTTGTAGCACGTGCACATAGATTCACACATACATGATTTCTGGAGTATTGATCTTGCCTCTAGAGTGTAAACTTTTAATTTTTACTTACTTATTTAAGAAAGAGAGTAAGAGAGAGAAAAAGAGGCAAGTGGGGAGAGAGAGAAAGAATAGGCTTGACAGGACCTCTAGCCACTGCAGACAAACACTAGACACATACACCACCTTGTGTATTTGGCTTTATATGGGTACTGGGGAACTGAACTCAAGTCCTCAGGCTTGCAGGCAAATACCTTAACCACTGAGACATCTCTCCAGTCCTAGAATGTAATCTTTACAAAGGCAAAGATAATTACCCACCCCCACACATACAAGTTTCTGGAGTGCTGAAATTGTCTCAAGAAGGTAATCTTTACAAAGGCAAGGATTTGGGCAAATGAAGTAGATTTGCGGAGGTGAGCTTCCTCAGTTAACAGAACAGGAATAGAAACAAAGCTATTCAGAGTCATTGTTATTTTCACTCACTTTACAAGATATATCTGCTCCCCATGAGGGGACTTGGCCTTCTGTCCTACATCATTTCCACTGCCCCCGTGCCAGCTGTCTTTGCCTTCCTCTCAGATGGCAGAGTGGCAACTCCGACTGGGCTCTGTCCTGATTTTATAGTGCCTTTTACTCTTTTCAACTTTACCAGATGTTCACTTCTTTTTGTTCACTTCTTTACTTCCCTGCTTAATCCTTCTTTACTTTCCTAAGATGCTCCAAATTAAACCTTCCTCTACCTGGCCAATGAGATTGTGAAGGATCTGGCCCTCTGCCTTTCTGATACACCACAGCCCCACTGCTTCATCCTCCAGGCTCCAGTCAGTCCGCATGTGACCCGTACTTGTAAAGTCAATGAAAACGGTCTTAGATCGCATGGCTCGGCACCTTCCGGTGATCACAACCACCGTCAGAAAGCCAGCCTTGCTCTGGTGGTCCTGTGCCTGTACACCCTCTGACGTTGTGCTCTGGTGGTTACAGTCTTTCAGCCCTGGCAGGACTCAGGAATAATTACACTAGGAGCCTGAATTTTTAGTGTTAAAAACACATCCCTTTCCTATTTAGTTTCAAGACAAAACGTTCATTTTAGTAAGCATGTGTTTCACTCAGATAAAAAGAGAGACAAAGTAGTCCAGTTACAGTCCACCACTCACTGGACTCACTTTCCCTCTCTTACCATTTGTTCCAAACCTTAAAAAAAAAAAAAAGACTTTCCACGTTGTCAGTGTGGATGTCTAAAAACCTAATGAAATAGGAGTGGATTTTCTTCATCTTGAAGAGATATTTTCTTCGTTATGTCCATACTGACTATTGGTGAAAGAAACATGGGTGCGTATTTTTGCTCTCAGACCACTGCTTCCCTTTACTTTTTGGTCTGCATTTGTGGCACTGACCTTCTCATTGCCAGTATAAAACACCCGAGCAATAGCAGCTGATGGGTGGAAAGTTTTTACTTTGCCTGACAATCTCCAGGGGAAGCTCCCTGATGGCAGGGGAAAGCATGGCATGTGCCAAGGCTGCCCATCACCTCCTTGCCACAAACAGTGGAAACAGAGTGAGCCAAACTCTGCCAAGAGGGAACTGGCTATAACACCCCTAAGGTTGCCCCAAAAAAACACCCCCTCCAGCAAGGCTGCACCTCCCAAATTTCCATGGGCTGGAGACTAAACATTCCAATGACATTAGTTTATGAGGGACGCCTAATTCAAACCACCACAGCATTCAGGTATTAAGTCTGACGATTCGCTGTTGAAATGGCCTCTGGGAATCTCAAGCAGGTCTATGGTAACCTTTGAATCACCTTTCAGCCTTTATCCAAATACTTGGGACCACTTAGAGTTTTTCAAGTTTTGAAATACTTCTGTAGGTTTCACTAATTGAACAACCCATATCCAAAACTCCAAAATGCTTTAAACTCTTTGAACACTATGTTAGCGTTCAAAATGATTTAGGTTTCAGACAAAGCACTTGGGATTTCAAGTTTTGGAATTGGATGCTCACCCTACAGTATGAATCTAGAGGTGAAGCCTAGAGGGAAAGGGGGCTGTCAGATCAACTGGGATCAGGAAACTACCAGAGTTCTGTGGCTGTGGCCCTCCCTCAGTAACTTGAGGCCCAAGGCTTGCTCCCATGGTGGTAACATCTGTCATAAGACAGGGCACCACACCATCCCAGATGGGAATATCAGGAGTCAAGAAATGCACAAGTTCCCTAAAGCATTTGCACATTTTCAGAGCAGAAAAACTCATAGAAGGAGGCAGAGATGGAGTACCATGAGAACTCCGAGCTGAAACAGATTCTGAGAATCAGAAAGTACATAGATTCCAAGTTCACCATTCGTTCCATTCATCACAGTTGACTTTGAAATTAAAAAATATGGGCTGGAGAGATGGCTTAGCAGTTAAACGCTTGCCTGTGAAGGCTAAGGACCCCGGTTCGAGGCTCAGTTCCCCAGGTCCCACGTTAGCCAGATGCACAAAGGGGCGCACGCATCTGGAGTTCCTTTGCAGAGGCTGGAAGCCTTGGCGCGCCCATTCTCTCTCTCTTCCTCTATCTGTCTTTCTCTCTGTGTCTGTCCCTCTCAAATAAATAAATAAATTTTAAAAAATATTATATCTTATGTTATTCAAAAGGCATATAGCCTTTCTGAAATACTTTTTTTATTATTTAAAAATGTACAGGGCTAAGGAGATGGCTTAGAGGTTCAAATGCTTGCCTGCAAAGTCAAAGGATACAGATTCAATTCCCCAGGACCCACCTAAGCCAGAAGCGCAAGGGGGCTGTGGCTGGAGGCCCTGGCATGCCTAGTCTCTCCTCTCTCTCTGTCGCTCTCTCCCCCCTCTGCCTATTTCTCTCTTTCAAATAAATAAATATAAATTAATATATTTAGAAAATAAAAATGTACAGCTTACAATTTGTTCAGAATCTCCATCTTCTCACTGCCAAGAGGAAATGTGTTTGGGGAAGATGTGTGAGTGGGTACAGGCATTCAGGCTGGATTGTGAGTGGGTACAGGTGTTCAGGCTGGACTGGGAGTGGGTACAGGTGATCAGGCTGGATTGGGAGTGGGTACAGGTGTTCAGGCTGGACTGGGAGTGGGTACAGGTGATCAGGCTGGACTGGGAGTGGGTACAGGTGTTCAGGCTGGATTGGGAGTGGGTACAGGTGATCAGGCTGGATTGGGAGTGGGTACAGGTGATCAAGCTGGATTGTGAGTGGGTACAGGTGTTCAGGCTGGACTGGGAGTGGGTACAGGTGATCAGGCTGGATTGGGAGTGGGTACAGGTGTTCAGGCTGGATTGGGAGTGGGTACAGGTGATCAGGCTGGATTGGGAGTGGGTACAGGTGTTCAGGCTGGATTGGGAGTGGGTACAGGTGATCAGGCTGGATTGGGAGTGGGTACAGGTGTTCAGGCTGGACTGGCAGTGGCTACAGGTGATCAGGCTGGACTGGGAGTGGGTACAGGTGATCAGGCTGGACTGGGAGTGGGTACAGGTGATCAGGCTGGATTGGGAGTGGGTACAGGTGATCAGGCTGGACTGGGACTGGGTACAGGTGATCAGGCTGGACTGGGAGTGGGTACAGGTGATCAGGCTGGGTGGGGAGTGGGTACAGGTGATCAAGCTGGATTGGGAGTGGGTACGGTTGTTCAGGCTGGATTGGGAGTGGGTACAGGTGTTCAGGCTGGATTGGGAGTGGGTACAGGTGTTCAGGCTGGACTGGCAGTGGGTACAGGTGTTCAGGCTGGACTGGGAGTGGGTACAGGTGTTCAGGATGGACTGGCAGTGGCTACAGGTGATCAGGCTGGACTGGGAGTGTGTACAGGTGTTCAGGCTGGGTGGGGAGTGGGTACAGGTGATCAGGCTGGATTGGGAGTGGGTACAGGTGATCAGACTGGATTGGGAGTGGGTGCAGGTGATCAGGCTGTGTGGGGAGTGGGTAGAGGTGATCAGGCTGGGTGGGTGTCGCTTCTCAGTCCGACCAGCAGAAAGGAACAACGCCACACAACGTTCTTCTCAAAGCAGTTTATTCAGGAACCTTAACCGCATGCAAAGAAAAAGAACAATGAACTGAACCCTGAGCCCTTCCCAGTCCGTCCTTAAATCCCTAGCCTGCACCACTCAGAGTCTGCCGCATAAGTCTCTTCAATAGGCTCACGTCAGTAAAACGTCAGATGGTCTGATCTTGCATAGCAACGAGTCTGCGCAGTGCGCACCGTGGACGTGGCTCTTCAGGGGTGTATAAGGAAGTCAGGTGCAAATCATACGACTTGGCAGCCGTCCTGGGCGCCATCTTGGAATGGCTGCCACACCCCTCCCTACAATTACCCCTTTTTTATTGTTTATGCAGAGAGAATGCCTGTCTTAGGTTGCCCCCTGCGACAATGCTCCTTACCCGTCATGGGGAGTCAAACAGCATTGGTTTAATCCCTGTCTTAGGATGGTAGCACATCCAGGGATTCTTACCCGTCTTTGACTACTTCTCTAGCATGCCAAGCCACACTTGAGGAGATTGTCCCATCTCCATCGCTGCAAATGCTTGTATAAGCAAGGCTTGATTCTTTTGTTGATGAACTCTCATGTTACATATGCACCAGAACGCTAGGCAACTGATGAGGAGCAGGCATAGGGCTAACCCCTCCCCCCAGTCCAGCCCATTCCTTCAGATGAGACATTGCTTGAAGAATCCAATTGGTTAATCCTGAAGCTAGAGAGGCATCCACTCTGGTTGAATTTATGTGGACAATGGACTGTCGCAGTTCCCTCAGCTTGGTATCCAGCTCGCGAGACCAATTACCTGTAAGATAGCTAGAAAGCTCTCGGGAAAGATTACCAGCAGCACTTTCATTATGGAAAGGAACCTAGCAAGATTTTGCCAATCACTGGGAGTCATGCAATATCGATGGAGAGATTCTAATTGGGCTACCACATAGGCAGCGGTAATGCCATAGGCTCGAACCCCTTCAGCTAACCTTTGAATAATTTTCCAATCAAGTGGCTCATGATAGCGGTTACCTTGGGCATCCTGAAATACAGGAAAACACTGAGCTCGTAGCTCCCTCCAAACCTCAGGGTGCAAACTCCATCCCGAAACTCCATTAGGAGCATACGGAGGCGGACGCGGCGGTCCTGGCGCTGAACGTTCTACTTTTAGTTTCACTCTTCCTAAACTTTCAGCTATGCTTTCAAGCTCGTCTTCAGAGACCTCCTCATCGGCAGAACTCTCAGAAGCCTCAGATCTCTGCGACCGCTCCTCTCTTAACTGCTCCAATGCCTCTGTACCCTTTTCTAGTTCCGCTCTGCAGCCCTCCTTACAATTCCTAACTAGCTCCCAAACTGGCAGCACCCCAGTCAGCAGTATGCCCTGCTCTTCAGCAAACTTTAAATCCTTCCCTAGCTTCTCTCAACTGGGTGCCGTAAGACGTCCTGATACTGAAAACCAGGGCGCAACTTCATCAACTGCCCGTAAAAATTTCTCAACAGTAGCTTTCTTAAGGCCAACTCCTTTCGCTTTTAAAAGACTTCGGAGGGCCTGACTGACTGAACTGGCAGAAGATGTATTTCCCATAGTGCTTGTGCAACTTGTCCCTCAATCGGGAACCTTATTGTCTCTTGCCGAGAACTTGCCCTCATCCCACTTACCTGGGAACGTACCAGCTGGCTGCCCTGACTGCGATGAGTTCTGAACGTCCCCGCACGGGCCACCACTTGGCGCTTCTCAGTCCGACCAGCAGAAAGGAACAACGCCACACAACGTTCTTCTCAAAGCAGTTTATTCAGGAACCTTAACCGCATGCAAAGAAAGAAAAAAATGAACTGAACCCTGAGCCCTTCCCAGTCCGTCCTTAAATCCCTAGCCTGCACCACTCAGAGTCTGCCGCATAAGTCTCTTCAATAGGCTCACGTCAGTAAAACGTCAGATGGTCTGATCTTGCATAGCAACGAGTCTGCGCAGTGCGCACTGCGGACGTGGCTATTCAGGGGTGTATAAGGAAGTCAGGTGCAAATCATACGACTTGGCAGCCGTCCCGGGCACCATCTTGGAATGGCTGCCACACCCGCTCCCTACAGGTGGGGAGTGGGTGCAGGTGATCAGGCTGGATTGGGAGTGGTTACAGGTGATCAGGCTGGGTGGGGAGAGGGTACAGGTGATCAGGCTGGGTGGGGAGAGGGTACAGGTGATCAGGCTGGATTGGGAGTGGGTACAGGTGATCAGGCTGGGTGGGGAGAGGGTACAGGTGATCAGGCTGGATTGGGAGTGGGTAAAGGTGATCAGGCTGGGTGGGGAGAGGGTACAGGTGATCAGGCTGGGTGGGGAGAGGGTACAGGTGATCAGGCTGGATTGGGAGTGGGTACAGGTGATCAGGCTGGGTGGAGAGAGGGTACAGGTGATCAGGCTGGATTGGGAGTGGGTAAAGGTGATCAGGCTGGATTGGGAGTGGGTACAGGTGGTCAGGCTGGGTGGGCAGAGGGTACAGGTGATCAGGCTGGATTGGGAGTGGGTACAGGTGATCAGGCTGGATTGGGAGTGGGTACAGGTGATCAGGCTGGATTGGGAGTGGGTAAAGGTGATCAGGCTGGATTGGGAGTGGGTACAGGTGATCAGGCTGGGTGGGAAGAGGGTACAGGTGATCAGGCTGGATTGGGAGTGGGTACAGGTGATCAGGCTGGATTGGGAGTGGGTACAGGTGATCAGGCTGGGTGGGGAGAGGGTACAGGTGATCAGGCTGGATTGGGAGTTGGTACAGGTGATCAGGCTGGGTGGGGAGAGGGTACAGGTGATCAGGCTGGATTGGGAGTGGGTACAGGTGATCAGGCTGGACTATGAGTGGGTACAGGTGATCAGGCTGGATTGGGAGTAGGTACAGGTGATCAGGCTGAGTGGGGAGTGGGTGCAGGTGTTCAGGCTGGATTGGGAGTGGGTGCAGGTGATCAGGCTGGACTATGAGTGGGTACAGGTGATCAGGCTGGATTGGTAGTGGGTGCAGGTGATCAGGCTGGACTATGAGTGGGTACAGGTGATCAGGGTGGGTGGGGAGTGGGTGCAGGTGATCAGGCTGGGTGGGGAGTGGGTGCAGGTGTTCAGGCTGGATTGGGAATGGGTACAGCTGTTCAGGCTGAGTGGGGAGTGGGCACAGGTGTTCAGGCTGGGTGGGGAGTGGGCACAGGTGATCACTGTGCATGTGCTCATGGACAGAGGTACTCAGGGCAGATGTGTGGCAGACAATGATTGTCTTATGGCAGAATCAGGCGTGTGCTACTAAGGTTGTCCTACTGTTTGGACGGTTGTTACTGAATTTCAGATTTATTTGTCAGCAACTACATGGGGGGGGGGCTGTACTAAAAATTTCATGTATCTGACTTTGCTAGATCCTCACAGCCACTGTGTGGGACAAATGCCTCTATCCCAGTTGTTAGGCAGGTAAACTGAAGTTTTCAGAAGTCAACATATTGCCCAAAGCTATGGAAACATTGATTTTTAAGTACTGAGCAGCAGTGTGTAACAACAGTGATTGAAGACTGGGTGTGGTGACTCCCATGCACTCATGAAGCTTTCGCTTTCTTTGCTTTGTCTGCTCAGGAGTCACTGTGTGGGAACTGATGACCTTCGGGTCCAAACCTTATGATGGGATCCCTGCAAGCGAGATCTCGTCCACCCTAGAGAAAGGAGAGCGCCTTCCACAGCCACCCATCTGTACCATCGATGTCTACATGATCATGGTCAAGTGTGAGTAACTAGGGCAACCATTCACCCCCATGCAGCTGACTTGGCCACTCAGAATGATTTGTGCCTGGAAGGGCATTCCATAGTCAAATGCCCAGGGCCTTCTGTTTCCTGCAGAAATATTGTCAGGATCTTTAAAACAGGCACACAATTCCAGAAACATTCCCTGCAAAACACTACCTGCAAATATTCTTCTGAGAGCACCCGCTTAACTCACTAGCCATACGATGTTCCATTTGGTCATGTTTGAAAGTAAAGAAACAAAAGCATCATCTTTCACAAGTCATTATAACAAAATAATCTGATCTCTGAGTTTATCAGTAAAGTGCAGAATTAGTTTACATTTTGAAGGCTGTTACCACAGAGATTTAATGTTTTTAACTGCCCAACAGTGAGTAACCACAGGTGTTGGAAAGAAGCAAGATGTCTGCTTTGGCTTAAACCTTTCCAACAGTGGATTTACATGAGGTCTCTGGAGGATAGCAGTGAAGCATTTTAATCCAAGTAAGAGTGCTCTTGTTCCAAATGAATCACAAGTTCTGCAGGCTCTGAAGGTAATGTTACACGTGTCATTGCCTTGACACAGGAAAGTGCCACAGTAATATCACAGATCCAGGTTCACATAACTGTTAACATCTCTGTAAACTTTAAGCTTGAGTTCATCTATTTTCACTACCTTGCTTCAAGCCAAGGGAGCTGGATCTCATGGAGGTCACATGATTTGCCTAAGATCAAATAGCAGTGTGGCCTAAAATAGCTCAATGTCCTCCTGCTGATAGAAAACAAATGTGAACCCTCCGGAGACACAAGGCTTTTCAGTGGACAGCTTTCCCTCCCACGTGCTGTATGTAGGTTTAGATCGCATGCATCCATTGGACTGTCCAAGGTGAGAGGGAAAGGCACAAGCACCGCAAGGCCTGGGCCAATGGGGTGCATAACACTCCTATGTTGTCCCAGCTCCGAAAACGAAGTAACAAAGAAGACACTGGTGCAGTCAGGCCTGCCGCTTGCGTGTGGCTGAAATGAAGGCTGGGGTGGAAGCGCCAGGACCCAAACCTGCGTTCCTTAAAGCCTTCATAGTTGTGGCAATGAGTCTGTTCACCGGCTTAGAAGACTGCTGGGTGGGTGTGAAGTGGGGACTAGCCTGGAGAGGAAGTCCCCCGACAGCAGATTGTTTCAGCCCTGATGGGACGTGGCATTGCTGCTTACACCACCGAAGACTGCAATGCACGGATGACCTACGAGGGACCAACAGAGAAAAGAGAGAGGGTGCGATGGGTACTACGAGTCAGAAATATTGCGTATGGCTGCAGTTGAAGCTCAGTGAGATAGGTGTTTGCCTGCCATATAAGAGTCTCTCTGTTCAATGCCTAGCACACTTAAAAAGAAAAAAAAAGCTGGGCGTGGTGGCACAGGCCTTTAATCCCAGCCCTTGGGAGGCAGAGGTAGGAGGATCACCATGAGTTGGAGGCCACTCTGACACTACTTAGTGAATTCTAGGTCAGCCTGGACTAGAGTGAGACTCTACCTTGGAAAAAAAAAAACAAAGGAAAGAAAGAAAAGATGTGATATCATAGTCTTTCATAAGTAATCAGAGAGCTAGGGAGATCGCTCAGTGGGGAATGCAAGGACCTGAGTTCAACCCTCAGTGCCCATTTGAAACACTGGGTGTGGCGGCAGGAACCTGTAATCGCAGATCTAGGAATTCAGAGACAGGAGGAATCTGAGGGCTCAGTGGGCAGCCCATCTAGTCCAACTGATGCGTTCTAGGCCAATGGGGTGCATAACATTCCTATGGAATGTCACCTGAGGTTGTCCTTTAACCTACATGTGCACATGGGCACCAAACATGCATGTGCGCACACACACACACACACCACACACACACACACACACACACACACACACACACACACACACACCTGCATGCATAAGGAATCAGTGCTATTGTGACAAAACAGAGCAGTTAATCACAAAAATGAGGTTTGTTCATGCTCTGTTTGCCTGGCAGGGTCATAAATGTGTCCTAAAAGCAATGCGTCTTATCATCCAGGGTTCTAATTACTCTTTTTTATTTTTATTTTTATTTTTATTTTTCCAAATTCCTTTTTCAGGCTGGATGATAGATGCAGACAGTCGCCCAAAGTTCCGTGAGTTGATCATTGAATTCTCCAAAATGGCCCGAGACCCCCAGCGCTACCTCGTCATCCAGGTAAGGGGTCATAGTGCGCGCTTCCATTGTTAAAACCCCACGGCGTGCTCTCAGCCCCCATGAGGACCGGAGCTGCCTCGCTGAGGGTGCAGAGCAAGGGTGACCTGCGTGTGGTTCGCGGTAAAGCCCCCCTAACCCCAAGCCACCACTTTGGCTGAGCCGCCGGGTCCAAGCCCACGTGTCACCTCGTATCTTTCCGTGTCGGAGCTCGCGCTTGGCTGGAGAGCAGCGGGACTTGGCCGGCGCACAGGGTCCAGACCGGACTCTGCGCCCGCCCGGCGCCGCCTTGTACAACGCGCCGGTCCATCTCCTCGCCGAACGGGAGAACAGCAAGGGCGAGCTCCCGGGCTTGTTTAAACACTTCGGCGAAGCAATAAGTGCAAAAAATCCTGACGACCGCCGCTGCTTTCTCTTACCTCTTAAGCTGCTGACGCATCCCCCTGAGTCTTTCAGATGTGCAAGAACTTGCGTTTGAGTCCCAGAGCCAGTTCACAGTGGGGAGAGCAGCTGTGCTTCTCAAAACCACGGGGAAGCAGGCTGCTGACCACCCCCACGCACGGGGCCCTTTCTAATGGTCCCCAAATCTCTGTACCAGGGGGATGAAAGGATGCACCTGCCAAGCCCCACCGACTCGAACTTTTACCGTGCCTTAATGGAAGAAGAGGACATGGACGATGTGGTCGATGCCGACGAATACCTCATTCCACAGCTGGGTTTCTTCAGCAGCCCGTCCACGTCGCGGACACCCCTCCTCCGTTCTCTGGTATGGATCCCAGTCTCTCGGCATCCTTTCTCTCTCTCTGTCCCTCTTCTCTCTCTCTCTCTCTGTCCCTCCCGCCCCCTAATCAGAACAGATTCAGTTTCAGAAAGTATCAGCCATGGGGCTGGAGAGATGGCTTAGCAGTTAAGCACTTGCCTGTGAAGCCTAAGGACCCCAGTTCAAGGCTCGATTCCCCAGGACCCACGTAAGTCTGACACACAAGGGGGCGCATGCATTTGGAGTTCGTTGGCAGTGGCTGGAGACCCTGGCGCACCCATTCTCTCTCTCTCTCTCTCACTCTCTCTCTCTCTCCCCTCCCTCCCTCCCTCTTTCTCTCTCTGTCTGTCACTCTCGAATAAATAAATAATAAACAAAAAAAGAGAAAATATCAGCCATTTACAAGCTGTCACATCTCACATAGAGAAAAATAATAATAATTTTAACCAAATGGTACCTAGACTCTGAATCAACAGTAAGGGGTTTAATGATGCCCCTACCTAGTCCTCCTAAAGCTAAAGATTTAAGATAAAAATCAAACAAAACTTAAACACCTCAAATATTTCTATTCTGTGAGTCACACCTCCTGCATTCCGTGGGAGTGGCTGAGAATATAGCAGTGTACCATTAGCAACCTCTATGTTTTTGTTTTTGTTTTTGTTGTCTTCCAGAGTGGAACCAGTAACAATTCTGCTGGAGCTTGCATTAATAGAAATGGGGTATGTATGAATACTTTATAAACCCGAGTTAAATAACAGTTTGGTATCATGGCCCTAATATACATGCAAAATGCTCACTTTAACCCCAATCATATCAGTTTTCCTTCTTGCGTGTTCTTTTCCCCCACTATGGTTTCCTTAACTGGTATCCTGAGGCAAGAATTAGGTTTCACACTAATTCAAAGAGGCATTCAAAGTATGGTCCATAGACAGGCAGCTACTAGAAATGAAGAAGGTCAGTCTACCACCACACCACAACCTAAACTGTAACTAACTTAAATGAAATGATTCATAGAAGTCAGCTCTTCATACAGTTTAAGTATTGAATAGGCACATGTGACTTGTGACAACCATATTGAAGAACATGGATCACAAAATATCTCTACCCCTGGAGGACAGATTGGCTGACCAGTGTCCCCTGCCCTCTGTAGCCTATGACACAGGTGTTATTTGGAAGACTCATAAATCCTCACTCAGCCTCCATAGTTCTGGGATCACAAGTGTGTGCTGCCATGCCCAGCATGAATCTTCATTTTAATAAGATCAAAGTGAGGCTTGTCCACAGGGGTCTGGGTAATGCTGAGTGCCTAATTTCTTCCCAGCAGAACTATCCTGCCAAGGAAGACAGCTTCTTGCAGCGGTACAGCTCAGATCCCACTGGCGCCCTGACTGAAGACAGCATAGACGACACGTTCCTCCCTGCACCTGGTGAGTTCCCTGCTCGGGAAACAGCCACTCCCTGAGGCCCCAGCCACTGTTTCCTTCCACCGGATCTGGAGGTGGAGACCGTGGCACATCTGCAGACATGGTAAAAGGAGTAAGAAGCAGAGAAACGCAAGATAGCTGAGCACGCTGCAAGGGGCCTGCGCTGGTGCAGCTGGGTGGCTTTAGAAATGAATCTGCCAGTGTTCAGAAACTCAAAGCCAAAGCAAAGATATCCATCCATACATACATGTATGTGTGTGCATACATGTTGTCTATACATATATGTATGCAAGAGATGCATATTACGTTCCCTCTGTTCGCATGCACACACAAAATTTAGATTTGCCAAACACATGTGCTGCTGCTTTTCGAAGTTCCAAAGGGAACGCGCTGACTCTGCAGTAGTCCCCAAGGCTTCCATGCCCGCAGATGCCAGTTGCTTCTCTGAGTCCTCTCGCAGAGTTCACGGGGAGCCATGGCTCCTTTGTCATCTTCAGATAATGCTGGGTTAATTACTTCACATCTGCTTTCTTTTCAATTTCAGAATACATAAACCAGTGTGTCCCCAAAAGGCCCGCAGGATCCGTGCAGAACCCCGTGTATCACAATCAACCTCTGCATCCAGCTCCTGGCAGAGACCCCCACTATCAGAACCCCCACAGCAATGCAGTGGGCAACCCCGAGTATCTCAACACCACCCAGCCTACCTGTGGTAGTGGTGGCCTTGACACCTCTGCCCACTGGGCCAAGAAAGGCCACCAAATGAACCTGGACAACCCTGACTACCAGCAGGACTTCTTTCCCAAGGAAGTCAAGCCAAATGGCCTCTTTAAGGGCCCCACAGCTGAGAATGCCGAGTACCTGCTGGTGGCCCCGCCAAGCAGTGAGTTCATTGGAGCATGACGTGGAGGAGAAGAGTGCCAACCACACGGTCCCGTCCCGTCCTAAACACCCAGGACCATGCCACGGGAGCTTCTCCACTCCTGAGCCCACTGTCAGGCCCACAGACTGGTTTTGATAAAATAGCTGTCATCGGCCTGTCCTTTTTGAGCCAAGAAGCGGTGAACCCTCCTCTGAGGCACTTCGGGAAGTTGCAGGGACATTCGGTCATCAAACTGTGAAGATTCCACAAACACACACACACAAGAAGGAAGGCAGCAAAAATGTTGTAAATTGGAGCAGAAATTTACCTCTTAATGAGGCATATTAAAAGAAATACGTGTATGGAGATTTACTGCTTGGGAACCTTTGTGGTTTTTAATTGCCACCGTTGTTGAGATTAATGGACTCTTCCGAGGACCAAGAAGCTTGCTGGTAGCACTTGCTACACAGAGTTGACTCCAGGCCCAACTGAGACTCAAGTCTTCCAGCTGACAGTGGATCCCATTGGCTCTGCTGCAAGACCCTTCTACTGCAAGACAGCTAAACAGACAAACCCTGTGGGTCCTAAGCAGGCCTCCCTTGCACTGTGTCAAATCATTGCAGGTTCAATAGGATAAGCCACTTTGTTACTTTCCGGTGCTGGGAGAGGAACTGAAGGGGGGCGAATGTCCCTCCGATTACTTTTGTACAAGCATCTCCGTGGTACTTAACCCTCACTCATTCACCAGTGTTTTCTAATTAGGGCTGTTGAGTTTACTTGTTTATATTTCTGCGTCATTGTTTGAGTCTTAATTTGCTCTTCCCGTCTTGATGTTATAAAGTGAGAAAAGAAGGTTGTGTTATCAAAGAATAACTATGATTCTATATTTGATCATCAACATCCAGATCAATAGCCTTTAATTAAGATGGAATGACAATGCAAGAATTTATACAAGAATCTAGCCCCAAGCTTCAGTCTGGTCATCATGTTATAAGACTAAAAAAATGATGCTACTCTTAAAACTCATTTGGCCTTCGCTCTTCTACACCCCCAAATTCGTATAACTCACTCCTAGAAGCTCATCTTTTTATTTCATTTTAGAATATTTTTTTCCTGAAAGGGTATGTGTTCCTCTAGTTCACATGTTTCCAAGTCCTTCCTTGCCCTTTGTGAAAAGCTAGGCCACTATGCAATAAAGGGCTGCCCACCGTAGACCCACTTACAGCTGCCAAGAGAAATGACTTTAGGAATGGAGCAGAACTTGGGCAGCAAAGAGGAAATGAGAGTGAGCAGTACACGTCAGTTCTCTCCCAGCAGGTACAGATGTAGAGGGATTCGTCCTAAAGTAATTTTGTGATCAACAGAAAAGATCTAGCCCATTGGTATCTTAACTCTTTTTTTCTTTTCTGATCTTCTCACCCATGCAACCCAGTAGGCTAATGGCAGTCTCCCGTCAGCAGAGCTTTAAGACTCTCACTCAATATCTGCCCCTTCCAGCTTATCAAGGGAGAAAACACTGATGTCAAGAGAGGAAATGGACTCATGGACATCAACCAAAAAGCGACAAATGCCACACAAGGCAGGTCGGCCAGAGACCAAGAGTGCAGAGCAGGGCTGGCTGCCTTCTGTCTCGGGAGACCTGGCAGGTTCACAGGGGAGTGGATAGTGCCCTTGGACCTCCTAAGAGGGCCAGGGTCTCAGCCACCAGGAAAATGGAAAACTTGTCCTCCCTAGAGGGAACCCTTCTGAGAAAGCAGTGACCGGAGACACCCACCAGTCAGACCGTGGAAGGCACGGCCGGTGCCCCATGCGCCCACTGCGCCACTAAAGCCTGAGCAACGAGGCTTACAACTCCCCTGAGATTCCTAGAGGCTGCCTTCTTCCTGGGAATTTCAGGTTGTTACATATGAAAATGGTTACTGAGAACGTCGAGCAACATTTCCAGAATCTGAGTTCTCATGCCACTGTCATGAAAGGTGACTTCATCTTCTGTCCACCTAAAATGTAAAGAAAAATTTTAGCCAGACAGGTGTTCAGAAGTGGGAGACAGAATGACTCACTTCCTACTATCATTTATTTTCCAGGAACCAGGAGATTGACCAGGGAGAACAGTTGTAAGCCAGTCAGATTGTAGCCATGAAATCATAGTATTTTTGTATTTTGAAATACTTTCTTACAGCATAATAAAATAGCAGAAACTACTCAAGTCTGTTTTTCTTCTCCTTTGTATTTTAGCTTTCTGCACGAAATTTAGTTGCTGTCAATGCTAAGATTGTGTTTCCCACAGTGTTCTTACTGTGTCTGTGCAGGAAGATGGGGTGCTTAAGGAGCTGCAGCCCCACAGCCCCATCCAGGGACCCCACAGCCTCCACAGAGAGAAGAGGAGTCACACGGGCCTGTCATTCCTTACCACGGCCCTAACAGTTGAATCTCAGGTTGCCTCTGCCCCTTCCATGCTTCCAGTTTTATAACCAGGCCCTAGTACTTCCCAGTTCATCTGATAGACCTTTCCCCAGAATCCTGGCCCAGCCCCGGCCTTTGGGGGGAAAAAAAGAACTGGAGCTAACATTGACCATGGACCACAGTCCTTAGGTAATCTGTAAAGATTCCCTATCATTATACCCTGTGAAAGTTACTTGACAGTTCATGATGGAAAATGGTAAGCTTGTAAACTCAACATTCACTGTGAGCCCACATTGCCACTGATTTTATGAGGACCCCTGTAGGGGTGACGTGCTGCATCCCAGCGACAACAGCATAGCTGAGGCCTGTGTTAAACTGAGGAACCCCACCCTCAAAATGCAGACATGGAAGAACCAGAAACCACCTCAGCGCTGAAGGCTCAGACCAGTCTGCCTTAAGTCCTCTGAAGTCCAACAGTCGGGCTCGGGCCGGATTTTTCTCATGCCCAGGGACTCTTCAGAGCATCCTGCAAGATATTCCAACACACCCCAACGTTTCAAGAGCCACTGGTATAAAAGAAAGGCTCAAGGGGGGGTCCTTGGGACTAGGTGATGCCTTCCCACCTGTGGTCACTCATGGTCAGCTTCTGATTACACTCGTGCAAGGGGAGACTGTTGAGGGTGGTAGCGTTCCAGTGCCCACCCTCAGTGCCCACCATCACCGCAAATGAGGATTACCTGGGGAGTGTAAAAGGCTCACCGCAAACCCTGCAAACAAGTTCAGTCAGAGCCCCTGACAGCCTCTCCCGTCCTCGGGGTCTCCCTCAGTTATCCAAGCCTGCAGGATGGGATTAGAGAGCCTGGCTGGGGTTGAGACTCCCTCACACATGGAAAATCCCATCTGCAATCACTGATGTGCCTGAGATTTGGCCACTAGTGGTCTTTGCAAAATCCTCCAATTTCTTATCACCAGCAGTTTATTCTGAAAATAGCAAATATCCAAATCGAGCCTTGATGAAGTTCTGGGATACTTTACTTTGTCTAAGAAGTAAGTTGTAAAATCCATTCTCTCCCCATGTCCCTCCACTGAATTACTTATCCCTCTTAAGGAGCAGCTGTCAAAGTTGCCCCTAATCTCTACTTGCTTTTGATAAGCCTGTATTTGTATTGTAATGTAATGATCTACTTATCTTTCCTGACCTGGGAACTAGATGCAGAAATCCCTGCCCTCCTTTTCCCAGCCACACCCAACATATTAGAAACAAATGTCTTTGTATTGTTAAAGCTATATGTCAATGTAAGTGAATTTTTGTAACTTTTTACAAGATAATGTCCACCTTGTATAGCACTGAACTTTGTAAAGTGAATTCTTAGGGTAATTTTTTTTTGTTTTTAACTAGAGGTAGCTATTTGCTTTAGACAGACTGAAATAGAATCAAAATTTGTAATTGAAATCTTTGCTTAAAAGGGTGAAATTGAGACAAGAAAAATCCCTTCTTTCTCATGTAAATGTGCGGCCTCATTGCTGAGCTAAATTAGGCCATTGCCAACTGTTAGTAGGATGGCCATTTCAATATTTTCACAGGTAGAAAGGATGGAAGGTACATTAGCTCGGTGCTGGTCTCAGCAGGATCTGTGGACCTTGTGACCACTGCTAGAAGAATCCAAATGGATGACACACACACGATCATCTGTCAACATGACCTTGTTGCTGTAACAGAAACAATAATATAGCACTTTGTCAGTTCACTATGCCAATCTGATATTAACAGAAATAATTTTATTTTTATATTTGCAATGGCATCTGTTTGCCAGTGTTGTCTAGAAACGTCTGGAGAGCCATAATAATATTCATGGTGTTTGGGTTTTTCAATATGTTCATAGAGTCCACCTATGTAAACCTTAGAACAGGTTTCTCAGTCCCGATGCCCCATAAAATTGCCTAGGTAGACTTTAACGTTCTTGAAGTGCTACAGTACCCAAGACCAGTGAGATATGGGTCTCTCAGAGTGAAGCCCAGACATGTTTACTTTTTAAAGGTCCAGATGCCCTTCCAATGTGCAGTTGAACCACCAGCTCAGTGATCAGCCACGGGAACCAGGATGTGCAGGCAACTGTGTGGATGTGGGTGATTTCCAGCCCCAGAGATCTCAGCCATGAAGGTGCCATCATTTGTCCCTAGACAAAATTCACAAGAGCTACCCAAGGGAAGTGTGTGACCAAGGGGCCCAAAGCGAAGGGTGTGGAAAGCAGACACCTTTGTTTTGCGTTGCCTAAGCTTGATCTATTAAAGGTGAGTAGCAGTAAAACAAAGGCAGTGGCTATTCCGCAGCTCACATGACCAGTATCATCACCTTCCCTTTATTTGCCAGGAAAAAAAAAAAGAAAAAACTCCTTAAACTGTCATTTTCACTACAAAGAGAAGGCTGCAAGATTATTGGCAAATACTTGAATGGATTTTTATAGTAAAGAGAATCCAAGAAGAGGAATCTTGCAGTAAGAAACAATTTTTTTATTATTTTTTTCATAAACTGTACTGGGATAAAAATGGAAGAAACTGGCTTTTTCCCCTTCCTGTACATCGCATCTGCATAGTGCAGCCTCTGAAGCGTAAATGGGTCTTGCCTAAATCCCCAGCACGGGTGTTAGGAGTCCCTCTTCCGTCACCAGCAGATAAAAAACAAGAAAAGACTTGAGTATATGTACATTTTACATGCATATTTTTATTAAAAAATTAACACCCTACTTTTCCTGATTTGGCTAAAAAGTAATCTTGCTGTATGATATGAAGTCTTAGTAATTAAGAACTTCTAGGGGTTGGATGACTGTTACCATGAGTAATGACGTAACTGGTTGACATCCCACAGCAATAACTGTGTCAGTATCATTCCAGCAATAACTTTATGGCTCCTTTATGTGGTACATTTTCCCTTGTAAAGCTCTCTGATAATGAAAGTGTCATTTGTACAGATGAAAGCAGGATCTCTTTTATACTGTTAGTCAGAACGTGCTGACTGATGTTGAATATTAAAAACTAGCTGCATATTGTTCATTGTCCTGATTCTGCATACTTTTTTCTTTGTTAACAATGCCGTGGTTTTAGTTTTTCTTTATATCTGACTGTAGATGTTCTTTCCTGGTAGCTTCTTATTATTTTAAATTAATTTTAATTCAGTTTATTTACCTGGTGGTGCTAGAGATGAAGCCCAGAGCCTTGCACATGCTAGCCAAGTGCTTTACCACTGAGCCACACCCCCAGCCCCACCTGGGCACTTAAAAAGCATAATAAACCGTATTCTTAGACTTATAGTCGGAGTAAAATGGAATAAAATGTGCAGGGAGCTCCTATATGCCTCCTGTCCCCATTCATGTGGTCTTACCATGGTGAGATCTGTATAACTTTGTATTAGAAAAAAACTCCTAACCGGCTCAGAGGTTTTCTTTGTGTGACTAGATTCAGCGTCTGCGATGCTCCCCACATGGCTGACGCTCTCAGTCCTGTCTTGACCAGGCTCTTTAGGTACCATGGTCCTTCCCAGCCTTTCACACCCCGTGAAAACCAAGCAAAGTGTCCCTAGTGGTGAAGCAAAAGATGTCAGGAAGAGACCAACTTCCAGAAACCCTGACAGGGCTGAACAGAGCCGAACACCACCATGAGAAGGCGCAGGCAGAAGGGCAGCTCGCCCCCAGCTCACGGGAAAGGACAGGGTCAACATGGGCAGCCAGATCCACTGGCCCAACTTAGGTACCAACTCTGGAGAATAAACCAAACGCTCCAGTGCATGGCTTTGCTTCCCCCATGTAGTCTCCCAGAGCTCCGCCCTGTCTCGTTTATGGAGACGAGGAAGAAGGCGGGCTGTGCTGACCCCAGCCACCGCTGCCTGCCCGCAGACTCTCAGTCACTTCCTGAGAAGTCACGGCTTTGTTTCTGAGTTAGTCCCTATGGGCAGCGTGAGTCTCTTACCAACAAGCATGAGGCCATCATTTCACGTGGCACGAGGAATTCATGACAACTGAGTCTGTGTAGAGTGACCAGGAGCCTCTCCACCCAGTACAGGACACACCGCCGCCCTGTTCCCGGGCCCTGCACCCACCTCTGTGCTCTTTCCTGGTCCTCTGCAGCTGCAGTCCTGGGCAGAAAGGCCCTGGCAGCCGTTGGAGCAATTTTGGTCTATTAGAGTCAACGCCTTCTGTTAAGGAGCTCAGTCTCAGCGTGCAGCAAAGGAAGCAAGGATGGCGAGTGTGGGGGACCACCGTCCCCCCTGAGCACTCAGGGCACCCGGTCTTCCTGGGGGCCTGTAGTTCTAGCGGAGCTCAGTGAGGGCAGGGCTTGCTGGAGAAGGAGCCCCGGGCCTCCGGAACGTCAGGCAGGCAACCTGACCGAGCGAACACATCCCCTCCTTGGATTTCTACATCTATGTTTCCAAATTCAGCTTCAATTTTCTGTTCGTGGTATTTCATTTTTAATACTGTTTTAACTTTGTAGACTGAATTGGGAATTTTCTCATCTTTTTCTGTGCTCGGAAACACTTAAAGTGATATAAATTTGAGCTTCTTATTTGAAAGTTTTCCAAGACCACTCAAAAAAAAAAAAAAAAAAAGCTGGCTAGCTCTAATGAAGCGTGGCTTTTTCCCATTTGATTTCTTCTTGCTATTGATGAATATGAAAATGCCTCATCCCTCTGTCCTCAGCTGCTGGAGCCTCACCCACTCCTCACTCGGGCTTGCCAATGTGGGGAGCGGCCAGCTGAATGAGAGCTGAGGCACTGGACGCTCTGTCACAGCCTAAAGAGTCTTTGCTGGTCTCTCCCCGTACCTCTGCTGGCTTCAATGAACGTTTCACACAATGGGGGAAACTGAGGGAGAAGGCTCTGGAGCAGTGGACGTGGTGGAGGGAATAATCTCTATCAGAATAAAAACGGCAGCTAGGAAGAGGTCTGCCACGATCCTGAAGGACAGGAAGAGGTGGCTGCTCCTCCAGCCCCCACCTCTGCTCACAGCACAAGGCTCGTCTGGGAAAGGCACTGGTTCAGGAAGGACATTATGAGGGTCAACTACTGACAAGCCTTTAGCTCTGGCGACTTTGGCATCCCACTTTCCATTGAGTGGACAGGCCTCAGTTGCTGGGCTTCCACTCTCAATCCAAAGCACAGGGAGACCCAGGGTAGTGCTTCCTGATGTTCTTGAGTGCCCCATCCGTGGGTTGCACTCTTTCCTGGATGGGCAGTTGGAACGCAGAGCCGGCCACTTGGCATCTGCCTGAACTGTGTGACCCATGCTTGATTGTTGGGAACCTGGGGACTCCTTGCTCAAATGGCTCAGGGCTGTGAGACCCATTCATGCCTATGGTATGAAGATCTCTGGATTCAGAAGGCAGCCTGGACTGCTTCATCGTGGCACGGGTGAGAGCAGAGGATGGACCAATGCAGGTCCACGTATGCTGTGGCAAGGTATGCCCCTTGCTTGGATTCAGCCGGGGGCAAGCTCAAGAATAAAGTCAACACAACGCCACTGTTTTCTTTAGAATATAGTGTCTATGTTTTTTATATGTTTTTATTTAGTTGAGAGACAGAGAATGGGCATTCCAAATGCATGTGCCACCTTGTGCATCTGGCTTACATGGGTACTGGATAATTGAACCTGTGCCCTCAGGCTTCGCAGGCAAGTGACTTAACTGCTAAGCCACCACTCCAACCCATAGAATATGGTTTCTTTGTATTTTAGCTAGTGACCAGGTAGAGAAAAAGCCTTCCTAGGTTACTATCAATCATTAGTTAGGCAATAGAAGAGAAATCCACTTGAAATAGCAACTAAAATGGCAAAGTTGGAGGAATAAACACAAATAAGTAAGAATAATGTAGAAATAAAAGCTATCAAACTTTTATTATGCATAAAAGAAAGCTTTCAGAAATTTACTACATTCATGGATATCAGAATGTTATAAAGATGCCAATTCTCCCTAAATATTGCCTAAATTCAGTGCTATTCAACTGAAAATTTTCATGGTTATTTTGGGAAGCATGAGTTTTAGAACCTGGAATCTAGGATAGAACATGTACCACAGTGGCCAGCAACGTTTAGGAAACAATTGAATAGAAATAACATTGATATAAAAATATTCTGTTCAACTATAATGATTAAAACTGCATAACGCCAATGTAATCATAGACAATGGTGGAGGAAACTTGGAAATAGACACATGTGTACATGAAAATGTAGCATATAACAAAAATACTAGCTAGAGTAGTAGGCAAAGACTGCCCAAAATCATTTTAAAGAAGACTTCCACACATCTATTTTTCATAGCTTATTAAAAAACAAATTCAGGGCTGGAGAGATGGCTTAGCAGTTAAGCACTTGCCTGTGAAGCCTAAGGACCCCGGTTCGAGGCTCGGTTCCCCAGGTCCCACGTTAGCCAGATGCACAAGGGGGTGCAGGTGTCTGGAGTTCGTTTGCAGAGGCTGGAAGCCCTGGCACGCCCATTCTCTCTCTCTCCCTCTATCTGTCTTTCTCTGTGTGTCTGTTGCTCTGAAATAAATAAATTTTTTAAAAATACTTTATAAAAAAACAAATTCAGATGGACTAAATATCCAAACAAAAACAAAATAGAGTACTGGGCAGAATGATTGTGATTATTTTTAAATCTGAAGGTAGAAAGGTGATCTAAATAAATGACTCAATAGAATTTCAGAAACATAAAGGAAAAAATTGGGAATAGAGCCTTTTAGTTATCTTTTTAGTTTCTAAAAAAAGTAAACAGTGTAGAAGAGTTAAAATGCATATGAAAGAAAAGGCTTTGAAATACATCAACAATCAATATTCCTAAATGTTGAGAATTCCAATGAAACCATAATAAAACTTGAAACACTCCTATTAAAACTTTCAGTGTATAAATGGACAATTCATGCCCAAGAATGCTTATGATATATATTCAACCAAGAAAATGCCATTTGAAACAAAATGATAACCCATTTGCCACACACTTTGGTGAAAATGTAAATTGTTGTAAGATTTGAAGAGCAAGTAAAATTGTAAATGTGTACTTATTTTGATTTGCACGACTCATTTGTAGAAATAAACTATAATGAATAAATATTCAAACAGCTATAGAAAGAGATGAATTTAAATGTCCACTAAACTTATTCAGACATTAGACAGTGAATTACCTACAAGGAGAAAATAGAATTGTCACGTCCATCAAAACAGAAATGATTAAGGAACAAGCAATGGCGGTGGCGCAGCTTGTAGCCCAGGCTCTTCGGGGAACCGAGGCTGGCAGAGTGTGAGTCTGAACCTGGACTGGACTGCAAGAGGAGACTCTCATCTTTTAAGCGGAAGAAAAGAAAGAAAATCATTAAACTGTGGTGCATGCTAGTATAGGGTTCTGTTAGAAATAGAATGAATCCATATGTAATCAGCGTTTTGCCACAGTGTTATTTGGTTTGCTTTAGGTGTTTTTGCATGTGTTTGCTGCTGGGAGTTAAGCCCAGGGTGTTGTGTGTGCTCAGCAAGAACTTCACCGCAGAGCCATAGCACCCCCCCCCAAAATTAAGCGGCTAAGTAGTATTCTTAAAATATCATTATTCTGTTTTTAAAAGCTTGTACCTGGGCTGGAGAGATGGCTTAGCGGTTAAGCGCTTACCTATGAAGCCTAAGGTCCCCGGTTCGAGGCTTGGTTCCCCAGGTCCCACGTTAGCCAGATGCACAAGGGGGCGCACGCGTCTGGAGTTCGTTTGCAGAGGCTGGAAGCCCTGGCGCGCCCATTCTCTCTCTCTCCCTCTATCTGTCTTTCTCTCTGTGTCTGTCGCTCTCAAATAAATAAATTTAAAAAAAAAAAAAAAGCTTGTACCTAGTTACCTGATGGATAAGGCACAAATTTTACATTTTATTTTCCATACTTCAGCTTGCTTGAATTTTTTCAACATTTTTGTTTACTTTTAAGCAGAAAGAGACAAAGAGAATGGGTACACCACAACCTATAGCCTCTACAAACAAATGCCAGTCTGTTGCAAACAAATTTTCAGACTCGTGTGCCACTTTGTGCATCTGACATTACATCATACTGGAAAATCAGGCCCGGTCCTTAGGCTTTGCAGGCAAGCACCCTAACCATTGAGCCATCTCTCCTGCCCCTTGCTTGAAATTCTGTAATAAACATATACTACCTTTGCAATTACAGTGAGACAAAACTTAATGGGTATCACTTAAATGCCTTTCCCCTCACTCACACCCCTACATGTGATGCTTTCTTGGTTAATTTTCTTTCCTGACCTCTCTTCCCAGAATAAAGTCCTTAGGCCAGTATCTTCTAGGACTGAGCCGTCAAGGGAAAGAGCATGCAGTCTGAAGGGCTCTAAAGGACAGGGAGGGTGGAGCAAGTTGCACACTTTGGGCTCAGTGCAAAAGTCCCCAGGGTAATCAAGGATGGGACACAGGCAGGGTGGGCAAGCACAGTGGTCAGTTCCGGCCGGGTTAACAACATGCCCCCAGCTTACGCGTCAGACATGTGCTTACCCCAGTTCTTGTGTGAGAGCCTGGGATCACAGGCTGCTGGCTCCCTGTGGTGAGGGCACTCTCCCTGCCACACATGTGCCCAGCTTACTTCTGTTCTTTGCATGAGTGCAGATGTGCAGGAAGCATGAGAGAAAAACTGCTCTCTGCTGTCTCCATAAACACAGTAACTCCGTCTCGAGTGCCCACCCCTGTAACCCACCTATTTCACACAAGTCTCCATGTACATTTTAGTGAAAATTAGGACAACAACATATTAATTTTTTTAAACAGATTATTTTTAAAGATTTTATTTATTTTATCTGTTTATTACAGTGAGGGAAAGAGAGAGAAAATGGGTGTTCCAGGGCTTCTAGCCACTGCAAATGAACTCCAGACGCATGCGCCACTATATGCATCTGGTTCACATGGGACCTTGAGAATCGAATCTGGACCCTTAGGCTTCATAGGCATGAGCCTTAACTGCTAAGCCATCTCTCCAGCCCCTCACCATATTAATTTTTGAAAAGACATAAACATTCAGTCCATACAGATAGGTGTTTTTACTTTATAGTACATAAGACTAGGGGAAAATAAAGGACTTTACTAACACTATGTGTAATCTCTCTTTTAAATGGGATCCAAGTACAACATGGATTTCTGTTTGGATTGAGTTTCTTTAAATAAAATATGAATCTCTTAGCTATGTCAATGGAAAGTTTCGGCGCATCACATTTTAGATCCTAAGAAGTAAAGCAAACTTTTAAGTGTGTTGGCTGTGGGCCCCAGCATCGCTGAGATTTGGAATATGAGTTTGAGCAGGATGGTGATTTAGAAGTTTCCTTAAATACATCCATTTCCAGCAGTGCGTTCCAAAGCTGCTCTCGGGCCAGAGCATTGAAGATTCCGAGGGCAGTAAAAGTTACCCAGATGGCCCTGGAATGGTGGGTGCCTAGAACAATTCATTTCTCCAAACCCAGAGAACTCACAACACCAGGAATGAACTGTGCTGTTGCCTATAGGCTCGATGGTGATGTGTCATTGCTAAGGCACTTACAACAGCTTCGACACTGGTGGGAGACTCTGTGCGTGTAGAGATGTCCATAGGAAACGTCATTACTTTCCTCTCTCAACTGTGTATCTAACGCCAACGTTGTTCTTAACATCCTTAAAGGAAAACAATGCATTGTAAACAAACCCTCTTCTGTACTTCCAACAGAGGCTTGGAGAACACCGCCTTGCCCGTCTCTCCCCGTTTTGCCACATGAGAGAAATTTTCCTTCTCTAACCTCAAGGAGTTGAGTATGGCCATGTGACATAGTCTAACCTATGGGCAGTGGAGGCAATGACACCTGAGTGTCCCATGCAAAGAACTCAATTGCAGGGCAGAATTCTACCCCCCCCCCCCCCGGGGAAGTGCAGCCCACGTGGAGAGTGGGCGTGGGCCCCTTTCCACCTCATGTCTTGACCCAAGGAAGCAATTGAAAGCTTTTGTCTTGCAGGTTGCACTCCGGTGGACCTTTGCAGATCCTTCACTCTGCCCACCTCTAATCCATGTCCTACACACTCTCAACTTTCTAGTCCAAACTCAAGAGGAAATGAATTGTTCAGTGGAAGGCTTACTACCTTTCAGGACCCACCAGCAATGCTTTATTTTTCAAAAATAACTTTAAATGTTCATTTTGTTCTTTTCTTTTTCTTTTACATTTCCTTTTTTAAAATATTTTATTTATTTTTCTGCACTTATTTATTAGAGAGAGAAAGAATGGGGGCACCAGGTCCTCCAGCCACTGCAGATGAACTCCAGATGTGTGTGCCACTATGTACATCTGGCTCATGTGAGTACTGGAGAATACTGAGAAATCAAACCTGGGTCCTGACACTTCACAGGCAAGTGCCTTAGTTGCTAAGCCATCTCTCCAAGCCCTCCTTTTCATTTTCTATAATAATAACTCGGGATGTTAGCCAAGCGAAAACTGTACATTCAGATCTTGTGACTGCAACATTGTTTAGTCAGCCGGTCAGTCATTCATTCTCTGTGTGCCCAACATGTGCCGGGAATTGTGCTGAACCCGGAGATTTCCCTGGAACAAAGATAATGCCTGCTTTCCTCCAGGATCCCACAAGGGTTCCTTTTGTTCCCCTCTTTGCCTTTGAGACACACTCGTCTGGCTGGGTGTCAAGGCAAAGGCCCTTTCTCAGAGCTGTCATAGCGCCCTGTACCTTTATCCTCGTGTATCAGGTTAATATTGAAATCTTCATCGCATGAGAAAGTTTCCCTAGATTTCAGGATCGCACCACATGGTCTTTATTTCTCTGATGCCCGGAACAGTCACTCACCCTTTTTTTTTTCTTTCTTTTTTTTTTTTTTTTGGTTTTTCGAGGTAGGGTCTCCCTCTAGCCCAGGCTGACCTGGAATTCACTATGGAGTCTCAGGGTGGCCTTGAACTCACAGCCATCCTCCTACCTCTGCCTCACACCTTTTTAGGGAAATAACCAGTGTGTCCTTGTCTGTGCCCATGGCCTCCTGTTCGTTGATATCCAGTCCTTCTCTGCCTCTGTCCACTGTGCTTTGACTTTCCCTTCACTGTGAGATTAATTCTCTGTGACTCGAGGGGGCTTCTCTGAGTGAAGGGACCAACAAACAGCAGCGTGCTGGGCGCCCTTGCCGAGAGGCCCAGCCCAGCCCACGTCAGCTGGGTGCAAGGCTCTCGCACCCACAGCCCGTGCCCCTCCACGCTGTGACGACTCTGCTCTTCTCCACTTCTTGTTTTTCATAAATGCTACAGAGCTCTATTTGCCAGCCTTAGCATTTGTATCCATGCAATATCATTTGTACATCAATACATCCTTTGTTTTAGAAATACAATAGTTCAGGAAGTATTAGAACCTGGGTGGAAACAAGGAATAGTTATTCTACGTGTAGTTCTGTGTCTTGCTCATTTTGAGTGATTTTCTGTTGTTTTCATGTTTGTTTTTAACATATTACCTGTAACCTCAATTCATGAGCACAATACACCCTACTTAAAATCCTCTCCCACCACTCCCCATCGCCCCTCCCTGAACCCCTCCACCGCTCCCCATCGCCCCTCCCCGCTCCCCTCCACCGCTCCCCATCGCCCCTCCCTGAACCCCTCCAGCACTCCCCTCCACCCCCTCCCTGCTCCCCTCCACCCCTCCCCGCTCCCTCCACTGAACCCTTCTTCTTTTCAACCAGTTCCTCTTCCATTTTGATGTCGTCAATTTTTTTGCCCTTACCTTATGCATGTCTTGCATGCTGAACAGTAGCCACTGTGAGGTCATAACCGCAATAGACACTTACGGTCTAAAAGATAGAATTACAAAGCACTCCTCCCCTTCCTTTAGATCTTGCATTCTTTCTGCCACTTCCTCTGCAACGGTCCATAAGCCTTGGAGGGAATGTGATACAGATGTCACACTTGGCTCTGACTCTCACTCCACTGTCACTTCTCAGCACTTCAGTGAGTTTTGAGTCTCCCAGGAGTTATTGACATCTTAAAAGGGAAGCTTCTGTAACCCACAGTGACAGTGGCATTAATATTGGGGACAAACTAGTACGTGGAGGGCAACTTGGTGGATGTAATACCTGCATTTAACCAAATAACAGTAGCAGATGCTCCTTTAGGACTTTAAGAACTCTCCAGCCATAGGCTTTTGATTAGGTTCTAGCACGCACATGAATTCTCTCTCCTGGAGTGGGTCTCAGATCCAGAGAGCAGCTGGTTTCCCTCATAACACACATGCCTCCATGGCACCAGCTGATACTGTGGGGTTCGCCAGCCAACTATGTAGCTTGCAGTGCCCACTGCTGATTAAGACTGTTGGTGGCTTTTCTGCACAGGTCTTTCCAGCATACTGGCGGCCAGTCAATAGACAGGAAGCTTTCAGTTGAGTTCCAGCTTAATTTTGCAGTGTCCTGCAGCCCAGGCTTGTGGCGTCTTTAGCAACAGGGTCTTACTATCTAGCTGTGATGGGCAACCAAGAACCTTGGTAATGGCCTGTAACGTTTCAGAGGTGACAGAGCCATCCCTGGTCAACAACTCACTGGAAGGCGTCCCCACTACAAGCACTGAAATTTCCTGGTAACAATCTGCGGCCCTCCCCTCTTCCATTCTACTTCCTGACACCTCCTGGACCATTTCACCCCAGCGTTCTGAGCTTCTGCTTACGTATCCGCTATTCCATACTGTTAAGCTCCCGCCCCTCATATCCTGTCTTTAGCTTCCTGGCCTCTATTACTGGCTCTTACTCCAGCTCACGTGTAAATAAAAGCATTTGAATCAAGGATCCATATACGAGGGAGAGCATGCAACATATGACTTTTTGAATCTGGTTACCTCACTTAATCTTTTCCAGATTCATCTATTTTCATAATTTTCCCTTAAAGCTGAATAATACTCCATTGTGAAAATTTACCACATCTTCATAATCCATTCATCATTTAATGGGTATTTACGCTGGTTCTATTTCCAAGTTAACTGGAATTTGTTTTGCTCAGGATGTTTTTGACTATTTAGGATTTTGTTTTTTGGGTTTTTTTTTTTTTTTTTGAGTTTCCAAATGAACTTTAGGATATTTTTCTACTTCATTGAAGAAGACATTGAAATTTTGGTGGAAATGCATTAAATCTACATATTATTTTTTCATAAGAGCCATTTTTACAATATTGGTTCTTCAAATCCATGAACCTGGCATGTATTTCCATGTCCTGGTGTCTTCTTAAACTGCTCTCTTGAGTGTTTTAAAGTTTTCATTGTAGTGGTCTATCACTTCCTTGGTTAGATTTACTCCAACATTTTTTTTTCAATTTTTATTTTTTTATGTTATTTATTTGAGAGAGAGAGAGAAGTAGATAGAGAGAGAATGAGTAAACCAGGGCCTCCAGTCACTGCAAACAAACTCCAGACACATGCGCCACCTTGTACATCTGGCTTATGTGGGTCCTGGGGAATTGAATCTGGGTACTTAAGCTTTGTAGGCAAGAGCGTTAACTGCTAAGCAATCTCTCCAGCCCTATTTCAAGATATTTTTAAGGCAAGTGTGAATGGAATTGTTTCCCTGATTTCATCCTCAGCATGTGCTAGTGGTATATAGGAAGGCTACAGATTTCCGAGTATTAATTTTGTATCCTGCTGCTTTGCTGAAAGTGTTATTAAGGGTGCTTGGCTTTGTCAGGTGCTTGTGCTGAGTCTACTAAGACGATTGTGTACTTTGTGTCCTTGAATTCATTTATATGATGTACTAAATTTATTGATTCAGATGTGTAGAATGATCCTTTCATCTCTATAATAAAACCTATTAGGTCAGGTTGTTGATCTTGTTGATATCTTCCTGTATCCTGCTTGTCAGTGTTTTTTAAAACTGATTTCCACATTATCTAGTTTAAAAGGAAATGCAACCAATATTCCAATATCTTTTAAAGAATAAAATGGGCACAACTTAAAGAAAACATACAAATAATGATATAACAAATGAGCACATGTAATATATCCAGTGGGAATCGCTTTCCATCGGAGGGTTTTATTTTTGGTTTCATCTTTATCTTTTCTGCTGTCATTCTTCTCAGCTGACAAACAGGGTTCATTCTCAGAGCTGGCTTGCTCAGACTCTCACTTGTCACTTGTCACTTGTTTGCCTCTAAGAACGCATGGCCTGCACTATCTTTCTGGAAGTGAGATGCACACAGATGAGCACACGCATGCACACACATCTCCCTCTGTAAATACATTTATCCCCCAGGAAATGACTCATCTTTCCTGAGACATTCCTAACAGATCATTAAGTCTTCTGAAGGCTTTGGTGCAAGGGCCGGCCTGGGGTTGGGTCTGGAGCTCCTAAGAACACCAAAACAGTTTCACTGACAGTGAAAGGTGGATTTGGGGACATTTCAGGTCGTGTTATTGGAGGGACTGCAATGCACCCCTAGTTATTACCATAGGTAATCCTCTGCTCTGAGACCTTACAGGCTGCGATGGCACCAGAAAACTGAGTGAGGAACAAAGAGAAATCAAATAAATCCTATCAACACAGCTAGGCTACTTTATAACATGAACTTTGGTAGTCAAATGAGATATATGGAGTCCATGTGCACTTTTCCCTTGGTAAGCTGATCTATAAATACTGGAGTAGGTTTCGTGTTTGGTTTTTGAGAAAATATGTCAACTCTTATTGTCTATATTCAGGGACCCACTTACTATTCTGAATGTGATTAAGAAATCTACTCTTGTACAAAATGAGTAGGAAAACATTTTATGAGTGTTTAATGTCAGCGTTTTTTTAAATTATTTTTTTACTTTAATTTTTACTGACAACTTCTATACTTACAGGCAATCAGCCATGTTATTTCCCTCACCTCTCCCATCTTCCCCATCACAACTCCACTCGCCATCATATCCCCTCACTCTCTCGATTAGTCTCACTTTTATTCTGATGTCATCTTTTTCTTCTATTATGAAGGTCTTATGAAGGTATTGCTAGGCACTGAAAGGTCATGGATATCAAGGCCAATTTCTGTCTGGACAGTTGCATTGTAAAGAGTGGTGCCCTTCCCTTGGCTCTTACCTTCTTTCCACCACCTCTTCCATAATAGATTCTGAGCCTTGGAGGGTGCGATAGTGATGTTTCAATGCTGGACACTCCTCTATCAATTCTTCTTAGCACTATGTTGCCTTTTGGGTCCTTCCAGTGCTCACTGCCATCTGAAAAGAGAAGCTTCTCTAACCAAAAGTGAGAGTAGCATTAATATATGAATATGAACATTAAGTGTAGCACTTTCAGGGAAGTTTGCTGAGAATAATATGTACATTTAGACAGACAAGAGCAGGCTTTATGCCCCTAAGGCACATGACCTCCTCTGCCATAGGCTTTTGATTAGGTTTTCAGTACTAGGCTTGTATTATCTCCCATAGAGAGGGCCTTCAGTACAATTAGAGAGCAGTTGGATTCCCCTAGAGCCGACATGCCACTATTGCACCCATTTTGTCATTTGGCCTGTCTGGCTGAACTTGACGCTTCCAATGTCCACTTTTCACCACTCATGACTTCTGTCTCCCATAAGGCTGCATGCAGTGCAGCTTTTTCCAGCTTTCAGTTGGCTGGGCTGCAGGGAGAAGGTTTTCAGATCAGCACCAGCTTGATTTTTCAGTGACCTTGTTGCCCACACACGTGAAGTCTTTAGCACTAGGGTCTTACCATCTGTTGCTCCTAGGAAATCAAGGGCCTTGACAAAAGTCTGTAATGTTTTAGAGGCAACAGGGAACTCCCTGGCCAACAATTCACTGATAGGTATCTCATCCTTGGCACTGAAAATTTTCTAGTAATAATCTATGGCTTCTGAACGTGCCATTATCCAAAGAAGTAGACTTTTATATGTCTTATTCGGAATATCTTGAATTTTTATTGACCCCCACAACCCATTCTTACTCAATCTCTTCCCGTAGACTCACTCAGGCCAGTCCACTCCCTGTAATCTATTCTTGTACTTACATATATACAACACCACTCCCTAAAGTCCTTCCTTCTCCTCCCTCCCTTATAGCTTTTTTCTTGCTTAGGGCCTCTGCTACTGAGTTTTGGTTCCAGCTCACACACAAGTCTATACATTTGTAGCTAGGATCCACATATGAGAGAGAACATGCAATGTTTGGCTTTCTGGGCCTGGGTTATCTCACTTGGTATAATCCTTTCTAGATCTATCCATTTCCCTGCAAATGTCATAATTTCATTTTTCTTTACCACTGAATAGAACTCCATTGTGTAGATGTACAGCATCTTTATTATCCATCATCTGTGGATGGACATCTAGGCTGGTTCCATTTCCTAGCTATTGTGAATAGAGCAGCAATAAACGTGGTTTGCAAGTATCTTTAAGGTAGGGAGACAAATCCTTAGGATATATGCCTGGGAGTGCTATAGCTGGATCATATAGCAAATCTATTTTTAGCTGTCTCAAGAACCTCCACACTGATTTCCACGATGGCTGTACCACATTACATTCCCACCAACAGTATAGAAGGGTTCCCCTTTTTCTGCATCCTTGCCAACATTTATTGTCATTTGTTTTCTTGAGGGTACCCCTTCTGACAGAAGTGAGATGGAATCTCAAAGTAGTTTTAATTTTCATTTCCCTGATGGCTAGTAATGTAGAACACTCTTTTAGATGTTTACATGACACCTGTATTTCTTCTGTTGAGGACTCTCTATATAGTTCCATAGCCAATTTTTTAAATTGGTTTGTTTCATTTCTTATTGTTTTGTTTTTTTGAGTTCTTTGTATATTATGGATATTAGTCCTCCATCAGATGTACAGCTGGCAAATATTTTCTCCCATTCCATAGGTTGTCTCTTTGCTCTATTCACAGTACAAAAGCTTTGTAATTTCATGAGATGCCAGTAGTTGATTAGTGGTTTTATTTCCTGAGCAATTGGAGTTATATTCAGAAAGCCATTGCCTATGCCAATATATTGAAGGGTTTCCCTACCTTTTCCTGTAGCAATTTTAGAGTTTCAGGTCTGATATTAAGGTTCCTTATCCATTTGGACTTGATTCTTGTGCATTGAGAAAGACTAGGATCTATTTTCAACTTTCCACATACAGAGATCCAATTTTCCCAACACCACTTGTTGAAGCTGCTGTCTTGTCTCCAACGAATATTTTTGTCAAAAATTAGATGGCTGTAGCTGCCTGGATGAACATCTGGGTCCTCTATTCTGTTCCCTTGATCTATGTATCTCTTTTGCCAGTACTGTGCTGGTTTTGCTACTATGACTTTGTAAGACAGCTTAAAATCGGGTATGGTGGTACCATCAGCCTTATTTTTGTTGCTCAAAATTGTTTTGGCTATTCAAAGATTTTTTTGTGTTTCCAAATGAATTTTAGGGTTGTTTTTTCTATTTCCAAGGCTCTTTGTATCTCAGGCAGGACAGGACAAGAAGGAGCCACTGGCTAGACCGGATCTTCACAGACGGACTGATGGCCGGTGGCATCCTCCTGCTTCTCCCACAGGTCTCAATTGGCTTAATGAGCTCCTTGCAAACCTTGAAGAAAAGTGTATTGTTTGTTATCTTGTCTCTTTTGTTCTTGATGTCTGTTCAAAGAGGTTCCTATTCCTCCATCTTTATTCATTCATTCATTCATTCATTTATGTATTTATTTATTAGTACGAACATACTTAGTATGGACACATCATGTGTTGGTGTGATCCTTTCCCTTGTCCCTGCCCCCCTCAGCACAGTTGCAGGAATTCTCCAATGGGACTGTGGGTACGCATTGTGGAAGCAGCAATCCACTATTCCTCCATCTTAACCAGAAGTCCCAGTGTCTTGCTCTTTTCCCTCAGCGAGATATCTTGAAGTCTTAATTATGACATAACTCTAGATCATTCTTTTTAAATATTACATAGTATCCCATAGGGCTATAATAACTTATGTGCATCAAGTCATTTCTCTGTTGATAGAACTTTGATAACTTGTTTCTGGGCTTTCAGTATTATGAATAATTTTGCAATGAATTTCTTTTCTATGCCTCCTATGCCTCTGGAAGTTTTTCTCAGGGGCACTCCAGTGAGAATTTGCTTTGGCAAATGGTGTGGAAATGTTGTAATTTAAGTAGCCACTGTCAGATTGCCAGAAGAGTATGAGGGGACCCATTTCTTCACATCCTTGCCAATTGTTAATATTGCCAAATTGGAAAGTAGAGCTGGTCCAATGGAGGTCATTTTTATTGCTGTGGATTTTGCATTTTCCCAGTGAAAATGGGCATTCTTTCCTATTTTTATATAAAGCTATACTTTATATGCAACATAATCAGTGTAAAAATAAAATATACACTTTCAATTTATTCTCCATTCAAGTTTCTTTGGTGACCTTTTTTGTTTTTCTAGTTGGGATTCCTGCCTCCTTCTTCTTGACCTATACAAGCTCTTATGTAGCTAGTGATGTTGTTTTCTTATTTTGTAATCATGTGCATTATATCTTGAGTGTCTATGGTAGTGAGCAACTAAATAATGTTATATCACACTGAGGTTTTTTCCTGATGGTTGGCTCTATGCATCTTGTTTCAGGTCCTCCTTTTCCCCAAGGGCATAATAATATTCTCCTGTATTTATGTCTGTCTCCAGAGAGTTCTCTTTCTCAACTTTATGATTTCTAACAGAACAGGCCCCCTACGTGTTGGCTCACATATCCTCTGGTTCCCAGGAACCATCCTCAGGTGGCGATTCCCAGCCTCCGCAGCAGCCCGCCCAGTCAGCTTTGCTCATGGCCATCTGCTCACATCCTCCTCACAATCTCCTTTGACTCCCAGAGTTCTATCTCTGTGAGAAAAATCCACAGACGCTGTCTGACTGTCTCTCTCTTAAAAGAAGGAGGAGGAGGAGGAGAAGGAGAAGAAGAAGAGGAAATCAGACCTCTGCCACCACCACCCACAGAGGCTGAAAGGAGTGGGCCTGGGACTTAGCTGGTAGGAAGTGCGCTCCATGTGATCATGTGGCTCCTGGGCATGTTGAGCATGTTTCTCGGAGGTTTCTTGGCAGAAGAACTTGTGTCCCTAATGTTAGCAGTGGGTGGCAGTGAGGGTGAAAAATCTTGGCAGCTCAGTCTTCTTAAGAAGGGTTCTCACAACCTCACTGGCTGCCAGAGTAGGACTTTACCACCTCCAAACCAAAGCATCAGCACACATGTCAATGACCTCTCTTCCCTTTAGGGCCAGAAAACGAGTCCCTCCTTCCTCCAGGACCTGGGAATCCCATTATACCTCTCCAGAGTTTACTGCACTTTTAGAACCACAGGGTATTTCCAGTTATCCCTGTCTCACCCTCCACCTTCTGACTTGGGCTCCACTTGGAGAAATATTAGGAGTTCAACCACACACGAGGAAGGGGCCAGCCACTTAGGAATGTCTGGCTGAAAAGTAAAGAATACTCTGATTTCAAAGACCTCCCAGGCTAGGGATAGAACTCAATTGGTAGAGTGATTGCCTAGTAGGCGTCAGGCCCTGAGTTTGATCTCCGACACTACATAAACCTGGTGTGGTAGTGGTGTGGGTTTTGAGAGCTGCAGAGCCTTTCTGGGATCTGTGTAGGTTTAGCTTGTGTGTTGGAGCACCAGGCACTCAATGGCTATTAAAACTCCCCAAGCCAAGAGCCGGGCATGGTGGCACATGCCTTTAATCCCAGCACTCAGGAGGGAGGCAGAGGCAGGAGGATCACCGAGAGTTCGAGGCCACCCTGACACTACATAGTGAATTCCAAGTCGGCCTGGGCTAAACCCTACCCCCTCCCCCCCAAAAAAGGATAAAAACACTCCCCAAGTCTACAGCTCTGTACCTCCCAGGCCAGTAAAACAGGGAATGAGGAGAGGACAGCCTGCAGAGCAGTGTACACAAGCCAGGCTTATTGGGAAGAGACGGACCAAAGCTCTGTGTAGCGGAGGTGAAGGGGACACAGAAGAGTGGCTGGCGGGCACTGCACCCAGGACCACTGCAGCTCTGATAGGTTTTGACCAAGTCTGAGGGAGGGCTCATGGAAATTAGGCATCAGACAGGTTCAAATCAGGATAGGTCTACATAAGGGCATCTGGGGGCAGGGGACTTCTCTGAATGGTGAACAGGTAAGATGAGGTTGTACAGACTCAAGAAGGGCCTGCCAGAATTCCAAGTACGTTGTAGATCAGGAAGTGGACAGAGCAAAGCACAAAGGCAGGTGGTCAGCCCAGCACCTTGCCAAGTAGTAATTCTCTTAGGATTTCAGCCCCTAGACTGGAAGTGTCTTATGGGACACCAGAGAGGATCCATGTCCATCTCTCCTTGAGGGCCTGTGACCCTGGATAAATTGCTCAAAACACAAGCTACCTGGTTCCTTATCTCTGTCAACACTGCACATCGGCCATTCCAGAACTAAGAAGGTAGAAGAAGCATATCAGGAGTCCAAGGTCACCCTAACTATACAAGAACATATCTCAAAGACCTCTGAGCCTTACATGTGATAAGCGCAGAGACAGACCCCTCAAGGATCCCGGAGCTGTTCAAGGGGGACTTCCGTCCCCGGGCACGCTTCTTACACCGTCAACCCAGAAGCAGCTGGGAAACTGGAATAGAGTTCGCAGCAAGAGAAAAGCTGACTTGTCAGACACACAGTGAACCCAAGGTGCCCTGGGAGTGCTGGAAATAAGGTTTGGAGCAGAAAAGACAATTCTAGACTCGATTCATTGATTGGACTGAAACTCCTGATAGTCCCTAAACTACCTAGAGATGGCCTTCTGCTATATAGCAATTTCCTTGAAATTGAAACAGTCCCTTCTGGAGAGAGTCTTCTCAGAAAGTTCCAAAGTAAAATGGGCTCTTCTTCAATCCAGACCAAAGTTCTTTGAGGTTCAGCTGGAAAGACCTGTCTAGTCACAGGAAGCTCCTGAAATGAACAAGATCCACAAGGCCTCCTCCGGAGCTTGTATAAGGAGGAAGAAGTACTTGAGAGACTCTTGGACCAGTGGAGTGGCCTGCAGGTTGTGAAGTGTGCTCCTGTAGGCCAGCTTCTGCCAGCCACCACCCACGCTGGGATGGGCTTTTGGGAGAGGATGTTGTCTTTGGGTGGCCCGTGCCTCTATAAGTAACTCCTGCAATCTCACTGGCTCACTAACCTAGACTTGGGTGGAATAGTCTCTTTGGTCTGTTGTCAGTGTTCTATCTGGAGTGAATAGATGTTTGTTCACATCCTCCCAGGAAAAGCCCAGGCTCCTGTCCAAGCAGATAGTGTTGGAGCGACGGTAGCTGGAGTGGAGATGTGGGGAAGCTACTGCTCCTCTCCGCTTTGATCATCAGCCTGGTGCGCACCCATCGCGGCTCCAGAGCGGACAGCTCCTCTCCTACCACCTCTGCCCGTGGGCTTGTTCTGCTCGGGAAGCCCCTAAGGAGAAGTTGAGAGAAGAATCCTCTCTCTGTTTCACCATAACCTCCTTCCCATTCTCTTGGTTTGCAGTTTGATTTTCCTCAGTGGTGACAGATATGGGTATCCTGGTGTGTTTGTGTAACACCTCCATTCCGCACGGCAACACGTGACCACTGGAATAACCTAGGAATGGAAAGGCTTGCTTAAAGCCTCACAAATAGTGCAGCGGAGCCCATAGAGCCCTGGGCCCCGAATTCCTCGCCTTCCTGTACCACTCTGCCACCCCTAGGATTCCAACCTCTCTCCTGAAGGTGCAGCAGCCTTTCTTGCCACCAGGGCACGATTATATATTAAGTCAGAAAACCTACCCAGGAGTTGATTTGGTACCTTAACACTCTTCAACTGTTTGACTTATCACTCAACTTACAAACAAGAACTTCACCAATTTATTGCAGCTCTCCTGAAGCATCTTCCACAGCCCTCTCAGATCTAGCTGCTAGATTTGGGCTTACTATTTCCTTTTAAAAATTCAGTTTTTATGCCGGGCGTGGTGGCGCCCGCCTTTAATCCCAGCACTCGAGAGGCAGAGGTAGGAGGATCACCGTGAGTTCAAGGCCACCCTGAGATGACAGAGTGAATTCCAGGTCAGCCTGGACCAGAGTGAGACCCTACCTCGAAAAACCAAAAAAAAAAAAAAAAAAATTCAGTTTTTGCTGACAGGGGTAGTGATATATGCCTTTAATCTCAGCACTTTGGGGGCTGAGATAGGAAGATCACCATGAGTTTGAGGCCAGCCAAAGACACAGTGAATTCCAGCTCAGCCTGGGCAAGAGCAAGACCCTACCTCAAAAAAAAAAAAAAAAAAAACAACCAGCCATGTTGTCTGTTCTCCATGCATATTCACGGTGTGCTCAGAAACCAGAGCTGCCCCATCATTGTGTTAAACAAGCTTCACTGAGCCTGAGCTTTGGTTGGAGGTTGACCAAAACTATTGGCAGAAGATGAGAGTTTCAGTTTTCTTATCCTCCCAACCAAACCAAATTCTTGCTGGAGCCCACACCTCTCTATGCATTTTCCTATAACAATGAAACTTTGAAGCAAATCCAGAAGCCTGGAATTTAAAAAAAAAGTTTAACGCGCCGCTCTCAGGCCTGCACTTCCTGGCAGGCCAGTGCTGTCCCGTCGCTTGAGCTACAACTAACATTCCAGCCCTGGGTCTTGCAATGCAAGCCTGTAGTCCCAGCTACTTAGGATACTGAGGCAGGAGGATCATCACGAGTTCAAGGCATGCTTTTAACTATAGAATGAGCTCAAGGTCATCCTAGGCTACTTACTTAGACCCTGTATGCAAAAGTGAAAAGAAGGCCTGGAGAGATGGTTAAAGGTTCTTGCTTGCAAATCCTGATGGCCCTGGTTCAATCCCCTATTACCCACATAAAGCCATATGCACAAAGTGACAAATTGCAGAGGCAGGAGGCCTGGCACACCCATTCTCCACCCCCCTCTCTCCTTTTCCTCCCATACTACTTTGATCAATAAAAGCCAAGCTGGAGAGATGGCTTAGTGATTAAGGCTTTTGTTTGCATAGCCAAAGGACCTCTGTTCAATTCCCCAGGACCTATGTAAGCCAGATGCCCTAGGGGGCGCCATGCGCCTGGAGTTTTTTGCAGTGGCTAGAGGCCCTGGCACACCCATTCTCTCTCTCCCTCTCTCTGCCCCTCTGTCTCTCTCTCAAATGAATAAGTAAAAATAAAAAGTTAAAGAAAAAGTCAAGCCAAAGGTACAGCAAAGGGGCAGAGGTAGACACACACAACAGTCAAAGCCTTGACAGGAAGGTGCCAAGGCATTGGCTGCGAAGGCAGCGCTACACCCTCTCTCTGAGCTACAGCTGGGATCCTGGAACAGGCTGTCTGCCATCAGAAGATTTTTTGAGGTCAGAGGGATCTCAGCAAGGTGACCGAGAGCCAGGTGGCTCTGTCTGTGGAGAGAGGAGAGCTACAAAGGCCAAGGCAGCAGATGCTTCGTCTCACTGAACTGCTGCCAGCCTGCGCTTGCTGTGCTGTTAGGAACTGCAAAGCCAGAGTCGAAACGTCACTCGCTCTGCTCTCCAGCTGTGAGCCTGCGAATGCCACAGCGAGGTGCCAGGTGCTGTCCCTGGCGGCCTGGCAGCACACACTTGCAGTGGGGTGCGTACTTGGAGGACCACTTCCAGAGACTTTTGGTCACCCACGGGACACCCTGACGTTAATCTTTGTCATTTCCTTTCTGTCGTATCTGCACATGCCGGTGACTGTCAGCACTCTTCGCTTCTCTCTTTTAAAATATCTGCTCACTGCAATGCGGGGAAAAGAACACTGGCCTTGGATACATAGAGGCTGAATCCCTTTTGGCCTTGTGACCATGGTGAATTAATAAAACCCTGCTGAGCCTCAATTTCCTCATACATAAAGGGAAGGGAATGTCACGGATGACTAACATGACAGGGCTGTAGAAAACTTGTATCAGGAGTCTGCCAGCTCGGATAACCTAAGTTTCACCTTGCACATCCCACAAGTCTCACTTCTGAAGCAAGTGCACAACCCTGGGCCCCCAGACAATCCCTCAACTCTGACCCCGAGCACACGGAAGAGAGACAGAGCCTTTAGCTGAAATGCTGCACAGTTAGTAAGTGCAGGGAGCTCTTAGGTCTTCTGTTCAGGCACCCATGAACAGACAGTTGTCTGTCTGGTAACAGCTGATCATGTTTCCAACCATTGAAGATGCAACTGGCCTCAAGGCAACAGATTGCACAAGGCTTGACACCTATGCTCCTGTTAGGAACAGTTGCTGCTGTAAAGACAAACTTGCATCACTGCTGTGGACTGTCATTTGTGATGTGGAAAATCATGAAATCAGAGGGTGACTGGCGTGTGCCTTGCACTGAACATGAAATGAAATGGTGCATGAGAAGAGCCCAGTACAGGACTTAGTTCTAGCAAGTGCAGGTAAATATCATTTTACTTTTTATTGTCATTATCTCTTTACTCTTGTCTGTAAAGATGTCAAGTGAAGAAAAATAAGCCAAAAATAAAAAATAAAATAAATCACACAGGTGCAATAGTGGCACACAGCCATGGTGGGTAACCAACTGCTCTTGGATTGGCTAACAGATCCACTCAGTGGAAAGGAAACCATATCTGGAACTGGGCAACAAATCAGACTCATATCCAAATAGTGATTCTCTTTCCATTGTCAACCTTACACTATAAAAGTGTCTAAAGCCTTATAATTCTCTCTAAATTAATAATGGTTATCCCATTTAACTGACACTGACTTCACTCTCCGTTGGAGAATCTGCTTCTCTTTTTCAGATGGGAACTGGACGTGAGGGGATAAATGACCAAGAGCACTCCACCCCAGCCCCAGCTGAAGCCACAGAGAAACTGGGGAAATGAGCAAGAGTGCCGCTTTCTTAGTTAAGCTGATATCCGCAGAAGGGAAATGGAGAAAGATAATGAGGACACTCAATACCTACCAGACCAGAGATCCAGATGCTCCTAAGTGCCCATCACTGAAGTAGACTTAAAATGTTCCCAGCATGTCTCAGGGAATTTTGCAGAAGAGGGAGTGGAAAGATTGTTAGAGCCACAAGTTGGGACATTGTGCACAGAGAAACTGCCTCTCCCCCTGCCCTGTAATGCATGACCCACAATCCCGATAAGGTTGGTCTGCATCCCCAATGAGGAAGGCCTCTTCAGAAAAGAGGCAGGGAGGAGGGAAAGGATGGTACCAACATGTGATGTTTACATACAAAATATGTCTATATCTAATAATAATTAAAAAGAAACATAAGCCAAAAAGTCAAAATAAGAATAAAATGTATTGATGGGACATTTCCTAATTTTTCTATCTCAGCAGTATCTGTTTTATAACTTAGACCCCAGGAAGATGGGCTTAGATCATTGCTGTCTTCCTCTTTGCCAATCCCTGGAACCACAATCTACTCACTACTTCTGAGTTGGAAGATGTTTGACTTCATGGTAAGATTGTGTGGTATTCGTCTTTCTATGTCTGGCTTACCTCACTTAGCCTAATGGCCTTTGATTTGGGTCCATCCTGGTTGTTAAAAGTAACAGAATTTCCTCCTGAAACTTTGAGGATTGGATGACTTTCCATTGTATGCACATGCACATGCTCTTTACTCAGTTATCCGCGGTGACGCGTTCTTACATCTTTCCCCTATCTTGGTCATTACAAATCATGTTGCAATAGCACAGGAATGTAGGGTTTTCTCAAATCCTGACTTCAATTAATTTGAATATATAATTCAGAATAGAATTTGTAGGCCATGTGGTGGTGCAAATTTTAATTCTGAGGAACTTCGCTACTGTTTTGCATAATGGCTATAGCCACTTACATTCCTCACAGCACATGGGACAAGTCTCTTTTCTCTACATGCTCAACACCTGTTCTTGGCTTTTGGTAGCAATGGCCATCCTAAGCCAGATAGGTGACTTTCTCTTGTGGTTTTCATTTGCATTTCTGTGGTGCACAGTGGTGTTGAGCACCTCTTGTGTACATCAGAAAGAGATCCTAGCCCACTCTCTACTTCGCGTTCAGACATCCCCAGCTCCCAACCACGTTCACGTCTCCCTTCGGCACGCTCCGCCAGGCTTCCTGTGCCTGCGTGGCAGCCGTCGCGTTCACAGTCGCTTCGCTTGTGGCTGTCTATCCTGACGCCGTGAGTTTCTGCAGACAAGACACACCATAGAACGAACGGTCTCCACATCAAACGGTATTTATCGTCTAGATTGAAAGAGTGGGAGTAGATAGAGTCTAGTGAATAGGCCCTCTGTGGGTACCAGATTTGAGAGGGAAGAGAATTTTTTTTCCCGTGTGAATTTTTCACTGTGGAGATTTATCTGTATTTTGGATTTCTGAGATTATACATCTTTGAATCTCAGAACCCTGGAAGAGGATAAACTATAATAGCAGGGCTTCTTACTGTGGTTTTACCATTAAGAATGATTATCCAACGATCTTCTTTCACACCATGAGCCAAGTTTAGGCCATAAGCCAAGTTGAGGCGAGGCGAGGAGAGTCGGGGAAAGGCTCTCTGCCCTCGGGGGAAGTGCACACTGGACACCGCAGAGCTTCCCTGCAGGCCAGTGTCGGCGGTGAGGGAGGCGTTTCGTGTCTCTCACTCATTCGCAGCACCGCGGTGCTGAACTGTTGGCCTGCACTCTGAGTCATGTCTGAGGGCCTCAGCCTGGGGTTAGGAGGGGCAGCAGTTTATGATTTTCGTCCCACTTTGTCACTGTTTTTGTCTGAGTTTAATCGTCATTGAGTAGGAGGATACCACTTTCTTCCTAAACAAAAAGATTAGATAGCTCCCCCAGACTTAGGAACGTCTTCCTCCACTAAAAATACCAGTGGAATCCCTGCATCTTCTTACCCTTTGTTCTTCACGTGTTTTTTTTTTAATTTTTTTTTAAATTTTTTATTTATTTATTTGAGAGCGACAGACACAGAGAGAAAGACAGATAGAGGGAGAGAGAGAGAATGGGCGCGCCAGGGCTTCCAGCCTCTGCAAACGAACTCCAGACGCGTGCGCCCCCTTGTGCATCTGGCTAATGTGGGACCTGGGGAACCGAGCCTCGAACCGGGGTCCTTAGGCTTCACAGGCAAGCGCTTAACCGCTAAGCCATCTCTCCAGCCCTCTTCACGTGTTTTAATCAAAGCCAGGACCAATGCCCAAATACCTTTCATGTATGTAGGGCCACTTAAATGAGATGCTCAATTAGAAATTCGAGAGAGTGGCCGGGCGTGGTGGCGCACGCCTTTAATCCCAGCACTCGGGAGGCAGAGGTAGGAGGATCACCATGAGTTCGAAGCCACCCTGAGACTCCACAGTGAATTCCAGGTCAGCCTGGACTAGAGTGAGACCCTACCTCGAAAAATCAAAAAAATAAAATAAAAAAAAAAGAAGAAATTCGAGAGAAAAAATGATATGCAAATGCGACTTTTGCCACAAGTATTCCAATATCATTGTCTATAAAGAATAGGAAACCTGGGCTGAACCACCCAGAGCACTGGCGCCGGCTGCCGCGCAGCTCAGGGAATGCAACATGCAGAGGGCCTGAAAATGACCGGAGGGGTGTGACTGTCCTGGCTGAAATGAAGACACTCTGAAGAGACACTTGTGCCCATCCCTTCAGCCATCAGACTACGGAAACAATGCACCCCGAAGAACTGGAGTTTTCCCAGAAATCTCATTCTGGGGGAAGGACTAGGCTGGATCCGGTGCCAGTTTGTCTCCTGGAGAGAGATTTCACCTAACTTGCAAGAAAGAATGGAAGTGCGAGGGGCCTCACCTTGACTGGGATCACTAAGCTACATGTATGTCCTCGATTTAAACCTAAACCTCACATCAGAATCTGAAAATGGACTTGGAAGATCCCTGGACCTCTTTTCCCCTCTTCCCAATGGGGACCCATTGAATAAACCTCCTTTTTTTTTTCCTTTTTTCCTACTAGTTGTGTTTTTAATTAGCTTATTATAGATGGATGGCCAAGGATGGCTTCTTAGGGCACAAACTGTGACCTTAATCACTGCAGTAAGGGGGGAGCTCACGAGGCCTCGTTCCTCCCTGAGGCAGGTGAGCGTCAAGGCGCCGTCGCACGCCGACACCCTCCCGGAGGATCTGCAGTCTGTCCATGGTTGCCGGAGGAAGGATGTTTTCTGCAGTGGTATAGCGACTGGTAAGGTCTCCAAGTCCCTTAAATGATCCTTCACACATACTCTTGTAAGCGACGCTAAGACCCATTGGGTCACAAAGGAGGAAGGAAGGAAGGAAGGAAGAAAGGAGGGAAGGAAGGAAGGAAGGAGGGAAGGAAGGAGGGAAGTGAAGGGAAAGGAAGGGAAAAGACATGACAATGAAGGAGTACTGGTTTGGAAGAGAAGGATTGATGGGAGTGGCAGGGGAGGGATTGGATACGGTTATGAGGATGAATATAAAAATACATGATACACGTGGATAAAATTTTTATAGAGAAGCACGTTGTCATAGTTACATTCTCATTGCTAAGACAAAACATCTGACAAAATTCAGTGTAAGGGAGGAAAGGTTGGCTCCAGGGTGCGGTCCCTCATGGGGGTGGGGGTGGCATCAGGGGCTTGACACAGAGCTGGTCCCTTTCCACCCACAGTGAGAACACAGGGAGGGACAAACGCCTGTGCTCAGCCAGCTTTGCACTTTTGATACCGTCCAGGATTCTGGTCCATGAAATGGTGCCACCCACAGTTTAAGGTGGGTCTTCCCACCTCAATTAGTCTAATCAAGTTAATCCCTCACAAGAGAGTCCAAGTCCTATCGAGCTGACAGTCCACAGAAACCATGACAATCATTATATAATGAATATTTGGCAATAATTTGTCCAAAAGAAACTTAACCCCTTGTCTGAAGTATCACTTGTAAGGACCTTCTCCCACTCTGGAGTCTGTCTGCCCACTGTTAACAGTTCATTTTGCTGTGGAGAAACTTTCCAACTGTGTGTAACCCCACTTGTCAATCTTCAGACTGTTGCCTGCTCTGTTACGGTTCCATTCAGACATTTCTCTCTTTTTTGATATCTATGTGTTTGGTGTGTGTATTGAGTTTCATATGTGTGGGCACATGTACATGTGCGTGTGTGTGGAAGCCAGAGGTTGACATCACGTGTCTGAATTATTCTCCCCCCGCCCCCGCCTGCTTCATTTACTGAGGCAGGATCTCTCCCTGGAATGAAGCTCTGTCTAAGGCAGCTGCTAGCTTGCCAGCTTGCCCCCAAATCCTCTCACCCTGTTTTCCCTGTGCTGGGATTACAGGAAGGCCATCATGCCTCCCGGGCATCTGACCCGGGTCCTGGAGGCACCATCTCTAGTCTTCATACTCACATAGCAAGCCATTTGCCCACTGGGCCATCTCCCCAGCGCCCCAGACATTTCTTGCTCATACCTATATGCTGAACTATTTTTCCTTTAGCAATTGCAGTCTCTCTGGTTTTAAATTAGGGTTTGGAACTGGTCTGAAGTGATTTCTGTTCAAGATAAGAGGTATTGATATACTTTCATTCTGCAGGTAGATGTCCAATTTTGCTAGCACCATTTACTAAAAAGGCTACATGTTTTAGGCATCTTTGTCAAAAAGAAAAAAGAAAGAAAGAAAGAAAGAAAGAAAGAAAGAAAGAAAGAAAGAAAGAAAGAAAGAAAGAAAGAAAGAAAGCAAGCAAGCAAGCACAGAGGTGTTGGTAGCTGTGCAGGTTTGCTTCTATTATGTTCCATTGGTCTATGTGTCTGTTTTGTTATTGAGCAAGCGCTACTACTCCGTCTTATCACTACAGCTCTGCTGGGTTGCACAGCCTGAGGTCACGTGGCGCCCCCAGCTATGTTCTCCCTGCTTAGAATCTGTTATCTTGTGTGCTCCCAAAGAATTTCAGGATTGTTTTCTCTAGTTCCGCAAAGAATGTCAGTAAAATTTTGATGGTAATAGCAGTAAATTTGTTAGATTGTTTTTGGCAATATAGCCATTTTCACTGTATTAATTAATTCACTGTATTAATTAATTCCCTGTATTAATTCTGCCAGTCTAGGAGCATGGAAGGTCTTTCCATCATCTATTATCTTCTTCAGTTTCTTTTTTCCATGTGTTAAGGCTTCCTTGTAGATTTTTTTTATCTTCTTGGCTATGTTTATTCCTAAATATTTTATTTTTGAGGCTACCATGAGTGGGATGCTTTTCCTGACTTCTCAGCAATTTCACTGTTGGTGTACATGAAAGAGTCTGGTATTTACATGTTGACTTTAGATCCTGCTACTTGACTGAATGTGTTTGTGAGATTCTAAAGCTTTTACTGAAGTTTATTGGGCTTTTTAAAGTATAGAATCATGTCATCTGCAAATAAGGATAATTTAACGTCTTCCTTTCCAGACCTTATTCCTTTTATATCTTCCATTGCTCTAGTTAAGACTTCAAGCACTATAGTTAATAAAGTGAAAAGACTGGATACTCTTCCCTTATTCCAGGTTTTAGAGGAAGTGGTCTGTTTCTCCCCATTGATTGTAATGGTTTCTGTAGGTTTCTCACATACAGCTCTTATTACCTAAGGGAATGTTCTCTGTATTCCTGGTTTTCTCAGGACGTTGGTCAGAAAGGAATGCTGAACATTGTTAAATGTCTTTTCCACATCCACCATGATGATCATGTGAGGTCTGTCTTTTAAGTCTGTAAATATGGTATGTTACATTTATAATTTTGTGTATGTGGAACCAATCTTGCATAGCAGGGATGAAACCAATTTGGTCACGATATATCATTTTCTTAACATGGTCTTTACTGCAGTTACAAATATTTTGTTGAGAAGTTTTGCAGATATGTTCATCAGTGAGATTGGTATGCAGAGACTAGCCTGTAATCTTCTGTTTTGCTGTGTCTTTATCTGGTTTGGGCATGAGGATTATACTGGCTTTGTAAGATGAGTTCAGTGGTATTCCTTCACCTTCTATTTTGTGAACATTTTGAGCAGTGTTGGTATTAGATTTTCCTTGAACTTTTTATTTTTATTTATTTATTTGAGAGCAACAGAGAGAGAGAGAAAGAGGAAGAGAGAGAGAATGAGCGCTCCAGGGCTTCCAGCCACTGCAAACAAACTCCAGATGTGTGCGCCCCCTTGTGCATCTGGCTAACGTGGGTCCTGGGGAATCGAGCCTTGAACTGGGGTCCTTAGGCTTCACCGGCAAGTGCTTAACCACTAAGCCATCTCTCCAGCCCTTCCCTGAACTTTTGATAGAATTCTACAATAAGTCCAACTGAATCTTGGTTTTACCTTGTAAGTAGACTTGTATTTACTGCTTCAATCTCATTGTTAGGTTTAGAGATTAATATCTAAACTATAAAAGAATTAGCTGAGCATGGTAGTGCACACCTTTAATCCCAGCACTCCAGCAGTAGAGGTAGGAAGATAGCCGTGAGTTCGGGGCCACCCTGAGATTACATAGTGAATTCCAGGTCAGCCTCAGCTAGATTGAAACCGTACCTCAAAAAAAAAAAAAAAAAAGAGAGAGAGAGAGAGAGAGAGAGAGAAAGAAAGAAAGAAAGAAAGAAAGAAAGAAAGAAAGAAAGAAAGAGAAAGAATTAAAATAGTTGAACAACAAATCCACCACTGAACAAATGGTCCAATGAACCAAACAGTTCTCAAAATAAATACAAACAGCCAATAAACTTTTATTTCATTTTATTTGATAGAGAGAGAGAAAGAGGCAGAGAGAAAAGAATGTGTGTTCCAGGGCCTCTAGCCACTGTAAACAAACTTGATGCATGCACCGCCTTGTGCATCTCGTTTTCGTGGGTACTAGAGAATTGAACCTGGGTCCTTGGGCTTCACAGGCAAGCACCTTAACCACCAACCCATCTCTCCAGCCCCTAACAAACTCCTTTAAGTTTAGCATCTCTAGTCATCAGAGATACCCAAATTAAAACTACTTTGAGATTCTATCTCACCCCACTCAGAATGGCCACCATCAAAAAAACCAAATGAGAATGAATGCTAGCAAGAATGCAGGGAAAGAGAAAGTTTTATCCACTCTTGGTGGGCATGAGCAGTAGTGTAGCCATTATGGAAATCAGTGTGGAGACTTCTCAAAAAAGTCTAGAAATAAGACTTCTGTAGGTCCCATTTATACCACTCCTGGGCGTATCCCCAGAGGACTCTGCATCCTGCTACAGAGGCACTTGCGCGTCCACGTTCACTGCTACTCTGTTCTCAATAGCTAGGAAACGGAACCAGCCTAGATGCCCATCCACAGACAAATGGATAATGAAAGTGATATAATTCTATTTGTCCATAAAGAAAAGTGAGATTATGAATTTGCAGGCAAATGGGTGGAGCTGAAAGATCATATGAGGAGTGACAACCCAGGAAGATGAATAACACATGTCCTGTCTCTCATGAGGATTTTGCTTCTAAATGTTAAATGTGTGTATCTAAGTGGGAGCAAGTGTGGATAAAGGCCAGGGCTAGAAAGTGGCCCATGAGACGAGAGATAAGAGACTTTCAAGGAGGGGTGGGGAAAACAGTAGAACACACGAGGTGTTACAGTAACTGGGAATAACTCGAGAGAAAAGGTACAGCAGGGAAGACAGGAAGATGGGGCCCGGGGGAGAATCAACCTAAACAGCGTATTATGAAAATGCCCCAAGAAGCCGGGCGTGGTGGCGCGCGCCTTTAATCCCAGCACTCGGGAGGCAGAGGTAGGAGGATCGCCGAGAGTTCGAGGCCACCCTGAGACTACATAGTGAATTCCAGGTCAGCCTGAGCCAGAGTGAGACCCTACCTTGAAAAATCAAAAAAAAAAAAAAAAATGCCCCAAGAAAAGCTGTTACTGTGTAAACTACGTTAATATTTTTTTTAAGTAAAGGAAATAAAATTGAAGTTCTTCAGCTGGGAAGGGAAAGGTGTTTGCTAATTGTGCAGTTACTTACGCAGTTACTAATTGTGCTTCAACCAGACTCCGGGGTGAAAGGTTCCCTCCCCACATCCCCAGAGCTGTCCCTGACTTTCTACCCTGCTCAGTGGTATCTGCTGCTTGTAATGTGCTTGTGTGTTGAGTTCTCCCCTCAGTGTGTGTGGGATTTGAGATTTTTAGTAGTGATTACAAGGTAGCTAATTAACCAATTGCATAAGTTCTCATTTGGCCAAACTGTATGCTTGTCACTTAATTAAGAACTCCATCTGGTTACTGTTATAAAATAAAAATTCAGATTTTTAATCTTTGTTAAAGTCTTAAAATACTTCTGAGTTAAAATTGAATGTAGGGATCACTCGCTGTGGGCTGCTCCCATTTTACAGAAGCTCTGCTTTCTTTCCTTTTTTTAACTTCTATAAATTTTTTTTTTATATACCTGACTTTGGAAAAAATTAAATGGCCAGATGTGGTGGTGTACATCTTTAATCTCAGCATTCAGAAGGCAGAGGTGGGAGGATATCCATGAGTTCAAGGCCACCCTGAGATTACATGGTGAATTCCAGGTCAGTCTGGGCTAAGATGAGACCCTACCATGAAAAACCACAAAAACATTGAATCTTTCAAAAATTAAATGAAATTTATGAATGTCAAAAGTGGATTTAAAATTCCTATGTTTCAGCCAGGCTGGTAATGAATACCTTTAAACAGTATATTCTGGAGTATGAGGTAGGAGGAATAGGAGGAATGCTGTGAGTTTCAGGTCAGTCTGGGCTAGAGTGAGACCGTAACTCAAAAAAAAAAAAAAAAAAAAAAATGAGCCCGATGTGGTGGCATACGCCTTTAGTCCCAGAATTTGGGAGGCAGAGGTAGGAGGATCACCATGAGTTCAAGGCCACCCTGAGACTACACAGTGAATTCTAGGTCAGCCTGAACTAGAGTGAGAGTCTACCTCGAAAACCAAAAAAAGGAAAAGAAAGAAAGAAAAAAATGTATTTCTCTCTCAGTCACACATTAACTTTAGCATCAACAGTGGAAAGTCATAGGGGAGATGGGAAAGATATTGAGATACTTGGCCCTTGCAGCATATAGTGGGTGGACATGGGCAGCTGATAGAGGAATAATTTATGTGCTGTGCACAGTATTTTTCGGTTGGAGATCTGAGGAAAGGAAAAGCAGTCTTCACCTGTGAATAGCTGCCTGTCACCTTCAGACATGTTGAAACTTAAGATTAAGAATCTGTGTTATTGATTAAATCTTTTTTTGTTTTGTTTTGGTTTTTGTTTTTTCCAGATAGAGTCTCACTCTAGCCCAGGCTGACCTGGATGGAATTCACTAATTAGTCTCAGGGTAGCCTTGAATTCATGGTGATCCTCCTACCTCTGCCTCCAAAGTGCTGGGACTAAAGGCGTGCCAGCACACCCAGCTTGACACTATTGAATCGTTGTGCATGTACATATATGGAGAACTTATTCTGTTTTCACCACATATTTAGACCAAGCCTGAGAAAATTGCAATGCAGAATTAGTATCCCACACCAAAATATAAAACTCTATGGTTTGGGAATTAATGAAATAAGATTCATCTATTTAAAGAAATGTTGAGGGCTGGAGAGATGGCTTAGTGGTTAAGGTGTTTCCCTGCAAAGCCAAAGTACCCAGGTTTCACTCACCAGGACCCACATAAGCCAGATGCACACGGTAGCACACGCATCTGGAGTTCATTTGCAGTAGTTGTAGGTCCTGGCTCACCCATTCTCTCTCTCTCTCTCTCTCTCTCTCTCTCTCTCTCTCTCTCTCTCTCTCTCCCAAATAAATAAATAAAGTTTTTTAAACAATTAAAATTAAAGAAATGTTGGTGTTGTAATGCAAAGGTACACATGTAAAACTAAGACCTAATTCTTATTTCTAATGTCTTTAAGACTTTCTTAAACATATTATTCTGCTCTTAGCAACATTTTGTAATTGACTTAAAGACAAAATTTTATATTTTGTTTAAAAAGTTTAAGTTTGGGGCTGAAGAGATTGCTTAGTGGTTAAGGTACATGCCTGTGAAGCCTAAGGACCCAGGTTTGATTCTCCAAGTCCCATGTAAGCCAGGTGCACATGGTGGCACATGTATCTGGAGTTCTTTTGCAGTGGCTAGAGACCCTGACATGCCATTCTCACTCACTCTTTCTCTCTCTCTCTCTCCCTCTCCCTCTTTCTGTCTGTAATTAATAAATAAATAAAAATAAAATCTTTTTTTAAAAACTTTAAGTTTTCTGATACTTATGCATTGAGCTTTTAACTACTCAGGAAGTTGTCTTACCAAAGCCACAAAGCTGAAGTTCATCCAATTATCTGTTTATATTTAAAAAAAAAACACTTTATAAGCAACTACTTTGAAGCAATTTTAGTACAATTAATGCCATAGATATCTGTGACCACAAACATGTAGAGCTATGTATCTGAACTTTATGGCCTATGCAAAAGTTTGCAGAGTTAAAGGCATGTAAATTTAATACATAGAAAATGACCAGTAAGTACTGTTATCAGTATTATTTAGATAGAAAAACCTGCCGTTGGGGAAATCTTGCTATCTCAAACCTTGGTGTCTGCTTCAGTTAACTTTGTGTTGCTGAGACAAAGCGCCTGACCAAAAGCATCTGATGGGAAAAAGGGTTTACTCTGGCTTACGGACTTGAGGGAAAGCTCCAGGATGGCAGAGGAAAGCATGGAGAGCACAGGCTGCCCATCACCTCTGCCATGGCAGGAGGGAAACAGCAGCAGGAGAGCGAGCCCAACTCCAACAAGCGGGCTATAACACCCTAAGCCTGCCCCCAACAACACACCTCCTCCTGCCAGACTCCTGAACTGCCACCAGCTGGGGACCAAGCATTCAAAGCACATGAGTTTATGGGGACATCTGATTCAAACAACCAAAGTATCCATGTATTCGCCATAATTAAGCACATATTTTGTTTTTCTATATGAGATACACTTGTTGTCACAAAATAAGAGCTGGAGAGATGGCTTAGCAGTTAATTGCTAGCCTGTGAAGCCTAAGGACCCCAGTTTGAGGCTTGATTCCCCGGGACCCACATTAGCCAGATGCATCTGGAGTTTATTTGTAGTGGCTGGAGGCCATATTGTGCTCATTCCCCCCACCCCGCCTCTCTCTCTCTCTCTCCTCTCTCTCCCTCTGTCACTCTCAAATAAATAAACAAAAAGAAACAAAAAAAAAAAAACAAGTCTGTCTGTAATAATTAGCATTGTTTCCTATATTTGTAAGAGTTCTAAAATTGTGGGTCAATATTTTAGCCCTACTGTTTTACTGAGCCAAAGATTCAAAGGAAGCACTTTCAATCACTGGGCTGTCTCCCGAGTTTCCTTATCAAAGATTCTAAATTTTGCTTCAATTGAAGAAGCTGAATTGATATAAGGGACTTTTGTGATTGTCACTGACCCTCTTATAGATATTAGCCTTCTAGGATCAGAGCTTAGGAAAGGAAAATCCCTACAAAGTGGAATTGCAGAGAGTTAACGTCTTCCCTGTCTGTGTTCACGTGGTCCTAATTGTATCATGGCTCTTTGGTTAGACCTGCTTTCACACTGCTCTCCAAGCAATGCCTCCTGGTAGTTAAGAGGTGGTGAACTTTGGTCAGCTGAGGAATATATCTGTAAACAAGTACTTAGTTTTCAAACTAGTTTTCTTTAAATATTTGCTCTTGCTGGCTACATTTTTGTGAAGCTTTATAACTGTTGTCTGTTAGCGTTCTGAAGAAGCAGAACTTCCAGCAAAAAGGAACAGGCACGATTTTTAGATGTGAGGATATCACCACAGGCCAGACACGATGGAGTCTATGCCTTCCCCTCTTCCTATAGCACGCAGTTGCTGAAAATCGACCATAAGTGCTTAGTGTACTAACTCCTTGACATCTGTCACTTTCTCCCACCCACCAAAAGTGTGATCCAATCAGGCCCACCAGGATAGATCTCATCCTGTTGATGAAAGATTATCAAGACCAGATGGTTAATCAGGAATGTCTTCAAAGAATACTGTCCAGAGATCAAGGGAGAAGTTGTCAGAATTAAAATGAAGTCATGCTGGGCATGGTGGTGCCTGCCTGAACTCCCAGCACTTAGGAGGTTAAAACAGGAGGATTATACCTTTCCAGCTAGCTTGGGCTTCACAGCAAGACCCTGTCTAGAAGCCAACAAGAAGATGGAGTTTCTTGTGCCAGCCCTCTCAAATGTGACTAAAGCCAAGATGTTACAAAGAAATTGGTCATGTGCACAGTTACTGGACACTAACTAAATGTCTTTTAACCTTGGGTCCTACTTGTATTCTGATTATGATATTTGTTTCAGACACAAGCATATTTTTCTTCAAGATTGAAGCATTAAAACAAAGGGAAGGGAAATTAAGCCCCTGGCAGAAATGAAGACACTGTTAAGAGACACTGTGTTAATGCCTTTGGCTCTCAGGCTATTGATCAAAATATACCACAAGGAATAAGAATCGTGCTGGGAAAGGGAGATGCTAAAGCCTGGTGCCAGCCAGAGGGTTAGTGTGTCTCCTGGAAAGATATTTCCAACAGTTTGACAACCTGTCAGATGACCTTGGAGCCTGGGTAAGACCACGTAATGACAAGGATGGCCTAGTTATGTATGCCTCTTGCTCTCTATTTAAACCTAAACCTTGTGTCAGAACGCTAAGAGTGAACTTGGTGGGTGGGGGAATCACTGGACCCCTTTATCTTCTGACTGGAGGAGCTCGTGGCTGTCAACTACAAGAGAGAATTAAGGGGGAAATATAGAATGCTGACTGTAGGTCACAGTGTAGTGGGCGTCCATGCCAACTGACTATGCGGTGGAGGTGCATCTGTTTGGGGGTAAAAACTGGATCTGCTACCTCCTGTCCTCTGGGAGGCCCACAGAGTGCACAGCATGCCTGAAACATTCCAGAAATTGCAGGGGTCATGGGGACATGCAAGGAGAGATTCATTTGTTCAGTGGAGAATAGAGAAAAAATGTCCTGTACTTGGTCACAGCGTACATAACCAGGAACAAGGATGTCTCCACCCACACCGCGCACGTGTTGAAGGAATCTCGGTGGATGGGGTTTCCACAGCCACATGCAGAGGACAGCGTGCATACCGAGTCCACGCTTGCTTTTTTGTTTTTCTTTTTAACTTTCTGTTGAAAACTTCCACAAGTATAGGCAATATAGCATGCTCATAATTGCCTCACAATGCCCCCGTTTCCCGCTTCCAAGTTTCCCTTCCACGGAATGGCTTCTTTCCAATTACACTCTCTTCTATTTGAATGTCATCATTTTTTTCTCTCTCCTATTATGCAGGTCCTGTGTAGGTTCTGTCGTCACTGTGAGGTCAGGAGTATCAAGGCTACTGTGTGCTTGGGAAACAGCATTTTAAGCACGCCTCCCCTTCTTTGGCTCTTACATTCTTTCTCCCCCCACCTCTTCCACAATGGCCCCTGAGCCTCGGAGGTTGTGACAGAGATGTCTTGCTTAGTGCTGAACATTCCACTGTCATTTCTCAGAACTACAGTGGGATTTTAATCATCCCAGTGGTCACCACCATCTGAAAAGAGCAGCTTCTCTAACCAAACCTGAGACTCTTCATGGACCCCTGCAGAGATTAATAACGAAGGCACCAGAGTGACGTACTGTGGGGAAGAAGGAGACCTGGATGGGGGGGCCAGGGAGGGGGAGAGGATTGGAGAGGAATCTAACTGCATGACCTTCAAAATGTAACAATTTTGAGTGCTTACGTTTCAGTTTCCTTAGCCATTCAAAACCATTTTAAAATGTACAACAATGGCTTCAAAAGTTTAACCACCTATCATCTGTTTTTAATCCAATCAAAAAATATAAGGACAATGAGGACATCCCAAAACGAAATTTTCAGATGACATGATGGAATTTCTCATTGCTGCTTAAGACTCAGTCTGTAGTCCTTGTCCTTGCATTCCACTTCCCCTAAGAGAGTCGCAAACCCTCCTGACGTCCAGTCTTACTGTTCCTTCTCTCATTGCCCTCAGTGACCAGAGGAATCAATACACTTGGCATCAATCGAATTGGCTTACTTGTTTGTCTTTTTCCTTGAAAGTGAAGTTCATGGGCCTTCTTTAAGAACCTGATGAGAGAAATGATCCTCCAACCTCTTCAGAGTCCTGGATCCTGTCGCCAACCCCGCCTATGAAACCCAGCTGCCCAAGTTTATAATACGGAAATGATCAACTGATCTAAATGAGGGAACGCGTCCAGTGTTTTCTCTCCATCTTAGTGGTGATGTGTTTCTTCACCAGAAAAACACGGGAATGAGAATACTCGGAGGCTCCGAGGTGTCCCAACAACACTGTTTCTTGAAAACTACTTTTCAAATAAGCTTCTTTCCGCCTGTCACAGACGTTTACCTCCATGGTAGAGCACAATGTCCTTCGTGTGCTTTTACAAGACTCGGCGCCTCCTAGTATTCAGTGCTCCGCCAAAAATCTATGCAGGCAGTGCATCCTCGTATTAAAGTTTGTCAGATTTTAACTATAATGTCTAAACTAGAAATCAGATGGTGAAACCAAGAAAAAAGAAAAAACAAAAACAGGTCAATGGCGCGCTCTGCTGGCAGAATGTGGTATGAACAATTTAATGTGTGTTGGGGTTTTTTGGGGGGGAGCTGGGGGAAGTAGTTCGAGGTAGGGTCTCCCTGTAGTTCAGGCTAACCTGGAATTCATTCTGTCATCTCACTCTGGCCTCGAACGCACAGTGCTCCTCCTACCTCAGCCTTTCAAGTGCTGGGATTGAAGGCATGCACCACCATGCCCCACTTCAATGTATGTTTTGTACTGTGAATTAAGTTTCATTATGAAGTTTTGTGTGTGTGTTTTTTTTAAACAAATTTTACCTTTTTGTAAAATCCCCTCCTAGTCTCTTCCATTCCCTGTCCCCTTTGGGCCCTCCACACAAAATCACCTCCTTTCAACTCTCCTGCCGCATTTCCTTTTCTCCTCATCTACCCCTGGGGCTGGGGAGGAAGTTCAGCAGGTGAAGGCAATTGCATGAAAAGCTGCTGCTCCGGGTTTGTCTCCCCAGGAGTCACGTGAGGCCAAGTGCTCATGCTTCTGGAGTTTGTTTGCAGCGAGAGCCTAGTGTGTGTTTCTTTCTTTCCCTCTCTCTCTCTCTCTCTCTCTCTCAAGAACACTGGTGCTTTGACTCATGAGTCCTACATAAACTCATGTACTCTCCATGCTTGGTCCCCAGCTGGTGACAGTTTGGGAGGTGGTGCCTCGCTGCAGGAATTGGCGTTCTGGGAGTGGCCTTTTGGGTGATATAGCCCAGCTTCCCCCTTGTCAGCGCCCAGCTCACGCTCTTACTGAGGGCTTCTGCCTGCTGTGGCAGGAGGTGATTCCCGCCTCTGCTCTACCATCCTTCTCTGCCATCAGGAAGCTCTCCCCAGAGACCATCAGCCAGAATGAAACCTCCCCTCCCATCTGTTGCTTTTGGAAAGTGTTTTCTTCAAGCAATACAAAGGATAACTATGACAGACAGGTACCACATTGGGATAAAGGGATGGAAAAAGATGTTTCGAGCAAATGGAAATAAGACGAAACAACTTTAAACCTAGATATATCGGAATAGATAAAGAAGACTGCTCCATACTACTCAATGGAAACCACTTGCCAAGATATAATAACAATCTTAAACTTATATGTACAGAACGTATGCAGTGGATTTTATAAAGCAAAATCTCCTAGGAAAAAAAAAAAGCTAAATACATTGGATTTACCAAACACAATAGTAGTAGATGACTTCAATCCTCCACCATCACCAATAGACAGATCATCTAAACAGAAAACAGAGAAACAATGTAGCTAAATGGCATCATAGATCAAATGGACTTAACAGCCATCAACATTCTATCTACACATACAGAATACACATTCTTCTCAGCAGCCCATGGAACCTTCTCTAAAATGAATGATAAATTAGAGCAAAAGGCAAGTCTCGCTGGGCATGGTGGCGCATGCCTTTAATCCCAGCACTTGGAGGCAGAGGGAGTTGGATCATTGTTGAGTTTGAGGCCACGCTGAGATTACATAGTGAATTCCAGGTCAGCCTGGGCTAGAGTGAGACCCTATCTCAGAAAAAAAAAAAAAAAAGCAAGTTTCCACAAATGTAAGAAAACTGCCATAACTCCTTGTATTATATTTAAACACAATGCAACAAGAAGAACATCAGAAAATAAACTCCATGAGATCAAGCTACCTACACACTACTGAGCAATGAATGGAATATTTAAAAACCAAAAAATTCCTAGAATTGAACAAAAATGAAAATACAATATACTAAAGCTATGGGACACAATGAAGGGAGGTTTAAGAGGGAAGCTTATAGCTCTAAAGACCTATGTTAAAAAAATAATGAGATTTTGGGTGAAGAGATGGCCTAGCAGTTAAGGCATTTGCCTGCAAAGCCAAAGGATCCTGATTTGATTCTCCAGGACGATTTAAGTGAGATACACAAGAGGGCACATGTGTCTGGAGTCATTTGAAGTCCAGGCTCATACATTCTCTCTCTCACTCTCCCTCTTTCTCTCTCTGAAATAAATAAATAAAATATATTAAAAAATAATGAGATTTTAAATAAGTAACTATCCATTTAAAGGCTTTTAAAAAAAAGAAAAGAAAAATATAAACCTAAAACAAATCATCACGATAAGGGCAGAAATCAGTGAATTATAAATGAACAAAACAATCAACTCTTATTAGTTTTATACAATATTGTTCTCTTTATATCAAAATGGCTTTGAATATGCTTATTTCTTTGCACTCATATGTAAATTTTAGAATCACTGCATCAAGTTCTAAAAATAATAATAATAATAATAAGTATTCCCACGGTGATTATTGCGGGGACTTCATGCTGAATGCATGTGTCAATTTAAGAAGAATAAGTTTTCAAAGTATCAATTTTCCAACTCATGCATATAAGATAACTGTGTCTTATTTAATTAGGCTAGCCACCATTTTGTACTTTGTTTTTTTTAATTATGTATTTTTTTTTAATTTTTTTGATTTTTTAAATTTTATTTATTTATTTATTTGAGAGTGACAGACACAGAGAGAAAGACAGAGAGAGAGAGAGAGAGAGAGAATGGGCGCGCCAGGACTTCCAGCCACTGCAAACGAACTCTAGACGCGAGCGCCCCCTTGTGCATCTGGCTAACGTGGGACCTGGGGAACTGAGCCTCGAACCGGGGTCCTTAGGCTTCACAGGCAAGTGCTTAACCACTAAGCCATCTCTCCAGCCCTTTTTTTTAAAAAAAATTTATTTATTTATTTGAGAGAAACAGACAGAGAACAAGGCAGAGAGAGAGAGAGAATGAGTGCGCCAGGGCTTCCAGCCACTGCAGATGAATTCCAGATGCATGTGCCCCTTGTGCATCTGGCTAATGTGGGTCCTGGGGAATTAAGACTCAAATCGGGGTCCTTAGGCTTCACAGGCAAGCACTTAACTGCTAAGCCATCTATCCAGCCCACATTTTGTACTTTGTGTATATAAATCTTACACTTTTATTGGCTTATCACAAAATATTATTTCTATTGCTACAGTAGACATTTTAAAATTATATTTTCCAATTATTTACTGCTAGCATATTAAATTCACATTGATTTTTGTATATTAGCTATATGATTCTCAATGTGTTATTAGTTTAAGGAGTTGTTTTATAAAATTTCTTTTCAACTTTTCCACTTAAACACTAACAAGTCATGGATATAAATGGCAAAAATTAAGCCGAGCTCTACTCACGAAATTAGGTCTCTTAGAATCTGTGAAGTATGGAGATGTAAATAAAAAGTAAACTTGGGGCACTTTTTTAATGCACTAAAACTTTATGATTCCACAGCCAACAGGAATGAGAACATAACACAAGGAGCATCGCGGGTTCAAGGTTTCTGCCACATTTGTATTTAGTTTGTTGAAGAAAGAATTCTGGAGGGAGTCAGTGATGGCTTGTGTTGAATGTCAACCTGACGAGACCTAGAATCACCTGTGAGGGACTATCTAGATGGCATAGCCTCTGAGCAAATCGTGAGGGGTATCTCCATCGGGGTAGTGAAGGTGGGAAGACCCGCACTGTCCGTGGATAGCACCATGCCCTGGGCTGGGTCGTGGACGGTATGAAAATGAGAGTGATGGCTGAGCAGCATGTACAACTCTGCGTCCTCCCTGGGCTGTAAGTGACCAGCTGCCTCAGGCATCCACCACTCCGCCTTTCATGCCGTGATGGAACGAGGCACAATCTGGAACTGTAAACTGAGATAGACCCTCCCTACCTTAAACTGATTTTTTGGCCAGGTATTTTACCCTAGCAATGAAAAGGCAGCTACTAATAACATGACACCCACAATTAGGAAGTCATCATATGCTCCTCAAAAGTGTTCCTCACAGTAAATTCATTTGTAAAGTGAGTCAGGGCTGAATAGATTTCTGGTGGTTAAAGCACATGCCTGCAAAGCTTAACAACCCTGGATTCAATTCCCTAGTAACCACCCAAAGACGCCCATGCATCTGGAGTTCACTTGCAGCAGCTAGAGACCCTGGCACACCCATTTCCTCCCTGTGTCTGGCTCTCTTCTGTCTCTTTCTGCTTGAAAATAAATGAAGTTTTTAAATGTATTTTTAAAAAGTAAGTCCGAGCCAGGCATGGTGGCACACACCTTTAATCCCAGCACTCGGGAGGCAGAGGTAGGAGGATCATCATGAGTTCGAGGTCACCCTGAGACAACATAGTGAATTCCAGGTCAGCCTGAGCTAGAGTGAGATCCTACCTCAAAAATAAAATAATAAAATAATAAAATAAAATAAAAATAAAGTAATCCATCTCCTGAATAAGATGGTGAAGTAGTACTTTGCACTTATAATTCCAGAAAGATCTATGCCTGAAAGTACCCTTACAAAAACTATGAAACCCAAGTGAGAGATTACACAGCAACTTGGTGTTGCACAAAAATGAGGCACGTTGAAGAGGGGAGGAAACAGAGTTTAGATCTCCATATCATCCCAAGGTGGCCTGAGCAGCATAGTGTGCAGCGCAGTAGATAACCTCTGAATGAAGGAAGGAGCATAAAGTGACAGCCTGCTTAGATTTGTACCCCAGCTCTAGGCATCACCATGGAAGCCTGGTGCCAAGCCCAGGTGTGGCATAGCTGGATCAAATGGAAGAACGCTTCAGACATTTGAGAAACCTCAAACCTGGCTGTACAAGTTTGCACTCTCACAGTAGTGGCTGAAGGTTCCTCTTTCCCCACATCCTTGCCAGCAATTGTTGTCATGTCTTTTTTTTTTTATGATAGTCATTCTGTTTGGTTTAATTTGCATTTCCCCAGTGGCTAAAAATGATGAGCATTTTTGAGATGTTTATTGGCCATTTGTATTTCTTCCCTTGAAACTCTGTACAGTTTCCTGCCCAATTTTAGAGTGGGTTAAGTGATTTTTTTTTATTGATTAGTTTTTTTTATTTTAGTTCTTTGTATATTCTACATATTAAACCTCTGTCAGATGTATACCTGGCAAACATTTTCTCCCATTATCTATAGTGTCTCTTAACCCTGTTGAGAGTTCACTTATCTGTTCAATAGCTGATCTATCGCTTTCAGGGTTTCATCACTTTCTTTTTCCCTTGGCTACTATGGTTTTATGCAGTATTTATATTTATTATTTATTATTTTTATTTATTATTTTCATCTATGGCCATTGCCTCCCTGAACATGCCCAATCTTGTCTGATCTCTGAAGCTAAGCAGGGTCGGGCCTGGCTAGTACTTGGATAGGGGAAAGAATTTTCCAAAAGGCATATATCTTGGTCTGCTCTCCAGACGTTTTTTCTGTAGTTGTTTCACATTTTCAGGTCTCATATTGAGTCTCTTTATCCACTTGGAGTTGATTTTTTATGCAGGGCAAGAGAGAAGGACCTAGATTCATTTTTCCACATGGAGTTATCCAGTTTCCCCAATACCATTTGTTAAAAATAGTCTCTTTTCTCCAATGTGAGTTTTTGGCCACTCTGTCAAAGACCAGATGACTGTAGGTACTTCAACTTATATCTGGATCTTCTATTCTGTTTCATTGATTTATGTGTTATTTCTGTGCTGTTAACATGCTCTTTTTACTACTGTAGTTTTGTAAGATTCCTTGAAATCTGGTATGGCAATACTTGCAGCAGTATTCTTTTCCCTGAGGACATTTTGGCTATCCAAGGCCTTTTGTGCTTCCATATGAATTTTGAGATTATTTTTCTATTTCTGTGAAGAATGGTGCTGGATTTTTTATTTTTTTTGTATTTTGGTTTTTGGTTTTTGGTTTTTCGAGGTGGGATCTCAATCTAGCCCAGGCTGACCTGGAATTCACTATGTAGTCTCAGGGTGGCCTCAAACTCACAGCGATCCTCCTACCTCTGCCTCCCAGTGCTGGGATTAAAGGCGTGCGCCACCACACCCGGCTGGAATTTTGATTGGAATTACATTGAATCTGTGTATTTATTTTTGTAGGATAACCCATTTTCATGATACGAATGTATCTAATCCATGTACATAGGAGATAATTCCAACTTCTCATGTATTCAATTTATTTCTTCTGTTTCAATGCATTCACTATAGAGGTCTTTCACTGATACTAAGTTGTTTACAGGAATTCTAGGGCCATATTTGGCTTTGTTTATTCTGTCTTGACTCAAATTGATAAATAAAAAATATATATATTAATTCAGACTAGAGAGAAAGCTCAACAGTTAGAGGCACTTGCTTGCAAAGCCTGATGGCCTGAGTTCAATTCCTTAGAACCCATGTAGAGCCGGAAGTGTTACATGTGTCTGGATTTCATTTGCAGCACCCCCGGTATGTCCATGCTGGGGCAATCTCTCTTTTTCTATCTCTTTCTCTCCCCCTCTCTCTCGTTCCCTCTGTCCCTGTGAAGTAAATAACTCAGTTTAAAAGATTAAAATTTCTTTTAAAAATTCCAATAATTCGGAGTGCACTCTTAGATAAATCATCATAAGTTTACAAATGGCCCAGTAGCTAAAATCCTCCTGGGCAGGCACCGACACAGTCAGATAGCATTTCTCATGGCTACACAAATGCCAGCAGAGCTCTCCACACACCTCTGATTTTATGTTTGTTCTGCATATCTTCCCTACTGTTGCAGTCCAGTTCGCATTGCTGGTAGAAATCACCCAACCAAGAGCAGCTTCTGGGAAAAAGATTTTTTTAAAAAATATTTTTATTTATTTGTTTGAAAGTGACAGGTAGAGAGAGAGAGAAAGAGAACGGGCGCGCCAGGGCCTCCAGCCACTGCAAACAAACTCCAGACGCGTGCGGCCCCTTGTGCATCTGGCTAACGTGGGACCTGGGGAATCAAGCCTCGAACCGGGGTCCTCAGGCTTCACAGGCAAGCGCTTAACCGCTAAGCCATCTCTCCAGCCCGGAAAAAGAGATTTATTTTGGCTTACAGGCTCGAGGGGAAGCTCCATGATGGCAGGGGAAAACGATGGCATGAGCAGAGGGTGGACATCACCCCCTGGCCAACAGAAGGTGGACCACAGCAACAAGAGGGTCTGCCAAACACTGGCAAGGGGAAACTGGCTTTAATACCCGTAAGCCGGCCCCCAACAATACACTCACTCCAGGAGGCATTAATTCCCAAATCTCCATCAGCTGGGAACCTAGCATTGAGAACACCGAAGTTTATGGGGGACACCTGAATCAAACCACCACATTCCGCCCCTGGCCCCCATAAACTGATAATCATACATGATGTAAAATGCAATGCATTCATCTCATTTTAAAAGTCCCCATAGTTTTTATCAATCCCAATGATATTTATACATCCCCATAGTCTAAGATCTTTTAACTGAGCCATAATACCAAAACAACCTCAAAAAACCCATAATGGCACAGAATAAATATTCACACTGCAAAAGATGGCATTGGGCATAGCAAAGAAACCTTCAACTAATACAAGATTTAAAACAACCAGGGCAAATATCAAACTCTATAGCTTCAAGACCAGCAACTCTAGCCAGTGACAAATCTTCAAGTCCAATAATTCTAACCAGCAACAAGTCTCTGGCATTCCAATTCCGCCCCTCCAGCTAGGCTACTCACAGTCCTGGGAAACTTCATCAGGGCCGGCAGCTCCTCGGCAGCCATCTCATGGTCTCGGCATCTCCACTGGGTCTCCACTGCAAGCCACGGTTCATCCTCATGGCCCCATAGGGTCTCTATGCAGGCAACCAGCAAACCCGCTTCACACTGCCCATGGCCATTTCCAAAACACAAGACTGTGTTGCAAACTCAATGACCCTCTTTCCAGCATTTCTTATACTCCGTGAAACCAGGTAGGGTGCCAATTTGTTAATCCAGGGGGGTAATAAAGCAGACTTTGAAGAACAGGACACTCCTTGAGCACCCAGGACCCTTCAAAAGAGTTGACATTCTTTCTGTTGCCCCAGCACAGGTCTCAAAGGTTGTAATCTCTCAGTTGCAGCTGAACGGGCAGCAGTTCACCCAAAGATTTTTCTTTCTGTGCCATATTCCTCTGCTCACACCAGTTCATTTCTACACAAAGCAACCCTGCACAACTTCTCAGGACATGGGCACAAGAGCAAGCTTCTCACACAAACTGCTAACCCAGTCCAGGCAAAGCTCTTTCTCATCCTCATAAACCAAGCCTCACAGTCCATAGTTCTTACTGCATTCAGGTCTTGTAGCTCTGACCATAGTAGTCCATCAAGCTGTACTTAGAGCACTGCAAAGCATCTGTTAGGCCAAGGTTTCACTCTTTCCACTTTCCTCTTGAAAATCAGCTTCAAAAGGCCAAAGCCACACAGTCAGGTGTCTAGCAGCAATTCCACTCCTCGGTACCACTTTACTGTTGCAGTACGGTTCGCATTGCTGGTAGAAATCACCCAACCAAGAGCAGCTTCTGGGAAAAAGAGATTTATTTTGGCTTACAGGCTCGAGGGGAAGCTCCACGATGGCAGGGGAAAACGATGGCATGAGCAGAGGGTGGACATCACCCCCTGGCCAACAGAAGGTGGACCACAGCAACAGGAGGGTGTGCCAAACACTGGCAAGGGGAAACTGCCTTTAATACCCATAAGCTGGCCCCCAACAATACACTCCCTCCAGGAGGCATTAATTCCCAAATCTCCATCAGCTGGGAACCTAGCATTGAGAACACCAAAGTTTATGGGGGACACCTGAATCAAACCACCACACCTACTAACTACAAACAAAAAAAACACATAATGTATACTTTGGTGTCACACAGGTAGACTATTTCAAGTCAACACAGATTTGTTAAAAAGAGAAAAAGCCCCCAAAGACAAGGCCTGAAAAACTACAGCTGTCCAAATGGTTCAGAAGAGTCCCAAAGATAAACTCAGACTTCCTCTCAGACAAACTGCAAAATGTGTATTAGGGGCTGGAGAGATGGCTCAGCAGTTAAGGCACTTGCCTGCAAAGCCAAAGGACCCAGGTTCAATTCCCTAGGACCCACATAAGCCAGATGCACAAATAACACATGCATCTGGACTTCATTTGCAGTGGCTTGAGGTTCTGGCATGCCCATTCTCTCTCATGTGCTTGCTCGCTCTCCCTCCCTCCTTCTTTCTCTCTCAAATAAATTAATAAAAATATTTTTAATGCGTATTAGTTTATAAAGAACTAAACAATTCAGAAGGCCCTCCAAACTGACAAGGAAATGGAAGGGCGAGGCCCAAGGACAACCAATCAGAAACACACACCCACCGGACTTGAGGACTCTGTGAGTTCAAACACTCATAACTCTGCCTCATCCAGTAGTAGCAGGAATCAACTGGAGCAGGCCAAAGTAGAGAGATAAGAAAAAGAAATCCTGAAATAAACATGACTTTAGCAGCAATGTGGGACAATTCAATCTGTCTTCTCTTTCCAGGTTAATTTCCTGTGAGTAGGTGACACCCAAAAAGAGTCTTTTCCCTTAGCTGCCTCACCTAAGTTGTAACCATAGTTATTTTTAGTTTGCTTCTTTCTTTCTTATTCAACTTTTTTAAAATTATTATTAACAATATATTTTGAATGGACACATCATATGTTGCTACTCTCTTTTCCCTCATCCCTGCCCCCACTCCTCTGGGGACCCTCCTCAGTGGGGTTCAGGAATTCCCCATGGGGTTGTGGGTCATGCGTTTCGACAGCAGCAGCCAGATTTGGGGAGGAGGCAATGGCCCTGGGCATGGGGTCTCAATGTGTGGCTCTTAGTCCTTCTGCCCCTCTTCTACTAAACTCCCTGAGCCATGGTAGGTGAGTTTTAAGTCTACTTCAGCGACTACCTGCCTGAGGCAAACCCTATTGCTGAAGACACCATATGCTGCTGACGCAGAGTATGGAGAGACGTGGACGGAATCTGGAAGAAATCCAGTCCCCAGACAGCCTGTCTCGTGCTGGAAAGCTCTACATGAGCTACTGGAAAAAGTGGCCAACAATGTTCGGATCGACCAGAGGTCTAAGCTACTCAGAAGCAAACACCCTGACGGGATGTACACACCAGGGCAATAGTGACGCAGTGTTGGTGGGTAACTGGTTGGCTACGAGATCCACTCAGTGGAAAGGAACCATATCTGGAATTTGAAACCAGGTCAGAATCCTACGGAGACAAAGATTATGCTCTCCAGTGTCAAGCCCTCTCTGGTCTTTGGCGGAAAGAGAGGCTACATCGATCAAATTCTCCCTAAATTAATAATTCTTATCCCATTTAAACTATGCTGATTTCACTCTGTATTTGAGAATCTATTTTCTTTTTCCTTTTCTTTTTTCCAGAAGGTAACAAGGCTGGAGGAGATAAACCACCCCTCGGACTTCAGCCAAGCCACAGTTGAATCCACAGAGGAATGGGAAGATGAACAAGAGCGCTGCTTCCAGGCTGAACCTGACAATCAGTGCCAGGGTGAAGGAGACAGACCCTGAAGATTCTCAATACCTACCAAACAGAGATCCAGAGGCTCCTAAGAGCCCATCACTGGCATAGACTTAAAATGTAAAGCAGCCTCAACAGGTTACTCTCTGCCACTTATTGTCAATGTGCTAATTACAGATACAGTAACACTGAGATGCAAAGAAATGAGAATGATTTGGTATGGCCACAGCAAGAAGAGGAATAGATAAAGCGGTGCCGTGACCCCGTTTGTCTTCTAAGTACATGAGATTTAGGCCTAGATAAAAGGTACGAAGTGTGCATAGTGAAGCAGCCTCACCAAAGTGTGGTCCTGTCTATCACTTACCTACCATTGTCTCAGCTCTAGGCCTCTAGCTTGGTCTGATTGCTTTTTAATGTTAGCTTCTCCCATCACCCAAGGAGTCCCATCTGGTTCATGAAAGATGGTCACTTCTGTGTCTGGTGTCGCTCACCTTCATGGGTAACTGCTCTCCTCTGGAAGGTGGTTTATCTTGTGAGTTCATGTTCTTCCGGGAACCCAAGGTTACTGCAGTTTTAGGAAAATGACTCCTCTCTGTGCCTTTAATCTTTAAAGGGGATGGGCTTCATTCAACAGACTCTCATTCACTGATTAACATGCTGACTTATAAAGGCAAGAAGATGCCCCAAAAGTAAAGAGGACAGGAATGAAATTAAGTCAGGCATGCTCAGTTTTTCATCCTATTTTTAGTTACCTTGTTGGTCCAAGCAAGGAGTTAATGCTTTTTAACCAAAGCAATTTGTAAATGTCTATTTTAATACTAAATACTGCTTTTTAAGATGCTAGGTCTAGATATAACCTTAGCAACTGTGTGTCTCAATGTCCTTATTTTATTATCAAGGAGAAGAAGATGGGTGCTATAAAATATTTGTGGCACAGAGGGCTATAAATATGAAACCCACTACCTGCAAAGACACACTTCCTTCACAGCTTCAAAAGTTAACAGACCATCTCTGAGATATCTTCCAGCTCTTAGAAATTTTACTTTTCAAGCCCTTTCATAGAATAAATTCAAGAATTTTTAGTCTAGGTAAATTTGGATCCCAAACTTTAAAAAAAATCAATGTCCTCTTGAATGCAAAATATTTAATCTCTTTAAGCATAATGTTGCACAAGGGTGAAAAGGTTCTCACTGTACCTTCTATATTCTTTCTCTGGGCCACAAATTAAATTGACATAAGACAAATTAAGAGAAAAGATTTACAGATTTATTCCCTGCACATTCCATATCATATGGAATAAAATTAATACCCTGAAATGGTGATCCTGTCAAGCTTATATGGGGAAAGAAAGGCAAGTGAGGAGAGAGTAAACAAATTGGGGGAAAGATGAATGAGCCCTCTGAAGAACAGCCAATGACCTAGGACAGTGTCTGAGCATGGGGTGTACCTCTGGTCTCCTCTACTGTAATATGCGTTTAATTATTACAGATTGAGGAGGTCACCAGGAAGGGGATACAGTACTACTGGGTTCATTTTGTAGGAGCTACCTTTAGGCTAATAAGGAAAGCTCGGAACAAGCTCCCAGTATTTCGTGATCTCTGAATACCTGTAGTTTGAAATCGAAAATGACATAGTCTAGGTGACATTTCCTAATGTTTCAGAATCATCTGACAAAGAGAGCATCATATGGGATTGCTGTCCACAGCAAATCAAGAAATGTATTTGAGGTATCCTTGTACAATTGACATCATTATATATTAACTATTTATATATTAATTCTCTTCTATTGAATGTCTAACTTTTTAAGACATATGGAAGCATCACAAAATGTCATAGGTATGAAAGGGATTGTAAAAGTCACACTCCTGATGCTACTCTGAGCCATCTTACTCAGTGCCTCTGAGGCAAGACAGACAGACAGACAGGTAAATCTGGGGGTGGGGGTGAAAAGAGAAAGGCATCTCAAACTCATGAGTCTGGTTGAAGCCCCTCACCAGCAGAAAAATAAGAATTCTAACACAATTAACAATGGCTTGAGGGCTGGAGGGACAGCTTAGCACTTAAGGTATTTGCTTGCAAAGCCAAAGAACCCAGGCTCAATTTCCCAGGACTTACATAAGCCAGATGCACAAGGTGGCATATGCATCTGGAGTTCATCTACAGTGGCTGGAGGCCCTGGTGCACCCATTCTCTTGCTCTCTTGCACTCTCTCTCTCTCTCCCTCTTTTTCTGTCAAATAGATAAAAATATTTTTTAAAACAATGTCTTAAATCCCTTTGCCTCTTTTCCATCTGTATGCTGAAGTTTTCAGGAATCTCATCCAAAACCTCTTTTACCATAACAGCCACACCCTGGATCCCTTGTGAAGACCTAGTGACTCCCAGTTTTATCTTAGTAGATTATGTCTCCATGGACAGTTGATAATCTCACTTATCAAAGAATGAGAAAGAGATAAAAGAGGAAGGAGCCTCTGGAATACATTGAACAATAGAATTACAAACTGTGTCTATAAATCTATCTATGTGTCCTCGCTCTCACGATGCTTGAGTATGACTCTCCTTGAAACGCCATATCCACAGTTGGGTCTATCTTACTCTGCTGAGTGACTTTCTCTTAGAGGAAGAAGCCACTCACGCACTCAGGCGTGCTCTCATTCTATTTATGGACTTCCTGTCTTTCTCCTCACCCTCACATTGAAGCCTGTATTGAAATAGCTTTACTAAAACCTTTAACTCTGCCTCAAACTGGCCCTGCTTGGAATCCATGCTCATGTCAAGGCCATAAATCCTGGAGTTAGTCTGAGCTGAAGTCCACAGGGGACCTCCTCAGGCTGAGGAGATGACAATTAACAGCTATATCTCAGTGCCTCTCTGCGGACACAACCCTATCTGACCACCTACCATGTGCCTGTGTTTCAATACCTTCAGTGACAGAAATACTCTTCCTTCCAAAGAAACCTATTTTATCTTGGGGCCAGCTTGATTTTTAGATAATTCTTCTGTAGAATTCTCACTCAGTTATCTTAGTGTCAAACATTAGCATCATACAAACATGCCTTCTACAAAAAGCCATTTAGGTATATAAAGACCCCATTATTATCCTCTAAACCTTTGTTCCATGAGTTCCTATTTTCTTTTCTTAATTCAAAAAAATTTTTTTTCAAGCAGAAAGAGAGAGAATGTGTGCACCAGGGCATAGTGCCACTGCAAGCAAACTCCAGATGCATGTGCCACTTTGTGCATCTGGCTTTACGTGGGTTCTGGGGAATCAAACCTGGGTCATTAGATTTTCCAGGCAAGTGCCTTAACCATTGAGCATCTCCCCAGTCCAGGTTTTCAGTGTCAGCACCAACCTAACTCTTGTCTTTGCGTTCCAGATTATTTATAGTCCTGTAAACATAGTTCGTGCCAAAAATTACCACAGTAGTCCAGATGTGGCTAATCGGCATCGTGACGTGGGACCATCACTGTCCACATTCTAACTTCTATATCTGTGTTGATACAGTCTGAGCGCATTCTGGTTTTTTCCGACATTTGACTCATAAAGCTATGACTCACACCGAGACAACTGTTTAATGAATGCACTGAACATTCTTATCTGACAGTAGATATCACAAAGCTACTCACTTATTATTTCTGCAGTTGAGCAGATGGCTATCCGAATTAAGACCAGGACTATTCCTGCTAATTTCAACGTGTCACACTCATTCTCGTCCTAATTTGGTCCCACCGCTCAATACAAGTTTCACAGCATGCCTCCTGCTCACCATGTCCCAGCACTGGGATAGGAGATATGATAGTTTTGTGCAGAGCCCTGGGTGCAGTGGAGTCAAGCAAGGAGCCCGGACCTGAAATGGAATTCACTAAGCTCAAGGTGGAGCCTAGAAGACCGCTGGTGCGCTGTCCAAGTGCTGAACCGGAGGCAAAAGCAAGGTGCCCTAAGGAAGGGCATGGCTGATTCATGAATGTGCTCCATGACAGCCCAAATACTTTCCAAAACCAGTGAAATCTTATTCTGAAGCTTGTGAGGAAAAGAATGGAGAATCTTATAGATAAGAAGCTAAGGTCCATGAGGCCCCAAGGGAAAAAGTTTTTTGTAATATGAAGAGCAACTAAGCGCAAGGCAGGAAGCGCAGTAGAATTCTAGTCCAAATAATTTGAGTCTAGGAATGTTTCTGCTGGGCAAAGCCATGGGATTGAAGACTCTATACATCCGACTCTGAGGCTGAGTGACAATTTGTCGTGTATCTTGCCTATATTGGAAGGCTCGGGGGCAGGGAGGAGGAGGAGCAGTGCTGGAGTGGATCCAACAGATGGGAGCCAGTGATGGAGAAAGCAGAAGCTGGAGAATGGGAAAGGGAGGAATTCATGCAGCCCTTGCAGTCCAGGGACAGTGTAAAGACTCAGCCTAGGAGAGGTCCTGACACACACTCCTGGGAAGTCACATGCTCCCGCCTTCCACTATTTGGATTTCCTTCTATGTAGTCCTATAATTTTCCTTAAGATCAGATTTCCTTGAGAACAATGTCCCTTGTGATGTTTTTTTTTTTTTCTGATGTTCATTGGACATTTTTCGAAAGATATGTGCTAGAATCAGTGTTCCAATATTCATTTAAAAAATATATATGTGCGTGGTGGCGCACGCCTTTAATCCCAGCACTTGGGAGGCAGAGGTAGGAGGATTGCAGTGAGTTCGAGGCCACCCTGAGACTCCATAGTGAATTCCAGGTCAGCCTGGGCCAGAGACTCTACTTCAAAAAACCAAAAAAATAAAAATAAATAAAATAAATTAAAAAATAAAAAATATATATTCTTTGTATTTGCAAGCAGAGAGAGGCAGCAAAAGAGACAGACAAAGAGAATGGGTGTGTCGGGGTCTCCAGCTGCTTCAAACCAACTCCAGATACATGTGTCACTTCGTGCATCTGGCTTTATGTGGGTACTGGGGACTCAAACCCAGATCATTAGGCTTTGCAGGCAAATGTCTTAAATGCTAAGCCATTTCTCCAGCCCCATATTCAACTCATTTACATTATACTAGGATGTTGTTCTTATCCAAAGGGATAGTGTGAGCAGAGAAGACTAAATACCTTGCTAAATTCTATGAATAATGCCCACTCTGCAAGTCTCTCAATCTCATGGCTGGATTTATAAAGGAAATGGAAGGGTGGGGAGATAGCTTATGTGGTAAAGCACTGGTCTCACAAAGCATGATGGCCCAGGTTCAGTGCTCAATAACCAAGTGCAAAGCCCAGGAATGGAAGTACCTCTGTAATCCCAAACCCTCGGGAAGAAAAGACACGGGAACCCCTGGGGCTTACTTTCCAGCTTGGTGTAGGAGGAGACAGCATTCCTGGGGACACCTCAGGTTGTCCTCTGGCCTTCACATGCACACGCATGCATGAAAAGTAAATGTAAATAAATATACATATATAAAGGAAATGGAGATACTTCAGTATAAATTTTTAATGTTATTTTTTAATTTATTTATTTGAGAGAGGGAAAAAGGGAGAGAGAGAGAATGGATGTGCCAGGGCTTCCAGCCACTACCAACTCCAGATGCATGAGCCACCTTGTGCATCTGGCTTATGTGGGTCCTAAGGAACTGAACTGAGGTCCTTTGGCTTTGCAGGCATGCGCCTTAACCACTCCAGCCCCTTTGGTATAATTTTTAATAGAACCCAATTACAAATTCTAGTCACCTATTGCTTTTTTGGTGACCACTTGTTTAGTGATTAAAATCCTGTCTGGCATGAGCTACTTTTCTAAGCATTCCAAAGCTGGTGAGCCATGCTAAGAACTTTGAGAATGATCCTCGAAACACTGGGCGAGTGTTTAGGTTGCCAGCAGTATGCCACTATCAAATTAACATGCACAAGCCAGTGTGCATGGGGATATGGCTCAGAGGGTAAAGATGCTTGCTTCCAAAGCCCACCGGGCCAAGTCCAACTTCCCAGAGCCCACATAGAGGTGGATTCAAAGTGGTGCATGCCACTGAGATCCCAACACGCTTAAAGCAACGGGGAATGGAGGCAGAAGGAAGCAAAGCCCCCAGGCCAGCCAACCTAACGTTCATTCGCAGTCTGGAAACTCATTTGCAGAAGCAAGAAATCCTGTCTCAAGGAAGGCACAGCACAAACACCTTGCAGTGGTCCTCTGACCACACACTCTGTCTCTGTGAGGGAGATGATGCCTCAGAATACCTCTTTCCACACAAAATCAGGGTACAGAGCCTGCTTTGGTGGCAGATGCCTGTCACCCCAGCTCTCAAGAGGCTGAGACAAGGGAAGTGCTGTGAGCCTGAGGCCAGTGTGGCAGTCAGTGCCGCATAAGCACTGGGCCAAGACCTCATCTGAGGAGGAAAAGGCAGGCAGTACCGAGCACTGCAAGGTCGCGGATATCCAGGCCATTTTGTGTCTGGAAGAATGCATTGTAAGCAGTCCTACACGTACTTCTTTAGGAAATATTATGATCTTATTTAAATTTTATATAATATTCCTTTATGTCACATGTAAACATTATGTCCAAAGAGGATGAAAAAAAATCAAACCCAGATCATAATGGCTAATAGTTTCGATATGTCCAATTTCTTCCTTTTTGGCTTTTCCAGCTATTCCTCTACCCGGAAGAATGTTTCCCTGCTTGCGAAGCCTTATGTTGATTAGATCCTGGGAACCAGCCTTCTGTGCAATGGGGGACGTAAAATAATATTGAACATAAAATTTGGCCTCTGCATGCCTGGGCTGTTATTGTTGGTCACTAGGTGGTGCTGTGTACTAGGTTTCCGGGAAAGAAGCCTGGGCTCAACGTTCCAAAGCTTCTTAGGGCTTAGTGACTATGAAGAGATGGAATACTGCAGGTCTGACTCCAAATTGTCTTGAGCTATTTTAAACCCCTTAAACAGACATTAGTTGCCCACCTCTGTGTGACCTAACAGTCGTTGGACTATTAGGTAAACCTTTTGGGAATGTGTGAACAGATCCCTAGCTTCTACCAAAAGCTAAAAAAAAAATGTCATCAGATTGCTATAATCTGCCTCCCTAATGTACCCATCAATGTGCTTGAAAAGTGTTCTACTTTATGACATTGTTCTGTTACTATAAAAACTTGGTAAAGCTGTTATCATATTGAAACCTTGAACTTAGGATCACCTAAATCTGTGTTTCCAGACCATGGCAGCTTATCTGGCTCAAGAAAAACAACTATTGCATTCCCTTTGAAATGAGAACTGTGTTTTGTATTGACAATTTTACTGTCAAATTTGGAGCACCAAGGGTGACCCACTGTCACCAGAGTGTCACATGGGCTTGTGCCAGGAACCAGCATGGTCCTTTGTGCCCGACTATGGCACTGCCTCCTTGGATGGAGGTTGGTGAGATCTTTGTAGGGCCCCAGACTTCCCTCTGACTTGGTCAACGATCCATTGGTTGATTCTGAACTGATTTCTGGGTATCCTCTTATTTTCAGCAAACTTGGTCTGAGCATTAAGTAACTGTGTTTGTTTTTGGAGCATGCAATCAGAACAACCATTGGTTTTGTTTGCTTTTTGTGGTTAGAGTGTTTGCTTATTTGCTAGGATTTGGCCTTTTTCTCTGGCTACCTTCCCAATGACTAACTGGATCGTTTCATGCATCCATTCTTGCTTATTGCAACCTCTCCCCCTTAACAGAAATTCTATAGGAACTTGGTCATAAAGACAGCAAACATAAGAGGGCATGTTCCCTCCAGCTCAACAATATGAAGGTGCCAAAGAGAATTTCCCAGGACACACAAAGGACCTACAGGGAATAACAAGGCAACACACACTACTCCTAAGCATGTCTGGATTTGGTAAAAGGGGAGGCAATGGCATGCTCACTGGGGACCTGGGCCATGTGGCCTGGTCCACCTCGCTCCAGGCAGATAGCCTACATGCATACCTGGGTTTGAACAGGGAGGAGTTGTCACACACTCTGGATTTATGTCTCATTAAAGTTTTGAGGGGGTCTTTCATCATGGTGGGGAAAGAATGGCAAGAGCAGGAAGCTGGCTCACATGATCACATGTCAACAAGAAGGGAGTAGTCTCTGAGGTAGCTAGCTATCGCCCAGTAGGGCTGGATCAATAACCTCAAGGTCTGCTCCCAGTAACACATCTACTCAAGAAAGGCTCTACCTCCCAAAGACTCTGCCTGGCTGCAATTATATGAGGCTTAATCACAAACACATGAAGCTAGGAGGGACACCTTGTATTCAAGGTAGTACAGTTTGTATAAATGAAAATGTATGAAACTGACTATTTTGTAATCTCTACTAAAATCTTAAATGAGGTGGGGGAATGTCTACTAATCCTTCAGAGTGCCCCCATTCCTGTGACAGTCTGCAGTGAGGTGGGGAATGTCCAATCAGTGAGAACCATTCATGACCACTTTCTTCCCTTCTTTGGGCTGAACTGGGGTCAAAGTTCCCGTTTTGTATGTTTTCATGAGATTGCCAGACAGATGTGGCCACAAAAAGACATAAAAGAGGTGCAGAAAAAAAGATGAAGCTTTTGGTTAAGGTCTTAGAAAGACGGGCCACACGCGCCCACATATGCGGCAAGGGATGGATGCAGCACTGAGCAGGCTCCACCCAGGTGGGGAGCAGAACAAACGGGAGGACTTTGAAAGAAAGGCTGTTTTGGGCTCTGGGTGGAGTGCACAAGTAAAAGACAGGAGGGCACTTCCCTGGTGCTAAAGAAAAAATCATCTAGTGGCTCTTGTTAAAGCACAGTAAGGCCGACTTCACTCAGAATTATCTCCATAGGCACAGGGACCATGTGAATGGGACTTTGCCCTGGAGGAAAGAGACTGGACTCAACTCTGAATACAGCAAGAGCAACCAGGTGAGAGTCAGTGGGTGGAAAATCACTAAGAAATGTCAATGGTAAAGAGTACTTACTGAGACGACCTAATCAGGTTCCTGCTGAAAACAGGAGAATGGGAGACCCACTCAGATATGAAAGTGGGTTACATATTGAGGTTGAAGTTCTTGCTAAATTAGCAGGGCTTTTTTGTTGCTATTGTTTTGAAACTACATTTTACAAGGGCGTAGATGGGCCTAGGAGAAGGTTTAGGGGGAGGCTGAAGCATCAAAGCATATATGTCACCAAATCACAGGGCAGGCCACGAAGAGGAACTTGTGGCCATGCCACTGGTGCTCCAGGCACCGACTCTGTGCACTCATGGCTTACTGCTGAAGATGATAAGGACCCCAAAAAATATGAAATGAAAAAAACTATGCAATACATAGCCCTTATTGTTCAAATCCAGCCCCACATTCTTCTCAAAACAACACTACCTCTGCTGCACACACGCATGCACGCACGCACACACAAACGTGGCTCCAGTATGGACAAACTCAGGGCACAGTGACAGAAGTATTTACCATATCAGAATTGATATAAAAGTTTCACTAAGAAACACAGCAGGCAAATTCTGAGAGTAAGAGCAAGAGAAAGAGAAAAACACCTCTGAGAAGGAATAGGGTCCTTTTATAATAGTTAGTTACCTGGAATGGTCTTCTGGGCCATTTCTGTGCGAATATTATATGATTAGATAAGAGGTGGGCAGCTCATTATCCTGTTAGGTAGTAAATTTTATAACACTATTTGTTCTTCCTGGGTCTGGCCATTTGGGGGTGAGGTGCCAAGGACCATTAAGAGTTAGGCTATAATTATTCGTATCAGGTACAAGGAATCACTGGGTCAGGCTCCAGGGAGTCAGTCTAGTTGCTGGAGTGGGGGTCGGTCTGCTGATTTTGGCCCACTTTTCTCTATAAGGATGATCTGCTCCTGGACTAGATGGTTGTACATGCTCTCACAGGGCAGAGGGGAGATCAAGTCGTTGCAAATGGGCCGACGCTGCTCACAAGTCCCCAGAACTCTTCAGAGATGGCCGGTTTTAGCTGTGGCAGCCTTCCTGTACCTCGAGAGGGCTTATATGTTTTGGGCTCCCTGTACGTCCAGTTTCTTCTGGGTCGTTTTGTCTTTTGCAGTCTCCCAGGTGGGACGATGGCTCCTACAAACGGTGGCCATCAGTAGTGGACGGACTGAGTTTCCTATGACAACAGCGTGGGCATTGGGAGCATTGAGGAGCCTTCTTTTTTTTCTAATATATTTCTTTAATTTTTTATTTATTTATTTGAGAGCGACAGACAGAAAGACAGATAGAGGGAAGAGAATGGGCGCGCCAGGGCTTACAAACTCCAGACGCGTGCGCCCCCCTTGTGCATCTGGCTAACGTGGGACCTGGGGAACCGAGCCTCGAACTGGGGTCTTTAGGCTTCACAGGCAAGCGCTTAACCGCTAAGCCATCTCTCCAGCCCGAGGAGCCTTCTTTATCTGAGGGTAGACCCAGAAGGCATGCGACTGCAACAGACACTCTGCTGTGTCAAAAGTGTTTCCTTGAACTCAGGGGAGCTAAATCCCTCCTGTGATAGCTCTCTCCTCATGGTCAGGCATAGTGTGTTTCACATGTATGCTATCTTCTGAGGTTGGCTGAGTTGTAGATCAGCAGGACAAGGTGGCAATGGGAACTCAAACTTTCGCATCAACCCATTCTGAGGCCAAAGGCTGGAGTGACTGGGTTTGGTGCCACTGTTTTCTTTCATGTTACTTCTGCCACTACATTAATGGGCACATTGTTTGGACTCATGAAATTTTCCGTTATGCCACTATCATTCTTGCCTTTCTCATTCACTAACTGAGCACCCCCCCCCGAGGGCAGAAACTTCTAACTATCTGATCATCACCTAGGACCATTGCTTGTTAAATGGAAAACTGGAATAAACCTCAAGGAGAAATTATCATATCGGTTTGGTTCTGAGTAAACAATATGAAGACTACAGACCAAGACTGTGAAATTACGTATTGTGAATATATAAATGCAATCATCCATTTGTTTGCTTTTTATAATACGTGTTATACTGCTAGCCAATTAATATTGAACGCTTTTCTCTGGCTGATAAAATTATATGATTAAGCACACTTTCATATTATCTCTTGTTACCAGATACGTCCGTCTATTCAAAACAAAGAGACTGAAAATAAAGCATAAATTGAAAAGACAGGGGGAGCCTGTGACTCCTCCTCCAAGGCACCCCCCCCCCAACAGTGAAGACCGGGAGGGACAGTATCCCTGCTCCTTCCTGAGAGATTAGCCTTCAGCTGGCTCAGGCAGTTGGGGAATGCTCTTCTTTAGGAGAGATTTTCCCCCATAAAATATCAAAGCTGTTGCCATTCCTGCGTCTAAGGCATCCACAGGCCGAGCACCGGAGCAGCGGCCCCTGCGGGCTGCAGAGCGTGGGGATGCGCTCGCCCGGCCCTGCGAAGCGCGCACGCCCCGAATGAGCTCGGGCGGGCAGCTCCCCGCGCCCGAGCGCGCTCGGCGGCCCTCGGCGGGGCCCTAGCCGCGGGAGGAGGGGTCGGCCGCCGCCGCCCGCCCGCCCGCCCGAGCGAGCGACTCCAGCGCGGCTCCCGCCCAGCACGGGCGGCCGGTCCTTCGCTCGGGGCCGCGGCCCCGGCCCGATGCGCCCTCCGCGAGGCGGCCGCCGCGCCCGCCCCGCCGCCGGCCAGCCAGCCCGCCGCCTCGGGCGTGCCGCAGGCGCCTAGACCCCGCCGCGACCGCGCCGTCTCCGCGGAGGTTTGTCCCAGCTCGCGCGCCGTGCCGGAGCAGCTGCGCTCGGGGAGCGCGCGGCGGACATGGGCGAGACCATGTCCAAGAGACTGAGGCTGCAGCTGGGAGGAGAGGCGGACATGGAGGAACGGGCCTTCCCCAACCCCTTCCCGGACTACGAGGCCGCCGCCGCCTCCGCCGCGGGGCTCGCGGCCGGGGGAGCCGAGGACGCCGGCTGCGCCCGCCCGCCGCCCACCGCCGACAAGCCCTCGGGCCTGCCTTTCCACCCGGACGGGAAGGTGAGTGCGGCCGGGCCGCGGTGGGGGCGGGGCGGGGCGGGGCGCGGCGGGGGGCGCCGGCAATGGTAGCGTCCGTGCGCCGCGCCCTGTCGCCGTGACGCCATCCGCGCGCGGCGCGCCGCCATCCGCGCCGTGACGCCATCCGCGCTGCGCCGGCATCCGCGCTGTGACGTCATCCGCGGCGCGCCGGCATCCGCGCTGTGACGTCATCCGCGGCGCGCCGGCATCCGCGCTGTGACGTCATCCGCGGCGCGCCGCCACCCGCGCTGTGGCGTCATCCGCGCGCGCCGGCCCTGGCCCGCTTGGCTGGGTGACGGACCGAGCGCCCTTGGTCGTTCCCGCCTCCGGAGCTTTCAGGGACGGCCTGGGGCACTTCATGGGGAAGCACGACGACGTCGTGGCGTCGTTCCGAAGCTGACACTCGCGTCCCGGTCCTTCGCCCTTGGAGTGACGGCGGCCCAGAGGCAGCAGCGAAAAGGCTTCGCTGGGCGGGTAGGGTGGCTCACGGCAGCGAAGCTGAGGCAGGCTTGCCCGTGAGTTCGAGGTCAGCCTGGACAACGTTCGGCGCAACGAGTATCAGGCGGGCCCCTATTGCAGAATAAGATGCTGTCTGGAAAAAAAGAAAAGAAAGGATTCAAAACAAAACAACAACAAAAACAGAAATGGTGGGCCGAAGAGATACTTGTCTGCAGAGACATCCCCGGTTCGATTCCCCAGTACCCAGATATAGCCAGACGCACAGGGTGGTGCATGCGTCTAGTTCTTTTGCTGTGGCCGATTCTCTGTGTGTCTGTTCTATTTCTCACTGCAAATAAATAAAATTGCTCCTTTCTCCCCCAAAGAAAATACCAGAAGCTGCAGGGCATGCCTTTAATACCAGTGCTCAAGAGGCAGTGATAGGAGGATGGCTGTGAGTTTAGGTCACCATGAGCTAGAATGAGACCCTACCTCAAAAACGACAAAAAAAAAAAAAAAAACCATAAACCTTTGTCATTTTCTGTGTGCCCAGGAATTGGAGGCCAGCATAGAAAGCCAGATTTAATCCTAAGGGTTCTCAGCGGTGCCAGAGAATGCAAACGTCAGGAAACGCTAGCAGGAAGAAAGTTGCAAAGTTAACTTGATGCACTTTATGTGATGCCTGATGAGGAATGGAAGGCCAAGTAGCAAGTATATTTATACTAGACTGAACAAAGGCAATCGTGGGAAAGGAGCTAATAAGGAACCAAAAGCAGAGTGGTTATTTTGATGAGCACTAATAAAATTCCCCTTGATACTGGGACTTTGGGTGTCTTTGAGAGCAACAGAGGGTTTCTCAAGTCTTGGTTGGGCTGTATGGAACTAAGGAGTTAAGAGTGCTGGACGTTCATAGCTGCACAAAACTTTCACTGAGTCAGTGACTTCCTGGATTTTGTCTTACAAATTTGATTGAAATACATAGAGAGTGAAGTTTAGAAAGATTTTATTATCGAGTTTCAACTGTGAGTCTTATAAAATTAAAACACAAGCTAAATGCATCTAACATATAAGGGCAAAAAGTAAATGTCACCAATGCAAAAAGGAAGAATGTAACATAGCAAGGAAAGATTGAAAAACAGTAGGACAAACTTCTCATCCTGCAGCTAAAGCCTGACACCTGGGACTTGTGACGAAATCATTTGAGCTCAGAAAGGCATTAGCAGCTTCCTACCTCCGCCCAGACAGAACCCACCCTAGCCAACAGCTTTCCTTGGCAGTCTTCCGACAGTCCTGGCATTTCCAATATCTTGGGGTCTCCACTGTAACCCACGGTTCATCTTCACAGCTCCATGCCATGTACCCACCCCCATGGTCCCCATGCAGGAACTATGACCCAGCATCACACTCTACAGCATCAGTGCTCCCAGAACCATGGTTGGCATCCAGTGATCCTATTTCCTGAATATGTCATACTTTCAAAACCAGTGCCAGGTTAGCTGTCAAACTTGTTGATTCATGGGGGAGTGAAGCCCAACTTGAGAAGCAGAAAACTCACGCAGCATTTTTCCTTCAGGCTCTGTTCTCTCCTTTCAAAAGAATCATCACTTATGCCAGGCGTAGTGGTACACACCATTAATCCCAGCTTTCAGGGGCAGATCACCATGAGTTTAAGGCCACCCTAAGACTACATAGTGAATTCCAAGTCAGCCTGGACCAGAGTGAGACCCTACCTCAAAAAAAAAAAAAAAAAAAAAAAGAAAAGGAAAAAAATCATCGCTTCTGTTGGCCCAGTGCCCACCAGCTGGCCTGTCCTCAGTGGTGGTGATCTTTTCAGTATTGTAAGTGAAACAATACAGTCTCTGTACCCAGGACCAGCTCACATCTTTCTTATGCCAAACTTCACATTATCACACCTTTGCACTCTGTATTTCTTCCATCACATAAGCCAGTTCATTGCTTTAAAAGTCAGCTTTGCTCAAGTTCTCAGGACGTGGGTAGAACACAGCCAGAGTAGCACGGGAGCCGCCTCTAGCGCAGTCCCAGTAAAGTCTTTCCTTCTCTTTATGAAGCTTCGTAAGTCAGGTTTCACAGTCCACTTTTATCTATACTGTGCTCTTTCAAACTCTCCCCACAGTGGCCCATTAAGCTCTGCTTCTCTAGTCCAAGTTCCAAATCCTTCCATGTTCCTCCTGAAATATAGTTCCAATTACCCAACTTCTGGTACCACTAATTTTTGGGGAGTGCCTTCTTGTTAATGAGACAAAACACCCTACCAGAAGCAGCGTAAAGAGTTAAAGACAGGGGCATACAAAATTTACAATGTGACATGTTGATTATTGCAAACGGGAATCACTTGGGGAGCTGTAACTTCAAAAAGGGCCATTTGACCTGACTTCTCTGCCTGCAGCCAATTATAGAAAGTTTCTTAGGGGCTGGTGAGATGGCTTAGTGATTAAGGCACTTACCTGCAAAGCCTAAGGATCCATGTTCAACTCTCCAGATCCCACTTAAGTCAGACACACGAAGGTGAGGCACACTCCAAAGTTGCACATGCCCAGTAGGTGGCACAAGCATCTGGAGTTCAATTTCAGTACCTGAGGTCCTGGCACGCCAATTCTCTCTCTCTCTAAAATTAAAAATAAGAATAAAAAAGGTCTCTTAGGAGGGGCATCTCATAGCATTAAAGTGACAAAGAGTGTTTCACTCCGTACTGGAAGTTGGAACTGTGATGAACTTGAGTAAGCAGCTCCTTGAAGTAACTTGCCTTCCACAAGCTTTCCCCCCCACCAACTTTATCTCTTATTGACATCCCTAGAATTTAGTTCAGAGATCTATGTCTTGTATTCATACATAAATGTATTATTCTTTATCTAAAAAGAGTAAAAACAACTTGCTTTGGTGTTCTTTAACCTTTACTCTGTGTTAAAAATTCTCATACATACATACAATTTATAAAATTTGTATAGTGGTTTCAATATAAATGTCTTCCATGTCAGATGTTTGTGTTTAAGCTTCTACTCAGTCCCCAGCTAGTGGAGTTTGGGAGGTAGAGCCTTGCTGGAGGAAGTGGGCTGCTGGGGGCAGACCTTGGGATCCATGAGTCTAGCCTCTTGTGGGTTGAGAGCCACCTGGCACTTGGCTGTTCTCTGCTATGGATGTGTGGTGATGTGAGCTAATTGCTTTGCTCTATTATGATGCTTCCCTTCAAAACTGTAAACCCAAAATACAACACTTTCCTTTCGAAAGCTGCCTCTGGTTGGGTGTTTTGTCTCAAAAAAAGAGAAGCTAACTGCTACAACTTGTGTCATTTTCTCCTGTTAATTGGCTTTTGTATTAATTCATTTCCTAGATCCAGCCAGTTAATCTACACAAAGATTAACATGTGGTAAAAGGAACCTGCTCCCCCCCTTACAACACAAACAAGAGTTTTAATCATATCCCATGCAAGATGTGCACTTTATTATTGCTATTACCTGCTTGTTGAGACAGGGTCTCACTATGTAGCTCAGGCTGGCCTTGAACTCTCTATTCTGCTTTGTCACCTGAGTGGTAGGATTACAGACTTTATAGTTAAAAGTCTATGCACTTTATAAAGACAAAGGTCAAAAGTAAATGTTTGGCAAAGCATCATTTAGAAAGTTGAAATAACTATTTTGATCTCACATAAGATAGATTTATAACAGGAAGGTAAAAGTCCCTATTAGATTTTTAATACCTCAAATTTGTACTGAAAGGCTCCTGAATCAGAGATTTGTTAGTTTTACCTGTGGAGGCATTGCCATAAACAGAGGGTTGGCTGCCCTACAAATATGAAGTCTAATTCAGAGTGGAATGATCTCGGTGTGCTATAAAGGATAAAGAAGCAATTGTCTCTCCTTCCCTTCTGAGATAGTCTCACTGGAAGAATCCCGTCCTGGCACGCTGTATAAGAAGCAAACTCAGTACCATTTTGAAGTCATTGGAAACATACAATCCTCACCTTTAAAATATACACTGTGGCCAGATGTGGTGGCACACGCCTTTAATTCCATTGCTAAGGAGGCAGAGGTAGAGGGATCTCTTGAGTTCAATGCCAGCCTGGGACTACACAGTGAATTCCAGATCAGCCTTGGCTAAAGTGAGACACCTCCTCGAAAAAATAAAAATGTACCAAGTGTAAGAAGCAAGGTCAGTACCATTTTAAAGTCATTGGAAGTATCCTATCTTCACCTTAGGAATGCATGCTGTAAATGTAGGTAAGAGACAAATTCAGTACCATTTTAAAGTGTGTACGTGGTTTCAGCTCATTTGAAACATAAACAGTTACATTTACTAAACCTCTCTGGAGTTTTTACTATGTATGCTGATGCAAATGAATTCCTAAGGCTTATATTTAGTTCAGAATCTTTAAATTCTAGTAAAATTTGCCTTGAAAGCCTTAATTATGCAGAAACATTCTACAAGGGTACATTTCACTATGAAATTCAATTTGTCAGGGGTATTTAACATTGTAAGTTGTGTATGCTTAATAACAACGTCAACATACACACCAGGGTTAAACAAGACAATTGTAGAGGGAGAACTTAAGTCACTTATAATTATCAGACTTTGAGAACCCCCCCCCAGCAGGTGATACAGCAAATAAACTTGTAAAAATGAACAGTGGTAGAAAAGATCCCAACACAACCAACCACAGCTGTAGGAACCTGACATAGTTCTCTTATGAAAGACTGTTGGAAGCGAAGACAAACACATTTTCTTTGCTCTCAGTAGCTTTAGGTGTAATACTTCTTTTTTATTCTTTGTTAATTTATTAGGAAATATATTTGTTTTTATTTACTGAGAAATTTTGCATGTGCTTGTTTTTCCTTTTGCATGAGAGGTAGTAATAATTTGGGGTCATTTGTGCTTATACATTCCTTTTTATTTATAATTGTTCCATATATTTTCCTTTTCATTAATTGTTGTAACTATGTAAACATTTCTCCTTGCTCATTTTCATTTATAACTTTTGCAAATACTTCCCTTTTCAGTAATTTTAATTTATAACCTGTAAATATTTCCCCCTTGTCAGTAATTTTTAAACAATCTGTATTAGTCATTCTTCTCATTCCTGTGACAAAATACCTGACAGAAGCAACTTAAAGGAAGAAGGATTTGTTTTGGGTCACAGTTTAGGATAGTTGTTTTGTTTTATTGTGTTGTGTTGTGTATTGAGACAGAGTCTCATGTAGACTAGGCTGGCCTTGAGTTCCTGACTGACCTGCCTTCACTTCCCAAGTGCTGGCAGACAAGTGTTCATTTGGCATGTTGTTGCTCAGAAGGGACAGAGTGTGTCAGGTATGAGGCATGACAGTGGGAGTGTCTGCTCTTGGAAGCGGAGTCAGGAAGCAGTGGGATGGTGCTAGTGATTATATGGCTCTTCCCTTTCTCATTTAGTCCAGAATCCCAGCCAGTGGGATCCCAGCTCTCCCCTCTTCAGTTGACGCACTCACAGACACACCTAGAGGCATGTCTCGTAGATGATTCTAGAGCCAGTCAAATTGACCATCTAAATTAACTATGATCCAATTTTTTAGATTCTGTACTTTATCAAAACAAAAGTATTTGTATAGTCATCTTCTGTTTTTCTTTTCTGTTCCCCTCTTTGAATTTTTTTCTTTTTTGAGTAAAATTGTGAATGTATGAAAACAAAGAGAAATACCAGGTTTATAGAGGAATGTAGAAAGTTTCCCAGAATCTGACAAAGGCTATGCATCTATATACCCTGAGTACACTTAGAGAATAAGTTAACCATGACATTAGGGACAATAGAAAATTGTATATTGTGTGTAAACATAGCCTCTCCAATCACCTCCTTAAATGCCTGGAACATCTTGATATTGTTCATATTAAATTGCCAATATTTCACATATCCTCCATGATCTGCTGTCAGTATCCACATGTCATTATGTGACTCAGTCATGGCCCTCACTGGACTATTGCGAGCCTTCAGTATTGTTTCAGTGTTTAAAGTAAGTCCATTCCATAAGATGAACTCTTCCCTAAGAGCCCCCGTGACCATCCACCTTCCTTCTGTGGTCCACCTCACTGTGAAAACTGAGCACTTTTCTGTTTGTTGCTGTCCAAACGTATTTTGTTGATACTGCATCCATAGTTCTTCAACACTCCTATAGGGGGGACCAGAGCATTATAATAACCTGCATCAGGATGAATTGCCCACATTTATCTTTGATCTTTGCCATAGTCTAATCTCCAAATATTTAATTACGAATGGATTATAGTCTGTGGGTTTTTTTGGTTAACATCTTTTCTCATCCATTTTCCATCAAAGTTGCTACATTGCTTGTTACTGTGAAAAATCAGGTCACTTGCAAAACATTTGTCAAGGTGCCTGGTGTTGGAATCTTGGCCTTTGGAAAAATCTTGGGGAAAAGCCAGTTTCTGTAGCCACAGTGATGTTTTCCTTCTAGGATATGTCTCAGGTTGAGCAGCACTCCCAATGGTGAGTGAAACATCTGTCTTCACTGAAGGGAGTGGCTATCCTTGGACTGTTATCCTTTGGCCCCTTCAACTACTTTGAAAGGGGCAGCCACCATTTTTCCCTGCTTTTTTTTTTTTTGTGTGTGAGGTTATGTCTTAGAATCCTGTTTGTGAGTTGTAATCCACATTGATCATTATTTAATTAAAACAGCAACCTTGTAAAAGCCAGGGCATATGCCAGCCAACTAAGATGGACCAAATGATATCACTTCTCCCTACTATGTCTAATGCACTTTTGGCAACTCTTGCAAAATTAGCATGTTCTTGTGCAATATAAATATATGTCTTCTTTTTGTTCTTAGATCATTCATAAACTCACAAGGCGGATCCAGACCAAAATCAAAGACCTTCTACAGCAGATGGAGGAAGGACTGAAAACAGCTGACCCTCATGATTGCTCGGCTTACACTGGCTGGACAGGTATGGGGAGTGTGGAACTGAGATGTTCTGTTCTTCAATTACAGGTTGTAAGACTTAGCTTTGACATTTTCTTTAAAGTGGTAAATTTTTATACTTTTGAAATAAACTTTTAGACTGTCTTCATCAGTGAGATGTTTTGGGATTTTATTTTTGAAGAAATGCTTTCTACCTGAAGGTTTGACCTTTAGAATGTAGATGTCATAGTTTTTAATAGTATTTGTTTAATATAGGCCCTGATAGGATAAGAGCAACCTTATCCTACATCAGTTATGTTCATTTGTTGGTGTCGTTTTAATCCTCATGATAAGTTATGATTGAATGATTTCTTTGATATGTTTCATAAACAGTTTACCCTGTTGCATCTACTCAATTTGACTCATTTGTACACAAAGATTTTTATTTTGATTTATACATAACATTTTTACTAATTTTTGTGTTTATGACAACATTTAAACAAAAAGTTAACAATATTCAGAACAAATTATGTCATCAAACTTGCCTTAATTAATCTTCACATTCTTACTGGTCTTCTGTCATCAGGATCTTACTCTAGTCTCTCATCTCCCTGGCCCTTGTGATTTTCAGATGAGACATACAAGTGTGTAGAAGATAGAGTCCATTTCAAAATAAGTAAAGCATATATTCAAGGCAGAAGTGTGGAGAGCAGACAAAGGGGCCATTGTGCCCTGGCCCACTCTCTGTCTGTCTGTCTGTCTGTCCCTCCCCCTCTCTCTCTCTCTCTCTCTCTCTCTCTCTCTGTCAAATAAATAAAGAAATAAATAGCATAGTCACAGGTTGGGACTACTGTGAGAAGATACCTAGTTTTACAATACATAACCAAAAATAATAGCCCTGATAATTTTGTTCTTTGTATTCGTATTCAAATGAATATTCATATTTACTTCAGTGAAGTTTATATCTTACCAATAAAACATTTACATTTTTTCATTAGAGTCAATTATATCAGATATGTACACCCAGACACACATGGATACAAATTACTGACAGAGTGAAAGAAGTTTATCCTAAAGTAAAATGAGGTATTCGTGCTTGACCAAAAGCAAATACAAAGTATTATAGGGGGAAAACGTATTTGAGAAGAAAAATATCTACTAATAGCATAGGTTTTCCCTAAGAAGTCTTATAACTTACAGCCTTTCTTGTTGAAAAGGGTTTTTAATACTCTCATTGTTGACCCCAAACTGGCTATGCATTAGAATCAGGGAGAGACCTTTGTAACAAACATTAGGAATTTGGGGTGGGTTCTAGGAACCAGTATTTCTTATACGTCCTCAGCTGTTGTCGTCTTCTGGAATCCCTGATAGAAGCAGCAGGAGGACTTGGTCTCAGAGATGGAAATAGTAAACACAGGACTGACATTGTGAAAGGCGCAGGCCTGCCTAAGTCCCAGCAGCCAGTCCCCTGAGGAAGCCTCTCCTCTTTGCCTCACTAGGAGCATAGGGTGAGCATCTTGACAGGGACTAGTTTGGGTGTACATAAGTTCCAGAGGCCAGATCCCTTTAGACTTCTCTCCTTCATCCTGGGCAGAGAGTAAGAGCCAGAGTCTTGACTGGGATTGGGAAGAGTGGGTGCGTTCCAGCAGGCACACTCCTGCAGAAACCCTTTCCTCTGCACCCTGCACCATGCTGGGCATCTGGATTAGAACAGACACTGGCAAGTTCCAGCAGTGGACGGTCTTTATACATCCTCTCCCCTCCACCCCACACAGAGCACAGGACCTGCCTCTTGGATACTACAGACTTGCCTAATTTCCAGCAGCTGGATCTTTGTAGAAATCTTCCTTCCTTCACCCAGTCCTATGCACAGGACCTGACATCTTACTTGGAACGTAATTGGAACAGGGGTCCTTAAGTTCTAGCAGCTAGATTCCCTTTAATAAAGAAATCCTCTTTACTCCTTGAGTGCAGTCTATCCACCACTGGGAATAAAGCTGAGGTCTAACGTTTAAATTCTCTTTAGCAATCATCCCATCCCCCACAAGGGGGGAGGGGCAGACACCAAAATCTCATTTGGGTTGGGAGCCTAGTGTAAGTTCCAGCACAGCATCAAGTGAGTTGAGACCACCTCATTCACAAAGACCCCAAGCACTACAAAGCAGAGCAAAGACAAGCAAACACAAAGCAGCAAGCACTGTGCCAAGTACGCAGCACAGGTATGCTAGAGAAACCTGACTAAAACGCCATCTCCAGCTGGCGCACGCACACACCAAGCCAATGTGCAGTAGATAACCCCAGTGAGAACTACCAAGGCAGGATTCCAAATTACTCAAAATAGTGACTATAACACGAGTGGAATACTGGATCAGTGCAAAGAGGACACAATCAAACAGCTACATAAAAGGACAGAATGCAGAAGTCTAACCAGGATATGAAAAGGTTCTCAAGAAAAAGATAGAAACCCTGAAGAAAAACATGGAAAGAAGGACAGAAACTAAACCGTGAAAGAAGGGATGAAAGGACGTCGTAGATCACATAGACACAGATAGTACAGAACACTACAGAAAACACATCTTTCTCAGCAACCAAGGCACACAGGTCCCAGGGGCCAGTCCATGCTGCACTGGTGTAGAGCTGAGAAGCATTGTGCATGTGGCTTTTGTTTGGTAGGCGTGAAAGATGTGAGATTGTAGAGGGGGTTGTCATGATGCTATCCTCCAGGGTTAATAAAGAGGCTTGAAGGTAGGATAGTAGAACACTTGATATTAAAGACAGGGAAAGCTAGAGATGGAAAGATTTGAGCATGCATAAGTTGGCAGGATAAGAATGTATGAAAAAGCCATTTGGAAAACTGCTGCTTTATAAGCCAATTAAAAATGTAACTTAAAGAAAAGCAGTTTTTTGAGGTACTCTGCCTGAGTGGATAATGCAGCTTCTAGAAGCCATGAGTTATTAAACAAAAGTCCCAGTGTTAGGTGTGAGATGCCTCTCTATAATTTTTAAATCAGGAAATCGCCAGAGGCTCCTAAAACAGTACAGGCCACTGCTGTTGCTCTTGGTTGCCCTCCAGAACATGATGGTAGCATTCTGTTGCTGAATACATGCTTGCAACACTGTGGTTGCAGGGCATGAAGACATTGAGCTGGGATTAAGCTGTAAGCTTCCTCCCTGCTGGCTAGCCGTTATCATGCCAGAAGTTACTATATAGGCAGCTGGGGAAGAAAAGTCTTCTTTAGTCCTATCCAGGTGTGGACTCTACATGCTGTGGTACTGACCTGCCAGGCAAGGTACATGTGCTGGTGCAGTAGTGACATACATGGTTGCTTTGGAGATAGCCAACTGCCCTCTGAGTAATTTGAAGACCATGCCACAGGAGAGAATGCATGCCTAGTCCTGTAACCCTGGTCAGAAGCCCAGGCTTGAGCATTCACAGGCCCTGGAGGGAAAACTACTACTGTTGTTTTACTAAATAGACAGTGTGTCAAAGTACCTTCTAAACATTTACGCTTACACCTGTAGGTCAGTGCAGCTGTTACCTTGGTCAGAAAATCTCCTTTTTCCAGTGGTCAGTGGTAATAGAGGAACTCGTCAGTCTTCGTTATGCACTAAGTGCTGAAAATAAGTGACGACTGCTCAGCCCCGTGCGGAACGTGTCTGTCCTGCCCTCCAGGGCTCGGGAGCATGGCAGAAGAGGCAGCAGAAAGGATGTAAGAGCCAGAGCATGGGGAGGAGGGTTGTGGAACCCTGTCTTCTCGTGTCACAGCATCGGTGACAACCTGCACACGGCTCTGGCATGGACGGTGAGGCTTGGGAGGCCCACCTCTCCATGAGGGATTAGTTGGTGGTTACTGTTTACTTAAGGAGAGGAGTCACTGTCTTCAGTGGTGTCATGCTTTGGTAAGTAATCCCGCCCATGACCATGCAAGCAACCTGATTAAACTCAGGGCAGGGTCACAAAAAACATGAAAGTAGGAAAGAACTGAGTGGGGAGGGAAAAAGGATTCAGGAGGGCGTTCAGCAGTCGTAGGAATGGCTTATGAGACAGTAGTGGAGTGAGTGTGATCAATACATACTATATATATGTATAAAATTATCAAAAATATGTATATGTACACACACACACACACACACACACACACACACTAATAAAAAGGACTGATTGGAGCTTGTTGCAGTCAGGTTTGTATTTCTGGCAGAAATCGCCCAACCAAGAGCAGCTTTGGGGAAGAAAGGTTTATTTTAGCTTACAAGCTCTAAGGGAAGCTCCACATGGCAGGAGAAAATGATGGCATGAGCAGAGGGTGGACATCACCCCCTGGCCAACATCAGATGGACAACAACAGGAGAGTGTGCCAGATATTAGCAAGGAAACGCCCATAAGCCCGCCCCCAGCAATATGCCGCCTCAGGAGGTGATAATTCCCAAATCTCCATTAGCTGGAACGTAGCATTCAGAACACCTAAGTTTATGGAGGACACCTGAATCAAACCATAACATTCTACCCCTGGCCCCCATAAAATGATAACCATACATGATATAAAATACAGTGTATTCAGTCCAACTTTAAAAGTCCCCATAGTTTTTATCAATTCCATTGATGTTTACACATCCCCATAGTCCAAGATCTTTTAACAGCCATAATACCAAAATATCCCCCAAAACCCCCAATGGCACAGAATAAACATTCATTCTGCAGAATATGGCATTGAGCATAGCAAAGAAATATTCAGCCAATACAAGATTTAAAACAACCAGGGCAAGCATCAAACTGTAGCTTCAAGTCCAAAAGCTCTAACCAGTGACAAATCTCCAAGTGCAATCATTCTAACCAGCAACAAGTCTCTGGAGTTCCAGTTCTGCCCTATCCACCTAGGCTACTCACAGTCCTGGAAAATTTCATCTGGGCCAGCAGCTCTCCTTAGCAGCCATGTCATGGTCCCAGCATCTCCACTTGATCTCCATTGCAATCCACGGTTCATGCTCAGGGCTCCATTGAGTCTCCATGTAGGCATCCAGCAAACCTGCTTCACACTGCCCATGGCCATTCCAGAACACAAGACCACATTGCAACTCAATGACCCTCTCTTTTCTGCATTTCTTATATTCCACAGTACCAAGTAGGGTGCCAATTTGTTAATCCAGGGGGGAATAAAGTAGACCTTGAAGAACAGGACACTCCTTGAACACTCAGGCCCCTTCAAAAGAGTACATTCTTCCTGTTGCCCCAGTGCAGGTCAGCTGGCCCAACCTCAGTGGTTGTAATCTCTCAACTGCAGCTGAACGGGTGGCATTTCACCCCAAAAAAACTGTTCACGCCAGTTCATTTCTACACAAAGCAACCCTGCTCAAATTCTCAGGACATGGGCATTAACAGCAAGCTTCTCACACTAATTGCTAGCCCAGCCCAAGCAAAGCTCTTTCTCACCCTCATAAGCCAAACATCATAGTTCATAGTTCAAACTACATTCAAGTCTTTCAACTCTGACCAGAATAGTCCATCAAGCTGTACTTACAGCACTGCAAGGCATCTCTTAGGCCAAGATATCAGATCCTTTAACATTCCTCTTGAAAATCAGCTCCAAAAAGCCAAAGCCACACAGTCAGGTATCTAGCAGCAAATGATACCACTCCTCGGTACCAACATTACTGTTGCAGTCAGGTTTGCGTTGCTGGCAGAAATCACCTAACCAAGAACAGCTTGTTGGAAAAAGGGTTTATTCTGGTTTACAGGCTGAAGGGAAGCTCCATGATGGCAGGAGGAAGTGATGGCATGAAAAGAGGGTGGCCATCATTCCCTGGCCAACATAAGGTGGACAATAGCAACAGGAGAGAGTGCCAAACAATGACAAGGGGAAACTGGCTATAACACCCATAAGCCATAACCCCAACAATACACTGCCTCCAGGAGGTGTTAATTCCCAAATCTCCATTAGCTGTGAACCTAGCATTCCGAACACCTAAGTTTATGGGGGACACCTGAATCAAACCACCACAGGGCTAGAGAGACAGCTCAGCAGTAAGGGACTTACCTGCAAAGCCCAAGGACCCTGGTCCATATCCCAATAGCCACATAAAGCCAGGTATACAAGGTAGCACATGCATCTGGAGTTTGTTTGTTGCAGTAGCTACAGGCCCTGGTGTGCCCATTCTCTCTCTCTCTTTTTCTCTCTATCTGCCTATTTCTCTCTGTCACTCTAAATAAATAAATAAGATATATATGTGTGTGTGTGTGTGTGTGTGTGTGTGTTGTTATATATATTGTAAGGGAATGATTGCCCTGTGGTGGTGTTCATGCACTTAAGTCCATGAACACATAACCTCAGTTCCCCTGTATTCTAAAGAGATTGAAGTAGAAATTGGTGAAGGAAAATGGAGTCATTACAGTTCAGCTGGGTTGGAGAAGTGCCTTAGTTTCCTTCCTACCCACCATGCCTGTTGCTATTTACAGTTTGTACAAAGTTATGAGACAGAGGCTGAATTAGGGACATTTGTAAATTGAGCTGTGAGACAGGTTAACGGGTCCTTTTCTGGCAGGAATGGGTTCTGGCCCAGGTGGCCTCCATTGTCCCTGTTTTGTTACGGAAATAATTTTTCATGCAAGCCTGTGCCAGGGAAAATTAGGTCTTAAAGATCCTTCTTTTTCCTTATTGGTGCATATTCATGGTGATGTTAAAAGATGTCAAGGATTAATTTGAGATGTGAGGTATTGTGAATTGAAGAATCCAAGAACGAAGCAGCTAAAATACAACATGAACAATAGTCAGAAGAGGACATTAAATGACTATCAAAGAACCTCAGTTTTATATTAATTCATTTAGCCTTCTCACCTTCATATCATTTCTTTCAATCATTTTTCACACAATGTATTTTATTAAGTTTATAGTTATGCTGATTCCTTTTTTACTTAGCTTGTCATGTTGACTTTTTACTAATCCACAATAATTGTATTGATGAGTTTCTGTGATAGTTCCATTCCTGACGAAATTCAGTCACCCTCTTCCAGTCCACCCTCAACCTGGGAATTTCTTTAATAAGCCTCCAGAGACTTTCTGACAAAGAGCCTCACTAGGTCTCTAGTTCTTTTTTGTGTATGGGGAGGAAGGGTTGAGATGGGCCCTCACGTAGACCAGCCTGGCCTTGAACTCCCTTCTGCAGCTGAGGATGATCAAAACTGCAGACCCTCTCGCCTATGACGCCTAAGTGCAGGAATGACAAGTCTTGTCAGCAGTCCACTTCTGGACTTCTGTTCAGTACAACAGACATGTGATTGGGTGATAAGGTGTCACCACTACACTAGTTGCCTCCATCATGTTGGTAAGAGTTCTGTAAATAATGATTTGACTCGCTGGTTAGATGGCTGATTACTTGATAACTAAAACTCATGAAAAATTGAAAGATGATATAAAATCCAAAAAAGGTACTGAATTCATAATAACATAGAAATAACTTTAAGCAAAATAAAAGAGAATTCTTGTTAGTTTGAGATACAAAGGAGACCAAATAGAATGAACATAACTTGGGCATGAATAAGAATCAAGAGTAACAGGCAGTGGGCAATGATGACACATGCCCTTGGTCCCCAGCACTTTGAAACTGAGGTGGGAGGCTGAGGCAAGAGAATCCCTGTGAGCTCAAGGCCAGCTTGGGGGCTACAGACTGAGACTGTGCCCAGAAAAAAAAAACAACCAAAAAAAAAGGATTGAGCAGCACTGAATCGCTGTGTCAGGCCACTTAGTAAGATAATAGGCTTCATTTTGTGTTGTGTCTTTTTCTACCTTAATTTCAATACGTTTGTTTTTTGGAAAGTTTGAGAGTTTATATTTAAGAAATAATGTGTAACTTTGTGGAACATTCTATGTTAGGAAATATACAGACTTTGCAAAAGAAGGTATTTCATTTAATTAGAAAATAACATCCAGCCGGGCGTGGTGGCTCATGCCTTTAATCCCAGCACTCGGGAGGCAGAGGTAGGAGGATCGCCAAGAGTTCGAGGCCACCCTGAGACTACAGAGTGAATTCCAGGTCAGCCTGAGCTAGAGTGAGACCCTACCTCAAAAAAAAACAAAAAAAAGAAAAGAAAAGAAAATAACATCCTGAAGATAAATAAGAGTGCTAGTAGTAATACTTTTCTTTGGGGCGGGGGCATCATTCCAGGAATAGCCCTCTTGTACCTGCAGCTGTACCGAGTCACTTGTGACCAGACCTATCTGCTCCGATCCCTGGATTACGTGAAGAGAACCCTTCGGAATCTGAGTGGTCGCAGAGTCACATTCCTCTGTGGAGATGCTGGGCCTCTTGCTGTGGGAGCCGTGATATATCATAAACTCAAAAGTGACTGTGAGTCACAGGAGTGCATCTCAAAGTGAGCTTATAAAAAATTGGAGATTTCTTCAAATTTTTTGTTGAAGTTATTACTGTACGAAGATGTTCAAAAATTAGGGGTGGAGGGCTGGAGAGATGGCTTAGCAGGTAAGGCATTTGCCTGCAAAGCCAAAGGATCCCTGTTTGACTCTCCAGGACCCACATAAACCAGATGCACAAGGGGGCACATGCATCTGGAGTTCATTTACAGTGGCTGGAGGCCCTGGTGTGCCCTTTCTCTCCCTCCCTCCCTTCCTCCCTCCCTCCCTCCCTCCCTCCTTCCCTACCCCCCCCACCTCTAACTCTATCTCTCTCTGCCTCTTTCTGTCTCTCAAATAAATAATAAATAAAGACCACTTTTTAAAAATTTGGGCTGGAGAGACAGCTTAGTAGTTAAGGTTCCTGGCTATAAACCGAAAGGACCCAGGTTCAGTTCTCTAGAAGCCACATGAAACCAGATGCACAAGATGGCACAAAATCTGAGTTTGTTTGCAGTGACTGGAAGTCCTGGCATGCCCATTCTCTCTATATACATCTGTCTGTCTCTCCCTCTCTCTCATCTCTAAAATAAAAAAAGATTTTTTAAAGAAATTATTTTCTTTTTTAAATATTTTATGTATTTGAGAGGGAGAGAGAGAGAGAATGGGTGTTCCAGGGCTTCCAGCCAGTGCATACAAACTCTAGACACATGTGCCGCCTTGTACATCTGGCATTTCGTGGCCACTTATGCTGCAGTGACTGAGATGTGGAGGTGAGGGAGTGATGACAGGGTGTGAACTTGTGCTGCAGTGACTGAGATGTGGAGATGAGGGAGTGATGATGGGGTGTGAACTTGTGCTGCAGTGACTGAGATGTGGATATGAGAGAGTGATGATGGGGTGTGAACTTGTGCTGCAGTGATTGAGATGTGGAGATGAGGGAGTGATGACAGGGTGTGAACTTATGCTGCAGTGATTGAGATGTGGAGATGAGGGAGTGATGATGGGGTGTGAACTGGTGCTGCAGTGACTGAGATGTGGATATGAGAGAGTGATGATGGGGTGTGAACTTATGCTGCAGTGACTGAGATGTGGAGGTGAGGGAGTGATGACAGGGTGTGAACTTGTGCTGCAGTGATTGAGATGTGGAGATGAGGGAGTGATGATGGGGTGTGAACTTGTGCTGCAGTGACTGAGATGTGGAGATGAGAGAGTGATGATGGGGTGTGAACTTGTGCTGCAGTGATTGAGATGTGGAAATGAGAGAGTGATGATGGGGTGTGAACTTGTGCTGCAGTGACTGAGATGTGGAGATGAGAGAGTGATGATGGGGTGTGAACTTGTGCTGCAGTGACTGAGATGTGGAGGTGAGGGACTGATGATGGGGTGTGAACTTGTGCTGCACTGACTGAGATGTGGAGATGAGGGAGTGATGATGGGGTGTGAACTTGTGCTGCACTGACTGAGATGTGGATATGAGGGAGTGATGATGGGGTGTGAACTTGTGCTGCAGTGACTGAGATGTGGAGATGAGAGAGTGATGATGGGGTGTGAACTTGTGCTGCACTGACTGAGATGTGGAGATGAGGGACTGATGATGGGGTGTGAACTTGTGCTGCAGTGACTGAGATGTGGAGGTGAAGGAGTGATGATGGGGTATGAACTTGTGCTGCAGTGACTGAGATGTGGAGATGAGGGAGTGATGATGGGGTCTGAAATTGTGCTGCACTGACTGAGATGTGGAGATGAGGGAATGATGATGGGGTGTGAAATTGTGCTGCAGTGATTGAGATGTGGAGATGAGGGAGTGATGATGGGGTGTGAACTTGTGCTGCAGTGACTGAGATGTGGAGGTGATGGAGTGATGATGGAGTGTGAAATTGTGCTGCAGTGACTGAGATGTGGAGATGAGGGAATGATGATGGGGTGTGAACTTGTGCTGCACTGACTGAGATGTGGAGATGAGGGACTGATGATGGGGTGTGAACTTGTGCTGCAGTGACTGAGATGTGGAGGTGAAGGAGTGATGATGGGGTATGAACTTGTGCTGCAGTGACTGAGATGTGGAGATGAGGGAGTGATGATGGGGTCTGAAATTGTGCTGCAGTGACTGAGATGTGGAGATGATGGAGTGATGATGGGGTGTGAACTTGTGCTGCAGTGACTGAGATGTGGAGATGAGGGACTGATGATGGGGTGTGAACTTGTGCTGCAGTGATTGAGATGTGGAGATGAGGGAGTGATGATGGGGTGTGAACTTGTGCTGCAGTAACTGAGATGTGGAGATGAGGGAGTGATGATGGGGTGTGAACTGGTGCTGCAGAGACAGATGTGGAGGTGAGGGAGTGATGATGGGGTGTGATCTTGTGCTGCAGTGGTTGGTGTGTAACCTTTCTTGTTGAAGCAGACAGCATGGCTTCTTCTAGGGTCTGGTAGAATTTCTGACACAAGCTACACAATTAATGCTGAGCACTGGAGTGATTCACTGTCCCAGGCAAATGTTTCACCATGGTTCCATCTTTGCTTATATTTTAAATCACTGTCTTGTATTGCTAGATTTTAAAATGTGAAATGTGTTTTTCCTACAATATTTAACCTATATATATAAAGTGTTTTTTTTCCAGTGCTACTAGGCACACTGTTGACCAGTGAGCTCGGTTTGACAGATAATTGGTTCTTAATTTTGATATTTTAAAGATGAATTAGTAGAGAAGTTTTCATTATTTTCTAGGTTTAGAAGTATTATTTAGTCATGATTTGAAATTTCAAAATATCACACAATTCTCAAAGTGACTAGGGGTAATTTCTTTTTTAGGAAGAGCTATTTGAGACATTTTCTGGAAAAAATAATTTGTGTTTTTGATTAGACTTTTACAGATGCACCGATCTGTGGTCTGTCAGGAGTCCGAGCTCCCTGACGAGCTGCTCTATGGACGAGCCGGCTACCTGTACGCCTTACTGTACGTGAGCTCAGAGCTTGGCCCCAGCGCTGTGTGTGAATCCGCCATTCAAGAGGTAACTGCAGCTGCTGGGTCTGTGCACATTCAGAGCTGTATGTTGGCAGAGCGGTACATTAATTGCTGTTCTCTGCTTCCACATGGGATATTTATAAAGCATCTTCTACAAATTTAGGAGAATAGTTGCTTCTCTTCTTAGTAGTATTTTTTAAAATTCATCCTTTATCCTTTATTGATTCAGCTGGTTTCATCATTGCAAAGGTAGAATGTTTCTGTGTCAGGAAGTATTTGAGGTGACTGGTCAGGTATTCACCTTGCATCTGACTCTGCTATTCTGTGTATGTATCCCCGTCCACACCACCAGATCTTAGCGCCCTTAGCCTGTCTGGAAGGGGAAGAAAACAGCTTCTTTTGTCATGACTCTGTTTCCAAGTTTCCCACCCACGTCTGTTCACAGCTCATTGACATAACTTACATGACTAGCTGGGAGGCCAGATGTCCAGCCACAACACAGGAATACTATCGTCAGAGGATGAGAAGAGCATGGATACAAGGCAACAGTGGAAGTTTTTGCCACAGAATCATTCCAGACACGCCTCTCTTTCACTCTAATTAAAACCCCCAAAGCAGAGCACCCTCTTAACACTTTTAGCCTGTCCTAGCGGTTGACTATAGCTACCAAGCAGTGGATGTCACAAACACTTTCTAATCGGAAGGTTTTCTAGAATTTAGTAGACGTTTCATAGAATGAAATTCTGAACCCTTGGTTAGACTTCTTTATGTCTTTTTCTTCTCCTCAGACATTGCCTTCTGAGTCCTTTTTGCCTGCATGTATTAGATAAACACAGTAGTTAGCTAATAACTTCTTACACACTAATGTTAATTAGGCCAGATCAACATACTTGGACATTTGTTTAGATTTATGGTGTCTTTCTCTCTGCAGGTAGTTAGTGCTATTATTGAATCAGGAAAGACTTTGTCAAGGGAAGAAAGGAAAACTGAGCGTTGCCCCCTGCTGTATCAGTGGCACAGGAAGCAGTATGTTGGAGCAGCCCATGGCCTGGCTGGAATCTACTACATGTTAATGCAGGTGAGCAACCCAAACGTGCTCTGGGATGCAAACACATTAACCTCATTACAGTATATCAGGTCAGTATGAATAGGAAATCAAATTCTTTGTACAGGCCAGGTGAGCTGAAGTAGAATAAGGCTATTTTAAATCACATATGTTTGAGTTGTTTTATAGCAATGGATTCTTTAGCTCTGTACAAATTGGTTGTTTCCCCTTCACTGCTCTCATCCTCTGGCTAGTTGAAGTAGGTCCTCTGGTAATGCTCATGCAGAATCCCCCCTGAGACAGAGCTTTGGTCATAGTGAGATGCTCCCAAGTTGTTGTCACTGGTATTTGAAATTATGAATGAGTTTATTTCTCAGGTGATGCTCTTGTCTTGCAGTTATCCATGGCACCTCCTGAGTTGGGAGGTGACACATCTGTGAAATCTTCAGAAATGTACCCTAAATATTACTTTACCCATTGCTTCTGGCTTTCTGGTCCAAGGCCCCCTTCTGGCAACACAGTCTTCTGTTTTCTTTTTCTTCCCCTCTTTACTCATTTTTTTTTTAATTTTAATTGAGCCATTGTTGATTTACAAAATCACAAAGCTAGTAAGTCAAGGAGCATGGAGAGTAGAATTTTGGATTCCCTGCCCAAAACGCCTATATACCATTTTTTTAAAGTCACCTCACATTCCCATTCTCTAACCCACTGTAATGCTGTTGCTCACTGAAGGAAGCCAGGAAATCCCCACCCACACAAAGACTTCCTGTTTTGGTCATTGGTTGTCTTTGTTACTATAGAAAGTAAAACATGTTGGGGCTGGAGAGATGGCTTAGCAGTTAAGCACTTGCCTGTGAAGCCTAAGGACCCCAGGTTCAAGGCTTCATTTCTCAGGACCCACATTAGCCAGATGCACAAGGTGGGACATGCATCTGGAGTTCGTTTGCAGTGGCTGGAGGCCTTGGCTTGCCTATTTCTCTCTCTCTCTCTCTCTCTCTCTCTCTCAAATAAATGAACTTAAAAATCTATATTTAAAACAAGTAAAGCATGCATATATTCTGCCTGTGAATTTGTTAATAGTACAAGTATATGTTTCCAAGATACCTATTCACTCTTATTCTGAAGAGTTAGTAGATTTGGGTTATGTATTACTTAAGGTTTCCCAGAGAAACAAAACCAATAGATTTAAATACATAACACAGCAATATTAATTGTAGTAATTGGCTTAAAGCAAATTTAGTAGTGCACAGGTTCCCACACCAGTCCACACCCTAACCCTGAGAGCCAGAGGCACAGATGATACCTGAGCCCACAGCAGGAGGATACTGCTCTCTCTGCAGGCAGGCTGTTGGGCGGGAGGCATTTGCCCACTCGGGCGTCAGTGGATTACATAATGTCTGCAGCTTTGGGAAGGATCATCTGTGTTACTGAGCTTCAAATCAAATGCTAATCCCATGTGCAAACACCCTCACTGACACAACAAGACAGTAGCTCAGGAACCTTTCTTCCTGAAGTTGCCTGTCTTTCTTGCACAGGGGCCATGCTAATCTCTGTACCATTCCAGTTTTAGTATATGTGCTGCCGAAATGAGCACTCAGGAACTTTTCCTACTCGTATAGAGGATAGTGCCCTTTGAGGAAACATAATAATGTGAGAATCACTGGAAGTGGTTTAGATTCCAATGTTTAGGTTGATTGTATTGCATTTTAGGAGTTTCTGTGAGAGAAATACAAATCTGCTTGTTTGTTTTTAAAGTGGAACACATGGGAATACTGTTTCGTAAGCCTTATATTTAGAAGTGTGTGTCATCTTGGAGGACATGAAGCAGGGTTGTGGAGCTGGCTGGGAGACACATTTGCATGTCCGTCCTTACACCACATCTCCTGTCCTGTGGTGGCGCAGTGTCTACTGCAAGCTGTCATTTGGAAAACCACCAGAACAGTTTATACACCAACTTTTTTAAATGTCAATGAAACAAAACTCTACTTTTGTAATGGCAGAACAAATATGGTTCTTTTACAGATCCTTTTAAAAATAAGCAGGAAAAACAAAAACATAAGCCCTAATTGTTTGATGAAACTAGGAGCTTTGTGGGATCTCAAAACTAAGACTATACAAACCAAAAATAGGTGAAAAAATGTTAAGTGATATTAAGCCAAGGTTTCAAATCCTTCCACATTCCTCTTGAAAATCAGCTCCAAAGGGCCAAAGCCACACAGTCAGGTGTCTAGCAGCACCCACTCCTCTGGTACCAACATTACTGTTGCAGTCAGGTTCACATTGCTGGTAGAAATCACCCAACCAAGAGCAGCTTTGGGAAAAATGGGTTTATTTCAGCTTACAGGCTGGAGGAGGAAGCTCCATGATGGCAGGGGGAAATGATGGCATGAGCAGAGGGTGGACATCACCCCTTGGCCAATATAAGGTGGACAACAGCAATGGGAGTGTGCCAAACACTGGCAAAGGGACACTGGTTATTATACCCATAAGCCTGCCCCAAAAGTACACTGCCTCCAGCAGGTGTTACTTCCCAAATCTTCATCACCTGGGAACCTAGGCTTCAGAACACCTAGGTTTATGGGGACACTTGCATCAAACCTCCACACACAGCAACAGGAGCATGCCTAAGCAGTCAGGGAGGAAAGAGCAGAGCCCATCAGATCTGTCTGCTAGTGGCCCACTTTCTTCAGCTAGGACCCTCTCTTAGTGGTTCCACAGCTCCCCCAAACAGCCAGGCAGCTTGGAACCAAGTTTCATACATGAGCCTGTGGGACATTCTGTATTCAGAGCATGACAAACATCCAGCTCAGGTATAAGCTTCGTAGACAACTAGCCACCTGTATTGGTTAATTGTATGTGCCAGCTTGTCTGAGCCATGGTTCCCAGACATTTGGTCAAACAGTATTCTGGACATTTTCCTAAGAGATGAGATTTTCACTCAAATTAGTAGACTTTAAGTAAGCATCATACCCTTTATAATATGGGTGGACTTCACCTAATCAATCAAAGGTTTTAGTAGAAGAAAAGGCTGACTTCCCTGAAACATGAGGGCGTTGTCCAGAAGTCTGCCATTGGACCTCTACAACATTCACTCTAGTTATATAGCAATGCCTGTGGCCTTGGACTGCCACTCTGTTCTGTTTTTTTTCATGGTAAGGTCTCACTCTAGCCCATGCTGACCTTGAACTCCCAGTGGTCCTACTACCTCTGCCCCCGGTGCTGGATTTGAAGGCGTGGCCACCATGCCAGACAGACTGCCACACTTCCTTGAGTCCTCAGCCTGCCTGCCAGTCACGCTAGTCAGATTTTGACGTGCTGACTCTCTAGTGCAAAGACCAGTTCTTTAGATCTGCGTCTCTGTACATACACTGTCCACACTGTCACTGCGCTCCTTGAGCCCTGACCCAGTCATTCGAGGACCAGTTCTTCAGATCTGCGTCTCTGTGCATACACTGTCCACACTGTCACTGCGCTCCTTGAGCCCTGACCCAGTCATTCGAGGACCAGCTCTTTAGATCTGCGTCTCTGTGCATACACTGTCCACACTGTCACTGCGCTCCTTGAGCTCTGACCCAGTCATTCGGCAGGTCCCTCCTATATGCTGCCTTATGTACAAATACATGCCAGAGAATTACCTGACATCTGAGAAAAGCCTCCAACTTGAAAGATCAGCAACCTAAGTAATGGGAAAAAACAACTCAGAGTCAAGTTATCTGGGAAGAAAAATAAAGCATCAAAGCTGTTGTGTCAAAGGAACAAAAACTACCATAGGAACAATGGAACACTTACCTGCTAGTTGGTGGGGCAAAACACCTGACCACTAGCAACTTATGGAAGGAAAAAGTTTTCCTCACGCTTAAAGTTTTGAGGGGAATTGTCATCATGGCTGGGAAAACATAGCAGGAGCAGACAGCTGAGCATGAAGTCTCCACAGCAGCAAGGAGGAAGAAGAGAAGGTGATACCTATGTAGAACACAGTCAGAAATGGTGATGAGGGTTGGAGATGTGGCTCAGCGGTTAAGGCCCTCACTTGCGAAGCCTAAGGAACCAGGTTTGACTCTCCACATCCCATGTAAACCAGACACACAAAGGTGAGGCAAGTGCCAGGTCGCAAATGCCCACTAGATGGCAAAAGCATCTGGAGCTTGATTGTAGTGGCTGAGGCCCTGGCACACCAATTCTCTCTCTTTCTTCCTCTCCCTCTCTCTGTCTCCAAAATAAAGAAAAACAATGGAGATGAGAAAAATATTTTCTTGAAATGATTAGAAGAGTTAGTGACCTCACCCATCTTTCCCAAGGAAACTTATTTTACTTCAGTGAAGTTAAAAGCATTGCCGTTCCTTAAATTATCTCTTTTCTTCATGCTTAACAGAATTATCTTTTTGTTAAATGAGTTTTTTATTTTATATAAATGTCATGTTATTGTTTTTATGGCTTTAATAGAATAAGAATAATTTTTAAAGTCTCTTCAGTTTTCAGTGTAATCCATACCACCTCTGTAAATTCACTGTTAGAACCAAATGAAAGTTAAGTCAATGAGCAGGTACTCATTCTCTACCCCAGACATTAACAGTGATGCAGAATTATGTCACACTGGAGATACCAGATTAGCCACATCTTGCTATCCAATTGTTACCATCACATTTTGCATGAAAATCTATGTAGTATCTCAAGACTCTGAATATTTTTATTTTAGTACTTTTAAAGCAAACAGAGCTTCAAGTGTGGGGTGGGTGGGGGGAAGGGTATTACCATGGGATGTTTTTTATAATCATGGAAAATGTTAATAAAAATTGTGAAAAGATAAAAAATAAAATTTTTAAAAAAGAAGAAAATAAACAGAGCCTCAAAAATAGTATTTTTGCTGGGTGTGGTGGTGCATGCCTTTAATCCCAGCACTTGGGAGCCCGAGGTAGGAGGATTGCCATGAGTTCAAAGCCACCCTGAGACTACATGGTGAATTCCAGATCAGTCTAGACTAGAGTGAACCCCTACCTTGAAAAAAAAAAATATTTTTGAGGTGTTTCTAATCCTAGTTCCTATAATAGAACTTTAACACAACTTCAATAAATTCTGATAGGTAATCTTTAATGAGTGTTTCCAGTAAGAGAAGCTATTATTATACAAATTATTATATGAAAAAGGCAGGCATACATTTTTCTCTGGGTGATTCAAAGAGGTTAAGTAACCATTTTCCCTTGTTTATTCCTCACAACCACCTCAGGACTTAATTACTGTGATTCCCCCATAAAGAAACTGAGGTTAAATAATTGTCTATATTGAAAAAAGCCAGTTAATTAAATTAGGAAACATGGTGTACTTGGGTTTTTAAGGCAAGAACTTCATGGGAGGAAATTAAGTGCTGGTATTTTGGCAACACAGTATAACAAAATTTTTCATAGTTCAGGGTCACTAGAGAGTGAACCATACTCCATACTACTCTGTAGGATGGTTTCCTTTCAAGTTGTTGGTCCTGATTCATAAAAGAAAAGGAAAATAAATTCAATATACTATAATATAAACACATTGAAGATTTCAGAGAGTTGAAACTAAATGTCTGAGTTTGAAAAAACAGATGATTGAATTCTAACTTTGTACTTTTTTCAGTATTGCAGTAACTAATGTCTTACTAGGTTATTTCTGATACTATAGTTTAAACAAAAACCAAATGTTTCTCTTTTTTCTTTCTTTAAAGCCAGCAGCAAAAGTGGACCAAGAAACCTTGACAGAAATGGTGAAACCTAGTATTGATTATTTGCGTCACAAGAGATTTCGATCTGGGAATTACCCATCATCATTAAGCAATGAAACTGATCGACTGGTCCATTGGTGCCATGGTGCCCCAGGCGTCATCCATATGCTCATGCAGGCCTATCAGGTGAGGACTTGAGCACTTGTCACGGGGATCCATTTCACCACCAAGCTTTCAGGTTATCTGGGAAGCCCATTCGATCACGTGCTAAAGACTTGAGAGTTTTTGTTTTTGTTTTCTAACAAAGTAAATAGTCTTTTATTGCAGTGTTCACCACCACTGTGGTTAATACTGCAACTGTGTGTGTGAAGGAGAACATGCATGACAGGAAAGTGAGATTTCTAATTCAGTGAATCTGCAGAGAAGCAATAGTATTATAACAAAATTTGGCATCATTTTACAATGTTGATTGTATCACAAGATTATAATTGTATTTATTCAACACCTTTTAAATTTTAGTGTAAAATTATAATCTGTAAAATAGAATTATTCACAAGAAATAGGTATACCTGTGTTATTATAAGAAAAGTCATTTCCTTCCTAATTTACCAGAATTTTTAGTTCTCCTTCAACTATAATTCTAAAAATATTCAAGTAATTTGAGTATTCAGAAATGACTTAAAAAGTTATATTTTAAGTGTAGTACAATGACACGTACTGCTTGAAAAACAAAAGAATTTAATGATTCATTTTATTTTATTTTATTTTTTATTTATTTGCCAGGAGAGAGAATGGTTGTACCAGGGCCTCTCCCCACTGCAAATGGACTCAGATGCATGCACCACTTTGTGCATCTAGCTTTATGTGGGTAGTGGGAGCTTTGCATGCAAGCACTTGTAACCACTGAGCAGTCTCTCCATTCCTCATCTTCTTTTAAATTGAAACATGATCTTCAAAGCACTGCTTCTCCTTGTTCAGTATCTTAGAGCAATTGTCACTTCAAAGATAGGAAGATATGAAAATGCCTTTACTATTATAAATATTTTAACAGCCAAGTGGGAGCACAATACTGACAATACAAAAGAAGCTTTCTCATTCTCCAAATAGACATGAAACCACTGGCAACTGAAAGCTTTGGTTTGTGAGCCTTTCCTTTCAGCTTCACGAGCTCAGCACTGCAGCAGTGGTGCTGGCTGTTGATCGTGCCACGGACTGCTTTCTCAGGGCTTCGCCAGTTACACTGTGTGCAGCCAAAGAGATCGGTAATGGATGCTTCTGTGCACCCTTCCGTCTTGGACAGTTCCACTCGCACAAGCCTGTGTCATCAGCTCTTCCTACCACTTTGGCTAGTCTGGGAGCAGCTACCTAGTGTTTGCTTATGACTCAGAGCAGCTGCTCTTTGCAGGTCTGTGCTCAGGGTTCCCTTTGAACGTTGTCCCCCAGCCTGCTTATTCCAAAAGTGACATTTCTCTTGAATAAAGGGCATGAGTCAGAGATAGTTAAGATATCATATTTAGTCATTCAGACCTAATGAAGTTGTTGCTTTCATTAAAATTCCTTAAAACAATGTTTATTTACTTATTTGTATGTGTGTGTGCATGTGGTGGGGTCATGCCAGCGCTTCTTGCCACTGCAAACAAATGTCCATGTGGCTTTATGTGAATGGCTAGGGAATTGAACCTGAGCCCGCAGACTATGCAAGCAAGAGCCTTTAACTGCTGAACCATCTCTCTGCTGCCTATATTATGGTTCTAAAACCCAAGGCAGGGGACTGTCTGGACATAGGAAGGCAGCAGGGGAATTTTGAAAGGAAAAAAAACCTCAGTTGCATGGTGGTGGGCATGAACTACAGAAAAGTTAGGGGCAGAGATGGCTGGAGGGTCCCTGCCTGTGGTCTTGCCGCCCGTTACCCCTGCAGCGCCCACGGCACTTGCCAGCACTAGGAGTTCCAGCAGCAGGGAGCTGTCTGTCTTCTCCGTTCCCCATGGTCTCTTGAAGTCCTGTAACTGCACCCAGTGCTGTCTTCAGCAATAGAGTCTTACACTTAGCTCTGGTGGGTAACCAAGTGCTTTGACAATGGCATACATTGTTTTGGGGGCCTCATGGGTCTCCCTGATGAACAGCTCACTGTGAATGACACAGTCCTGTCCCTGGGATTCACCTGCAAAAGCCTATGTATGGCTTTAGAGTGAAGCCTTCTACAGCACAGTAGGGTACCCCTCCACCTCTTTAGCAGTTACATCTGTTATTAACTGACCAAGAGCTAGTTTGATAGCACCCACTCATGCCCGCTTTAGTTTTCAGCACTGTGAGCTACTTTTTAGAATGCCTTCCACAAAACTCTAAATAAAGGAATAGGCTTATATTTGGTATTGTAAGGTGCTATGTACCATGTTGCTAGTAGGTTTTTAAAGTTTTTAATATATTAACTGTGCAATAATAGTTTCATTATGTTATTTTCATACATGTGTGTTATGTACTTTGATCCTATTCATTCCCCATTATTCTCTCTTCCTCCTTCCCTTTCTTGCTGGTCTCCTTCTTCTCAGATCATCTCCCTTCTACTTTGATGCCTTTGTAAACTGTAGATTCCACATATGGCAAAAAAAGGATTCACCTTTATGAGCCTGTTATTTTACTTAGCCTGATGATCTCCAGTGCTTATTTTCTTGTAAATGACATAATTTTCTTCTCTGTGGCTGAATAAAACTTAATTGTGTGTGTATACGCCACATTGTCTTTATTCATTCATCTGTTTGTTTTTCAACCCACAGGCTAATTCAGCTTTTTCCTAATGTTGCATGCTTTCCTTAGCAGCAAAGGAAAGAAGGGAGTGTCTGACTCTTCACTCAGAACCACCCTACACTAGTTTGGTTTCTCGTTATTCAGGTTTTTAAAGAAGAAAAATACTTGAAAGAGGCCATGGACTGCAGTGATGTGATTTGGCAGCGAGGGCTGCTCCGGAAGGGCTATGGGATTTGTCATGGGACCTCTGGGAACGGATATGCTTTTCTGTCCCTTTACCATCTCACGCAGGATAAGAAGTACCTGTATCGAGCTTGCAAGGTGAGGTCTCCTCTATCCAAACAGCTTTGAGCTCCCCCAAACAGTCCAGACTCTCCCATGGCGTACAGGACAGTCAGGAAGGAGGTGCACACATTCCTGACAGAAAGCACAGCAGGCACAGCGCCGCAGAGGCAGAGAGCGGCTTAGTGTATTCGGAAAACAGAGCCCGTCAGTGTAGCAGGGTGTCATGGGAGAGGTGTATGGCAAGAAATCGTGTCAGGTTAGTGCACAGAGGCCAAAGAACGTAAGTCCTTGGTCAGGAATTAGTTCTCAACCTTGGTTGCACCTGAGAACCACCGAACCCACTCGAGCCAATGTGAGCAAGTGAGCCCTGTCCCCACTGGTTTTAATCCTCAGAGGCACTGTGTCCTCGTTTTAAAGATGGCACACCATGCTGGGACTTCTCTTTAAACAGCTCACTGTGGACCTGGTGGGAAGAATGATAAAAGAGCTTGGCTTTCCACACACTGGTGTTTAGTCACTAATGAGAGAAATGCAGTTACACAACAAGGCAGTGTCCATTATGATAAGAAGGAGGGATATAGACATATTTGGGATGTAAAATGCACATAATTTAGTTTAGATTTTTAATGTGGAGAAAATGGAAATATCTGAGTGCATTTTCCTGCTGTCAGACAGAGAAGCCAGGTAGATGGTGCACCAAGCCAGGGGGAAAGCTAAGCAGTTGAACGGCAGAAAGGAGAGTAAGCTTTTTTCCTGTGTTGGGTTTGATAGTTGGTGTTGCAGTCTGGTTCGCATTGCTGGTAGAAATCACCTAACCAAGAGCAGCTTCTGGGAAAAAGAGTTTTATTTTGGCTTACAGGCTCGAGGGGAAGCTCCACAATGGCAGGGAAAAACGATGGCATGAGCAGAAGGTGGACATCACCCCCTGGCCAACATAAGATGGACCACAGCAACAGGAGGGTGTGCCAAACACTGGCATGGGGAAACTAGCTTTAATACCCGCCCCCAACAATACACTCCCTCCAGGAGGCATTAATTCCCAAATCTCCATCAGCTGGGAACCTAGCATTGAGAACACCGAAGTTTATGGGGGACACCTGAATCAAACCACCACATTCCACCCCTGGCCCCCATAAACTGATATCCATACATGATGTAAAATACAGTGCTTTCAGTCTGACTTTAAAAATCCCCATAGTTTTTATCAATTCCAATGATGTTCATACATCCCCATAGTCCAAGATCTTTTAACTGAGCCATAATACCAAAAAATAACCACAAAAAACCCATAATGGCACAGATTAATATTCATACTGCAAAAGATGGCATTGGGCATAGCAAAGAAACATTCAACCAATACAAGATTTAAAACAACCAGGGCAAATATCAAACTCTGTAGTTTCAAGTCCAGCAACTCTAACCAGTGACAAATCTTCAAGTCCGATAATTCTAACCAGCAACAAGTCTCTGGCATTCCAATTCCGCCCCTCCAGCTAGGCTACTCACAGTCCTGGAAAACTTCATCGGGCCAGCAGCTCCCTGGCAGCCATCTCATGGTACCAGCATCTCCGCTGGGTCTCCACTGCAAGCCACGGTTCATCCTCATGGCCCCATGGGGTCTCTATGCAGGCAACCAGCAAACCCGTTTCACACTGCCCATGGCCATTTCCAAAACACAAGACCATGTTGCAAACTCAATGACCCTCTTTCCCGCATTTCTTATACTCCACGATACCAGGTGGGGTGCCAATTTGTTAATCCAGTGGGGAATAAAGCAGACATTGAAGAATAGGACACTCCTGAGCACTCAGGCCCCTTCTAAAGAGTCTACATTCTTCTTGTTGCCCCAGCACAGGTCAGCTAGCCCAGTCTCAAAGGTTGTAATCTCTCAGTTGCAGCTGACCGGGCAACAGTTCACCCAAAGATTTTTCTTTCTGTGCCATATCCCTCTGCTCACACCAGTTCATTTCTACGTAAAGCAACTCTGCACAACTTTTCAGGAGACAGGCATAACAGCAAGCTTTTCACACAAACTGCTAGCCCAGTCCAAGCAAAGCTCTTTCTCACCCTCATAAGCCAAACCTCACAGTCCATAGTTCTTACTGCATTCAGGTCTTGCAGCTCAGAACAGAACAGTCCATCAAGCTGTACTTACAGCACTGCAAGGCATCTCTTAGGCCTAGGTTTCAACTCCTTCCACTTTCCTCTTGAAAATCAGCTACAAAAGGCTGAAGCCACATAGTCAGGTGTCTAGCAGCAACCCCACTCCTCGGTACCACTTTACTGTTGCAGTCCGGTTCGCATTGCTGGTAGCAATCACCTAACCAAGAGCAGCTTCTGGGAAAAAGAGTTTTATTTTGGCTTACAGGCTCGAGGGGAAGCTCCACGATGACAGGGGAAAACGATGGCATGAGCAGAAGGTGGACATCACCCCCTGGCCAACATAAAATGGACCACAGCAACAGGAGGGTGTGCCAAACACTGGCATGGGGAAACTAGCTTTAATACCAATAAGCCCACCCCCACCAATACACTCCCTCCAGGAGGCATTGATTCCCAAATCTCCATCAGCTGAGAACCTAGCATTCAGAACACCTAAGTTTGTGGGGGACACCTGAATCAAACCACCACAGTTGGGTTTGTTTGTGCTTTGTGTACAAATGACAAAACTGTCAGCTTAAGCAGGAAGTCTAATATGGTACAGAAAAGCGTACTGAATAGATGGGAGCAGGAGAGACAGTGTCAAGGAGCTCAAAGGGAAGAGCAGGGCTCCCGGCTGAGCAGTGGAGACCAGGAAGTGCGGAGGAAGAAGCAGGCAAGGCACGAGGCTATACTGTGGGACAGTGACTAGGTGTGGTGTGGGGACCCAGCAGTGAGGACTGAAGGCAGTTCAGAGGCAGCTCCTTTCACTCAAGAAGCAAGGGGGTGGGGTTACTTCTGGAGTGAGGTGCCTCCAAGGAGCAGTCAGTTGTTGAGCTATTGTTTCTTGTTCAGGCTTCCCTAAGATTTTTGACATAGGTGGATGTCACTGTCAGGTGAGGAAACAGGCAAGAAAAAGTCACCAACTATCCAGATCTCAGCCATCTGGGGAGTGGTGACCTCACCCTGTCGAGCACCCTGACTGGAATTATTCCTGCAAGAACTGGTCTGCTTTGATTCTTGTGAATTCATATTAATATCCCACTCATTACCTTTTCATCAGGTAGAAATTCTGTTCTTTAAAAAATATCTCGCTTTTTAGTTTGCAGAGTGGTGTCTAGATTATGGAGCACATGGATGCCGCATTCCTGACAGACCCTATTCCCTCTTTGAAGGTAGGAGTGAGAAAATACAGCAAAACCACATTTAAACATTTGGGATTGTGCCATTGGTTCCCCTGTCTTTGAAGGTGCTACTACATTTGATCTTGCTTCAGAACTAAAGTGATATTAGTGTATTGCTGAAAAGGGTAATAAGTCTTTTATCTTCCAGATTTTTGCTCCCATAAATATCTGGGGGTTCTTTGGTCTCTGTGAAGTTCAGATGTAGACAAAGCCTGGCAGGCTTGCTGCTCGGTGATGGGAAAGTTCACTCCTATACATTTCATCTAGAATATTGTGTATATTCTTTTTATAAGTTCAGTGGAAGCTTAATTCTTTAAACTACATAAAAATGCTATTAATTAATATTATCAATTAGAAGTATCACTAATGAGGGGATAAAAGAGAATAACCTGTTATAATTACTATAAAATAAAAATAATATAGAAGAGCTGGAGAGATGGCTTAGCATTTAAATGCTTGCCTGTGAAGCCTAAGAACCCCCGTTTGAGGCTCGGCTCCCCAGGACCCACGTTAGCCAGATGCGCAAGGGGCACACGCATCTGGAGTTTCTTTGCAGTGGCTGAAGGCCCTGGCATGCCCATTCTCTGCCCATTCTCTCTGTTTTTCTCTCTCTCTCTCTCTATCTACCTCTTTCTCTCTGTCGCTCCCAAATAAATAAATAAAGATAAACAAAAATATAGAAATACTAGTAATGAGATAATAATTAGGAAAAAATGTGCATTAATATTGAATAAACTTCTGAAAAAGAAGTGTATTAACAAGGCCATCAGTAAAAACAACAATGAGAGTGTGCCCAGGTTGACAGAATGTAATTCAGGAGATGTAATAGCAGTCCTAGAAAGAGAAGTAAGTATCATGTGTGTGTGTGTGTGTGCGCGTGTGTGCGTGTGTGTGTGTGTGTGTGCGCGCGTGTGTGTGCACGCGCATTTACAAGTCACAGAAAACAAGGTGCAAGGACACAGTGATGTCAGCTGTTTTCCCCATGTGCATGAGATGCTGTGCATGTGGGTGCACGTGTGTGGATGTGTATGCATGTGTCTGGAGGTCAAAGGTTGATACCAGGTGTCTTCCTACTAGCTGTCCACTTTACTTATTGAGGCAGGGTCTCTTGCTGACCAGAGCTTGCTAATTCAGCTGATCTAGTAAGCCAGCTTGAGTACTAGGGTGACACACTCATTGCCCTGCCATGCTCACCCAGCTGTGAATGGGTGCCAGGGGTCAGAACTTGAGTTCATCCAATGATCTATCTTCCCAGCCCTGGTGAGAACTTCTAACTGTATCAGAGTTACATCTTACAAATCTGCCCAAAAGTAAACTTCAGAAGGAATAAGTTAAGCTTTTTAAGTTAAGTAGATGGGCATTGCATTTCATCAATGACTTTGTTGTATCATTTGATAAGACAATGTAATTTTTCTTGATTAGCTTATTAATATAAGAGAATTTTGTGTTGTGGGGTAAACAATTAGTCTTACTGCATAATTCTTTTATTATTTATTGCTAAATTTTTCTTGCTTACATTTTGTTAAATTTGCTTTGTACCTATTCTCATGAAGAATATTAATTTCTAGTTTTTATTCTGTGCTGTCTTTACCTGGTTTTGATAATAGGACAAGACCTAAGAAAATGTGCAGAGAAATAGTCTCTCCTGTTCTGTTTTCTGGGACAGTCTATTATTTATCTAAGAATCGGTGGTAACTTAATTAAATTATTGTTGGAATTCTCTAGAAAAAAAATTCTGGACCTGAATGTTTTTTCCTAATTTTAAAACAATTGCAATATTGTTAACAGTTACAGAACTGTTCGCATTATCTCTTATATATTTGGTGAGTTGTAGTAGTTTGCAGTTTTTGAGAAGTTGGCCCATTTCATCTGTAGTATCAGATTTATGTATATAAAGCTTTTGGTAGTGTCCTTTATTATCTTTTTAGAGTCAGAGTCATATGTAGTAATGTGACATTTTATTTTTTATCATGGTAACTTTTGTCACATAATATAAATATGAGAAGAAAATAGAATATTTGCCATATCTTTGTGGGATATTATCCTTTTAATATTCAAAAAATATATAGGGGAGATTCTTCTCAGATAAAAACCTTTAGTTCTTTTTAAAAAGTTGTGTGTGTATGTGTCTCACACACAAAAGTGCCTCTTGCAAATGGACCATCAGATTCTTGGGCCACTTTTTGGATCTGACTTTATATGTGAACTGAAGCAGGCAGATTTTACAAGCATGTATTTTAACCACTGAGACATCTCCCTAATCCCCTGAAACTCTTAATGTCCTATTAGCTAGCCATCTCAGCATTCTGGAGGCTCAGGAAAGAGATCATAAGATTGAAGCTAGCCTGGACACTAATAGAAAAAAGTAAAAATAATAAAAAATTTTTAAATGATAATTTATATCAGATAACAGAGTCAATATATGAACTCTAAAATGGAAACCATTGAGGCTTATGTATTCAGTTTTCCAATAGCAAATTAAAAGCCCTGTAGGGGTCAAAATTTCACTTTTGAACATACAGCTCCCTCGTAGCTGGGAGGTTACCAGGTCTTCTCTGCCCTGTGCCTCTCCTAGTACATAGCAGAAAGAACTAGCAATAAATATTAACCACGCTTCTGTCTGGAAGCCAGAGGATAATTACTGAGTGCATGGAGGCCAGGCCAGAAGAAACAGCAGGCTACAGGTCACTGTACCGTGCTGGTGCTCTCATTTCTGCCAAAGGCTGCATCCTGTGGGACCTGTGTCTGCCCTCCAAACCTGGAAACAAGGCATTTGTCCCTAGTCTTTCTAGGGCCCTCCAAAAGGTGTTAAGGATCACTGTTTGTTTATAATGAGTTCTAACTGGTCAGGGATTTTCATTTTTAAAATAAGCTTCTGAAACCCTTTCCCTAAAGAAAAAAATTATAGAAAAACTGAGACCAACACAAATGTTCTTCAGTTAAAGAAAAGTAAAGAAGAAGCAATCTTTATTGCACTACTCAGTGACAAGAAGGGTAGAAGTTCTGACACACAACCACGAATGGAGTACAGGAACACTGACTGAGAGGAGAGCCCACAGAGGAGGTGGCATAGTATGATTCTGTCTATTCAGGTTCTGAAACAGGCAGAACTCGTCTGCGGCAGGTGCTGTTGGGGCTTAGGGTAGATAGTAAAAGAATACATGGAATTTCTCAGGTGATGGATCATTCACATCACGATTGGGGTTTGTTATGTGAAAGTATGTATATCTGTGAAAACTCAGAGACACGCCCTTCAGATTCGTATGTTCTGCTGTACATAAATGTAGCAAAAGAAAAACTAAGCAAACAGAGCTAGGAGGGAGGAATGGTTTCACTGAGGTGGAAACACTAGCCTAGAAGCCTAAGGCAGTGACAAGCTTCTTCCTAGCCCTTCTAGAAATTTCAGCCAGTCACTTTTGAAAACTGACTTTATCATTGCTATGCTTTAGGGTAGGAATATTTTTAAAGAGAATTTTATTGTATTTTTATTTATGTATTTATATTGGGGGGAGACAGGCAGATAGAGAAAGAATTGGCACTCCAGGGCATCCAGCCTCTGCAGATGAGCTCCAGATACATGCACTACTTTGTGCATCTGGCTTGCATGGGTCCTGGGGAATCAAACCTGGCTTATTTGGCTTTTGCAGGCAAGTGCCTTAACCACTAAGCCATCTCTCCAGCCCTGATGTAGGGATTTTGACTAAAGCAAATAGCATTTGTTTGAAAGTTACTTTTTTAGAGCCAAAAAGAAGATAGTACAATATAGTTCTCTTATGTGGACTGATGCTGTCAAAGCCCTGAGTTCCATGTTATGTATTGAAATATCATAACTGGCAGCTTCTGAAGCTCTACTTCTTTGTAGACAGCATGTTGGATCATCATATGCTAGGAGGGTACCCAGGCCTCCTACTGCTCAGCAAGCATTCTACTGCTGGATGCGCCCTAGATCCCTATCTGTATCTGCCACTGGACACACCCTAGATCCCTATCTGTACCTGCTACTGGACACACCCTAGATCCCTATCTGTATCTGCCACTGGACACGCCCTAGATCCATATCTGTACCTGCTACTGGACATGCCCTAGATCCCTATCTGTACCTGCTACTGGACACACCCTAGATCCATACCTGTATCTGCTACTGGACACACCCTAGATCCATATCTGTATCTGCCACTGGACATGCCCTAGATCCCTATCTGTACCGGCTACTGGACACACCCTAGATCCATACCTGTATCTGCTACTGGACACACCCTAGATCCATACCTGTACCTGCTACTGGACATGCCCTAGATCCCTATCTGTACCGGCTACTGGACACGCCCTAGATCCCTACCTGTATCTGCTACTGGACACGCCCTAGATCCCTATCTGTATCTATATCTGTAGCTCTTGATTGATGGTACTGCAAGGTACAAGATGAAAACCAAAAAGCAGTTCTTAAAAAATAAGATAGTACAGGCAAATGATATTACTGCCTGCAGGATGCTGATATAATTTCTTTGTGTTTTGGTTTTTAGTTTTAGAGGTCATTTTGGTACATGAATGCACTTTGTGTGTGCGTGTGTGTGTGTGTGTGTGTGTGTATGGTATAGTTAGTGACATGATGTTTGGGTGTTCTGTGCAGCTGTGTACACCCTCTGTGTCCATTTGGAAGCCAGAGGAGAGTGTCCAGTGTCTTCTCTCACTTGTTCACGTGTTTCCGTGAGAGGGAATTTTTCACTCAACCTGGAGCTGCTGTGTTTGATCAACAAGCTCCAGCATAGATTCCATAGTCTTCCCCTTCCCCAACTGGGGTTACAGATGTGTGTGGCCACGCCCAGCTTTTCACATGAGTGCTGGGGAGTTAAACTCTTGTGGTCTCAGGCCATCATGCTTGTAAGCCAAGAGTTCTTAACACTGAGCCATCTCCCCAGCCCTGGATTTCTTTGTTTTTAATGATGTCATTTTTAAATGTCATTGGCATAGCCCCTGGTAGAGGAAGGGACTGAACATCGTGTGGCTTCACTCACAAGCCGTGCAGTTCTAAAAGATGCATGCTTCTTTACAGGTATGGCTGGTGCTATTCATTTTCTCTCCGACATCCTGGTTCCAGAGACATCACGGTTTCCGGCATTTGAACTTGGTTCTTTGCAGAAGGATTAAAAAGGTGCAAAAAGACAATTTAAATACCTGTTGGACCAAAATCCACCTGATTGCTTAGTGCCTGGCAGAACCAACTGTGAATCCTGAAAGGAGGAAAATAAAAGAGTTCATCTTTACAGGCCCCCTTTTGTTACAAATATCCCCAAGTTAGAACCTGAGGGATAGAGGCCATCCCATCAGCACAGTGGGCAGTGCTTCCTCACTGGTGTAAGATGCAGCTCTTCCCATGCAGGCTCCTGTAGTGTGCATGTTTCTTGGTGTTGTTTGTCTGTAGGTATACAGTGTTTTACATGGAAAAGCCCTCTCAGCACATAAGCTCTGAACTGAGCATGCATGAGTGTGTGGCAACACCTGCCCCTTGTGCATATACTACCTAACGTAGGGCATCATCTAAACAGAGAAACCATCACATGATGCTTTTCATAAACACCGGAAAGAGAACCCAGATATCTATGTGAGCATACTTCATTAGCATTTTCTGTGGGCAACTTTGAGAAGAGCATGAGGAAAACAGCAGCCCCCAAACTGGAAAGAAACAGGCAAGCCAGACTCCCGGGGAGGCCCACTTGGGCACTGCTTCCCTCTGCACCTTCTGTTCACAGTGTTTTTAAGGAGACCCCGGGTACACTGCGGCTCTTAAGGCTCTAATTTCTCAGCAGAGATTTCAGGACTTGTGTGTCCTTTCAAGGCAGCTAGTGCTCACGCTGCTAAGAGCAACCTTCGGTGGCCATATTACAGGTAGCAGCAACTACGTGTTAGAAATTCAAGAACACTCACCCAAGATATACCTCATTAAAGCAGACCCTTAATTTTATCAGCATAACATTATTATAAAAATAGAATGCATACAGTTCCAAATGAATCAGTTCATACTTTCAATTAAATGTGTCACAGATATCTGGTAAGTAATCAAAGGATAATTTTGGAATTAATACATTCCTTATTTTTCATTCCCTCTTGTGTGATAAAATCAGAAGTACTAGGCTGCATTGATATATATGGGGAACATAATCTAACCAAGGAAATTTACTCTCTGGGTGACTTTGTATTAGTTTTAAGGGCAGTAGTTGGAATCAACCTGCAGTCATTCTACATTGTCATGGTGTGAATCTTCTACACTCTGGGCATTTGTCATGCAAAATAAAACACGTCATAAAATGCACAGAGCTCTAATGGTCTAGTCCTCTCCACAAGGACTCTCTAAATACCAACCAGTCTTAGTTTCTGTTCATAGAGGAGAAAGACAGCTCTCCTCCACACATGTGCAGTGTTTGGAATGCTGAACCTTGTGGTGGGCCAGACACCCCACACGTCTGACCAGGAGTCTCTTCATTGCAGGTACTCTTGCTTCTGACTCATGATTATTCTCATTCACATCAGGTTCCTGACCTCAGAGGATGTAGATCCATAAGGTTGTGCTTTAGTGGTTTTCCTGAGCTGGCAGTGGGCTTCTTGGGGCAGCGCAGCACCCCATTACCTGAAGGCAGACTCAGGAACAGGGGGGAACTGTGCATGTTCTGCAGAAGACCTCATGTACCACCCAGCATGGTCTAGACAGTGCCTGTCCCGTGCTCCTCACCCCATCAAAGAGAACAGCGACAGAGCTGTCTTTGGCATCCTGCTGGTTTCCTTTTTCAAAAGAAGCCAGTGTAGCTGGGAGGAAGTACCTGGAGCTCTCCGTACAGCCCTTTACTTAGAGGAGGAACTCGTGGGGCCCTGACTCTGGCAGTTGCCTTCAGATCAGCAGCAGCAGGGTGACTACCCCTGAGTCGTTCAGTGTTCCTAAAGCAGATGGGTTAAGACCCTTCCACTTAACCCATAGCTATAAACAGATTGCACATCTGTGATTCTGCACTGACTCCCTTTAGGTGTCTATGACTGTATAGCAGAAACTGCAGCCACAAGTCCTTGGAGGAAGAGAAACGGCACGTGCTACCAGGACGGGGGGTTCACATAGGGCCATTTGTTTGGAATCAGAATTTAGAACATCTCACTTTTATTTCATGTAGTGTTTGTCACTACAAAATATGTTGAAAATTTTTAAATAATTTACATGCAAAATATCATTTTGAAATACGGAGAAAAAAGTTGATGTGCACAAAGAGTGTTCAGATCTTTTTGTTAGTAAAAGACAGTTTTGTGATGATAACTTGTTCCCTTTCACATGTGTTTATGAGTGACGTGGTCTGGGGGCCCTGGCAGTTTCTGAGGATTCACTCCATCACTAGAGAGTGCTGGTTAGTGTTTTCCCATTGTAGCTGTGTGCGCATGTATTCTTTTTAACAAAACACCTTCAGAAGATGAGTAGCCACATGTGTTGAGGTTTTGTTGTGTGAGATACAACCTTCATTTTCACAGCAATGTGGGTAGGTGGGCAATACTGTTTCTTATCAATAAGAAAGTGATGGGCTTTCTCAAGGCCTCACAGCTAGTAAATGAAAAAGTTAAGGGTCAAGATCCAGGAACTTCTTACCAGTGACCGTAACCATTCTAAAATGCAGCATGCACCTCATCTGCTATGAGTCAAACCGTAGGTATTCCTCAGAGCCAGAGGAGACCCTCAAGTCACGCATGTGTACTAGAAAATGGACAAGCAAACACATGTGTACCCTGTCATCTCCATCATCACCCTCTCTCCCTGGTGGGGAGGAACATAAAACAGCTCTTTGCAATTGGAAACACTTTCAGTGAGATGCTGAAGACTATCTTCAATTGCTAAATTCAAAGATCCAATAATCTCAAAGTGTAGGTTCCCCAGACATTTTTACACATTGTCTCCTTAGAGCCCAGGATCTCTTATGTAGACTCTACCTTACGTGTATCTCAGAGTCTGGCAAGAGGCTAGGTACGCAGTAAGGATGGGTCCTGCGGAAGATAGACGCCCACTAACCTATATGTAGAAGGGTATGTACATGTGAACATACATGTGGAGAGAACACTCTTAGTTCAGAACTTACTACTGCTCTGCAACTCAGAGATAAAAGTTAGGTCATAGGGCAAAGAACATGCATAGACAAGAGGGGCTGAGAGCAGGGAGCAAAGCTGCTGGAGGACAGAGCCACACAGGACGTCTTGGATCAGGACAGAGCCACACGGGATGTCTGGGATCAGGACAGAGCCACCCAGGACGTCTGGGATCAGGACAGAGCCACACAGATGCTAACACGTTCTCACTGATTCACTGTGTCCCTCTCTGACTTAGAGATGGGAAACTTTTCAGTTTCTCATCAGTTAATGTTCACTGAACACCTACTGTGTGCAGAACATTATGCTAAGTAAGTGCTGAGAGTGAAATGGCAAACACTGTGTTTCCTATCCTTACGCGGCTACCAATCTGGCTTAACAAACACTTTCTGGAAGTGAGAAACCTTGACTTCGGACTCTGAGCCAACCTTCTCTTGTCAGGATCTCAGTTGGCTCTTCCACAGTTACAGGTAGGGACAAGGAACTTTTGTTGTGCCAAGACCCCTGACCAGGAGCCAAGTCCCCCAGTCACCCAGGAGTCACCCAGAGAACCGCCACAGAAACCAAGACACCCGAATGTAAAAGCAGCATGTTTCTTTATTGCAAGCCTAGGCCTGGGCTCCGTCCCCACAGTCCAGCACAGCGGTAGTGAGGAAGAGAGCCCCGACCTCAGAGGAAGGGGGTTTATAAAGGAAAGGTTACATCATATGGTGACTTTTAAAATGATTGGTTCTAAGAGGGCGTGCACGGGAATTTCAGAGAGGGGTCGTGTGGGAACTCCAGCCTGCTTATCTTAGGTAGTAACTTGTTTGCAGAACCTATTGCAAAAGCTGTTTGTAGAACTTATCTTTTGCAAGAGGCCGGAGCCTTCGTGGCCAGGTATCTCTGGAATGTCCTTGAAGTGGAGGCTTCTCAGGAATCAAGGGGGGTGGGGAGGCTATAGCTAAGCAAGCACGGATACAGAAGCAAAAATAGCACATTAGTCAGCTAGTTCCTCATCTGAGTCAAAATGGCTGTCTGACTTTAAATGGCAGCACCAATGTCCAGCCACTAAGTGAGGGCACAGAAGCCAGATGCAGCACATTACTTCTCCTTGGTCTCTCACTTTGGGATGAACAGTGAACAGTGGTACTTACATGTTCAGGTACTAGCAGGAGAACCAGCGGGAGTGATGGCCTTGCTTGGCAAAGCAGTGCTCTATGAACCTGGGAGTCAGGGCAGCCCTTGTCCTCATGGAACTTGCTCTAGGGAGAGGTAAACCAGCTCCCCCTCGCAGCCTGCCCTGAGCAGCACGCGAAGCCCAGGCTCCCGAGTCTGGATGCCCGTGTCTCCCTCCCAGGTGGCTGTCTCCTGACTCACTGAAGCTGTGCTGGGAGTGCAGAGGCCTGCTACAGCTCCCTGCAACAGATTTGCATTTTATTTAATATTTTTAGTTGTATATTTGGGAGCATAGAGAGAAAATGGTCACACCAGGGCCTCTTGTGGCTGCAAACAGACTTCAAATGAGTGCACCACCTTGTGCATCAGGCTTTACTGGGAACTGAAGAATCAACTCAAGGTCAGCCGGCTGACAGCAGGCGCCTTCTACTGCTGCTCCTTCTCCCCAGCCCCAGGCTACTATTTTGAACAGTGTGGTGAGAATGGTATTTCAGGCAAAACTTGGAGGCAGTGAAGATGCTGGCAATGTAAAGTTTGTGGGAAAGAGCCTCCAGAACAGAGGTAAGCTTAGGCATTTGGGTGAGAACACACTTATTGCATTTGAAGGCAAAGGTCTGTAGCTGGAATGGACCGAATGAAGAGAAGGGTAGACAGGGGGAGGCCATTCCCCAGGAGAAGGCCTTTGGGGCCTTGAAGCCTATTCTCAGTACTCTGGCTTTTCTGTGGGTGAAGCAGAGAGCTATGGAAACCTTGATCCCAGGAGTGACACCGTCTCATGTTTCTAAGGAGTCGTTCTGGGAGTTCGGGTAAGAGCTGGGGAAACAAGGTTCGTGGGGAGTCGGTCAGTTCCCAGCAGTGTAGGTAGTAGCAGCGGGGATGACGAAAGGTCCTTGCACTCTAGCTGTACCTCGAAGCTAGAGCCGGTATGAGTTCCTGATGAGCGGGGCAACGTAGGAGAGGGTGTGAGCCGCAGTAACTGGTAGGGGACGCGAGGAGGCCCTGGGAGGAGGGTCAGGCAGAAAGAGGAAAGGTCGTAGCGATTGCCTTCTCGTTGCTGGGACAGAGTGCCCAGTGGTAGCAGCTGACAGAAGGAAAGGGTCTATTTTCTTCCAACTTACAGTTCCAAGGAGAAATGTCCTCATTGCACAGAAAGCACTGAGCATCAGCAAGGCACTGGCCCACATGGTCACGTGCCAGCAGACAGGAGCGCGTGAGTGATCTGGCCACAGGGGCTGGGGCACAACTCCAGCAAGGCTCTACCTCCCAAGGCTCCTCCAACAGGGCGTCAGGTACGAGGCTCAATCACAAACAGAGGAGTCTGTAAGCTGCATTATACCTTGAGGCCTTGGGAGCCTAGTTGTAAGCAGGTTGAGTGTGAACTAACTGTTACACATGGACTAGCCTGGGGTGAGCAGAGAAGTCTGGGCTGATAGCATTATTATGGTTTTGTTTGTCTACTTTTGTTACTTAAAGCAGTGGAACCAAATAAGATATCAAGGAAGTAAGGAGTAAAAGGAGCAAGAGCAGGAGCCGATGATGGAGCCCTGGCCACCGACGCTGAAAAGCCGGCCGTGGCGAGAGCAGTGCGCGTGAGGACACGAGGGGGCTGCTCAGGGGCTTCAGACAAAGCCTACGAAGTGAAGGCAAGCTGAGCAGCGAACGGCCTCTGGTCCGTTTCTGCAGTAAAGGCAATACCTGAAAAGAGGCTTATTGCAAAGAGTAAAAGGAAACCACAGCTGTTCTGAAATTCAGGATCAACAGAGTATTAAGTTCTGAGAAATAATAACGTGTTTATGAATAGATGCTGTTAGAATGTAGATGTAGTCGCTGTAAGAACCCTTACTGTCCAGAGAACTTTCCTCACTTATCTCTGTGCCTTCCTGCCCCACCCCCAACACCTTCCTGCCCGAGCAGGAGCAGAGCAGCTACTGTGGTGTGGTGCTGCACTCCCTAGTAAAGCTGTGATCCTGGGCTGGAGAGATGCTCAGCAGTGAAAGGTGCTTGCCTGCAAAGCCTAACGGCCTGGGTCTGGTTCCTCAGTACCCACGTAAAGCCAGATGCATAAAGTGGTGCATGTATCCAGTTCTTTTGCAGTGGCAAGAGGCCCTGGTGCACCTATTCATGTTCTCATTCATTCACATTCTCTCTCTCTCTCTCTCTCTATTTTCCACTGCAACAAACATTTTTTAAGAATAAAGTTTCCATTCTAAAAGAGTAATTCATCTCAGCTGCTCTCCACTCCCACTCTTCTGTTATCTGTCAGATGGGGGGTAATATAATGGGCAGAAAAATAAATAAATAATGTCAGTAATGATGATATAAGACAGAGGGTGGAAGTTCTAGAGTAATGTAACGAGGGCTGAGAGCTAGTCCAGAAGCAATGGATTCCTTCAGGTGGAAGAAAGCCTAGGCGATTTGTCTGCCTAACAGACGTGGGCAGGCGTTGCTGGTGGGAGCTATTCAACTTCTCTTTGGTTTTCTCAGTGAAGTCAGAGTGATCCAGGCAACATCTGCTGAGTGAGGGTGGAGGAGGCGGTGTTAGGATTAGAAGGGAGAAGAGACTGGATACTGTTAGCAGGATGGAAGCAGGGGAGAGTGGCTCTCCAACGTCAGCAAGTGGATGTCACTCAGAGGACTCTCAAACACCAATAGCGAGGCAAGTCTGAACCAAGAGGTTGGAGAATTTGTATTTTTTTAAATATTTTTATTTATTCACAAGCAGACATGTAAAAGAGAGAATGAGAATGGGCACGCTAGGGCCTCCAACCATTGCAAGCAAACTTCAAAGGCATGTGCCTCTGTGCATCCAGCTTCACATGGGTACTGAGGAACCAAACCTGGATCCTTAGGCTTTGCAGGCAAGTGCCTTATCTGTTGAGCCATCTTCCCAACCCTGAGAACTGACACTTCTAATGTGTTCCAGGGTGACAGTCATGTTATGGATAGTACAGGCTCACCTGTGGGTCCTCTGTCAGTGCACAGTGGCTGGTCTAGAGGAAGTTCATGGCAGCAGGACCATCAAGAAGCTCACAGCAAGACAGTTCTTTGACATACATGACTTTTATCATTTATTAAAGATGAAAGCAAAGTTGCAACTAATTTTTCATAAAGAGTTAAATTATGTTTGGATGCAGAGATGGCTTAGCAATTATGACACTTGCATGTGAAGCCTAAGGACCCATATTTGACTCCTCAAATCCCACGTAAGCCAGACACACAAGGTGATGCATGCCAAAGGTCACAAGTGCACAAGATGGTGCACACGTCTGGAGTTCAAGTATAGTGGCTGGAGGCCCTGGCACACAAATTCTCTCTTTCTCTCTCTCTCTCTCTCTCTCATAAAAAAGAAGGGCCAGAGAGACGGCTTTGCAGTTAAAGTGTTTGCCTGTGAAGCCTAAGGACCCAGGTTCGATTCTCCAGTACTCATGTAAGCCAGATGCAAAGGTGACACATGCATCTGGAGTTCATTTTCAGTCGCTAGAAGCTCTGGAATGCCCATTCTCTCCCTCTTCCTCCCTCCCTCTCCCTCTCTCTTAAATATATAAATAAATAACTTTTTTAAAAGAATTAAATTATGGTCCTGGTAATATGGCTTTTTGGATAAAGTACTCACACTGCAAGCATGAGTACCTGAGTTTGGATGCCCAGACCACACATAAAAGCTGGAAGCGGTGATGGGTCTCTGTAATTCCAGCACGCCTAACGCAAAATGGAAAGTTTAGACAAGAGAATTTCCTGGACGCTTGCAGACCAGCCGGCCTAGAGAATGGAGTTGTGAACCATGAGACACCCTACCTTGAATGAGGTGGAAGGTGAGGACTGACAGCCAAACGTTGTCCTCTGACCTCCACACATGCACCATGGCATGCGTGTGCCACATTTACACACATGAACACTACACAGACAAAAAAAAAAAATTAAGTTGTGGCTCACTATTGGACACTATAGGATGTCGAGCATGTTTTTCACCTTTGATGGGTTCTTTTTAAAGAATTAAGTTTATTTTTTTATTTGCAAGCAGAAAGAGACAAAGAGCAGGCAGAGAGAATGGGCCTGGCAGGGCCCGTAGCCAGTGCAGACAGACTCCAGACGTATAAGCCACTTTGTACATTGGGCTTTATGTGGGTGCTGGGGAACCAACCCAAGTTGTTAGGTTTTGCAGGCAAGTGTCTTAACCACTGAACCATCTCTCCAGCCTTTGGTCAATATTTTGATGTTATACACCAATGCTGAGAGTCCTGCTTCACACAAATATGTTTCACAAAATGGCAAAAGTACATTTAGAACCGCTTCAGAAATTGTTTCTTAATCCCAAATCCTTCTCCTAAACAATGAACCTAGCAACCTGATGGGCACATGGAGTCCCCCAGCTGTGTGGATTTTCACATGCACTGCTCAATACATGAAGTAATTTTGTCATCCCCTTAGCTCCATTATCCAAGACCAGTGCCTCTTCTAATATGTTCTTAGATCCAGGATCACAACAGCCAGTGCCATCCAACCTGGGCTGGTCGAAATGCATGTGAAGTAAGGAAAAGTGTGTCCTCAGAGTGAACTTTTAGGGAGAAAAAAACTTAACACAAACTTGTCAATCATACAATAAGACCATCCAAATCAGGACCCTAGCAACCAATCCATCCTTCCCTAAATATCCTATAAAGAGAAGCCACAAACCACTTCCTGTAGCCCTTGGGTTCTCCCAGTGAGTGGTCCAGTGTTCCTCTGACAGTGTATTCAAACTTCATTATCACTTTGCTCTCAATAAAGTGTCTTTCTACAAAACTACTTGTGTGAGCCTTTCTTCTGTCCTTTGACTGAGATGCCAAGAGCCTGTCAACACTCAAACCAGCAAGGGCCAGGCAGTTGTGAGCCCTTGTGTAGGGGAGCGCAGGCTGGGAACAGTCCTCCGTGGGGGCAGGTTTCCTATGTGAACAAAGACTCGGTGCCCAAAGAGCTGGGAGGCCGTGTGACTGTCCTTTGGGTCGGTGCTCTTCTACGTTTCCATCATCCGTTACATGATAACGAGAGATCCATGTACAGATTTCCTCATTTGTCCCCCAGGACATACAGAAATTCTGGCCTTTCAAGGATACATCGCAACGTTTTCCCTGGCTGTGGTTTGTGACTCTGCCTTTGTAGTGACTTTCGTTGGTGGCCACCATTCTTAGGGCAGCCTCACTCTTGCTCTTCATAGCGTGCCCTCTGCTAAGCCATGTCCTGTGGAAAGGGGAGGGCTGCCCTCCCCCTGCCCCCCAACACCCTGGGAACAGTCTGCCCCGCCCCCAGCCTCGCCCATAACTGGAGGATGGGGTGGGAAAGCGGCGGCACTGCGCATGAGCAGCCTGACTCGGCTTGCCCCTGCCCTCGGTCTGCCTGCCTGTGTGTCCTTGACTTCTGCCGTGTGGGGTTTTCTCCCCAGCAACCCTGGACCTGAAGCCCTGTTCTAAGGGCAACACCTTCGATTGTCGTTATGCAAAGAACAGGCCTTAAGCACTCCTTGTCATTGCTGTCGCTGTCTGCATCATTGCTTTGTGTTGAAACCATCCAGGCGCACCCAGATATTCTGAGGTTGGGGTGTTCGTTTTCTTCTTTGCTCCTGAACTCTTCAACTAGCTTCTTAACATTTTATTTCATGGAAAGCCTATATTTAAGAACTCTGATTTCTTATCGGATGAAATAATTTACAACTTGAGAATATTTAGTGCCATTGGAAGATGTTATACAGTCGCCGTTGTTCTGTTCCTAAGTCTCTCAGCTACTCAAGATTTCTTGCAGCCAAACCAGCCTTAGGGATACCAGGATGACAGGGAGGTGATGAGAAGAACGATAAAAAGAAAGGAAATGGGAATTGAGCAGATGGAAGTATAACTGTAAAGAAAAAACGTTGAAATGCCATCATTTATCACCATTCCTTTCATCTTGAAAACTATTAGGTCTCAGGAAAATATTATGCTAACATTTGAGGTGTCTTCATTTCATACCCAGGGATAAGCTGCAAAATCATGTTGCCTTGGGTAGATGGAAGTATGACTTAATAACTGTTAGGTCAGGACAAAACGGGAGTTACAGCAGAAGGGCGACAGAGGAGTCATCCACATTCCTCAAGAAATCATCCAGCCATTATCCCTCCCCTGCATAACAAGGCTCCAGGTCTGGATTTACTACCCCTCATCTCTCACTGGGTCACTTCTGGTCTCACCCTACCGCTAATGTCAAGAACAGAGATTTTCTGCCCCAACAAAGAAATGCCTTCCCTTCCTCACCTTCCCCCAACTGAAGAGCCCGTAAAGCCCACTATCTGTAACCCCAAGCTGATTGCTCTGCTCTTGAGAGTCAGTCCTGGCAGCTCGTGTTTTTCCCTGAATAAAAACTTCCATCTTTGCCTCAGCGTGGTCCTCGGTCATTCCTGAACCTTACAGTAACCCGGCAATGTTCATGGAGACGGACAGGAAGTGTGCTGACCTCTGGATTCCACTCTGGACTTTGCCACTTTCAATCCATCTTCTGTGGTTATTGGGAGGATTAACATCATCGGAGTAAGACACTTGGTACAGTGAAAATGTAAAATAAATACCACTCTTACTGTTAAATTGGAAGCTAACAGACATAAGATTGTTGGGGAAAAATATGTATATAGTGGAACTGGTCTCTTCAGTCCCCTGAGGCAGCCCCTCGGGCCCTGGTAACTGAGTCGGCGCCTCCCTCGGGAACAGCTCCTCTCACCCAAGCTGGAGCTTCAGTGCACACACCCACCATATGGCTGGCTCTTCTGGGGAGATGTGACATTTAATTTAAAATAGCACATTTTGAGTCATTGGTAATGTTCCTAAGAGCCTACTCGTGGGATATAGCAACAGGAATTCTTCACGATCTTTATTTTAGGCTTTCATGCATTAAATGGATTTAAATGCTTGAGTGAACTGCACTTCTAATGTAGAAAATTGGCATTGACCGCTCACTGAGTAGGCACCACACATGGCACTTTACAAGCAGCGTCGCATTCAGTTACCCGTCTGGTCCCACCCACACCAAGCAGGGGTGCGGAGGGGTTGCGGGCTTCTCGGCCACCGCGCTGAGACGGCTCAAGGTTGAGAAGGTAGGCCAAGGTCAAAAGACTGCTGGGGAGATGCTCAGTGAGGCTGCAGTTCACAGGAGGATATCCAGACAATTCAAATTCAAGGATCAAAATGGAACTAGTCTCTTTTTTGACTGGGGGTCCCGATAGCAGAACCGCGTGAGCTAATGGGATGGGTGGCAGATTGATGCTCTGGCACCCAGAGCTTAGAGGCTAGGGACAGGCAGTCGGGTGGCAAAACCTGAGCTCCACTCAGCACTAAGCTCAGCACCGAGCTTTAGGTTGTCTTGTGCCCTGTGTTGCAGTCAGGTTCGCATTGCTGGTGGATATCACCCAACCAAGAGCAGCTTGTGGGGGAAATGGCTTATTTTGGCTAAAAGGCTCAAGGGGATGCTCCACAATGGCAGGGGAAAAGATGGCATGAGCAGAAGGTGGACATCACCCCCTGACCATCATAAGGTGGACAATAGCAACAGGAGAGTGTGCCAAACACTGGCAAGGGGACACTGGCCATAGCACCCACAAGCCCGTCCCCAACAACACACGCCACCAGGAGGCGTTAATTCCCAAATCTCCATCAGCTGGGAACCTACCATTCAGAACACCTGTTCAGTGATGGTGTCTGAGAGCAACTTCTGAAACTTCTGAAGGAACGGGGTGCAGAAGAGACTGTGTTGTTCCCTACTGACTTCATAGCTGTTGGAGGTGGATCAACCTTGCATACATTGTGAAGGGAATGCGCACCACCACGCAAGGCCATCTTCAAAAAAAAAAAAAAGAGCTTCAAGCTTCTCTGTTGCCAATTCATAAGAAATACGGCACAAGGAGGAGCTGTTGAACACTCCATTAAAAATGGGTGCAGCCAGCAAATTCGTGATTGTGGGCAAATCTGTAACATGAACGAATAACCTGGTTTACCTTCAAAAAAAAAAAAATGGCAACAGGATAAAAGAGAAATAGAGGAAACACCTATAGGTTCCAGCAGATAAAGACATCAACTTAATGCTAAGAACCGACTGATATGCATCTTGATATGCATCAATTTTTTAAACACATAATTAAGAAAAATGTAGACACAGCATGAGCCCTAGGGGTGTAACATCTGCTGCTGTATGGATAAATGTATATTCTATGCTTATCAAACTGCTTAACTGTTCAGTAAGCACTTCTCTTAATGTTCATACCTATATATTAATGCTACTCTCACTTTTGGTAGAGAACCTTCTCTTTTCAGATGGCAGTGACCTTGGGATGACTCGGAAGGCATCATGGTGCTGGGAAGAAGTGACAGGAGTGCTCAGCACTGCAGTATCTCTATCACACCTTCCAAGGCTCAGGGTCCATTGTGGAAGAGGTGGCGGAAAAAAATGTAAGGGCCGAAGGAAGGGTAGGACTCCTTACAATGTGCTTTTCCAGACACAAAATGGCCTTGATGACCTCCATGACCTCACAGTGCCTGACACTACCAACACAAGGCCATCATAATTGGAGGAAAAGATCATGACAACAAAATAAAAGAGACTGATTGAGAAGGGGAGGGGAGATGATGGAAAATGGCGTTTCAAAGGGGGAAGTGGGGGAAGGGAGAGCATTACCAAGGGATATTGTTTACAATCATGGAAGTTGTTAATAAAAAATTAATTAATTTAAAAAATTAAAACAATGTACACATAGGATACTTAAAGTATTATTGCTGATTTTAATTGCGATAAACTACATCCTGAAAGATTTCTGGAGGAAATTTTAAGATTTATTTCCAAATAATGCACTGTGGCAGCTTGAATGTAAATCCTCCCATGGCCTTAGGTATTTCTGATTACTCTTCCTCCTCAGTCCCCCCCCCCCCAATGCGCTTCTGGGCAGGTGGAGCCTTGCTGCAGTGGGTGCTGGGGTGGCAGTTGAAGCGCCCAGCCCTTGTGTGCGCAGAGCCGGTTCACGCTCAGTCTCTCTGTTAGATGTGTGAGGCGGTGACCCCGCTTCTGCTGTGTAAAAGCTTCCCCTTGAAACCAAGCCTGAACTAAATCATTCCCTCACATAAGGTGCTTTTGGTCGGGTGCTTTGTCCCGTCACGAGACGCTAACTTCTACATCCATGGAAAGGGCATCAGGACATCTCTCTTTTTTTTTTTTTTCCTGCAAGGCTGAAAGTGAACCCACGGCTTCATCGAGCACCCTGCCACGAGCTGCCTCACCAGTCCTCCATGCCATGTGAAGGAGAAATGTGCTCCCCGCAGGCTTATGGGTTTGAACACTTGGTCCCCAGCTGGGGGCACTATTTGGGAAGATTGTGGAATCTTTAGGACGCGGAGTCTAGCTGGAGGAAGAGGGTCTTTGTGAGCAGGCCTTGAGGTTTTATAGCATGACCTCACTTCCTGTTTACTCATGGCTTCCTGAGTGTGGGTGAAGGTGACCAACCCACCTCTTGGTAGGGCCACTGGGACATCCGCACCATGCCATGAGGAATGTATTCTGTCTGAATTGTAAGCCAGAGCAACCCCTTCCTTCCTGAAGCTGCTTCCTGGCAGGTGTTTGGCCACAGGAGCAGGCTCAGTAACTGGTACAAGACAAAAGGCCAACAAGATCAAGAGGTCGAGGCGCCTGCTGCCAGGAGCATCAAAGTTCATTGTTCTCGTCCCTGTTCTGTCTTTTAAATTCTCTCCAGCTGGGATCATGGAAACCCAGCGTCCTATAAAGGAGTTGATGAAAGTAGCCCTGTGACAACATTTATGGGGCACACGGGGAGGATGAGGGAGGCAGAACAGGGACAGCATGCCGGGAGCATCTGGGAAAAAAGGGAAAAGCCAAGAGGTGTGAGATGCTGGCTGCAATACTCTGTGGGTGGAAGAACAGTCTTTCAACTGTTGTAGGAAATAATTGAGTCCGTGAGAGCAATCAGGCAAAACCCACTTTAGAGAGAGGGAGAGAGCGCTGATTAAGAGTCTCGCATGGACCTCTGTCAGCTAATGCCACAGGCGGCAGAAGTCCCCCACATGGACCGTGTTGGAGGTCCACACCTTCTGCAGCCTTTGTCTGAATCTTCCCATGCTTAGAGCCGAGAGAGGCATGGCTCTGGAGAGTAGGGTTCTGACAAATAAGAATGACTGTACACTGCTGTCTTTGGAGATAAGGTCGTCATTATATATTGTCCAGAGGGGTCAAGCTTGGTGTCACAGAATTCTTGTCAGCTATCATAAACTGTTCTTTGAAGGAATCTCCCTCACTGCAGTTTCCGAGGAGGGAAGTCAGTGCGACATCTGTGGCCTCTATGAAAGTCCTAGGCACATTCACACATTTCTCATAGAGACATTGATTATACCCCATCTAACTAATACAAGCTGGAAACACCAGTCATATGGTATTTTGTTGCTGGATCCCACCACCCCCAACAGCCCTTGGGGTGGGGGTAAGCAGGCGCAGAGTCAATGACACAGACTCCGGAGTCAGGTGAGGAGCTGAAAGCAGCAGCCTCCTTTATTGAGGAAAACAGAGTCTCTACGTAGCCCTTCCCCCCTTCCCATTGGTCCTTTCGTTGTTTGGCATTGTGTTGTCCCTTTTTCATGGGCTCATTTCCTGTCAGCGGTATCGGGGGTCTAGGCAGGGTTGAGGTTGGCTCACGAGCTTGTGCAGTAATCTCAGGACCTCAGCCCAGGGCTCCCGGCCATGCTTCTGCTAGAGGATTTCCTCAGGACCGCCACACCCGAGATCAGGCCGCCCCCCAGGCCAGCACTTCAGTCCAGCCTGCTCCAATTTCAGCTGATGACTCCAGGCGAGCCTCCGCAGACATCAGCACTGTAGTAGATCAACTTTAAAACAAAGGAGTTAGTTTATTCATTCCAAGGTATTACTTTCCCCCAAGACCTTTGCAGTATTGAGTCTATTGCTGTGTAACAAATGACCCCCAGATTCAGCAGGTTGCAATGCCAATAGCCATAACTGTTTCTCTGTGACTCAAGTTAAGGGTGGCACAGCTGGGCAGCGCCAGGTGCGGCTCCGGCGTGGGCCTGACGGCTGGCTGCTGAGAAGGCGTGCCCGCCGCTTCGCCCGCTGTGCTGCTGGGATCGGGGAGGCTCGCTGCTCTCTGCGGCTGCCTCACAGGGCTGACAGAGCAAAGCGTCACGAAGGGCTTGAAACGGCACAGTTCTGTTCCCACTTCTGAGGGCTACATGCATAAAGGGCACAGCATGCACAGCTATTCTGCTTCTGCAGGCTCCGGGGCAGGGCTTGCCCTCGCTTTCCTCTCGGCTGCGGCCCTGTGCGCATCCCCCCCCATCCGCCTCTGTCAACAGGGCGCCCTTCCACCCTCACCCATGTCTGTGCCTTTCCTTGTGTGTCTCAGTGGGAGGCAGCGCCTTGGCTCAGGAGTTCGTGGGTTCTTTCTGTCCAGAACATTAAGAATCAGAGTGCGGGAGTCCTAAAGCAGCCAGGTGGTACTTAGGCAAAAGTGAGAGGAAGAGCTGGGGAGATAGCTTAGCAGATAAGGCGTTTGCCTGCAAAGCCCAAGGACCCTGGTTCAATTCCCCAGGACCCACGTAAGCCAGATGCACAAGGAGGTGCATGTGTCTGGAGTTCATCTGCAATGGCTGGAACTCCTAGCGCACCCATTCTCTCTGCCTCTTCCTTTCTCTCTCTCTCAAATAAAGAAATAAGATATGTTTTTTAAAAAGTGAGAGGGAGCCAAAGCTGCGTGGGGACAGGGAGGAGCTCATGATCACTGGTTTATAGCCAGGAGCATGGCCCTGCCCAGCCACGCCATCTCTGCGGCCTCCCCTGTCCATGCGGTCTTGGTTAATAGTGGGCTGCATGCCCCACCTCTGTCCACAGCATGGAGCTGGATCTTGTCATTGGCTACAGGCTATGAGGGATAGGCAGCATCTTGTCTCTGTGGGTTTATTCTCCCCCATGGGGGCTTCTAGAACCAAGACAGGATGAAGTCCTGTGATCTTTCCACAGCTCAAGTTCCCCTCCTAATTGCCTATCACCTTTCTGTTTCTCCTTCATAAGGGCATTGACCCACCTTACTCCAGTATTGCCTCATTTTAATTGGTTATCGTTGAATGGCTATTTCCAAATAAGGTCATATTCTGAGAGGCCAGGAAAGACATGAATTTGGTAGGTGTGGGGGGATTCAGTGCAGTCTACATACGAGTTTCATGAGAGTCCATAAGATAAGGCAACTAGACATTCTAGAGCAGGGACTGCACAGTGCACGGATCTCAGGAGGCAAAGACCACTGGAATCGCCTTGGAGTCTATCCCGAGTCACATCCCTCTGCATGGAAAAGGCACACACCCCTTTCCAACTGTGAGCCCAGAGCTCATGCCATCCCAGCTTCAACCTGTACCCAGAAACTCAGGCATGTGCCCCGCTGCAACTTAGAAACTTTTTCATAAAATTTACCTGAACAGTTGTCTGAAACATGACACCAGAATTTTTTCTTAGCAAAACATTTAACAAAGATTTTACTCTTGATACCCTATTTTCCTGACATATCCTGTATTTTTTCCTGGAAGCTATTTTTTTTTTTCATTTTATCATAATTTGCCATCTGAGGGTTTGAAAAATTTCCAACTAGTAAATCCTGGCTCACTTATCACTCTGTCTAGGCATGCTTTCTTTTTACACATTTTATTCTAATAAGAACAAGAGCCTAGATGATGTCTTTGACATTCTGCCTGGAAATTTCTTTGTATGTCACTCAGCTTATTAGGTACACTTTTTAGCTTTATTCTTGGAACGAAGAAGTCATGCAAGACAGAGCAGTGCAGGATGACGTTTGGTTGTGCCCGCCTTGGCACCGTCACTGAGTGAGTGTTCTCTCCCATTTCTTCCCAGCTTCTTGAAGGTAAGCTCCAGGAATTGTGACCTTTTATTCTTAGATGTTTGAAATGCCTCTTCAAAATAATAATCAACTACATAATCATAACAGCACTATCACTTCTAAAAAACATGATGATTTATAACCTGATGTTGTATCCAAACCCTACTCTCTGTTGTTGGTATTCAGTAGGCAGAGACATGAGGATCTCTGGTCTAAGGTCAGCCAGGTCTACATAAGAGTACTGGGCCAGCCTGGTCTACATATGGAGTTCCAGGCTAGTCTGGTCTACATACAGAGTTCTGTAACACAGCCTGGTCGACATACGAAGTTTCGGGACAGCCTGGTTGACATACGGCGTTCCAGACCAGCCAGGGATAAATAATCTAAGTTGCACAATGGTCACACATGCCCAGTAGGTGGCACAAGCATCTGCAGTTTGATTGTAGTGGCTAAGGCCCTGGTGCACCAATTCTCTCTCTGCCCCTCTCTCTATCTTTCTCTGTCTGCCTCTTGCTTTCTCTAAAATAAAAAAAAGTTTAAAAAATAATCTAAGCCACTTGCTTAGTGAGAGTTTTGCTTGTTTTGTGCAGTGTTTCATCTCTTCAAACTCAGGCAGTCTCCTCAGATGGCTTTTCTTTTTAACCACATCAAGACTCCTCACTCCCGACTCCTCACTGGAAGGGTTTGTTCAATTCTATCATGAGGGTGTCACTTAACTAATTCTGCTACCTCCTGGTTTCTGAAAACTCAAGTCAGGTCTGGATTCTACAATGATGCTATCCAATCTGGTAGCTTCTGGCCACATATGGGTACTTAAACTTAAACTTAACTTGATAAAAATTAACTTCCATTTAAAATTAAGTTTCTTGGTCCCAGTTGGCTCAGATACCGTGCTCAGTGGTCACATGCAGCCATGGCTGCTGTATTAAGCAGTGCGGAACCACGGAACCTCTGTCTTCAGCAGGCAGAGCTGTTGGGCAGGGCCGCTGCAGAAGCATCCGGTTCATATGCACATGCAGGTCAGACAGGCACCAGGCCAAGGGGCACTGGGTTGAGAAGAGCACCCAGTCAGACGGACACCTATTCAGGTGGACATCTGGGTCTGACAGAAGTCAAGGTTAAATATTCTGAAATGACCACATTTCCATTGATATCTTACATTGAAATTACATCGCTTGAGTTGGGACAGGGAAGTCCAGCCTGGCCTGACGGACTTGTACACTGTCGCATGTAACTTACAGTATCCCACCATTCCTTATGCATATTCTTTACTGGCCCTATTAGCCTGTTTCCTACCTCCTAAGATGAAAACTAACTAATATGCAAAAAGAATAGAATCATTAAATTTTAGAGTAGAAACTTTTATATTATTACAGCTAGTTGATATTGGACTGGAGGTATGACTTAGTGGTTTAGGCACTTGCCTGCAAAGCCAAAGGACTCAGGTTCAGTTCCCCAGGACCCACGTAGGCCAGATACACGAGGTGGCACGTGCATCAGGAGTTTGTTTGCAGTGGCTGAAGGCCCTGGCATGCCCATTCATTCTCTCTCTCTCTTCTTCTTTCTCTCTCAAATAAAATAAAATAAGTTAGTTTGATATTATTATAATTAGTATAGGGTCAATAGAGGTACAAAACTGGATTAACCAGTGACCACTGGGGGAACTCAAAACTTGTTAAGTGCTAACAGGAAGTGACAGTTCAGTGCTCAGCACTAAGTGAGACATCTCTACCACATCCCCAAGCTTCAGGGAATACTGTGAAAGATGAAACAGAAGTAAGAGCCAGAGGATAGGGAGGAATGCTATCTCCAGACATGAAGTGGCCGTTTTTTATTAATCTTTGTACCAGGGTGACAGATATGGGTCTAATTTCATTCTTCTGTAGCCATATATCCAGCTTTGCTCTTGAATAGGCTATCCTTTTCTTTCCAGTTCATGTGTTTGATTCTTTTGTCAAAGATTAGAACCCCAAAGCAGTGTGGCTTTATTCCTGGGACCTCTATTCTATCCCATGGGTCTGTGTTTCTGCCTTTGCGCCAGCACCATTCTGTCCTTGTCACCACGGCTCTACAGTATCATTGTAGATAAGGAAGTGTGGCGCCTTCAGCAGCATTCTTTCTGCTTAGCAATGCTTTGGCTCTGTGTGGTAGTTTGTGTTTCCACATGAATTGTTGGATTGTTATTTTCTAGATGTGAGAAGAGTGGCATTATTGGAATATATGAAAGCTACTGAATTTTGTGTGTTGATTTTGTATCTTGCAACCTTCCTGAAAGTGTGCATTAAATCTAAGTGTTTTATGTAAGATGAGATTAAACCAGTAATTAAGTCTCCTGAAGAAAAGCCTAGCACCAGGTAAATGCACAGCCCAAAACTATGAAACTTTTATGACAGGTCCAATACCAACACTTCTCAAACTGTTCCACAAAATAGAAATGGAAGAAATGCTACCAAACTCATTCTATGAAGCAAGTATTTTGATGCCAAAAGTGAGTAAAGATATGCACATGTACACACATACATGTACACACACATACACACACATACACACACACACACACACACACACACACACATACACGGAAACTATAAACCAATTTCTTTGATGAACATTGATGCAGACCTTCAGCAAAACACCTGCAAATAGAGTTCACGAATACATTAAGATTATACACCATGAACAAGATTTAATTCCACACATGCAAGGCTGGTTCAACATACACAAATCAATGAACATAATTCACCATATTAAAAAATATCGGAGGACTGAAATCTTGCGATCATCTCTATAGATGCAGAGAACAAAGTTCCACATCTTCATGAAGAAAGTTCTGGAGAAATTAAGAGTGGATGGAGACATGAGAAGAGATACTTTAAATAATTTAAATAATAATAAGGGCTACCTATAGCCAACTTTATTCTGAATGAGCAAAAGCTGAAAATATTCTCCTAAAATATGGAAGAAGACATGGGTGTTCAGCGTGTCTACCCTTACTCAATGTAGTTCTTGAAGTTTTAGCTAGACCAATAAGACAAGAGAAAGACAAAAAAGGGATAAAAATAAGATAAGTTTATTAATTTAAAGTAGCAAAAGTGTGCGTAAAAGCCAAAGAGGAATAAGTTCTAGAGGGACTATATAGTGGGATACTTATTTATTATCAGAGAAAAGGTAGAAGAATGTCTGAATGCTGTGAAAAATCTTGGAGGAACACGTGCTACAAAAGACTTCCTTTTTGAGTCTGGGTCTGTCTATCCAAACAAAGCAAAAGAGCTGTGAAGACACACTCACCTCCTATGTCACCAAGACGTGCCTTGCGTTGTCTTTTGGTGTTTTTCTGTACACTGCACTTCATGTGATGAGCATGCATTATTTTCACAATTGTGTGAAAATCAAAACAGGTTTGATTTCTGATACAGACCCTGAGGTCCATGGAGAGTGGTCGAGTCCCACTTCCTCAGATGCCTGCTGCAGGACTCGCCCTTGCCACCCCCTCGGGCCCGTCCACACCGCAGCCTGGGGCTTGCTCCTTGCTCCTTTAAGGGAGAGCACTTGGCAGGCTCTCCCAGAGCAGAACACAGCCCGCCTTCCACTTTATACCCCGAGGTCTCCTTCAACCCTGGCCATGCCCGTATGCTCCTAGGGGAGAAAACAGAGGTAACAGGGGGCCATGTGGCCCTGTAGTCTCACCAAGCCTGGTCTCAGATTCAGGGGGGACACTCCATCAGTGCCTGTCTCCGCTGTTTCCTCTGAGCCTTTCTGCATCCACATTCTGTCTCCAATGCCAGACCCAGCTGGGCACTCGGGAATTGCTCCAGATTGGACTGTGACTGTCCCAGAGGTCCCATTTAAAAGGCTCCCTGCCAGCTTGCAGTGCTACTGGAATGCAGCAGAATCTTTGAGAGGTGGGTCCCAGTAAGAGAACTCAGGTAGCTGAGAGCATGCCTCAGTGAGTAGGAATCAGGGCTCTTTTTTTTTTTTTTCATTGCTGGCTGCACTGGGGTGAACAAGGAATCTTCCATGTCATGTTGCACATGGCGCACTGTGTTGACTCAGGCCCAAGACCAAGTGACCACGGGTTGAACTCTTGGCAACTGAACCAAAATAAACCTCACCTCCTAATTCTCTCAGGCTATTCTCTCGGTGACAGAAAGCTGATCTAATATACGTGGTGCTTGGAAGAAATCAGAGTATGATAGTACCAAAAACTGATAATGGACCCAGCCATTGAAGATATAAAAAGATAATTTTTGAGATCACACAAGCATATTTCCTTATTTGGTCAAAGTGATTACCAATGCTTTGAACTACAGCATATAAATTATCAGAGATGGTGCATAATCTATTAAAAATTATTTTTTTAAATTTTTATTTATTTATATGAGAGCGACAGGCAGAGAGAGAGAGAGAGAGAGAGACAGAGAGAGAGAATGGGCACATCAGGGCCTCCAGACACTGCAAACAAACTCCAGACACAAGTGTCCCCTTGTGCATCTGGATTACCTGAGTACAGGGGAATTGAGCCTCGAACCAGGATCCTTAGGCTTCACAGGCAAGTGCTTAACGGCTAAGTCATCTATCCAGCCCTAAAAATTATTTTTTAAACACTAAGAGAGATGTAGAATCTACATAGTAGGTTTAATGGGTATTCATGCTATTTTTTCTCAGCTTTAATGTATGTCTTAAATTTGTCATGAAAAAATACCCCAAAGTACAAAAGAAACATTTTGCTTTGTGGTTCAGCATTTGAGAATTCTGGAACCACGGTCAGGTGTTCCTGGGGCTCAGCCCATTAACCTTGGGTGGACATATTCAGAAATAGGCATTTTCTTGATTGTTATAGATGTGTTTATTCATTTTCCTCCCTCCCCCGCCCCAAGGAGTGGGAAATTCAAGTGTGCCGTATTGCACCTGGCCATTTTCAGACTTATGCCCATGTCACATGTGTGTACTACCTTGAGAGCAAAACCGCATCCTAGTCCCAATGTCAGCATCAGCTGTGAATGAATGGTGCTGTGTCCCTCCCTGTCCCTGACAGTCTTTTCCTTCGTGAACTCTGAACACCTGTTGCCGAGCCAGGAGGGGCACATACATCCTGTGCTCTCGAGGAGCAGCATTGTCAAGGCAGGGCAACCTGGGCCTCACTGTGCATTCTCATTAGAAACTTTCTCTTCCCTCCTTTCTCCCCAAAACACCACATGACCAAAGAACATGACCAAATCTATTTTTATTTTTCATACATAGGAAATAGGGCCCTATCAAAAGAGAACAAAAAAGAAACACGAGCCAAGTGTTGCCAGGGAAAAGCATGCTCAGGTCTGTTTCAAGTTTGCTCCTAAGCACCCGCTCTGCAGGACGTCAGCACACAGGACAGGAGCCGCGTGGCGTGGGCACGGTGCACTGCTGCACAAGGACGTGACAGGGCCTGGAAATGCCCCCTGCAAATTCCATTGGCATTGCCAATATTCACTGCTACATGATTCTAAACTAGTCTCAATGGGGGACAAAAGTCATTCACAGACATGGGGATCGAAAATGGCTAAGCCTTGCCAGCCAGTTTCTTGAGATGGTTTGCTATCAAAATGATAAAATTGAGTCATGACCACCGTGGGTTCTGAATTTAGTGCTTCCCTGATCCTGGCCCGGGGAGAGCTCTGACTGAGCCCCTGTGTTTCAAAAAAGGAGGAGACTGAAGTTACAAACACAACCGACTGAGAGAGGGGCAATGATTTGGACCCATGTAGTCGTCTGGGTTGTAAACAGCAGACATTGTGCTTTGTTATCTTATTTTAAACAAGGACATGATCATGGGGAGGTACTGCAGCCAGGAACCAGAGGTCAGAGGTTATATGAGAGTGGTCAGTGACTTGGATACCAGCATCCACGCCCACAAGGGTATTTATTCCTGACCTGGCATTTTCTGTGGTACTGCCTACAAAATCCCCTCATTGTCTGTCCTTAAAGCAAGCCCCTGCAGCTACCGTCCTGATTCCTCCACAGAGCGTGGGCATCAAGCCTCTTGGTACAGGAGTAGTGGTGAACAATACCTCATGTCCACTCCAGTGAGATGTCCGGATGCTCAGATTCAATGAGCAACAATTTATCCAAGGGATTTCATTAGCTCACTTAAAATGCAAGTGCTCCCCACCCCGGGCCCCACTCCTCGGGACCTGCACATAAGCGTCATCTACGTATTGTGACTGTGTCACTTTGTTCTCAGTATGCAAGACACAGTCAGGTCTCGACCTGAACTAAACACACATCAACACGACTAACTAAGCAAGGGCACAGAACTCATCACGGTCCAGCTACACGTAAAACTGTGCTAACTACAATTCTCCCTGGGAATTGCATTTCCACCTACATCTTCTTTGATCTAATCTTGATTATATGATCCGTGCAACTAAGTCAGTAGTTTCTCCTCTTTCCCTCAGTAAGCTTCCCCTCTTTGGATCCTAACGCATGCCTGCTCGGTTCCGATACCAAAGCCGCCAGCTCTTGCTCACCAATGCTAGTCCTGCCCTTCTGGGCCATGCTGGACACTCCCGCTCTCTCTGAAGGTCAAGGTGACTACCAGTCAGATGGGTCTCTCTATTTCCAAAGTGGCTAAAACACCCAGCACTGTAGCCAGGGGAAGGAGAAGGAGCACTCTGAGCAGTGACATCCAGAGAGAACACACTTCCCATCAGATCCCACAGGACGGGAACACACGCTTCCAAACTGCACAAAAGAAGGAACCATTTCCCCTCGCCCCCAAGTCAGGCCAAGTGTTTATCCAATGCAATGTATCTGTTTGGAGCAGGGAGTGCTTTCCCATGAGTTAAGAAATTTTCCTTAGAGATCCTTAAGTGCAGATTCCAGCTTGACGCTGACTCCACTCCTCATGCCGCTTCGCCGGTTCTCTCACATGTCTCTGACAGCTTCTGGAAGGAAGAATGCGCTTGGGCAGTGGACGCTGATCCCGTCCAACTGCTCTCTGCCCAGCTACAGCCTGTGAGATGTGCTTTGTCCCTGTGCCCTCCGCCTTGCCCCTGACACACTCTTCCTTCTTCTCTTCTCAGCCCCACCGCGAGGATGCCAACCTCCAGGGACTGTGACCTCACTCTGCAGACGGCACAGATCGCATCAGAAACAGAAGCAATGGTGGAGACAGAGGGTGAATTCAAATGTTGTCCTCCACGAAAAACTTGAAAGAGAGCTGGGCTTGCTCTGAAGATATCAAAGAGGAATTTGCCCGGGGCCCATCCCTGCTAGCAAGTCCCGGTGCGGATGGGGAGAGGCGCCGCAGCCCCTCGTCCACGTAGCCGCTTCGCCGCGGGTCTGCTACTTGTCCTTCACCACCTGTTCGTAGGGGGGCGGCGGCGTGTTGCAGTAGGAAGGGGGGGGGCGGGTAGGACATGCCTCCCTGGGGTGAATTAGGCTGGACCTGGAAAGCCATTGCCATGGTATTCCCGACGGGATTCATCCCCAGTCCTCCAGGGTCCGTGTAATACGGTGGCCCCGGCTGCTGGGCTCCTGGAAGACAAGACCACCATGTGTCAGTGCCACAGAGAAAAGCCGTTGTCCAGAACACCCCCACACTCGCAGGCAGGAGTGGGCACCCTGTTAATGCATCCACTACCGCACCCCCCAGACTTGGCGATGAGCCTCAGCCACACGCATGGCCCTGTCCTCAGGCGGGGTGAGTCCTCTGGAGAGACATGTCACTAAAGAGCTACCCGTCCGTTCCCAGAGCGCTCAGCTACAGCAAGGTGAAAGGGGGGGGGGTCCCCCACAGGGGCAGAGGTATGGACCATGATCCCCAACTCTGAGAACTGCAAAAGGTGATGCAGTCCATGATGGAAGAACAGGTGCCAAGGAGAGCGCTGGGCTACAGCCAGGAGCCACCGTGCCCTGGCTAGGGGAGAACAGGAGCACAAGCTGGTCTTGCCACTCAGCCCGGAAGTACGACACGATCCCACCCCATCCCCAGTCAGCTGAAGGTCTGTGAAGGAAGGTCCCCATTCCGGTCTGGCCCTTCCTGTTTCATGAAGGGAAGGGCCACCTGTCATCCAGGTGGGCCAGGGTCCTAGGCAAGGAAGCAATCTCCATGGGCCCAACCTGCGCATGCATGGCACTGTCTTGAGACAGGCCGGCTTCTGCTGTGGCATGAGGGAGTGGCTGATATTTCCATCAGGCCTACTGCTCTTGAGGACCAGAGGAGGTGGGGCCACCTAACTGCATGTCACAGGTGAGGTGGGGGCAGACCATTGTCATTGTACCAGAGATGTGGACTGTGCTGTGCTTATAATTTGGTTCCCAGTGGGGCTACTCAACACTGAAAACCAGGTCAGGTTTAGCAGGAATTGATAAAATGGGATATATCCCAAATTTGTAAAATCCTACAAAACAGAATTAAAGTACTTGAACGAGGCACTGGGAATACAGAAGAAATAGAGCAGACAGGAGTTAGATGAATTACATGAGTTACGAACATAAATCCTTTGGTAAAGAAACCTGGCGACCACAGGGACGGAACACGTGTGGCTGAGCAGCATGGCACACTGTCCCCTGGTGACAGCGGCAGGCTCCCCTCCAGATGGGGCTACAGGGACAAAGCCGGCACAGGGCCAACCGAGGCCCCAGCGGACCCGCCCAGCTGAGGAGCTCGTGAAGGACACTGCCCGCCTCACTCTCAGGCCCCCTCCCTCCCTCCAGGTCTTTCAGTGGGATCTGCTTGATGTCGTGTTTATTTGGTAAGTTATCTTTCATATTAAAACTCATTCCCTAAGTCTAGATATATTACACACAAATATAATTTTGTCCTTAATGGTTCAGTATCATTTTAAGGCTAATATCCAAGTCAGAAAATGGCAAATATTGATGAGTATATTAAACATAATTTTCATGTAGATTCTTAAGTGAAGATTTTGCATTTTGTAAAATATAATGTTGGCAGTGGTTGTAAAGGTATATATTAATTTTAGTCATTATTTTGTGGTGAACATTTTCTATTCAAAAGACATACCTAGGGGCTGGAGAGATGGCTTAGTGGTTAAGCGCTTGCCTGTGAAGCCTAAGGACCCCGGTTTGAGGCTCGATTCCCCAGGACCCACAGAAGCCATATGCACAAGGGGGCACATGTATCTGGAGTTCATTTGCAGTGGATGAAGGCACTGGTGTGCCCATTCTCTCTCTCTCTATCTCTCCATCTGCCTCTTTCTCTCTCTGTTGTGCTCAAATAAATAAATAAAAATAAACAAAAAAAGGAAAATACTGCCAAGTACCTAGTAAAAGAAATGGCAAAATAAACAGCTCTACTCTCTTTGCATCTTGACAACACAAATTAGACAAGTAAAATATAGAAGACTATTTCCCTTTATATTCAACCCCTACCTCTGTTTCTTTTCTTTAAAACGTTCATCATGCAAAAGGCTATACTGATAGACCTGGATGAGCCTAAAGACAATATTCATGAAATTCTCAAAACTCATTATATATGCTATAAACCTCCCAAGTGTTCTGTGGCTTCTTGGATTAGTATTTTTGTGTGTTATAAGAACACTTAAATAGATAGTAGTCTATTAGCAAAATATTGGTTATAGTTCAATCATCATAGCCCCCCAACCTGTAGAATAGATCTTATGCATTTTCTGTAACTCAAACTTTGTAAAAGCCATGGCAAGAACTGTTCCCAGAATTCTTCCCACCTACCCACAGCGTACAGCCAATGGAAACAGCCACCCTGGGGCGTCCGCGTGCCAACAGTGAATGGGAGCACAGTGGCTGGCCTAAACACAGTCAGCAGATTGCCCTCCAGTCTCACAACATGCCAGCCCAGAGTGCGGATGAGCACGGTCTGTCTGCCCTGCCTTTTGGGGTCCTGAAGCCCTCTATTCTCCCAAACTCCTTCCAAGGAAAGGGAACCTCACAGGCAGTGCCAAAATCAGGATATCAGCCGGTCCCAAAGGAGGCAGCGCCAACTGCCACGGCATGTGGGAGAGTCCAACAGTTCAGACCCAACTGTCCTATAAACACGAAGAAGTGGCTAGTTCTCTCTGACACACGGCTTTAGGTGATATGCCCTAAACGACCAACGGTTACATCTACAGAAGTGTCTACTGTACTATTCTTGAGACTCATGCGTTACAGCAAGCACACTCCGAGTGCTTGGTGGACGAGGTAATACAAAGGAAAACCATAAGAACACATGTTTCTACCAGTCACAGACATCTGTTGAATTACTATGTAGTAACGTAATTAAAACTGAGTCCTGAGACATTAAGAAAGGTAGGGTTATTACCGTTAATACACAGAAAATAATATGTGAAGTAACTTTTGAAGGAACAGTAAAAACAATATGGTCACTTGAACTGCCTATTACGTGCACGTGAGGGGCTGGGTATATGTACAGTATCCTAAAGAGCTACCGGGAACGAAGAATAAAGTTGTCTTTCAGAACTGCAGTGAGTAACATGGCCTGAATGTTTTCTCTTCTAAAGCATTGTAGCCATCTGCAGAGGACACACAAGTTAAAGGGATGAAACACAAGACAGGGGCTGGCTGACCTGGAGTAGGATTTGGGGGCTGCCTGGTGTAGGAGACGTTGAACGCGGGCTCTTCGATGAGCGGAGGGGGGTACATGCGCCTGCGGATGAAGAAGCCGGCTCCGCAGCAGAACAGCACGCCCATCATCAGCAGGAACCTGCGGGGAGGGAGCTGTGAGCCCAGAACGAGCCACCGCCCGCAGCACGGCTGAGGCCTCGAGTCATCCCGCAGGAGCAAGACACGAGGCCACACACACAAACAATATGACTTTATCCTTCTTTGTTTTTGAATGAAACTCAATTAGGTTATGTGTGAACCGTATTTCCTTGATTCACTAATCTGTTGATGGACACTTAGGCTGACTTCACAATTTAGCTATGGTGCATAATGCTGTGATAAAATATGGATATGGAGGTGCTCCTGGTATGTTGACTTTTGAGTGCTCTTTCTGCTTAGGGCTGCTCTGCACTTAACTCATGAATACTAGCGCTGGTTTTTGTACTTCTGTTAAAAACGTCACTGGAATTCTAATGGAGATTGTATTGAATATGTGGATCCCTGTCTGGAAATGTAGCCATTTTCACTGTGTCAAAGCTGCTTATCCATGCAGCTGGAGAGATGGCTTAGTGGTTAAGGTGTGTGCCTGCACAGCCAAAGGATCCCAGTTTGATCCTCCAGGATCCACGTAAGCCAGATGCACAGGGAGGTGCAGGCATCTGGAGTTCATTTGCAGAAGCTGGAGGCCCTGGCGTGCCCATCCCACCCTACCCCCCCGCCCCCCCCCCCCGCTCCCCCTCCTGTCTCTCTCTTCCTCTAAAATAAATAAATAAAATATGTTTTAAAAAAACTGTTTATCCAATTTCTTTGGTGTCTTAAGATTTTCAGTGTTGCAGCCATTCAATTCCTTGGTTGGGTTTATTCTGAGGTGTGTTTTTTAAGTTATTGAAATGAGTTTTCCTAATGTCTCTCTTAGCCTGCTCATTTCCGGTACACGGAGGAGTTACCGACTCTTGTAAGCTGCTTTGCTGGGATTTTCGACAACTGTTCATCAACTCTAAGAGTGTCTGCTGGAGTCTGTAAGAGCCTCTGGGCACAGGTCCGTATTACCGCATTATCTGCAGGCTTCTTCCATCCTGTTTGTAAACCTTTTTTTTTTTTTTAATTTTTTTAAGTCTTATTGCCCTAGAAGACTTTAAAGACTTTATTGTGTGGACATCCTTAATTCCTGATTTCTGTGGAAATGTTTTGAGGCTTTTCCCTATTTAACATGATATGGGTTTTCCAGCAGAGTCTTCACTGTGTTCACGTGGGCTCCTCCTAGCCCTGAGGCATGTGAGACTTTGTCAAAGGCCTTTTCTGCATTTATGCAGATGGTCATGAGATTTCTGTTCTTGAGTCTACTAATGTACCATACTGTATTTATGGAGTCGCGTATGTTGAGCCATCCTCGCATCCCTGGGATAAAGCTCACTTGGTCAGGATGGTTGATGTATGGCTGGCTGCACTCAGCTTGTATCCTACTATGGACTTTTGTACGCACGCTCATCAGGGAGGCTGCCTTATATTTTCTTTTTCTTTCTTTCTTTTTTTTTTTTTTTTTTTTTTTTGGTTTTTCGAGGTAGGGTCTCACTCTGGTCCAGGCTGACCTGGAATTAACTATGTAGTCTTAGGGTGGCCTCAAACTCTCAGCAATCCTCCTACCTCTGCCTCCCGAGAGCTGTGATTAAAGGTGTGCGCACCATGCCTGGCTGCCTTGTATTTTCTTTGTTAGGTGTCCCTGGTAATTTTGGTATCAAGGAAATGCTGACTTCAACAAACAAGTTATCCTTACTTCTCTATTTCATGCGATGGTTTGAACAGCATTGGTGTTGGTTTTTTTTTTTTTAAATTCTGGCTCAGCCAGGTGTGTTGGTACATGCTTTTAATCCCAGCACTAGAAAGGCAGAGGTTGGAGGATTGCTGCAAGTTCTAGACCAGCCTGGAGCTACAGAGTGAGTTTCAGATTATCCTGGGATAGAATGAGAACCTACTTGGAAAACAAAGAAACAAAGAAAAAAGTCTGGTTCAATTTAGCAGTGAACCTATCTTGGTCAAGATAATTTTTAGTTGAGAGATTTTCTTTTATTATTATTACTGCTTCAATCTCATTGCCAGTTGTAGTTGTTTAAGTTGTTTATATTCTCTTGATTTAATTTTGGTAGGTCATATATATCTAGAAATATAACCATTTCTTCTAGAATTTCCAATATATCAGAATATGTTTACAAGGTTTGGCCTGGTAATCCTCTGAAATTTGTATGTGTCTGTTGCAATGTCTCCTTTTCTTCTCTGAATTTACTTAACTGGGGCCTTCTCTTTCTTTTGATTAGTTGACTAAGGATTTACCAATTTTGTTTATTTCAGAAGAGCCAACTCTGCTTAGCTGATTCTTTGTTTTGCTCATCTCTGGCTCAGCCATCTCTCAGTAGTAGTTGTTTCCTCTCCATGAGCTGGTGTTCTCTGTAGCTTCCTTCACTGTAGCAAGTTAGAATACAAAAAATTAGCTCACTTTCTGGCTTCTTCAAGGTTTGCCCTGAGTTTCTAAGATGTGATCTACTTTACAAAAAGTTCCATGGGCTGCTGAGAATATGTACTTTGCATTATGTAAGGTGAATGCTCTGCCGATGTCTGTTAAGTCCATTTATCTCCAGGGTTTGTCTAAACACTGCTTCCTTGGCTTTCTGTGTGGACAACCTGTCTGTTGGTGAGCGTGTAGACTGAGGTCACTGCTACTAGTGGGCTGATGCTGACTTGTGCCTCTATGTTCAGTGTTGCTGCTGGAATGTGTTGTTGGGTATGGCACTGCTTAGGACATGTGTGTTTAGAATCGATACAGCTTCTCTCCCTTCTCTTCTTTTTGAGGTAGGGTCTCACTGTAGCCAAGGCTGGTCTCAAACTTATGGAAATTCTCTTACCATAGCCTTTCAAGGATTACAAAATGTTCTGTTTTCTTGATGTTGTATCTCCTTGTACCTAATATAAAGTGACCTTCTTTTAGCTCTTTTTAACTCACTCTGGTTTGAGGTCTACTTTATAAAACATTCGCAGTGCTACAACTGCTTGCTTTCTAGAAAGTGCCATTGGTGTGGAATATATCTTTCTATCCTTTTTACCAAGACTATTTGTCTTTGCCAGTGACATGTTTCTTGTAGGCAACAAATCAATGGGTCTTGTTCTTAAATTCAGTCTCCCAATCTGCGTCCTTTGATGGCGGATTAAGACTTAACATTCAGAATTATCATTGGAAGGTGTGTGCTGCAGTCACCTTCTTATTGCTGGACAAATGCCCAGCCAGAAGCAGCTTATGGGAGGACAGGGCTTACGTCAGGCCCACACCTCCAGGGGAAGCTTCACCATGGCAGAAGCAGCTGGCTCACTTCATCACACTTCCACAGCAGAGACTGAAAACAAACAGCCAGAGCTCAAGCTGGCTCTCTGCACACCCTGGGGATGGATTCGCGATCTGCCCCACCCCCATCAGGGCTCTACCTGCAGGAGATGTAAATAGGAAGATTAATCTTAATGAAAAATACCTGAAGCTATGGGGGCATTTACAATCTAACCACCACACTATGCATCCATTTCAGTCACTATTGTTTTCATAGTTTCCCAATCCTCACTTATCTATGCTCTAATGCAGTTTATTCTTTCGCATGGCCATGGATGTGTTTGTCTTTTTCTTCCATATCAACTACTTGCTATACTGTTGGCTTAGTGGTCATAAAATCCTTCAGACTGTGTCTATCACAGCAAACTCTTTCTTTTTCTTCTAATTTTCAAGGTCAGCTTTGCTGGACATCATAATCTGGATTGGCAGTTATTGTCTTCCAGATCTGATAATACATCTTCCAATGCCCTCATGACTTGGAGTTTCCACTCAAAACCATGCTGTCACTCTGATTCATCGGCCTTTATAGGCTTTCAACATTTTTTCTTAACTCTGTACTGTTGGTGGTTTAGCAGTGCGGTGACACTTCTGGCCTTGTCTGTTCGGCATTATAAATGCTTCCTTGGGCTGGATAGCCATCTCTTCCCTCAGACTTGGTTGTTTCATGGTTTAACTAGAAATCTTCCCTATGCCTGCAGCCCAAGCCACTTCTTTCTTCCGTGTTCCTCATCTGTAGGCTCGTCTTTTCATGGCGCCCCATGGATTTCTATGATCTGTTCATACTTTATTATTTTACCAGTCGTTTAAATATGTTACTTTATCTCCACTGTTTTCATGCTTTGATGTTCCATCTTCCTCTCGGATTCCTACTGAAGAGACTATCCTCTCTGCTTTTAGAAAGGTTTTCACTTCCAAATTTTCAATTTGATGTTTTCTAGCATTTCTATTTCCTTATTGAACTCCCTTTCCAGAACCCATTTGAGTTCCTTATTTTTTCCCATATGTTTGTGTTTCCTTTTAAATAACTCAGGAAATCAATCCCATAGTGCTTTGCCATTCCTGGCATGAAACAAAATCTATCAGTACACCTCCTTGTTGGATGGGGGGAACAACCTGGGGCATCTCTGAGGACTGGGACCCACACAAACCTCTCCAAGGGAAGGTCGGAAACCCAGTCTTCTGTCATGGTGCAATCTGATACACTTCATTTGGCTCTCCAAGCCCCTCTGAGCAGTGGAGGGAAGGTCGAGGAGCACGCAGGTGCTGGTCTCAAGAGCTATGGCATGGCAGCAGGACCCTTATCAGCAGTCAGGTCTTGATTCTCTCTCACCAGTTCAGAACCTGGCTAAGCAGCTGCTACAGGGACCCACTGTTGTTCAGCCACTTCTTATTTTTATTTATTTATTTTTTGTTTGTTTTTTGAGGTAGGGTCTCACTGTAGCCCAGGCTGACCTAGAATTCATTATAGAGTCTCAGGGTGGCCTCGAACTCACAGCAATCCTCCTGCCTCTGCCTCCCAAGTGCTGGGATTAAAGGCGTGCGCCACCACGCCCGTTCAGCCACTTGTTCACAGGCCTACCTTCCCCAGTCAGAGCCTGCAGAAATGAGAACGAGCTTTCTGCAAACTCTGAGCACGAAGGCAAGGCAAGCCTTCCTGCTTCCTTAGTCCAGTCTTTCCCGATGGCCATCGTTCAAGGAGAAGTAACTGGCTCGTACTGACACTGCGACAAGGGTGACAGAGGGCACGGATCTTGGGGCCCACAGGAGATGGGCACTGGCTATGAAAAGGGTGACCCACCAGAAGTACCACAGCCTCTGGATGGAGAGGGCCCGCACGCAGCACCGGGAGCCACAGCAGTCTTCGTAGGAGCGGCATCTGTGGGACAAAGAGCACAGGTGGTCACAGCTCTGGGCAGTCCAGCAGCAGCAGCTGGGCATGTCATGTGGCCCTAGCCAGGTTTCCAAACAAGCTTTCTTAGGAGGAATAGTCATAATGGATTGCTTCCAGGGAGGCTTCGGGACCAAAGAAGGCATCAAATCTGCCAGGTCCCATACCTGGAAAGTGCTCTGTGAAGCAGGGACAACGGTACGGCCTGGAATGGGAGAAGTGGGGCTGCCCCTGCGCACCTCACCCATGGAAAGAGGCGACGAGCAAACTCGTGAGAGGGCTCAGGCCTGGCCCTACCGTTCACTTAGCCATGTGGCTGCTGGCTAGTGATTAACTTCCTTTTCTTCCCTAGCAAATTGCACAGAAGGACAGGGGCCCTTCCAAAGCTCATGCAAACACTGTTTTCCTATAAAAGGCTGGAAAAGATTATGACTGCCCACCCGGCCTCCTTTCCCAAGGACTCCTCCTCGCCAGAGGCTTCATGGCTCCTGACTGAAGACATGCTCGGGGATTATCCTCACGACGAAGAGCCACCCAGGCAGCGCCAGCTGAGGGCCTGGTGCAGGCACCTGATGACGCACTCAGCACCTTCCATGTTCCTCCCCTTCCTCAGCCTCTTCTCTTTATCACTAAGAGTGAAAATGCTAGGAAAATGCGCCCATTTTATTCTGCAGATGGCATTATAGACAAGCCTTCACTAGAGCCATCAGCCCATGTAGAAAGGGGGAGTGAGCGTATTGTTTCTCAAAAGTATGAACTGAGGGCTGGAGAGATGGCTTAGCAGTGAAGCGCTTGCCTGTGAAGCCTCAGGACCCTGGTTCGAGGCTCAACTCCCCAGGACCCACATTAGCCAGATGCACAAGGTGGCACACATGTCTGGAGTTCATTTGCAGTGGTTGGAGGCCCTGGCGCACCCATTCTCTCTCTCTCTCTCTCTCTCTCTCTCTCTCTCTCTCTCTCTCTCTCTCCCTCTTTCTCTCTCTGTCGCTCTCAAATAAATAATAAAAATAACAAAAAAAAAGTATGAAATGATCTCATGATTTCCATCTAGGCCCACTGAGCATTTATACTGTCAACTTGACAAGACCTAGAATTACCTGTAAAGGACTACTTAGGTGAGCTTAATCTCTGGGCACGTCTGTGAGGGGGTCTCTTGACTAGGTGAACGATGGGCAGCACCGTTCCCTGGGTCCTGGACTGGACAGAAAGGAGAAGGCTGGCTGGGCAGCAGCATTCATTGCTCTGTTTCCTCACCGGGGGTTGAATGTGATCCCGTGACTCAAGCGCCCGCCGCCACGCCTTCCGCACTGGAATGAACTGTCACCTCCAGCCCAGAGCCAAAACAGACCTTTCCTCCCTTACAGCAGTCGGTGACAGGTACAGATAACTGATACATTTTCTGACATTTTGTTCTTTAATGAAAATGTCTGTGGAGGGCTGGAGAGATGGCTTAGCGGTTAAGCGCTTGCCTGTGAAGCCTAAGGACCCCGGTTCGAGGCTCGGTTCCCCAGGTCCCACGTTAGCCAGATGCACAAGGGGGCGCACGCGTCTGGAGTTCGTTTGCAGAGGCTGGAAGCCCTGGCGCGCCCATTCTCTCTCTCTCCCTCTACCTGTCTTTCTCTCTGTGTCTGTCGCTCTCAAATAAATAAATAAAAATTTTAAAAAAATGTCTGTGGAAAAAAACAGGAATCAATCTAGGAAATAGGGCAACGAGTTGCCAAGCCAACAGGTTGGCTCTATGTAAACAATGTGTGGAAAATAAATTCCTAGAAGATATCAGACAACAATAGAAGATGGTGAAGACCAAAGCCGGAAGACAGCAGATGAAACGGAGCTCAAAAGCTGTCGCTGTGGTTATGCAGATTCCATATTCATGCAAACATATACTGTGCCTCACGTACATTCGTCCCAACTCCCGTGATCCCCTCCCCGTGTCCCCGTGTTCCAAGACAGTTTTGCTTCTGTGTCATCTTTACATGCACGACTTAAAGAATCTATGAAGTCTAGGACTCACAGATGAGACAGAAGTCTGACATATTTGCAACTAATTTAGTTTACTTCATATAGTTTTCTCCACTTGGATCTATTTTCCTGCAAGCACCGTAACTGCCGTCCTCTCTATGGTAGAACAATTCCTCTGTGTGTATACAGCACATTTCTCTGGACACCCAGGTTGCTTCCCTAACGTAGCTACCGTGAACAACGCTACGATAAACACTGGTGTGGAAGTGCCTCTGTGGCGAGTTGACCAGGGGCGTTTTGGTAAATACTGAGTGGCATAGCTGGGCCATGAGGTTGGCTTATGTATGACTGAGGGTTCTCTGGAGGTGCCCAATGGACAGAATGAATGTATATTATGCATTATGTAATTACATAGGGGATTTATTAACCTGGCTCACCTGATACAGACTGGGTGGTCCAACAATGGCTGTTTTCAGCTACTGTGGAAACCAGTACAGAGGTTCCTCCAAAACTAAAAATAAAGCTGGGCGTGGTGGTGCACGCCTTTAATCCCAGCACTTGGGAGGCAGAGGTAGTAGGGTCACCGTGAATTCGAGGCTACCCTGAGACTATATTGTGAATTCCAGGTCAGCCTGGACTAGAGTGACTTCGGAAAATAAATAAATAAACTAAATAACTAACTAAAAAGAAGATTGTGATGGTCAATCTCTATTGTCAATTTGATCTGGTCAGGAATCAAGTAAGACACACGTCTGTAGGACAGGACCATGAGGACATTTCCAGGAAGGGCTAACTGGAGAGAAAAGACTCTTCCCCAAAGTAGGCAACCCTTCTGGTGGAAGCCTGTCTACAGAGTTTCCATGAAGAAGTGGCCCCTTTGCCCCACACTGGTGACTGTGTCTACCCTGTGGGACCATCCTTCACAGACATGGGAGCCAGCGTCTTCAGACTTCTAATGTGGACTGAAGACCACTTGATCTCCAGGCGTCCTCCAGGCGTCAGTGGTTACTGGGTTCTCTCCAGCCTGGAACCAGTAGTGCATCAGCCCAAATCCTCACCAGCATCTATTGTTACTTCTCTATGACTGCCATTCTGACTGGGCTGGGATGAACGCTCAAGGCTTTTAGATGAGACCTGGTGCTTCGCTCTTGCAACTTCTTTTCTCTAGTGTTGGCAAGTTTGTGCCATGGTTCTACTGACTAAATTGTTTATGTCTTCAGCCTATTCCCATGATTGTTAATTTGATCTTTTAATGATGTCCCTGGCCCTGCTTTTATAAACTGCTATGGAAACGGGAAAGACCATGGCCATAGAGAAATTCCATTATGGATGATGGATGACAGCAGAAAAGGCGCCAGAATGAGAGAGGGGCGAGCTGGAAAGAAGAAGGGTTCAGTGGATGAGGAAGAAGGAGGGAGGGACGAAAGAAGGTGATGGGAGGGATTGTGATTGAAACATATCATGGACTTGTATGAAAACAGACAATAAAAATAATTGTTGGGCTGGAGAGATTTGGTTAAGTGCTTGCCTGTGAAGCCTACCGACACATGTTCTACTCTCCGGATCCCACATTAGCCAGATGCGCAAAGGTGAGGCAAGCACAAGGTAGCACATGCCCACTAGGTGGCGCAAGCATCTGGAGTTTGATTGCGCACCGAGCCAATTCTCTCTCTCTCCTCTCTCTGTCTCTCTCCCACTCTCTAAAATTAAAAAAAATAATAATAACATTTTCTGAAGCCTACTTCCCTCGGGCACATATATGTATGCCCATGCATTATTCTGTGCTAAGCTACAGCAGGAAGTTGATTTCTTCTCAGCTACTGTTGGGAGATCTCCAAGCAAAAAAAAAGAAAAAGATATGCTGAGGGCTCTGTTGCTCTGATGTGTTCAAAATTGGTTTCTTTCATTCCTTTGGGAGGTTCTCAAGGTGCTCAAGTCCAAGTTTAAAACTGGAATGTCATGTTCTACTGTCAGTCGTGCTGGGCTAAAATCTTACTGAGGGCTAGAGAGATGGCTTAGTGGTTAAGCGCTTGCCTGTGAAGCCTAAGGACCCTGGTTCAAGGCTCGATTCCCCAGGACCCACATTAGCCAGATGCACAAGTTGGCACTCGCGTCTGGAGTTTGTTTGCAGTGGCTGGAGGTCCTGGCACGCCCATCCTCTCTCTATGTATATCTGCCTCTTTCTCTCTCTCTCTCTTTGTCACCCTCAAATAAATAAATAAAAATGTACTAAAATAAAATAAAATAAAAAATCTTTCTGATCTTCCATACCTTGTTTGAGTAATACCAGGCTTATCAAACAGCCACTGCCACTTTCATTCTTAACTCTACTATTTAATGTCCTGCAAAGTAACTTCTAGAAGGTACTGCTCCCATCTTAATGGGAGCATGCCCGGGAGACCTGTGAAGAGTCTCTGCTGGCCTCACTGACAGAGGCACTGGTGGCTGAGGAGGAATGAGGCAGGAACCATCCAAAGACAGAGCCACTTCTCTCCTGTTCTCGCACCACCTTTCCCACATGATGTTTCCTGAGTCCTCTTCTCTGGGTTTTATAAACTGTAACCAGCTGATCCTCTCTCTTGAGAATCATGTACATCTGGCACACAGTAGAAGCAGAAGGAAGATCCCATTCTGGTGTCACCATTCTGATGGAATCCACCCAATGCAATAATAAATTTAGTGGTTGGAATCATGTTTCCAAGAGCTAAATTTACTGAAACATTTCACTTCCAGATTCGTCCTTACAAGGAAGCACTTGTGACTTGAAATCTGAGCCCCACTGCCCTGCACGGTCCCAAAAGGAAAGACACACTGAGGGCAAAGTCCAACTCACAGGAGGCTCAATATGGTCAAGTGCAAATTATTTTGAAAGAAGAAGCCCCGAGGGATGGAGCCATCCCAAGCTGGCAGGAGAACTTGGCAGAGTTGTCCGTGTGGTAATGGTTTCTCGGGCATGGAAACTGAAGACAAAGGGGTCCTGGCGCATTTCACAAGAGCTGCTGAAACCAGGCCAGAGTGGCAGGGTGGAAGTCCTTCAGGGAAGTCCTAAGGGGCCACTGCGGGAAGCTGTGAGGGTGGGTGAGCCCTAAGTAGCAACAGTTGCGATGGAAATGCCAGGACCCTGGAGGTACCAGGACCTTGGAATGTCCACCAAAGGAAGCTGCAGACTGGATGCGGGGCGGGGGGGGGTGCTGCCCAGGCACACTGGGGCCCACATGACCTCCCTATACCTCCCAGCCTCAGCATGAAGCTGCAGAGCTGGGCGTTGGCCACGCTGGGTTCCTGTCCTGCTTTGGTCCAATCTGTCCTGGCTATACTCCCGTCTACCCCTTTTGAAACAGGAGCATTTACTCACCCTCTGTGCTGGAAGTTGTAACCTGTGTTTTGATTTTACAAGGCTCAAAGTTAAGAGACTGCCTTGAGCTGCAGATGAGACTTTGAACTCTTGACTTGTGATCGGAGTTTCAATTCTTAGAGACCATGGGGACTTGGGAAGTTGAACTGACTGCATTTTGCATCATGAGGTGGCTCTAGAGCCAATGGGGGCCAGGGGCTTGAATGTACAATGTTCCCCCTAAGTTAGTTTGAACATTTAACGTCCTGCTGGAAGGTTGAAGAACCTTTAGCAAGTGGAACCTTGCTGGAGAAAGTGGGTCGCTGGGGTCGGACTTGAGGTTTCATAGCCCAGCTCTATTTTCATCCACTCTCTGTTTCCTGTTCCTGCTACCACACCTTTCCTGGCATGATGACACTTCCCTTCAAAACTACAAACCAGGGGCTGGAGAGATGGCTACATGGTTATAGCACTTGCCTGGGAAGCCTAAGGACCCAGGTTTGATTCCCCAGTACCCACATAACCGCATACACATGGTGGCACACGCGTCTGGAGTTTGTTTGCAGTGGCTAGAGGTCCTGATGTGCCTATTATCTCCCTCTCTCTCCCACTCTCTTGCTCAGTCTCAAATAAATATTTGTTTAAAATACCAATAAACCATCTAGTAGTAGTGTATGCCTTTAATCACAGCACTTAGGAGGTAGAGGTTGGAAGTTTGAGGCCATCCTAGAACTACTGGGTGAGTTCCAGGTCAGTCTGGGCTATGGTGAGATCTTACCTCGAAAAACAAAGCAAAACCTTCCAAAAATTTCTTCTGGTCAGGTAATTGTTCAGAGCAATAAGGAAGTAATTGGTACAGTAACTATTACCTATATTTATTCATATATTTAAGTATAGATTTTTAAACACACACACACACACATCTTTCAGTTGGAAAGCACACCTATCACAGAGCATTGTGACCATGGCGGATGGAGAGTTCCTAACTCATATTCTCCCTACTGGCCAGATTCGACATCTGCATAGTCAAGCAAACATCAGCTACAAGTCCACGCTGTCAAGTGATTACTTAACACAGAGTGTCCTTTATACTCCCTTCTTCAACTGGACGCCCATTCATTCTCAGGCGTCCTCCAGGTTCTGGCCTGGCTCCCAGTACAGATACTGGCAAGTGCTGGGCACTTGAAGGAACACACAGTTACCCATGGGGTAACACTCTCCCCATTTTTCCCTTCATTGCTTTCTGTCAATGAAACTGCTGGTGAGCTGGGGCCTTAAGCACACACCTGCTGCCATTGCAAATAGCCGCAATTATAAACAAAATGTTAACTGTGACTTTGAGCTTCATTAAAAGTAGTAAACATCACCAGATGGATTAGCACACACAGCAAGCCCATCACCTGACACGATCCTAGCGCTATCCAAAGGATGTGAGCAAGACTATGTGGGATGCAGAACCAAGTAGCACTGTGACGACAGAGCCACATTTCCCTTCCTGCTGCACTGGGCGCCACATGCACACGTTCTCAGACTGGCCGTGGAGAACACCGGCACTTTGAAGCAAACGCCCCAGCAGCATTTTCTGGAACTCTAAATACACGATGCTCCCGAAGAGCATCAAGAACATGCACTTCAGAGGAGATGGACCCTGAGGCAGCTTTCTGATTCCAAGTGTTCCACACCATAGCCCAGGATCCAAGCACAGGCTCAGGATGAGGTCAGAGCATTGGGGCCGGTCTCTCTGAGCAGGGTTAGCTTAGAATTCAGCGAACTATAAAGATAGAACCGGGGTGCCCAGCCTCCCTCCTGATGATGATGAGCAATGCAAAATGTGACAGGAAGCGAATGGCTGGGTGAGTATGGGCCACAAGTCAGAAACTGTTAGTGAGGGGGAATTAGTCAGGTAGCTTTATTGTTAGGTAGCCAGTCAGGCGAGAGGGCGCAAAGAGGGAGCCCCTCACAGTGCCTGCTTCAGCAGGACCAGCCTTCAGTGTCTGGTCCAATCTCATCCAATCAGCTCTCTCGCCCCCACTCAGATGTGCTGATCTCTTCCTGAGCCAGCCCCTTGAGCCTCGACCAGCCTCTCTCAGACTCACCTGCATCTGAGGGCAAGGCCCATCACAATAAGACTGTAAATAGCAGGCCGCTTTTGACTGTTCATCTCTCCTGAACCTCCAGATCCCTGCTCTGGGAAGCCCCCTTATCCCAGCCAGGGGGAGAGAGGAGCTGCTATTCCCATGTGGGCTCCCTGCCTCCTGCCTTTCACGTGGTGCAGCCTCTGTACTTTTTTCTCTTTTCTTCTCTTAATTTGATAAAGTTTCTTTGAGTGTGACCCTTTGGTCTATGGAGTTTAATTTTTTTTTAATTCATAAGACAAGAATCCAGGGGCACACTCTTCTGTTCCTGTTATCCACCAGATGTTGGTCAGGGGGTGATGTCCACCCTCTGCTCATGCCATCGTTTTACCCTGACATCACGGAGCATCCCCTCGAGCCTTTAAGCCAAAATAAACCTTTTTTTTTCCCACAAAAAGGGATCCAGGGTACCCTAAATATATTGGTGAGTTGACATACTGGCAAAGAACCCCCAACTCCTGTTACACTAGCAGCAATTAAATGAAAATATAACAGGAGGGTCCTTTTGAGGGTTTTTAGAGACTAAGAAATACTTATGCATGTGCCATGCTGAGCTCTGTGCAGGAGAGAAGACGGTCTGAGAGGCCCTGCTCATCCATCCTTATCCTTTGAGCCGTACAATGCTCGTGAATAAATCGAACAGGGCTGCTTATAAAGTCATGTTTCGGTGTTAATAAAGCCACAAAATACTGATGTCTTAAAGAGCTAGATGTTGATATGAAGTGATTTTCATGTGGCTATTGTGGTGGACTGAATGTTCTTGCCCTCTCCCCGTCTTCTGAGGGATTCCCTAGTGGGGCACGGGTTTGGGAGGTGGTCAGGTTATGTGGGTGTGGATCGGGAGTAACGCCTTTAAAGCACAAAGCAGGAAAAGGCTGCATGTCTCTGGCTCTCCAGAGGGAAGGGGTTTGCAAACCACGCGGACTGTTCTCTCCACACACCGGGGCTGCTGCACCTGGACTGTAGGCTTGCAGCCTCTGGTGTCCTGAGAAATAAACGGTTGTTCTTTAAACCACCCACTCTGGGTACTGTTGCTATAGCAACCCAACCCCAGACAGGTGTTATGTGGTAAACTAGTTTAACTGATGAAGGAAATTTCCTCTCCTCTGGTGGAGCAACTCCAAGATGAATAAATGCTCAGGATAGGGGTCCAGAGGGAGCAGTTCTGGCAGAGGTAAATGACCACTACTGTTCGGGAGGGGGCGCTGAATCCCAGGGCGTGGCTAAAACAAGCCAGGGGAGCTGGAGAGATGGCTTAGCGGTTAAGCGCTTGTCTGTGAAGCCTAAGGACCCCGGTTCGAGGCTCAATTTCCCAGGACCCACATTAGCCAGATGCACAAGGGGGTGCACGCGTCTGGAGTTCGTTTGCAGTGGCTGGAAGCCCTGGCTCGCCCATTCTCTCTCTCTCTCTGCCTCTTTCTCTCTGTCCATTGCTCTCAAATAAATAAATAAAATAAACAACAACAACAAAAAAAAACAAGCCAGGGAATTTTGAATGCTGTTACGCACGTGCTTTGTATATGAAGTCCACGTGCCACGGGCCGGTGTACAAGTCTGAGGACAATATCGGGCTGTCTGCCCCAGCCTTCCATTTTGCTTGCAACAGGACCCCTGCTGTTTGGTTTCCCTGCTCTGTGCGCCCCCCCCGCCGGGAGGGCCCGCAGGCTTCAGAATTCTCCTTGCTCTGTAGCGACCTCTCCCATTTCTGTGGGTGCGCTGGAATTATGCGATCAGAACCGCTCCTGGCTGGGGAGCTGAACCAGCCACCAGGCTTGCAAGCAGGTGCCTTGGAGTCACTTCCCCAGCCTCGGGATTCCGCTGAGTCCCATTTCATTTGATGTCTAATACTGAGCCAGGTACACGCCTGTGTCCCAACTACTAAGGCGCCTAGCCTTCGCGTCTACAAGCTCCAGCGCAGCCTGGTCAACATGAGACAGGTGGAAGTTAGGAATGAGGGAGGGAGCTTAAGTTTCCACAGGCCATTCTCTTTCTTTCTATGTCTGCTAGGACACCAGTTTCTTTTTTCTATGCAATATGTGGGGGGAAGGTTGTTTAGTGGGTTGGTTTTGTTTTTGAAGCAGGGTCTCACTCTAGCTCAGGCTGATCTGGAATTCACTATGTAGTCTCAGGGTGGCATTGAACTCATGATCCTCCTACCTCTGCCTCCCGAGTGCTAGGATTAAAGGTGTGCGCCACCACGCCTGGTTCAATACGCACTTTTTTAGTTCGGTACCCTGCCCCACTTTTACACCACCTTATCACTTCAATTCCCACAGAGCTAGGCTCATGGCAGATGACTGGAGACTTCTAGAATCAGGAAATGCATGGAGGCCCTCCAGGGTTTCCGTAAAAACTCCAAAGGCAAAGCCTTATGAGAGGGCAGGCCCAGAAGACCTGGTTCATAGCTCATCCAAAGTCCTTGCAAATATGAACAGGGACAGGGGAAGAGGGGGCAAGGAAAGGGAAGAAAGAGAGGCCTTACCAACCAACTTGTGAAGGTGGTCGTCACAGCATGTCACCCAGATTTGCATTCAAATGAAAGATAAAATGCTGATGTTGGAGCCGGTGAGCTTCTCAGAGCTCTTCCTTCTATGGTGAGATGTCACCACTCACAATTGTATGGGTACTGCTACCTGCACCCCCGTTACCACCTGACTATCAAATACCATGTCAAGCCACAGATCCCTGGTTTCATAGTCCCACTGACGAAAACAAGACTACTGCATCGGGACATGTGAGGGAGAAACCTAGTCCAGTTTCAACGGATCACAAAGCACCTGTTTAATGATCGACTCAGGTTTCTGACCCGGGTGGCTGCTGGGAGCGTGAGCCTGTCTGTGGTCTTGGGCACACTTCCTTCTGAAGTGTCAGCTTGATGAGCTGTGTGCTTCCTGTGCACACAGATGTCCCGAGTGTTCCTGCTTCTTCCTTCCAAAATGAGGTCATCTGGGACCACTGTGACACATCCCCACTAGATCAGTGCGGCCCTATTCCCTTGCAAATGCACAGTGATGTGTCATACCCATCCTTTCCAACATCTAGTCTATCATCCAAAAACCCACCATGCACCACCAGTTGGGCCTCCTTACAACTAGCTTTTTCACTGGACTCTAATATAATTCCTTGCGGTCTTACTGTGGCATCATCTGGAGGATTACACCCCGAGACTCCCCTAGAGGGAGGAAAGCTCCCTCTATCTGAATGAGGTGGCAGTAGGTCCTGTGGCTTGAGAGCCCTTTCCATGGGTGATAACTCCAGTGCAGAGGTGGTCAGGGAACACTCTGCAGTTCAAGTGGTGGGGCTCTTCATCGAGCACTTTGGGGGGCTCTGGTCCTCAGCACTAGCAACCTGAAAAAGATGCCCAAGCCTCTACATTTGTAAGTGACCAAGTCTGGGCACAGGAGTTTGGATGCGTGACATCTTCACTTTGATCAAGGAAGCAGACATTCTGAACATCAGTGCGAACTTAACATTGTGGATTTTAAAAATCATCACTTTTCTACAAACACAGGGTTTTAGACCTTTTGTCTGTCTTGTATATTTGAGACCAAAAAAAAAAAAAAAACACCCTCACAGATTGAAGGTAACTGGATGGAATTTTTTTTCTTCTCTGTTTTTTTTTTAATATTAAAAAAAAATTATTTACTTACGGGGAGAGAGATAGAGAGGGGCAGACAGAGCAAGAGAATGGGCATGCCAGGTCCCCCAGCAACTGAAAACCCCAGATGCATGTGCCACCTTGTACATCTGGCTTACACGGGTCCTGGGGAGGCGAACCTGGGTCCTTTGGCTTTTCAGGCAAGTGCCTTTACTGCTAAACCATCTCTCCATCCTGGATTTTTTTTTTCTATTAACCTCAGTCCATTAACAGGTCAGGCTCTTCCTTCCTGACCTGACATGGTTTCCCACAAGCAGGAGTACTTGCTGTTGAGACACACAGGTATGCCGTGATGATTCTTGAACTGGGATCTATGTGGTCCACATGTCCCAGGGGAAGGCCCAATGCTGTGGCTTCAAGGACAGGCAATGTGGCTGCCTGTGGCCCTTCCTTTGGAGATAGCAGTTGATTGGCTATTGTTACCTACCAGAACTTTAAAAATAAATTACAATCAATGTTCTACTTAAAGATATGAAATTAATAAGAATGAAAAATTATATATATATGATCTTCAGTCTACAATTAATTGTTCAATTTTGCTTTTATCATTCTAAGAATATTGTTGCTGTTGTTGTTTTTTCAGAGAATGTCAGCTAGCTGGTAATACTTAAATCATATGTCCACATGCCTCACTCATAGGTTAAGTTTGAACATTTTCCCAGTTGAACTGCATGGACTTGTTTTAAACTTTTTCCTTTTTCTTTCTGTTTTTGTTTTCGTTTTATTGAGACAGGGTCTCACTCCAGCTCAGGGTGACCTGGAACTCATTCTGTAGCTGCAGATTGGCCGCAAACTCATGCTGGTCCCACCACCTCAGCCTCCTAAGTGCTGGGATTAAAGGCATGTGCCACCATGCTTGGCTTGTTTTAAACTCTTTAAATACCTTAAATGAATTACAGAACTTCCTAAGAGTAGAGGTATTGTAGTTAATAATAAAACAGTGTGGTCAGGTGAAATGCAAACTTAATAATAAAACTGCAATTCAAAACAAGAAAAATAATTTTTCTTAACAACGAGTCTAGCCACTCTGTAGAGATGTATCATTTCCAAGTCCCAATAGAAGGAACGGATTAATTTACCAACTTTGTTTCTACTGTGTGCCTGTAAGCTTTCTTACTTCAAAGCAGAAGCACATGTGCAGAATGTCATATTGAGCACCAGAACTGAAGTTGTTTGTTACAGGCTATTAAACTCTGCATATTAAATGGTTTCATCTTAATTACTTATACAGCTTGTTAGCCCAATAACATACAAATAGAGTACAGCATCTGGAAATTTATCTCATCCAATGTTCAGAGATAAACAGGTTAGCCATTCTTCTCAGCATTTCTGCAGGCCAGTCCTTGTTTACACTGAAATCTGATGGAAATCCACGTGTCCCTTTTTCCAAGCTGCTGCATGAAGAGGCTGCTGAAGAACATCACTACACAGCACACTGTGACATGAGGACGCCTGCGTTCACCAGTTCAGGCACACTTCCAAGAGATCCCCAACAGTCCCATTTTACTTCTGTCCAGGATGCTGGGTGCCAAAGATCGGATATAAGCCCACGCACATAAGCAGCAAGATTACGGTCAACTGACTCGGAGAACTGAAAATGGCAGACTCAGTGAGGTCGGCAGTGCCGCAGCCACATCATCCTCCCGGGCCCACCTAGAACTCTTTTCTTAAAAAAATATTTTTATAGCTGGGTGTGATGGTACATGCCTTTAATCCCAGCACTTGGGAGGCAGAGGTAGGATCAGTATGAATTCCAGGCCATCCTGAAACTACAGCCTGGACTAGAGCAAAACCCTACCTCAAAAAAAAAAATTATTTATTTGCAAACAGAAGGAGAGAGAGAAGAGAAGCAGTCAGAGAGAATGGGTGTGCCAGAGCCTCCAGCCACTGCAGATGAACTTCAGATGCGTGTGCCACTTTGTGGATACTGGGGAGTTGAAACTGGGATGTTAGGCTTTGCAGGCAAGTGCCTTAACCACTGAGCCATCTCCCCAGCCCCCTTACCAGAACTCTTAAATCTACTTGTCATCTCTGGACTCCCTTGTGGGCTGCAAATGCTGGATATTCTATAAGAATTGGTACTTATCACACATAAAGCTGGCCTTCACCACGTCACTCTTCTGAACCCCTTGCTGAGCGTGCTTTCTTCGTGATCTTTCTCTGGGCGGCTTGACTCCTGTTACTCCCACCTCAGTGATAGACAGCCCTCTTCAACAGCACGGCCTCCAGATCCCCAGGCCCATCTCCACTGGAAGAACCAGCCTCTCCACATTTTGCCCTAAATACAACCACAACCTTTCTCCTTGCATGCCCCAGACCCTTTCCGAACTCCAGGCTGGCTGTCCTACCTTGCTCTGTACACAAAGAAGTCCCCAGCCCTCAGGCCACTTACGACCCACTGGTTAAGTCTCATTCTCCACCTCTCCTGCCATCTGCAAGCTCTGGACTCGCTAGCTCTGGTATACTGAGTAACATGCGCTTTGTCCTCCCATGCTGCCTCCGCATCCTCCCTATGCCCTGTAAACCTGCCTCTCGCCCTTCCAAGGTCAGCAGTGAGCCCTTTCCCAGCACCAGCCTCCCAGCCCATGTGTCCTCCCGCACACATAAAGCTCCGCCCCTGGTGGGATTTGGCGGGATCCTTATTCAAAGAGCTCTTACTGTACACAATACCACCATGAATTGTTGAAGGCATCTGTCACCCATGTAGAGTTACCCCATTTCCCCTCTACGTCTGGTACAAGCGCCCCGTGGTTCCTAGCACGCCGGAAGTGCTGAGTCTTAAGCAGAAGTGACATTGTAGCAGAAAGGAGACTCAGCAGTGATGGGAACAAATTACTAGTTCACACAAATTCACAGGGTCCAAAGCAGACTATGACTGAGAACGTAATACACTAACTGGGTAAGAGTGGTGTGCAAGAGGCACTCTCTCACAACAAGGTTCGTAACACCCTTCAGGGAAGATAGTCTGGCAAGACTGAAAGGTGAAGTAAACATAATCTCAGATGCAGCTATTCTATTTCATCAATTCATTCTGTGATAAAAATAAATCCTAGTGCATAAAGGCGTAGTGTGTGGGAAGATGAGCATTAAGTTCTGGAGTGTATCATAATCCTTTCCAAACTCCTGCCACTTCGAACTGTTTAGACCCAGGAATATGCATTAACAGCACATATTACCTAGTATCACCTGCATTGATACATATATATATATATATATATATGAAATGTCAGAGCAAATGGAATTTTGAAAAATCTATCAACAACCTCATATCTATTTAAAAGAATACTGAAAAACTTTTATGAGCATTGCTTTAAATTTTAGAGACACAGACAAGAATTAGTGAGCCTTTAATAATAAAACAAACATGGTAACTAACAATGATTATAGAAAAATATGAAGAATGATGGTACATCCCAACTAGTTATTTATCAAAAAGACTGAAGTTGCTTTGTGTTGGCCACAGGCAGGGCGCTGGGCTAGAGCAAACCGAAGCTGCCTGACACGAACGCCCCAGGGCAAGGAGGGGTCGCAGCCGCCTGAGCTGCCGGTCATATCTCAGGGACCTGAGTGGCAGGGGAGCTCCTTCCCCTATTCTTGGGGGTCACAGTGAACCAGAACCCCCAGACAAAATGTCAGACCCCTAGACCGGCAGGAAGTAAGGCCACTCCCTCTCCAAGCACAGGATACCTGGACATTCAGTTAAGACTTAGGCTTTGCCCATAACCCTGTGACCTTTGGCCAGTTGCCTAGGAAACTCCTTCTATGGTATCAGCCAGCACCTTTGCACAGCCCCTCTCCCTGTACATATACCTTCCATTTACCATTGCCTACGTGCTGGAATGAATGTCCTCATATACTAATTAGGCATCAGCAAGCAACCTTGTACATCCAATCCCCTCAAGACCCTCTTTCCGCCCTCAACTGCTTATGAACCCATTTCCCTGACAAGAAGCTGGGCTGTTCACAGAGACTGTCTCCAGAGAGTGATTCTTTCTCTTGTGCATTCACCACCACAACTTCCTGGACTCCTTGGAAGACTGTGGCCAGACCGAGGACCCAGGAACCCAGAGCTTTGTATACAGATTTAGAAGAATTTTACAATACCTAGTTAATGAAAAGTATCAAGTTTCAAGTTACATCTGCAGAAAGATCTTTTCTCCTCCCCCCCCCAAGATAGTGTTTCACTCTAGTCCTGGCTGACCTGGAATTCACTATGTAGTCTCAGGGTGGCCTCGAACTCACGGTGCATGATGATCCTCCTACGTCTGCTTCCCTGCTCCGAGTGCTGAGATTAAAGGCATGCACCACGATGCCTGGCTCTAGAAGATCACATTTTAAGGGTCTACCTAGGACTCTTAAGTGGAAGTTGACCTGGGAAATCTTTCCTCCTGCTACAGAGGAGAAAATGCCTCCAACTAATTGCAGGCATCTGCAGGGCTCAGAGCAGAAGGTGTCTCCGCCCAGCTCAGCCACCCGTGCCGTGACAGGTCACTAACCAAGGCCGTGCTCAGCTGTGCCCTTGCTCTGGGCAGAACAGCAGGGCTTTGGAGAAAAGGCAGGAGGAGATTACAATGAAGCGAGAACTGCTCCCTCCCTTCCACACACCCCACCTTCTCCAGAGTCCTCAGGACTGCTGCAAAGAGGCCACATGGTGGCCTCCACCATGCCTGCTCTCAGATCACAGCTATGGGGTAGGTCATACCCGTGTCTCCAACTGATCACATGGTCCCGTGTCTGCACAGGATGCCGATCTGCCCAGCACCTCTCACTACAGCAGGCGCGTAAAGTGACTCCACTGGGCACTGGCTCTGTGCAACTTGTTCCTGGGATCTCAATCTGACACTTGTGAATTACTCACAGCATTAATTATTCACAGCAAACTCAACCTCACAGAGAACATAAGTGAAAGAAGCCTCACAGCCCAGCAAGGGACTTAGGAATAGGAGTTGAAAATGGCTAGGCAAAACAGATAGACAGGGCTGGAGGGATGGCTTAGCAGTTCAGACACCTGCCTGCAAAGCTGAAGGACCTAGGTTCGATTCCCCAGGAGCCAAATAAACCAGATGCATAAGGTGGAGCATGTGTCTGGAGCTCATTTGCAGTGGCTGCAGGCTCTGGCGTGCCCATTCTCTCCCTCCTCCCTTCTCTCTCATAAATAAATTTTTTTAAAAAAATTTTAGAGCTAGAGAGATGGCATAGTGGTTAAGGCATTTGCCTGCAAAGCCAAAGGACCCAGGTCCGATTCCCCAGGACCCATGTAAGCTAGATGCATAAGAAGGTGCATGCATCTGGAGTTCATTGGCAGTGGCTGGAGGCCCTGGTGCACCCATTCTTCCCCCCCCCCCTTCCTCTCTGTGTGTCAAATAAATAAATAAAATATATATTTAAAAAAAATAAAGATGGCTAGGCAAAGAGTAGCATTGAAAGGAATGGGCTCTACCAGGGGCTGGACAGGGCTAAGAGCTCCTGATGGGGAGGGCTTGGCAGAACACTTCAGTTTCTCGTATCCTATATCCCTCTGGTCTTTGACCAAAACGCTGTCCATCGGTGTTTACTTCCATCTGTTCCCTTCAGTACTGTACGGATTCTCTCAAGTGTCAGGGGCTTAACTTCCAAGAAGCCTTCTCCATTCTCTCCTTTAAAAGCATTCTGATTTAAACCAACAGCCAAGAGAAATGAGCAAGGGACATGGTGACCCAGGAGCCTTTACCTCTGTCCCATCCACATGGCGACAAGGGATGTGACCTATCACGGAGAAGATCGCCGAAGATGCTGCAGTTTCCGGGTGAAAGCTCCCATCTCTTGGTGCTACTTGTTTCAGTGGTCTTAACGTTAATCTAGCATTCTAAGAGACACGGGAATGGGCTAGGAAGGGCCTCTCTCAGAGTTACCAAGAGCACGCACGCCTCACAGCTATAGCCAAGACACAATTGTTTGCATCTTGGTAAGTGCAAAGAGAAAGATTACCTACAGCAGGCAAGTAGTGTACAGGAGTTACTTCCAAAGTAAAAGTCCTCCCTGCACGAAGGGAGCAGGGCTTTTATTCATGGAGTGCATACAGACCCACACAGGGGTTGGCTCATTGGTAAGTGCACTCTGTTAGGCGTGCATGCTTCCCTGAGTATGCTCAGCTGAAGATTAGGGAGCACATGTTTAAAAGATTCAAGTAACAGGAATGTTTCTAAGCATGCTTAGCTTGCACCATGAAGTTTCAGCTGAAAATAGACACAAGGAGGGCTGGAGGGATGGCTTTGCGGTTAAGGCGTTTGCCTGCAAAGCCAAAGGACCCAGGTTTGATTCCCCTGAACCCATGTGAACCAGATGCACAAGGGGGCGCATGCGTCTGGAGTTTGTTTGCAGTGGCTGGAGGCCCTGGTGCGCCCATTCACTCGCTCTTTCTCTCTCTTTCTCCCTCTTTCTCTGTCAAATAAATAAATAAAATAAAATACATAAAAAAATAGAAAGGACAATTTGAAGGTGCATTAACATAGAGGTCTGCCCATGAAGGTGCCTGCCTTGCTGAGTGGCTAACTATGCCCTGTTTGTACCAGATGGCTCCCCTGCACACTCAGAGAAACCACGAGGGCAGGTGCTGTGGCCTGATGAGGGAGGAGGTCACGGTGCTTCCTGCAAGCTGTCTGGGTGTCAGAATGAGCTCCTGGACATGAAGCTGTTTGCACACTCGTCTCTGACAAAATGCCACCTTTACCTTACCTTCTAGACTACAAGGTAAAGTGCTCTTCCAGGATCCGTGTCCGCAGGTCCACAGGCCATCCTCCTCGGCCAGTTCCTCCCCTAACCTCATTTCGTGCCTCAGGACAGTTCCTAATGTCCCAGCTCTGCACACCAAGGGCCTGAGCTAGGGCACCATGGGTGGAAGGACAACTCAGAGAGAAGCCACCAGTGTCTGGAGAGGCAGCATGAGCACTTGTGATTCTGAAAACACAGAGTTGCTAAGAGGAGACACCCACAATCAAACCTAAGTTCAAAAAAGGTCCACCTGGTGCTGCAGAGATGGCTTCGTGGTTAAGGCACTTGCCTGCAAAGCCCAAGGACCCAGATTTGATTCCCCAGGACCCACATAAACCAGATGCACTAGGTGGTGCATGCCTCTGGAGTTCATTTGCAGTGGCCAGAGGCCCATTCTTTCTCTCTCGTTCTCTATCTGCCTCCTGCTCTCTGTCCCTCTCAAATAAATAAATAAAAATTTAAAAACTGCCAGGCGTGGTGGCAAATATCTTCAATCCCAGCATTTGGGAGACAGAGGTAGGAGGATCACCATGAGTTCAAGGACACCCTGAGAATACAGAGCAAATTCCAGGTCAGCCTGAGCTAGAGTGAGACCCTACCTCAAAAAACCAAAAAAAAAAAAAAAAATTAAAAATTTACAAAAAGGCACATTTAAATGAAATGCTCTTTAAAAGGCAACCTATGACAAGCAACGAAGGCTGAAAGTGAAGGACAGGCAGAAAGAGCACAGAGGCTTAAAATATGTGTTGATTTTTTGTGTAGAACTCAAATGGACTTTTCCTTTGAAAATAAGACCATTGTTTGTGCATGTGCAGTCTCCCAGGTTAATACTGGTAAAATAAATTTATAAACAAACTCTTGACAAAATAACAGAAATATAGCAATTATTCAACATAAAAAATCAGGACATGTAAAAATAATTTCGTATGTCTAGCTAGCTCCAATGGAAACTTAAGTATTAAAAGATCCCCTATTTATGTAAAAATTGGAATGCTGAAATTAAATATTAAATGCAAGGACATGCAATGTTAGAAGGGATATCCAATGAGATTTCTAGTGAGACATGATAAAATTTAATTTTAAAGTATGAATAAAATCTCTAAGGTAGGTTTGCAACCTAGATATTTTCTTCCCAATGACTCACATATGGCAAGTTATAATTATAAACAAGTGTCATTTGAAATATGTTTTCTAGAGGGGAAGAAATCAGTAAGAGCAAAAAAGTGAGGTGAGATAGAAAGACAGGGAAAATTACGGAGACGTGAGAAGTGAAGGAGTCTGGGTTAAGCCTCTCATTAGCTGAGAAGCAAGAACTTCATCACAATTAACATCTGCTGTGAAGGCTAAAAATAACATTCACAGCCAGGCATGGTGGTGCACACCTTTAATCCCAGCACTTGGAAGGCAGAGGTAGGAGGATTGCCATGAGTTCGAGGCCACCCTGAGACTCCATAGTGAATTCCAGGTCAGCCTGGGCTAGAGTAACACCCTACCCTGAAAAACCAAAATAAATAAGTAACATTCCTGTCAGGCGTGGTGGCGCACGCCTTTAACCCCAGCACTTGGGAGGCAGAGGTAGGAGGATCATTGTAAGTTCGAAGCTACCCTGAGACTACATAGTGAATTCCAGGTCAGCCTGGGCTAGAGTGAGACCCTACCACGAAAAACTATATATATTAACATTCCTTTCCTATATAGATATGTTCTGTCAAAACAGCATGAACCAGGCTTCAGGACCTTGAGTAGGGTCTTATTCTTCTCCCTGGACATTTACTGGGAATCTAAAGCAAGATAAGACTATTGACATTTTTGGCAGTAAAGATTGCCTACCTTCCTGCATCCTGGTGATCAGACACATTCTTGTGATCTTAGAAATCACATGAAGATGGTAACTCAGCCCCTAGCAAAATGGGCTATATGAATGGCTATTGGAAAGGGAACACAGGGCAACTCTCTTCCCAGAAGCCCACATCCATGTTCTAGGATGGGCCTTACTTTTTCTTCTGAACACCTCTTTTTCTCTTAACCCTCATGAATAAAGACGATATCCACATATCTTTATTGAAAGCCCAACCCTGGTTTGTAATGACTAGTCCTGAGAGATTCTTTGCTGCGATGAAGCCAGGAGTCTCAGTTTGGCTTGAGTGGAGGTCCCTCAAACCTCACGGAAACTCTTCCAGCCGCTGAGGATGACAGTGAGCAGCTGTGACTCTGTCCCACTGCCACTGACAGAAGGATGCCACCTTGAATCAACTGTCTACCTTTGAGGCATAAACACACTAGAAATGCAGATTGGTAAATATATATTTTAAATGGTATCAGTTATTACAGTTTTTTGAATTGACTTTTAGTTTTTTTTTAATTTTTTATATTTTTGAGAGACAGAGAGATTGAGAAAGAATGGGTGTGCCAGGACCTTCACCTGCTGCAAATAAACTCCAGACATGGCATTGCACACTTGCACCACTGTGCATCCAGCAATGTGGGACTTGGAGCTTTGAATATGAGTTCAAAAGACCTGCACTGGAATATCCCATCACCAATCCCACACAAAGACCTACACTGGAATATCCCATCACTGATCCCACACAAAGACCTGCACTGGAATATCCCATCACTGATCCCACACAAAGACCTGCACTGGAATATCCCATCACTGATCCCACACAGAGACCTGCACTGGAATATTCCATCACAGATCCCACACAAAGACCTGCACTGGACTATCCCATCACCGATCCCACACAGAGACCTGCTCTGGAATATACCATCACCGATCCCACACAAGGACCTGCACTGGAATATCCCATCACCGATCCCACACAGAGACCTGCTCTGGAATATCCCATCACCAATCCCAAACAGAGACCTGCTCTGGAATATCCCATCACTGATCCCACACAGAGACCTGCTCTGGAATATCCCATCACTGATCCCACACAAAGACGTGCTCTGGAATATCCCATCACCGATCCCACACAGAGACCTGCACTGGAATATCCCATCACCAATCCCACACAAAGACCTGCTCTGGAATATCCCATCACCAATCCCACACAAAGACCTGCACTGGAATATCCCATCACAGATCCCACATAAAGACCTGCAATGGAATATCCCATCACCGATCCCACACAAAGACCTGCACTGGAATATCCTTCACCGATCCCACACAAAGACCTGCACTGGAATATTCCATCACCGATCCCATACAAACAACTGCATTGGAAAAATCCCTTCTGTGCACTGACAGCAAGAAGCACAGAACTTGCAGCTGTCCCTGGGGCTTCAGCTCGACATAGTTTGCATGCCCGATGTAGCCCACCTGAACTGGGGTCCATCTATTCATTTGTCTTCTTGTCCTTCCATACAAACCAGGTCCTATGCATGGCCTCCACCTCAGCCATCCAGCAAATTGGCTCTGCACACCTCCAGCTGAGCTCATTCAGACCTAGTCTCCCCACCTGCAGTGACTGCACCTCATCTGCATCTGCCTCTTACAGTAGGTCCTCTTTGAACTCTGCCACCTCTTTACCCCTTGTGCAGCCAATCTGCCACCTGTGTGTGTCTACTTCTATGTACGTACACACATACCCGCTATTGTGAAGTATAATGTATGACCACTCTGCCACCTGTGTGTGTCTACTTATATGTACGTACACACATACCTGCTATTGTGAAGTATAATGTATGACCACTCTGCCACCTGTGTGTGTCTACTTATATGTACGTACACACATACCTGCTATTGTGAAGTATAATGTATGACCACTCTGCCACCTGTGTGTGTCTATTTATATGTACGTACACACATACCTGCTATTGTGAAGTATAATGTATGACCACTCTGCCACCTGTGTGTGTCTATTATATGTATGTACACACATACCTGCTATTGTGAAGTATAATGTATGACCACTCTGTCACCCGTGTGTGTCTACTTATATGTATGTACACACATACCTGCTATTGTGAAGTATAATGTATGACCACTCTGCCACCTGTGTGTGTCTACTTATATGTACGTACACACATACCTGCTATTGTGAAGTATAATGTATGACCACTCTGCCACCTGTGTGTGTCTATTTATATGTACGTACACACATACCCGCTATTGTGAAGTATAATGTATGACCACTCTGCCACCTGTGTGTGTCTATTTATATGTATGTACACACATACCTGCTATTGTGAAGTATAATGTATGACCACTCTGCCACCTGTGTGTGTCTATTATATGTATGTACACACATACCCGCTATTGTGAAGTATACTGTATGACCACTCTGCCACCTGTGTGTGTCTACTTATATGTACGTACACACATACCTGCTATTGTGAAGTATAATGTATGACCACTCTGCCACCTGTGTGTGTCTACTTATATGTACGTACACACATACCCGCTATTGTGAAGTATAATGTATGACCACTCTGCCACCTGTGTGTGTCTATTTATATGTATGTACACACATACCTGCTATTGTGAAGTATAATGTATGACCACTCTGCCACCTGTGAGTGTCTATTTATATGTATGTACACACATACCTGCTATTGTGAAGTATAATGTATGACCACTCTGCCACCTGTGTGTGTCTATTATATGTATGTACACACATACCTGCTATTGTGAAGTATAATGTATGACCACTCTGCCACCTGTGTGTGTCTATTTATATGTACGTACACACATACCCCCTATTGTGAAGTATAATGTATGACCACTCTGCCACCTGTGTGTGTCTATTTATATGTATGTACACACATACCTGCTATTGTGAAGTATAATGTATGACCACTCTGCCACCTGTGTGTGTCTATTATATGTATGTACACACATACCTGCTATTGTGAAGTATAATGTATGACCACTCTGCCACCTGTGTGTGTCTATTATATGTACGTACACACATACCCGCTATTGTGAAGTATAATGTATGACCACTCTGTCACCTGTGTGTGTCTACTTATATGTATGTACACACATACCCGCTATTGTGAAGTATATTGTATGACCACTCTGCCACCTGTGTGTGTCTATTATATGTATGTACACACATACCTGCTATTGTGAAGTATATTGTATGACCACTCTGCCACCTGTGTGTGTCTACTTATATGTACGTACACACATACCTGCTATTGTGAAGTATAATGTATGACCACTCTGCCACCTGTGTGTGTCTATTATATGTATGTACACACATACCTGCTATTGTGAAGTATAATGTATGACCACTCTGTCACCTGTGTGTGTCTACTTATATGTATGTACACACATACCTGCTATTGTGAAGTATATTGTATGACCACTCTGCCACCTGTGTGTGTCTACTTATATGTACGTACACACATACCCGCTATTGTGAAGTATACTGTATGACCACTCTGCCACCTGTGTGTGTCTATTTATATGTACGTACACACATACCCGCTATTGTGAAGTATAATGTATGACCACTCTGTCACCTGTGTGTGTCTACTTATATGTATGTACACACATACCCGCTATTGTGAAGTATAATGTATGACCACTCTGCCACCTGTGTGTGTCTATTATATGTATGTACACACATACCTGCTATTGTGAAGTATAATGTATGACCACTCTGCCACCTGTGTGTGTCTACTTATATGTATGTACACACATACCTGCTATTGTGAAGTATAATGTATGACCACTCTGCCACCTGTGTGTGTCTATTTATATGTACGTACACACATACCTGCTATTGTGAAGTATAATGTATGACCACTCTGTCACCTGTGTGTGTCTACTTATATGTACGTACACACATACCCGCTATTGTGAAGTATAATGTATGACCACTCTGCCACCTGTGTGTGTCTATTTATATGTACGTACACACATACCTGCTATTGTGAAGTATAATGTATGACCACTCTGCCACCTGTGTGTGTCTATTATATGTATGTACACACATACCTGCTATTGTGAAGTATAATGTATGACCACTCTGTCACCCGTGTGTGTCTACTTATATGTATGTACACACATACCTGCTATTGTGAAGTATAATGTATGACCACTCTGCCACCTGTGTGTGTCTACTTATATGTACGTACACACATACCTGCTATTGTGAAGTATAATGTATGACCACTCTGCCACCTGTGTGTGTCTATTTATATGTACGTACACACATACCCGCTATTGTGAAGTATAATGTATGACCACTCTGCCACCTGTGTGTGTCTATTTATATGTATGTACACACATACCTGCTATTGTGAAGTATAATGTATGACCACTCTGCCACCTGTGTGTGTCTATTATATGTATGTACACACATACCCGCTATTGTGAAGTATACTGTATGACCACTCTGCCACCTGTGTGTGTCTACTTATATGTACGTACACACATACCTGCTATTGTGAAGTATAATGTATGACCACTCTGCCACCTGTGTGTGTCTACTTATATGTACGTACACACATACCCGCTATTGTGAAGTATAATGTATGACCACTCTGCCACCTGTGTGTGTCTATTTATATGTATGTACACACATACCTGCTATTGTGAAGTATAATGTATGACCACTCTGCCACCTGTGTGTGTCTATTTATATGTATGTACACACATACCTGCTATTGTGAAGTATAATGTATGACCACTCTGCCACCTGTGTGTGTCTATTTATATGTATGTACACACATACCTGCTATTGTGAAGTATAATGTATGACCACTCTGCCACCTGTGTGTGTCTATTTATATGTATGTACACACATACCTGCTATTGTGAAGTATAATGTATGACCACTCTGCCACCTGTGTGTGTCTATTATATGTATGTACACACATACCTGCTATTGTGAAGTATAATGTATGACCACTCTGCCACCTGTGTGTGTCTATTATATGTATGTACACACATACCTGCTATTGTGAAGTATAATGTATGACCACTCTGCCACCTGTGTGTGTCTATTATATGTACGTACACACATACCCGCTATTGTGAAGTATAATGTATGACCACTCTGTCACCTGTGTGTGTCTACTTATATGTATGTACACACATACCCTGCTATTGTGAAGTATAATGTATGACCACTCTGCCACCTGTGTGTGTCTATTATATGTATGTACACACATACCTGCTATTGTGAAGTATAATGTATGACCACTCTGCCACCTGTGTGTGTCTACTTATATGTACGTACACACATACCTGCTATTGTGAAGTATAATGTATGACCACTCTGCCACCTGTGTGTGTCTATTATATGTATGTACACACATACCTGCTATTGTGAAGTATAATGTATGACCACTCTGTCACCTGTGTGTGTCTACTTATATGTATGTACACACATACCTGCTATTGTGAAGTATAATGTATGACCACTCTGCCACCTGTGTGTGTCTACTTATATGTACGTACACACATACCCGCTATTGTGAAGTATACTGTATGACCACTCTGCCACCTGTGTGTGTCTATTTATATGTACGTACACACATACCCGCTATTGTGAAGTATAATGTATGACCACTCTGTCACCTGTGTGTGTCTACTTATATGTATGTACACACATACCCTGCTATTGTGAAGTATAATGTATGACCACTCTGCCACCTGTGTGTGTCTATTATATGTATGTACACACATACCTGCTATTGTGAAGTATAATGTATGACCACTCTGCCACCTGTGTGTGTCTACTTATATGTATGTACACACATACCTGCTATTGTGAAGTATAATGTATGACCACTCTGCCACCTGTGTGTGTCTATTTATATGTACGTACACACATACCTGCTATTGTGAAGTATAATGTATGACCACTCTGTCACCTGTGTGTGTCTACTTATATGTACGTACACACATACCCTGCTATTGTGAAGTATAATGTATGACCACTCTGCCACCTGTGTGTGTCTATTTATATGTACGTACACACATACCCGCTATTGTGAAGTATAATGTATGACCACTCTGCCACCTGTGTGTGTCTATTATATGTATGTACACACATACCTGCTATTGTGAAGTATAATGTATGACCACTCTGCCACCTGTGTGTGTCTACTTATATGTACGTACACAAAGTATAATGTATGACCACTCTGCCACCTGTGTGTGTCTACTTATATGTACGTACACACATACCTGCTATTGTGAAGTATAATGTATGACCACTCTGCCACCTGTGTGTGTCTACTTATATGTACGTACACACATACCCGCTATTGTGAAGTATAATGTATGACCACTCTGCCACCTGTGTGTGTCTACTTATATGTACGTACACACATACCTGCTATTGTGAAGTATAATGTATGACCACTCTGCCACCTGTGTGTGTCTACTTATATGTATGTACACACATACCTGCTATTGTGAAGTATAATGTATGACCACTCTGCCACCTGTGTGTGTCTACTTATATGTACGTACACACATACCTGCTATTGTGAAGTATAATGTATGACCACTCTGCCACCTGTGTGTGTCTACTTATATGTACGTACACACATACCTGCTATTGTGAAGTATAATGTATGACCACTCTGCCACCTGTGTGTGTCTACTTATATGTACGTACACACATACCTGCTATTGTGAAGTATAATGTATGACCACTCTGCCACCTGTGTGTGTCTACTTATATGTATGTACACACATACCTGCTATTGTGAAGTATAATGTATGACCACTCTGCCACCTGTGTGTGTCTACTTATATGTACGTACACACATACCTGCTATTGTGAAGTATAATGTATGACCACTCTGCCACCTGTGTGTGTCTATTTATATGTACGTACACACATACCTGCTATTGTGAAGTATAATGTATGACCACTCTGCCACCTGTGTGTGTCTACTTATATGTACATACACACATACCCGCTATTGTGAAGTATAATGTATGACCACTCTGTCACCTGTGTGTGTCTACTTATATGTACGTACACACATACCTGCTATTGTGAAGTATAATGTATGACCACTCTGCCACCTGTGTGTGTCTATTATATGTATGTACACACATACCTGCTATTGTGAAGTATAATGTATGACCACTCTGCCACCTGTGTGTGTCTATTATATGTACGTACACACATACCCGCTATTGTGAAGTATAATGTATGACCACTCTGTCACCTGTGTGTGTCTACTTATATGTATGTACACACATACCCGCTATTGTGAAGTATATTGTATGACCACTCTGCCACCTGTGTGTGTCTATTATATGTATGTACACACATACCTGCTATTGTGAAGTATATTGTATGACCACTCTGCCACCTGTGTGTGTCTACTTATATGTACGTACACACATACCTGCTATTGTGAAGTATATTGTATGACCACTCTGCCACCTGTGTGTGTCTACTTATATGTACGTACACACATACCTGCTATTGTGAAGTATATTGTATGACCACTCTGCCACCTGTGTGTGTCTATTTATATGTACGTACACACATACCTGCTATTGTGAAGTATATTGTATGACCACTCTGCCACCTGTGTGTGTCTACTTATATGTACATACACACATACCTGCTATTGTGAAGTATAATGTATGACCACTCTGCCACCTGTGTGTGTCTATTTATATGTACGTACACACATACCCGCTATTGTGAAGTATAATGTATGACCACTCTGTCACCTGTGTGTGTCTATTATATGTATGTACACACATACCTGCTATTGTGAAGTATAATGTATGACCACTCTGCCACCTGTGTGTGTCTACTTATATGTATGTACACACATACCCGCTATTGTGAAGTATAATGTATGACCACTCTGCCACCTGTGTGTGTCTATTATATGTATGTACACACATACCTGCTATTGTGAAGTATAATGTATGACCACTCTGCCACCTGTGTGTGTCTACTTATATGTATGTACACACATACCTGCTATTGTGAAGTATAATGTATGACCACTCTGCCACCTGTGTGTGTCTATTTATATGTACGTACACACATACCTGCTATTGTGAAGTATAATGTATGACCACTCTGTCACCTGTGTGTGTCTACTTATATGTACGTACACACATACCCGCTATTGTGAAGTATAATGTATGACCACTCTGCCACCTGTGTGTGTCTATTTATATGTATGTACTCACATACCTGCTATTGTGAAGTATAATGTATGACCACTCTGCCACCTGTGTGTGACTACTTATACGTATGTACACACATACCTGCTATTGTGAAGTATAATGTATGACCACTCTGCCACCTGTGTGTGTCTACTTATATGTATGTACACACATACCTGCTATTGTGAAGTATAATGTATGACCACTCTGTTACCTGTGTGTGTCTACTTATATGTACGTACACACATACCTGCTATTGTGAAGTATAATGTATGACCACTCTGCCACCCGTGTGTGTCTACTTATATGTACGTACACACATACCTGCTATTGTGAAGTATAATGTATGACCACTCTGCCACCTGTGAGTGTCTATTTATATGTATGTACACACATACCTGCTATTGTGAAGTATAATGTATGACCACTCTGCCACCTGTGTGTGTCTACTTATATGTATGTACACACATACCTGCTATTGTGAAGTATAATGTATGACCACTCTGCCACCTGTGTGTGTCTATTTATATGTACGTACACACATACCTGCTATTGTGAAGTATAATGTATGATCACTCTGCCACCTGTGTGTTTCTTTTTATATGTACGTACACACATATACATTATTATGAAGTATAATGTGTGATCATTCTGTCACCTGTGTCTATATGCACATCCATCCATACATACATATTATGTAAAGTGTGACATGTGACCTAAGAATTAATACTGGAAATTAAGATTGAAATAAAATAACCTATAATTGCTAATGCCTATGCTATAACAGGAAATCAAGACTGCTTAATAAATTGCAGCAACCCATGAAGCATATCACTTATGAATTTATTATTATTCCTGACACTGTGGAAAGACAGTGTGTCCCTCTATGTTTCTGATATAACAAGTCTCAAAATACTGCTTCATAAACAACTAGTCAATTCCACAATATTACATAGGCATCTCCTGGGACACAGGTACCTTGGGGCCTTGTATATCTCAGCCACACACATTGACACGTGACAAGTACTGAACAAGTACTTGTGGACTGGGACAACGGGGGTTAGCCATCATCCCCTGAGGACAGCAGCACGTGCACTCTGTGAGGACAGAGGCAGGTCAGAGGCGGCGGGAAGGCAGCCTGTTGTTAACCTGGATGCCTGGCCCTGCGGTGGGGGCAGCAGGCGGAGCCTGGTGCATGAGTCTCACTCCCCTGCACCACCGTCAGGACCAACTTTGCAAAAAGCATGCAGTGAGCTGTAGGGATTAAGAGTGCTATTCTGTGGGATGCTCACAGCCAGATCAACTGTGTTCTCCTCAGACACAGCTGTGACTTTCTTGTGGCTACCACATGACCTACAGTAAATCTATCCTAGGGCAAGGCAAATGTGGATACAGTAGAATACTGCAAAGCAATTTCTCCTTACTTTTCTTGGATAAAGATACTTCATTATGCCTACTTGATGAAGAACAGGGGTAAAAGCTTTCTAGTATTAAATATCCCAGCAGTCCAGTGTGTGGGCAGGCTCTCCATGCCCACTGGCTGGCTGTAGGAAATGGCTTTTCCTTGAGTCAGCTCAAGGCTGTACCAGGATGGGAAGACAGGGAAATGGCACATTTGGTCTGTGGAAGAACTTGTCTCACGAACTTGTGCAGCACAGATGTACAGAGGCCTTGAGTGTGTAGATATTCCTATGTGATTTCAGAGCCAGGACCCGCACAGTTTGAACACACCTTCATGTTTTACCAGGGAAGCAACTAACCGACAAGGTCAAAAAGCTGGTAAACATGACACGGAGCAGTGGCGAGGGTTAGATCTGGGTAGAAGTGCTCATCACACAGCACTGGGAAGATACTGACCTTCACTGCACAATTGCTTTGTGGCAGTGACTTTGCCTCAAATAACGAAATGGTAATAGAGCACGTGTGCCCTGGTCTTTGACACACACCTGAAATCTGTGCTTAAGGAAAGGGAAAGAGGGCATGCGACCAGATCTCCGCAACGGGCCGAGCACTAATGCTTGGCACTTCCTGGGGGCAGCCAGGAGACACGACAGACTGGAAGGCAGTGTTGTCACTGAGGGTGGTCCAGGGTGCTGTGCCAGAGGACAGTGGGAAAGGCAGGACACGTTCTGGTCGAAGGGAAGGAAACTGAATCACAGAGAGTTTCTGAGAAAGGGAGGGTGTGCCAGGCAGAGTTCCGGGACAGGATGGAAAGCTGCCTGTGTATGGAGGACCCTGAAAGGAACCGCACTGAGTCAACGTGGAGGAATGTGTCAAGCACCCTGTGAGGCTCAAGAGAGTCCAGTGTCTGTAAGTCACTGCCCTCAGGGGATTCAAAGACAGCTAAAGCTGGACATGTATTTGGATACATGCTGTTTAAAGTTGGCTGAAAAGCTGGATTCCTGATGTTTTTATGCAGAAAAGTGATGTGAAATTTCAGAAAGAAGTGAAAACTAGACTACAGAAGAAAGGAAACATTTCTGTGCTGGTCCCACTGAACATCAAGAAAGGGTTGGTTCCAACTGGATGGAGGTGCTGGAATCAGGAGAGAAATGGGGGGATCTGGGCGGGGTTATTTTGGGCTATGACACTGAGGAAATTGACTCATGCTAATTTCAGTGGCATAGGACAAGGCCTATCCTGTATTAGGCAATCAATTTGGTGTTCTTATCTAATTGCCTTGTCTGTTCCATTTGGCAGAGAAGGGGGGGGTTGATAAAAGCAGGGCTCATCTTTGTGTCCCCCGTACAGTGAATGAGCAATGAATAAAGAAGTGAGGGAGGAAGAAAACTCAAGAACACCTCCTAACGCCAGCCTCTGCCACAGCTGGACGACAGAACAGCTGGATGGCATCTGTTTCAGAGAGAAGCGCACGGGAGGGAGGCGTGATATAAGGGTTACGTGATCCAGAGAAGAACCTAACTTTTTCCTCCCCATTCTCCCACAGCCATGTTTTCAACCTAACATAATCAGAGTCAAAGCCAGGATGTTGCTGGGCGGTTTACAAGGGGGTTTAGTCTTTCTGCAGCTGTCTAAGGAGGAAATCAGGAGGACACCAACCCAAGACACGGCCAGTTTCCTGTGCCTCAGTGGTGGCCAGCCTTTCTCTTCTCACATTGACACACTCCCCAAGACGACAGGTCAGAAAAATGTACATCAAGACAATTAACAAGTAACCTTCATCTGTCATTACTGCTGTTCTGGGTATCTGATAGGACTGGCTCAGGAGCCTCATGGGTACACAGACCCAGAGCGCTCAACTCCCTCATGTAAACTGCCCTAGGGTTTACCTGTAGCCTGCACTTGCCGTCCAGGGTTCTTTGAAGCAGACCTGGTTACGAGGCAGCTGCTTTGTGAATGGTACGCAGATTGTATTATGCAGGGCACAATGATGACATTAAGAAGCTGCACATATAATATAGGTGTTTATCAGATAAATGTAAATATTTTCTGAGTATTTTTGAGGACTTCAGAAACCACAGATCAGGAGAACTGGCTATATTATATATTTCCTGTCAGTTGTCCTACATGTGAGACAATGTTTATGCTACAATAGTTTATGTGCATTTATAAAAATCTGACATTTTACAAAACTTGACACGAAAAATAACAGAGCCTTTGAGAAAAAGTGGTTTAGGATATTCCTCTTAAAACCTATGGAACTTCAAAGCGAAATCAAAAATAATAACTAAGAACTCGACATAGTCATCCACCCAAGTAAGGCGGCTCTGGATAGCCAGCGATTAGCACAGCAGGTATCAAATCGATACATGGCACAGAGAGGAAGCAGATGCTGTGGTGTGTGTAGGGGGGACGTACGCCAAAAGCCATGCAAGGGCATGGGGGGCGACCACCATGAGATCTCTCTCCCCCCTCACGCGGTCACAGCATCTCAGCTGAAGCCCCTTCTCATCACGCTGTTGTCACAGGTCTATTCCCATTACCCTCGCTCCCTGTGCTTAGGAGAATTTATATAAATAAACCAACATGTGTTCTGCCTTCTAGAGACATCGTCCTTATACGCATCAATCATACAGGAGCTAATTTGCCTCAAAGGACTTGAGCCCGCAGGAGTTCATGTCCTCAGAGCGACTCATCTGAGCAGGCCTTGTTGAGGCTGTCTGACGTCCATGAAATCAGGGGGGTGGGGCGAGGCTAGGCTACCCCTGGGCCGCCTCTAATTCTACAACCCAGTCCTACGGTGTTCATTAACCCATTCCCAGTGACCACGAGTCAAACAGGAGAGTGTCACACTTACATGTAGTACGTGGGATAGAGTCCTTCAAAATACCAGCAGTGCTTTTTGGCCTCTGCATTCTAGAAAAAAAAGCAAGAGAGCTTTGTCAGTGGGGAGTAATTAAATGCTACTGAGAGGGTCGTGGGAAGGCGACAAGGAAAGGGCGGTTGTAAGGGAAACGCGAAACAAGCTGTGGAACTGGCGCACAGAGTAGTTCTCCAAAGCTTTCGACGGGTAGGAAAACATACAGAAACATCCATTTTTCCCAACTTTTCATATCTCTGAATACAATGAAGGCAAACATTTCCTTTTAAAGGGTAAATGAAAGGCAGCTCCTTTCAAAAAGATATGATGCTGGGAATAAAACTCAGGGCCTTATGCACGACAGACAGGTGTGCCCTAACACTGGGCTACACCCCCACTTCACTGTTTACAACGATCTGAGTTGATGGTTCAGACTAGAAAGGACTGAATGAAATAAAACACTTACTAAGAGTTCTATCTCCCCCATGTTTTTATTTGGGGAAAGACAACTGCCATAGATCTAGAGCTCTGTGTTTCACACAGTCCTGGACGCTGCAGTCAACTCATTCATCCCACAGTAGGATGGCGGTCCTCTTACAGGGCAGGGTCAGGGCAAGGCGGCTCGCCACGCCTGCCTCCTCCACGACGGGCTGCTCACTGGCCCACAGCGGTCCTTTAAGGCCTCAGGAGGCACAGTGAAAGGAGAGTGGTGACAGGCAGTGCTGAAGACTCACAGGCACTCCCAGAAAGAGACTCAGGAATGCCTGGAAACAACACTTCCTTCTTCTGCAAAAGGGAAACGTCACAGGCCCATGATGACTTACTGCGGCACTGTTTCTAATACCCAAGTCCTGCTCAGAGGCTAGTGAGGACAGCCCACTTACGCAATGGAGTACGCGCAGCCAGCAAGGATGCAGGTCTGAGAGACCTGATAAAAGATTTTCTCAGCCGGGCGTGGTGTCGCATGCCTTCAATCCCAGCACTTGGGAGGCTGAGGTAGGAGGATCACCATGAGTTCAAGACCACCCTGAGACTATATAGTGAATTCCAGTTCAGTCTGTACTAGAGTGAAACCCTACTTCAAAAAAACAAAAATTCTCTCTACGATATAGGCTTAAGGAAAAAAGCCTTATGTAAAAAGGTATTCCCAACAGTCCATCCCTTATAGGAAAGGAAACAGAACCATTAGCTTGCTTTTTCCCAGAGTCTCAGCAGAGTAAAATCTAAAGAACATGTTTATTCTGGAGTGGGTGGGGTGGAAAAGAGAAAGAACGACATCTGAGAATATATTTTATACACTTTGGCTTCCGACCGAGTACTTTTCACAGTCAACAGAAGCAGAATTGGAGAGCGTCGAGCAAGAAGGCAGGAGAGGCAGCCGTCTGAAGTGATGTGAAAGCGGAGGGGGAGTGCTGGGGTGGGAGGAAGGGGTGCCGAGCTGTGGAGAAGAAGGGGTGCTAACCAAAGCTAAACACATGTGTTAATACAAGTAAACCGTAAACTGGGAAGGATGAGGAACGACTTTCAGGGACTGTAGCTCAATGTGGAGCACGTGCTTAGTTCACATGCAGAGTCCTGTTCTCTACAGCCAGCACCAAAAATAAATAAATAACACTTTTCTGACATGGGGAAGGTTTCCTAAAGGCTATTTATCACCGCACCTTACGCACCACGCAGCGATCTTGTTTACCTCTGGGCCAAGAGCAACCATAGGCTACGCACGCCACGTTCACGAGAAAGTGCTCGGGCTCACGCTCTTCTGGGGTTCCCCCAAGTCCCTCTTCCTCTTCCCAAAACGTTCTTTCTGGCATTGTTGATGGGCTAGCTGGTAACGTCACTAGTGTCCAACCAACTGCAGCGCAGTTATGTGTAATGACCGCTTACCATTGCTCAGTAAGCCAGTCATGCAAAGTATTTTGAAAAAAATATATAAACCATAACTGCTTTATAAAAACTACTATTAAGAAAATGATGGACACATGTTCTGAAAAAAATAAAGATACCCAGTATTTAAAATTGAGAGGTTTTTTTTTTCTACTGAAATTATTGTAAGGATTTTAAATTTGCTAATATCTAGGAAAAGTCTTCACTCTTTTATGACTAAACTATTACAACAACTTCTAAGGAAGATCATCACTGTCAAAATATACACACATAATGTCTCACTAAAGTGAATACATGCTATTTTTTCCCATGTGATGATCATGTAATGTGAGGAACACACAAGATTATGAAGTCGCATCACTTAACTGACAAACCGTGAACGAGGTGTCAGGTGTCCTGACCGCTTAGTGGTTGTTCACTGACAGGCGCCAGTCAGGTCACACCCCAGTCCTGGAGGACCTGTGCATGTGGTCGGGAGGTACCGCAGGCTCCCTGGGCACACTCCGCCAACAGCCAGACTCTGCCACGTCCATGCCTTCCAGCAAAGGTGGCACGCGCCTGCCATGCCAAAACCTAGCAAACATGCCAGGACGTAAGGCAAAGCCAGGAGAGAAAGTGAAGGAGCTGACGTCAACAAGGCTTTTTGCCAAGGATGAGCATGAGTGACTTCCAGACGTTGGCAGCCTCTTGAGGGCAAGCAGGAAGAAAGTACTATGCTAAGTCCCTTGCAAGAAGCATCCAAGCCAAGGAACGGAGAAGGACTTAGGAAGGGAAGATGAGCTATGTAAACAGATAACCGGCTTCCCTCCCTTCCTAACTGTTTGACAGCCATGTCCCCAGTACCACAGCCTCAGTTTCCTTATTTCCAAACTCAAACACTCTTCCCTTCTCAATGTCTAAGAAAAATGCAAAAAATACAAAATGCCTCACCAGCTTGAGCCTAGCTCACTGCTACCACAGGGAGCGCCTCTGTCCCTGATACGTGTCTGGAAATGAGTTTTCATGAGTCTCTGGAACAAATAACTCAGTAAATAAAAGGCTCATTACGTTGTGATCATCTATCCTCTACGCAAAAGCAATGTTTCCAAAGCGCTTGAGGACAAAGACTATATAACTATGTAACAGGGCATTTGTGCTTCTCAAAATCTCCATTAAAAACAATTCCCCTTCTCCCAAAAATGTTTAAAATGTATATAACCTGAGAAGAAAGTAAATTTCAAGGCTTTTTTTTTTATGGTCACAGGGTTGTGGGGGGATGTTGCTTGGTTTTGTCTATCCCTAAAGCCTGCTCCGTTTGCAAACTACCAATTACCTCAAGGTCACTGAACTATAATTAATAAGTGGGAAGGAACACACTTCACAGTGCCATGCTGGAAATTTCATCAGGACTTGCTAAGGATTGACCTTCTACACAAGCAGAGCATATCTGACGGGGCAGCAAGCTATCTGTGACCTGTGGGCCTCCTCAGACACTGTACCAAGCTCTGGACAAACAGTAAGCCGTCAGTGAACTCGGTGTCTAATGTTTCTCCCATGTTTTAACAGAAACAACTGCAAGCCATCTGCCGCTTTAAGAGAACACAAACAGAAGTCACTATCAGCAAAGCGTCTGAGACCCCAAGGGAGCGCTGTTGTTAAGTACAGCCCAACGTAAGAAATGTACGGTCTCAACTGGAAAGGTGTGCGATATGCCCGCAGTCAGGGAAGAATGCTGGTGGTCCTCACTGAAGGACTAGGATATCTATAGACACAGCTAAGCCATCCTAAATAAAGATGTCCATATTTAGCCAGGATCCAAATAATCCCCTAAGAACAAACTCTGGCTAATCTCCAGCAGCAATCCTCATATTGACATAACCTCTTGCCCATCTGTGCATACAGAGCCTAGAACAGAACATCTGCTCCCAGCCCCAAGCTACATAAACAGCCACACCACAAGAAGACATGGCTGAAGCCTGTGGCTTGCATTTTATCTAAATCCTACTTTCCCCCTTTGGTTCAGTGCGGATGAGGTGTGATCTTAAAGGAACTACAGATAAAACAGCAAGTGAAAAGTTAACCGGCTGGATCTGGCACTGGAAAGAGAAGATCGCTATTTTTGCTTATCATGACAATATTTTTCAGCCACAGTCTATCCTGGGCCAATAAGTCCACAGTTTGCTTCAAAATACTAGGACAGCCCAGCAGGCGGGGAGCAGGGAACAGAGCAGCCCCAAGACTCTTTGTAAAGGAGAGAGGCCCTGGTGCCCTGTGTTGCTACTCTCACAGCCAATCAAAAGGTGAACCTGACATACAGGCAGTGAGACCTGGGATGCTCTCAGCGCCAACCCCATTAAGAGTGAGCATTTCTCTCAGCACCGGTGGCAACTGAACGGCGCCTCCGCCATGCAGGCCACAGGAGGGCAGAAGGGGCAGCAAGAGGCCGGTCCGGCTGGGCATGACTGACAGGCAATTACCTCAAGGTCACTGAACTATAATTAATAAGTGGGAAGGAACACACTTCACAGTGCCATGCTGGAAATTTCATCAGCTCCCTAAGCTCTATTCATCCCTGGGCTTAGGGGCACCCTGTTTGTTAGGAGCACTTCATGAGCCACTCGCCAGAAATAGGAAATAGTGAGAGACCTGGCACATGACAAAGATGAAAACCCTGCGAGCTCTTCTCACGTCATGAGTACAGGTTCTTTGCGTGGTTTGCGTTTTCAAGCAAAGACACACAGGACAGCGGGTTTCATCAAGGTCTCTGATTCGAGCAGGAGCTGGAATGCACTGCTCAGTCAGCCCGACCGACAATGGCAGAGCTGGGTTCAATGGGAGACTGTCTGAAGGAAGCACACAGGTGACCAAAAAGAGGGCATCCAGGGCTGGAGGGATGGCTTAGTGGATAAGGCGTTTGCCTGCAAAGCCAAAGGACCCAGGTTTGATTCCCCAGGACCCATGTTAGCCGGATGCACAAGGGGGTACACGTATCTGGAGTTCGTCTGCAGTGGCTGGAGGCCCTGGCATGCCCATTCTCTCTCTCCCTCTTTCTCTGTCAAATAAATTAATTAAATTAAAAAAATAAGGGTTATCCAACTTTCTCCTCTGGCTTCCGCATGTGCACATATGTCTACATACACACCATACATACTACACACACAAAGCAAGTAAACAAGCAAACACACAGAATAAAATCCGTTCAAATTACTATTACTATAACCAAGTTCTTTATGCTTATCTTGTAAGCGCCATTTCCAACGTTTCTTTTCCTACAAAAAAAGTGCAAAGGGGGGCTGGAGAGATGGCTTAGTGGTTAAACGCTTGACTGTGAAGCCTAAGAACCCCAGTTCGAGTCTCAATTCCCCAGGACCCACGTTAGCCAGATGCACAAGGGGGTGCACGCATCTTGAGTTCGTTTGCAGTAGCTGGAAGCTCTGGCATGCCCATTCTCTCTCTCTCCTCCTCTCTGTCTCTCACTCTCAAATAAATAAATAAAAATAAACAAAAGAATTTTTTTAAAAAGCACAAAGGGTGTGGGACAATTTGATTCCCTAACTAGGAGCTATTGGAATTCTCTCTTGCTGTCCAAGCTGACTGGAGAAAAAGGACGATCAATCTGACAGCCACCCAAACTACCCTTGCGGCAGCACCAGCCATCTCAAACAATTCATGGAAACCTTGAGACAACTATGGGAAGGTGAAAGCTTACTTTTCCGGCCCCAGTGTGAAGGCGCGGCCTAAGACTGTTTCAAGGTCACGTGCCTCTATGAGCCATTTCCACCCTGCCCAGAAGGGGCGGAATTTTACTTAATAAGCATTAAGGCCCAAGGCCATGACTGGTCCAAAACACATGCTTCATGACCATGACTGGTGACAGTAACTGATGAAAATGTCAGTGCTACTGTTATCTGCTGGCAACAAATGGGTAAAAATCAACTTTAATTGTGGGTCCAACAAAAGCAATGAGCAGAGACCAAACCTTCCCATGTTTTCTTTTTTTCTGAAGGTCTAAGCCAAGAAAATCCATCCTTTTAATAAAATTACATAAATTGCAAAAGATATGTTAGGGAAAAGTCTACACATCAGCTCTGGCACCAGACCTGTACCTTAGGCATGTGAATTGGTGGTATCCAGTGAGGTGACTGAGAAAGTGCAAGGCTGGCTGTATCCCAGGCGGGATGACTGACACACAGTCTTCACTATCCTTCAAGCTTAGCCACGGCTGGTTGTACCCCAGGTGGAATGATTGACACACAGTCTTCACTATCCTTCTAGCTTAGCCATGGCTGGTTGTACCCCAGGTGGAATGATTGACACACAGTCTTCACTATCCTTCAAGCTTAGCCATGGCTGGTTGTACCCCAGGTGGAATGATTGACACACAGTCTTCACTATCCTTCAAGCTTATCCATGGCTGGTTGTACCCCAGGTGGAATGATTGACACACAGTCTTCACTATCCTTCAAGCTTATCCATGGCTGGCTGTATCCCAGGTGGAATGATTGACACACAGTCTTCACTATCCTTCAAGTTTAGCCAGTCAATCCAAAACTTCATCACCAGACTCAGGAGCAAACAATATCAACTCTTTACCTTTTGTGGACAGAGATATTCAGTACAAGTTCAAGATGCTAAAAGGAAAAGGGAATGAGGGTCGTGGCTGGCTGTTTTCTATTTCAAAAGTGGTTCATATCCTCTGGTGACAGGTGAGTTCCTCAATGCTCAGGATTCTCTCTTGAAGGATTACAGAAACCTTCAAAGAACTGAGAGTCAAGGTGAATAGATGATGGTGTCACTCACACTTAAAGACAGGATAACCTGGGGGCTAGAGAGATGATGGCTCAGTGGCTAAAGTGACTGCCACACAAACATAAGGACCTAAGTTCAGGTGTCAGAACCCACCTAAAATCCAGCGGCGGTGGTGTTCACCTGTAATCTCAGAGGTCAGGAGGCAAAAACTAGGAGGATCCTAAGGTCTTGTTGGCTAGCTATTCTAACTCAAACAGTGAGCTCCAAGCTCAGTGAGAGGGCCTGCCCCCACCCCAAAGTAAGTGAAGAGCAACTGAAGGAGACATTCAATATCGACCTCTGGCACACACACAGACACACACACACATGCACCCTCATACATATGAACATGTATACACATACACTACATATACACATTAGAAAGTATGCTAACTGCCTACTTTCACACCTAAATATCATAGAAATACCCTAGTCCAGTCACCTACTGCACTGTGGTTGTGGGCAAAGATTCAACAAGCTCATGTGGATAAAAGCACAGAAAATAGGTCTGTCTTCCTTTTCCCAAGCCACTGAGTAAGAAACACCTTCCTTTAGAACCACTTCTTCCTTCCATTTCAACTACTCCAAAGTGTTGAGATGAAAGCCCAACTTTCTACACACCCACGGGTTCATTCTCCCATACCACCCCTATTGAGGACGGAAGAGTGCCAAACACTATGCTCAGAGGGGGTGCAGGGATCTGGGCCGCTGTGCGCTACCCCAAGCCCCTGTTCCTCTCCCCCAGCCAGCGCAGAACGGCAGGCAGAGCAGGGACATGCGCCGCGTCTCTCACACAGACCCCAGGGCCCCAGCTCCCACCGCACTCAGCCGCATCAGAGAACCCTGTCGAAGAAGAACTGTCTTCTGCTCTTGTGCTTCAAGACTCTTCCCCAGCTTCTGGAATGCTTGCTGCTCATCCAAGCTATTCATCTTACCTGGAGACCCACTACACTACACAGGTGTATCTGGAACAAAAAAATCTACTAGTATGTTTTAGAACAAACCAGACTGAGTATCTGCAAACATACTGTCCCTCGGGTCTTCTGCTCTTCAGAAAACTGCCTGTTCCCTGCTTGGAATTCTCTTCTTTAACCAAGTTATTTTCCCCCAGACCTTCTCAAAGCTCAGGTAAAGATTGACTATGGTCCGTCCAGCCTCCAAAGTGTTACAAAGCTGCAAAGAGTAAGTCTAACACATCATTTGAACTATTTCTACAACAATTTGTTTAGATCCTTCTCTTAAGTACTGGACCTTGCATACGTTTTTTCTAAAAACCTGAAGCCAAGCTCTTCGCGCCAGGCTGCACCTAAGCGTACTCGGAAGCCCCTGTCTGTCCACCCACAGCCTCCCAATCGCACAGCTCAGCTGACAGCCATGCAAACTACAACCCCTCAGATTTAATAACAATCCATCAATTCACACTTGGAAGACAGCATAAAATAGACACTCACCTAAAAGTTTCACAAAGGTTATATGCATAATAGCAAAAGGCTAGAAACAATTTAACTGTCCATCAAGAGAAAACTGGTGAACATCAGTATAATCATTCAGACAAAGAAACGAAATACTTCGTCACAAGGGGAAATGTGGCGCACTTGTCCTGTGAGTCTGGAAATGTCTCCAAGCAATGACGATGAGGAGAAAAAGACGCAGTACATGGTGCATAACAAAATCTTATCTGTGGGCTGCAGAGATGGCTTAGCGGTTAAGTGCTTGCTTGTGAAGCCTAAGGACCCCGGTTCGAGGCTCGGTTCCCCAGGTCCCACGTTAGCCAGATGCACAAGGGGGCACACGCGTCTGGAGTTCGTTTACAGTGGATGGAAGCCCTGGCATGCCCATTCTCTCTCTCCCTCTATCTGTCTTTCTCTCTGTGTCTGTCACTCGCAAATAAATAAATTTAAAAAAAATATTTAAAATCTTATCTGTGTACTTCCAACAAATATTTCGTATACAAATCAAAAATTCAAAGCACTACACACACACACACACACACACACACACACAAACTTAACAGAAACTACCTTTGAAAAGAGCATCTAGGACTAAAAAGATTTAGGGAGAGAGTGGCCCCTGCATTTTGGTAATTCTTTTAACTTTAACCAGGTACATACATTCATTTTCTGTTTAAAATTAGGAGGATGGAGAGATAGCCCAGCAGTTAAAGGTGCTTGCCCTCAAAACCTGAAGGCCTGAGTTCAATTCCCCACAACAATCCAGGTGCACAGAGTGACACATGCTTCTGGCATTCATTTGCAGTGGCCAGAGGTCCCAACATGCCCATACCCACTATCTCCCTCTCTCTCCCTGTATGTCTGGCTCTTTCTCTAACTCTCTCTCTCTCTCTCTCCTAAATAAATAAAATATTTTTTACAAAATAAAGTTATGGGGCTGGGGATGGCTCAGTCTGTAAAGTGCTTGCTAAACAGGCGTGAGGACCTGAGATCAGATTCCCAGCGATTACATAAAAGCTGGGTATGGCAATGCACACCTGTAACCCCAGCTCTGGAGAGGTGGAGACAGGAGAATCTCTAAGGCTTGCTGGTTATTAGACTAGCCAAATTGGTGAGCTCCAGGTTTAGTGAGAGACCTCGTTTCAAAAATTACAGTGAAGCCGGACATGGAGGTGCACGCTTTTAATCCCAGCACTTGGAAAACAGTGGTAGGAAAATCACTGTAAATTCAAAGCCACCCTGAGACTACATAGTGAATTCCAGGTCAGCCTCAGCTAGAGTGAGACCCTGCCTTGAAAAACCAAAATAAATAAATAAGTAAATACAGTGGAGGGCAATTGAGGAAGACACCTGACCTTGACCTCTGGCCTCCACATACACATATGAACACACACACACCCCACAAAACTAAAGCCATTAAATCAATTATCTGTGAAAGTAAGGGAAAAGGTCAACATGGATGAAATAACCAGATGATTTAAAATTTTAATTTCAACTGAGCCCTTCACAACATCTCTAATAAGTAAAATGCAATTTTTTCCTATTCCTCACTCTGCCTGTCCTTACAACAGAAGCGCTGGTCTGTGAAAAGACTTGGGGCTGAAAAGATAAGAAACAGCATATCTGAATAATCCCCAACTAGATAATCAGCTCTGTCACCAGGAGCTGGTGGCCAGCACAAATGATCCCTGGTCAGGAGGTGTGTGTTTACCCTACTGGCTGGGAGAGCTTAGGGATGACAGAGGACACATACCAGTTGCCTAGGGACAATGATGGCCGCGGGCTGGCTCAAGAAATGGCTGCCTAGCCAACCAAACAGGCAATACACAGCCAAGGCAAATGGATCCACATGGTGCATATGTGTGTGTACATACAGATTCACACATGGACGTGTCATGCATAATGTATTCATGATACAGGCATACCCTCACGTAACGGTTCACATATAATGGAGGAGCTACTGAAAAGAACACTGGTAGAGATTCAGAGCCCAGTCCCAGTCCCCACTAGTGAGCCAACCTGGCTCCTTCACTGAGCGCTGACCTGCACACCCACACAAGCCCCTCTCCCACTCAGCAAGCCTAATATACCTTACAGACATGGGTGTAGAAGGCTCTCTCCCTCTCAGCAAGCCTGCCACACCCTAAGGACATGGGCACAGAAGCCCCTCCCTCTCAGCAAGCCTCCACACCCATGGGCATAAGAGGCCTGGCGCCATTCTTTCACTCCTCTTCAGACCTCTTTCCTGACACAAGGTGCATAGATCTCTGTCTCTGTATCTCTCTGTCTCTGCCTCCTGCTCTGGTTTCTTTCATATCTGCACCTTTCTCTTCCTCTTGCTTTCTCTCCCACTCCCTTCCTCCCTCTCTGTCTCCTCCCTTCTTGGCAGGTAGGCACCCTGCTGCTCCCTGCTTACCGCTGCACACTGCCACTTCTGGGCTGGCAGAGCTGCAACCCATTGCCCATTCTCTGCCTCCTCACCCCTCCCTCCAAGACATTAACAAACTCCCCAGTTCCCAAAACTGTGTGGTTTTGGTTCTCTTATCTGAGCTCTTTCAAACACTGGTGGATCAACACAAACACATTTCCAGCTCCTTGATGATTCAGAGTTACCGCTCATTACTCATGACGGAGTTCACTGCCAACGTCAGGACAGGGTCACCACCATGACGTCACGATACGGCTTCATTTTACTTTTACTCCTGACTTATAACTCAAAAACTACGTAAGGAAGCTTAAAGAAATAAACAGCAACTAAAAATACAAGAGACAGAAATGATGGCATACATTTCTAGTTACAGGAATTGTGGTTAGCGCATAAAATAAATGAACTCTTCCTGCCTTTGTGTTTGGCCCGGAACTATTAACAGGGAAGACCTGTGTTTGCACGACTGTGAATTACCAGATGTTGTGCATCAAAGCCCAGCCTGAAAGCCCTATGCGAGGCTCAGCCAATGGGCCCCAATGGGCCATCTAACGAGGCAAGTCGCAGTGAAATGCAGACAAATGGGAAGCAGCGCATGAGGCTCACCTTTAGGGTACTGACACAGGCTTGGGTTTAAACAGGGAACAAGGAGTGAGTGTTCACTGTTTAAACCTAAGGTCTCGCCCCGCAGTGACCCATCCATCCCGCAAAGTGGTCTGACAAGCTGTCCGAACTGTGTGACATCTCTTCCTAGCAGACAAGTTCCTCCCCTGGCTGCCACTGTGCTTTAGCCTTCCCTTCCCCCAGGATGAGATTTCTGGGGAGGTTCCAACTCCTCGGGGACCATGGCTTCCATGGTTGAAGAACCAAAAGGAAGAGCGCACAGCTCTCTGTGCAGCAGCCTTCCTCTGCGCGGACAGACGACGGACGTCCCCCCAGCCCACCTCACACAGAAGGGATGACTGCTGGGCTACAGGTGTCAGTGGCGTCAAGACTTCTACCATGGTGGGTGTGTCTCCTTAGCCTCCCTCCAGCTCTGCCAGGGGATGCCTCCTCTCTTAATGAGGAAGAGGCAAAGAAGGTGAGGCTGTCATTTTACGACCTTGTAAGGGCCAGCACACAAGAACAGTTCTTATAACCCTGAACAAAGGGTCCCCTCTCCCTTTCCTCACTGACTAAGTACTCAGGGAGGTACTGAAAGAGAAACAGGAGAAAGCTAGCTTCTTTTAGGCAGTTTCAGTCAGGATAAGAGGCCCAGCCAGGCGTGGTGGGACATGCTTTTAATCCCAGCACTAGGGAGGCAGAGGTAGGTGGATCACTGTGAGTTGGAGGCCACCCTAAGACTATATAGTTAACTCCAGGTGAGCCTGGACCAGAGTGAGATCCTTCTTCAAAAAAAAAAAAAAAAAAAAGAGGCCCAGAGAGAACCAATGCCATTCACCCCTCCCCGTGCCTTGACACGAGTGGACCTCGTGTCTGAATGAGACGCATGTGCAGCAGCTGCAGCACCAGGTGGGCTTGGCCCTGGGGCCTGACTGTTCAAAACTACAAACCACTCAGGTCTTCCCCCTCACACACCTGAATCTGACAAAAGGACACATTGTCGATTGACTACAAGGCTGTTGTTTGCCTTCTTTCGCTCTGTGCCTCTGCTCACTCTGCTCACAAGGATACGAGTGAATTGAGCTTCCTGTCCTCGCAGCCTGGCTGGGTCAGGGAAGAACAGAGTGCTGTCTCTTGGCCTGGGTAATTTTTTGCTTGCCTCTGCTTTCCTTTGGGGTAACTCCCCACTTCGATCACATGCCTGGTTTTCCTCTGGTCTCTGTCTACCACGCGTGTGTTTCCCTTACACTCTAGATCTACCACGCGGGTGCTTTCTCTAACTCCGGAACTGCTACCTGTGCAATTTCCCTAAGTTCAGGGTATCATTCTCTTTACTAGTCATTGCTAATCTGAATACCTTGATCTCTGCTTTGATATTTTCCTCCTGCTATTCTTCCTTAAGCCCCCACCATTTGCCCTCTCGACTTCCTTCCATGGGGAGTTCAGGGTGGAAGCTCTTGGTGTTCCTCGAACCCTCCTCCGTAAGCGCCTAGCTGCTGTCTCCCACGCGCTCGCGGCTCTGCCCCAGCCATGTCCTTAAATGAACCGCACGGACCACGCGGTGCCTTCCACCTGACTGCGTGCTTCCTGCTTTCCGCCTGCCTGGGGCTCAGCTCTATCCTTCTTCCCAGACCCCGACTTCCTTAAGTAAACCCCACAATTTGTGATTTCTCCCCAAAGTATATAATTCATAATTTGTCCTCCCCGAGTCTGTCTTTACTAAGTCTTTGTGAAAAACAGGATAGACCCCAAAATTGAGGTTCATAAATTTGGGGGAACCCCTCCTGAACTCCAAAATCCTGCATCAGTGCAATCTTCCCAGACGTCTCCTTCCCTTATAGGGTGTTCTTTCTTTCCCTTCTTGTCACCCTCCCTCATTCTGGGAGCGGTGCCCAGGGCATTTTGTACAATGTATTTATTCAAAGTGCTGTTCTCAGCACTGCCAATCATAAAATCAAAATATCACCCACTCTCAAAGGAGTGAGAGCCGCAGTGGCCCCTGCACGTGTTCTGGGATTCCAGGTGAGGCGGCCCCTGGGAAACAGCTTCAGCGCGAGCTGATGAACACTTCTCAGACTCCACCACAGAGAGAGGAACTGAGGAAGTTCAGGAAAAAGATAGAGAGAGAGACAAAGCAGGAATGCAGACATCAGTATCAGCAGCCCACAGCCCTGCCAGCCAGACCCATCATCACGTGCCCTGAGCACTGCCCTGAGCCCCCAGCCACAGAGGAAACTGCCCAGGGACCCTGGGCCCCTGCTTTAACGGAAGCGTAAGTCTGAAGTCAAAAGGTCCCCAGCAGTTTGCTCACAAACACCAGATAGGGGGGTTGGAAATGGGAAACGGAGACTTCCAGCACCCATGTTCTCCTCTCTCTCTCTCTCAGTAGGTGACTTATAGCCCCAAAGAACAACTGTTGGGTGTCACTGGAGGTGGTCCTACTCTGCCACCTTCACCACCTCCACCACCGCAGAGACTCTCACATTCTTCAACCTCTAAGGCACTTGCTGCACAGAGTCAAGTAATGAGGCTGCAAATGGAGCCGGGTTCTCCCACGAGGCCTCTGGTGGCTCAATCACTCAACTGGGGTACACTGGGAAAGATGAGGAAACACTATCAAAAAAAAAAAAAAAAAGGCAAGACTACACCTCAACCCAGAGAAAAATATTCTCACAAAGGCTCAATGAGCATTTCAAGAAAGACACCATGGAAATCTACCATTTACACGATTCTGATCAGACTCAGGTTGGTGCTTTTTGTCAGGATTTCAGTGTTATTGCCGCTGCAAAGATGACAAATGTTTGACAACATAATTACAACTGTCAATCTTCCCAAAATAAACCTGGAAGCCGTCAGAGAGACAGCACCAGCACACACGTTAATGATATCTCATAACCTCATCCCAGTGCGTGCGTTCCCTGGCAGGAGTCCCTGTCAGAAAGGAAAAGCTGTTCATCTGTCATATCGACTATTTTTAAATTCTGGACAGACAATTTTTGTTTTTTCCAAACAAGGAGGCTGGAGGACAGTTTTCAGAGTATCTTCGCACAATCAGCTCTACCAACTGGCAGAATTTTACTGGAAACACATTTCTATTGTCTCAGCTCTTGGGAGAAGTTGCCAGTAAACATCTTTTCACTGGGCTTGCTTCCCAAAGTGAGGGAAGCAGGAGAAGAGCCTGGGAAGCTATGGGACATTGGCCTCTAACACGGATCCTCTGAGCAGCAGGTGTGGCTGTGAACTCCACCTCACTTGATGACAAAACAAGTGCCATGTAGATTATAGATCTAGACCGAATAATTGCAGTTTGAGTTTAGAGATTTCCTGGAAAGAAACAATTGGGGGAAGGGGACAGAATGAGGACTTTCAACAGTATCAGAATCCCCCATGCCTGTCCTCAAACCCAAAAACCTACCACCATGACACTACACACCACAGCTGTTAGGTCAGGCATCACCTTATAAAGAGCCCCATGCCAGGCTTGAGTCCGGTGGTGTACTAGACTCCTTCTCCTCCTCCCTAAACCTCCTCTCCTCGCCTCCCCCCCACACGCCTTTTCTACCTTAGAAACCAGGCCTCATTTCCGTCCAGACCCTGCCGGCCTCACAGTGGAGCTGCTCTCCAGTCTGTACTGTGCAGCCTCACAGACTGTGAACTTTACAACTCAAAGAGGGTGTTGCAGCTACATTCTCGCTGATGGAACAAACACCTGACCAGAAGCAGCCTACGGGAGGCAAGGGTTTGTTGCAGGCATGCAGGTTCATGGAGAAACTATCATCACGGAAGAAGATGGCTCATGCCACCATACATCCACAGCCAGCACCAGAAAGCAGTTGAACACCTGAGGGCGAGACTCAAGATCTGCCACCCATGACACACCGCTTCCGGCAGGGACCCACCAGCTGGAGACTAAGTTAGAAACTTAATCAAAAATACCTGAGGCTATGAGCCCATTTACATTCAAACATCATGGAGTGGCGTTTACAAAGACTGTATGATGCTGTGTATGCTTGTGTGTGTGTGTGTGTGTGTGTGTATAAGGTGGTGTCTGTGTGTTGTGTATGCTCATGTGGGTGTGCAAAGTGGTGTCTGTGTGTTTTGTGTATGCTTGTGCAAGTGTAATATGGTGTCTGTGTGTGATGTGTACACTCCTGTATGTGCTCTTGCACTTGGGCCCACATGTGCTCACCTGTGGTGATCAGAGTGGAATTTGGATATCCTCCTTTATCCATTCTCATTTTGAGCCCTGATCTTTATTGACACAGGAGCTTGTTGTTTTTCTCAAGGCCAGGTGTCTGCTCCCCTTCGCAGGATGAAGGTTATAAGCAAACATGGCCAAGTCCAGCTATTTACACGGGATCTGGAGATTCAAATTTGGGTGGCTTCAGGCCCCCACAGGCCCTCATGCTTGTACAAGAAGCACACTTAACCCCTTAGCCATCTCTCTAGCCTTTTATTGCTTTCATAAGAATAAAAAATCAGAAAGTCTATGAAAAACTGGAAAGATGGCTCAGGAGGCACAAGTGCTTGCCACAGGCATGAGTGCCTGGCATAGCCTGAGACCAGCAGAGCTCAGTTCCCCAGCACCCACATAAAAACACAGGTGTGGCCACACACATCTCTAACCCCAGTGCTATGGGAGTGGAAACAAGAGAATCGCCCAGACTTACTGACAGAAAAGCCGCAACCCTGAGGCTGAGGGAGTGACTCCATCTTAAGATACAAATGGATGGATGGAAAGAGGAGGAAGCCCGCGGCTTTTCTCTGGCTTTCACATACAAGGACCCAGGCCACGCAGCACGTCTGCACACACCTGTGTATACACCACTCACACATCTCATCACACGCCAAACCTACTCTACAGGTTCACACTAAAAAAAAAAAAAAAAAAAATCAATGAAGTTTTATTACTTATGCTCATTTTCTTTACTAATGACCACAAACTTTGGGCCTGCTTTTAACAAGAAAGCAAACAATTAGGATTATTCTATGTAGTGACAGATACCACAAAATTTATACATAGACCTTTTTTGCTTTTGGCTTATCAGCTCTCATTAGCATTTCTGTATTTAAGACAATCCTTCTTTTGTCCAATACTGCCCAGAGAAGCCAGCAGGTTGGCTATATTCCAATGAAGCAATGGCCCTGATAATCACAGGAACACGGAAGTGAGTTAGTTGACCCTGATACTCAAGTAAGGACAGCGGGTTGGTGATGAAAAAGCAACTTGAGTCCTGGTGGGACTAGAACTCCAGTGGGAAAGCCAGGCACAGCCTCCCTCCTCCCCCGGACGCTGAACCGGGAAGCCCGCAGCACACGCGAGAGAAGGCAGGAGGTGGCCGGGTATGGAGGCAGGCAGGGCGGTGAACAGGACGCCCGCACTGACAAGCGCGTTCTCGGAGCCATCGACGCCGGCAGGCAAGACATGCTGGTGATGCTGGTGTGCCTGTTCAGAGCTCCAGAGCCCAGCAGCGTTCCTCTGGCGTGCAGAGTCAGCAGCAGAGAAAGCTGAATGGGTGAGAGAGCCCACATCCACCCCAGCAAGAAGACAACTGATCCACTTGGCACCACACAGCTCCGTCCACCTTTTTAAACTTCACATTTGTGCTTCGCGTCGCTGCTTTGCTTCAGCATTCTGCTTGCTCGCCTGGCTTTCACGGCTGCTTCCTTTCTGCAGCCCTTCCTGAGAAGCTGCTGTTTCTCATGCCTTCACCTCCAGCACTTGTCCCTCACTCCCGCATGACAATGACTTCCCAGAGAGACAACATCACAACAAAAATGGGGAAAAGCAAACATTAAAAACTAGAGGAAAATCCATCCCCAAAGGTGCACAGAATCCAACAAAGAAACTACACACAAACAATGAGGAACTACAGTCCACATTACCAGAACCCAAAGATACTGAGAGGGCTGAGCTGCCAGGAAGGGACTTCAGGGCCCTACTTTTAGAAAAACTCAGTGACCACACAGAGGACTCAAGGAAGCTGAATAAAGTCAGAAAGTCAATTCAGGACCTACCTAAAATAAATAAATAAAAAATTAAAAAATTAGCAAAGTTTGCCAGGTGTGGTGGCGCACGCCTTTAATCCCAGCACTAGGGAGGCAGAGGAAGGAGGATCACCGTGACTTCAAGACCACCCCGAGACTACATAGTGAAATCCAGGTCAGCCTGGGCTAGAGTGAGACCCTACCTCGAAAAACAAAAAACATACACACAAACAAAAAAACATCAACAGAAAGAACATAAAAGCACAAAACAAATCCCAGCACTTGGGAGGCAGAGGTAGGAAGATCGCCATGACTTCAAGGCCACCCTGAGACTCCATAGTGAATTCCAGGTCAGCCTGAGCTACAGTGAGACCCTACCTAAAAAAAAAAAAAAAAAGCAGAAGGAAGAATTCTAGATATGAAAAACAAAGGAAACAGGTAAAGGAAAAAGTTAGCATGCAAGAGAACTCACAAAACCCTGGGTTATGTACAAGGGCGTAAAGAGTCCGTAAAGAAGGGACCGAAATAAGCCCTAAGTGCACACACATCTTATTCCAAGAAATCACCATGAGACATTTCCCGAATCTAGAAAAAGAAACAGGCATCCAAACACAAGAGGCGCTTAAAACAGACGTGCTTAGGACACCTCATAGTTAAGATGGCAAAGCTACAAAGTAAAAAAAAAAACCAGTATTTTAAAAATCTAGGAGAAAAATACCAAGACAAATGCCTCAGCATAACATAGAACCTCTCGTCCGCCAGCCTAAAATCCAGCAAAGCTCGAAGTGACGCATTTCACATCCTGAAAGTACGTAACTGCCAACCAAGAGTGCTATATCCAGCGAATTTATCTTTCAAAACTGATGGAGAAATAAAGATATTTTAAGACCTCCAAAAAAATAAAACAATTTAGAACCCCCAAGCCAATACTATAGAATAGAATTAAAGGAACCTTGAGCACTGCGGATAGAGAAAGGCAGTTTTATCAGGAGAGCAGAGAGCAGAATAAAGTTCATGAGGGAAACAGATGAACAAGGAAGAGCTGGGAAAACGCCATCGTGATCCAAACAGTAAACCGTTAGCCCTCTAATCCTAGTAGTGAAGAAATTAAAGAACAAGCAATATCCCAATTAACCATAAAAACAATCAATAAAATTACAACTTCTCTCAGTAATGACTTGAAATGTAAATCAGAGATGCAGCCTAGCTAGCTGACTGGATTAAAAACCAAGATGCTGGGCAGATAGCTCGGGGGTTAAAGGTACTTGCTTGCAAAGCCCACTGGCTTGGGCCAGCCACTCACATAAAGCCAGACAAGGTATTCAATTGAAGTGGCAAGAGACCCTGGCACACCCATACAAACACTTAAGACACATACAAACAAACATTTTTTTAAAAAAAATCTGACTATCTGTTGCCTTCTAGAAACAAAGCTCACTGGCAAAGACACCCAGAGTCTGACAATCAAGAATGCAGGTCAATTTATCAAAAACAGAAGCTGAAAACAAGTTGACCTAGTTGTTCTGATATTTAAGAAAACAGTGTTGAAGTCAAAATTAGTTCGAGAGGGCTGGAGAGATGGCTTAGAGGTTAAGTGCTTGCCTGTGAAGCCTAAGAACCCTGGTTTGAGGCTCGGTTCCCCAGGTCCCACGTTAGCCAGATGCACAAGGGGGCGCACGCGTCTGGAGTTCGTTTGCAGTGGCTGGAGGCCCTGGCGCGCCCATTCTCTCTCCCCCTCTCTCTCTCTCTGCTTCTTTCTCTTGCTCCCCCCACTCTCTCGCTGCCTCTGTGTCTCTTTCAAATAAATTTTAAAAAATTACCCCAAAGCAATAAAGAAGGCAACTATATATTAATAAACTCATCAAAAAGATTTAAAAATGCACCAAAACATTGAGGCTCCAACTTCATAAAGCAAACACCGATGGACATAAACATTCAGGTAGGTCCCAACACAGTAATACTGGCAATCCTCAGTGACTTCAATATTCCGCTTTCATCTGTGGATTAGTCATCCAAATTTCCAAGTTCCAGTTTTTTTTGTTTTGTTTTGTTTATTTTGTTTTGTTTTGCGAGGTAGGGTCTCACTCTAGCTCAGGCTGACCTGGAATTCACTCTGTAGTCTCAGGGTGGCCTTGAACTCATGGTGATCCTCTTACCTCTGCCTCCCAAGTGCTGAGATTAAAGGCGTGCACCACCATGCCCGGCTGAAACTTCAAAGTTAAGCTACAACATAGACAAGTAAACTTCCCAGATTTTGTATGTGTGTGTGTATGTTAATATGCATATTATCCTACAGATAATTGATACAAATTCTTCTCAGGGGACCTTTCCCAGAAGCTTTTTCTAAAAGTGACGATACACTCTCAACAAATACCAAAGAATGAAGCCAGGCATGGTGATGCACGCCTTTAATCTCAGCACTCAGGAAGGGAGGCAGAGGTAAGAGGATTGACATGAGTTCAAGGCCACCCTGAGATGACGCAGTGCATTCCATGTCAGCTTGAGCTAGAGTGAAAAACTAAAAAACAAAAACAAAAACAAACAAAAGAACAGAAGTAATTTCTTGTATCTTATCAGAATCCAGCAGAACAAAACCAGATATCAATAGTAAGGAAAACCACAGATGCTACACAAATATTTGTACACTGAACAAGTCACTGAAGAAATTACAGAAAAGAATTGAGAAACTCTTCGAATCAAATAAAGATGAACACTTATCAGAACCTTTGGAAAACAGCTAGAAGATTTCTACATGAAAGCCTAGAACTATCAACACTTATATTAAAATTTTCACCAGAGTGGAATTTAATAAAAGCCAGAAGAATACACAGAATCAGTGAAACAAGGTGTGATGGCTTGAAGCAAGTGGTCCCATAAACTCGAGCCTTCTGAGTGGCTGATCCCCAGTGCTGGCAATTAGGAGTTGCGGCCTCACTGGAAGGGGCGCAGGGGGTCACAGCCAGACTCCTCTGGCCAGAGCTCAGCTCACTCTCCTGCTGCTGTTGTCCACCTGCTGTGGCAGAGGTGACGTCCAGCCTCTGCGCATGCCATGCTTTCCCCTGCTGCCATCGTGAAGCTTCCCCCAAGATATGAGGTACCATCAGCTGCGTGTGGCCGGGTGTTTTATCCCAGCAATGAGAAGAGAAGGTAACTAAAACATAAGGGGTTGGTTCTTTCAAAATATATATATAAATAAATAAAAAATGCTGTCAAACCCCTAGCAATACCAAACCAAACAAAAAGAAAACTCAAAGTTAAGAAAGATGAAAATAGGACATTTCAGCTTATTCTACTAAAATCTGAAGGATTATTAGGGAATGCGTTCAGAACTACATGACTTCTATTACAAGAAATGGAACAAATTTCTAGATACATATACCTACCAAAATTAAACCAAGAGGATACATGCAATCATATATGGGGTGTGTGTGTGAGAGACAGAGAGAGAAAGAGAGAGAGAAACAACATGTACATATATGAAATAAGCAAGAGAACTGAAGCAAGAATAGAGTCTCACAATAAAGAAAAGCCCAGGAACACAGGAATTCACTGCCAAAGAATTCTACGAAGCCTTTAACACCAAGGCTCCTGTTCCATACATAGAAAGGTGTCGAGAAGGATTCCAGGAGGCCAGCGTCACCCTGACACCCTAACTGGGTCTGCACATAACTAAAAAGGATATCATACAACCATTATTTTCTGATAAACATAGACACAAAAAACTTTCAATACAATACTCACAAATCACATTCAAAAGCACATTTAGAATTCCACACACTATGACCAAAGGGGCTTTATTCCCAGGATGAAAGTTAACATATATAATCAATGAATGAAATACTGTGCATAAACTAACAAAGACAAACAGCAGTTGACCATCTCAATTGATGCCTCAAAGGTCGTTGACAATATTCATTATCCCTTCATGAGATATGCTGTGAAGAAACTAGGAGTAGAAGGGACATCCTAACATAATAATGCAGATATGACAAACGTATGACAGCCAATATTGCAATCAACTGGGATAAATGCAAAATATTTCCTTTAAAACCAAGAATGAGACAAGGGTATCCAGTCTTGCTGCTGTCATGATTCCATCACAAAACCCTTAGATCTGTGGCAGTTTCAGCAAAGTAACAGGACACAAAATCAATAGTGAAACCAGTAGTCTTCCTGAATGCCAGTAACACATTTGCCCAGAAAGAAACTAGGGAAAAAAAAAATCCTATTCATAATATATTTTTTTTTAAATCTAGGAATAAACTTAACCACGGCAAGAAAGACAGGTCAGTGGACTAAGTGTTTGCTGCTCAAGCCCGAGCACCCGAGGTCACTCCCCAGACTCCGCCTGTAAAGCTGGAAGCCACGGCAGGCTTTTGTAATCCCACGTGCAGAAAAGGGAGGATTTCCTGGAAGGTGCAATCAAGCATAGCCAAGAACAACAGCTGCCAGCAAGATCCAGAGAACCTGCTTCAGTCCTCCGATGAGATGGAAGACCTTCATGCATGTGCCTGGATGAGCACGCATCTCTCTCTCCCCCCGCCCTTTCTTTCTTTCTCTCTCTCTCTCTCTTCCTCTTTCTCTCTCTCACACACACACAAGAAAATGGAGAGACCTCCATGCTTTTGGACCAGCAGAATTACTATTGTGTAAATTATTTAAATTACATTAAAATTACTAAAAGAGATCTACAGATTCAATGCAATCCCACGAAAATTCTAATGGCATTATTCAGAGAATGAGAAGGAACAATCTGAAAATTCATGTGAATGCGTGCGCACGCGCGCGCGCGCGCGCACACACACACACACACACACACACACACACAAAAGTATGAAAAAAGAACAATGTTGGGCTGGAGAGATGGCTTAGCAGTTAAGGCACATGCCTGCAAAGCCTAAGGACCCAGGTTTTATTCTCCAGGTCCCATGTAAGCCAGATGCACATGGTGGCACATGCATCTGGATATCTGGAGTTCCTTTGCAGTGGTTAGAGGCCCCGGTGTGCCTATTCTCCCCTCCCTCTCTCTTTCCCTCCCTCTCTATCTCTAATAAATAAATAAAAATAAAATCTTAAAAAAAAAGAACAATGTTGGAGGTCTCAAAATACCTGATCTCAAATTATACTTCAGAACCATAGTAACAAAAACAGCACTTTAAAAACAGTCACATAAACCAATGGAATAAATAGAATTGAGGACTCAAAAATAAACCAATGCAGCTACACTCACCTAATATTTGACAAAGATGTCAAAACATACATTGGAGCAGGGCATGGTGGCGCACGCCTTTAATCCCAGCACTTGGGAGGCAGAGGTAGGAGGATCTCCGAGAGTTCAAGGCCACCCTGAGACTACGGAGTGAATTCCAGGTTAGCCTGGGCTAGAGTGAGACCCTACCTCAAAAAGCAAAAACAAGCAAGCAAAAAAAAAAAAAAGTTCATGGCAGATCAAGATTGTAATGTTCAAACCCAAACTTTGAAATGGCCAAAGGAAAATATACTTTAGCAAAGAGCATCAGGATACAGGGAAGGACTTTCTGAAAAGGACCGTGATAGTGCATGAAATAATCCCCAAGAACGGAAAAATGGGATTGCATGAAATGAAATAAAAAACTGCTGCACACAAGGGAAGCAGTCAAGAGAGATCAGCTAAGGGATGGGAGAAAATCTTTGTCAACTGTGCATCCGAGGGGGCGTCAACATCTAAAATCTATAGAGAATTCTAAAAACTAAATGCCAAAAACATATACAATCAATAAATGAACAGTTATCAAAAAATACATGGGCTGGAGAGATGGCTCAGTGACTAAAGGCACTTGCTTGCAAAGTGTGCTGGCCTGATTTCAATTCCCCAGGACCCACACAAAATTAGAACACAGAAAATACGATACATGTGTCTGAAATTTGGTTGCAGCAGTAAAAAGCCCTAGTACATGTGAGTGGGTACACACCACACACACACACACACACACATGCACACACACATACAAATAAATAAAAATATATTTTGAAAGTGGTATAGGCTGCAAAGACAGCTCAATAGTTAAAGGTACTTCCTTACAAAGTCTGCCAGACCAGGTTCAAGGCCCTAGTAACTTCATAAAACCAGATGCTCAAAGTGCTACATGTGTTCGGAGTTCGTTGGCAGTGGCAAAAGGCCCTGGCATGCCCATACACACACTCTCTTTCCTTCCCTCTCTTACTCTTCCTCCTTCTCTCCCTTCTCCCTCTTGGATATAAAAAATTTTTTTTGAAAGGATATAGTACTTATAAAAAAATCAATGGCCAATAAATACAGGAAGAAGTGTTCAAGATCCTCAGCCATTAGGAAAATGCAAATTAAAACTATTTTTAGATTCCACCTCATCCCAGTCACAATGGATGTCATCAGGAAAATGAATGACAACAAATGCGAGAGAAAATACTAAGAACAAATCCTTATTCAATCCTGGTGGATGTAATCTAGTGTAGTCACTGTGGCAATTAATACATAGGTTCCTCAAAAAAATTAAAAACAGATCTATCATACAGTCTAGATATCCCACTTCTGGGCATACACCCAAATTACCTGAGCTAACACTCCGCACAGATTCTCATATGTCCATGCTGATTTCTGCACAACTCACAGTAGCCATGGTATGGAACCTGCTTAGATGCCCCCAATAATGGATAAAGAAAATGTACCATATATAGAATGAAATTTTATTCATGTGTATAAGAATAAAATGTCATTGACAGGAAAATGATGCAGCTAGAGACTTAAGTGTGGGTGTGTTGGGTGGGTGTCTATGTCTGTATGACATGAAAATAGAAAAAGGAGGAAAAAAATACCCAAAGGAACCAGAAAGGTAAAACTATAGGTTAATGGGGGTGGGGGAGACAAAAATCCACACTTCCTCTCACATGCAGGATTTATAATTATGTATATTTACATATGCGACATGAAAGCCTGCTGGGAGAGTGAGGGGCTGGAAAGGCGGGAGGACAACGTGGGAATGTGGAGGGGGAGTAAGGCGGAGCCGGGCGGGTGGCGCACGCCTTTAATCCCAGCACTTGGGAGGCAGGGGGAGGAGGATCACCAAGAATTCGAGGCCAGCCTGAGACTACATAGTGAATTGCTGATCAGCCTGAGCTACAGTAAGACCCTACCTGGGAAAAAAAAAAAAAAAAAAGAGGTACAATATGTATGTGTGAACATTTCTCAAACAAATTTATTATTTTCTACTAAAAACCAAAAAAGCAATTTAAAGAGAGACAGAGACAGGACCATCCCCACCTCACACATTCACCGTCTTCATGACACCACATGCTGACTCTTGATGACAATGAAACATATCACCAAACACCAAGGTCTGGCCGCCTAAGGGGGTGTGCCCCCCTTTTCTCCTCTCTTCTAATTAAAAGCCAGTTACCTGAGAAGCAACTGCTGTCTGCTCGGCTCTCCCAATGGCATCCCAGGGGAGAGAGACCCGGTTTGCTTTTACTGTTTTACTGGGGCAGAAATTAAGTAAGAGCCAGGGCTGGTCATTACAAATTTCTTTCCTTCCTTACAGTAATATATCAATCTGACCACTGAGCCAAACCTGCAGGACAAAGTATGTTCACCAGTGAGCTCCTCCCTTCTAGTACAGCCCCACCACGCCCCTCTCGACACTCTCTCCGGACTGCTCCCGGGACCTGGTGGACTACCGTTCAGACAGACAGCGAAGAGGCCCTGCTTGCGCGGCTCCACCAAGACTCAGTGATGGGACAGATGACCCTGGCAGTTAGTTGTGTAGTAATGGCTCATCAGACACCCAACAGAGAAAGAGAGTAAGGAGTAAGAGAAGGTGGAGACGGGGGTGGGGTAGGGGACCAATGACTGGAGCAGGTAAGTGGAGCAGCTGGGGAACCTTCACTGCGAAAACGCCTCCTAAGCAAAGACTGTATTATGCGTCATAGGATTTTGTCAGAAAAAATGACTCTCGGGGCCTGGAGAGATGGCTTAGCGGTTAAGCGCTTGCCTGTGAAGCCTAAGGACCCCGGTTTGAGGCTCGATTCCCCAGGAGCCATGTTAGCCAGATGCACAAGGGGGTGCATGCGTCTGGAGTTCATTTGCAGTGGCTGGAGGCCCTGGCGCGCCCGTTCTCTCTCTTCTCTCCCTATCTGCCTCTTTCTCTCTCTGTCACTATCAAATAAATAAAATAAAATAAAATAAATAAATAAATAAAAATAAAAAAGAAAAAAAAATGACTCTCTTTCCTACAAACAACCCTTCTAAAATTGAGCACTCTGGATAAAATTAACTTACTTTTACAATAGAGGTTTGATTTTGCAAAATCAATTTCCAAACAACATATTTTCCCACTATTAACTATGGCATTCTTGAACTTGCTTCAAGTGGACCCATGTGGAGCAAGCAGCCTTTAGCCAGGACCAGTCACTGTCAGACAGTGAACAGTCCCTGCCCACTGTCTGGCTTGGCAGGATTATGGTAGTTTGAACGGATGCTCCCCCATGGACTCAGGTGTTTTATCAAAGCTTGTGACTTGGATCTTCGGCCGCCTAGCTGGAGGAGGTATCACTGGGGGCAGAGTCCAGCCCTAGGGTGTGCTTGAGGGGGATCTGATTTCCAGCCAAAAGATACGCAGAGTAGTCTGAGCTCTGCCTGGGACCCTGCTGCCGGGTCATGCTGCTTGCTGCCAGTTCTGTGCCTGCTGCCTTGGGTGTGTGCTGGCTGGTGATGGTTCTCTCTGCTTGGATGGGGGGAGGCAGCCACTGACGGAACTTCCCCTGGATCTGTGTGCTCGAAATAGAACTCCTTCTACCCTAAACTGTGCCTGGTCTGGACGTTCATCCCAGCCATGTGGATTTCCAAGCTGCAGTTAGGAGGACGGCAAGATGATTCTAAACTACATCCTGAAAAAGAAAGAAGAAAACAAAATGCCCACAAAGGACATAGTGGGAACCATGATAGCGGTGTTGAGACTGAGGGGCCATCCCAGAGACACTGTTGCGAAGACCGAGGGCCATCCTGGATACACACCTGTTGGGAAGGCCAACGGTGCAGAAGTAGCTTCAGCTAGAAATGGGGCTGCCCTTTCCCCTGAGGGCAGCAGAAAACACTCATAATCAATGTTGCCCCAACAGCTGCTGCTTTGCCACGAAAGAGAGCGATTTTCCATCATTGGCAGTGTTCAAACACCGGTTAGACTTCAGCCCAGCGGTACAGAGAGACGCAGGTTCACTGAGCTTCACAGGTGTGTTTGTTACCCTTCCTACAGTCATTGGCAGTTTGTTAGCAATACAGTATTTTATGGTTAAGGTATCGTGTTCATCAGTTTCCTGTCACTGTAATGAATACATGAGATCAATCAATTTAAAGGGGAAAGCATTTTGCTCATGGTTCCACAGGTTTCAGACTATAATCACTTTCTGGGCCTGTGGTAGCATAGCTCATCATGCAGGGAGTTAATGGTAGAGGAGTGTCTCATCCCATGCTATGTAGGAAGCAGAAAGACAGACAGAAGTGGCTTGTGTCTCAACACTCCCTTCCAGGGCACAACCCAAGTTACTTAACTTCCTCTCACTAGTACTCACCCCCTAAAGCTCCACCTCCACCCAAAAGAAAGTCAAGGACCCAGCCGTGAAACAGGTGCTTTTGAGGTTATTGCCGATCTACGCTACAGCAATGACACACATCTTGTTTTAAGTTGAAACTTTGGATGGATGCATCATGTGTTGGAACCACCATTTCCCTCCTCCCTGCCCCCACTCCACTGAGGGCCCTCCTCAGTGGGATTGCCGGTGCTCCCCATGGAGCTGTGGGCTATGAGTTGTGAGAGCAGCAGTCAGGCATTGTGGTGGGGGCCGTGTCTCTGGATATCCCCCCAACCCTGTGACTCTTGCAACCTTTCTGCCTCCTCGTCCACAAAATTCTGAGTCTGGGTGGGTATGCTTTAAGTCCACTTCAGGGCTGAGCTCTCAGCAGCTTCTGGATTTCTGCTTTGGTGCGTTTTGAGCATCCTCAGTGTCTGTTGCCAGCACCCTGGCTCAGGTTATGACACACATTTTTTAATTTGTTTTAATTTAGTTATGAGAGTGGGGGAGGGGAATAGGAATGAATGCACCAGGGCCCCTGCCACTCTGTGTCTGCCTTTGTGTGGGCACTGGGCAATCAAACCCCAGCTATCAGGCTCTGCAAGCTTTTAGCCACTGAGCAATCCTTCCAGCCCTATCTGCTAGACTTAATGCGATTGCATGTGTGACAGACTCTACTGAAAAGTAACTTCAGCTTCCATACACACTGGGAGACAGTCATGTGATTTGCTATATTGCAATGTTTGCTCTTTTATAGCAATCTGGAACTGAACCCTCACTATTTCTGAAGTATAAACACAGGTAACCTTTCCTCTTCAGAGCCTGTAACTGCTCAGTTCCCAACACCTCTCCTGCTATAACCCTACCCAGCACCTTCCCCAAGATAACTTACCATTAATCACTATTACCCATTTGTTTATTTACTCATTGGGTCAGGCACTGTTCTAGGATCTGAAGATAAGTGTGTGTGTGTGTGTGCGCGCGCGCATGCGTGTGTGTGTGTGTGTGTGTTGCTTAGAATAAAACTCGGGGACTCACAATTGCTGGACAAGCGCTATTCCACTAAAGCTGCATCCCCAGCAGCCCCCCTCCCCCACCCAGGACAGTTCAGCTAAGAGCAAATACTGAGGCTGGGGAGATGGCTCAATGAATACAGCAGTTGCCATGAAGTGAGAGGACAGGTGCTCAGATCCACAGCCCCCATCAATCCAGGGTGAGCGTGGTGACCTGCCAGCCTAGCTGCAAATCACACTCTAGAGACAGAGACAGGGCATGCCTTGGACAACATGGTTAACGAGACTAGCTGTATATGCAGTCTAGGATGTGTGACAGACCTTACCTCCGCTATCAAGAAAGACACCCAATATCAACCTCTAGCCTCTACATGCAAAGTCATATGTGCTCACCCACACCGACATAGACATAATCTACACACACACACACACAGAGAATATTTGCCCCTAACATGCTTATATGGTTAATTCCACCATATTTTGGTGGAAGGCAAATGCCATCTTATTTTGAAGCTCATATGTACTGGGAAGGACAGGAATTAAATGGGCAGAAAAAAGTGGACTGTGAAGGGAGCTGAGATGGAAGTTATTTTGGTGGTCAAGATAGGTTTCACTGAGAAGTGACACTTGAGAGGCTTCAGGAGTGAGCAGACATGATAAAAACTGGGTGCTGTAAGAACTGCACGCACCGTGAATCTAATCAAATGGCCCAGCCTGTGCACCTGTGTGGAGTCATTTGCACTCGCTTGGCCTTCATTAACACACAGCCTTAGAGAAGGCAAGGGCCAAGCGGAAGTCCAGCTCTGGACAGTCTCTGCCAGTGCTCGCCGGTCCTTCCTGTCAGTCCCAGCACTGCTCTTGCTGCCTGATCCAGTGACTCACTGTCATGCGTGTCCCTTCTCACCTGGGAGCGGCCTCCCTCGAGTTTCCAGAGCTAAAGACCCATGGGCTTCTTTTTCAAATTGCACTGCTGTTCAGATTCTAAAAATTCTAAGAGTAGGAGGGTTGAAAAATTTATTTCTGAAAGTTAGCAGGTTAGAATTCCAGGGTATGAAACATTTGGCAGGAGAGAGGGAAAAAAAAAAACACTCAAACCCATCTTGGTTCTAATTTCAAAATTTGCAAGTATCAAAATACATGGGCCTATTCAAAAAATACTCAGTAATCCTTTTAATTATTTTTCTAGTTTCAAAAGATAATATTCCATTTCCCACCCTCTCTCCTGCAGACATGACACCCTTTCTTCAGTCCAAATACTGTTCCGCAGCACAGAGGCAGAGGCAGCCTGGGTTGTAGACGTCATTTGGTGCTGGGAAGGACCAGAAAGACACTGAGGCTGGTCTTCAAAACACTGGACTTAGGCCCTTGGTGAAAGGATCGTTTGAACCTACACACTTGCAGCACTGACTGTTCCACACTTGAGGCATATTTCAGAAAGGACAGCATCCTTCTCACAAGACCAAGAATAGTATCTACAACTTGACTCCTCAGAGAGGCTGCTGTGCAGATATCTGGAAATGAGCCCTAAGGAAGAGGCCCAGGAAAGCAGGTATGCCCTGGGTAATTACTGCTCAGTTTCAACTAAAGCACAGCCAGGGTTTTTTGTTTGTTTCTAAGGTGCTGCTGTGGCCCAGCGAAGGCCACTGGGAATTACTTCATCAGAAGTGCCAAGAGCCAGTTCAAGCTCTCTCACCTCCAAGGACTGTTTACAGAAGCTCTTCTCAGCCCGCTGGTAAAACAGAAGCATGGGACACGGGAACTTGACGGCTCACAACAGACTCTGGGTTTCCCCTGCTCATGGGAACAAGGGCCTATGGCCAGCCTAGAGACTCTGCCATGGTTTTGGCCCATGTCCCTTGGATTTAATCAGGTGGCACAGAGTTGCTGGGGTGGGGGCAGTGAAGTAAGGGCATGAAGTAAGTAAGGGTTCTCAGGAGCTGCTCACGTAATTCACAAGAAACTCTGGGGTAACAGCAGGGATATGGCCGCAATGCCCCTCTGTGGTAGGGTCACTCCCAGCTACCCGCTCCTGCTCAAGAGGGCTGGCGCGGACTTCTGAATGAAGCACCACCAGACTTCCAGGGACATTCCCATTCTTGTGTCACGCTGGTTCTAGAGGGGTGTAGCTGGAACAAAACACCTGACCACGTGCAGCACCGAGAAGGAATGGGCTTATCCAGCTTACAGTCTTGACAGCAAGTTTCACCATGGATGGCACAGCAGGGGCTGGGCATCACGTCCTGCGACAACAGCTAGGAGACAGCAGCAAGAGTGAGCTAGCTCTGGCAAGGGGGAGCTGGACCACAACACCCCAAAGTCCACTCCCACCCACACATCTCTTCCAGCAAGACTGCACCTCCCAAACTGTCATCAGCCGGGTTCATGGGGGCGTCTGCTTCTAACCACCGCACATGGGCTGTGGTGAGAAGCGGGAGCCATCAAATGCCTCCCTCAGTGGTTTGGATACACTCACTACAGGACACCCTCTGCTTCCTCACAGGCTCTGTAACTGTAATGGGACATGTAAGTATGTGATTCAGGACTTCAAAAGCATCAAAAGATGCAGAGAAAACACATTCAGAGCAATCAATTTAAGATGAAAAATCTCAAAGTTTCACATATATGATTCCATGTGATGAGTTATGAAGAAATTCTCAGTTCTTTACAGGGACACCTCTCCACAACAAAATGGGTAGTCAAGATTGTTACCATGTACAAGTGGACTGCTCCATAACATCCCATAGAAAATGAAAATTACCACCATTCAGACTTTGATTGCATCAGAGTTCTCTTGGTCTTTGACGCTTCTCAACCTTTCAAGGAAGATTTGAATCCCCCATTAAGAAGACAAATTCCAGGGCTGGAAAGATGGCTTAGCAGTTCAGGCCTGGATTCAATTCCCCAGGACCCATGTAATGCACAAGATGCACAAGGTGGTGCATGTGTCTGGAGTTTGCAGTGGCTGGAGGCCGTGATGCACCCATTCATTCTCATTCTCTCTCTCTCTCTCTCTCTCTCTCTCCCTCCCTCCCTCCCTCTTTCTCTTTCTCTCTCTCTCTGTCTCTCAAATAAATAAATAAATTTTTTTAAAAAAAAAAAAAGAGACAAATCTCAGCCGGGTGTGGTGGCCCATAACTGTAATCACAACTTTGGCGGCTGATGCTTGGGCAATCCACTCTCTAAACAAGAGGGGTAGGACTGGCTAGAGCACCCGCCTGGCATGCAGGAAAGGTCCCAGCTCCAATCTTCAGCAGCAAGGAATGCAAGAAAAGGGGTGGAGGAGAACAGGACTAGAGGAAGGAAGGCAGCAGGGAAGGGAGGCCAGAGAGGTTGCCGGGTGCTAAGTGCTTGCTTAGCATGTGCAAAGCCCTGGGGACCAGGGCTTGATTCTCCGCACTGAGAAAACAATTGCTATGTAACAAAACAGCTTGTTAGTGTGTCGATGCAAAATATACACCACCTCAGAAGGAATGAGGTAGATTATACTGTAGCCAAGTATGAGTGATCACGGTCCAGGAACACAGATTTGGGTTACCCCAAACTCCATGTCACAACATGGTAAGTTTCATAAAGGTGTTATAGTAACTGAATAAAAAGAAAATGTCAAATCAAAACACTTTTCAAATACATTGGTGGATGTATCAAGCAGGCGAGTTACAGCACAGGAATAATTTCACCTACAGACCTGAGATGCTTTGTATTGGTGGAGGCTAGGGGTCTGTTCCCACAACCCAACGAATTTACTAGTAGGGCGGAATATTAAATCAGACATGGAGGGGGACAATAAATGGCCACTAAGGTGCTAAGATAGCCTAGCAGCCTGGGAGGGGGTCGAGACAGGTGCAGCCCATTTCCAGGAACTTTAGTTCACACTGGGCATAACAATGAAGGTTCCTGCTCAACAAAGCGGTAGATACAGTAGCTGAGGGAACCCCATTATGCGCAACAAGCACCAGGATGTCTTAGTTGATGTCACTCCGGGTTCTTTCCCAAACACTTATGCAGTTGACTCAGTTTGGAGGCTTTCCACTCCCAGCTCTGAATGTTGGCACCACCGGCAGCAATCCTCTCGTCCACTCCTCAATAAATACTAGAAACACACACAGAGAAGAAGAAAGATAACAGAAAAGAAAGGGCTCAAAACATGTGTCTCCCACAAAAAAGCCAGCTGTTTTGAAAGAACACGTTCCATGCTGTGTTTTAGGATAGCTCAAAGCGCATCTCTTCAGACGAAAGGCCTAGGAGACGTGTGTGGGCACCAACATAGAAACAAGGAATGACAGAGAATTTATCAAGCACAGACTTAAAAATATAAAATTACAAGATTGCAAGAGTTGGCAAGGACGCGTTAAGGTAAGCTCGCGTTTGTTTTCATGTAAATAGCAGTCTCTGATTCACTTTTCCACTGGTGAGTCACCGCCCTTGGGGATGTGATTCCTAAGGTGTAAAATTCAGAACAAATGGAAAGAATTTAATCGCAGACGCATTCCCGAAACATTAAATACCCAGCAAGAAGGATGTCTCCAACAAAAACAAGAAACCCTGGCTCTGTCGGAGCTTAGAGCTAAGAGAAACTTTTCCATCCCTCCATTCAAAAGAACGCCTACTGTCCCCTCAGTATTTTCTAGCAATGACTTTTTAATACACGGATGAAAACGAAGAAGTCATTTCCAGCACTTAGCCCTCAGCTACTGAGGGAGTTTTCCTGCCGCCTGAGATAGGAGCGGGACGGGCAGGGCTTTGCCCGTGAACACGGACCGCGCTCGGGCACGGCTCTTTGAAAGTAACGCAGCTGAGCAGGGGACCTGACCAAGGCTCAAGGCTGACCGGCCCCGCAGAGGCCCGCGGCCGGCTGGCTCCGAACGGGCCGCCGGGGCAGCCAGGGCGGCGTGCGTCACGGGACCGGCTCGGCCCGCGGTTCCCATCACGGCTGCGGGCGCCCCGCGCTCCCGCCCGTCGCCCCGGCCTCCCCGGACCGCGCTCCGCTCGCCATGCCTCGGCTGCCTCTCCTAAGCCGACGTCGCCGGTGACTTCCTCCCGGCTCCCCGCTCGGGCCCGGGGGACACGCAGAGGTCGCGGGGCGCCGAGGCGGGGACTCGGTGGGTGGAGGCCTCGCGCCCGCCCGCCCGCAGCGCCGCTCCTACCTGCAGCAGCAGCCCGAGCAGCAGCGCCGCCGCCCGCCCCGGCACGCGGCCCATGGCTCCCGGTCCGCCCCGAGCCCTGCGGCGCGCTCGCTCGGGGCCCGCGATCCGCCCACGCCCAGGGCGGGCCGGCGCCTGAGCCCCGCGAGCGGCCGCGATCCGCGATCCGAGATCCGGGATCCGGGATCCGCGCTCCGGCTCCGCCCTCGGCCGCGCGCGCGCGCCCCCGCCCTCCCCGGCGCGCTCCCGCCACCCGCCCTCCCGGCGGATCCCCGACACCACGCCCGCCCGGGGGCTCCCCGACACCACGCCCTCCCCGCGGCTCCGGGACACCACGCCCGCCCGGGGCGCGCTCCCGCCGCGGGGCCCGCACTGCCGAGGTGGATGGAGGGGGGCGCGTGCCAGGGCTGGGATGACAGGTCTGGAGACCCGGGGCTGGACCCGAGCTGCCAATCATCTCTCCCCGCAAGGGACCGTGGTGGGCGACGGCTTTGACCCTGGAAAGGTTTTAAAGGAGGCGGGCTCTGCGGGGCTGGGGTTGCGGGGCGCGAGGGGAGACCACTGCCCAGGCTCGCTTCCTGAGGAGCCAGCCTTGAGCAATGCCTTCGCTTCCTGCACGGCTCCCGGGTGCTCCCCCCCGCCCAAGTGTGATGGGAAGGACAGTCAAAGGACGAGGAAGACTCGAGCGTGAGCAGAGGCCTGGCGCGCCCGTTCTCGGCGGTGAACGCCTCTGCCAGCCTTTCCCAGCCCGCCCCGGCCCGCGCTCGGCTCGCCCACCTCCGAGGCGCACCTGGCTGCCGCGGACAGTGACTGCCGCTGGGCAGGGTCCGCTCCCTCTTCCTCGCCGACAGCATCTTCTTTGCTCGCTGTGGCTCACAGGCCACCGCTCTCGTGAAGTTATTGAGTACACATTTGCTGAAGTTGTAAGCCTAGAACGTAGACGTGAACCAGAAAAACCACTCACGGAGGCTGCAGGGACAGTGAGTCCCAGAGACAGTCACGGTCCGGAGCGCCAAGAGCGGAGACCAGGATGACAGTGAGGGGCTTGAGGACAGTCACCTCCAGCAGGTGGGGGAAGTGTTCGCGCAGCTGGAGACAAAGCCTGGGCCTGACAGTGAGAGAGGAACTGATGCACTCTCTCCCACCCCTTTCCTGGAATCTTTCCTCCCACTCTGTAGATACAGAAGTCGAAGGGCCCCCCTAAAATCGTACTTTATCCTCCCAGTAATCTGTCAGCTTGAAGAGCAAGTTTCAAATCATACGTTCCTAATTGTCTCTCAGTGGCATTCTTCCGTGTTGGGAAGAGATGTATTGTGCCATCTATGGAGGAAATCTTGCAACTAATGTCATAACGTCCCCAGAACCATGATAGGCCTGACCTCGGAAGTGCCCCCAGGAAGTCCTAATTAAAGAGAAATGGCCTGTTTGAGACAAAAGTGCTTGTCTAGTCAAAATCCACTTGAAACCTGGGATAAGATACCCCACTAGAAAACAGTATCCATTTATATATGATGGCCAGTCCCACTGCTAGCCTGAGACCCTCCTCCAAGGAGATGGTGATAGACCAAGGACACTCAAAACACATCAAAATCCCAGGCTTCCGAAAGCTCACGCTAAAGTAGTCTTATAAGTAACACACCCTCAAAGGCTCAAGGAACTGCAGAAGCGCAAAGAATGTAAGAGCCACGGGGTGAGAAGATGTAATTTGAGGCATCCCCGCCCGGGGGGGGGGGGACATAAGCATAAAACATGATGGGATTGTAACCAATAGGTAATATGTTCATACAGTAAAGTTCTCAATTAAAACAAGAAAAAAGAGCTAGGTGTGGTGGTACACACCTTTAATTCCAGCACTTGGGAGGCAGAGGTAGGAGAATTGCCATGGATTCAAGGCTACCCTTCGACTACATAGTGAATTCCAGGTCAGCCTGGGCTGCAGTGAGATCCTACCTCAAAAAACCTAAATAAGGGCTGGAGAGATGGCTTAGCGGTTAAGCGCTTGCCTGTGAAGCCTAAGGACCCCGGTTCAAGGCTGGATTCCCCAGGACTCACGTTAGCCAGGTGCACAAGGGGGCGCACGCGTCTGGAGTTGTCTGGAGTTGGTTTGCAGTGGCTGGAGGCCCTGGTGCACCCATTCTCTGTCTGTCTCTTTCTCTGTTCCTCTCAAATAAATAAATAAAAATCAACAAAACATTTTTTAAAAAAACAAAATAAGTAAATAAACAAAGTGAAGAAAACAGTATCCTTTAAAAAGGATGGCCATGACACTACCTGCACAAGACCCTCATAAAAGGAGGAAGAGATCATGACATCAAAATAAAGGACAGACTGAAAGAGGGGGAGGGGATAAGATGGAGAATGAGGTTTCAAAGGGGAAAGTGGGGGGGGGGGGGAATTACCATGGGATATTGTTTACAATTATAGAAATTTTCAATAAAAAAGAAAAAAACAAAACAAAACACTTGGGCTAGAGCCAGACTCTACCACAAACAAACAAACAAATAAACAAACAAAAAATACCTTACCAGTGGGGGCAAGGGGGGTGAGGCTGTGTCGATATAGTTCAGGGTAAAACATTTGCCTACCTGTGCCAGGAATGGGTTTAGCCGCCAGCACCACAAACGACAAAACCCTCCCACCTCAGGCTCACCCATAGCACGCAGAAGTCAGCCGAGCAGCTGCAGGAGAGTGTAGCAGACAGCTTCAGGCTCACTGAGATGAGCTACCAGACCAGGCACAGTTATGGAGGAAGGGGTATTTATTGAAGCTTTCAGATCCAGGGGAAGTCTCATAATGGCAGAAGAAGCTGGCCTGCTTTCACAGGGCCAAGCAGAGAGAGAGAGAGAGAGAAGTAGAAGCCAAAAACCAAAAGCCACACAGCACAGCATATTTCAGGAACTCCAGCTAGGCACACTTTGCATATCTTTAGATTGAAACCCGAAACCCACCACCACACCTTAATGCCCAGTGAAACCACCTTCAGCCAGGTGGCTACAGATGCAAACTACAAACTAATAAAAATAATAATAATAATAAATATATTTGGGGCCATCAATTCAAACTAACACAGAGAGGCTGGCAATGGACAGCACTCAGTCCCCTCTCCCGGACTAAGGGCACCCTAAGAGTTCCAGCACCTAACTAGGAGAGCAGCAGATCTGGAGCCAGGAGACTTGAGCTCGCATCTCAGCTTCAGCCCTTCCTGGCTGTGTGTCTCTGAGTAAGTGACTTAAATCCTTAGAGGGATGGGGAGGGCTGAAACGTACTCATGCAGAGAAAACACGTTGTAAGCCTTAAAATGGGACATACATACCTCAGAATTAGAAACACACACACACACACACACACACACACACACACACACCTCTTACCAATAGGAGTTGCCAAAGAGCAATGAGGTGCTGTTGGTGTGAACCTGATGATGACCAAAGAGTCGTCTTCATTTACCTCCGGAACCTCCACACAACTCTCCCTTACCACTTCCAGTTCTTCTGACGTATTTGGCTTTTCCAGGTTCCGGATAGTTCAGATCAAATCTAAGAAGGCAATAAAGACAAGGTATTACATTAAAATACAGATAATCCGGGCTGGAGAGATGGCTCAGTAGTTAAAGCACTTGCTTGCAAAGCCTATCAGGCCAGGGTTCAGTGTCCACATAAAGGCAGACACACAAAGTGACACATGCTTGGAGTTCACTTGCAGGGCAAGAGGCTTCCCGCACTTTCTCTGTATCTCTCCCCGCCTCCCCCTCCCCCGCTTCTTTTCCTGTCTCAAGTAAATAAGTAAAAATTTTAAAAATAAATAAAATACACAAATTCTAAGTGAAAACAAAAAAGAGGATGGCCAAATCAAGACAACCTATCATTTAAAACTTTCTAAAACATGACTTGCAGAACCTTTGCTGGTGTCCTGGTAACACCCCTGTCCTTGCAGAAATGAGCTGAGTAGAGGAAACTGTATGATGTGGGACCTTAGCTTGTCAAGTGAAAAAGTTCCAGGGCACCCTCTGGGGGCTAGTCCCTATATTCTACTAAATCAGGCACCAGAGTCTAAGTGGCATATAGGGTTATGCCTGCAACATGCCTCTGTTCACTTTCCTTCACTGAGGAAGCTTCATCATGGTGGAAGAAGTTGACTCACGCCACCATACATCCACAGCAGAGAGAGCGGCCACCACCAGCCAAAACGAGCTGACTCTGAACACCTCAGGGTCGGACTCAAGATGTGTCCCCAGTGACACACTGCCTCCAGCAGGGTTCCGCCTGGTGGAGACTAAGTAGGAAGCTTAATCAAAACTATGCAAGGGATGGAGAGATGGCTTCACAGTTAAGGCACTTGCCTGCAAAACCCGTGAACTCATGTTTGAATCTGCAGGTCCCACACAGCCAGACGCACAGTGACACAGTAAGGACAGTGTTGCATTCGCGCACAGAGAGGCGACACACCTGGAGTTCATGTACAGTGGCTAAGGCCCTGGCATGCCTGTTCTCTCTCCCTCTTTCTCTCTGTCTCTCAAAATAAATTTTAAGAAAATCTGAGGCTATGGGGCCATTTCTACTCAAACCATCACAGGTTCTGACTCAATACCTGGGGACAGAATTAAGGCCTATAGTTCATTTTTTCTATCTCCAACCAAGAAATCTCAACTAAGAATTCATTCTGTGGAAAGGAAAAAAAAAAAAGAGTAACAGATACAGTGATTTAAAGTATCCCTTCATAGTCTTATATTCTTGTGATGCCATCTGGAAAGGAGGCACTGCTCAAAGCCATCAACTCACTCATAAAACATAAGCAAGAGATTCTCATTCTATTGGAAGCTATCCAACCCTCTAATCAAGTGGCAGTCATTCACTGCGAGGACCATCAGAAGGACAGGTCTAATGCTGCCCAAGGGAAGAGGCTGGTAGACACTTAGGCATAAAGGACATCCTTGCAGCTCCCTTGAGAGTCAGCGCTATTCCCTCCAAGAAGAGATGACAGAAGGTCAAAGTATAGGCCCCCAGAGGAAGAACAGTCTCTAGAACAGAGCCACCACCAGCAGTCATGGAGCGAGGTGGGGGGAAAGTACTACTGTCCTGGCCCCTACAGTGGAATATTAAGGGGAATACATGACTCATTAAACTTGGGGAGAGATGTCCCCCTGTAAATGATAACTTGGCAGCTCCTAGGAGGGATGCTGACCTCCACAGTCAAGAATGTCTGTCAGGGCTGGAGAGATGGCTTAGCGGTTAAGCGCTTGCCTGTGAAGCCTAAGGACCCCGGTTCGAGGCTCGGTTCCCCAGGTCCCACGTTAACCAGATGCACAAGGGGGCGCATGCATCTGGAGTTCGTTTGCAGAGGCTGGAAGTCCTGGCGCACCCGTTCTCTCTCTCTCCCTCTATCTGTTGTCGCTCTCAAATAAATAAATAAAAAAAAATAAAAAAAAAAAGAATGTCTGTCAGACCTGCACCCTGGCTGTCCTTGTCCTTGTCCCCCACCACGCCTGAACCCAGTCTAGAGGAGAGGCGCTTACCCAAACGAGGACTAGCAGACAGATTTTACTCCCATGCCCCCTTGTACCGGCTTCAAGTATCTGCTGGTGTTTGTAAATGCCTTCCCTGGCTGGAGAGAAGCTTTTCCCACCAGGACTGAAAAGGTCATTGAAATGGTGAAGGTGCTCTGAGAGGAAACTGCCCGAAGCTTCGGTCCCCCCCGCTCATGCCTTTACGCCTCTTCGTCCCTTCTCATGGTCGCCTTTCTACTTCTGTGTCCTGCACAGATGTTAAAATCAGGGTTCTATATATGAGGGAAAATATACCATACTTGTCTTTGCCAATCTCACATTTTTCTTAGCATAATTATGTTCAGTTCTATCCATTTTCCTAAAAATGATAATGTCATTCTTTACAGCTGAATAACTTTCCATTGTGTGTTTGCACCACATTTTCTTCATGCATCCATCTGATAGTTAATGGACATCTCAGCTGGTTACATATCTTGGTCATTGTGACTAAAGAAATAGTAAACATGGAAATGCAAGTGTTTATTATGTTAATTGTGTTACTATGTTAATATGTTTATTTCAGGTATATACCCAGGTGTAGTATAACCGGTTTACATGTTTGTTCTACTCTTTGAGGAAAACTGCATATTGATTTCAATTGTGACTGGGTTAATTTATACCAGCAGTAAATATTCCTCCTTCTCCAAATCCCAAAAGCAAAATGTAAAAGCTGGCTTGGAGTGTGTTTTTAGTTTCCTCCTGGTGTATGAAATACACTGACTTATAAAATAAGCATCTAGCAATGTTGATCCTAGAATAAATAATATTTATAGTAAACTTAGTCATATATATATGTATATACCATCTTGAAGTTTTATCTCTTTTAAACCATTGTAACTTTCAAGATACACTTAAACTTTCTGCTTTTGTCCTCATTTCTATTCCATTTTTAAACAATCTTTATTTTAGGATTAAAATACCATCTAAAAAAATCTCTTTATCTAAAAGCATTATTCTTTTCTTTCTAACCTTTTTTGCTAAAAAATATATATATATATCTCATTTGTAGCTTTCTACATCTCCCTTTTCTACTCTATGCTTACTTTTTCTTTTTCTTTTTCTTTTTCTTTAAAAATTTAAGAAGCCCTTTAATTTTAATAAGATAGTTATATTCCAGAGAAACATGGGAACTTCTGAAACACATGCAAAACATGTTAATAGTTCTGGAGATACTTTTATTTTATTCATATTAACCAATTGATTAAAGATTTAATCCCTTTTTTATAAGAGAGAGAGCAAGATAGAGAGGGAATTGGCATGCCAGGGCCTCTATCCATTGCTATTGAGCTCCAAGTGTGTCACCTTGTGCACATGTGTGACCTTGTGCACTGGCTTATATGAGTTCCGGGGAGTCGAACCTGGGTGCTTAGGCTTTGCAGGCAAGTTCTTTAACCACTAAGCCACTTCTTCAGCCCTTTAAACCCTTTTATAACAATGTGATAGTTAATCTTGATTGTCAGCTTGATGGGATGTAGAATCACCATGGAAACAAAATCTCTGGACATATCTGTGAAGGAATTTCTAGATTGGTTCACTGAGATGGGAAGGAGCCATTCTAAATGTGGGTAGCACCATGCAATGGGCCGGGGTTCTGGGCTGTATAAAAAGAAGGAAGTGTGCTCAGCATGAACATTGATCTCTCTACTGCAGTTGCAACAGGACCAGTTACTTAAAGTTCCTGTTTTCATGACCTTCCCACTTGGACTGTACTCTTAAACTGTGAGCCAAAATAAACCTTTCCTCTTTTTCAAATTAAATTTTTATTGGGCTCTTTAATATATGAACCTGTTATAAATTGGTCATATTCCATCATGTCATCCTCTTATGTCCCCTCTGCCCAGTTCCCATTCCCTCTTGAGAGGGGTATCAGTAGTCTTGTGGTATCACTGATACATGGGCTGGTTCCTGTGGGGAGGACAATGCTACCCAGTACAACTTCCCTGCTCTGACTTGTACATCTTTCTTTTTCTGGCCCCTCTTCTACAATGTTCCCTGAGCCTTGGAGGGCGTTTTAAACGTCTATTTCAGTGCACTGGAGAGATGGCTCAGTGTTTGAGGTGCTTGCCTGCAAAGCCTAACACCCCTGGTTCGATTATCCAGAATACACATAAAGCCAGCTGCACAAAGTGGCACATGCATCTGGAGTTCTTTGGCAATTGTTGGAGCCCCTGGAACACTCAATCTGTTTGTCTTTCTTTCTCTACTTTCAAATAAATAAATAAAATATAAATGATATTTTATATTTTATTTATTTATTTGAGAGAGAAAGAGTGGAGAGACAGAGAGAGAAAGAGAGAAAAAATGGGTGTGCCAAGGCCTGTAGCCAATGCAAACCAATTCTAGATGCATACGCCACCTTGTGCATCTGAGTTATGTGGGTTTTGGGGAATTGAACCAGATACTTAGGCTTCACAGGCAAGCACCTTAACCATGAAGCCATCTCTCCAGCCCTAAAATATTTTTTAAAGCCTGCTTTAGTGTTGAGCTCTCAACAAACTCTTATTTTTTATTTTGGTGGATCTTGAGCCTCCTCGGTGTTTGCTGCCATCTTCATAATGAAAGTTCTTAGGCCTTCAGTGACAGCAGAACTCACATTTAATCCTTCTCGTCACCTGAGGTGCTTCCTGGACTCTGGCAGGTGTGATAGAGATGGCACATCTTGGGCACTCAGCTCTCTGAGAAGCTGGTCTTCATTCTCCCTGATATTTCCCACCATCTGTAAAAGTGCTTCTTGAACCAGAAGTGAGAGCAGCATTAATCAAAGGGATAAACATATACAATTAAAAGGCTTTTTGATGGACATAACCTCTCCATTTAACCAGACAACAGTGGAAGCTTCCCTCTATGGTTAATGACCTTCTAAGCCGTAGGCTTTAGACCCACAAAACTAAAGATAGCAGTTGCAGGCATGAATTTCCTCCCACCGAGCAGGCCTCATACCCAGCCAGAGGGCAGTTGATTACTCCCATAACTTAGATGCCACTATTGCACCTGTGGGAACATCTTGCCTCGATGGTTGGCTCTGCGGCTGGCAGGATTCACTGCTTGGTCAACGTGTTGGTGACCACTATCCCCCAGCAGCGTGTGCAGCACTTGCCAGCACTGTGGCCGCTGGCCAGCAGGGAGCTGGCTTCACCGGTTCCAGCTTGCTTTCTCAATGCCCCACAGCCACAGCCCATGGCCTCTGTAGCAACAGGGTTTTTCTTCTAGTTCTTGTTAGTAACCACGTGCTGTGGCAATAGCTTGCATTGTTTTTGCAGGCCTCTTGCGCTTTTGTGACAAACAGCTCACTGGGCGGTGAGTGGTGATGGTACTGGGGTGACCCAGTTCTGTCACTGAAATTTACCAGCAACAGCCTATGATTTTACGGTAACGCCATCTCCAGGCCAGCAGAGTCTGTCTACCCAAACTATCTTTCTCTCTCTTCCTCGCTCTTTTTAAGAAAGTCCTCTCACTTGAACCCAAGGCTCACTGGTTCAGCCAGTCTAGCCAGCCAGCCTGCAGTGGGCATCCCTGCTCTTACTTCCAGAGTGCTCAGAGCACAGTTGGGTTCCCATGGCCACTGGGCACTTACAAGAGGACTGAGAATTCAAATTCTGATCCTCGTGCTTGTATGGCAAGCACTTTATTCCCTAATCCATCCCTCCCCCCATCCCAGCCCCAGTAATCATTTTAATTTGCCTCTCCAAATGCAGGGGGCCAGAGTTTGGCATTCCAGTGCCTGTTATGTATCTGTTTCCTTTCCTTTGAGTTACCTACTTATCTTCCTAAGTGAGCACTTTACTTCCTGAAGGGAAGCTGAAGATATGGAGGTAAGCCATTGTCTCAAACTTGTAGATCCTTTAAACCTTTGCAGTAGCAGAGCGTGGCAGGCCCATCCTCAGACAGGAAGGCCGTCTATGAGGGCCCTGGAGCGGGAGGAGTCATCAGAGCCAGCTTCTTTACTTGTTTTCTTGCACTCCAAACCACGGAGCCGGCGGCTGGCCTGCTCTCCGCCATCCTGCAGCTAGTCCCAGGAAGGAACCCCAGCATGCTGCAGCACAAGAGGGTGCTGGCTGGGAGCAGGGGAGTGGGGTGATGGGAGCCTTGTGACTTGGGGAACAGAGCTGCCTCGGATGCTGTAATGCTGGCGGATGGAAAGAGCGTCCATCCTTCAGCCAGGGCCAGAAGAGAGCCCCCACCCCTGGGCATTTTCCTTTTCAGACTTTTATAGCTGAGCCGGGCTGACTGGCCGTTACTATGGTGGGACAGGGAGGTGGCTGACCATCTTCTGACGACTGGGCCTGCTGAAGCACCGTCCAATCCCGAGAGGCGGTGGTGGGGTGCAGAACAGGGTGGCCAGGTGAAGGGATGGAGAGGAACGATTAGCGGAAATAATCTGCCAGCACAGCGGGACATGCAACCCTGGGTCAGCGACTTCTGTGGACTTTGTGTGTTATAACAGACTCTTCCTGTGGCCTCCGCTGTGCTAACCAGTCCACGCAGCCTTCCCTAACCCCCACTCGGTGAGCAGCTCTGTGTAAATGTGCACTTTTGAAATGAGAATGGAGCAGGGGAAGGAAGAAAGGAATAGATTTGCTGGTGAGCTTGTTGAGGAAGTGAGAGAAGAAAAGCATTTCTTGCTCTTTTTTGTTTGCTTGTTTTGTTTTTCGAGGTAGGGTCTCACTCTAGCCCAGACTGACCTGAAATTCGCTATGTAGTCTCAGGGCGGCCTCGAACTCATGGCAATCCTCCTACCTCTGCTTCGCAAGTGCTGGGGTTCTGGCTTTTATTTCTTGCTCTTTTAAATTGGCATTCTTAAAAAATTTGCAATGCATCTCTTATCCCCTGGCTGGTGGCTCACCAAATATGTTACCAAAAGGGAGTATTCTGTGACACAATGTCTAGGTTTGTGTTTTGGACAAAAAAATGAATAAGTCCTAGAGAAATAGTGCTAAAAGAATGGGTTAATTAAAAATGAAAAGACAAATGTAGATGCACCCCACAAAGTGAGATCAGACTGAATCAAGCACATTGTTCCGGAGCCCAGTCATCCCAGTCCAGCCATTCTCATTACTAGAGGGAGGAAGGGTTTCTGTGAAGGGCAGACCCTTCTTTCACTGTCAAAGGGGATTGATTTTCTTTGTTTGCTGGAGATGGTTTGAACAATCCCTTGGGCAGTCTGGGGCAGCCCAAGGAAAGGTCACTGGTTCCCAGATTTAGACTTCTTCAGACTTGGTACTGAGTGTCCAACCCGATCGCCCTGCCTCCCTCGGTCCTACCATATTTCTTGTAATCAGAAAGAGAGAGAGAGGGAGGGAGAGAGGGAAGGAAAGAAGGATGAAAAGAAGGGAGAGAGTCAGGAGGGAGAGAGAGAAATTACTTCTAAACTAAATTCTGACACAGTCAGATTCATTTTTTGCTTACTTAACATATATTCTAGTTCTATCTCCCTGAAGATCTTTCTCTCCTCTCATGGTCCCCTTTCTACTCTTTCTCCCTCTCTCTCTTTCCCTCTCACTTATTCACACACACCACATATAAATTTAATCCTAGAATTTGCTTATGCAATATTTTTCTCTCTGTGTCTGGCTTAGTTCACTTAGTATAATGATCTTCAGTTCCATCCATTTTATAACAAAGGGCATGATTTTAGTTTCCTTTTTTAAAAACTGGCATACAACGTAATAAGTTTCATTATGGAATATATATATATATATTTATATATACATTATATAAATAAGATATACATTTTTCTATATAGCTTTGCGTCATTATACTTTGTTTTTACTCATAGACCTTCCTCTCTCCTATCTCCCATTACCACTACTCCCTTTGTCTGGTCCCTTCCCTCCCCCCAAGTAGCCCACACTCCTACTTTCATATCACATGTATTCCGTTACTCTCTTTTTATCCTCCCCCTTCATTAAAATCTCTTCCTCCGCTCTCATAATCCTTTTCTGCCTTCATGAACGCACACACACACTTAAATCCAGAGTCTGCATGTGAGAAGAACCTGGCAGTACTTGTTTTCCTCAGCCTGGTTTATTCGTATCATAATGAGCTCCAGTCACATCCATGTTCCTGAAAAAGTCATGATTTCATTTTCCGTTACAGCTGTCATTCCATTGTGTCTATGTGCGTGTACATTTTCTTTATTTGCTCATCTGTTGATGAACATCTTAGGCTTATCCTATTTCTTGTCTGTTGTGAATGGTGTTATGATGTGCTATGATGCCTTAGATTCTTTCAGGTACACAGGAGTGTGAAAAGTCTGCACTCTATCCTTCACGATGACCGTGTCAGCTTACACCCCAGCCCCCAGCCGCTAATAAGCATTTCTCATCCCGCATCCTCTCCAGCACGTTCTTTGCTTGACGGTGGCCACACTGATTAGCGTGAGAGTGTGGTTTTAGTGCGCATTCTCTGGATGGCGAAAGCGCTGGTATTTTTGGCCATTTATTTGTCTTTGTTCTTTTCAGAACTGTCTGTTTAGTTCATTAGCCCATTTACTGGTTGGACAACTTGGTGTTTAATCTTTGGAGTTCTTTATAGATATTAATCCCTCTGCTGTACGGTTGGCAAAGATTTCCTACAATTTTATAGGCACTTCTTCATTCTGGTTAATGTTTTCTTTCCTGTGAAATATTTTAATTCTGTTTTAATTCCTCAGATAAATCCCTGTGCTATTAAAGTCATTTTCAGAAAGTCCTTGCCGATCCTGTATCTTGAAGTGGTTTTCAAGTTTTCTACCAACAGTTTTAAGGTTGCAGCATTTACAGTCAGGCCTTTCATCTATTTTGGTTTTTATTTTTTTTCCCGAGGTAGGATCTCACTTTAGCTCAGGCTGACCTGGATTTCACTATGTAGTCTAATTGTGGCCTCGAACTCACGGTGATCCTCCTACCTCTGCCTCCCGAGAGCTGGGATTAAAGGTGTGCGCCATCACGCCTGGCTGTCTTTCATCCATTTTGAATTGATGTTTCTGCAGGACAAGAGACATGGATCAAGTTTTATTCTTCTATAAGTAGATATTTAGTTTTCCCAGTGTCATTTTTTGAAGAGGCTTTTAAAAATTATTTTATTTATGAGAGAAACAGAGAGTAAGAAGCAGAGAGAGGGAGAGAATATGAGCAGTCCAGGGTCCCCAGCCACTGCAAACGAGCTGCCTACACTTGCCACTTTGTGCAACTGGCTTTCTGTGGGCATGAGGAATTGAACTCTGGCCATCAGGGCAACTTTAACTACTGAACCTTCTCTCCAGCCCAGAGAAGCTTTTCAACAAAACGTACTTTTGGACATCTTTGCAAGAGACTAGGTGCGTTCAGCTCTGCGGGCTCATTTCTGGGTAATTTGTTCTACTTCCTGGTTCGTGTGTCTTGTGCCGTACCAGAGCGTTCTGTTACTGTGGATCCGCAGCGCACAAAGCATGAGGTCAGCATTGCGCCTCTACCAGCGTTATGCTTGCTGCTTAGGAAGTTTTTGGCCATTCAGGTTCCTTGTGCTTCAATATGAATTTTAATATTTTTCTAGTTCTGTGAAGAATGTAACTGGGATTTTGACGAAGTATATATTGATCTATAGATCATTTTGGGTGCTATAGACCTTGTTACAATATTGATTCTGCCAATTCCTGAGCACAGCAAGTGTTTTCTTTTGCTGTTTCTTTCAATTTCTCTGTTCAATGTCTCAAGGTTTGTATTGTAGAGGTTTTTCGCATCCTTGGATAGGTTTATTTCTAAGTATTTTATTTTTATTGATGCTATTGGGAATGGAAGTGCTCCCCTTACATTTTTGTCTGCAAGTTCCTCATTGGTGTAGAGAAAGACTATGTATTTCTGTGTGCTCATTTGCTAGCCTGCTAATTTGAGGAGTGTTTACCAAAAAGTTTTCTTGTGGAGTCATTAGGGTCTTTATTAGTATTATATCATGTAGTCTGCAAGTATGGAAACTTTATCTTTTCCCTGTCCTATTTCTATCTCTTTCATTTCTTTTCCTTGTACATCAGTGTATATATATATTTTTTGGTTATATATATATAACCAAATATTTTGTATATATATATTGGTTTTTCGAGGTAGGGTCTCACTCTGGCCCAGGCTGACCTGGAATTCACTATGGAGTTTCAGGGTGGCCTTGAACTCATGGCGATCCTCCTACCTCTGCCTCCCGAGTGCTGGGATTAAAGGCGTGTGCCACCATGCCCGGCAGTCATCAGTGTATAATTTGAGCAGTATATTGAATAAGAACAATGAGAGACACTAGTCCCATTCATGATTTTAAAGAAAATGCTTTAAGTTTTTCCCACTTAGCACAATGTCTTAGCTTTGCTGTATGATTTTCCTTATTATGTTAAGAAGTGTTCCTTCTCTTCCTACTTTCTTCAGAGCTGTCATCACCAAAGATGCTACTGCAATTTGTTGCTGGCCTTTTCTACATCAAGTGATGATCGTGTGATATTTGCTTTTGTCTATTTATGTGATGCATTACATTTTCATTTGAATATGTGGAACCAACCTTGCATTCCTGGGATGAAACCAATTTGGTCATGGTGTATGATATTATTAATGAATGCCCAAAAAGGATTTGCAAAATTTTTTTGAAATGCTTCTGTCTATGTTCATCAGAGAAATTGGTGTACAGTTTTCTGTCTTGTTGTGCACTTACCCAGCTTTGATATTTGTTTACTGACCTTGTAGACAAAGTCTGGCCCTGGGCCTTTTCGTCTCTTAAGTGGAAGAGTTTCAGGCATATTGGAGTTCGCTTTTTCTTCGATACTTGGTAGAAGTTAGCAATGAATCCATTCAGGCCCAGGCCTTTCTCTGTAAGAACTTAATGTTTCTGATTCAATTTCATTGTTTGGTCAGTTTAATTTGTTTATATGTACTTGACTTAATTTTTGTAGGTCATATGTATCTATAAGTTTATATATTTCATCTAGATATTCCAGTTTGTTAGAACATATGTTTTTAATATTCTCTATGTATCCTCAGAATTTTAATTAGATCTGTTGTAACATCCCCATCTCTGTTTTCATTTTAGAGTATTCATTCTTTTTGTTTAGCATGGCTGTGTTATCTTTTTCATTCACTGAGAAATCAACTTTTCACGAGGCTTAAATATAACCTCAGCCCATTCTGTTTGTAACTGTTCCTCTATTCCCAGGACACTCACTATGTGAAAAGAGGGCAATTTTGTGCCTTACAAAAGCACATTCTCAAACACCCAAGATTGTCTTGTCGTTTTAGAACTCGCTGACAAAAGTGATTGTAAAATAAATCTTTCTAGGATCAGAACCTTTTGTTTACTAGGTGCACATCTTACTTTTTATTATTATTCATTTTGAGAAAATCAGAGAGAAAGCGGTAGAGAGAGAGGATGGGCATGCTAAGGACATCAGCCACTGCAAATGAACTCCAAATATGTGTGCCCCCTTCTGTGCATGGGTGATATTGTGTGCATGTGTCACTGTGTATCTGGTTATGTAGGACCTGGAGATTTGAACATGTGTTCTTAGGCTTTGCAGACAAGCACCTTAACTGCTAAGCCATGTCTCTAGCCCACATCTTATTTTTCAAAAGCACTGTTTTCTGAAGTTGAGGAAGCACGTCAGAGGCCATTAATTAAAACACTATTTAGATATAGAGAGGCTCTGCAGTTACAAGGCTTGCCTGCAGAGCCTAATGACCCAGGTTTGATTCCCCAGTACCCATGTAAAGCCAGATGCACAAAGTGATGCATGCATCTGGAGTTCATTTGCAGCACCTAGAGGCCCTGGTGCTCCCATTGTCTCCTTTTCTCTCACTGTCTCTCTCTACTTGAAAATAAATAAATAAAAACAATGTTAGAAGCCGGTGACTATGTTTGTTGTTGCATTCCTTGAGAGACCATAGTTGGTTGACTCATATCCTATTGTTTGTATACCCAAGCCTTAGTGGTTTAGTGCTTCCTCCCAAGATATGCATTATGCGAATCAGGCCTGTGTTAGGCCTTTATGAAATAAGACTATAACAAGTTTAATACTGTTTTTGTGTCTTGCACTCAGTGCAAGAAATTACTCTGGAGCCAGAGAGACAGCACCATGTTTAGGGAGCTTGCCTGCAAAGTCTGACTGGGTTCAACTCCCCAGTACCCATATACAGCTGGATGTACAATGTGGCACATGAATATTGAGATTTTTGCAGTGCCTAGAGTCCCTGTTGCACCCATTCTCTCTCTATTTCTCATCCTCCCTCTCACTCTCTCTCTCTCTCTCTCTCTCTCTCTCTCTCTCTCTGCAAATATATATATATATTTTAATTACAAAAAAAGAAGTTGCTCTGGTGTGAATCTTCCTTCTAGGATCAACACATTCTGTTTCCCTTCACATACAACTTAATGTTCTTAGGAATGCTTTTAAGAATTTATAGTCTACGAAAACCCCAGGTGTTCAGAAACCTGAGACTATGTGCATCTATTGCATTGCTTGAAAATACTTAGCTTGTGAGGAATCTTAGTTCAAGCTCAGCATATTCATTTCTATTTTCCTCTCTCTCTTTCTGGGTTTATTTATTTCCTGCTTTACAATTTGATTTTGCAAAGGCAAAGTTAGATTGTTTCTCAAAAAAGCGAGTAGGTAAAATTAGTCATGAATCCCTACAATGCTATGACTGCTCACCCTATTTAACCTCTTCACTTTCTTCTTAGCTCATTTGTTTTGCTTTTTTAAAATTTATTTTTATTAGATATGGACGTATTTAGTATGTAAACAGCACAGGTTGGTACCAAGCTTTTCATCCTCCCTGCCCCCTTTCTGAAGAGGCCTTCCTCATAGGGGATGCAGGTCAACCCCATGGGGATTATGGGTCATGCATTATGGGAGAGAGGAAATGTCTCTGTGAAAAATGTCCCACCTTGTGCCTCTAACAATCTTTCCGCCCCTCTTCTGCAAAATTCCCTGAACCATGTTGGGTGCATTTTAAGTCTGCTTCAGTGATGGGCACTTAGGAGCCTCTGGATTTCTTGTTTGGGATGTGTTGAGTGTCCTCAGTGTTTATCTCCTTCACCCTTGTGCTGATATCAGATTCACTAAGGAAGCAGCACTCTTGCTCATTTCCCCAGTTCCTTGATGGTTTTAGCTAAAGCTAGGATGGAGTGCGCTGGGTCATTTATCTTCTCAGGTCCAGCTCCTGTCTGAAGATGAGAAGCAGATTCTCCAAAGGAGAGTGAAGTCAGCAGTGGTTACATGGGATAACCATGATTAATTTAGAGAGAATTTAAAAGGTACTGACCCTTTTATAGCCCACGATTAGTGGGAAGTTGGCAATGGAAAGTAGAATCAGTATCTGGATATGATTCTGACTTGTTTCCCAGTTTCAGATGCAGTTTCTTATCCACTAATCAGAGCTGTTACCCAATCCAAGAGCAGTAGGTTACTCACGACGACTGTGTGCCATTGTACTTGTGTGAGCATCATGTGAGGTTGCTTGCTTCTTAGTCGCTTAGACTTTGAGTTGCTTGGACAGGTGTTGGCCACTTTCCCCCAGTAGCTCATGTAGCACCTTCCAGCACTGGATGGGCTAGTTGTCTAGGGACTGGCTCTCTTCCAGATTCCAACCATGTCTAGCACTATGTTGAAGAGCAGTGGTGAGAGTGGAACCCTGTCTTGTTCCCGATCTCAGTGGGAACTCTTGAGTTTTTCCTGATTAAGTATTTTTCAGACTTTAGGAGCTTCATATATAGCCTTTACTGCATTCAGATATAAAGCCTCCATGCCTATTTGTTCCAGTGTTTTGATGATGAAGTGGTGTTGTTTTTTGTCAAAGGCCTCTGCATCAATTGAAATGACGGTGTGGTTCTTATGGTTAACTTTATTTATGTGGAATATTACACTGACCAATTTCTGAATGTTAAACCATCCCCGCATCCCTGGGATGAAGTCTATTTGATCAAGGTGGATAATGCTTTAGATGTATTGCTGAATTTGGTTTGCAAGGATTTTGTTCAGGAACTTTGCATCTAAGTTCATTAGAGATATAGGCCTATAATTTTCTTTCTTTGTTACATCTCTGTCTGATTTTGGTATTAGAGTGATGCTAGCTTCATAAAAGGAGCTGAGGAGGATTCTCTAGTCTCTGATTATGTGAAGCAGTTTGAGAAAAATTGGTTTCAGTTCTTCAATGAAGGTTTGATAGAACTTAGCTAAGAAGCCATCTGGACTTTTTTTTTGGGGGTGGGGAGAGGGTTGATTACTTTTTCAATCTCTAAGGATGTGATAGGTTTGTTTAGGAGATAAATCTGCTCTGAGTTTAGTTTTGGTAGGTGGAATGTGTCTAGGAATTCATATATTTCTTCCAGATTATTCATTTTTGCGGAGTAGAGGTTTTGGAAGTATGCCCTGATGATTATTCCAATTTCATTGATGTCTATAGTGATTTTTGCTTTTTCATTTCTGATCTTGTTGAGATGTCTCTCTTTTTTTGCTTGATCAAACTGGCCAGGGATTTGTCAATCTTGCTTATTTTTTCAAAGAACCAGCTATTCATTTCATCATTTTTTAATTGTTTTCTTAGTTTCCAATTCACTACTTTCTGCTCTAATCTTGATTATTTCTTTCTGTCTGGAGCTCTTTGGGTTGGATTCTTCTTGGTTTTTGAGTGCCTTTAGGTGCACAGTCATGTTATTAATTTGGGATATCTCTATCTTTGTAATGAAGGCATTTAGGGCTATGAATTTTCTCCTTTGGACTGCCTTCATTGTATTCCATAAACTTTTGTAGGTTGTGTTTTCATTATCATACAATTCTAGGAATTTTACAACTTCTTTTTTAATTTCTTCCATGACCCATTCATTGTTTAAAAGTGTGTTGTTTAGTTTTCAGGAACTGGTGCAATTCTTGATGTGTCTCTTGTTAATTTTTAGCTTTAAAGCATTGTAATCTGACATGACGCAGGAAGTTACTTTAATTTTCCTGACTTTATGGAGGCATGCTTTATGGCCTAAAATTTGGCCAATTTTGGAGAAGGTTCTGTGGGCTGCTGAGAAGAATGTGTATTCGGTAGAGTTGGGGTGGAAAGTTCTCTAGATATCTGTTAGGTCTAGTTGATCTATGATGTTGTTGAACTCCATTATTTCCCTGTTGATTTTCTTCTTGGATGATCTGTCTGTTGATGATAGTGGAGTACTGAAGTCTCTGCCCATGATGGTATTGGTGTTTGTTTCTATTTTATTGTTCAGTAGATTTTGTTTTGTAAACTGTGTTGAACCTGTGTTTGGCAGATATATATTTATGATTGTGATGTGGTCAAGTTGGATCCTTCCCTTCATGAGTAAGAAGTGGCCTTCTTTGTCCTTTTCATTACTTTTGGTTTGAAGTCTATTTTATCAGATCTTAATATAGCAACACCTGCTTGTTTTTGTTTTTTTTTTAAATTTCCATTTGCTTGGGATATCGTTTTCCAACCTTTCACCCTGAGGAGGTGTCTATCTTTAGTGGTGAGGTGGGTTTATTGAGGGCATCAGATAGAAGGGTCCAGTTTTTTGATCCACCCTGATAGCCTGTGTCTTTTGACGGATGAGTTAAGACCATTAATATTTAAGGTTATTACTGTGAGATGATTCTGTTCAATTTCATTGATACCGTTATTGTTTCTTTGATGGTTTGCTTCCAGTTCAGCATTTTTTTTTTTTTTTTGATCAGGGTCTCATTGGTTATTGTGGTTTCATTTTGGGAATGAACATCTGTTGATTTATCTGATTTTATTGGAGGCTTCCATTGTAGAACTAGGCATCCTTGGTGGAGATCTCTCAGTTTTCCAACTTTCATTGCCTTTTCTGCATTGCTGCCTACCCATTTTAGGGAGACTCCTGATTTTATTGAGGAAGAAGCAAATTTTTGTCCTTTGTCCCATTCACCCTCTGACTCAGGTGAACAAGGATGTTGGTACTCAGTGGCAGTCATGACACCAGAGCAAAAAGCCTGATTCCACAGCTTACACAGGGACCAGGCCTCCTCAAGCAAGGCACAATGGGACCTACCAGGACCAGGGGACTGGAAGGAGCCACAGAACAGGGATCTGGCCTACAATTCAGTGTTGTGCCAGCCTGCACACATCCTGGTGCAGGGAGCACGCACAAGGGAAGTGGGAGGATCCAGGAAACAGGGGTCTGGCCTATTCTCTCCACACCGTACCCGCCTGTACAGGGAACCCAGCAACATACTCATTTCTTTATGCACATGGTCCTCGGAGGTTTTTGCTAAGGTATTCACTGTGGGAAAATAGGATTATTTCAGATATTTATAAAATACCACCCTCAGAATCCCAACATTGCTTTTTGTTACTAGGCTCTGTGAGAGAAGTCAGGATGAGGCATATCTTCCTTTTAGAATAAACACATTCTGTTTATTAAGCACATTTGTTTTCTCCTGACTGAAGCTTATTTTCTCTCTGCTTTGATGCATGGAAGAAGCTCTTTCCACCATTGATGGAACTTCCCTGGGATTTTTAAGCCTAAAATAAATCCCTTCCTCCTACAAACTATGTCCGGTTGGATGTTTGTCCAGCAACTTGGAGCTGACCACACCCCGCTCACCGTGCTATAGTGTGTTATTCAGTCTCCACGAGTTCACGTATGTTTTACAGTTTCTCTTGCTGTTCACTTCTAGTTTTATTCCCTTGTGGTCAGATGTCATCACTTCAGTTTTCCTGTATTAGTTAAGACTTGCTTTGTTTCTGTATTACCTTATTACTGCTGGGGCCAAATACTTGGCAAGAAGCATCTTAAGGAAGAAAGGCATGTTTCAGCTAATAGTTCAAGATCACAACCTATCATGACAGGGGAAGCATGGGCACAGGAGCTTGAAGCAACCGGTCATATTGGATCCATAGACACACACACACACACACACACACACACACACACACACACACACACACACACACACACACACACACACAACACACACACACACAACACACACACACACACACACACACACACAACACACACACACACCCTCAATAAATTTTCAAGTCAAATTCCAATCCATGTTAAAAAGATCATTCACCATGATTAAGTTTCAGATAATGTGATTCTGTACCTAAGAGGCTCCACCACAAAACTCCTAGAGCACATTTAGCAAATTTGAAGGATAGAAAATTAACAAAATCAGTAGCCTTCTTATATATCAATGAGAAAAATACTTAGAAAGAAATCTAAGAAACGATACCATTTGCAGTAGACTCAAAAAATAAAATATCGGGCTGAAGAGATGGCATAGCGGTTAAGCGCTTGCCTGTGAAGCCTAAGGACCCCGGTTCGAGGCTCGGTTCCCCAGGTCCCACGTTAGCCAGATGCACAGGGGGTGCACGCGTCTGGAGTTCGTTTGCAGAGGCTGGAAGCCCTGGCGCGCCCATTCTCTCTCTCTCCCTCTATCTGTCTTTCTCTCTGTGTCTGTCGCTCTCAAATAAATAAATAAAATTTTAAAAAATATATAAAAAAAAATAAAATATCTTGGCCAGATATGGTGGCGCACACCTTTAATTCCAGCATTTGAGAGGCAGAGGTAGGAGGATTGCCATGAGTTCAAGGCCACCCTGAGATGACATAATGAATTCCAGGTCAGCCTGAGCTAGAGTGAGACCCTACCTTGGAAAACAAAACTAACTAACTAACTAAATAAATAAATGGAAAGACAAGAAAAAAAAAGAAAATTAAAATAAAATACCTTGGAGTAGACCTGTTGTACATACATTTCCTCAGAATTGAACCATTCCCTCCTAGAGAGAGGAGGAAGACTCATGAAGTAAATAAGGCACAGATCTTGGGACGCATGCTTACATGTCACAAGATCATAAGACTCCTTCCTAAGGTTATAGGCATGGCTCCCAGCTGCTGGGAAGGACACTCTTCCAGCCAGGCTGTTTGTACAATAGGCTCCAGAGATTCAGTTTCCATTAGGTGTAACCTATACTGAGGTGGGCTTTTCCATGACGCAGCTGCCTTTGAGCCATCCACGCTCCTGTAAGAAAGGGTTCAGCAGGGTGGAAGGGGAAAAGAGAATGTAATGAGACATCGATATGATTGAAATACATTATTTACTTGGATGAGATTTTCCAAAATGTAAACAAATTTAAAGTTTAAAAAATATGCTGTTTTAGTATTTCCTCTTTTCCTTCAAAAACTGCTGGAGCCACAAAGCACAATTTGGAGATCATAGAGGATTTCTGCTTCAGAAAATCATCAGTGTGGCTGACGAGATGGCTTAGCAGTTAAGGCATTTGCCTGCAAAGCAAAAGGACCCAGGTTCAATTTCCCAGGATCTAGATTAAGCCAGATGCACAAAGTGGAACATCTGGAGTTTGTTTACAGTAGATGAAGGCTCTGGCACGCCCATTCTCTGCTCTCTCTCTCTCTCTCTCTCTCTCTCTCTCTCTCTCTCTCTCTCTCGGCCTCTTTCTCCCTCTCTCTATCAAATAAATACAAACATTTTGAAAACAGGGAAAATAAAGTCATCCGTGTTACAAGGCCATCTACTATAAGATTTCTATAATTGCTATATGTTTAATTTCTCAATAACAGAGACATGTTGAAAAAATTAATATGGGAGCACAAAAGACTCAAAATAGTCAAAGAAATCCTCAACAAAAATAGTAATGCTTTATGTATCACAATTGAAAGGTGAACTTTGATCAGAATCATAATAAGTATAACGGCATAGTTCTGACTCAAAAACCTGAGAACAGTGATAATAGAGGATATAGAAATCAGCCCGCAGAGCTACACCAATGCACTTTTTGACAAAGGTACAAAAATATGCGTTTTAGAGGACAGGCCACCTCTATCAAATGCTCCTTGGGGAACTGGACATCACCTGCTGAAGAACAAAATTAGTCTCATCCTATACCAAATTCAGTTTAAAACGAATAACACCCTTGATGTAAGACCTAAAACTTTGAAACTACTAGAATGAAATATAGGGAAACACTTCTGAACAGGACTCCAACAGTTCAGGAAATTGTAGCAAGAGCCAGCAGCTGGGAGTGTGCCAGAGTCACTGACCTTCCTGTACAGCAAGGTCAACAATTACCAGAGTGATTCGACAGCCTACAGAATGAGACAAGAATTTTGCCAAGAATTTCCTTGACACAGACTCCACATTCTGAATATAAAAAAAGTATAAAAAGAACTAAAACTCTAAACACAGGAATTAAGTATTCCAACCAATAAATGCTCAAACTAACCGAATAGAAACTTTTCAAAAGAAATTTGAAGGTCCAAAATAAGTGCTTGAGAAACTATTCAAATGTCTTTAAGTATTAGGAAAATGTTATGTAAGTCAGAATTACATTGAGATTAAATGTTATCCCAGTCAGAATAGCTACCCTCAAGTAAATAAACAAAATATGCTAGTAAGGATGTGGGGGCAAAGGAACTCTTTTTAAAAAAATTTTAAATTTCTTTATTAACAACTTCCATGATTATAAAAAATACCCATGGTGATACCATCCCTCCCCCCACTTACCCCTTTGAAACTGCACTCTCCGTCATACCCCCTCCCCTTCTCAATCAGTCTTTTTACTTTTGATGTCTTGATCTTTTCCTCCTCTTATGATGGTCTTATGCAGGTAGTGTCAGGCACTGTGAGGCCATGGATATCCAGGCCATTTTGTGTCTGGAGGGAGCATGTTGTATGGAGTCCTGCCCTTCCTTTGGCTCTTATGTTCTTTCCACCACCTCTTCTGTATTAGATCCTGAGCCTTGGAAGGTGTGATACAGATATTGCAGTATTGAGCACTGAGGTCATTTCTTTCCATCACCATGATACCTTCTGAGTCATCCCAAGGTCACTGCCATCTGAAAAGAGAAGATTCTCTACCAAAAGTGAGAGTAGCATTAATATAAGGGTGTGAACATTAACAGAAGTGCTTACTGGGCAGTTTGATGAGCATAGTATATACATTTGGCCAGACAACAGGAGACGTTACACCCCTAGGGCTTATGACTACCCATTTTAAGTTTTCAGTATCAGGGATGTATTCCCTTCCAATGGAGTGGGCCTCCAGTCCAATTAGAGGGCAGTTGGTTTCCCCATGACAGATGTGCCACTATTGCACCTGTTGGCTCATTTGGCCTGGCTGGCCAATTATAAGGCTTGCAGTGTCCGCTGATGAGTATCTTCACTGGTGATTTCTCTTTCTCCCATTGAACTGCATGCAGAATGGCTTCTTCCAGCTTTCTGTCAGCTGGTCTACATGGATGAGGTTATCAGCTCAGTTCCAGCAAGATTTCTCAGTGGCCTTGCAGCCCAAGTATATGGAGTCTTCAGCAATAGGGTCTTACCATCCATTCCTGGTGGTAAACCAAAGGACTCGGCAATGGCCTATAATGTTTTGGGGGCATCAGGGATCTTCCTGGCCAACAACTCATTGGAAGATATCCCATCCCTGGCACTGAAAATTTTCTAGCAACAATCTACGGCTCCTGAGTGTTCCATTGTCCAAAAAAGTAGGATTACTTATGTTTTATTTATATCCTCTTAGATTTTGATTAGCTGTCCCTCCACCTTTCCTTTACTCAATCTCTTCCCCAGACCTCATTTTGGGCCTTTTCACCCCCATTAATCTATTCTTCTACTTACATCTATACAATACCATCCTATTAAGTGACCCCCTCCCTTCCTTTCTCTTCCTTTCCTATCTCTTTTCTAGCTTACTGGCCTCTGCTACTTTTTTCCTTCTCACACAGAAGCCTAGTCATCTGTAGCTAGGATCCACTTATGAGAGAGTACATGCTACGTACGCTTGGCTTTCTGGGCCTGGGTTACCTCACTTAGTATAATCCTTTCCAGATCCATCCATTTTCCTGCAAATTTCATAACTTCATTTTTCTTTACCGCTGAGTAGAACTCCATTGTATAAATGTGTCATATCTTCATTATCCATTCATCAGTTGAGGGACATCTAGGCTGGTTCCATTTCCCGGCTATTGTGAATTGAGCAGCAATAAACATGGTTGAGCATGTACTTCTAAGGAAATGAGATGAGTCCTTAGGATATATGCCTAGGAGTGCTACAGCTGGGTCATATGGTAGATCAATTTTTAGCTGTCTTAGGAACCTCCATACTGATTTCCACAATGGCTGGACCAGATTGCATTTCCACCAGCAGTGTAGAAGGGTTCCTCTTTTTTCACATCCTCGCCAGCATTTATGGTCATTTGTTTTCATGATGGTAGCCAATCTGATAGGAGTGAGATGGAATCTCAATGTAGTTTTAATCTGCATTTCCCTGATGACTAAGGATGTAGAACATTTTTTTAGATGCTTATATACCATTCGTATTTCTTCCTTTGAGAACTCTCTTTAGTTCCATAGCCCAGTTTTTAATTGGCTTGTTTGATTTCTTATTCTTTAATTTTTTGAGTTCTTTGTATATCCTAGATATTAAGCCTCTATCAGATGTATAGTTGGCAAAGATTTTTTTCCCATTCTGTAGGTTGCCTGCAAAGGAGCTCTTTAAAAAGTGACACATTCACTACAGAACTCAGTATGGGAATCCCTTGAAAACTAAAAGTAATACAATATAGTTATTTTACACCACTGCTGTGTGTATACCATCCAGCACAAAAGTCAGCATACAAAATAGATCTATAAGTGTACACATGTTAAACAAGGAACTTATCCTGCAAATAAGTTATAAAATCAGTCCAGGTGCCTGTTAATGGATGAAAAGATAACATGTGATGTGCATACATACACAATGGGATATGATTCTCAAGCATACAGAAGAAGAAAGCCATATACACTTCTAAGAAAATGGATGCAACGGGGTGGTTAATTTTTTTAATATTTATTTATTTATTTATTTGAGAGCAGTAGACAGAAAGAGAAAGAGGCGGATAGGTAGAGAGAGAATGGGCGCACGAGGGCCTCCAGCCACTGCAAACGAACTCCAGATGCATGTGCCAACTTCTCATCTGGCTTACGTGGGTCCTGGGGAATTGAGCCTTGAACTGGGGTCCTTAGGCTTCACAGGCAAGTGCTTAACCACTAAGCCACCTCTCCAGCCCATGGGAGGTTAATTTTGCTCATCAACTTTGATTTAGAAAAGCACCCCTTTGTGTGCATCTGTGAGGGCATTTCCAGAGTGTGGGACAGCACTACCAAATAGGATGAGGACCTGAATAACACGGCAGGGCCACGGGAGGAAGCCTGGTTTATGTTATTCTGTTTTTAAAATTATTATTTATTTATTTATTTGATAGCGACAGAAAAATAGGCAGATAGATAGAGAGAGAATGGGAACACCAGGGCCTCCAGCCACTGCAAACGAACTCCAGATGTGTGCGCCCCCTTGCTCATCTGGCTAACGTGGGTCCTGGGGAACCGAGCCTGGAACCTGGGTCCTTAGGCTTCACAGGCAAGTGCTTAACCGCTAAGCCATCTCTCCAGCTCTTTGTTACTCTTTTTGCTGCTGCAACAAGATACCTGACAAAAGTAATTTGAGGAAGGGTTGGTTTTGGCTCAGTTTTAGGTTTACAGTCCATCTGATGGAGAAGTCATGGTGGCAGAAGCATGGAGCAGCTAATCATATTGCATCCAGTCAGGAAGTAGAGGGATGGTGAATGCTGGTGTACGTCCAGCTTTCCTGTTTCTACACAGCCCAGAATCCTAGCCCATAGAGTGGTGTCACTCACACTTAGCATGGGTCTTCCCACCTCAACCTAACCTAGAAAGTTCCTCACAGACCCGCCCAGAGATTTGTTTCCATAGTAATTCTAAATCCTATCAAATTGACAATGAAGATTATCCATCTTGGCATAGTGGTGCACACTTTTAATCCCAGCACAAAGAAGGCAGAGACAGGTGGATTGCTGTGAGTTCAAGGCCACCCTGAGACTACATAATAAATTCCAGGTCATGCTGGGTTTTACCTTGTTAAACCAAAATAAAGTAAATAAATAAATAAATATTATCCATGACAGTCAGTGATGCAGATGTTCTCTTCTAAACCCAATCATTTCTTCTGCCTCAGGCTCCCTAGTGGCTGGGAATGCAGATGTGAGCCACCTGGCCCACCTTCCTGTAGTTTGTACTACAGTCTGTGATGATTTCTTTACTCTCTCTTTAACTATCCCATTTTTTTCTCTTTCCACATTGTAGCTCATTCTTTTTTTTTAAAGATTTTATTTATTTATTTATTTGAGAGAACAAAAGGGAAAATGGCAGAGATTGAGAGAGAGAGAGAGAGAATGGGTGCACCAGTGCCTCCAGCCACTGCAAACGAACCCAAACTCTACACGTATGTGCCACCTTGTGTGTCTGGCTTATGTAGGTCCTGGGGAGTGCAACCGAGGTCCTTTGGCTTTGCAGGAAAACACTTTAATCACTAAGCCATCTCTCCAGCCCCTTGTAGCTCATTCTTATTTGCCTACTGTGACCCATTGGACGATTTATCTCTGTGGTTTACACTGCAAGTTCTCTCGGCCTTGTACCTATGCTCCAGTTGTTAGAAAACAGAAAGATATTGCATGTTTCTTTATAAATATCCAAGTCACCTTGTGGCCAATAAATCCATGATAAAGGACACATCTTCCTCTCTCCCCCACATCAGGAAGCACTACCGGGCCTCCAGTGCCCCAACCCAGCAAAGCAAATCTCATCATTCCATCCCTGTCTCAGGTTCAGTCACATCCAATGCCAACTTCTAGTATTTTTTTTTAATCTTAATTTTACTTTATCCTAAAGTTATAGTACACGAAATACCAACAAAGTGGGGGAATTTAGTGATCAAAACCAACTTTCATAATTTAATTTAAAATATCCCTGTCTACACTGGAACTTACATGGTTGGTAAGGGATGAAGACACGGTGTGTAACTATTTTTATTATGCAGGGATTCACAGTCAATTTGCTTTGGACTTGGATGAGACTTGAGACATAGGCATTTTTAAAATGTGGAAATAGTAAAGTTCAGATGAGACTGTAGCTGCTTGTAGTGAAAGTGTTCTGTGTCGTGAGCTGGAAATGAATCTTTGGGGGTCAGGGGCAGAGTGCCTGATTTTCATGTTTTCCAAGGGTCCATTGGGTTAAAAGGGTAGTCCTTTAGGTGATGGTATTTGGAGGAGCTGTAAACCTTTAAGAGAAAGGGCCTTGTAGGACAAGCATGGATGATTGGAGGTTTGCACTAAAAGTGCTGTGGGACCCTAGTCTCTGCCTGCCTATGTGGTAATGTCAGCTCTTAGGGATGAAAGTGTTGGCACTGCAATGTGGCTATAGCTATTCCTGCCTGGACTACTGTCACAAAGAATGCCATCTGCTGTCCTCACTAGGACTCAAACAAAAGTAGCCTCATACAACCCCACGGGGAATACCTGCAACCCCACTGAGGAGCATCCCCAGTGGAATGGGGGCAGAGACAAGGGAGAAGAGGCTACCAATACATGAGGCATCTACATGAAACATCTTGTTAATAATAAACATAAGAAAAAAAAAAGTAGTCTCAACTCCTAAATCTATGATCTAAATAAACTTTTCTTCTTGTAATACTAGCTGCCCCAGTAATTCATTGCAGTCTTGTAAAGCTGACATATTCATGGTTTCCTGACTCAAACAATTCAGCTGGCAGTTTTAATCTCTTCTAGAAATTTTAGAAGAGCCAAGTACTCTTCCATGAATAGAGACTCAGATTTCATGGACAGTCTGAAAGTCACTCCAGGCTATAAAATAGATTTTAAATTTCCCCAAAGCCCGTATGTTAAAATTTGGACCCTCATAGTTTGTAGGAGATGGGTGGAGACAGCAGAGGCAGGTCTTAGTGCAAAGTCTGCTGGTTTTTAAGAACATGGTCCAGTGGCACTCCAGCCAGAGCCCCATTCTCTTGTCATTCCTAGCCAAGGGATGAATGGCTTTGCTCTGGAATATTTGTCCACAGGATGTGCTGTCATAAGCCTAAATCAATAGAACCAACTGGTATCAAATACCTTGGGCTGAGCCAACATGGTGGCACATGTCTTTAATCCCAGCACTTGGGAGGCAGAGGTAGGAGGATCACCATGAGTTCAAGGCTACCCTGAGACTACATAGTGAATTCCAGGTCAGCCTGGACTAGAGTGAAACCCTAACTTGAAAAAAAAAATAATAAAATATCTTGGGCTGGAGAGATGGCTTAGCAGTTAAGGTACTTGTCTGCAAAGCCAAAAAACCCAGGTTCAATTCCGCAGGATACAAGTAAACCAGACTCATGAGGTGGAGCATGCGTCTGGAGTTTGTTTGCAGTGGCTGGAGACTCCAGCATGCCCATGCTTTCTCTCTCTCTCTCTCTCAAATAAATAAATAAAGTTTTAAAAAACTCTCAAAACCACAAATTATGTATGTATGTAGTTACCTTCTTGTTGCTGGGACAAACACCCAACCAGAATCAAACTTAATTATCTCAGGTATTTGTTATGGAAGCTAACAAACCCCATGAACTTTGGGAATCTCGTTTTCTGATCTCAGCCATACAGTAAAGCCAGAAGCAGAGTGTAAATGGCTTTGTTAGTCATGGGCCTTTAGAGGAAAGAAACAGACCCAGGGAATGAATATGTATTACAAAGGGAACTTACTAGATCGGCTTACACGATATGGGCCAAGTAGTCCAACAACGGCTGCACAGTGGAGAAGCCAAAACAATCCATCACAGACATCCCCAGAGATTTGTTTCCACAGCGATACCTAATCCTGTCAAGTTGTCAGACCAGAGTAGCCATGACATGCAGTAATGCGGGCAGTCTCTCCTAAACCCAATCAATCTTTCTGCCTCAGACTCCCAAGCGTCTGGAGATCCAGATGTGGTAACTACTCAGTCCATGAGACTGGAGGCCTCAGCAGTACCGACACATTACCGAAAGCCTGGGGACTTCTACAGTCACTGACCTTCACCTCATGTTGTAAGGCTCAAGAAGCTGGGCTCCAATGTCAGAAACGGTCATGGTAAGAAGGCATGTAATAATGCAATATAATATAATAATATGACAACACAACATAATGATAAGGCCAAAAATATGAATTAGGACAGGCAGAAAAGCATTGCTTTTCTCTCAGACCTACTCTGGGGTAGGATCTTCCTAGAATTTTCCTCACAGGCCAACCCATGAGTCAGGTCTCTTAGTTGATTACTGATTCTCTCAAGTTGAACTGTTTTACATCAAGGTTAATTCTCTAGTTCTGTGTCATCACTTAGGCTTGGGTTTTCTTTCCTCTAGTTCTTTACCAGGCAGTATAATATCAGTTGAGATTATATCACGAGTTAAGTGGTGTTAAATATACATTAGCATGCTTAAGTGATGTACATTAAAAGATGACCAAGCATTCCTCAAGGCTCCGTGTCACCTACTGTGGGGAAGAAAGGGCATGGGTTGCATGAGGGTGTGACGGTTCAGTCCTGTGGTCGACATCACCAGAAGGCAGGAATGGAGAGACGTGCCTCTTGGGCAGTCCTGTGAGGGTGCTTCCAGGCAAGATTAACTTAGGGAGGGAGAGCGGGTGTAGCTTTCTTTGGGGGGACTGTATTGTATATAAGGAAGTTGCAGGAGAATACTGAAGATGTTTCTTTTGTCTAGCTACTTGTGCTGCCCACTGGTGGGCACTTCTGGCATGGCTCCCCGTGCTGCCCATTGGGGTGGCTCTGGGGCCTGCTCAGCCTCCAGGACTGAGCGGTTTTACCGACCGTTGCAGCTTGTGCTCGGACTCAGGGGGCGAACGGCTGCCTGCCTCTCCCACTTCCCCGTCCAAGTCTCAGGGACTAAGTAGCTACGTGTCCCACGTTTTCTCAGTCTGCATCTGGCCTCAGGGACTGAGCAGCTGGGTTCTTCAACTTTCTGACCTGCGTTTAGAAAATAATCCAATAAATTCCCTTTTAGATAGATATTCATTCTATCTGTTCTCTTTCTCTAGAGAATGCGACTCTAGAAAACCTGAATTGGTGGTAGGGAGGAAGAGGCAGACTTTGGGGTGTTATAGTCAGCTCCCCCCCTTGCTACAGCTCCTCACAATCCTGTTGCTGTTTCCACCTGCTGTGGCTGAGATGTCGCCCAGCCTCTGCCCATGCCATGCTTCCCTTGCCAGCGCAAAGCTTCAGACTGTAAGCCGAAGGAAAATCTTTCCTCCCATCAGCTGCTTTTGGCCAGGTGCTTTATTCCAGCAATGAAAAGGTGCTTTGAAGAACATGCAAGAGAACCAACAATATAATTGACTTACCTCAGAACAGCAAAGCCCAATGGACGTGAACAGCCACGGCTCTAGCCACACCCTAGAAGACTGCTATTTGGACTTCTCTTTGTTCTCAAATGTCACATCCTCCACGTGGCCTTAACCTAAGCTGGAGACCTTACCATGCCACTCTTCTGTAAGATGTCTGCACCACCTAATAGCCTGTTCCCTGCCTCTGTTGTTTATGAGAGCTCTCCCCACCACGTCAGTCTTGCTGTGCGGGACTTCCTCCAGCAGACCCAACGCTGCTGCCAAGGTTTTCTCTCGGTTACTGCTCCACACGTCCCTTTCCGCTGGAAACCGGCCCTTCCCTCATCAACCTACCGTTTGCCCAGTAGTCAGAAAGATTCACTTTGGACGTCTCCGAAGACTTCTCCAGGACCACAGTGCACATGCCTATTGGATCTACTATGCTATAATGATCTCTCTATGGGTCTGGCTTGCTTCTAACTCTCTTTCAGTTACTACAGGTGGCAAGTACATGTCACTTAGTTTTAGAATTCCCAGCACCTAGTAGAGTCACTCCATGGCTGTCTGCGGAGGGCAATAAATTTCTCTCAAGCAGGGAGTACAATTCAAGGCAGGATTTGGAGCGTGGACAGGCATTCAAGTCCACTTCGTACTGTTATTGCCTGGATGACTTCAAATAAATGTTTCCACTATGGCAATGGAAACAACTGTGACCGCGCCCTTCTCACAAGGCTGCTGGGAAGAAGACACGAAAGCCAGACTATAAACCCTTAACTAAAGTCTGCCAAAGAGCAGTATTCCCTTGTCCCCAGGGGATGCCCCGAGTAAGCGAGCAAGAATGCCACCCCCCGCCTCCCCCCAGATCAGCACAGCCTCTCATTCTGTTTACCAGCATGTTTAATTGTGGAAGGAGCTAAAGGTGAAGAGATGACTGAACTGAACTCCAGCCGTGACCGATGTGCCGGCGGCCTACGGCCGGCAGAGCTGCCGGATCCCTTCAGCCAGCCCCAGGCAGTGCAGGATGCGCCTCCTTTCAGCAGCCAGGTCCTTCTCGGAGACCTGGCCCAGGAGCTTCTGCACAAAGAGCTCTTGATCTTTCAGGAAGATGTTCTTATTCACTGCCACATTTGGCACACTGTCCAGAGAGCCGGACTTGAAATGAAAACTTAAGTATCTGTTTCGTTTTAAGCCAGGCCCTTTCTCCTCAATCCAGGACAGTGGGCTGCAAGACAAAAATGGTCCCAATATTAGAAATCACGAAGGGACGCACTTGACTTCGGTGCCACGCCCTTCTACAGCCACCTCCCTGCATCGGCGGCCTGAGGTACCTTGCCCTCACCACCACCCAAAGGCTACAAGCAACTGTATTTCCAACTTTACTGATAAACATGCTTTTATTTTTATCTCATTTCCCCCCCCAGTAAGTGGCATTTGTGTGCACACCAGCTTGAAATTCAGAAGTTTGTGCCCTGAGCCCTGGGTGCCTCTTCAGTGTCAGGAAGACAGACAGGCGATCGACAGACCGGCCTTAGGGTCGCCGCACGCATGCTTCTCAGGGGAGGAAGCACTCTTGAGTTCTTCCACTGGTTTCTCAAAGAATATTCTCAAAGAACATGCAAGAAAAAGGCCGTGGGTTGTTTCCTAAGCCCCCCCCTGGGCTCACCCCTACATGAACTTCACCTCTCTAGAGCCTCCCTCCCCCTGGGTTTCCTGGTTCTCTGCAGAGCTGTAAAGTCCACCTGCGGAAGATTATTCCTTAAGTCAACTCTGACCTTAAGTAAATAGTTCATTGAATATTATACCCAGGAAAACATAAAATCTGTTCACACAAATGTAAATTATCATTTTTTTTTGTCATGCTAAGGATAGAACTCAGGCCTTCACATTTGCTAGACATCACTGACCCTGTCCTAAATTCTTCTAAAGACTATATAGCATTGATTTTTAAAGTTTTAAATAACCCCACTCAGACTCTCGATCTAAATGAAAGTGTCTCTGGTAAGCTGTTTTCAAGTATTTTCCCATGTGAACTTGACATGTAATAAGCCATAAGCAACTCTATCTTCTTTATTTTAACATCCTATATTCTGCTACTGCGATTTTGTCTATATATAATCTATAATGGATTATATAATTCTTATTTTGTCATTGTCAGATATTTAAACTCTTTCCATATTTTACATTAATATAGTATCCTGCCATTTTCACATATATAAAAATACATTATTTTCCTTTCATTTTGGGAAACAGTCCCAGAAGTGAAGAGTTTGTGTTGGCTTTTAATTACTTCTCTTTGTTTTTCCTGCCTTCTTTTCACAGATGAAACACAGTCAAGAGACTGAGCTTAAGCCTGAAATAAAGCTCCTTGCCTTTGCATACGTGTTTGGTTCTCCTTGGTGGTCACTGGGGATGCTGAGAACTGGGCACAACAATTATTTTAAAGGTATTTGTCATTGTAGTGAAAATGTGATTAATAAGAGCCCCTGGAAAGTCTCAAATTCTTCAAGCCTCAGTTTTCTAGATGATAAAAATCTTGAAAAAGGGCTAGTCTATGCCTGGTCCATAGCAAGCAATCGATAGACATTCCCTAGTACTGGTATCTATACAATGATTTCAGTGTTGATTTCGGCCTTGTTGGTCCTTTTCCTGGTAATCTTTAGAGAACCCCTCCTTCTTAAACCCCCCTCCCATTATCCTGTGTTCCTCCTTGCACCATATTCTGCTGCACTCGACTTCTGTAAAAGCAACCTAAGGAATTCTGCCAGCTAGACAATGGCTAGTGGCTCCTAATGTGAAGCAACGAGTCCGAGAAAGCTGTCTCCCTCTAGCAGGGAGGGATCCAGTCTGCTGAGTGAGATGTCTCCTCTTGAAGGAATGGATCGAGTCTGCTGAGTGAAGTGTCTCCTCTAGCAGGAATGGATCAAGTCTGCTGAGTGAGATGTCTCCCTCTGGCAGAAATGGATCGAGTCTTATGAGTGAGATGTCTCCTGCTACCTGGATTGAATCTAGCCTGCTGCGTGAGATAAGATTTAGAGAAGAAATAATAATCCCATGAGTCCCAAAGCATTCTTTAGTCATACTCAGCCTAAGGCAGCATTTGCAGGGTCAAAGTGGCCTGTTGCTGCATCACAGGACACAAAACTTAGTCTGGTCGAACTGTAATTCAGTAAGTTTCCCTTGCAGGAAATGATTTCAGTTATGAGTGAGTGCTTAATACTAGCCTGCAAATAAAAAATCCTCTTAGCAGGGCGTGGTAGCACATGCCTTTAATCCCAGAACTGGGGAGGCAGAGGTAGGAAGATCGCTGTGAATTTGAGGCTACCCTGAGTGAATTCCAGGTCAGCCTGGACTAGAGTGAAACCCTACTTCCGAAACCAAAAAAAGTTAAAAATAAATAAAAAATCCACCTTATGTTTGGCAGGCAGAAGTTAAATTGATAAGGCAAAACTGAGGTTTTTGGTTCCAATTCAAACTTTAAAAATTAATGATGAGAGGGCAGAAGAGAGGGCTCACTGGTGAAGGCGCTTGCCTGCACAGCCTAAGCACCCAGGTTCTACTCTCAGGTCCGACGTCAGCAGGTGCACGATGTGATGCAAACCCACAAGGCCTCACATGCGCAACGGTGGGACACACGTATGGAGTTCGAGCACAGAGCCTGGATGCCCTGGCACACCAGTGCTCTGTCTCATAAAAAAATTGCAAAGAATGAAATAAATAAAATATAATAAATAATTAATGATTACAGACTATCAAAACATTTGTCTAACTTCACATAAAATCAGTTCCCATGACCAGTTTGAAAAGGTCATCGAACAAGCTGGGTGTCATGGTAGTGCCGGCTGAGGCATAAAGATCTCAAGCTCGAGACCAGCAACAGCTAGATAATCAAAAGACCCTCATGTAAACAAAACAAAAAAAAAGCAAGCAAGAAAATGAAGGAATGAAGATGAATTTGAATGCAATCTACTCACTGCTTTACTTTGACACTGGATAAAAATATATTTAAGGTATTCCAAATAGTCTGATCTATGTAAGACACCCTTGATGTCCTTGTCCTTCCAAATAACAGAGTCTTGGGTTCTGGGGGCACTCCACTATGTCAAGGTGTTTCCTGCCCTATCATTTTCTTATAACTAATATGTAATGGTGCAATGGTACATGCTTGTAGACCTGCTGGACTCAAGAGGCTAAGACAGGAGAATTAGTTGAGCCTAGGAGTTTGGGGTCATCCTGAACAACACAGTGGCACCCACCTTTCAAGTAAACAGTAAAGCTTGTATTAGTTACTTGCGTAGCTTACATAACCTGCGTCAGCCCTGTGAGTTCCCTCCCAGAGGTGCTGCAAGGGTGGGCAGAGGCGACATAAGAGGCCACAGCTCCTCAGAAGCAAGCAAGGTCCTAGGTCTGGAGCAGGGCATGGCCCCTCAGTCCTTTTCTCTGGAGTCCACCTTGACAACGCCCGAGGATGTCAAGAACTCTTCTCACCATTCTCACGACTCACCATTTGTTCTTGGTCTCAAGTTGCACAGTCATCTTCATATACTGATCTTCCTTTCGTTCTTCCAGGGTGGCAGAAGCCAGAGAAAGCTCCCCGAAGAGGCAGACCAGCCAGGTCAAGCGAGAGATGCCACTGAATGCAGGGAAGCCAAATTGTTCTTCTTCTAGCGGGCCAGCTGCAGGAAGTCACAAGTGAGGGAGCCAGAAGGAAGGGGGCACTTCCTGACAGGCAAGACCCAGGGGAGATAGGAGACATGCCATTCTCTCGCTCTCTCTCTTTCTCTGTCTATTGCTCTCAAATAAATAAAAATAACAATTTTTTTAAAAAAAAAAAAGAATAGAGATGGTCTGGACATGGTGGCAAATGCCTTTAAAACCAGCACTGGGGAGGCAGAGGTAGGAGGATCACCATGAGTTTGAGGCCGCCCTGAAACTACACAGTGAATTATAGGTCAGCCTGGACTAGAGTGAAACCCTACCTCAGAAAACCAAAACAAACAAACAAACAAGCAAAAAAAGAATAGAGATGGAACTTAGAAGAGGACCCCAAAATTGGAAGGGACTCCTCGGGATGCCTAGCTGACAGCATTGAGGTGGATTTCCTGCTGCCAGTGACATTAGGCCAGAAGCTGACTGGCGGTGGGACCTCATCTGCAACCTGCAATCCTGCCAAAACTGACCTGTGAAGTGAAGAGACCCTTTCAGCAGCTCTTTTCCGACCACTTCTTTTTGCAGGAAAGCAAATTCTTCCATCAACAGTTCCACATGCTCCTCGTGCAAGACTTTTCCTGTCATGACGAAATGGAATACCAAAGGCCGTTGTCACCGTGCATAGTTGTACATCCAGAGGCTGTATCATTCTTTTCCATGAAGGAGACACACAGCACTCACAGGCCGGGGAAACACCACCCCACCCTTACGACACCCAGCTGAGGGTGATCCCAGGCTAAATGGTGGTATCCAGTTGTCCTCACAGGCACGATGAAAGGGATGCCTGAGAGCTTGTGTTCTAACTCGGGGTGGCGGGGGGTGGGGGGATGCTGCACAAAAAATCTAAAACTAAAGAGAAGAGAGAAGAGATTATAAAGACCGGGGGGAAAGAAGCGCAAGGTTGGGTAGGCTCTCCACTAGCAGCCAGCCCTGCCGTGACTCTCCAGTCTCCACGCGGGCAGTGGCATGCCACCTCAGAGCTTCCTGTACCCGCCCCAGTGAGGAAGCACTGCCGGCTATAAGAGGGCACTACCGCTACCCAGCCACACTTTTCCAAGAGGCAGGAGGCCACGGGCCGCCAAAGCCCATGCCCCAGCACTACCTGCCGGGTGCAGTCCTCCAGTGTGGACCACCCTGGCAAGTGTCCCGATAAAGCAGGCATCCTAAAGACAAGCTTGCTGAGGGGATTCATCTTTGCAAAGAACAAGGCAGAAAGCACATGCCCCACAATCTAAAATACTCCTGCAACAAAATAATGGAATGGTCATGTGGATGCCCTACGGTGAGAGGATGGAGTCACTCCAGAGAGCACTTCAGAAGCAAATTCTTCTGAAGCTTCCCAGCCAAGAGGGCTCACTCGGGGAAAGCACTACGCACAAGGTACAGAAGAAACCCTCTCTCCAGAGCACCGCACGCAAACTGACAGAGCAACTGCTTTCTCCAGAGCACCACGCTCAAAATGAAGAGTAAACCGCTCTCTCCAGAGCCCCACACTCAAAATGACTGAAGAAACCGCTATCTCCAGAGCACAAAGCTCAAAATGACACAGGAAACCTCTCATTCAAGAGCACCATGCACAAGCTGACAGAGGAAACCTCTCTCTCCAGAGCACCCAGCTCAAAAGGACAGAGAAAAACCGCCCTCTCCAAAGCACCACGCTCAAAATGACACAGGAAACCGCTCTCTCCAGAGCTCCGCGCACAAACTGACAGAGGAAACCGCTCTCTCCAGAGCACCATGCTCAAAGGGACAGAGGAAACCACTCTCTCCAGAGCACCTTGCTCAAAATGACACAGGAAACCGCTCTCTCCAGAGCACCATGCTCAAACTGACAGAGAAAAACCACTCTCTCCAGAGCACCTTGCTCAAAGGGACACAGGAAACCGCTCTCTCCAGAGCACCGCGCACAAACTGACAGAGGAAACCGCTCTCTCCAGAGCTCCGCGCAAATTGACAAAGGAAACCACTCTCTCCAGAGGAAACCTCTCTCTCTAGAGCACCGTGCTCAAAAGGACAGAGGAAACCACTCTCTCCAGAGCTCCGAGCTCAAACTGACAGAGGAAACCACTCTCTTCAGTGGCCTGGAACACATGGGGCAGCAACAGCATTTTCGACATCGGGAATAAGCTCTGATTCTGGCCCTGAAGAGACAGATGAAAAGGAAGAACTAAATAGAGTGCCTAATGATCATGCTGAGCATATCTCTTAGAAGTCACTGGTAGTTTCCTTGACAACTGCTGATATGGTCAATATGTCGGAAAATGATTCTGACTCTCAGTCCTTTCACAAAGCTCCAGGTGGTGGTGGGGTGCATCCAGAAACCAGAAACACTGCCAGTCAAGTGCCACACTGTTTGTAACGACACAAGCAATGATGACATGGTATTTGGCAGAATGCAGTGTGAGAGGCTGTCGTTTCTGTTACTCTTACAAAGATGCACATGAACTGAAACAGTGACAGTCTATAAAATCTGCAAGGAAAGACCAGAGGGCTGTGCAGACTGCCAGTGATGTCTGCTGAAGACCATGCATGACTGTGAGCAAACCATTTTGATGCCAAGAATGATTTGGGGACAGCTGGGCAATGTGAATCGGGGTAAGTTATGATTTGTTTTACTGACCCCCTAAAGATCCATGTGTTGAAAACTTGGTCCTCAAAAGTGGCACTCTTGGGTGGAGCACTGGGGAGGACGGGTGGAAGTGGAAGGCACTGTCACTGTGGGTATGCCCCCAAAGGGACTGCAAGACCCTGGCCTCTTCCTCTCTTGCTTCCTGGCCTCGAGGTGACGGGTTGGACCTTCTGCCGCACACTATACCACTGTAATCTTCCACCCCGCATTCCCAGAATAATGGTTCTCATGACCTTGGCCTGAAAACTCCAAACCTGTGAGATAAATATTCCTATGCTCTAATTAGTTAATTCTTTAAGGTATTTTGGTTTGGTGATGGAAGGTTGACCAGCACTGGGTTTCAGGACTGGGTTGTAGGAATGTTTCAGTGCTAATGTACTGACTTTGATGGCTGCATGAAGTTAAGGGAATTTTTTTTTTCCAGAATCAGGTTAAAAATATTATCTCAAATATTTTTAATAAGTTCTTTGTACTGTATTTACAATTTTTGTGAACATTTTGTTATTTCAAAATAAAATTCAAAAGACAATCATCTTCAGTGAAAAAAAAAAAACATGACAGCAAGCCAGAGGCAAGAATTATGGGTTACAAAACATATATAATATTTGCGGAAAAAATTGAAGGGCAACTTATAATTCAAAGACCTAAAATCTGGGCTGGAGAGATGGCTTAGCGGTTAAGCGCTTGCCTGTGAAGCCTAAGGACCCCGGTTCGAGGCTCGGTTTCCCAGGTCCCACGTTAGCCAGATGCACAAGGGGGCGCACGCGTCTGGAGTTCGTTTGCAGAGGCTGGAAGCCCTGGCGTGCCCATTCTCTCTCTCTCCCTCTATCTTTCTCTCTGTGTTTGTCGCTCTCAAATAAATAAATAAAAAAATTTTTAAAAAAATGTAAAAAAAAAAGACCTAAAATCTTAGCTTATTTGTCTTCTTCAAATATATTTTACCCGTTTTCTGACATACATATTATGAAATCCCTAAAGAACTGTAATTGAGTCCATTTTTAATAATAATCACAAGAATAAATGTGCACTGTGATCTCTGGAGGGATGTTCATGAGAAGAAACAAAGTTACCCGTGATCCCACTTAGAAGAATCACTGCTAAATCTGGTAATATATATGTATAATACCAGATATGTATGTGTGTGTGTGTGTGTGTGTGTATATATGTGTGTGTGTGTGTGTGTGTGTGTGTGTGTGTGTGTGTGTGTGTATATATATATTTGCTCTTGTTGTTGTTGTTTTTCAAGGTAGGGTCTCACTCTAGTCAGGCTGACCTGTGCGCCACCACACCTGGCTTATATTTTTATTTATATATAGAGAGGCAGACAGAGAGAGAGAGAGAGAGAGAGAGAGAGAGAGAATAAATATGAATGAATTTTAAAATGCTCACCAGCAATAATGATTAGGGAAATGCAAATATAACTGACAATGAGATACCACCTCACCCATTTAGAATGGCTTTTATAAAAAAGACAAACATAATCAAATATTGATAGGAATATGGAGCAAAGAGAAGCCCTACACATAACCAGAGGAGTTCAAATTTATAATGGCATGGAACACACTGTGGAAGAGACTCAAAAGGTTAAAACAGAGCTAAGATATGCTCCATCAATGCCATTACTGGTATAAGTACAAAGGAAACGTGTCAGATGCACTTCCGTGCTTATTGCAGGACTATTGCAAGTCAAGACATGGAATTCACCTAAGCGTCCATCCACATTAGAACAGACGATTTTAAAAGCTAGTGCACACACACACAACACACTACTATTCTTCCACAAAACAGTTGTAATCCTGCTGTTTTTACCAACATGGACGAGCCTAGAGGGTAGAAAGATAGTAATAAATGCTCCCACTCACTGTGTGGCCAGGGAAGGCAATCTTTTGGAAGCAGACAGTACAGGGGGCTGGAGGGACGGCTTAGCAGTTGAGGCATTTGCCTGCAAAGCCAAAGGACCCAGGCTTGACTCCTCAGGACCCGCGTAAGCCAGACGCACAAGGTGGCACACACATCTGGAGTTCATTTGCAGTGGCTGGAAGCCCTGGTGTGCCCATTCTCCCTCTCCACCCCCCACTGCCTGCCTGTTTCTATATCTCTCTCAAATAAAATAATAAAGAAAGAAGTAGACAGTACAGTAACTGCTACCAGAAGCTGGGGTAACAATGGGAAGAGGCCAGTCAGCGAGTACAAAGTAACAAGATAAGAGGAATAAGAGGTGCTGTTTCATTGCATTGTAGGGTCATTAACAGTCATAGTCCTGTAAATGTCTTTCTTCATGAACTACCAGCCCCAGGTCTCTTGTTATAGCAACAGCAAACAGATGGGGCTTCCTACCTCCACAAAATTAAGAGAGTTTCTAATTTCTTGGCATATAGTGAACATTTAACAGATACTTGTTCCCTTGGTGAAGCCACAGAGACTACATAGCGTACATTTAAAACATGGGTAACTTTCCATTAGCAACATAAGAATCTCGAGTATAACCAAAATACTGTCATGACACTGGCACTGAAACTAATTTGAACCATCTTATTTTAAGCTGATGGGCCTTGGCCAAAAGCCAGCAAGTTTGTCCACAGCCTTTTTTTTATTTTTGGTTCTTCGAGGTAAGGCCTCACTCTGGTCCAGGCTGACCTGGAATTAACTATGTCGTCTCAGGGTGGCCTCGAACTCATGGCGATCCTCCTACCTCTGCCTCCCGAGTGCTGGGATTAAAGGCGTGCGCCACCTAGCCCGGCCTGTCCACAGACTTTTACTGGACATAACTCCTTGTGTGTTCAGAGGTCTGGGAGTGAAAAGGGGACTAGGAGCTCAGGGGACCGAAGACAGGCAACATTTCTCCAAGGTGCAAAGATGGCAGAGAATGCCTGGCGAAGAGGCCTGATGAGAGCAGCCCAGGTCAGAGACAGAACATTCATCACCTTTCTGTTCAGCCAGTGCCCACAGCTCCTGAGCTCCCGCTAAAGACAGCGCCATCGGGTACTCCACCAGCACGTGCTTGCCAGCCTGGAGAAACTGCCTTTGGAAACAGAAATGCGGAGAAAAGACAATTTAGGTAAGCTTCACTCAAACTCCCTGCGTGACAGAGAATGCCAGGCTGCAACTTGAAAAGAGCCCGTCTGGGTGCGTGTGTGGTAAATGGCCACTGTGCCAGACAACATGAGGCAAGGTCGATACTCACTTTTCCCTACACTGGAGGGGAAAACAAAAACAAAAACAAAAACTTTTGTAGTTACATATTCTTTTGAATAGTCATCCATTAATTTTTTTTAATTTTTATTTATTTATTTATTTATTTATTTATTTATTTATTTGAGAGCGACAGACTCAGAGAGAAAGACAGATAGAGGGAGAGAGAGAGAATGGGCGCGCCAGGGCTTCCAGCCTCTGCAAACGAACTCCAGACGCGTGCGCCCCCTTGTGCATCTGGCTAACGTGGGACCTGGGGAACCGAGCCTCGAACCGGGGTCCTTAGGCTTCACAGGCCAGCGCTTAACTGCTAAGCCATCTCTCCAGCCCCCATTAATTATTTTTAAACTAAGTACCACTTGGCCGTTATTTTTTAATAAAAAATAGAATGAATTAACAAATAGATTCCTTGTTACCACAAGCATAAAGTAGGTGTCACTACCTGACCACAGCAGCCCTAGGAGACTTTGGTCACAGGTGAATGGGGCCCTCCAGTATGGACGGCGTTACCCCAGTAAAACTCTGAGCGGCAGGTTCAGACGCAGACTTCTCTACTCGTTTGTAGGTGCTGGTGTGGCAGAGGAGTGGGTTATCAGGATGGGGCAACAGCTGTAGGAGTAGCTGGGACTCCACTGACCTAACGGTCCTCAGGAGCTTGGATGTTCTATCTTTTTTTCTTTAATTAATTAATTAATTATTTATTAATTAGTTTTGTACTCAGCGAATACAGTCAAGTTGGTACCATTTTTAGGCTTGTCCATGTCCTCCCTCTCTGGCCCCTCCTTGTTGAGGTATATGGGTCGTGCATTCTGGAGTTAGCCCACAGTTATGGGTAGGATAAATGTCTATGCATATCATGACCCAACGTGTGGCTCTGACATTCTTTCCTCCCCGTCTTCCGCAAAATTTTCCTGAGCCACGTTGGGTTCATTTTTGGTCTGCTTCAGTGATGAGGTGTTGGGGGCCTCTGGGCCTCTGGATCTCTGATTTGGTGGATGTTCTATCTTGACTCCAGGGTAAAGTCTCTGAAGCGCGGGAGCTGTGTGTCTGATCACGTTTTCAAGGAATCCTATTACGGTGCCAGAAAAATTGCAGGGAGTCCAAGAAAGCTTCTGTTCTCTCTACTGAGACTGATGGTGGGGAGGCCTTACCCCCGGGGGTGAGCATGCGGGGGGGGGGGCGGCTGCAGCTCAGGGCAAGTGCCTAGGAGGACAGCTGAGCCGCGAGAGGGCGCGCTGCGGGTCCCACTGCTTGGTTCCACCACATTCCTAAGAGCCTGTCGCTGTGCAGGGAAGAGGGACGGGCCTACTATACTTCTGCCGTCAAGGACACATCCTGCTTCACCGTCACCACCATCTCCTCACCAACGTCACAGCCAAAATACTTCATAGTAAAGCAACAGCCAAAGATACAGTTCACAGCACTGAGAGAGCGGAGGCAGCATGGGACACTGATCCAAGCTTAGAACAGAGACAATTCCTCCCATCCTAAGCTGTGTGATAAACTCAAGGGATGTTGTACAATGAAACGAAACACTATACATTTTGATGTTTATGATGCTTGCATTAAAACATATTAAAAATATTAGTTTTAATGGTTTCATTCTCTACTCATTTGTAACTGATAATGAGGCTTTTTTTAATGTTCAGCCAATAGTTGGGATTCTTTTTTCATTTCTTTTAGTGGTGCCAGAGATGAAATTTATGAGCTTGTGAATGCTAGGCAAACGCCCTAAGCACTGAGCATACATGTTTTCTTATCCCAGCTTAGCAAAAGCAATTATAACTGCCAAGTATTGTAACACTGAAATCCAGACAATCCACAGCTTTAAAAGCATGGGGGCTTGGCGGCTGCTCTGGCTCAAGGGATCTCACGGGTCAGTGCACAGGCCTCACAGCGGGCCCTCCACTCCCTTCTCCACGGGCCACTTGAGGTTTCAAAAGAAACGGTCTCACCACAGCCTCTCTGTGTCCCAAATTCTCCTAGAGCAGGCTCCGGGCATGACCAAAGCGGGATGGCACCAGTGCCCCCACAAGCTGAGCCAGCTCTGAGGACAAGGAGGGATGACCATGACATCACATGCTGTACTACACTGTCTAGTGCCGTGGGAGTGCCCTGCAGTACTTTCTGAGGTCACAGTCCAACCATAATCAAGATGTGTTGGCATGATTTTTTGTCTTCTTGGACATCCTTCCTGGGGCAAGACAAACCCTACCTACGTCAAGAAACACACCTTATGTAGTCTTCATGGCTGGAGCTCTCACTGCAGATATAAGCAACGTGAACTTCCGGGCTGGAAAGAGCATCTTCCAAGGAAATCTGCGGCACTTCATCACGGCTCCCAAGCGTTCGTCTACCTCAGGACAGCAAAGGTCAAGGGTGGTCAGAGTGATGGCCTGCAGTTATCAAATGAGCACCACCGTCACCCATCCCCCCCAAAGATACCCGGAGACTGGGCTTCTGTAAAGCAAGAAGTCAGCTCCCACCCTCCTGCGTCCTGGGTCTTTTCCACCGTGGAGTGAGACAGCCTCAGTGTTGATGTGAGGGGACCTGGCGTGAAGTTGGCAACCCCACCTCTAACAGCTCTAGGAACCAGGAGGCCTTGAGTTTTAGAGGTTAAAATAAAAAGAACCGTGTCCTCGAATCCCATGTGAGGGGATCTCAATCGTTACTTCCACTACCAAGCCCCTACGACCAGAAGCCGCCCACATCCCCCATGGGAATGCCTGTGCTATGAAGTGCCCTGTGACGTGAAGTCCCTCTACTTGACGTCCATCAAGTGCCATCCTTGCTTCCCTTACAGCTGAGTGAGCAGAGCCCAGAAAGGATGCCACTGCCACAGCTGGGCTAGAGGAGGGACAGGACAGGAGCCTGGGGGCCATGACTGTCACACAGCACACAGGCATCCCAGAAGTGCCAAAGCAGTTGTGTTCCGCGACATGCCCCAGTGCCAACGGTGGAAGAGGCTGGTCCACGAGGGCACTGTCCCAGAACTGCATGGGAAGCGGGCGGAGGCTCCAGTCAATGCCAGCTGCAGCAGACAGGGAGCTGAGAAGGCGTGCTCCCAAGGGAGCTACGTTTCCTTGAAGTGACACAGCCCACACTGCTGGACTCTACAGTTTGCCTACACTGTGCAGAACATGACAGGAGAAATCATGGGTGGCATAAAAAAGAAATGTACAGAAAAACAGCAGCAACAAAAGTAGTGGGAGAGCTGTGCGGGGAAGCAGCATTGGGAGGCTCGGAAGGGCGGGAACTGGGTTTCAGGACGGGCTTCCTTCCTGGGGAGCAGCAGAACTTCTTAGCAAGGAGGCCAGTAGTGGCAGGGTGAGGAAGGCAGGCTGGTGGGCTGCCTCTGTCCCTACAGGGCCTAGGGAGTGGGCAAAGTCCCAAGGCAGCCTTCTCAGGAGTTAAGGGGAAAGGAGATGAGGTAGGCAGCTCCCCTGGAATGTGAAAGGAGGAAAAACCGGCCACTAACAGATTCCCAACAAAATGGATTTTCCTTCATGCCTTAAAAGAGGCAGGCTCAAGACAGGTAGTCTGGAGAAACATGGTCTCACGAGGTAAAATGTGAAAACCTGTCCACACCATCAAAGCGGTTACTTCCGCTCCATGAACGGACTCAGCTCACGTTCCTTCTCCAGCACTGGAAACAGACACTGGCCCAAGCTGGTCACTGCCACCTCACCCCACCTGCCTCAGCACCTCCCGGTGTCTGCGTCTCGTTCACAGTTAACAGGAGTAAATAACAGTGCAGACAGTTAGCTTTGGGAGTCGTGTGGGGGCAGATACGAGCATGGGGCAGGGAAGAAGAAACAGGAATAGATTTGGTTTTCATTGAATTTTAGAAAAATAAGTAAATAAATCCCTACAGAAAAGTGCATCTTAAAATTACCATAATGGAAAGGATGCACCGTTTAAAAGTTGGAACCCAACCGACTCTCCTTTAAATGTAGTTCTTAGGTCTCCGGCTGTGTGGCTCCGCTCTGTTTCACCGCTAACTGGGGTTCACGGCGGTCCTCAGTGTGACGTGCCTGACTGTGAAGCTCGAGAGCACGGCTGTCCCGGGGGCCGATGGCATGACCAAGGGGCTCACCCTGAGCCCTTCCTTCGGGCCCATCTCACCACGTGCTCACGGCACGGCCTCCGTCGCTGACAGAGCCCGTGTCCATTTTCTCTGCTCTGTGTTTGGGGCTTGCATAAGGCTCCCGTTCCCTGCATATCCAGCTGTAAGCTGCCAACTCTTCAATTCCCAGACTGCTTCTGACTTGAGAACTGCTAGGGATCACCCAGTGCACGGCTCTCTGGGGGAGCTGGCTCTCCCTGGTCTTGGCCTGGAAGCTCTCCGTGCCCTCTGGTCTCATCTCTCCCTGTGTCGTCTGGGAACTGTGAGGCACAAACCACGGGGGAATTACCTGGACACGAAGCCGATCAGGTTGAGGAACGCCGAGGATGGGTGCGGACTCTGCAAGTCCCTTATCCTCACGGAGCCAGCTCTGCCAACACCAACCACCACCACGCCAAACTTCCTCCCAGGCTGAAACACAAAGACCAAAGTGGGGTTTGGAACCAGTCCAGGCATCTAGCAGATGACAGCAAAACGAACGAGCAGGCAGGGTCCTGAACAGCAGGGGCACTAGCCACCCCCAAGCAAGCACGGAGGTACAGCTATGCAACTGAGAGACGAAACCCGGGCTCGGATGAAAGTCAGTTCAGCCAAGACACGATCTTGGGTCTCTGCTCATGTCTGTGTTGAGAACGTGTTGAGTACACACTCAAAAGTCCCTGTTTGCTGTCACCTCTCCTAGGGCAAGGGAGCTATAAGCCATGCCCAGCCGGATTTAGAACTTCTTTCCTATCTAAATCCAACCTCCAGGGACACAGGACTCTGATCAGCTGAGCGTCGTTCAGCCGCAGCGCTATGCCAGCTGCTGAGCGACCAGAGCACACACGAAGCTACCTCCTCGCCCAGCCTCCAGACCCACACCCCGGGCCTCTCCGCGGCTGAGTTCCAGTCACATGCAGAGCCACTGACCTACGGTCGGCTAGATACGCTGCTGGAAGAGGAAAGCTAATATACCACAGTGCAAAACCGAGAGCACTTTGTATAGTCACATAACACCTCAACGTCATCCAAACTTGTGAGAGTCGCCCCCAGCAATGGCTTCATGTCTGTCAGCACGGGAGCATGAATGTCACCACAGACTTGCCCCTTTCCCTTTCCCAGGAGATGGAGCTGTCACCTTTCCCCTTCCCCTGCCTCTCTTCCTGTGTCCACTCCTCTCAGGTTGCTCTAGGCTGCCTTCCATACTTTGGATGCTTTTCACCAAAGTAGTCCAAGAACATTCTTTAGTACAACTCGTTCTAAATTTGTTGAGATGTTTTATTTTTGAAATTATGGTTTATCTTGGTGCAGTAACTTGTAACTGGGGTATCTCCCCCAAAGGCCCACATGTTTGGTCTTCAGCCCGGAACACCTGGGAGATGGGAGAATCTTCGAGAAGTCAGACCTGGGGGAGTTCTCCTGGTCAATCAGGTGGCCTAGAGGTGACTGTGGGACCCTATTCCCTTCGTTGATCTCTTTTTCACCACCTGGCCATGAGGTAAGGGCTTTTGTTCTGCCAGAAGGTACTGCCTTTCCATAGACCCCCCCACCCCGCAAAAAACCAACAAGGCCAACTGACCACTGACTGGGACTGTCATAAATGAGTCAAATTAATCATTTCCCTTTGATTTTTTTTTTTTTTTTTTTGGTTTTTCGAGGGAGGGTCTCACTGTAGCTCAGGCTGACCTGAATTCACTATGGAGTCTCAGGGTGGCCTCGAACTCAAGGTGATCCTCCTACCTCTGCCTCCTGAGTGCTGGGATTAAAGGCGTGCGCCAACACGCCCAGCTTTCCCTTTTGATTTTTTATGCTTTTTGTAGCATGAATTAATTAAACCTAATGGACTCCATTATGAAATTTTAGACAAGTACATAATATATTTCAATCTTATTCACTCCCCGCACCTCCCAGTGATTCCATCCCTCTTGTCAACTTGTCGCCCTTCCACTTTCATGGTTCTTTTCTTTGCCTTTTATTTATTTATTTATTGCATCCCACTGAGTCTCACTACGGATGCTTACAGAAACATGGACAAGGGTTTATTTATAGGAGCGTGCACAGCTATGCCTCTGAAGAAAATGTCTTCCTGCCCCATCAATGACTAAGTACACACAAGTCCTCAGGGCGAGCAAGGTCCCGTGAGGACTTCTCCACTTCATGCCAGAGTGCTCGGAGCCCAGCCTTGTGGAGGTAGCTGCAACTGCTGAGTTTGAGGGCCACAGTCATGCCATGCCCTACAGCCAGCATTCCACGGCGCTCCACCCCTCCTGCCTCTCCCACGATCTTCCCTGAGCATTGGGGGTGGGGGTAACAAACACCTACAGTTCCACATTCAATGCCCACTCACGCTCAGCTCTGCCCAGTCACAAGGCTCTGCAGTTATAGCTGGCCACTGTAAGAAGGAGCTGTTCTAAACAAAGCTCACAGCAGCACTAATCTATGTGCATAAACACAGTTATGGGGCTGGAGGGGTGGCTTAGCGGTTAAGGCATTTGCTTGCAAAGCCAAAGTACCCAGGTTCAATTCCCCAGGACCCACGTTAGTCAGATGCACAAGGGGGCGTATGTGTCTGGAGTTCATTTCCAGTGGCTGGAGGCCCTGGAGCGTCCATTCTCTCTCTCTCTCTCTCACTCCTCTCTCTCTTTCTCTGTCAAATAAATAAATAAAATACTTAAAAACAATAAATGCAGTTATGTAGAGGCACTATCACAAGCACATCAGGTCAGTTTACAAAAAAATAAAATACAATAAAAAACAGTAGCTTCCTCTCCAGGGCCAACGACCTCCCCAGCCATGGGCTTTTGTGCACGTTTACAGCAGCAGATCAGAGGACCCTGAGGAGCAGGCCTCAAGTCCAGTGAGAAAGCAGCTGGCACCCTCACAGCAAACGTGCCGCTAGGGCACGAGTAGGCGCATCTTGCCCAGCGGCTGCGGTGCTGCGCTCGGGGCGCACTGCCGAGTGAGACGACTGGCACCCCCGGCAGCCTGCACGGCACCCACGGCACCATGAGGGCCCGTCAGCACGGAGGGGGTTTCCAGACCAGCTTCAGCCCGGTTTCCCTGTGTTCTGTGACCAGCACATGTGAGGCCCTCAGCAACACTGTCTCAGCATCTAGTTCTGCCTGACAAACAGAAGCAGTGCCAACAGCCTGTGCTGTTGACGGGGCTCCAGGGGCCACCCCGGAGGTAGCCCTGGCCCTGCGGTTTCCACTTCACCTACGGCTTCGGCTTCTAGGAGAAGGTTTATTCACATGCAAGGCACTTCTGTTCAAACGACTTTTTATTAGCTTACTCATTCTCAGTTTCTTTATAGCGTTTTCATACATTGTTAGCTTTGGTTAAGACTCTTCCCACCTTCTCCTTCATTTCCCTGCCCTCCTCCCCCCCCCTTTTTTTTAAAGACAAGTGCCACCATGCCTGGCTCAGTTTTTTTTTTAATATATAATTTATTTTTATTTCTTTACTTGCAAGCAGAGAGAGAGAGAAGAGAGAGAGAAAGACAGAGAGAGAATGGGCATGCCAGGGTCTGTAACCATTGCAAACAAACTTCACACGTATGTGTCCCCTTGTGCATCTGGCTTACGTGGGTTCTGGGGAATTGAACCTGGGTCCTTTGGCTTGGCAGACAAATGCCTTAACTGCTAGGCCATCTCTCCAGCAACTCCCCCCTCCAGTGTCTTCCCTTCTTAAATCTTCACACTCTTGATATCCCCAATTCCACATTCTCATTATATCTGTTCTACTACCCTCCCACCCTTTAAAGGATCTTTTCCCTCCTTTTGTAGGAGTTATACACACTCAATCACACATAACTGAACATACATAAAAACTCAAAGGCTATGGGCTAGAGAGATGGCTTAGCAGTCTGCAAAGCCCTAAGGATCCAAATTTGATTTCCCAGTACCTATGTAAGCCAGGTGCACAAGGTGGTTCATACATCTAGAATTTGTTTGCAGTGGCTGGAGGCCCTGGTGCTAAATTAATAAATAAAATAAAAAATTAGCTGGGCATAGTGGTGCATGCCTTTAATCCTACCACTCAGGAGGCAGAGATAGGAGGATCGTTGTGAGTTCAAGACCACCCTGAGACTACATAGTGAATTCCAGGTCAGCCTGGGCTAGAGTGAAACCCTACCTTGAAAAACCAAAAAAGTAAGTAAGATTTGAAAATAAATATAAGAAATGAATTATATTTTAAAATTTCAAGGGCTAGAGAGAGAGCTCAGTGGTTAAGGGAACTTGTTTGCAAAGCCTAATGGCCTGAGTTCAGTTTCCCAGTAGTCACATAAAACCACACTCAGAATGAGCCAGGCGTGGTGGCGCACGCCTTTAATCCCAGCACTCAGGAGGCAGAGGTAGGAGGATCTCCATGAGTTTAAGGACACCCTGAGACTCCATAGTGAATTCCATGTCAGCCTGGGCTAGAGTGAGACCCTATCCTGAAAAACCAAAACAAACAAACAAAAAAAAAAACCACCCACACGCAGAATGGTATATGCACCTGGGGTTCATCTGCAACAGCAGGAAGCCCTGTTGTACCCACACTCTCATCTGACTGTCTCTCTCTCTGTTTCACACACACACATACACACACACACTTGGATGGATGGATGGACAGACAATAGATAGATAGATAGATAGATAGATAGATAGATAGATAGATAGATGATAGATAGGACAGACAGAGAGACCCTTTAATACAATATTTTCTAATTCTAATTTCCCGAAAAGTCACAAATTCATTTTTCTTTATAGCTGAAAGAAATTACATTGTGCTTACATGCCACACTTTCCAGCAGCTGATGGACAACTAGGCTTTGGCAGTGTGAGCCGAGCTGCCGTATACATGGGCGTGCCAGTGTCTCCATGGAAGGACACTTCAAATGCTTATGTTGTGCCTGCGTGGAAGAAGAGCACTGCAAAGCTCGGTCAAACGCAGCACCTTGGACCTTGCCGGGGAACTACTTAGCAAGCACTTGTAATCGCTGAGCCACCTTCCCAGTCTAAAAAACACATTTCCTAAAAAACACATTTTATTTATTCATTGGAGCAAAAGAGGCACATAGAGAGAGAGAATGGGCACAACGGGGCCTCCAGCCACTGAAAACTGCAAACAAACTCCAGATGCATGCGCCACTTTGTGCATCTTGCTTATGTGGGTACTGGGAAATTAAAGCTGGGTCCTTAGGCTTCACAGGTAAGCACATTAACTGCTAAGCTAACTCACCAGCCCTAGATACCTTTGTAAAATTAATTTTTAGTGTGAAAAGTAAAGAGTTTCATTATGGGATTTTCATACACATATCATGGTACATTTATCTTATTCTTTCCCTATTGTCCTTCTATCCCTCTCCTCCCCTTTCTACCTAAACAGTCCCCCTCCTACTGTTTTTTATATATGCACATGCTCATATCTATAGCTTCATCTAGATACTACATGGTTATTTGTGAATCAAGCTGTTTTATCAATGACCAGGGTCTGCTTTACCTCTATTACAATCTACACAATCAAGCCTGGTATGGTGGTGCATGCCTTTAGTCCCAGCACTCAGGAGGCAGAGGTAGGAGGATCACTGTGTGTTCAAGGCCACCCTGAGACTACACAGTGAATTGCAGGTCAGCCTGGGCTAGAGTGAGACCCTACCTTGAAAAAAAAGCTATACACAACCAAATGGTCAGCATTTTATGTTGGGATTCAAAGTCCAACTTTTAACCCAGTTGGCACCTGCCTTACTAACCTTGTGCTAACCCTCAGAAGTACATACATCTCACTGATCATTTGTGCTGTCTCCATATATTGTCCACTGTTTGCTTTCTTTTGAAGCTGAAATGTCAGCTGCCTTATTAGTAAGGCATCAATTTATGCCACCGTGGAATCGGCAACTCAAACACCTCTGCTCTTTCTACAGATAGTATAAATCCATATTACCTTTCATGTTTAAATGCTTAATGAGTAGCCTTTATAAATAACCTCAGATGTGCTTTATTTTTAAAAAAAAATATTTATTTATTGGTAAGGAGAGAGAGAGAGGGAGAGAAAGAAAGGTGGGGGGAGAGAATGGGTGCACCAGGGCCTCTTGCTGCAGCAAACAAACTCCAGATACATGTGTCACTTTGTGCATCTGGGGAATCCAGCTCAGATCATCAGGCTTTGGAAGTACCTTTAAGTGTTGAGCTCTCTCTCCAAGTCCAGATGCAGCGCTACCAAGTAGTGTGTAACTAAAGAACCTCTCTAAGTTCCTTGGTTAGTTACCTAAGACTTGAACTTCTTACCTATAACCTTGACAGCAAACATGACGGGTGTTTGCTGAGAGACAGGCTTCCTTCCCAGCTGTGTGCTTCGGCAGTCAGTCTGTCCTCGAGGTCACTCCGTTCCAGCTCTCAGACTGTGTGTCTGTGTCACACACAGTCCCATAAATCACCCCCAGGGGAACACCGGAGTTCCTTCTACAGGTTTATTCAGTAAGTGACTATTATCAGATCTAGCACCGCAAAAAAGCTCATATTGCTTAAAAGTAAACAAATAAATTAGCTCTCGAGACATGATAGCTGCTACTCCAGTGTACAGCCTCACACTCAAATAACTGCCCTTGTCTGAGAAAAACGGTCCTCTCAGCTCTACTCTTCCTGAACTCCAAAAACTGACCTGTGTCTGTCTGTACTTTTCCTTGAGTAATTGGGATGATTGCCTACATATGTACAGAACTTAACCAAAGATGTTTTTTAAAAAGATTCAAAGAGGAATGGAGAGATGGCTTAGCGGTTAAGCGCTTGCCTGTGAAGCCTAAGTACCCTGGTTCGAGGCTCGGTTCCCCAGGTCCCACGTTAGCCAGATGCACAAGGGGGCGCACGCGTCTGGAGTTCGTTTGCAGAGGCTGGAAGCCCTGGCGCGCCCATTCTCTCTCTCTCCCTCTATCTGTCTTTCTCTGTGCGTCTGTCGCTCTCAAATAAATAAATAAAAAAAAAATTAAAAAGATGCAAAGACTTTATCCTGTCTTAATTGCTTTTCAATAAGAACAATCTCTTTATGTTTATTAAGTCTTTACCAAATTTATTTAGTTAAATTTGCTGGTAAAAGATAGTTTTCAGGACTGTCAACATGTTTTGCCTATACTTACAACTGTTAGATATTTAAAGATATACATGCTTCCTGTATTTTAGATATGGCTTACAATGTCACAAGGCAATTAAAGTTAAATGTTAGGATGACTTTAAGCTTTCATACCACTTTTTAAAAAAGTTTTTTTGTTTATTTTTATTTATTTGAGAGTGAGAGAGAAAGAGGCAGATAGACAGAGAGAGAATGGGTGCACCAGGGCTTCCAGCCACTACAAACGCACTCCAGACGCATGTGCCCCTTTATGCATCTGGCTAACGTGGGTCCTAGAGAATCGAGCCTCGAACCGGGGTCCTTAGGCTTCACAGGCAAGTGCTTAACCGCTAAGCCATCTCTCCAGCCCTCATACCACTTTTTAACTAGATCTGTTTTGCTAAAGAAAAAAGTGGTCAGATGTGATACACATATGTGCATTTTTTTCTTCAAGATTGGTGGAAGTACCCTGTGGGCAAAACCACTGGGGTAGAAGCCAAGGCCTATGAGGCACTGGGCAAAAAGGACAACCAATGCTTTTGTCCCTGTCCCCAGGCCAAATAGGCCCCAGGAGATGCCAGGCACCTTGAATGTGTCCTAGACCTCTGGTCAGTAACCTGTCTTCTTGATCAGAAATGTCATGAGATCCAGAGTCCATAGCCTCCAAGAGGAGGGTCACCACAGGGCAAAGGTCCTTGGTGCTTCCCAGGAATGCCGCATGATTGGCCCTGACACATCTGAGCACGTGACACAAATGCCAGAAGAGCCAAGAAAACTTCTCTTAGCCCCTAAGATTGGTCCTGATGAGCCTCAACTAACCTTAAAAATACATATATAAAGAGCCGGGTGTGGTGGCGCACGCCTTTAATCCCAGCACTCGGGAGGCATAGGTAGGAGGGTCACTGTGAATTTAAGGCCACCCTGAGACTACACAGTGAATTCTAGGTCAGCCTGAGCTACAGCAAGACCCTACGTAGAAAAAAACAAAAGAAAACACACACACACACCAAAAAAAACACATATAATTAAGATTTAACTACTGTTCCAATTACCTACTTATTCCTGGGACAAAAACACCAGACCAAGAGCAGCTTATGGGAAGAAAGGATGTATTTCACACTTATAGTTTCAAGCAGAAGCTTTGTCATGATAAATCAAAGTCACAAAACTAATTTGTTTCACCACCCTTGAATGCAGAGAAACAGAGAACAGAGTTCACTGAAAGCTAAGAAGAACAGACTCAGTTCCGCTTCTCTTCTCTCCCCCAATAGTGAAGTCCTCTGTGTACAGAAAAGGATTACTCAACAAGATGCACTGCCTGATAAGGAAAGCAAAGTACACATTATGTGAGTTTCCAAACATTACTTACTGTAAAAACATAAAGGGAATATAAGGGGAACAGAAAACATAAAGATATTATTTGCTATATATATTTAGCATCTCTCTGAGGGTTGCTCAAGAAACCAGTAACACTGGTGACCTGCTCTCAATGGAGGCATGAGATACCGGGAAACAGAGTTTGGTAGGAAGCAAAGTTTTCAGTCTTTTTCTATCCTTTAAAATTTCAAGGGCTGGAGAGATTGCTCAGTGGTTAAAGTATTTGCCTGCAAAGCATAAGCACCTAGGTTCGATTCCCCAGGACCCACGTAAGCCAGATGCACAAAGGGGCTCATGCATCTTGAGCTCGTTTACAGTGGCTAGAGGCCCTGGTACGCCCATGCTGTCTCTGTGTTTGTATTTCTCTGCTTATAAATAAATAAAATATATTTTTTAAATGATCTGAAACATGAGAATGTCTTGTTTCTCCAACATAGAAACAACCACATAAAGTAAATACGAAGGTGCAAAGGATGCTGCAAGGTGGTGCTAACTGCAGTGGGCAGCATCTTCGAAGCACTCTTGCCTTCCTTCCTGGACAGCTCCATTGTAGACTGCTTCAAGTCCTTGCTACCCCACCTCTGTGATCGTACGCCCCTGCCTAATGCTCCCCAAATCACCCTCGCTCCCCAGGCCTGTAGACTGCATCCGATCTTTCCTCTCAGCTGCCTTGCCTCACGGTGAGCTGAGTTTCACTCCATGTCTCTGCACTTCTGTAAGGCACATGATCCAGATGTCAACCGAGACTTTTATCAGTGCCACCTTCAAGGGCTTCCCTTACCCACGATCCCCTGGACTCACACAGCCTGAACACGGAAGAGCACGTTCCTTAAACTCCTTCATGCGCAGCTCTTGTCCACACTACAGAGGCACATATCCTACACTTCACTATCTCACTGCATCCTACTCCTGGTAAACATATCTCCCAAAGCTTGCTCCTCATTCAAATCTCTTGTCACCACCACACTTCCCCCGCTGGGGTCCCTTATTGTAAGGTTTCTAAGACCACCTGTGCTGAAAGACTCTCTAACCCCGAGACATCCTTCCATACCAGACTTAATTCCAGAAGGAAGAAAAACTGAGCACTTCTTTCTACCTGCCTTATCCCGACCTAGGTCTTCATGCTCTGCTGAACTCCATCCACCGAACTGTCCTCTGAACTTCCAGGCAAAGGTCTGGAGCATAGCAGGTTGGAAATGCGTGTGATCCTGTCAGTCATTCCTGTCTTAGACAAGCATTCTTTGGGATCAAAGGGCTGACTGTGGCCAGAACTTTTCAGCCCCTTCACTTTCCAGTCACCCTGAGTCACAGTATGTCCTCCTGACCATTTCTGTCATATGACTTCCTTCTCATACATTTTCACTGACCACAGAAGCTCGGGATTGTGTTACATGATGACTCAGTGGCTTCTGAGTCGGCTATCAATCAGTCAGCATCACTGAAGATCAACTGTACCTAGGCATCAGGGCACATCCCATGGAGCAGATGGATGAATGAGGTACCCAGCTACATGTAATATCTGTGACAAGAGATGAGAAAAGAGCAATGGGGGCTGGAGGGATGGCTTAGAGGTTAAGGCTCTTGCCAGCAAAGCCAAAGCACCCATGTTTGATTCCCCAGGACCCACATAAGCCAGATGGACAAGGTGGTATGTGCATCTGGAGTTCATTTGCAGTGGCTAGAGGCCCTAACTTGCCCATTCTCTCCTCTCTCTCTCTCTCTCTCACCCTCTCCCTCTTTCTGTCAAATAAATAAATAAATACAATTTTAACAAATAATAAAATGAGAAAGCAAAGAGCAATGGGACTTATCCAGAGGAAGAACCCCTCCCAGAGAGGGAGGAGTCCTGGCAAACATCATGCAGCAGAAATTCAGGATTTCTAGCACTGGAGAAGCAGATGAACAGAGCTGGCTGGATTTGGACTTAAACAAGGGCATTTATGGAGTCACATCAAGACTTAATCCCCTGGGCTGGAGAGATGGCTCAGCAGTTAAAGGTGTTTACAGAAAAGCCTGATGTCCTGGGTTCGATTTCCTAATACCCATGTAAAGCCAAATGCACAAAGTGGCACATGTGCCTAGAATTCACTTGCAGTGGCAGGATGCCCTGGCATGCCCACTATCTCTCTCTCTCATAAATAAATAAATAAATAAATATTTTTTAAAGATACTCAATATCCATTGTGCCTTCTACTAATGTCTTCCACTTTCTTATTGCAAAATAACTAACATTCATTTCCCTCATCCACAAAACATAGTTAACAATAATATCTTGCTATGAAGCTTTTTGTCAGGCTTAAAGTGGATGCCCAACCTGGGAGACTACATAGCCAATTAACTGCATATTATCTCTTCAAATATGCCACAGCTTGGAAAAAATACACGGAATGAGATGCTTATTGTAGCTAAGTAAATTAAAGGTACATCACACAGTATTTGCATGGGTTTAGGAGTAGGGAGAGCTATGGCTATATTGGGGAAACAGAATAGCAAGTTCTGGGGTAAGGTTCTGTACCCTAATGTAGTAGTGTTTATATGATTCCATACTTGTGTTCCACCTGATGGGTATGCACCTCCCCCCTGGCAGAGTATAAAGTACCAAGAACCTGGAAACATCCAGAGACATCTAGCAATGGCAGCGTCATAGTCGACTGCACCACTATGGCCATCAAACCAAGACTAGAGTCCTCCACAGGGCTGTGTGATATAAATGTTGGTTACTAACTCAGGAAATAATATGGTTTATAGCATTTGGCAAGTGGCTGTTGGCTATTATCCCCGAGAGCACCTCCCTGAGGAGAAGCACACTGGTGGCAGACGCAGAGCAGGAAACCCACCTCAGGCAGAGCGAGTCTGAAATCCCAGTGGGACTTTTATTTATTTTTGTTTTATTTTATTTTATTTGGGAGCAACAGGGGCGGGGGGAGAGAGAGAGAGAGAGAGAGAGAGAGATTGAGTGTCGGCGAATCAGGGCCTCCAGCCACTGCAATCAAACTTCAGACACATTCACTACCTTGTGCATCTGGCTTACATGGGTCCTGGGGAATTGAGCCTCGAACCAGGATCCTTAGGCTTCACAGGCAAGCGCTTAACCACTAAGCCATCTCTCCAGCCCCCAGTGGGACTTTTAAATGAAGTGGGAACTGGGCAGTGGCTGTGTAGCTGTGCACTGGAGGAGAAAGAGCTGCTTGGACAGAGCCTCTTGGACTGCCCTACTAGGACCTCAGAGCAGATGAGGTCCTGGTTAAAGGCAGGGAGGGCTGGTGGTATAACAGGGTAGGGAGAATTCCTTCCTACTGTGTTTCAAGGTTTTTGAATTCTGTACTATGTACCGGTATTTTTATGATTATGAAAGTAAACTTTTATTTCTTGTGATCCTGAGAAAGCTAACTTCAGTAGAATGGTAGAAAAAGAAGTCAAACAGCAAAGGTGGAAAAGGGACAGAAAAAAAAACAGTGGAGTGCGGCAGGTACATCAGCTCAGCACTTGAGGTGGGCAAGAAGGTCAGGAGTTCAAGGTCATCATCAACTGTACAGTGAGTTCCAAGTCAGACCCCCGTCTTAAAACACACACACACACACACACACACACACAAAGAAAGCAAGGCAGTGGCTGGAGAGATGGCTTAGTGATTAAGGCGCTTGCCTGTAAAGCCAAAGGACCTAGGTTCGACTCCCCAGTAACCACGTAAGCCAGATCCATAAGGTGGTGCATGCATCTGGACTTCGTCAGCAGTGGCTGGGGGCCCTGACACACCCATTCTCTCTCTCTCTCTCTCTCTCTCCCCCTGCCTATTTCCCTCTCTCTCAAATAAAGAGCCAAGCATGGTGGCATATGCCTTTAATCCCAGCAGTCGGGAGTCAGTGGTAGGAGGAACATGTTGAGTTCAAGGCCACCCTGAGACTACATAGTGAATTCCAGGTCAGCCTGAGCTAGAGTGAAACCCTACCTCGGAAAACAAAAAAATCAAATAAAGAAATAAAAATAAAATATTTAAAAAGAAAGAAAGAAAGGAAAGCAAGGTAGAGACAGAAAAAGAGAGGATGAAGAAAACAAGCCATCATGAAGAAAACACTGCCTGGAAGAGGATGACGAAGGCGATGTAACATGAGGTACTCTATTGTGCACAAAGAAAAAGTGAACCTTCTTTCTGAAATACTGATGAGAAAGACCAAGTAAAAATAAGGAAAACAACCCGACAGATGAGAAGATAGTTAAGGAAGCTAGAGACTCGCAAATTCGGAGTGTGGAGGGGCACACCTTCACCAGTAATTTCCACTTGTCTGAAAAGTAAGCCACTTCCTCCAGGCAAAGGGAACAAGAAAGCCAGCCCAGAACCACCAGGGAAGGACACCAAGGCGAAGTCTGCTGCTTGGGTACACAGCACAGGCCTGGGGAGACTCTGAACCTTCGTGAGATCACTGAGCCATGGGGTCACCCCACTGTGAAGGCTGCCCTTCATCTGGACTTGTACAAAGAAAGCCACATTCAATGGAGGTGACAACATCCACTCCTCTGTGTGAAGCGGAATGGGACACATGGAGAGGCATGAAACAAGGCAGATAATGTCAGATGCTATTTTTACAGTTTTCCTACACAGTAGAAAGTGATGCAGATGCTAAGAATGAGGAGGATACTGTGAGGTGGGCGCAGAGCGGGGAAAATGATGACAACCAGACCTGGTCACCTAGGACAAAGAGAATGCTCCTGAGGCTGCAGACAGGACACAGTCCTCAGATAAGAGTTTATATAACTATATATTTTATTTATTTGGAAGCATAGAGATACACATAAGAGAAAGAGAGAGACAGAGAATGGATGCCCATGACCTCAAGCCATCACAAACTAACTCCAGACACATGCACCACCTTCTGCATCTGGCTTATGTGGGTCCTGGAGAACTGAACTCAGGTCCTTTGGCCTTAACAACTGAGAAATCTCTCCAGCCCAGATACGGGTTTTGAGACAAGTACCAGATGCAAATAGCAAAGAGCTGGGCCACTTACCCAAGACCAATGCCTGGGTTTGCTATAGCAGATAAGTGGGACCAGGGAGAAAGTTGTTGGTGGTATGAGCACTGAAATGATTGAGGTAATGAACCCCAAAGCCCAAGCTAGACTGCAGAGGACTGAAAGCCGAGAGGGCACATGAGTTAGACAAAAAGAAAACAGAGGGTGGGCAGGCATCCCCTAGGATCAAAGAAGGGAAATAGCCAGCAGCCCAAGCAGACAGGTCCTGGCAGAGAGAAGGAAGTGTCCCAAGAACACATAGTAAGGCTGTTCCCCTCAAAGTTAAGGAAGCTAGAGACTCGCAAATTCGGAGTGTGGAGGGGCACACCTTCACCAGTAATTTCCACTTGTCTGAAAAGTAAGCCACTTCCTCCAGGCAAAGGGAACAAGAAAGCCAGCCCAGAACCACCAGGGAAGGACACCAAGGCGAAGTCTGCTGCTTCCCCCAGCCACACTGTCCCCTCAGCTTCCAAGTGTTTTAAGATGAGCTGTGGTAAGTTGGAACCTAAGTGAAGGTTGGTGGACACAGATAAGAGCCCCGAGGAGCCCAACACTGCCTCTATCTCCCAGAGCCACATGCACACCAGCAGCCTAGGGGACAAGCGTCCTGATGGTCGTGCTAACATTTCTGGACACTTAGAGGAGGAGGACACCTCACGACAGCATAGCACGGGCTGGAAGTGAACGAGGGCACGGGAGAGCAAGCTCAGGGGCCCATCGCAGGCACACGGAAAAACACAAAGTGGTTCATTTATTCCTCTACCTACCAGACTGATTGGTATTCTAGAGAGCAGATGTTTTTGTGTTTGGGCTGTTTATGAAAGACCACCAAGGCAAAAGAGTAACACTCTGTAGAAGAGAAGTAAGGCATGCTACCACAAAAGCATCCCTCTGGCCAGGACTCACCTCGGTATTCATCCTGTCTTCTTCGTCAGAGCCTGTGAAGACAGAAGCAGAGGTTCAGGACCCTGGTGGCACTGGCACAAGCCCCCCACGTTCTCTGCACCCCCAGTCCCATCTACCCCAGCCCCGGCTCCTTCCAGCAATGGCACTCAGGACGGGCGTCTCTTCTAGGACTTCTAGTGGCCAACCTCCTTGGAAACTCTCTAGCAACGTGTCCAGAGAACGGCGTCTCTACATCGCCAAAGTCCATCTTCTGTCCTGGAAGGGCATCCCAGGAGCAGGATGTCTCCATGGCAACGAGGCAGTCCCCAAAGCTGAAGCTTAGAGGACAGCATTTCTTGTACAGATAAGCAGAGAAAGAAGGAACACATCCACATTCCCCTCCTTGCTGAGTTTCCCTATGACTCGAATTTGCTATGTAACGGATCAGCTCGGCAGTCTTCCCTGGCCACTGAGCATTGCGGAGAAGGAAGAAAGGACCGAGCGAGAGCAGGTGCCAGAGCAATACAGGGAGCAGAGATGGAGGAGAACAGTGTGGAGGAGGAAAGAGACGGGATGCTCAGCGGCAGTATGGAGCCCAAGCTGGAGCCAGGGCCGCAAGGAGCCACTGGCCAGCTTGAAGACAGCGCTCACGTCTGGCCTCTGCCTCCAGGTCCTGATACAGAGGCCTGGGACAGAGAAGAGCTGAGGACCTCCGTTTCCATTGGTCAGAATCTAGACTCGGGAGGGCAGGCCAACAGAAGCTAAGTTTCTCATTCATTGGTCAGAGTGGCTACAAGTACCACTTCGTGTTAAGTAACACTAGGGTCGTAAGGGCAGGGTAACTGGATAAGTCTGCTCCACTATGGTTCATGGACTTGCAAGAGGACCAAAACCAATAGGCTAACCAGCCGTGCACTGAGGCATTTGACATCAGAAGCCAAAATAAACCCTTCCTCCTAGTAACTGATTCTCTCAGATATTTTACCAACTGACCTCACAACCTACCTGTTCCTCATTTACTTCTCTCTCCTTCCAGCTCTACCTTCCTGTTAATACTCATGTATGTTTGAAGGAATCCAGAGAAAATTTCAATATATATTTTAATAATCTGAAAATATCCAAGACCTAATTCCACAAAAATAAAGTTTTTCTTTTAATTTCCAACATGAAAATACTACATTTTCTTTCACTTAATTTTTAAAATTATTATTTTATTTATGAGCACAGAGAGAGAAAGGGAGTGTAGGGGCCCACCTAGGGTCTCTTGCCACTGTGCACTAACTCCAGACACATGGACCATTTCATGCACTTGGCTTTGTGTGGGTAATGGAGAATCAAACCTAGGTCAGCAGGCTCTATACCTTTAACCACTGAGCCATCTCCCCAGTCCATTTTCTAACTTCTAGTATGGTGTTTATGAAGATGATTCTAGGAATATAGCTCAGTGACAGAACACCTGACCAGCAACAACAAAAAGACCCAGCGGTTTTCTTTACATATGGTATAAGATCCTAACTTTATTTCTCTCTGAAAGTTGGATTGTTTTCATATTGCTTACTGAATATTTTATATTTCCCTCTATGACTCTTAATAGTTAATCAAGTTTTTCACTTATGCTGTGCCATGGAGCTGTGTCCCCAGTTGACTATGGCTTTGTCTGGAAATCTAGTCCTTCCAGTTTTCTCACTAACTGTTCCGGCACTTTCTATACTTGATTGCTTAGCCTGCCACGTTAATTTTTTAACATCTCTGTCAAGTTAAAAAAAAAACAAACCACAACTTCTAGTCTGATTCTATCAAATTTATGATTATATCACATGTGGCAATGATTACATTATCTGTAATAATGATTACAGCAAATTTCACAGTAAATCAGTGCAAATAGTCTTTCCATCCAGAAACATGACATACGGGCATTTGCCAAAGACACATCCAGCCCCGCTGCATACAGAGAGGCACCAGAGGAAGGCGGTCTCTGCAGCACTTACAAGATGCCTCCGTCAGCTCCTGTGTCCCTTCCTGGCTCCCGCTAATCTGGTGCCATTTTCAGAGGCCTTGTGAAGACGCGTAGTTGTAAATTATTTCACATGTTCGTCTCAGAGTCCTTAGCCTTTATTCCTAATAGGTATGCTGATCTGTTTATCAACTAACCAGGTTCACCCTGTCGTCCTTGTGGAAGACTGCTCATGCCATTTGTAGTGAGAATATTGAAACGTATTGTGTGATAGAAGCCTGGCTGATGGAGCCCTGTTTTTGTGTCCCATGCTGAGCAACTTCCCAGAAATACTTCTGTGGGAGCCAGAGTTGGTGAGGCCTGGAAGCCCAGCCCTGGAGGGGCTGAGAGGCAGAAAGATCATGAGTTCACAGATGTAGCCTGGACTAGAGGGTGAGACCCTGTCTCAAAAAAAGAAAGACAGAAAAATATTTCCCATAGAGAAACCAAATGAGTCTGTAGATTGAATAATATATAGAGCCAGAAAAGCAAGTGATATAAGAAGAGATTTTTATTTCAACTACTAGTGGAGAATTGAATAAACATTATTGTTTTCAAAGTTTTCCTAACATAGATCTAGGTTTCCTTTTTAGAATGCGCACTATTGCACATTTCAAAGCAGTCACTTATTTTGCTATTCAGATTATTTTATTCTATTTGAAAATGAAATGATCTGTTTTACTTTCCAAAGTTTATACAACAAACTTGAAGTTATAGGGGAGGTAAGCCATCTCCAATTGTGGTCAAACAAAGTTTGGGACTTTTTCACAGTCCACAATACAGAATGTCTTCACATGATAACTTGGTTTTATATTGTCTGGCTCTGTTTACTACTGGACACCACCAAGCTCATGAGTTTCTGTATTCTAAATAGCAGAGAGAGTAAACAGAGGTAACTTGTAAACTGTGGGCCCAAATGGAGAAATAAAAATCAAGAAGTAAGAAATAAAAAACAGTTGGGGCTGAAAAGGTGGCTTAATGGTTAAGGTATTTGCCTGCAAAGCCTAAGGACCCAGGTTCAATTCCCCAGGACCCACATAAACCAAATGCACAAGGTGGCGCATGCATCTGGAGTTCATCTGCAGTGGCTGGAAGCCCTGGTGCACCCTTTCTCTCTCTCTCTCCCTCTCACTCTGCCTCTCTGCCTCTTTCCCTCTCTCAAACAAATAAATAAAAACCATGTGTGTGTGTGTGTGTGTGTGTATATATATATGTGTATATATATATATATATATATATATATATATATATATATATATATATATATGGAGAGAGAGAGAGAGAGAGAAAGATGTCGCATTCCTTTCTATGAGAAAGTGAATGCTGGGAGGGAAAGGAGAAAAAGAAATCCTGAATTGGTTCCTGAATTTGCATGACACATGACAGCTGAGGCTGCAATGCTTGCACAGGAAGTTACCAGAGAAAGGCCACCACTTCTGCACAGTCTCCTCAAAGCAGCTAAACGGTAAAATTCAATGTATCCCAATGAATTATTTCAGAAAGAGAGTCTTCACAATCTCGGCAAATGGTGTATATGCCTGTGTTTTCTACTTAGTCTTGCATGGTGAAACGGGTCCCGAGTGGAAAAAGTTTAAGAAACTCTGGCTTTACACATTTATGCTACATTATGTATTTACATTAAATTCAGGGCTGACCTACTTTCTCATTGTTACTCTCTTGGCGTAATTCCCTTGAGGGTTTGGCTTTGTTTAGATAACTGAAAGTTACAGCTTCTCTTCTGGATCCAGGGAAACGGGCACAAGTAATGGAGCTCAAAGCTCAGGTGGTCAAAGCTATGAACACCATCCAGGCCCAGGTGCCAAGGTCCTAAGTAGGAAAAAGCTTTCCTTGGCTTGACCCTCCCATCAGCCACTGCTGCCCATGCCCTCCTCCCATATGTTCCATGGCCTCTTTTTCTCTTCATGCTCACTTAAAAAAAGCTTCTATGACACAAAGGAATTATGTCATTTTTAGAAAAAAATGGATGGAACTAGAGGAACATTGTGTTAAGTAAAAAGTAAGAGAGACTCAGAAACATTGCAATGTTTTTCTCCTTTTCACAGAATCTAGATTTTTAAAATATGCAACCAGAAAAGGAAATGATAAAGGGGACTATGTGGGAAAAGGAAAGGTCTGAATGGAGAGGGAGGAGGAACAAGAGAGGGAACGGGGGTGGGGGGAGAAAGGCAAGTATCTCATGTCTTCTCCAACATGAAGGGTCTAGATCTAAACCTATGACATGAAAGCAGAGAGGGGACCACTTACGCGGAGAGGAAGGGAGACTGCAGAAGGGGGTACGGGGCAAGGGGAGGTAATGGTAACATGGGGCCAGCGTGAGTCAAGAATAACATACATGGATGAAAATATTATAATGAACCCATGATTTTGTACACTTAAAAAAAAAAAACTCCTACCAGGCTTAGTGGGTAAAAGCACCTCCTGTGCCAACATGGGGGCTGAGGAGGCCTGAGAGCTGCTGGAGCTTGATCCCCAGGAGCCACAAAACAGGTGGGCATGGCCGCACATCTCTGTAATGCCAGTCCAGTAGGGGAGCAGACAAGAGAAATCACCTGGGCTCATTCAAAAACAAAACAAAACACAGCAAGCTCCAAAAGCAGCAAGAGAGTCCAGCTCAAGAAAGAACAGGCAGGGATGACTCAGGAGGTGCTGAGAAGTGACAGAGGAGAGCTCAGCACTGAAATTTCTCTATCACCCCTTCCAAGTGGTCCATTGCAGAAGAGGTGGCGGAAAGAATGTAAGAGCCAAAGGAAGGGTAGGACTCCTTACAACGTGCTCTCCCCAGACACAAAATGGCCTGGATATCCATGACCTCACAGTGCCTGACACTACCTACACAAGACCATCATAATAGGAGGAAAAGATCATGACCTCAAAATAAAAGAGAGACTGATGGAAAGGGGGAGGGGATATGATAGAAAATGGAGTTTCAAAGGGGAAAGTGGGGAGAGGGAGGGCATTACCATGGGATATTGTTTACAATCATGGAAGTTGTTAATAAAAAATAAATTTTAAAACATAGAAAAAAAAGAACAGGCAGAAGAGCTATGGAGTGGGACATCTGACATTGGCCTTAGATCACCACAGGTAAGTGTACCCCACCACAGGCACCTACACATGCACACCACACACACACACATACACACACACATACACACACACCTAGTCACACACCACATTACACACATAATGGTATAATACCAAGGAAATTTGGTAATACGCAAATTAACTAAGAAATGTATTTAAATAATATAGTTGAAGATAGATTTGAACTTGGAAGAGCAATCCACATCTTAAAAGAGCTGCTTACTAACTGACATGAGTATTCAACAATATGCAACTCAATACCAAAACTGGTGTAAAAATCAGTATTTTCTAGGGTCGCATACATGTTCTTAACTGTGGGCTTCCGTACCCAGAAGTTCCAGGTCATGATCTTGGTACCCTGTTGCCACAATACTTACTCTTCCTGGCCCAGGGTATAAGAAACCATAAATCGCTTGGACCAGCTAACATACCCAACATTTCAGGAGTGCATCCAAGGAATGGCAATCTGCACAAGCAAAATATGTGTGGGTCCGTTTTGTGGCAGTTTTAAAGCTTAGTCATCACAGGTTGAAAAAAATCTCTCGTTCTAACATTTTCTTCCTTCAGCCAACAAGTGGTGGCCTACATGTCTGTGTACAGTCTCATTAAAAAACTGCACCCTCGCCGGGCCCGCACGCCTTTAATCCCAGCACTCAGGAGGCAGAGGTAGGAGGATCGCCGAGAGTTCGAGGCCACCCTGAGACTCCATAGTAAATTCCAGGTCGGCCTGGGCTAGAGTGAGACCCTACCGCGAAAAAAACAAAAAAAACACACAAAAACAGAAAAGAAAAATGCAAGGGCTAGAAGGTAGATGCGGAAGTCCACACATCAAAGCAGGAATTCTGTCTCTGCGGGGGTTTCGTTGACTAGTTTCCAGCTAAGACTTGTCTAGCACTGATCTCGGCGTGTTGTTCCGGGCTCTCGGTGCAGTCGAGGAAAGGACCTGCGTGGGTATGAATGCAATCTGCTGCAGCAGGAGCAAGTAGCGCTAATCTGCTTCAATAACACCGAGGCACTTCTCGGAAATCACATTGTGGACATTCATTAATTATGGAGGGAAAAAAGACACGGGGCACCCTGTGGATATCACTGAACCTTAACCGTGCTTCTGCACCACGCAGCCCATCGCACGGCAGACACTCGGCGTCACGCAGGACCAACGCCGCAAGCAGGCACGGTGCTCTAAGTCCCCCTGAATTCAGGGTAAACTCCTCCTCCGCCTTCTCTCGGAGGCACGCCACGGCCTCCCTCCCGTCGCCCGAGGGGAAGCGCGGGCCGCGGCGCCGACCCCAGGGCCCAGCCGAGGTGCGCGCCCGCCGCCCGCCCCCGCCGCCCCGCCGCCCCGCCGCCCCGCGCCTCCTCCCCCGCGCCGCGCCCTCCGCCCGCCGGTACCGAGCGCACGCGCTCCCGCGCCGCCGCAGCCCGCGTCCGCAGGGGAAGCGCCCGCCGCCGCCGATTGCCGCCGGGCTGGCGGACGTGGCCTGCGCTGGGCGGAACTGACCGCAGCCCGGGGTGCCCTCGGCGCTGCGCGGGCCTGCACCGGGTCAGGAGGCCCGGGCCCGGGCCCTGTCTGTGCCCAGCATGGGGTGCCTGCTTTCTCCCTCTCCTCCTCCTCCTTCTCCTCCTTTCTCCCTCCTCCTCCTCCTTCTCCCTCCTTCCCTCCTCCTTCCTTCTCCTTCTTCCTTGTCCTCCTCCTTCCCTCCCTCCCTCCCTCCCTCCTCCTTCCTCCTCCTCCTTCTCCCTCCCTCCTCCGGGTGGCCTCGAACTCATGGCGATCCTCCTACCTCTGTCTGCGCCACCACGCCCGGCGGCCTCCTGCCTTCTTGCCAGCTCCTGCCCAGCCCGAGGAGCCAGCCGGGACTTCCTGTAGGTGGTGTTCTGGTCTGGATCTAGCCCAGGCCCAACTGAACAAGCCCTGGAGCTTGTTTTGGGCCTCGGTGTCATGCAAGGATGAAGACTCAGGAAACCCAAGCGTCCGCGGTTCCCTCCCCTTGGGCTCCAAAACAAAGCCCTTCGCTGGAGAAGCAGCCTGGCCCTTTCATCTTCCTGGGAAGAGCCCAAGAGACAGTAGACTGAGTGGGAAATTCCGGCCCGCCACAAAGCTTAGGGTCTGACCTACCTGAGCTGGGGAAGACTGCTCTTTCCATCTTTGGCGTTTGTTTGTTTGTTTGTTTGTTTGTTTGTTTTTTCGAGGTTCAGGCTGACCTGGAATTCACTCCGTAGTCTCAGGGTGGCTTTGAACTCTCACTGATCCTCCTGCCTCTGCCTTCCCAGTGCTGGGATTAAGGGCGTGCGCCACCAGGCCTTTCTTTACCTCTTAGGAAGCGAGCAAGGTTTTCGCTTTGTTGCCGTGTTCGCGGTGTTGGGTCCACAATAGATACATATCTGGAGCTCCCTGTCCAATTTGCTGGCAGGTCCTCAGAACTGCCTCCTACCCATAGCAATTGTTTACCGCCTGTCTAATCTTGGTAAGAGGCATCTAGATCTTTCCAAGTTTCCTGAGCCTCCCTTCCAGGATGAAATGTGTTTCAATTCCAAGGAAATAGCTACACCCGAGATTTAAGATTTCTATACCCAAAGTGCAGGGCCTAGTCTTCTGAGCTCCTGCTCTTCAGCCTCTAAACATAAACCTCACTTTTAAAAAATAATATTTGGGGGCTGGAGAGATGGCTGAGCGGTTAAGCGCTTGCCTGTGAAACCTAAGAACCCCGGTTCGAGTCTTGATTCCCCAGGACCCACGTTAGCCAGTTGCACAAGGGGGCGCATGCTCTGGAGTTCATTTGCAGTGGCTGGAGGCCCTGGTGCGCCCATTCTCTCTCTCTCTCTGTGGCTCTCAAATAAATAAAAATAACAAAAATTTAAAAAATAATAATATTTTGCTGGGAGTGGTGGCACATGCTTTTAATCCCAGCACTTGGGAGGCAGAGGTAGGAGGATCACTGAGAGCTCAAGCCCACCCTGAGACTACATAGTGAATTCCAGGTCAGCCTGAGCTAGAGTGAGACCTTACTTTGAAAAACTAATAGTAACAATAATAATAATAATAAATAATAATAATAATAATATTTTGTTTATAGATCTATTTGAGAGAGAGAAAATGGGTGCGTCAGGGCTTCCAGCTGCTGCAGACAAACTCCAGACACATGCAACACTTTTTGCTTCTGGTGTACATGGATCCTGGGGAATTGAACGTGAGGCCTTTGGCTTTGCAGACAAACACCTTAACCTCTGAGCCACCTCTCCAGTCCACCCTCACTTTTACCATATCTAAATCTGAATGGACTCTCTCATCCTACCTTTCCTACAGATTCGCTGTCTCAATGGTAGCCCTGTCCTTCAACGTTTCCAAGTTAGAAACCTTGGCTCTGTGATGGTGATGGTGTAGGTGGGGACTGGAGATCCTACTATGCACTGCTTCTACCGAAACAACCCAGGAGACAGGGACTGGTGGAGGAGAAGGTCTGGGCTTGAGAAAATGGGGCAGAGATTATGTCCCGCACAGAAAAGTGCTCCCCATTTTCACAAGGGGTGTAGGGGAGTCATCTCAGGAGCTGTATGAGGCAGTAAGTGGAAGAGTCCCACACTTGGGGTTTTTTGTTGTCTAGCGACTTCTTTTCAGGGTGGAGCCTTGCTCTATCTGTTCCTCAGAGTTCTCCTCTTCAGACACTAGCATCGCTGTCAGTGTACTATTTTTACAGGTGAAAAACCGAGATAGGCCAAAGGAGAGGGAAGTGTGAAGAAATCTCCCTGAGGGACTTAGCGCACCAGTGCGGAGGGATTGGCCTTGCAAGGGAAGAAGGGTGATAGACAGAAAAACTGTGAGAGGCAAAGGAGGAGGGATTATTTGGGAATGTCCCACCCTGGGCTCGCAGACAGCACCAGGAGAGGCTGATTGGTTTTGGATACCATCGCATAACACCAGAACGGCTGGATTTCCTCGCTTCCTGCTTCCTCCGAGGGGACTGAGTGGCCAGTTGCTCAGGCTCCCGCCACGGTGGCCTCTCTGCTGGTGGACTATAACAGGAACTTCAGCAGCTGCGCCCGCAGCTCGGCCCTCTTCCCCTGGCTTCACCAGGATGCTCAGTTCCTTGGCCAGATGGGTATTCAGCGCCGTGACAAAAAGTGGCTTGAAATTCCCAAATAACATAAATTTAATCAATGGTCACTTGCGTTTAACGTAAGCTTGAAGTCCGGATGATTTCTAGTAAAGGTGGCAGAGACCTGAAGGAGAAATAGGAGCAAGATGGCCTTTTCATAGCCAGTCAGTCAGGGACAGGGCCCAACAGGAACAAGGAGATGCCACCTCACATGCCCTGGCAAAACGATAGCTTGGGCCTGATCCAGTCTCACCCAAGATGGCTACTAGGAATTGATCGCCAATAGCGCCCCCTGCTTCTTCCCCAATCTAGCGCACCTGGCAGTCTGGCCCTCTGAAGTCAATCCCCCAAGTCCATGAACCAACCAGGTCTCTCCCTTACCCACCTGAGTCTGATATCAAGGATCACCCTAATTAGACGTCTGAGTCATAAGAGGGCTTGCCACATGCATAACCATCCTCTTGGCTAGCTTCTCCTGGCACAAGCCCTCCTGGTCCCAGCATTAGCAAGCTTTTCCCCTGGGGAGGGGAATTGCTATCTCCCATTTTGGCTGTCCATCCTTTTTTTTTTTTTTTTTTTTCTGGCCTGAATATCAGTGTGTAAGTTTTCTCCCCTTTCCCAGCTTGGCTCTTATTACGTGCCTGGGCATTTTTCTGCTTGCTCCTTACATGTATTTTGCTTTCAGATGCCTTCTCATTGCCACGTGCATGATTTTCCTCTAAACTCTGGGTCTGCCACGTGCATGATCACTCTTTGACACCCTTGGCTGTATTCTCCTGGCACCAGACTCTCCCAGTTCCTGCATCGTTGCTCTCTTGCCATGCAGTGACCTTCTTTAAGTCCTAAGTCCTCCACGATCCTATTTCTTGGTCTTTCCTGACCCCTATGTGGTTGTAGAGGTGAAGGGCTTGTTTTCTCATGCTCCACTTCCTGTGTATGTTCGTGTGTATGTGTGTGTGTGTGTGTGTGTGTGTGTGTGTATGTTTGAGCAAGGCAGTTCTCGTTTATAGGTAGTCAGCTAAGGGAGGGCCCAAAGAGGGAATCAAAAAAGACGCCCCACTGCCTGCTTCAGCAGAACCTGACTTCAGCGTCTGATCCATTCATCCCTCAGCCACAGCCCCTGTACTCAGGTTTACTGGCCCCTTTTGAGGCCAGCCCCCTGAGTCCAAACCAATGAGCTCTCTCAGAATTCACCTGTGCCTGAGGGCAAAGCCCACCCCAGTATAAAGGGGGCTGACCAGGTAGGTGGGCATTCTCTACGCAAGTATGCTCAGAGGGAAAGGTTGACAAATCCCTTAGTCCCAAAAAGAGGGAATTCCTCTAAATGGAATTATGAGCTTAGTTCCCTGTGGGGTGGGGAGGATTTGCCCATTTGACAAACCAGGACAGGTGACAGAGAGATAGGAGACATTGGCAGAAAACTGGGACAAAGTGGGAATGTTCAACAGATAGCAGATAAAAGGAAGTCACTTTCAGGGCTGGAGAAATGGCTTAGCAGGTAAGGCATTTATTTGCCTGTGAAGTCTAAGGACCCAGGTTCGATTCTCCAGGTCCCACGTAAGCCAGATGCACATGGTTGCACATGTTTCTGGAGTTCATTTGCAGTGTCTGGAGGCCCTGGCAGGCCCATTCTTTCTCTCCCCATCTCTCCCCCTCTCCCTCTGACTCTAATAAATAAATAAAAATAAAACAAAATCTTTTTTTTTTTTTTTCAAAAAAAAAGGAAGTCCCTTTCAGCCAAGAGACCAGAGTTGGGATCTGGGTGGCCCTGGGAGACAAGGAAAAACAGAAACGGCCTCCAATGTGGGCACAGCTGAGGTCCCAGGAAGAAGCTGTCCCTGCTCACCACCGAGACGAGAGGCTTGGCCATGGGGGGGGGGGGGAGAGGTTTTGTTCAGGCTGTGGTGGTGAACTTCCACCAGAGAGCCTTTGGGTAGCTGGCGGATGTTCCCGGGCTTATATGACCTCATGTGGCAAACAGATCATCTCAAAAAGACAGGAACAGAGCAGGAAGCAAAGCCAATACGGAATTGACATTTGCAGTGTCAGAGGCACTGGGCGATTGACTCAGACTCTTAGTGTGACTTTACAGGGCAGCAGCCATGCTAATCACTTTTACCTGGCTGAGAGTTTTTGTGTGGTAGTTTCCAGGACTATATAGTGCTATAGTAACCTGAAAATAGAATGCACACTTAAGAAGCTAGATAACTTACCCTTCTTTGAATATTGGAGGAACCTCCAAAATATGTTATAGTAGTTGAGAGCAATAACCCCCACCCCCATCCCGGGCTGTGGATGTGCTTAGAGCTCTTGAAGCCAGTGGCTTTCAAGTTCTCCTCTTATGGCTGGTGAAGAATTGATAAGCATAGTCAGGAAGAAGGGAAGGTTGTGAAAGATGTGTTTTAAGATAGTACAGCAGAAAGCATTTAGAGAGCTGCTCCGCCTCTTTAGTCATCAGGGAAGCACAAATTAAATGCAATCATTTTGAGATTCCATCTCACTCCAGGCAGGATGACAATCATCAAAACTTCAAATGACGACCAATGCTGGTAAGGTGGTTGGAAAAGAGGAACCCTCATCCACTGATTGTGGGAGAGCAATCTTATGCAACCACTGTGGAAATCAGAATGAAGAATCCTGGGCATCTACCCGAAATACGCCACCCTTTACTACAAAGATACTTGCTCAGCCATGTTTGTTGCTGCTCAATTCATAATAGCTAGGAACTGGAATCAGCCCAGATGCCCATCAATTCATGAGTGGATAATGAATTTGTGGTACATACAAACAGTGGGATCCTACTCAGCACTAAGGAAAAAGTAAAATGATATTTGCAGGAGAATGGATAAACTTGGGGGAAAATCCCAACAGTCTTAAGAACTTAGTGACCACTGGCTCAGAAAGACGAATGCCGCACGTTCTCCCTCCTGTGCAATCCCTAGCTTGGGTCGGCTTGGGTTGAGTGAACACAGCACCAGCAGCAGGAGTCGTAGAACTAGAATGAGACTCAGAGAAATGGAGATGGGGTGAGAGGAGGGGCACCTGACATGCTAAATGGGGGCACAATGCAGAGGGCAGAAGCGTCTCAGAGAGGTAAGGAAAAGAGAGGGAAGGGTGGAGGAAGAATTACACAAAACTAATGACAGCATGAATCATTACCATAGAAATCTTTCTCCTGGATAACAATCTATAAGATATAACCCTTAATAAAAGAGACTATGGGAAAATTGACCAGGCACAAATGCCCTGTAGAAGGTGGGCAAAGTTTAACCCTACAACCATGGGCTTTGACTGGTAAATCCCAAAGCCAGAATTGAGTTAACCCTTACAGTGAACTATTAGTCAGGAAGACCCATGAGGTCCCCAAAACAATGCAGGCCATGCCAAAGCACTTGGTTAACCACCAGAGCTAAAAAGATAAGACTATATTGCTGAAGACACCACAGGCTGCAGTCACAGGACATCAAGAGACCATGCTGGAAATGAGATGGCAGCCAGTTCCCTCCTGGCCAGTCTTCATAGCACTGGAGAGGGCCATGAGAACTGCTAGGGGATAATGTGAACGAGCAGGATATCCTGCAAGCTATGAAATCAACCAGCTGGGTAAAAAGTGTACACTTGTGTAGCAGTGACTTATGTGGGAACCAACTCTTCTCAGATGGGGTATGAGGCCACTAAGTGAGAGAAAACGCACACCTGGTACGGGCAGCTGAGCCAGTACCCCATGGTTAGGAAGCTCACGCAATCCAGAGAGACACCTCTGCTCTTTGGCTGAGAAGAGTGAGTATGCACATCACAAAGTCTCTCAAGGGCTGTTCTGATGGCTCACCCATCAGTTGAGGTGCTTGCCTGCAAAGTCTAACAACCTGGATTTGATTCCCTAGTATCCACACAAGCCAGATGCAAAATGCAGCAAATGCATCTGGAATTAGTTTGCAATAGCTAGAGGCCCTGGTGCGCCCATACTCTTTCTCTCTTTCTGTGTCTTTGTCTCTGTCTGTCTGTCTCTCTCTGTCTGTATCTCTGTTTGCAAATAAATAAATAAATAAAATATTTTTTAAAATCTCTCAAATAGTCTTAAGAGATGGCTTAATGGTTAAGGCATTTGTCTGCAAAGCCAAAGGATGCCAGTTTGACTCTCCAGGACCCACTTAAGCCAGATGCACAGGTGGCACATGCAGCTGGAGTTCATTTGCAGTGGCTGGAGGCCCTGGCCTGGCATACTCATTCTCTCTCTCTCTCTGCCTCTTTTTCTTTCTTAAATAAATAAATAAATAAAATATGTTTTTTTAAAAAGTCTCTCGGCTGGAGAGATGGCTTAGCGGTTAAGCGCTTGCCTGTGAAGCCTAAGGACCCCGGTTCGAGGCTCGGTTCCCCAGATCCCATGTTAGCCAGATGCACAAGGGGGCGCATGTGTCTGGAGTTCGTTTGCAGAGGCTGGAAGTCCTGGCGCGCCCATTCTCTCTCTCTCCCTCTATCTGTCTTTCTCTCTGTGTCTGTCACTCACAAATAAATAAATAAATAATTTAAAACAAAAAAGTCTCTCAAATAATTCTCCTTATTTCCTTTAATCCAAAGTACTCTCACTCTTGGTTGAAGATTTTTCTGCTTCTTCTTTTTTAACATATGATAAAGAATACTGGGGACAGCCGGGCGTGGTGGTGCACACCTTTAATCCCAGCACTTGGGAGGCAGAGGTAGGAGTATTGCCGTGAGTTCTAGGCCACCCTGAGGCTACATAGAGAATTCCAGGTCAGCCTGAGCTAAAGTGAGACCCTACCTCATAAAACCAAAAAAAAAAAGAATAGTGGGGAGATTCAAGATCCATCTGTCCATCAGTATGACAAGAAAAGATAGGCAACTGCCTACCACAAGGTGAGTCACCTCTACATCTGCTGGGGTCCAGAAGACATTATAGGCAGAATGGTACCTTAAACGTGACTGCTGTTCTAACTGCTAGCCGGACAAGACAACCGACCCCAGAGAGACGGTGACAGACACTGTAGTCACTCAAAAGTCATCGAAGCAGAAATCCAGAGGCTGAAGGGAGCTCAACACTATTTTAGACTTCTAACATGCAAGCCAAGGCTCAGGGAACATTACAGAAGGGTGGGAGGAAAGATTTTAGGAGGCACAGAGTGAGTACAAATATCCTGAGGCATGGTCTTCCCCTCAAAATGAGACTGACGGAGGCCTTCAGGATGCCATGGTGAGTACCAATCACCCACTGAGAAGGGCCCTCAGTGGAATGGGAGCAGGGGAGGGGGGATATGAGTATAACCCGCTGATTAATAATAAATAAATAAATAAAACCTTTGGGGCTGGAGAGATGGCTCAGCTGTTAAAGGTGTTTGTTTTGGCTGGAGGGATTGCTTAGTGGTTAAGGCGTTTGCTTGCAAAGCCAAAGGACCCAGGTTCCATTCCCCAGGACTCACATTAGCCAGATGCACAAGGGGGCGCATGCGTCTGGAGTTGTTTGCAGTGGCTGAGGCCCTGGTGTGCCCATTTTCTCTTTCTCCCTCTTTCTCTGTCAAATAAATAAATATAAATATAAATAATTTTTTTAAAAAGGTGTTTGTTTGCAAAGTCTGTCATTCTGGGTTCAACTCTCCAGACACCAGCATAAAGAATATTTATTTAAAGCAGCAAGAACCCTGATGCATCCAATCTCTCTCTCTCTCTCACACACACACACACCATCACCACCACCACCAATAACAACACAACAGATAAGTAAATACTGAAAGTATTAAAGAATAAATCCTATGCTGTGAATGAAACCACAGTCGTTTGTGAATTTATTGCCATTCAATAAATCCTGACATTGTGTAAAGACACAAACACGTTCATTTATGTTTCTGAGAAAGCAAACTGATGGCTTTTAGTCTCTTCTATCCTTCAATCCTTGCTCCTACCTCTTGGACAATGATATGCTCTTTAAAAGAAAAGTAACTAGCATTAGAGCAATGCTACCACTTTATAGGCAAGGCCAAGGTCGTAAACCACATTGTGAGTTCTGAACGAAAGAGTGGAAACTGGTACAAAATGTGAGAATACATTCCTAAGAGCACCCACGAAAGCTGGGGTGTTGCAGACCATGTGCTTAAATTCTGGTTGTGAGGACATGTTGGGACTCTCTTGCAGGCTTCGCCAGGGCTCGCTCCTTTGAGTGGGCTGGTCTGACTCAGCGGGCTGCCATCTGCAGATTGTGCCCAGCAAGCATCCCTTCTCCTGGTGCCAGCACTCAGCACTTCACTCTGAAGAACCACCTCTCCCCGCTGCGGCTTGCAGTGCCACGTTCAGAACTGGGTTTCAAAGCCTCCCCTGAGAACCTATTCCCGGTCGCTGGGGAGCGGTGGGCTTCTCCTGGTCCTCAGAAGTTCCTTATGACTGTCACTCCACAAAAGAGTGATGTTCTCTCTTCTTCCCGGTGCATTTTTCCCTTCGTGTCTCAGCTGGCTTTGGAAGTTAGGACTGTGGTAAGCTCTATGTACCTCAGTTCTGCTGTCCTGTCCTTTTAAGCTCTCTTCAGGTCAAGCAGTATCTGATTAATGCATCCTTTGAAGAAGCTCTGACCATTTTCAGCCTGACAATTAAAGAGCCTTTCCCAGGTCACGTTACTCTAGTTTATGGCCAAGTATATTACAGCTTTCCAAAAAGGCCAGGTTTGTGTGAGTAGTGGTTAAATGGCCAACAGGAGAAATGATTCTGAGGCCCAAGTGCTGTGCTCGGTTACATCCTGGTCTTTAGGGGACAAGAATTTAGGCCAGGGTGGAGCTCTGTGTCTGTTAAGTCCACCCAACTTGAAAGTCATAATGAAGAAAGGGTGGGACATTTTTCATAACACGAGAGAAGGCAGTGACAGGTCTAGCCCGTCCTCTGGTGACCACGACTGCTATTGCCACAGAAGGATGAGCTTCCCGTTTGCCAGTGGGACTGAGACAAGTGCCTGTGCTCCCTGGCTTCACTGCAGTTGGCGCACACTGACAAGTTCTCTCTGTCAAGATGGTGGGGCCAAATGCTTGCTGTTGGGCCTGGAGTGAGAGAGGGTCAGCAGTCTTGGGTGTGGGCCACCCTCAAGAGGACGTTGCTGTTGGCTCCAGAAGGAGCCCTGTCATTGGAGGGCCTTGGCCTCTTCTCTCCTTTCTCTGTTGGTTTCACCCATGCAAAAGCCTTACAAACGTATTAAGGTCTTACAATAATAAACACATGTCACTTGTTTTTAATTCTTCAGGAAGCAGGATGGGAAAGTCTCTGGGAAAACGTGTTTCTTTTCACCAGTTGTTGCTGGTGGGGGGCTGTCCCTTTGTGTGACTATTAATCACTCAGTGATTAAGTGTTTGAAAGCAAAGCCAAAGAACCCAGGTTCGACTCCCCAGTACCATCACAAAGCCAGGCGTACAGGGTGTATATGTGTCTGGAGTAGGTTTAAAAACATATAAATAGGGCTGGAGAGATGGCTTAGTGGTTAAGGAGCTTGCCTGCAAAGTCAAAGGACCCAGGTTTGACTCCCCAGGGCCCACGTAAGCCAGATGTACAAGGTGGTGATGCATCTGAAGTTCATTTGCAGTGGCTAGAGGTTCTGGAATGCCCATTCTCTCTCTCTCTCTCTCTCTCTCTCTCTCTCTCTCTCTCTCTCTCTCTCTACCTGCCTATTTCTGTATCTCTCTCTCAGATAATAATAATAATAAAAAAAACATATAAATAGGACCGGGCGTGATGGCACACACCTTTAATCTCAGCACTCGGGAAGCAGAGGTAGGAGGATCACTGTGAGTTCGAGGTCACCCTGAGACTACATAGTTAATTCCAGGTCAGCCTGGACCACAGTGAGACCCTACCTCAATATATATATATATATATATATATATACACACACACATATATATTAATAGGTCTGGAGAGATGGCTTAGCGGTTGGGGCACATGCCTGCAAAGCCTAAGGACCCCTGTTCCAGGTTCCATGTTAGCCAGATGCACAAAGGGGGGGTTCGTTTGCAGTGGCTAGAGGCCTTGGCGTGCCCATTCTCTCTCTCTCTCTCCTTCCCTACCTCTCTCTGTCTGTAATAAATAAATAGATAAAAATAAAATCTTTAAAAATAAATAAGTAAATAAAATGTTTTTGGATTAGGGAAGGAGAAGACTCTTTTGGAAGCCAGTCCTCCCATTCCACTGGCTGGAGGGAACACCTAGTCAAATAAAGTTGAATAAAAGACTTGCCAAGCAAGCTCGGCTTTCTTCAGGGCATGCAAGAGACTTCTGAGATTATATAAACAAAGAGGAGGAGGAAGAGGAGGCCGAAGGGCTCACCAGGTGGGAAAACTTGTCCTGCATTCTCTGGTGTTGAGCCAGTAGAGAAGGGGACCTTGAGTAAGGGACACTGGCAAGAGACAAAAATAAAAGCAGACGGTGAAGCTGCCAAGTCCCTGAATTGCGGCTTGTAATTACTGTCACTAGTCAAGGCATGTAAGGTCTGTTTGTGTTTCTACTGGCAAAGAGGCGGCTGATTTCAATCTGTTTCTGGAGCCCCTTGGCCGTGCCCAGCTCAGCTCCCCCATCGCCATGTCCAGCACTGCTCCTCAGCTACAGCACTCTCACTTGATCCAGAAGGCAAGTGTGTCCCCAGCAGAGCAAGGCATTCTCTCCACTCATGCTTCATCTTCTTGCAGCGCTGGCCGGGTCTCTGTGATGTAGGTGGCTCAAGGGATGATTTAGATCGGAATATAACTTGGCCTCTCATTCCCATCAAAGGGATGGGAGTACAGAACCACAGGGATGGGTGGGTTTTCCGGTTAGAGTTCAACCTCCGTTTGATAGACTTCACCCTTATGGAACTGGAGTTGGTCAGTAGGGCCCTGCCAGTTTCCTTAGCTGAACTGCAGATCCAATGTCATTGGTTATGTGGCTCTGAGGGCTCTTTAACCCTCCCAGGACTCACTTGTCTTCCTGTGTGGTGACTGGTAGACTCTGTGACACACACTGAGGGAATGAATGGCATCACACACTACATGGGCTGCTGAGATATTAGATGTGTGCAGTGTTGGAAGCAGCCACTCGCCACAGAAATCGCTCAGGAAAGATTAGCTGTCTGGGTCCACGCTCCCTTTGGGTCAGCCAACAGCACTTGGAAGGCCAAGGTAGGATTGCTATGAGTTCCAGAGCAGCCTGAACTATCTAGTGAATTCCAGGGCCTAACCCCACCTTGAAAACACCAAAAAATGAAAAGGGCTGGGGACAGGGCTCAGGGGTAGAGCCCTTGCCGGGCATGCAGGAGATTCTTGGTTCAATCCCTAGGGCCGCCGAAAGCGTGCGGCTGTGGCGAGCGGCTGCTCTCAACACCGCGCACATCTCACAATATGTCAGTGGCCCACGTGGTATGTTTCACAATTAGTTCCCCCAGAAAGAAAGGGCTTCCCTCCTACAGGTCCAGTCATAGTAAAGGAGGAGCTCTGTCCTAGAGAAACCACAGAGAACCATTTCGGGAGCAGCTGACGGCCCAGGGGCGCATGAACACCCTGTGAAGAGAAAAGCCATGCCATGTGAGGACCAGCGTGCTATGGAAGGCAGGCCACTGTCTCCGGGCCTTGTGCCCTGGTGGAGGCGCAGGTCGACGAGGGTAGGTGTGGCAGGCTTGGGATGGGAGGGAGTCACCCGTAGGAGATGTGAGAACTTGACTCTGTGCAAACAACTTCATGAAGCATTTTGAAAACAAGAGGCAGATGATCAGACCTACTTATTATTTTTTTATTGAGTAGAAACTTTGTATGGACACATCACATGTTGGTACCATACTTTTCCTCCTCCCGGCTCCACTCCACCAAGGGCCCTTCTTATGGGATGCTGGGATTCACCATGGAGTTGTGGGTTAGGAGTTGTGAGAGCAGCAGTCATTATAAGGGGTGAGGGTGTGCAATGCCTTTGTATGTCCCCTCCCACCCTGTGGCTCTGACATTCTTCCAGAACCCTCTTCCACAAAATTCCCTGAGCTGTAGTGAGTGTGTTTTAAGTTTACTTTAGTGTTGAGCTCTCAGCAGGTTCTAGATTTCTGCTTTAAGGCATCTGAAGTATCCTCAGTGTCTACCTCCATCACCCTGGCACAGGGGGTTAGGCTCTCACCTTGGTGGGTTTTGCAACAAGGTATTGCTAGGCAGCCCAGGCCCTGAGTTTCAGACGCTCCTGCCTTCATCTGCCTCCACCATGCTCAGTCCAGCATGGTTTTGCTATCCATCCTCATTCTTGTGTGTATCGGTAACTCATTCCTTTTCAATAATGTATTTTCTTCTAAAACAGTATAGAAGTTTAAGTTTTATTTATTTATTTATTTTTTAATTTTTATTTATTTATTTGAGAGTGACAGACAGAGAGGGAAACAGGCAGACAAATTGAGAATGGGTGCGCCAGGGCCTCCAGCCACTGCAAACGAACTCCAGATGCGTGCTCCCCCTTGTGCATCTGACTTACATGGATCCTGGGGAATCGTGGGTCCTGGGGAATGGAGCCTTGAACTGGGGTCCTTAGGCTTCACAGTTTTGTTTTTTTATATTTAATTTTTATTTTTTTAAATTTTTTATTGGAGAGCGACAGACAGAGAGAAAGACAGATAGAGGGAGAGAGAGAGAATGGGCGTGCCAGGGCTTCCAGCCTCTGCAAACGAACTCCAGACGCGTGCGCCCCTTTGTGCATCTGGCTAACGTGGGACCTGGGAAAGTGAGCCTTGAACCGGGGTCCTTAGGCTTCACAGGCAAGCGCTTAACCACTAAGCCATCTCTCCAGCCCACAGTTTTGTTTTTAATAGTTAAAGGTAATAGAAAATGAGGTCATAATGGTTTAAGTGCTCTGAATATTTCTGACACTGCTTTTTGTGCAGCACAATTAAATTGTAAGTTTAAAAGATGAATTTTAGAGTTGGCATGATGTAGGGATGTTTCCAGGATTTCTAGGCATCTGTAGATAGGGAATATGCATGTATCATGTCAAGGTTGAAATGGGCTGATTTTGCTATTAGTACAATTGCTAACAGCTAACCTATTTTATTGTAAATAATGTTACAAGACTATTAGATTCAAAATATATGTACATTGTAAATTTATCAAGACTTTATTAATCTTTTTAAATTTTGATTTTATCAAGATTTTTATAATCTCCTGAGTTTGGTAGGATTTTTATTTTTAATGTTTTTTATTGATAACATCCATAATTGTAAACAATATCCCATGGTAATTCCCTACCTCCTCCCACTTTCCCCTTCGAAACTCTACTCTCCATCATATCCCCTCCCCCTCTCAATCAGTCTTTTATTCTGATGTCATCATCTTTTTCTCCTATTATGAGGGTCTTGTGTAGGTACTGTCAGGCACTGTGAGGTCATCCAGGCCATTTTGTGTCTGGAGGAACACACTGTAAGGAGTCCTACCCTTTCTTTGGCAATTACATTCTTTCTGCCACCTCTTCCACAATGGACCCTGAGCCAATGGAAGGTGTGCTTGAGATATTTCAGTGCTGAGTGCTCCTCTGTCACTTCTCAGCACCATGGTGCCCTCTGGGTCATCCCAAGGTCATTGCCATCTGAAAAGAGAAGGTTCTCTACCAAAAGTGAGAGTAGCATTAAAATAAGGGTATGAAAATTAAGAGAAAAGTGCTTACTGGGCAGTTTGATAAGCATAGTATATGCATTTAACTAGATATCAGCAGACATTACACCTCTAGGGCTCATGAGTACCCCTGTTGTAGGTTTTCAGTGTCAGGGAGGTATTCCTCCCTCCCAAGGAACGAGCCTCCAGTCCAAGTAGAGGGTGGTTGGTTCCCCCATAACAGACATGCCACTACTGCAACCATTGGCTCATTTGGCCTGGCTGGCCAAATATAAGGCTTGCAGTGTCCACTGTTGGGTATTTTCAAGTTTGGCAGAATTTTTTAAAAAATATTTTCTGAGCTGGAGGGATTGCTTAGCAGTTAAGGTGCTTGTCAGCAAAGTCAAAGGACCCAAATTCATTTCCCCAGTACCCACATAAATCTAGATGCACAATGTGGCACATGCATCTGAAGTTTGTTTGCAGTAGCTAGAGGCCTTGGAACACCCATTCTCTCTCTCTCTAATACACAAACAATGAAAATTAATAGCATTAACATCTATGGTGTTAAAATACTATGTATGCATACTATAGTCCCATGAGGGAAAAAAAAAAACCTAGAAAATACTGAGTTTTACGAAGAATAAAAGAAAAGGAAAATATTTCATATTCATGAGTAAGAAGACACAGCTTGTTATATTAGCCCTTCTGAAGTTGATATAAAATTAAATACAAACCCAATAAAAATCCTATTAGGTTATTCTTTGACCATCAACCAGCTAACTGAAAACTGACAGTCATTAGCTGCACAAGTCATTCTCAATTTTAGGCCCATCAACATTCTGTTGTGGATGGTAGCAACAGGTGCAAGGCCCCCATCCATCCCTGCCAAGTTACTGGCAATTATTTCATCTTGGGGGAGTGGGACATATTTTATATAGTGGTGTGGACACTGGTAAACGGCACATACTCTGGTAAACAATCCCCGATAGCAGCCCTATTTATTTATTTAGGTTTTTTGAGGTAGGGTCTCACTCTAGCCAGGCTGACCTGAAATTCACTATAGTCTCGGGGTGGCCTCAAACTCATGGTTATCCTCCTATCTCTGCCTCCTGAGGGCTGGGATTAAAGCGTGTGCCACCACGCCTAGCTCCAGGCAGCCCTATTTAAGCTCAAATACACAAGGGAAAAAAGACATCTAAGTAGAAGACAGGAAAGAAGGGGTTCAGTGGAAGGAGGGCACGGCGGAGACAAGAGAAGGAAATGGGAGGGACTTATGATAAAAGTTACATAAATGTATAAAATTATCAATAAAAACTTCTCAAATTATCAAAAGCCTATTAATGTATTTTGTACTTTTCACAAACATTTATTCATGCTGAAATATATTATTGTATCTTATTATAGCTGGATTTATATAAAGTGAGTAAACCAACACATATGATTTAGGTCTTTTTTTTTTTTTTTTTGAGGTAGGGTCTCGCTCTAGTTCAGGCTGACCTGGAATTCACGATGTAGTCTCAGGGTGGCCTCGAACACATAGTGATCCTCCCACCTCTGCCTCCCGAGTGCTGGGATTAAAGTCGTGCACCACCACGCCACAGCTATGATTTAGGCCTTTATAAATTTGGCAATCAACAAAAATGAACATTAGACAAGTACAGAGAGAAATGGTGCTTTTAAAAGAGATTTGGGGCTGGAGAGATGGCTTAGCAGATAAGTGCTTGCCTGTGAAGCCTAAGGACCCCAGTTGGAGGCTTCATTCCTCAGGACCCATGTCAGCCAGATGTGCAAGGTGGCACATGCATCTGGAGTTCATTTACAGTGGCTGGAGGCCCTGGCATGCCCATTCTCTATCTATCTGCCTCTTTCTCTGTCTGTCGCTTTCAAATAAATAAATAAAAAATAAAAGAAAACAAAAACAAAGATTTTATCTGGCCTGATAATGTGGTGGTTTTCTACACTCGGTTTCTATCATATAAGCAGAAAATTAGAAGAGATAGTAAATGCAGTGGACTTTTCAAGTCCAGCCTGGGGTTTCCTTAGAAAGATCCATGCAACAAGGTGTGGTGGCTCACGCCTGTGATCCTGGTTCTGAGGAAGCTGAGGCGAGCAGTTGACTGTGAGTTCAAGGCCAGCCTGGGCTACACAGTAATTAAACGGTCACCAAATGTCCCCTTCTGCACCCCCACCCCCCGCAAAAAGAGCAAGAAAACAAAACCAACACAAAGACCCATCCAACTCAGAATGAAGGTTAAAAGCAGCTAAGGCCAGCTCTGTCCTATAAGGACAGGAAAAAGAACACGTTTTACAAATCAGGCAATTACATTACATTGAGGAAGTCAAGCCATTCTGGCTTCAAAGCTTGACAATTACTAAGTACAAACATTTAGTTCAAGTCTGTCGAGGGAGAGCTCAGTATCCCTTAATTTTGTCTAATATATTTATACTAGTAGGCAGTCAATACAGGAACAGAGGCCCAAAGACAGAAACAATGTAACATCTTCCACCAACCAAGCCACCTAAGATACCTACAAGTGACCCAAATTAAGGAACTCGTATGGGGTAGGGGCAAAGAAGTGACGGGAGAGGAATCTGAGAAATGGGTAGGAGGCGACGGGAGAGGATGGAGTCATGGGGCATTGGCACGTGGTTAACATAATCCCTCTTGAAAGTCAGAGTCATCTCAGAGGTCAAAACCCACCATGTCTCTCCCTAGTACCCCTGATCAATCAAAGTCAGCCGTTGTCAGCTATAAACATCTGACACAGGACACAACAGAACCCAAAGCAAGTCAATAAGAAGCAGAATAAAACACATGCTGCACAGGAGAAATTCCAAGTCTCTAAGACTTTGATGCTTATTTAAATTCTGCCCCCCACTAGAAAAAAAGAGAAAGTTTTAGTGATGATTCATCTATACACACAGACATACTTATGCATAACACAGGAGATTTGCAGATGTAGTATTGGCACTTTTACTGGGATTTTTAAATAAAGTGGGTACAAATATCTGTATACAGTTCTCAATCTAGAGAAACAGGATATCGAATAAAAAGGTGCGAACATCTCTCTTCTTTAACAGAACTGTGAAGCACATTAACTGTTAGGACTCCTGTTTGGTGATTTCATTAATCTGGCTTGATTCACTTAACTTCACAAGTTTGAGAAAATTACTTTTTATCCGTGAGATATGGTTTGTTCACTTCCAGTGCATGTACCATTTGGCCAGAGGTCCATAAATAACATTTTCAATGTAGAAATCTTAAAGTTCTAAAGAGAACTTTCAGTAGATGAATTCTCCTGGAATTTCTTGCAGTAATGGTTCATCAAATTTAAATCGTTTGGAAATGGCCTTTTGCTCCATTTTCTCTTTTTCAGACTGTCTGCATTGTCCTACAGTGTATGAAGTAACTACGATTAACTCCTCTGTCCCAAGGCGTTCCTTGGATCCTCTTGCCTCGGTATCTGCATCAACGTGAGGTACAGATTCGCCTTTTGGGAGAGTATTCACTTCTGCCAGCGCTCCTTTCTTCTTGCATGACGGATCCTGATCACCACGCCCTGACAGCCATGGGTGCTTTAGGCACTCTTCAGCAGTGGCTCGGTCTCTAGAAACACACATTGCACAGGGGGACAGCATTAAAACTTGAATTAAAGTGGGAGAGTACAGCAGAATATTTATCATGTTGTGTTTTGGAAAGCACAAAGAGTTGGCATAAGGATTACTATAATCCCCAAGCTCTGGAATGTGGACACAGTTCCCCATAATGTTGAATAACAGTATTGTAAGTTGAAGCCTCTGGAAAGTTCTGATGAAAATTGAAGGGAAATAGGTGCTCCAATCCACTGTTAATTTCCACTAACCAGGATTGTGAATGCTGTTTGCCACATGATCAATTTGTAATAATCCAGTGTGCTAATCTGTATTTCAATTCTACCACACCGAGGCACATTCAGTTTCTGCAAGTACTTTCATTTTTGCTTTTTCTTTGGACAGTACTGGGCTGGACGTCTACGTTTTTGTGTCTTTCCTTATGAGACTTCAGTGGTCACACTACTTTTGTTTGGAGCAGACCACTCAAAGCAACCAAGCTCCAGTGGTATGGCCAGTAAGCCAACAATCCCAGCTCGTGGGAAGTTGAGGCCGGGGGAATCACGTGTTTTGAGGCCAGGTTGGGCTACATAGTAAGACCACTTATTAAAAGAAAAAAAAAAATACAACAAAAATGCACACAAACAGGACCAGGGTGAGGGTGTGGCAGTGCGCACGTGACCTTGACTCACACCTTCAGCCCTGCCCTCCAGGAGAGAGAGAAAGAGAGGTCAGCGCTTACTCAGGCTTCTTAAGCAGAAGTCTCTTGATGAAGTCAATAGCTGACTCAGACACACCATCAAATTCTTCCTCAGAGTAACTTAGGTTCATCTGTGAGATGTTCAGGAAGGTTTCTTGTTTGTTGTCACCCAGGAAGGGCGACACTCCTGTCAGCATGACATAGGCTAGCACGCCTATGCTCCTGAATCAGAAAGAGAATGCGTGACGGTTAGCATCCCATCCCGTGTGGACGCTGGCCTGAGCACGGTTGCATAAACAATTCTTACCACATATCTGTTGCCATGCTGATAGGATCATAACTAAGAATTTCGGGAGCTATAAGAAAAAACAGAAATAAAAAACGTTTAAGTTTTGTGACAGAAGTTCCTAATCTATTCTAGCATTACAAAATATAAAGCACTTTTACCAAAGTTTATACTGAAGTAACAATATGAATCTAATTGATATGAAATTATCTAAAGTCTTAAGTAGACATCTGTAACTAACCAACCCTTTGGTGTCTCATACCTCCATTCTTGAGTCCTAGCATTTTAAATCTACTTGAGTAAACAGTGTAATATAAAAATGATGTTTCATATAATCCTCAGATATCCAAACTTGTTACAATTCAGCACACCTTCCTCAGTACGCTGGTGTCCTCTCTGAAGGCCCTCCGCACATGGCATGGCTGCCTCTGACCCAGGCCTCCAGCTATTACGCCATCTTTCGGTTTTTTTTTTTTTTTAAATTACTTAATTTGAGAGCGAAAGACACAGAGAGAAAGACAGATAGAGGGAGATAGAGAGAATGGGCACGCCAGGGCTTCCAGCCTCTGCAAACAAACTCCAGACGCGTGTGCCCCCTTGTGCATCTGGCTAACGTGGGACCTGGGGAACTGAGCCTCGAACCGGGGTCCTCAGGCTTCACAGGCAAGCGCTTAACCGCTAAGCCATCTCTCCAGCCCCACCTTTCGGTTTTTATGCTACAGCTAGACTGACATTAAACATATCTGTTCATTAACAAAAGTCAGTCAACAAAAGTAAAAAAACCCTGGCATCCCGGGAAGACATGTATTACAGAATAGGCTATGAAGCTGTACCTCAGGTTCAGAAAAATAATAATCGATAGGAATACTTAACTACTGTAACGCAAAGTCAAAGAAAGATTTTTTTCATATGCAGAGGCTTAAGAAAATACCCAAGCACACATATTTGATGCCTGTTTAGGACAAATCTCCACATAAAAAAGAGGCCAGGCAGGGAATGTCGGGTATGCTTATTCTGCAATTTTCTGAAGTGGCTGAGCGGGAAAGTCATGTATGTTACATAATAAAGTTCTCGTTTCTGCGATTTTGATTCATGAAGTGGCTGAGCTGTGAGGCAATGAGTATTATGTAACGTTTTCTTCGGGGCGTGCATCTATAGAAGTGTATGCCCTGCGCACACGTGCTCTCCGCTTGGGCTCCCCTGCTCGTCTCCTTGAGGTGGGGTGCTCACCCAACCTAGAGCCGCTGTGTTTGATCTTTTCAGGTCAACGAGGCCCAGAGACTCTCTGCTGTCCTACACCCCTGCCCTCGCTGGCAGAACTAGGGCGCAGACATGTGTGGCTGCACCCAGCTATTTACATAGGTGCTGGGGAATTAAGTTGGGTGGGTGGTCTCAGGCCTCATGGTTGCAGTTTGGTGGTTTGAATGTATGGGCCCTGTATATTTGGGCGTTTTATTCAAATTGGGTTTGGCAGACAGACCCCTGCTATGGGGGGGGGGTGAGGAGACAGGGCTCCTGCTGTCTGTGGGCGACAAGCCTTCGGCTCGCTGCGGGGGACTGTCACTGCTAGGATGGAAGGAGGTGGTCTCTTCCACCACCGACGGAGTCTGTAAGATGGAATAAATCCTTCCTCCCCTGCTTGGCAATCTGTCCCAGCAGCGTGGAGGCCACTATCACACACAGCAAGGGCCCCGATCACCCAGGGCCGGCTCCCCAGCCCTGAAAGCCAGAGGCTGGAAAGAAAGCGGAGAGGTGAGAGAAGAGCAGGCCGAGGCGTTAGAAGTGCTTGCTGCCTGAAACACGAGGGGGGCCTCGCGCCACAGACTGTCAAGCCTGACTCCCCAAGCCCACGTAGAAGCGCGGGGTGGCCACGGATGTCTGCAACCACATGCATGTGGAGGGCAGGGCAAAGAGAGTCACGGGGCTGTGGATGGACAGCAGCTCCATGGCGAGAGACCCGACCTCAGGGAAAAAACTGGCTGAGTGACAGAAAATGGCTTCCAAAGCTCTCCCTTGACCCCCCACACATGCACAGCATGCATACGCACACACATCAGCACGCCACACAGTACATCACACAGACTCTACCCACATGCATGTAGCACATGTCACACACCATGCTACATACACATGCATACACCACACACACTGTCACTGCCTTACAGCTGTTTTTTAATTTAATTTAATTTAATTTTTTAGCTCCACCTGCCTTCCTGTGTCACTGTGTTCTGGAACCGTTATCTTTCACAAAGGCTCTCCACTGCCTCCTAGCTTCTCTACTTCACGTTGTTACCCTGAGGTTCACAGGCACCTGGCGAGCCCTCCCTGTACCCAGCAACGTCCACTCTGAGCCGCATGAGCTCGATGCTTCTGCTGGCAGAGCTGCAGCCGGGGGCTATGCTTCTCGCGCCCTGACCTGCGGTCTCTGGGACTGCCTAACGCTCGTCATCGCTGTAAACCCAAGGGCGGGACTCGCTCTGCCATGCCAGTTCCCAGCCCGAGCTTCTTCAAGGTTTGTCTCCTCCTGTCGCCTAGCAGCTCTTCAAGCCTTACAGCGGGGGTGGGGGGCAGCGGAAGAGCTCTGCTTGCCGCGCGGGAAGCCAATTCCCAGCTCAAGGCAGCTTTCTTGCCTTCCACGCTGGGGCCACCAGTTTGGTTCCTTACTCTTGAATGTTTCCATCTCTTCCTTGTATTTTATCTTATTTATTTTATTTTTTTGAGGCAGGGTCTCATGTAGCCAGGGCTGGCCTCAGACTAGCCGTGTTGCTGAGGATATAGATCCTTGAACTTCTGAACTTCTTGCCTAACCCTCTCTGGTGTTAGGATTACAGGTGTGTGCTGCCATACCCACTTCTAAATTTAATTCAAAGGAATGATGGCACACACCTTTAATCCCAGCTCTCACGAAGATGAAGTAGGGGGATTGCCAGCCTGCAGCTACAGAGTGAGTGCCAGGTCAGCCTGGGCTGCCTTGGAAACAAAAAAACCCAAAACAACAAAGGAGGAACTCTCTGATGGAAAAAATTCAATAAAGCAGATAGCTGGTCTCACTGTGCACAAGTTCACATGCTAACTCCCTACTGAAAGTGGTCATGACCTCACGTACAAGACTCACCCATTTTTATGAACACTCACCCACATACTCGGGGGTCCCCATAATTTCTCGGAGCTCTTCACTGTTCTTCACTATTCTTGAAAGGCCAAAATCCACTATCTTAATGTCCCCCAGCGGAGCTTCACTTGTCAGCAGAATGTTCTGAGGCTGAAAACACAATTCCTCTCCAAATGAGTAACACAGTAACTTAAATACACAAACATGCAGCCTCAACTCATCTCACCTGTGAAACTAAGAACAGGGAATTTCACACTAGGCAGACCAGTCTTACTTACGTGTGCGTGTGTGCTGTGCTTCATGTGTTCACATGCGAAGGCATGTGTGTGGAGGCCAGTGGTCGCTGTTGAAGGACAGGAGAAAGCTAGCTTGCTTTTTAAGGCAGTTTCACTTAGGAAGGGAGGCTCAGAGAGAAACATGAGATGCCACCACAGAAACGGAACTTGTAGCGGCTGGTTGACGCTGACCTGCAGCGCCCCCTGCTGCCCAGGCCGGCACACTACCTGGACAGGCGGCCCTGGTGGGCTAGGCCAGGGCTCCATCCTCTGAATTCACCAACTGATGGGGTCTTCCCCTTACCTACAAACACTCCTCCCTTCTGGCCTGCCTACCTCTCCTCGTTGAGGTCACAATGACACACGTGAGTCTGGCTTCCCCCTCACCCTGGGTTGGGGAGGCGTGAAACGGCTTCTTGGTTTGGATGGCCTTTCTGCTTGCCTCTGCTTTATACTTGTCACTTTTATTACATGCATGATTTTCCTCTGGGTTCTGAACCTACCATTTGTGTCTTTTTCTTTTACTCCAGATATACCACGTGGGTGCTCTCACTAACTCTAGACTTGCTACCTGTGTAATTTCTTTTTTTTTTTTTCTTTCGAGGTAGGGTCTCTAGTCCAGGCTGACCTGGAATTCACTATGAAGTCTCAGGGTGGCTTTGGACAAATAGCAATTCTCCTACCTCTGCCTCCCGAGTGCTGGGATTAAAGGTGTGCACTGCCACACCCAGCCTGTGTAATTTCTTTAAACTTCGGGAACCATGAGTGTAACTCTCTTTGTTACTCATTTCTCCTGAGTCTCTTGGCCTCTGCCTTGATATCTGCCCTCTTAACCTCTCTAAATACACAAAGCAGATGCCGTGCGGGTTCTTCCTCTTCCCTGCGCAGGCGCCCACATTGGACTTTTCCCGGTGCCAGCGGCCGTACCCGAATCTGACTCTTAAAGCCTCAGCCTCTCGAGCCCACGTTTGCTGCTTTACTCTCATTTCTCCTTAAAAGCCTCCGTTTCTCAAGTTCACACACTTGCTCCAGGTTTTCGCCCAGAAACCTCAATTTCTCTTACACAAACCTTATAAACTAAGCAGAGTTTCCACATAAGTGTGTGTTCCCTACATCCCACAATTTGTGATTTCTCCCTAAATAAACTTAATTAATTCATAATTTATCAGTTCTTTGTTAAAGGTAGGACTAAACCCAAACTTAGGGTTCATAAATTCTGAGACATCTCCTGAGCCCCAAATTCCTGTATCAATGTCAGGTGTCCACTCTACTTACTGAGTCAAAATCTCTCTTTATCCCAGAGCTTGCTGATTCAGGTAGGCCATCTGACCTGGGGGTCCTCTGCCCTCACCTCCTAAGCACTGGTATTACTGGTGGGTTGTCATACCCTCCTGGCATCTATGAAGGGTACTGTGAAACTAAACTCTAGTTTTCACTCTCACACAGTAAGTGTTTATCCACTGAGCCATGTCTCCAGCACCAAGCCATTTTTTATTTTATTATTATTATTTTTTTGGTTTTTCGAGGTAGGGTCTCACTCTAGCCCAGGCTGACCTGGAATTCACTAAGGAGTCTCAGGGTGGCCTCGAACTCATGGCAATCCTCCTACCTCTGCCTCCCTAGTGCTGGGATTAAAAGCGTATGCCGCCACACCTGGCTCCCTAGCCATTTTTAAAAGAAATGCATTTGTAGTATACCTTAAAGTATATTATAAATATATATTATTTGTCTTGTATTTTCAATCTCTCCCTCTATCCTAGCTCTTCCTCAACATATAAATATATCTAAGTCCTTACCCTTTTGGTTTGAGGTTTTTGTTCTGAGACATGGTTTCACATAGCTCAGGCTGGCCTTGAACTCCCAATCTTCCTGCCTCTAATCTCTCAAGAACTGAAATTTATAGGTATGTGCTCAGTTTCTACCCTAACCTTAAAATTCGAACCAAGCCCCTTAGAACCACCACGCCAAAATACTCTGAATGCCTTCTAGCACTGAGCCTCCTACCTACCCTCTAAGCTTAGCTTCCTACGGGCGTGACTAAGGACACTCGGTATCTTTAATCCATCATTCACGTGCCTTCTACCAATAACCAAACACCCACCAAGTCCCAGCCCCACAGCAGGAGCTGCAGATTATCCAGCCAGTCTTGTTTCATTCCTCTTAGAGATGACCCATTTTATGAGTGCGGTTTTCTTCGGCTCTGCTCAGGATCTCACCCATCACCTGGTCATCTGCTCTCCCTCCTGCAGCCTATTTTCAGACAAATGCCACCTACTCCCGGAGCGTCACTCACCACTTATACACTGATCTCTAAACCCACAGCACAGCATCAGTTGAAAGTTCTCAAATTCCACAACACGGCAGACCTTCAACTCAGTGACCCTTGCAGAGTAGTTTGCCATACACAAACTGATTTCTGTCTTCTGTATTCCCAATCTCAGCTCTTCAGTAAAATACCAGGGAATTATCCTGAAGCACTCCATCATTTCCGTATCTCAATGGGTCATTAGTCATGAGTAGTCTTCCGTATTTTTCTCTTGGCTTCAGTGACAAAGCAGGGTCCCAGTGTTCCTCACACTCTGACTGCTTTTTCTGTCTCCGTCTATTGCGTGGTCTACCGTACGTTGGGTTTCCCGTGGCCTGATGCAGCGGCACTTTCCTCTTCACTCAGGCTCAGTCTGCACCAAGCACACCCGCGGCCAAGCCCTAAACATCACCCACACCTTAGGACTCATGCATTCTTACTTTCAGATTCCTATCAGTTGTTACCTAATTTCTCCTCTCTGATATCTCGAAGCCACTTTGAATTCAGCCTACAAAAAGAATTTTTTTTTTGGTCTCAAACCAGATTCTCTGTGCCAGTGACAGTAACCCACCAGCACACAGCTACAAATGACTGTGGCCAGCCGCTTTTCCTCACCCCCTTTCATGTAGTAAACATGTCACCGTATCGGGTTGATTTTGAACTCTGTATTGTTTTTATTTTGTCTATTCTCCATCTACAGAAAGCTACCATCGTTTCCTGGTCAACTGTAATGGCCACTTCAATGGTTTAATGGATCTGTTCTGCCCATACAGAAGCCACACGACTTTCCAGCTTTGCAGGAAGCTGATGCTATCTGAACGAGCCCTTTCCCAGCTTACGTGTTGATGGGGTACACATCCCTTCCAGGCCTAGCTCCCAGAGATCACCACATGCCGTTCCCCTTGGCACTGTGTAAAGCCTCCTGTGCCACTCTTGAGCACCCCCAACGCCTCTAAGATATATTCGTGGGTAACCAGTGCTGTGGGTCGGGGGCTTCCTTGGGTGGTGTAGCCTCCTGAAAGTTGCCCATACTCCTGTAAGAAATCCCACACCATGCATGGCTGACTATAACTATTTTAAAAATAAATAAAATAAAAGCAAGTTTGACTCCTTGTGTGTTTGCGCGTGCGTGTGCTACCGCGCGTAGGTAGCGGTCAGAGGACAACTTCTGAACATCGGACATCGGCCCTGGCCTCCCACCTTGTTGGAGGTAGGGTCTCTCGTTCCCATCACTGCTTACTGCTGCGTTTGCAAGGCTGGCTGGTCTGTGAGCTTCTGTGAAATTCTGTCACTGCCTCCAGTGTTCTGAGACTGCAGAAGCCCACCAAGGTCTGGCTTTCACGTGAAGTCTGGGATCCAAACCTGGGCGCTCGGGCTTGAGTAGCAAGCACCTAGTCCACTAGGCCATCTCCCCCAGTCCTGATTTTACTCTTAAAGAAAATCTAAGTACAACTAAAAGACTGTAATTTCTGACAGTTCTTTGATGTTGATACACATCCACTTCTAATAAGTTGAAATGGATATGCTAGAAACAAAGATAAGTACTTTTACATGTATGACTTAGATGTCTACTTGAAGATTAATTAATTAGATTAACTGATTAATAAGGAAGAGGCTGTGGGGCGTCAGTCGGTGGCAGCTGCTCTGACGCAGACAGGGTGTGGGGAGGGCTTATTTCCTTCTTCACCTTTGTGTGTAATCCATTTACCATTTTCGAATTTCCTGGCAGCTTGAAAAGGCTTCCTGCATCATGAGCAAGGTTTCAAGAAATATTTTATCAGACAATAACCTTCTTCAATCTATCAGACAAGTAAATGACTGCATTAATTATTAAGGCCCAGACTATCGTAGTGAAATGAGCCAAGCTGGAGAACAGTTTAGAAATGCTTTTATGCTACCCTCGCTGTTAAAAGCAATATCCTGACGCTTCAACTGTGAGTGATTTGACTTAAGTCCCAAAGGCAAGGGCTACTGTCTAGTTTGCTTTTAGCCCTGCGCCTAGCAGAAGGGGCCAGTTACCAGCAGTATCTAAGCGGCCTGCGGGAGCACAGGATCATGAGGCCTGGCTTCTTCGTGTTCCTTCCACTAGCCCTTCCCCCACCCGAGTGACAGCAGTCCAGTACAACCAGTGACTCATTCTTCAGTTCGCTGAGACAATTCCGGGACTGGAGCTAGTTTCTGTATGACTTTAATTACCGCTTTCCCAGCTTGTCACACTGGCAGCGGAGTCTAAGGTAAATGATGGGCTTTCCCTTTTCAGACACCTGCCAATCCGCAGAGAATCCCCCACTCTTGGTTTCAAGGTATTTGGCACAGTGTCTTTAGCAAATTGGCCTTGGCAAGGGCCACCAGGGCTGCACTGCAGCCAGACACAGAGCAGCCCTTCTTTACCAGCAGGTATCTCGTCCACAGGGGCGACCAGCACAGTTCTTCCAACTTCCAAACCCTTTCTGTCTCCGGAATAAAAACTTCTCATTATTATCACAGTAGCAGCTAAAGAGCCTGCTATCTCAGTGTTACAAGACAAAACAAGAGAAGTATATATTTACCTTTGAAACAGTGTGGGGAATCCCCCCCCCCCCAGGTAGGGTCTCACTCCATCCCAGGCTGACCTGAACTCACTCTGTATTCTCAGACTGGCCTGGAATTCATGATGATCCTCCTACCTCTGCTCTCCAAGTGCTGGGATTAAAGGCATGCAGCTCCACGCCTCCCCCATACCTATAAGTGTGTGTGTATATAATCTTATTTGTTTGCAAGCACAGAGAGACAGACAGACAGAGAGAATGGGCATCCAGATGCATGTGTCACTTTGTGTCTCTGGCTTTATTCTTGCACTGGGGAACTGAACTCATGTTGTTAGACTCTGAAGGCAAGCACCTTAACCACTGAGCCTTCTCTCCAGCCTTTTTTTAAAAAATTATTTATTTATTTATTTGAGAACGACAGACATAGAGAGAAAGACAGAGAGAGAGAGAGAGAGAGAGAGAGAGAGAGAGAGAGAGAGAGAGAGAATGGGCGTGCCAGGGCTTCCAGCCTCTGCAAACGAACTCCAGATATGTGCGCCCCCTTGTATATCTGGCTAATGTGGGACCTGGGGAACTGAGCCTCGAACCGAGGTCCTTAGGCTTCACAGGCAAGCGCTTAACCGCTAAGCCATCTCTCCAGCCCCAGCCTTTTTTTTTTTTTTTTTAAATAGCTTTGCTTTTCAAGCTTTTCCAGAGTGAAAGAGAGGCAATAATATAGCATAAACCCTCACTGAACACGTGGCGCCTGTAAGCATTGACAACAGGCTTTGTCTAGGCTCAAAGTGGTTCTCTTCAGAGAGAAGTCACCACTCGCCCCATTCCCACCTCAGCCCTGTGTCTGCAGCTCACCCGAGGACTGAGGAAGGGCAAGTGTAAGGGCAGAAGAAAGGCTCATTGCAGACCAGCTGGCCTCCGACTTCCTCTGGTAACTGGAGAAGTCCAGTTGGCAACATCAAAAGCCCATCTTTTCAGGAAGGCCCCTTTAGGTCTAGAAAGAACTTTACATTCACTGAGTACACTGGAAAGAAAATAGTATGATTGATACTGAAGATACCGGTGAGAAAGAGGAAGATGTCATTTCCTGTGTAAATACACAGTTGAACCTGTTATTCAAGAACTTAATATTCACCTTGATTACTACTTTCAAGTGACATCAAAGATCCATGACACATGGGATGGCAACCTGTTTCACGAGTTCCTGAATAATGCTCATAGGTTGGGCTGTCATGAATGGACAGTTCATTTCCTGCATGTGCCACATTATTTTAACTGGGGGTCTGTTCCTAGAAGACCCTTTTTTTGTTTTGTTCTTCTAAGTAGGGTCTCACTCTAGCTCAGCTTCACCTGGAATTCACTATGTAGTCTCAGGGTGGCCTTGAACTCATGGTGATCCTCCTACCTCTGCCTCCCAAGAGCTGGGATTAAAGGCATGTGCTACCATGCCCAGCTTTAGAAGACCTTTCTATATAATAAAACTAGCAAAACATATGAAAGTATATTATTTTATATAATAAATAAATTAAAAAGTTGACAGTATAGGGCTGGAGAGATGGCTTAGTGGTTAAGTGCTTGCCTGTGAAGCCTAAGGACCCCGGTTCAAGGCTCGGTTCCCCAGATCCCACGTTAGCCAGATGCACAAGGGGGCACACGCGTCTGGAGTTCATTTGCAGAGGCTGGAAGCCCTGGCGAGCCCATTCTCTCTCTCTCCCTCTATCTGTCTTTCTCTCTGTGTCTGTCGCTCTCAAATAAATAAATAAATAAATTTAAAAATTAAAAAAAAAAAAAGTTGACAGTATAAAACCACCTACAAAGAAAGAGTAAGAACACTCTCTTGGGAATCCTTCGGCAGGGCCAACGCTAAGTGTGAACTTACACTGAAGCCCAGACTACGACACTTCTTTCTGAGACATTGGTCAACGTGTCCTGCAGGGAGAACTTCTGAATTTCTTATGAATATAACAGACTGAAGGGCAAAAAAAAGCCACAGTCTGCTGACTCAAGCTGGGAAGGGCTTTTAGTTAGGTCTTGAGAGCATGTGTGGGTATACAGCTATGCCCACTCTCCAGCAAAACCCTCCTTTCCCATCATGTAGCTGCTGTGTGTGCCCTGTGAGTATCAGCCACAATGCTAAAGAATGAATTTAAACTAGAATCTTGCAGAAAAGAAAGCATTCAAGTAAACTTATTTCTTTTGTTGTTTTTTTCTATAAGAAACTTACATAAAAGGATATAACTATTATTCTACTTTATTTCAAGTGAGACACTGAAAAAGTTTCTTTAGCAATTGACTTCCAGACATCACACACACTGCAGTGTCCTGAACTGGGCCTGGGGACTCGGACTCTGTGATCTCTGCTACTTGGAAGTCTGGATGAGAGGACTGCGTGTTCCCCGCCAGCCCGGGCTTTGCTCCTTTACACACTGCTATTTCCACATCAGCAGCTACACAGAAGGTGACAGAGAATGTGCCACGTAGCCCGGAGACCGAGCTTCAGCTGTCCTTACGTGAAGCAGAGCCTCTAGTGCTGGGCCTATCAACTCATGGGCGGTGGATCTCGCTCCTGTGTCTGTCTGTCTCTCAGATGGCACTGGGGACTATCCAGGTTTTCTAACTCGGGTCAGAGAACCACTGCTTCAAGGCATCTACTTCCTGCCACAGGGCACCCGCGGCAGTGGTGTGAGTGAATCATGTGACAGAGATGAGGCTGCATCCTTCTCTGGCTATTCGCTTTCTCATCACTTTTCTTCTTTGCAAGTGTTTAAACACTAAGAAAGGTGTGCTTTCCACTTCAAGGCCATTTCATCTTCCCACACCGACCACATCTGGACTTGACGTGAAAGCAGCTGTCAGAAGAACAGGGAAGTTCTACCACAACTGCTGAGAGCCTTCTACTCAGCGTGACTCTCAGGACTCTGGCTGACAGCTGCATCCCGCCCCAGGGAGGCAGCGAAGACTGGACAGCTGCACTTACCCTTCCCGATTCTGAGCGTGAAACTGAACACGGAGGACACACGCACTGGCACACCTTTTGAGACACGAACACTGTAGTGTAGAAGGCTAGAATTATCCAGAATTATCCTTGGGACTTTCTACCTGTGGAGTTTGTTATTTTGCATAGTGTCAGCTGATATTTTGATCACCTGAGTGGATCATAACTGACATAATGTCCTGTATTTTCCCTTCCTCCACTCTTCTTCTGATATATTTTAAATTTTTTAAAAGATTTTATTTACTTATGTGTATGTGTGTGAGTGTGTGTGTGTGTGTGTGTGAGAGAGAGAGACACAGAGAGAGAGAGAGAGAGATAGGGAGAGAAAAGGTGCACTAAGGTCTCTAACCACTGCAGATGAACTCCAGATGCATGCACCGTCTTGTGCATCTGGCTTACGTGGGTACTGGGGAATTGAACCTAGGTCCTTAGGCTTCACAGGCAAGTGCCTTAACCACCAAGACATCTCTCAGCTGTCTAGCCCTCTTCTTTGGATAATTTAAACTAAGAAATCTATTTGCTCCTAATCTCTTCAATTTTCTTATTTTATTTACTCTTGCCTGCCTAATTTTCTAAAACACTCATTTTCAAAATACTCCTACTCAAAAAACCTAAATCCTTATGACATCTGAAAACCTTGGAATCTGGCCTTTTCTCAACTTCAAATTTTCTTTCTTTTTCTTTTTTTTTAAATTTTTTTTTTGTTTTTATTTATTTATTTGAGAGCGACAGACACAGAAAGACAGATAGAGGGAGAGAGAGAGAATGGGCGCGCCAGGGCTTCCAGCCTCTGCAAACGAACTCCAGATGCGTGCGCCCCCTTGTGCATCTGGCTAACGTGGGACCTGGGGAACCGAGCCTCGAACCGGGGTCCTTAGGCTTCACAGGCAAGCGCTTAACCGCTAAGCCATCTCTCCAGCCCTCTTTCTTTTTCTTTATTTTATTATTTATTTATTTATTTTTTTTTGGTTTCTCAAGGTAAGGTGTCACTACTGACCTGGAATTCACTATGTAGTCTCTTGGCAATCCTCCTACTTGTGCCTCCTGAGTACTGAGATTAAAAGTGTGTACCACCACTGCCAGGCTCTTCTTTTACTATTTTTGTTGCTGTTTTTTTGTTAGGGTTTTTCATTAGCCCAGGCTGACCTGAATACACTATGTAGTTTCAGGCTGGCCTTGGACTCACATTGCTCCTTCTACTTCTGCTTCCTGAGTGCTGGGATTAAAGGCATGAGCCATTATGTCTGGTTCTTTTCCTTTAAAGGTTTTTCAAAAAATTTATTTGCCAGCATGGGTTGTGGGGGGAGGGAGAATGGGCACACCAGGGCTTCCAGCTGCTGCAAACCAACTCCAGATGCAAGAGCCACTTTATGTATCTGGCTTTATATGTGTTCTGGGGAAAGGAAACCCAGACTGTTAGGCTTTGCAGGCAAGTGGCTTACTGCTCAGTGCTCCAGCCCATCACCTTTAATTTTCTAGTTGATCACTCAATTTCAATAATAATTCTGTCCTGCTCTCTCCCCCAGCCTATCACAAATAGTTCTAGCTCTTATGAGCGCATACTTTTACTTCTCTACCTATGAGAAAATCCCTAGCCCAAGTTCTATCTCCACTAGAAGTGGTCATCTACCTTAGCAGCACTTTCTGAGCTCCACATTTTGGGAACTGTATTATAATTCATCTTTTTATGCCTGTCCATGAACATTATTACCTTGATGAACTGGGAGGAGGCTAGGAGTTACAACTAGTTCTAAAATCCTTGTTACTTAAGGAAACCCCAAACTTGCAATCTGTATTTGAGTAATTTCACTGGATAGTTTACATGTGGAGTGTCATTCATTAACTATCCCAAATCATAAGTAATTCAGATCTTACCTTCAAATCAAGATGAACAATATCGTGAGAATGTAAGAAGTGGACACCTTCCACAATCTGTCGCATGAGTCTTTGGACATCTTTTTCTTTAAAGGCGTCCTCCTGCTCGGTAACACACTGGTTAAAGATTTCGCCCCCAGCAGCGCTAGAGAAGAGCAACATTAGTCCAGTGTGAGTCACGGAGAGGAAATGGCATGCACAACCACCGCCGAAGAGGCTTTTCACTGTCTGTCCATCGGGGTACTTCCAACACTGCTCTGATGGCCTCCAGCAGCTAAATGCGGGATATGTGCCAAGATGCGGGCCTGCCTCGGCAGGTCACTTTGCCAGCCGGGTATGACACAAAACTATGTTCATCAACTGGAATGAGGAATTTCATTGTGGCCAACAGTTTCTTCTCCACCCCACCCCCACCGGCCACATGCTGAGGACCAAACCCAGGGCCTGGAACTTGCGAGACAAGGGCTCACCCACTGGGCCAAGTAAGTGCCCAGCCCTTTGTTTTCCAATTCCACTTTATCAACTCCTGGACCTCACAGCATCTTACAACATTTTGGAAATAGTATTCAACAGAAGTCAATTTACACAAATTCAAGAATTCGTCTTAAAATTAAGAGTGATTTATTCCATTATGATGTTTACCCATTCAGTTTTAACAAGGGATTTCCTGTATTTTCAGCAACCAAAGTAGCATAAAACATGGTTAGCTAAGATTTTTCTCTTAGACTTAGACTTAGAGAAAGCTTTAAAAACTAGCCTGAATCATCCCTAAGACTACATTTCTCCCAAACTCTCTCTTTCTCTTTTTTCAAGGTAGGGTCTCGCTGTAGCTCAGGCTGACCTGGAATTCACTATATAGTCTAAGGATGGCCTCAAACTCATGGAGATCCTCCTATCTTTGCCTTCCGAGCAAGCAACTTTTAATTTCTTTTTTTTTTTAATTTGAGAAAGAGGCAGATTAAACACACGCACAAATACATGTGTGTGTGTGTGTGTGTGTGTGTGTGTGTATATATATATATATATATATATATATATATATATATATATATGGAAAGAGAGAGAGAGAGAGAGAGAGAGGAGAGGGAGAATGGGCAAGTCAGGGCCTCTAGCTGCTACAAATGAACTCCAGACACATGCACCACCTTGTGCATCTGGCTTACATGGGTCCTGGGGAATCACACCTGGATGGCTCAGTGGTTAAGGCACTTGCCTGCAAAGCCAAAGGACCTCGGTTCGATTCCCCAGGACCCACGTAAGCCAGATGCATAAGGTGGCGCATGCGTCTGGAGTTCGTGTGCAGTGGCTAGAGGCCCTGGCGTGCCCATTGTCTCTCTCTCACTCTGTGTCTGCCTCTTTCTCTCTTGTGCTCTCTCAAATAAATAAACAAAATTTAAAGAAAAACTTAAAAAATATAAATAAACTACCTGACATGAAATAAAGAAAAGAGGAAAAGACAAGAAAGTCAGCAGGATCCGAGGGCCACGTGGGCAGCCGCCATGGAGCAGTCTAGGGGGCGGTGCAGCGGTGTAGGGGCGCCGAGGAAGACTCAGGACACGGACAGTCAGAACGCAGCCAGCGCGTGAGGAGGACCCGGCAAGGATCCGCCGCTCAGGAAGTCCGGCAGAGTGAACACAGACACAGAACACGGCACGCTCCACTTCTTGAAAAATCAGGATGAGAAAAGATTTCCCACCAGGTGCATTTCTAGAAAAAAGGATAATCCAGGCTTCTTGCCGTATGCAAGACAAGGAAGAGGACAATGGAATGAGACCTCCGAGCGGGGAGATGGGCGCGGGGATGCTCCTGGAATCCAGTTCTAAGGGCTTGAGAGGAACCGGCAGTTAGTGAGGTAGAGAAGACGGTGCCAACGAGAGTATGAGACGAGGGAAAAACATTTAAACCACTTTCAAGTAAGACATCGAAGGCTGGCAGACACTGTAAATGCCTCCTTCTCCAGGAAGCCCTCCCTGACAGCAGCTCAGCCCAGAGCTGGAAGCAGAGCCTGTGGGGCACGAACTCTGCGGTGTCCTAAGAACAACGATGATCTCTGTTGTCATTTTCCTGCATGAAAATCCGTTCTAAACCTTGGGACCTATGGTTAAGTACTGACACTTACACCCCGTGTGCACAGAGCATGAAGGTCTCACGGGCGGCTGGCAGATCTCGCCCGCAGCCTGGCACAGTGGCAAGGTTCAGTGCTTATGGTAACTACGTATTCTATGCTTGCTCAGACCCAACAAGGGTTTCTGGGAAGCACTGGCACTGCCACACAGTTCTATCTAACCCTTGGCCACACCTTGAGCCCTGAGGGAAGAGAGCTTTGTTATCTTCACTTACATATCACCAGCGCACACAGGCGACCATAACCTGTCCCTTTCCACAGAAACATCCGCGGATGTGGCTGAAGATTTTGGTACCTCAGTATTGAGTATATCTCCAGGATTTCCTTTTCAAATTAGAAATAGTACACATATATATTTGCCAAATCACTCTGGTTTTCAAACTTTATCACTGAAGCAACAGAAGACACAAAGGCATCGTCTCATCAACACGAGGTTTTCACCGTCCCTGACACTACCTACACAAGACCATCATAAGAGGAGGAAAAGATCATGACCTCAAAATAAAGGAGAGACTGATTGACATGGGGAGGAGATGTGATGGAGAATGGAATTTCAAAGGGGGAAGTGGGGGGGTATTATCATGGGATGTTTTTTATAATCATGGAAAATGTTAATAAAAATTGAGAAAAAAAAGAAAAACAAAACAAAAAATTAAAAATAAAGAATAATAAAAAAGTTCCTTAATAAACTAAGATATTTTTGGTTCATTTTGAGGCCAGGTTTCACTCTATAGTCCAGGCTAACCTTGAATTTACTTTAGAGCCAAGGTTGCTCTTCAACTCACAGTGACCCTAGTTTAGACTCCTGAGTGCTAGGATTAAAGGTGTTAGGCATCAGATGCCTTCCTGGAGGCAGTTATTGGGGGTGAGCATATGGTATTACAGCCAGTTTCCCCATGTTAGTATTTGGCACACTCTCCTGTTACTATGGTCCACCTTATGGTGATGTCCACCCTCTGCTCATGCCATCATTTTCTCTTGCCATCATGGAGCTTCCTCTCAAGCCTGTAAGCCAAAATAAACCTCTTCCCCACCCCCCACAAAAAGACAAAAGAGAATGAGGTTATGCCTGCGTTGCTTCTGCTCCTCTGAGAGCAGTGGGGGAGGCCCTCACATCGCCTGCGGGTGACCAGCTAAGCAGCTACGTAAGAGGGCCGTGTGGGACACTCATTTAAGCCATCCTGCACTGGATGCCACAGGACATGAGTCAGGGACAGCTTCAAGATTTCTAGTATAAATAATAAAATAAAGGCAGCTATCAACAGAAATACAGACCACAGTGCAAGAGTGTAGATTTGAAAAGGTTAATGGACTGTGTTGGCGTACGGGTGTATGCAGAGGTGGTGATGACAGGGCTGAGGTTAGAAAGAGTTCGAACATTCGTGTGCAAAGATTCCTGTTCAGGGTGGATGCTTAGACCATGAAATACAGAGGAAGAGTGGCCTGGATGGAACCCTGGGCAATGTTCGTATTCACATACAGTAGCCAAAAAGGCTCGGAGACAGTTTCAAAACCAGGGCTGAAACTAAGTAAGACACTCCTACCACGCCCTCCAAAGCTCAGGGACCAAGGTGGCAGAAAGAAATGTAAGAGCCAAAAGAAGGGAGGAGGGCTTATAATGCTGCCTTCCAGACACAAAGTGGCCTTGACGTTCATGACCTCAGAGTCTGACACTGCCTTCAAAGACCTTCATAAAAATGACATCAAAAGCGAAGAGTCTAACTGGAAGGCAAGGGTTCGGGGGGGGGGGGGGGGGGGTGGGGGTGGGGGTTGGGGTTGGGAGGGGATTATGATCATGGCATACTGTCCACACTTACAGAAGTCTTCAAGAACAAGTTAAAAAAAAAACAAAAAAAAAACAGGGCTGGAGATCTCACTGAAGTTTTAGAAAAGCAGATGGCTTAGGCCAAGGAGTGAAGGGAGCTCTGGCACAGGGGCAGAGGAGTGGATCCATGGAGTATGACCAGGAGACGAAAGACAGTACCTAAGCTACTTATGGGAGAATTCGAGAAGAGGGTGGGGTGGTGGGATGGGGAAAAGGGCCCCTGGAGGAGAGCTTCAGTGCCAGAGGAGGCTGCCTACGGATAACCAACAAGACAGTGAGGAAGGTGAGAATAAAGGGATACAGATAAGAGCTGTTAGCCTTGGAGTTGAGTGTAATTTCTTATTTTCTCCATAAAGGGGAGAAAAGGCTTGGTATTCAATAAAAGCTGGAAAGCAGGCGATCACAGTAAGTGTGCTGAACACGTCTGTGAAGGTGACCTGGAAGGTCCTCTCCAGCGCACCAGGGCCTGGCACATTCCCACAGAGATGCATCTTGTAAGGTGTGGACTCTCCAATCACACTCGGCCCAAAGAAGGTGATACTTACTATTCCAGAACCAGGATAATTTCTGACGGTGTCTCATATACTTCATGCAAATTAATAACCCAAGGGCTGTCCCGAGCTAGCTCAAGTACAGCAATCTCATGAATTATTTCCATCCGGCAATCCTGGCCTTTTCTTCTTTTTCTCACGAATTTTGCTGCAAATTCTTTTCCAGTAGTTTTTTCTATACATTTCCTCACTACTGCAAATTTCCCCCTAGAATGAAAACAAGACATCTGCTGTCAATCCAGGGATCTCTTAAAAACGGTGAGCCAAATTATTGCCTGCTCTAGAAACAGCCTGTGCTGAGCTGATCTCTCAGCCCACAAGGGACTAAAGAATAAGCCAACATTAATGCCAGCATATTTGTAGTTATGCATAATATAACTCATTTTTTGCACATTTATACACAAAAAGCTAGTTGATATGGAAGGGTGGTATGGCCAGGAAGAACTGTGAATAAAGTACAATGACCTGTGTAGAAATCTAGAAAGAAATCTATTACTTTGTATGTGAACCTAAAAATAAGATAATAAAAAACTTAAACCATTTGACTTTTTAATAGAGACTGACCACCAGATTACCCAACATGATGACTTGCACTGCTTCTCGGTGGCTCCAGAGAACATTATCACCATCGAAAGTGAACACGTGGTCACGTGCTCCTCCTCATGAACACCTTTACCAGACTGTCTCGTCTACTTCCCAGCTTTTACCAGACATCCAGTCTTTCCCCCCCTTTAGTCATTCATGATTACATATCATTCATTCTGACTGCATTCGTATCAACAGGAAGCATCTCATTTTCCTGCAAAGATGGCTATAATAAGCATTACTTAGATATACTACTTTATAGCTTGTCATTAAACTAATAAGCCTGCATAACCAGCAAGTTATTTTAGCTCTCTCATTTTTCTGATCTCTATGTATGAAAGGACATGAATAAAATCTACTTCAGAAATGTTAAGACCTGAAGTACATCCAGAATTAGATTCACAGCCATTGGCACACTGCGGGAACCCTGTTGCAGGAACAGCCATGGCTAAATTCAGGCCTCCTCGCTAGACTTTCTCTGCCCCGGCACCGCTCCTCACCCAGCTCTCCAGGCATCAAAACACAGCTGCCGACGCTCTGCTTACACACCAGGGACAGGCCCCAGACACCACCCGTTTCTGAGCTACACTCCCCACATTTTCTTTCCTTTCAGTATATCGTGCGTCAGTATGATTTAGGGTGACTCAGGACACTTTTCTGTGAAGGGAAATGGACTGCGTATCTTTAGTTCTGTGGGTCATATGGTCACTGCTGCAACTGAAGTACAATTTGCATAGACAAGGGTGGACACGTAGCACGATACGTAAGTTTTATGGCAACGTAACCTCCTAATGTTTGGTTTGCTGGACTGCTTGCCACTGTCTCCACTGAAAGTGCCTGCCAGCAGGACCCATCTGCTTCCACGCCGCATTAGTGACTCGTTGCTGCGATCTAACACCAGACCTCGAGCAATTGTAAGGAAGGAAGAGCTCATCTTGGCTCACATTCCAAGATTATAGTCCGTCATGGTAAGGAAGGCACAGTGGCAGGAGCTGAGCAAAGTGGTCATACTCAGTCCACAGCGAGGAAGCAGAGTCAGGAGTGCCGTGCCCTCTCCTGGGCTGTGGTCAGGCGCCTCCCACAGGAGCATGGGTCTCCCTAGCTCAACCTAATCAGGAGGATGCCCCACTCCCCGCAAGTGCACAGGCTCATTTCCTAGGTGATCCTAGGCGATGTGGAACTGACAGTTAACATAAACCACCACAGCGGTGAATGGCTGAGGCATTCCTATCAGTACTGCCAAAATTCAGTCTTTATGATGTCATCCAGGGATACTTTTCAGACTAATTAACTATGAAATCTACAAAAGTGCTGCCACTTTTTGCCATGCTAGTTTTCCATCTGTGGAACAAAACCAGACAATTCCATGAAGTGATGGGAAAACTACTGTTTCCTTTTCATATAACCAAGGTTACTCTGAAATGCATGGAATGTCAATCAGAACACTCAGTGAGTTGGTAGCTCTGTTCTCTCCTGTCCTAATTACAGTCAATCAGCGTCTAGCACAGTGAAGTAAATCTTGTTCTGGAAAGGTGAAGTTTCTTTTTCTCTTGTTAACATGGCAGTAAGACAATTATCTTAATATTTGTAAAAATGGGCATTCTTACCATTGTTTGTAACTGCAAGGCCCTTCCCCGTTATAAGCTTTGTTACTTTTTCTCCAGACAGGTTTGCAATAAAAGGCAGCAAGACTGGTACCAGCCAAGAACAGTGGGCACCACGTCTGCACAACACCCTCTTCAAGTACAACCATTACAATGACTTTGTCAGTAAGTGAGGCTGGGGAGTCAGGTCTGACCGCAGAGCCAGCGCCCTTTGACAGCTTCTCAAAACCGAAGAGAAACAACCACCTCTCTGCTTCCAACACACAAAATGCAAAGCCTTCCCCTTCCCGGGCTCCCCGCCCGCGGCCCGTCCCCTCCCGGTACCGACCCCGGAGCCCCGCAGCCTCGTCCCCCTTCCCGGTACCGACCCCGGAGCCCCACGGCCCCGTCCCCCTTCCCGGTACCGACCCCGGAGCCCCACGGCCCCGTCCCCCTCCCGGTACCTACCCAGGGACCCCGAGGCCCCGTCCCCCTCCCGGTACCGATCCAGGGACCCTGAGGTCCCGTCCCCTTCCGTAACGACCCCGGGACCCCGCGGCCCCGTCCCCTCCCGGTACCGATCCAGGGACCCCGCGGCTCCGTCCCCCTCCCGGTACCGACCCCGGGGCCCCGCGGCCCCGTCCCCTCCCGGTACCGATCCAGGGACCCCGCGGCCCCGTCCCCCTCCCGGTACCGACCCCGGGGCCCCGCGGCCGCCCCCCGTACCTGCCCAGCTCGCGGCCCGGGCTCAGGCCGTAGGCGTCCCGGAAGGGCTCGGAGCGCAGGCGGGCGCGGATCTCAGCGAGCAGCCCGCGGGCCGGAGGCCGCAGCGCCCGACAGCCCGGGGCGGAGGCGGCGGCGCCCGGCTTCTCCGGGGGGATCATGGCGCTCGCCGGTCGGGGCCCAGCAGCCACCGAGGAAGCACCGGGCGGGCGGCTGCTCCGCGGCGGTCAGACGGCACCGGGCTCGAGTCGCCGACCCGCCGCCTCCCGCGCGCCCCCTGCTGCCCCGCACGAGCAGGTGCAGCCCGCGGGTAGGGCGGGGCCGCCGCGCACAGCGCCGCTCGTCGACGCGGAGGACCAACTGCGTCAGTGGCAAAGCTGCATGCAGAGGCTCAGTGATCCACTTTCTCTCCCATTCCGCTGCAGATGCTTTTGCGGTGCTCGACTCCATTCTCTTCCTTTTCCTCTTTCTCTCTCTCCTTTTGTTTTGGTTGTTTTTTTTTAAATTTTTATTGACAACTTCCATAATTATAGACAATAAGCCATGATAATTCCTTCCCTTCTCACTCTCCCCTTTGCAACTCCACTCTCCATCATATCCCATCCCCCTCTCAATTAGTCTCTTATTTTGATGCCATCATCTTCCATCTCCTCCTATTATGACGGTCTGATATAGGTAGTGTTGGGTTTTTTCTTTCTTTCTTTTCTCCTTTTTTTTTTTTTTTTTTTGCCCCCTTCCCTAGGTTGGATTTTTTTCTTGAGGCAGGAATTTTGGTGATACAGGGTCTCACTTACCCAAGCTGGTCTAGAATTGATGATACTCTTGCCTCCACCTCTCCAGTGCTGGGACTATACTTATGCCAGTTATTTTCTTCCACTTCCTCATCGCTGCTTGTCTGGATCACGTGGTAGTTTACTACCTGGGCCACCTTCATCCTTGCCTCTTCCTCTTTATTCCTACAGAGTGCATTTACAAGGAAATGAGAGTGATTTATAAACCTCCACATCAGATGATGTTTTCGCTTTGTTCAAATCGTTCCGGGAGAGTTTTGCTTGTGGTGTTGATAAGCTAGTTTATTTGTGGTCGGTGCTTTCACAGAGAAACATTAGAAAAGTTGACAAAGTTAAAATAAATAGGCTCTGTTTCAAGGTATCAATTAGCCCCCCCTCCCCCAGCAGATACTGGTTTTACTGGCATCCTGGAAAGAAGGATGACTTTGGAAGGCACATTTTATTTCTGTGGAATAGTTGGTGATTGTCAAACAACAGCTGAAACAGTAAGAAGGCAAGGCGAGCTTTCAGCCACATCATGAGGCGTCAAACAGTTAGAGCTGGGGGCTGTTGCAGTCAGGTTCGCATTGCTGGCGTAAAAAAACCCAACCAAGAGCAGCTTGTGGAAGAAAGGGTTTATTTTGGCTTACAGACCGGAGAGAAAGCTCCGTGATGGCAGGGGAAGACGATGGCATGAGCAGAGGGTGGACATCACCTCCTGGCCAACATCAGAGGGACAGCAGCAGCAGGAGAGTGTGCAAACGCTGCCAAGGGGAAGTTGGCTATAACGCCCATAAGCCTGCCCCAAACAATACACTGCCTCCAGAAGGCTTCAATTGTCAAATCGCCACCAGCTGGGGACCTAGCGTTCCAAACACCTAAGTTTATGAGGCACACCTGAATCCAGCCCCTGCAGGGCCCATTAAAGAAAACATGCTTGTCCCTGGATTTTTCAGGGTTACATCCCAAGAGCTAAGACTTCACAAGCACCTAAGATAACCCTGGAAAGGGATGGAGAATCTCCCTCAGAGGAACACTGAATCGCCACAACCATGCACCAGCTGTGAATGTTTTGTATTTAATGCCAATGCTTAGTCATGAGAAGGACATGCCTAAAGACTTCTCTTAATCATTAAGAAGGAGAAAATGTTGGCATTAGTTCTCGAAGAGGCAACGGAAGCCAAAATACCTCTGAATACATTCCAAGTTCTTGAGAAATTAGCTTTCAGGCTGGATCTTATATCCAGAAAAAACAGTCTACAAAATTGACAACAAAATACATATATTTGTATAAGAAACAAACACTAGATCTTCAGCTAAAGCACATTACAGAAAATTCCAAAAGATGCTTTTTTTTTTTTTTTTTTAAAGTTTGGGTTTTCAGGGCAGCATCTTACTCTAGCCCAGGCTGACCTGGAATTCTCTATGTAGTCTCAGGCTGGCCTTGAACTCGTGGCAATCCTCCTACCTCTGCCTTCTGAGTGCTGGGATTAAAGGCAGGTGCCACCACACCCAGCTTTCCAAAAGAAGCTATCTAAGCAGATGAAAAATAATCCTAAATAGAATCATGAAGATGTCTAAAGGAATGGAGAAAAATGCACAGGGTTAATGGCTAGATATAGATAAATACGAACTGTATAAAATAATAAAAATGTTTTGTGGGGTTTAAATATAAAGAGAATTAAAATATGCACAATAACACAAGAGTAGGAAAAAGTAGATGGAATTAAAATGTTTTAAAGCATTGTCTGGGAATTGATAAAAGTATTTAGCTCTTTTTTTTTTTTCTTTGTGGTTCTGGGATCAAACCCAGAGCTTCATACTGGATTGTTCAAAACACTGCCTGCAAACCTGTCCCCTCCTTCCAATCTCGCGACTACCCATAGGCGTGCCTTGTTCTTCCTCAGTTATGTGGGAATAATAAATCCTGGACATGTGCCCTTTGTGGCAAATATATTCTAGAGCTTACCTTTCCTTCATACTCTCAATGGTAGGTTTTTTTTTTTTTTTTTTTTAAATTTGGTTTTTCGAGATAGGGTTTCGCTCTAGCCCAGGCTGACCTGAAATTCACTATGTAATCTCAGGGTGGCCTCAAACTCACAGTGACCCCCTACATCTGCCTCCCAAGTGCTGGGATTAAAGGTGTGCACCACCATGCCTGGCTCAATGATACTGTTTTTAATTATGTATGTTTGTGTTTGTGGTTGTGGGTGTTTATGATGCGTGCTGGGTGCATGCCTGCCACAGTGCATGCTTGAAGACCTGAGGACGACCTCTGGGGCTTTGTCCTCTCCTGCCACCTGCTTGAGACAGCAGCTGCATGCACACAGTCTAGCTGGCCTGTGAGCTTCGGATTCTCACTGCCATCGGTGCATTGGGATTACAAACGTATGTGCAAAATGCTTTGCATCTGGGTGTTGGGGAAATGAACTTGGATTCCTTTAATCACTGAGTCATCTCACCAGTCCCTCGGTGGTATCTTGTGTTGAAGACATGTTTTCCTCTCCTTTCAGACTCATTTTATTTAACACTATAAAGCTTCAAAAGGATTCAGCTCCCATGTAAATTTGTTAAGGCCCTTCAGTTACCCAAAGCTCACATAAGAGATGTCTGCCCCTTTCTCCAGCACCTGTATTCCCTGAGTGGATTGGTTTTATGACTCCATCATTAATTACAGATACACATTCACCAAATGGTCAGTCTGTCAAAAAACCCACTTTCTCCTTGTTTTATATGTTGATATCTACATGTTAAGGCATTCTGCTTCCCATGGATGACATATGTCAACTTCTTTATCACACTGTCTTTCCGCTTGTCAGCCGCTTGAGGAAATGAGCATAAGCCAAGGCAACAGGAAAGGCATTGCACACACTTCTTATGAAGTTCCTGGTGCCGGGTCCACAACCTCTACATTTCTCTTCTGCCTGACTGACAGCTCCCATGCCTGTCTTATAATCATCAGTTTCATGTGCTAATAACCTCGTTCAAACCATTCATTGTCTTGTGATTTCTTGTAGCAAATGTTTGTGAATTTTATTAATTGGTTCTCGATTGGTACAATCCCATCCAAAGAGTTTAAAGCTGGGCACACTGGGAGTTACTGTGGCCAAAGCCTTTCATGTTTTGTCGAGGAATGCTGGTGGATGAATTTTCACACAGATTCTCCATACATGTAGTCACGAGTGTTTGCTTATGCATTTCCTCTTTGAAACCAAAAACAGCATTTCAAGTTTACATTCTTTCTTGTTCACATTCAGAATAAAAATAAATGTTAACATTTTTACATGATTTTTTTCACAGGTTTTTGAATACAGTCACATTCATCAGAGGTATGTTCTGCAACCTGCACCAAGCAATATAAAAGGCCAGTGTAAGACACCCACAGGGGCCCAGTGATCTGATTTCATCCTTCCATTGCTTTTCCATCTAATTTTAGGACTAGAAGCCTCAGTAAGCAAATTTATTTCTTGGTCAGGAAAGCAGTATAAAATTCAACTAATTACAGCGTTTACAATGTCATTTTCAATAATCAGAACATGGTTTTCTGGAAAAATAAAGATCAGGTTTTAGCAATGGCCTATGTTAAATAAGAGTAATTTGCCCAGATTGTAAGTCTTCACAAGAACAATGGAGCCTAACAATTCCATGCCCATCACAAGACTCACCATATAAGATCAAGGCAGCCGTCCACAGTGGATGGTGGGTCTCCTGGTGAATCTGCCTGATCTTGATTTCACATTGCTTCTCAACATTCTGGGAAGTCATGTGTACAATCTTCTTCAATCCTGGTCCTTGTTTTTGTCAGCATATCCTCTAGCCAATGCTTTATTATTTCCTAAGGACCCATGGTTTTCTTCGATATTTTTTCTGAGTTTTTCCCTTTGGGTTTAACTCCCAGGAAAATCTCCATCCAGAGACTTAGCAGGATGAAAAGTTGACTTTAGGAAGCATTTGGATATGACCGGCCATGCTGCAGTCTGGACGCTGAGAGGCTGCCTGGTCCAGTACCCGCGGACTTTGCATTCTCCCTGCTTCTTTTATCCCTAAGTGTTGGCATCTAAAGTCTGGGATGTTTCTTCCTGTCAGGCCTTCTGCCCCAGTGGCTCCCCTTGGCCAAGGGTACAATCTCTTGAGGGCAATGCCAAAGGAAATCCATGCCCTACTTGCAAAGATTTAATTGTATTTATCATTATTACTATAGCATTTATTATTAGTAGTAGTGTTATTATAGTTTTGTCTTTTCGAGGCAGGGTTTCACTGTAGCCAGGGCTGACCTGGAACTCACTCTGTAGCCTCTTGCTGGCCCCAATCTCATGGCGATCCTTCTACCTCAGCTTCCTGATGCTGGGACTAAAGGTGTGTGCCACCACTCCCAGCTTGCCAGTGATCTAATCTGAAAGCTAATTTCAAAGGTAGCTGGAGGATGACTCAGAAGACAGCATACGTAATCTTACTCTTGGGCTTGTTACCTTGGTAGGCCAGCAGGAGAGAGGTGAACTGGAAGTGAGGCTGGGCTCCAGCTTTCAACTGTTTCACAGCCTTCCCAAACAGTGCCACCAGCGGGGGATGAAGGGTTCAAACACGGCAGTCTATAGGGGACATTTCACATTCAGTCCACAGCATTATGCCTCTGGCTCGTGTCAGCACATGTTCATCTCATGATGCTAAACATATTCAGTCCAACTTCAAAGGTCTCTATAGTCTTTTCCTGCCCTGGAACTGTGTAAAAGTCTAATCACTCTCCTGAGCCTTAAGAAAATGTCTACCCTGTGAACCCCTATAAACCAGAAAATAAATTACATTCCTCTAAAGCATAATGGCCTAAAGTAAAAATTCATTTTCTAAAAGGGAGGAATAGTAACATGGCAAGGAAAGATTTGACCAAAGCTAATCCAAAATCCAAGTAAACACCAGACCCTTCAGCTTCATGTCCAGCACGTGGGACTTGTGAGGCAATTTTCTGGGTCCCCAGAAGCTTGGGAAGCTCTGTGCCTCCAGCTCTGTGTGTCTGTGGCACAGCCTCACTCAGGGCTGCATCCACTCTGAGCAGCTTTCCAGGTGGCCGTCTGTCCCGTGGAGCTGCAATCTCCAACATCCTGTGGTTCCCATTGCACTTGGGTTCATGGCATCAGCCCGTGCTATGGCTTCTTAGAGAGCCTGCAGGGGATTTGACCTTGTTTCACATTGCATAGCCTCAGTAACTCTCTCAAGCCACGGGACAAGATCCCGGGACGCTCTCCATGTTTCATTCATTCTTCATGCTTGTAAAACCAGCATCACATGAACAGGGCTGCTAAGATTTGTCAGCTCAGGATAAATCCTTGTTCTCATGGACCGCAGTGGTAGTGGCCGCTTATGTTGGTTGTGGGGAGCAGGGAATTCCATCAGCATTCTACCTTCAGGATTTCTAATTTTGTTAAGAATTTTCAGCCTCACAGGCTACGGACCTTTGATGGCTTGGGTCTTGTCCTCAGGGCATCTTTCCTATTCCAGTACATAGCAGTAGGGGTCTCTTTCACAGTTACAGCCATTCTGTGAGTTGTAGAGGTCAGAATTGTAAACTTGCTCACATTTATTTCCTTGCCAAACATTACATTTTTCCTATCTTTCTGTTCTATATTTAGCTCTCTTTCACTAAAGCTTCAAATCAGCGAACCTAAGAGAATCTATGTCACAGACTCAATGCTATTTTGCCATGAAATTTCTCTGCCAAATGCATTAATCCATTATTTTTAAATTCGGTCTCACCCAAGTTCTCAGGGAATGTGCAGATTCCAGCCAGATTCTTTGCCAGAATATCACATGGACTGCCTGTAGCCAAGTTCCCAACACACCCCTTATTCTCATCTGAAACCTCACGAGCCTAGCCTCTGATGTTTGTGTTTCTCTTGGCATTCTGGTCTTCCAGATGGAAAGCAGAATGGCCCATTAAGCTCTGCATACAGCCTTGTAGAGCTTCTCTAGGTCATAGTTCCAAACTCTTCCACATTCCTCCTACAAACCAGTTCTAAAAGATTACGACCTACATGGTCAGATGTACGGCAGCACTGGCCCCTCTTCTAGATACCGAATTTCTCGTTTCTCATTGACAAGAAGGAACTTAGGGCAGAACAGGGTTTGGTTTCAGTTTACAGCTTGGAGAGGAAGTTTCATCAGAGGGAAGGCATGGTGGCAGGGACAGGATATGGGCTGATTGCATCAGTAGGCTGGATGGAGAGGAAGTGGGTTACCGTCACAAACAAGGCCTGCCCCCGAGCACCCAGTTTCTTAAGCGAGGCATTATTTTCTAATAGTTCCACAGGCTTCTCTAACAGTGCCCCAGGCTGGGGCTCACAAATTCAAACACATGAACCTATGGGGGACATTACAGTCACACCATAACAGTCTCAAAGAGTAAGCTCTGAACACATAGTGAGAGCCTTATGGTTGGCCTTTTGGAAGCTTGGAAAAAAGGTGATACCATCTTTTTTTTATGATATGTGCTCAGAGGTAACCTTTCTCCTCTGGGTGTTAGGTCATGGCCTGATGTTTTCATAGATATATCTTAACAGGTAAGTTTTCCTGAAAACCAGTGATGTCCTGGGTCTACATAAAAGACACAAAATGAAGGTCTTGTAGTTCGTGTAGAGTTCTAACAGACATGCACAAGGAACTGGTCCTAAGAACTTCTTGATGCTTTTTTGGTAAATGATTTTCTTCTGAGGATTGTTTGCCATGACAACTGCCAGCCTTCTGTGTTATCTTACTTATTGCTCACATCCTTCGAGAGCAGAGCAACTGTCATTGTGTTTTTGTGCATTACTCTAGATTTCCCTTTGCAATAAGGAACATACACATTGCCATACCAAAGTGAGTTTATTGACATTCCTTGAAGGTGGAGGATGGAAGAGAAAGCCTGAGTATCACGTGACATTTCTTTTGTTGATGTAAGCAAAATACGCCCAGTAATGTGGACTTCTGCTATTTATTAGAACAAAGACTTTTTAACAAAATTGTTACGGACATTTCCTCAGGTAAATTGGAAGCTGCAGGAAGAGGCTAATGGAACAATATTTATACACTACCTCTAGGCACCTTTTCTCTACAAGAACAAAGGGACTACATGTCACTGACACGAAGATAATACTTTCTCTTTTGGACTTTGTGGTTGATGGAATATTCATCTCAAATTTTTATGATTATAGTATTGCAAAAATTTTAATAATGAACACTGAAACACATAATAATGATGATGATCATGTTAATAAAGCACCACATTTGTCATGTAAAGTTTAGATTACTGTCATTTGAAAGTGTTTCATCTTGACTGGGAAAACATTTGTGGCAACTGAGAAATTTTTTGAACACATATGGCTTGACACATGCACACATGTGATTGAGATTTCCCGGAAACCTCAGGTCATTGCTTGTCACAGAAATATTCCTACTGGGAAAGGACACAGGGGCATGGGTTAAAAAAAAAAAAGATTTAAATCTTGCATGCATAAAGTCTGCCAAAAAATTTATCTTTTAAATTTCTCATTTAACTTCAGCAAGTTTTGTGCTGTAACAGGATCAGCATTAAAAACTATCACACCCTCTGTTTCATATCGGTATGTTGTCACAAGAGCCTTGAGAGTTATAGAATACTACTATCTCTGCAGACTCAATTTCTATTTTTGGGGTTGTTGTCTTTGTATTATATTAAAAAAGTCTGTGGCACCCACAAAATTATTATAACCCTTATAGCACTTTTAAAGCACTTCAAAATTGTAACATACACTTTCTTTTATTATTCTTGTTGCCTTATAAGTGTATTATGTTCTTATTAAAATTAACTCTAAAATACATTGTCTTAATGAAGTTATGCCTTATAAGTGGTTAATTTTGCAACTGCCTTCATGGAAAATATAAATTTAAAAAATTGTTGGTAACAAATACATCTGTCTTATCCACTGAATTATGTGACTTTTCTGTGGTTCACAACTCCACCTTTTAAATATTAATGGAAGAAATGATTTCTATAGCCACTTCACTATGTATAAATACATACATATACATAGTTCTACATGTATGTACACACATGTATATATTGAAGTTATATGTAGTATTAAAATCAGCTTCACCTATGAGGTAAAAAGGGTCATTCCATGACAGGTTTCTGAGAGCCTCTTCTCTTTGATTTCCTTCTCCACACGAGGCTGAAGTGGAATGCTGGAGCTCTGTAAGCAAGCTTTCCACTCTCTCAGGTGACTTTGACATTGTATCTCTTTGTGGCATTTTGTATTTTTATGAAATGTTATTGCTGTTATGATTAGTGGATACATGTAGAGCCATGGCATCAGTGTGGAGGTGGCTGGTAATTAGCAATTAAATGAAAAACAATTTATGCCCAAATGAGTTATTCATATATAATTTCTATGATAATGTATTCTTCCTATATATGGGTATAATAAATAGTAATTAATCTAATTAAAAGACAGTCATATTTATGTAAATTATAAAGCTTTCCAGGAGCAATCTTTATCTTTTGAGCAAAGTTCTTTTGAATGCCTGACAAACAAGTGCTAAGATAAGGTTAAAGACTTGAATTAGTGGGTATTCATTATATATGTACAACAGCAGTTCTAAAGATGCTGCTCAGAGTCAGAGTAAGGATATGGCGAGAGTGACTTTTCATAGTCCTTCTGTTCTAAATTCACAAATGACAGCTCTGTTAGAACTTAGTACTCTTCAGATACTGAAATGTATATAAAATTTTACCTATCCCTTGAGATGTACATCATACAACCCATACTGTATCCTAGCTTAGTAAAAATTCTTCTTGGACAGCAATGCAGAGTTAAGTTTCTATGACATGTACCTCCTGTTTGACAACATATACATAGCAGCAAGAGGCGCAGGGCATTGTAAATTATTCCTACTGGTAAAATGTTTTATTTGAGATTCAGAGAACACAAACTGGCCAGACACAGACTGCTATACTGAGCCACAAGGCATGACTTCATCTTAAGTTAACTTTGCCTTGCTTTCTCACAGTTCTCCTGTGTTTTAGAATCTTTGTCTTACTTTCTGATAGTTCTCCTTTGTTTCAATATATTTAAAACAACAAAAGGACATTTATATAGTTGGATCTGTTTTAGCTCTTCTTTTCCCAGGTAAGAAAAAAACACTTTCACTTATGACATATTTCAGACAACATATATAACACAGTTACAAAAATAGCAAATGGTTGCAGTTATCTCAAATATAATCAAGAAGTCAGGCTGTCTTTAGAGCCTGCCGGTATTTTTCTAAAAACATCGTTTCCGAGATATCATTTTACTGAATGCTAAAATAATCTAGGTTTTTTGACACTCATGTGCCTGTGGAGGATTGCTATAGACGATGCAGAAATGCATATTGCCCTTGGTCCCTAGCCAGCACCATCGCTCACTGCAGCTTCTGATTTACGTGGTTCCTGTGGACAATCAGACACGAAGGGCTTGTACTTAAACACCATGATTACAGAGAGAGAGAGAGAGAGAGAGAGAGAGAGAGAGATTGGAGAGAAGTACAAAAGGTCATTATTACAGTTAAAAACAAAAGCTTTTCCTGACAAGTAAACCTGGCTCCAACAAAAATCATGAGATTATCTGTACATTTTGTGTGTGTATGTGTGTGTGTGTGTGTGTGTGTGTGTATGTGTGTGTGTGTGTTGGGGTGTGTGTGCACACACAGGCATGAACTGTAGCTAGACCAAACAAAACACTAAAGAACTCATGTACTGGAAAAAATGATGTAGTCTGTCTTTTCTCCTGTTTACTTAACGCATTGTATACAACACCAGGAGGACCGCGTCTCGTCCATTAGGCCCTGCGGGTTAAGCTCCACCTTGGACGTGTGCCCGGGTTTGTGCTTCACCAGTGTCAGCTGTTCACTCGGGGTTCGCCTTCCCTAGACTTCTCTGAACCCCCCTGGAGTCCACAGGCCCCACCAACACTGGGATGCGCCGCTTCACAGCAGCGGGACAGGCTGTTCTTGCTCTTGTGGTTGTTGGAAGGGTCATATTTGCACCATATGTCTAGGCCAGTTCAGGCTTATGGGACAGATCAAGAGGTGAATGTAGCAAGTTTTTAGTTTTGCCACTACTGTCCTGTGAATAAAAAGAATGCTTGGGGTGACAGAAGAAGGAAAACAAAGAGTTGATCAGCTCTTAGGTCTGGATTTGGTTGGTAGAAATTATAAAAAACATGGTGGTTTTGCTCAGAGTATATGGGCATATAAAAGCTTGAAATGCTTACAGCTCAATTCTTCCCTTACATGATGGAAATTGAAGTAAACATTTATTACCGTTTGGTCAGTGTAGCATAACTTGCATTCATATTTCATTGTCAGTAATGGAGGTATGTGGAGATATACACAGGCCTTGAGACAGCTGTTTTGTAATATTGCATACAGGCTAGCAGTTCATAGGAAACAGAGGAGATAAGCCTGACGGTGAGATTGTAGAAGGCAGGTCTTCATGCACAGCTTTTGTTCATCCTGATTTGGTTTGAAATAAAAATCATGGGATGCCAAAATCAAAGGAGACTTGATTAAGGGAAAAGGAAAGGGGTCATCCCAGAAAAGGTGATGTCACTGGCCAGATCCATGACAGACAAGGTTCAGTTTCCTCACTCAAGTCCGAAGGTGCTGGTTTCTTCCACCGCTGTCAGCAGCTTCTCATACAGCATGGAGTATGAAGGATACGGAGGCAGATCCAGCCGGTTGAAGCACGTGTGCGCCCTGCACAGGAAAGAAGAGACTGATGAGAGCGCTCCACGGACAGAGCTGGCTCTGGACATCCCGGTGACTGCAAAATGGAATCAACGGTGAGCCCAACCACAGTTTAGAATGACCACAGAACACTGCCAATGCCAACCTACGCCACCTAGCTATGACCAGTTGAGGGAATTGAAGGACTAGAGATGGGTAGGTGGCATTTATCAGCAAAACACACCCCACGGGAACTGTCCCAGAACACCAGAGTTTGACTCTGTGCCATGCCATGACTTGAAATGTAAATGTCATCTGTGATGGAGGCCGAGATATTGTTAGTGCCAAAGGATCACAGTCCCAAACCTGTCCTCGCTCTAATTTCTGAGCCTTGGAAAGGAGTAACTCCTTGGAGGAGTTCATGCTTTGGGATTATGAGATCTCATTCTTCAAGTTGCGTGTGCCTTGGAGACATTTCCTCTGTTCAAGAATACACCTATCACCTGAAGCTAAAGTGCTGGGTTTCCAAAGAAATGCTGAGCTTGGAAGACAACCTTCTGTCCAAGCCCGGGGCACCTACACACCATTGCTCTAGGTTTTTTCGTTCTCAGCCTAGGTTTCATCAGGCCCGAGCTTGCAGGGTCCGCCCTAGACCAGTAACGGCTTCCCTGCCACGCTGCTCACTCATGATCTTCAACAGTGAGTCCCAGAGGCACAGCCACACAGCTTCCTCCTGTGGACCCTCAAACCACCACTGAGTAGCTGTGTTCTACCAGGAAGTGCTGGTTTCTACGAAAACCTTTGATGCTTGTCCTAAGACCAAGCAGGGAGAGAGCTATATGGGTGCAGCTGCAAGTTTATTTTATGCCTTTAAGATGGGATTACTGGTGTGTTGAAATTGTTTTTAGACACCAACTAACATATAAAAGGACACTCAAATAAAATAATAAAATCACAAGGCAAGCATATGTATTAGCGATATCAAACTCTCCTTTGTTTTGAATGACATAAATCAGGTCTGGAACACTGCATGAAATGCTGGGGCTCTGAGGATGGGGAAGATGGTGTGAGGTGTAAGGAAGGAGGGGTGGGGAGAAGGACGCGGGGCCTTCTGCTCAGAGATCATCTAAGGAGGATGCTGGTGTCTTGTCTACCCAGCATCTCTCACTGCTCTTGCTAACAGTTCCCTTCTTGTCTACAGACCTCTCCTTCACTCACCTCTCCTGTTTGTCTGCCTCCTTCACAAGCTCCAGGGGCCTACACAGAACAATCGAGTATCTGGCCTTAAGCCCTAAGGAATTAACTGGGGAGAAACTCAAAAATAGATAGAGATTATTAGAGTACCACCTGGGCACGGTGGCAAACACATTCAGTTCCAACACTTGGGAGGTAGAGATAGGAGGATCCCAGTGAGTCTGAAGCCAGCTTGGGGGCTACACAGTGAGTTTCAGGTCAGTGTGGGCAAGGCTAAAACCCTATGTAAAAAAAAAATACATAAAAATAAACGAGAGATCAGCAAAGTGTTGTGATTGTTAAAATTCAAAAAGATCTGGTTAACTTCAAAAGAAAATAGCTAAAATATTTTATCTATTTCTAGCATACTTGTATAAGGTGAAATCACATACAGTGAATGTAGGACAATAGCAGTGATTTTTTTTGATGTTTCTGGCTGATTCAGTTACTTGAGACCTAAAATTCCCAGTGCACTTTGCTAGCTCAGTAAGGCAGTCAGAAGTGAGGTAGAGCTGACTGACATCTGGATTTTTTCCCCCTGGTCATGTCTGGCTCTTTTGAGTGAAAGTATTACAGAGGAACATCTCATATTTACAAATGAGTTGGAATCAAATGAATTCTGTCCAAGATAATTTTGGGGAAGGCCGAAGTCAGAAAGCACTATCCAGTAGCAGTGAGTCCAAGCCGTATGGACTGTTTGCTGGCCTTGTCTATCGCACTTACCCACAGGTTTTGTTAACACCCCTAGATAAATTCTAGCTTGCAACCCAGAACAAGTGAGTTTATTCTGAAATTACAATTACATTCCTGCTTCGCCCCATCCTGCAGGCATCCCTCTACAGAGCTGGTCCTGGCCCGGCCTGTGCTCAGGACCAAGTGCAGTCAGGCAGCTGTGGGCCAGGGGGGCTGGCGGGTAACCAAAGGCTCGGAAGAGCCATATTCTGACCCCTAGCGAAGCTGCTTGACAGCTCGAGAACGTCACTAATCTTCCCTAGTCTCAGTTTCCTCCATTGTCCATGCAGTTTACAATGCGTGCTGTGAGCACACATAAGTGCCTCTCATAACCCGTGACTCATCATTCCAACCTAAGACTCTCTTGGTAAAGCAACAGTGATTGTGGTTAATGCCTCTCATAACCCGTGACTCATCATTCCAACCTAAGACTCTCTTGGTAAAGCAACAGTGATTGTGGTAATGACTCTCAGAGCTATGCCATTGTGGTGGCTAAAGACCTTGGCTTTTTTCACATGCTATTGAGAAGTGAATCACCTGTGCCTCCTAAATGATGCTTGGAAACCCCTTGAGGCTCTCTGCAGTCATGTCATATAAAATTCCACCCTGCTGATATCAACCTCAGGCTTGAGAACTTAGGGATAGTTATGGATTTGGATGTTGCCAGTCAGTTCACTGTCTATTCTTGAAACTTGTATCATCTATACATCTGATTGCTCTGAATCATCTGCATTTTCCAAGTTATTAATTGAAATGTGACCCAACATGGTGCTAAAGGAAGACTTGCTCCTTCTCTCTATGAACCACATTAAGGTGGCTCAAAAATAAACAGAAGAGACCGAGCGAGGTGTGAGGCCACGAATGTGGCCTACACCTTCCTTTGGTGACAGTCATCTGCAGCAGCCACACTCACTCCAGTGGGTCTGGTCCTCCTGCTGGATGGGCTCTGAACAAACAGAGGCATGTGCTTCCTCTGGCCTGCCCACACTCCATGGAAGCACTGGGCCTCTTTTCCCTGTGAACATTTCTCTCCCCTTAGCTCCTTCTCAGTTTCCATTTCCTCTCCCCTGCTTCCCAGTGGTGTTCTCAAGCCTCCTCCGTTCTCTACTGGCTTTACTGGAAATCAGAGAGTGGGGCTTGTCATCTCAGCCCTACTGACACCTTGAACTTGATAAAATCCTTCTTTTGGAGGCTGTAAGCCTCCCATATTGACTGTAAGACATTAACATACCCACAAGTGTCTCCAGACATTACCACATGTGTAAAATCACTTTTGCCACTAGCCCTTTGAGACCTAGTGCTATAGAAAAAAACTAACTATTAATTGATCCAGGCCTCCAACTCCACTCTGGGCCCAGTATGAGTTTATATCTTCAGCAAATTATATTCACATTACAATTTTGTTTGTAACTTTCAGGCCAGTTGATTCATCTTCCCATGACTCAAGGCTTTGATCTAAGTCCCCACTCTAAGTGTGAACTCTCAAGACTTTCCTCTCCCCTTTGACATTTCCATACTGCACTGTATCACATCTGTTCCGACCTCCACTTCCCTTCCCTCCTCTCCCCTTCTCTTTCCTTCCCTTCAGACTTTTCCTCTGTCTCCTCTTGAGTCCTGTTCAAAGCAAGGAAGGTTTTCTGTCTCCACAAGTCCCAAGTGTCCCTTCATCAGTCCTTTTCTATGCACGGAGGTGACTGACCCACTTTATAGTCTTGAGTTCAGAAATCCTGGGTCATTTCCACTGTCTTCTCAGAGGCATATACTTCTTGGCATCCTCCTGTCCTAGGACAAAGTCTCTTCTTTTCCCTCTCCAAGGCTTGCATTATATTTGGCTTTTTAGGGATGCCTTGACCCAGATGTGAAGAATCTGTTCAGAAGTCCAATGTCTTTCTTAAGGCATGTTTTGTGTGGGCTATCAGTATTAATGCATGTGTTGAGTATTACAGAAGCAAACGTACTACACAATCTGCATCCAGATTAACAAGAGCAACCCGGGTTCCTTAAGAACAAAGCAGAAGCTCAGGATCATCATTGCTTGAGAACTCATCCCTTGGAGCATTCTCATGACATTGTATCAGCTTTCAGACTTGGCAATTTTTCCTGAACACAGGCTGGAGGTTTGTGATTCTAGGACGTGATCATGCTGCACACTCAGCCTGGATTTCCCCGCTCAGCTCAGTTAGACTTCAGCCTCTCATTCACCTTCTCACAGTACATCTTTCATGCCCTGAGTTCCTTGAATTCTCTCTTATATTGTAATTACTTACTGATAGCCTGTGCTGCCCTAGGCTGTAAGCTCCTGTGGGAAGTTCTCTTGTGTCTAGGCTGTAAGCTCCTGTGGGAAGTTCTCTTGTGTCTAGGCTGTAAGCTCCTGTGGAAGTTATCTTGTGTCTAGGCTGTAAACTCCTGTGGAAGTTATTTTGTATCTAGGCTGTAAACTCCTGTGGCAGTTATTTTGTATCTAGGCTGTAAACTCCTGTGGAAGTTCTCTTGTGTCTAGGCTGTAAACTCCTGTGGAAGTTATTTTGTGTCTAGGCTGTAAACTCCTGTGGAAGTTATCTTGTGTCTAGGCTGTAAACTCCTGTGGAAGTTATCTTGTGTCTAGGCTGTAAGCTCCTGTGGAAGTTATCTTGTGTCTAGGCTGTAAGCTCCTGTGGAAGTTATCTTGTGTCTAGGCTGTAAGCTCCTGTGGAAGTTATCTTGTGTCTAGGGTGTAAGATCCTGTGGGAAGTTATCTTGTATCTACGCTGTAAGCTCTTGTGGAAGTTATCTTGTATCTAGGCTATTATGTCCTGTGGGAATTTATCTTGTATCTAGGTTGTAAGATACTGTTGCCTGTTACCTTGTATCTAGGATGTAATCTCTTGTGGGATGTTAAGTTGTATCTCAACCCCACTGTAGGTGCAGATTTACAAGGGTAGGTTATTATCAAGTAATGACCCACACTACATTTCTCTGAAATAAAAACTGAATATTTCCAAATAACTTTATTTTGGAAATCGATCATGAAAGTATATTAGTACTAATTCTGTCTTTTTAGTCTTATTTTTCTCACCAGACTTAATATAAAAGATTCCTTTCAGCTGAAGGTGTCCTTATGATCTGAATAACTGAAGGCAGGCCTGAGAACTACTTCAGGGTTTTCTTTTAACAGAACTCACCAACATCAGGAAACCAAGAAATCTGTGAAAATTAGGTTAGCACTATTGTCCGCTGCAGGGGCTTAGCAACAGTGCTTTGGTGGTGTTAAAGTTGGATGTGAGGATTTTCTCCCAAAGCTCATGTGTTGAAGACTTGATTTCCAATGTATGTTATTTAGGAGCAATAAAACCTGCAAGATAACCCTGCCTTTAATCCCAGCCCTCGGGAGGCAGAGGTAGGAGGATCACCATGAGTTCAAGGCCACCCTAGTGAATTCCAGGTCAGCCTGGGCTAGAGTGAGACCCCCCCCCCCTTGAAAAACCAAACCAAACAAACAAAACAAAACAAAATCACAAAAACAACCTGTAAGATGTGGAACCTAATGAGAGGCAGTCAGTTCACTGGGAGAATGAGAGGCAGTGAGGCCATTCAGGGACATGCCCTCAAGGGGAATATGGAGCCTCAATTCCATCCCCTTTCACACACATACACAGAATCAGGAAGTGAAAAGGACTTCTCTTGCGTATATTTCCACCATGCCTCCCCAGTGCACCCTGCTTACTCAGATCCAGAGCCACTGGGCCGTTTATTGACTGCCTCCAAAGTTATCAGTCCAAAAGGCCTTTCCTTATTTTGAAATTATTATTTCCAGGTGTTTTCCACAGTAATGGAAAGCTGACTAACACAGGAGGTCAGGCAGAAATGGAGATGAATTAAATGTAAATCTTTCATAAAAACATATCAGGATTTCCGGTAAGATGGCGGCATAGGAACCACGCCAAAACGGCTTGTGGGGGGGATAAGAAAAAAATTAAAAGATGACATAATAGGGATCTATGTTTTGTTTTGTCAAAGCAATATGTATCACTATAGTACCAACCAGAAGTATCTCTTATTGCCTGTTGTTTTACTCACCAGGAATATGCTATCCAGAGTGGTATAAACAGGATCAGGAAGCAATGGCACTGAAACTCACTGTGTGTGTGTGTATATGTTTTCTACAACTGTCCCCAAGTCCCAGGGCTTCCTTTTGTGCATTTATCTCATGAGTTTTCGATAGGTAACTATAAAGAAGTCACTGTAGACACACAGGGATATACACTGTCTTTTCTTCACATGTCTTAAAATGTAGCAGAAGGATTGCAGTGGTTAAGGCTGCTGGCTTGCGAAGCCTGTTGACCCTGCTTTGATTCCCCAGTACCAACGTAAAGCCAGACATGGCAAGAGGCCCTGGTGCATCTATCTCTCCCTCCCCAATAAATAAAATATTTAAAATAAATAGGTAGAAGCTAAGCAGGATACAATGACACATACGTGAATCTGTAACTGCCCTATGAAGTAGCAAGTGATATTCTATAGACGTATGCTATGTGGTCAACAGATTATGTGGGGCTTTCTGCACCTTTACAGTAATGTCCATGTATCCTTTACATTTGATAATTCCTTTTAAAATTAAGTTGTGTTTCATATAGATTGGGCAACTTTCCATGATGATGTGTAGATTAAGACATTGCAGCTGAAGTACCTTCATTGAAACCTCACTAAGAATACAGTCACAGAGACACCCCATCTACCTACACGTTTAATGACTCAAATATTTGGGTGACATGAATTCCATCTCAGAAAATAATCACCCAAATGGCACAGTATGCTTTTGTTTTGTTTTAGGGCAGGGAGTTTCCTTAAGTTTAGGAGGAGCTCTGTACCTGGGGAGAGATGTGATCTTCCCCCACTTCTCGATGCAGAACCGCCGAAGCCCATTGCTTCCTCGGAGGGCTGCGAAGCCTTCGTAGGGAACACTTGATGTTCCCGTGACAAACTGGAGCAATCTCAGCCTCTGCTCGTTATTGAAACGCTCCACCGCAGCCCAGAACCAGCGGATCACAAGGTGGCCATCATGATAACCTGATCGGAACCAAGGAGAGAGCGAGAGGACGTAGAGAAAGGAGGAAGGAACAGATGGGAGAGAATGAATCAGACATCGGGGAGGTTAACTGGGGAGCAGTTCTGGATCTGTGACTTTGCTAATGACAGCTTTTAGATAGGCATATCTAAAGCAATTAATGTTAAGTAGGCCAATTTCTAAAAAAAAAAAGCGGTTGAGGAAATAGCTTTTTCACAAAATGACCTTATTACGTTCAGGAGGTGTCCCCAGACATGAGTGCTTTCTATTTTAACAACTGGGCCAAACTCTGACCTGTTCCTGCCTCATACCAACAGAGGCCAGGAATAGAGAGAGGCTCGGCAGAGACAGGTCATCTATGGAGATGGGTTTTTAAAACCATGTCTTCTTTGTTCTGATGACTGGGTCTTGTCACCTAACACAGGTGGTTCTCCAGAGCTTGAGAAAGGATCGAGGTAAAACTCCTGAAGCTGTCGTGGCCCCCAGAGGAAACCCTACACACTCCGCCCAGCTTTTCTCCGAGGCGCGCCTGATCGGAGCTGCTCTGAGGCGTGGGGGCCAGGATTAAGATGCGCGACTCCCCCAACACTGCCAGATGCTCTCACAGATAGGGGAGCTCGATGTGGTAGACAATGAGAAGCTGCGGCATGTACAGTGTTCGCGTTAATGAAGGGAAATGAAGGGCACTTCTGGCCGAGGAAATAGAGAACAATAAGAATGAAGGAAACACGAGGCAATAGGAAGTCATCTGGCACAGCGGGACAGACGATGGGGCCGGGGAGGAAAGCTGCTAGGCCTTCACGAACCCTAATCGTTGAGCAGAAACCCTCTGACCTATCTCAGGCCAGCGTTTTCCTATCAGGTCAGCCTAGGAGAGTCTTGTGGCTGAGTAAACTGGGGGCAGGTGTTGGAGGCTAAGTTGGCACCCACTTGGTTTCTCTCTGTCTGTTAAATTGATTGAGATTGCTGTATAAGCCATTATATGAGGAACGGTCATAGGTTTGCCTTAAAAACCATTAAAAAACACTTCTATGAGTTATAAGCAGTTTCTTGGTTAAGAAAGTTTCCTTATCTGGTAAAACCAATGTTTTAGAAAGACTAGCTTGACAACTGATGGGTTAAAAACTAGGTTGAGAGAGACCATAGTTAGACAAGACCCACATGGCAGGAAACCTGGACTATGGTACAGAGGGTTAAAGTTCCATGGGACCCTCCCTGACAGCCCAAAGGCCCCCCAGAGCCAGCCTACGGACAGAGCGCTCTCCCGAACCTTTCCATAGCAAGGCCAGGGATTAGTTTCCAGAAAGGAAGTTGAGCTTGGAACTGGTGCAATCGGCTGCCTTATATGGAAGTAAGGCCGATTTTTTGGAGTTTTTTTTTTAAAAAAATATTTATTTGCAAAAAGAGAGAGATAGAGAGAAGGGAGACAGAGAAAGAACAGACATGCCAGCGTCTCTAGCCACTGCATATGAACTCCAGATGCATGTGCTCCTTGTGCATCTGGCTTATATGGGTCCTGGGGAATTGAACTTGAGTCCTTTGGCTTCGCAGGCAAATGCCTTAACCACTAAGCCATCTCTCCAGCCCCAATTTTTGGAAGTTTTATAAGAGTGGCGAATTAGGATCAGAGTAGCTCAGTGGCATAGCCTTTGCCTAGCAAGTACAAGGTCTTGTGTTCAATCCCTGGCCCTGCAAGGAACAGCAGTGGATTGGATATGGTGGACCATTCTCCCGCCACAGGAAGGAATGAAGTACTAAAAAGATGCTATGACATAGATGAATCTCAAAGACGTTTGCTAAGTCAAAGAAGACAGACCCAATAAACCGTCTTTTGTATGATTCTGTTTGTACAATATTTTCAAAATGGGTAAATCCACAGAAGCAGAACCAAAATTGATTCTTGCCAGGTGTTGGTGAGAGAGGAGAACAGGAGGCAGCAAAAAACTCCTTACTGGATACAAGTTTTCCTTTTGGGTTGATGAAAATATTTTAGAACTAGCTAGAGGTTATGGTTGTTCAAAATTCTGAATGTACTATTGATTTATTCATTCAAGGGTGGTCAATTATATGCTGTGTAAATTTTACGTTTGCAGACTTCTTTTTCTTTAAATTTGGAATGAGAAAGAGAGAGAGAAAGAATGGGTGTGCTAGGGCCTTCAGCCCCTGTGAACAAAGTCCAGATGCATGCGTCCCCTTGTGGTGCATGTAGGACATCGCATGCTTGTGTCACTGTGCATCTGGCTATGTGGGACCTGGAGATTCGAACATGAGTTTTTAGGCTTCGCAGGCAAGTCCCTTAACTGTTAAGCAATCTATGCATCCCTGCAGACTTTTTTTTTTTAAAAGGAGATGAATTCTATTTGAGACCGCGATGCTGTTCACAGAGTTGCTAGCTTACCTCCTCGGTACTCAGTGTTGTTTCTCCAGTCATTTAGATCGATTTCAGCAGTGCCAGCAATTACCAGCTCCAGCTCCCGAGCGTCAAACACTGACACGAGCCTTGAGTCTACAACCTGAAAGACAGGCTGACTTCAGTGCACAGGCCCCCACATAGGCCAGCGGTATCCACGACTACCAATGATGCGGGTGAGATGGAGGGGATGAAGATCGTTTACAATTTGCAGTCATTTTAAAATTCAAAGTCATTGTGATGCAGAATGTTTGTGTTCCCACAATCCACTGGTGTTGAGATCTTTACCTCCAAAGTGATGGAGGTAGGATGTGGAGCCTTTGGGAGGTGGTTAGACCGTGGGGCACTAACACAAGGTGGGGACCTGGCAAGAAGCTGCCACCTGTAAATCAGCACTGGGCCCTCATCACACGCTGAGTCTGTTAGTGCCTTGATTTTGGCCTTCTCAGCTTCTGAGATTGTGAGAAATAGATTTCTGCTGCCGGTAAGGTCCCCAGTGAATGCTTTTTGTTGTAGCAACACAAACAGATGAAGCATTTTAGAAGATAACCTTTCACAGGCTAGGAACAGAAAATTCATGTGCTTTTTTTTTTTTTTTTTTTTTTTACCACTTTAGACATTCCCTCTGAGAATAATATTACAAGCACTTGATTCAACTTTATGAAATTACATTTAAGTTATCAGGGAACATTTCAATTTAAAGGCAAAAGTCCAAAGCAATTTAAGTGACCTAATAGCTGTTGCCACTGCCATTTCGCTTAAACTGTCCCTATCCTTTCAACAAAATTATGACTCATTTCTCTATTTTCCATTTTTTCTCACCTTCCTTCTTGGTTTCTTCTATTTATTGTCTTAAAGATTTTGAGGCTTATTAGAGCTCTACGCTTTCATTTTGCATTTTTGCTCAATGTGCCAGGCTGTACTGGATGTCTTTGGTGGTGCCGGCTGTGGGTGAACTGGTGACTGGTAGACGGTGGCCAATGCACTTCTCAGTTCTCCCAAGACATGAGAAAACACCTACAGTCGCTCATTTCTATGCTGGAGAAGTGTGAGAGCAATATTTCTGTGCAAAGGAAGTCAAGCATCCATCTCTGTCTTCTCAAATTCAATGCTTGGCATGATTATGTGCTCACACAATTGAATTCCTGCTAGAGAAGATATCACTCCCAGATGTCTTTGCTTCACCTTTTCCTGTTTCAGTGAACCAAAGGAAACACCACTTCCACATATGTGGAAAAGAGCCACCGGGTATTACCAAACTTCTCACTCTGGGGCCATGCCAATGCCAACTTTCTGAGGACCTTTTTTTTTTTATTAAAAAAATTTTTTTTTTGTTGCTATTTTATTTATTTTAGAGACAGACAGAGAGAGAAAGAGGCAGAGATAGAGAGAGAGAATGGGCGCGCCAGGGCCTCCAGCCACTGCAAACAAACTCCAGACGCGTGCACCCCCTTGTGCATCTGGCTAACGTGGGTCCTGGGGAATCGAGCCTCGAACCGGGATCCTTAGGCTTTACAGACAAGCGCTTAACCGCTAAGCCATCTCTCCAGCCCTCTGAGGATCTTTTTTAATACCTACAAGACTTGTTTTTCTCAGAGAAGTCTGGCCCTTCAGTCATCTACACCAGCTAGGACCTCTTTGCACCCTGGGGAGGAGAGCCATCTCTTTGACCTCTTCCTTTCTATTTTCCCTGACTGATAGGAGAAGCCGAGGCCCCCCACAAGGTGCTCGTGACCGTGGCCTGCCTTCCTCTGGCGCCCAGGGCCTCACCTCATAGAAGCCCCGCACCAGCGCCTCGGTCTGCTGCACCACGCCACGCTCTACCCGCCACCTGACCATCCGCTCGATGTACTCCTTCTTGTTCTTCTCTGTCACTTGGGTGTTGGCACCTCCAGACTTTAGCTCTCTTTCCGTCACCTTGTAGGGAAACATGAAGAACAATGCTTATCAGTCTGCTTATATCTAAAAGTGGCAAGTTCACGGTGGCCACACAGGAAGGCCTCACCACGCAGGCTCAGCACTGTTACTTCTTAGCTCTCTTCTTTTCCTGGAAGTCAGGAGAGAGGCCTCGGTATTTTTATAGCAGATTCTTAAGCACCTTGGAAGAGTTACTTATTTTTTTGTTTTGTATCATAAATGAAGCATATTTCCTTAATCAAGAGGTGGCAATAAAAGGTAAATGAAGGTAGATAGCCTAGATTGTCCCTCATGGTGGAGCCAAGTGTCCTGGCACTTCTGTCGGACACTTCATGCCTCTGGCTCCCAGCTGCTGGCTCTCCTTCTGCAGCCGCCCAGGAGCAGCAAGCAGCAGAGGGCAGGAAGGCAACTTTCTGTCTAGGGATGAGGCGGCTAAGCAAGGGCAGCGTGACCTTGAGAAGAAAACAGGTGATGCATCCAGTGTCAGCTTTTGCTCAATGTGTCTCATATATCAGCTGTTTCCCCTAGGAATAACATGATGACATCTTGGAGTACAGATTTTTTTTTTTTCAGGTAGGGTCTCACTTTAGCCCAGGCTGACCTGGAATTCACTCTGTCTTCTCAGGGTGGCCTTGAACTCACAGTGCTCCTCCTATCTCTGCCTCCTGAGTGCTGGGATTAATGGCATGTGCCACCACGCCTGGCTAAGGGCAGAATGTTTTTGTCTGGTAGCCACAGCAAATAATTGAGCACAATGATACAGTGGTAGCCAGGTGTATGGCAATGGTCATGGAGTTACTGATAAGCCTTAGTTGAAGGAGGAAGGGTGGGTACACAAGACCTTCAAGTGAGATTATTCTTGCCTGCATCTTCCCCAGTTGCAAGTGATCTTTGACAGGCAAGATACTATAGCAAGTGGGAGGCTAGGCTGTGTGTCCCTGAGCCTCCACCACACTGCTGGCATCAGAAGGATCTCAGGAGCTGATCGTGCTCTAAAGTCCCTGGTCCTCAGTAGGGTACAACCAGGGCCCAAGTGAACTCCCCTCCCACGTGGGTACAACCACAGTCTCCACTTCAGCCAATCCCTTCCTACCATGCACCCATGAGCCTCTGCCATACCAGCGGCATCACTGGTCACTCTTAAGCTTATTACACTCCAAAGCCCCTTGTACTAAGTAGGGTAGGGTGACCTGGGTCCAGGTGAGCTCCTCCACACCTATGTGTACAACCCCTCACTACTTGACCTGACACCATCCTGATAGGGACTCCCTAGTTGATCACAGTCTGCAGTCTTGGCATTGGAGAGACCAGGTATTCCAGGGTCCAGCCCAACCTGCCAGGAGACTGACTGTACACTCAATGAGTGACCTGCTCAGATTCACCGCACCAGCCTAAACCTGCACACGGTGAGAATGCCAACCCGCCCTCACTCTGACAAGGCTAAATGGGTCACTCAGCATGGGCTCCACAGGAGCTGCTACCACTGCATTCTTAGACAGACAAAAAGTTTATCTCAAGATGGACAATCCCCAAACCAAAACAAATAACGTAAGAAATCAAGGCAAGACATCCCCACCAAGAATGCCTAGTCCCATAGTGGAAGCCTCCAGTGGAAACTCAGAGGAAACTCCAGGAACATGCACCCACCCTTGCCCTCTATCCCTTCTCCTGTCTCTCTCCTCACCACCTTCTCAGGCGTGATTTAGAATGTGAAGGTGCCTCATAGAGCAAACCAGACTTCCACCTGCAGTGCGCTGTACTGCCCGGCTCTCCACACAACTGTCAAATCTGGAGATGCTGAGTGTCCTGGTTCTTGACACTGTAATAAGGGAACGTGGTATTTAACTGTAACTTTAATTTACATTAAAATATCTACTTGTGTCCAAAAAGAAGAAGAAGGAGAAGGAGGAGGAGGAGGAGGAGGAGAAAGCTGGGCGTGGTGGTGCACACCTTTAATCCCAGCACTTGGGAGGCAGAGGTAGGAGGATCGCCATGAGTTCGAGGCCACCCTGAGACTACATAGTGAATTCCAGGTCAGCCTGAGCTACAGTGATGCCTTATCTTGAAATACCAATATATACATATAATGTACTTGTGGGCTGAAGGGATAGCTTAGTGGTTGAGGCACTTGCCTGCAAAGCCAAAGGTCTTGGGTTCAATTCCCCAGGACCCATGTAAGCCAGATGCACAAGGTGGTACATGCATCTGGAGTTTGTTTGCAATGGCTGGAGGCCCTGGTGTGCTCATTCCTTCTCCCTTTCTCTTTGACTTTCTCTCTCTCAAATAAATAAAAAATTTAAAAAATCTACTCATATTCTTTTCCCAGTAATTACCTATCTATATGTTTTTGCTAGTTTTCATTTCTTTCTTTCTTTGGGAGTCAGGTTGTGTTGAGACAGGGTCTCATTATGTAGTCCAGGCTAGCTTTGAACTTATGATTCTCCTGTATCAGCCTCCTGAATGCTAGGATTGCAGATGTGCATTATCACAACCTCTTTGCATTTTTTTTTATATTGAGAGACTATTTATTGACCTGTGGGATCTCTTCCAAAATAAATAACATTAAGATAATAATAACAAAAGACCAGTGTCGTATATATGCATGTGCTAGAGTCATAGAAAGAAAATGGGAATGGCAGTTCACAGGAACCAGGACATGGGAAAAATGAAAAGTTATTGTTTCATTGGTAGAGTTTCAGTTTTACAATCTGAAAAGTTCTGGTGATTAAATGTCAATATAGTTATTTATACTGAAGTGTACATTAATACTGAACTGTACACTTAACGATGAAGATAGTTAAATTTTATGTTATGTTCATTTCCTAAGCTCATGTCACACAAACCTGTCCAAAAACCTCTTCATTCACAGTGAAAGTGAGGTCGAGGATGTCTGTGATGTTATTGTCCTTCATCCACTGTAGGCTTTGGTGGAACTCCTCATCCAAGTACTCCAGATCGCTCAGATCACAGGGCCTGGATAAATTCAAGGAGGCAGCAAGACAAACAGAGTGAGTAAATGGCTGCCAGATCTTACTCAAAATGTGACTGGTTAAAACTTTGTTGGCTTAGTCTAATAATTTGATACTTTTGAATATGCTGATGATAATCTTGGTCCATTTAATAATTTTGCTATGAAAAGGAGCTGCTTATATTAATAAACATGGAGAAATTGCTTATTCATTAACTTTCATTTTAAAACAAATAAATCATAAACACTTCTACTTAACAGCTTAACATAATGTTTGCGATATTACAATTTTTTACATAAACTTATCATATTCATTGTATAGTGTTTTGCTAATAGAGTCATCCCTTATACCCATAAAATATGTTGAAATGCCATTTTTTTTGAGGCAAGCCCACCAGTCTGCCTTTTTCTTATGAGACAGGCGGGGGGGAGATTGGAATTGGCACATCAGGGCCTCCAGCCACTGCAATCAAATTCCAGGTGTGTGTACCCCTCACATGCAGGTGTGACCTTGTGCGCTTGAGCCACTGTGCATCTGGCTAACATGCGATCTGGAGAGTCGAACATAAGTCCTTAGGCTTTGTAGGCATCTTAACCGCTAAGCCATTGCTCCAGCCACAAATGCCTTTTTATTGCATGGAAAGGTCATGTGTGATGTATAAGCACTCAGAACAAGAAACTCACAGAAACTTAAAAGAAATGGTTTGAGTAAAATGACCCAAAGGGCCAGATACACCAGAAAAGTCTGTGATGTCACCCTGCACACAGGGATGGACAGAGCAATGGCCGGCAATATACTTACAGCCTCAGGAGTGCCTTGTAGAAGGGTCTTGTGAAGAAAGCATCCAGAAGGTACTGATGGATCAGAGCCAGACCTAGGATACGACCACTAAACCTGAACCTGGAACACAGACAAGGCAGAGAAATTCAGGGCTAGAGGGAATTTCCATTGCTGAGTGTTTCAATTTTTATTTTATTTTTTGGTGATGTTGGGGTCAAGTCCCGGGTATCACATATATATACATATAGGGCAAGTAATGTGCACTGACCTACACCACACCCCTGTTTGACATGGATCTCTATGGCATCATCTTAAAATGTTTACTGAGTTTACCTCTTGGTGTTGTAAGGAGGTACCCATTCTCCTTATTAGTTACCATAAACAATGCTCCATGGTTGGTATGTCCTAAAGGAAACCTCTCCTCTGTGACTAGTTACAGCCACGTTTTCAGAATTCTTCTCAACTTGCAATGCTTGATGAAGAGACGCATAGCTGGCAACAATGGCAAGAATAAGTGACTACCATGTGCTCAGCCTCAAACCGAAAATCTAAACTAGCCCTTCACAGCTGGTGACTGTGAAGCCGGCCTCAAAGAGGGCCTAAGTCACCCCTCCAAGGCTCAGGGAACTTTCAGGAAGAGGGGGCGGAAAGGATGGGAGAGCAGGAAGATGGGGAGGAGTGCCATGAAATGCTGTTTTCCGGCCAATCCCTGGCTATTCACTTGTGAATTCACACCAACTGTGGTTTTCTGCACAAGTTGGAGTCTAACAATACGTCACCATTGATGGGAAGGCTACATGAGGCCCCACACCTCCCAGAATAGCTAATGTCAGCTAATGATTGCTGGGAGAGGGACAATCAGGCTCATCAATGATGTGGCCACTGGTGCGTTGCCCATTCCATGGCAAGCAGCCTTCTACCCATGACCACGCACATAGCCCTAATTTAGCTCAAAACAAAAAGAGACGGGGCATGAAAATTAGATGGCATTAATGGGGAAGAATGAAGGTGTTAGTTGGAGGGGGATAAGATCCAAATATAATCATGTATAAAAATGGAAAAATAAATAAGAAATTAAAAAACACAATTTTTAATAAGATGAATAAATGTATCATTTTACAACAAAATAAGGAAGGAAAAACTAAACATAAACATTTTTTGTTATAATTTCCTAAACAAGAGTAGAAATTTCCATAGTATCTACATTGTGTTTGGTATAATGAGCAATCTAGAGGTAATTCAAAGTATATGGGAAAGTAGTGGGAAGATACCATTTTCTGTAAAGGACTTGAGCATTCATGGATCTCGGTATCCATGGGGACCCTGGACCCAGTGGTCTGTAGACACTGCATTGAACAGTGAGAACCCAGGAGGACACTGGGTGTAACTCCTTGTCACAGTATTCTGTCACAGAAGAATGCTGGGCATAACCACCCTTCACCTTATTCCATCTGTTCTTGTGGCTGTTCCTCCTATTCCTTGTTAGGGGAAGTTGAAATAGACTAGAAATAACATTCATTGAATACCTATTGCATCAAGGAGTGTCACTGACAATATCTCATTGACCCTTGCAGAAGCTATTTTATGTTTATGACCATCTCCATTTCATATGCTCAGAAACTCAAGGTCGACAAGTAGCCCAAGGCAAGTGGGACAGAGCAAGAAAACTAATCTGCAGATGCTTTTTATTCATCAAGGTCTCTTTTCTTTGGTCTGTTTTGAGCAGCAGAATCTGGTCTCAGGGGTTAGGCATGACCACCCCCAACCTTAGTTCCTTCCTTCCTTACTTTTTCCCATTTTTCCCTCTCTCCCTCTTTCCCTCCCTTCATTCCACCTTCTCTCTCTCATCTCCCTCCCTCCCTCCCTCCATTCCTCTCTTCCTTCCTTCCTTCCAAAACTTCACTCTGTAAACATTGCTATGATACTTTAGGTAGGCCCCTAACATCTTCTATACTCATCAGAAATATTTTGGATTAAGAACCTTAACTAGCTTAAGCCATAGGGCAACTCACTATAAGGCCATGGCAGTGGCTCAAGGAATCCAGGTTCAGGAATTCAGGTAAGCCTCAAAACACAGTTTTACCCTGCCTCAGTTTCTTCTCCGGGCTCCTCTCTGCTCCATTCATTTATCTCACTGCTGATGTTTCCCAGGGTTTACATCCTCATTTTGAGCACCCAGAGAGAGCAACTCTTCCTGCTAGCTGACAACTGGCTACAGGGAGATGATGACAGACACTGTGGTTAGCCAAAGCTCATCAAAACTGCAGAGAACTCAGCGTGATTTCAGACTTCTAACATGTCTGCCAAGGCTCAGGGAACATTGCAGAAGAAGGAGTGCAAAGATTCTAAGAGCCTCAGGGTGGGTTCTGCCAAGGCATGGTACCATCTTTTGCCACTAGAGACTGACTGAAGTCTTCAGAACCCCACAGTGAGGGTCCTCAGTGGAATGGGGCTATAAGAGTATAAACCTGAAAAAAAATTTTTAAAAATTTATTTGCAAGGAAAGAGAGAGAGAGAGGAGACAGAGAGGGAGAATGGGCATGCCAGGGCTGTTAGCCACTGCAAACGAACTCCAGATGCATATGCCCCTTGTGCATCTGGCTTATGTGGGTGCTGGGGAATCGAAACTGGGTCCGTTGGCTTTGCAGGCAAATGCCTTAACCACTAAGCCATCTCCTCACCTCAACTTAATTTTTAAGAAGTGCTCTGTTTTGTTTTTTTTTTTTTTTGGTTTTTCAAAGTAGGGTCTCACACTAGCCCAGGCTGTCTCAGGCTGGCCTCTAACTCACAGCCATCCTCCTACCTCTGCCTCCCAAGTGCTGGGATTAAAGGAATGCACCACCACGCCCGGCTCCTTTTCTTTTGAGGCAAAGCCTTATTTGGCTCTAAACTCAAACCCACAATTAGCCCAGACTGGTCTCAAAGTCATGGTTTTCCTGCCTTAGACTTCCAAGCATTGGGATTCAAGATATGTGCCATCATTCCCAGAAGCATTTACATTTTGACCTAAGTTGCTTGACACAAAGTATGAGGATTAATTTAAATCAGAATTTATGGATGCAGCAGAGGCCTGTGCCTTCCTTGAGGTGCACTGGTGTTCTGGTCAACCTTCAGGCCCAGGCCCCCCATTGAGAGACCCTGTGACCGTCCCTCCATGCCACTGAAGGTGGTTTGATTGTAGAATGCCATCCATAGCCTCAGCCTTTTGTCCTTAAGTACCCTTCGTCAATCCTGGGAGCCCAGAGGAGTTGCCTCTGACATGGTTGGCCAGCCCTACCCTGGGGCGTGGCATTTCTCCTCCACGCAGAGCTGCTCTTCCGAGGACCTTCCTTGAGCATGGCTCCTGTCGTCTCAGCAGTCCTGCCCTGCCCTGCCCACCGGCTGCCCACATCTCCTCTCCCAGGCCTGTGTTCACTTTCACTGTGTTAGGCGCAAACGCACCCCTCTGTGTGGCCCTGCTCTGTGCCAGGGGATGGTGGTATGTCTATCTGGGCCCTGAGGGTTTTCTGCACTGGCTTTTTGAGTGCTTCCCTCCACACCACTTCCAGCAGCAGTTTCCTTCTCCTTTCTGGGACAAAACACTGGATCAGAAGTATTTGATAGGAGGAAAGGGCTTATTTCAGGCTTAAGCTTTGAGGGTTTCATCCATGAGAAAACTATCCAGCTCACATTTGCATACATCAGCGACCGACCGAGAGAAAGAGAAAGAGAGACAGAGACAGAGAGAAAGAGAGAGAGAGAGAGACAGACAGAGAGAAAGAAAGAGGAAGCAAGGTTAAGCTAACTCTGAAAACACAGTTGGTGTAGTTCAACATCAAAGTTGCCTTCAGGGACACACCTCCTCCAAGGCTCGACCTCCTCAAAGGCTCCACCAGCTGGGGATTGAGCAGGAAGTTTGAACACAGTCTCCTGGGGCTGTGGAAGACATCTTACATCCAAACCACCACCCTGTCTGTCCCCTATATGGTAGGAGGGTCAAGGCAGGGTTAGAGAACAGTAGCCGTTACTTAGTTCCATCTACCTCAGATTTATTGACTGTCTGACTCGCAAGGACATTTTTCTGTTTCTCTTTGGCTGTAGTTTATCTGAAAGGTTCTCAGATTCCCTCCTGTTGGCTTATCTGTCAGATAGGACCACATGTCTGAATTGAGAAGTGCCTCAGTGCTCAGGCACATTAGCAGATGAAAATGCATGCAGTGTGCAGTTATGTGGCTCGGGGTGACAGGAGAGGGACAGGAAGCTGGGCCAGGGTCACCTTCTAGCAATGAGTGGAGGCTTCACCTTTTCCTCACCCAGCCTTCTAATGGCTGCGACAACCTGACGGCACAGGAATGGAGCTTCCCTTGGGCAGCACAGGGGAAGGAGCTCTCCCTTTGTCTCTGTCTGGGTGTAATTTGAAATCCCCAGGAGATTCTGAGATGTCATCACTCTAACACATGGATTTCCGATTTTTAAAACCATATTTTAGGGCCAGAGAGATGGCTTAGCGGTTAAGGCGATTGCCTGCAAAGCCTAAGAACTCTTGTTCGACTCTCCAGGTTCTACATAAGTCAGACACACAGTGCTGCAAGCACGCAATGTCGCGCGTGCACACAATGTCGCGTGTGCACAAGGACACACACCTGTCTGGAGTTCGTTCACAGTGGCTGAAGACCCTGGTGCACCCATTCTTCCCCTCTCTCTTTCTCTCTGCTTCTCTCTCTCTCCAGCACAGAGAGAGCTTCACACAAAGACGTTTATGCCAGATGCACCACTGAAAGATCAGCAGTGCAACCAAGTGTCAAGAGTCCAATTTAACAGAAAAACTCGTGTACTTTGAGGACCAAAATCACACAAGTGGAAGTGATGAGTGCGCAGTCCATGTCTTTCAGACAAGGGGCATGGAAAGTCCAGTCATATTTCTTGACCTAACCCACCATGTGGTGTTGTGTGGAAATTACCCATGAACTCTGATGTAAGTTATTTCCATAGCCTTGGTTTCAGTGTAAATTCTTATGTTTAATAATGTCAATCCCTTCTCCTGCCAAATAAAAATAATACAGTGGAATACTTTTTAATGTAAAGATAATATGAGCAATATAAAACTGAACAAAAGCTGGGCATGCTGGTGCACACCTTTAATCTCAGCACTTGGGAGGCAGAGGTAGGAGGATCACCTTGAGTTCAAAGCCACCCTGAGACTACACAGTGAGTTCTAGGTCAGCCTGGACTAGAGTGAGACCCTACCTCGAAAAAACAAACAAACAAACAGCAACAACAAAAAAACCCTGAACAAGTTAAAACAACCCAGGTCATCTTTACCACCTGACACACTATCTAAGAGCCTGAGTGTGGTGGTTTGATTCAGGTGTCCCCCATAAACTTAGGTGTTCTGAATGCTAGGTTCCCAGCTGATGGAGATTTGGGGATTAACGCCTCCTGGAGGGAGTGTATTGTTGGGGGCGGGCTTATGGATATTAAAGCCAGTTTCCCCTTGCCAGTGTTTGGCACACCCTCCTGTTGCTATTGTCCACCTTATGTTGGCCAGGGGGTGATGTCCACCCTCTGCTCATGCCATCATTTTCCCCTGCCATGGTGGAGCTTCCCCTCGAGCCTGTAAGCCAAAATAAAACTCTTTTTCCCAGAAGCTGCTCTTGGTTAGGCAATTTCTACCAGCAATGCGAACCGGACTACAACACTTAGGGACTCTTGAGTGTTCGTTGGTGAGGACATGGCTACATTTATGGAGACAGCAGTGTGGAGCCACTGCATCCTCATCAAAATATAGCACAGACACCCTCGCATATTCAAATACAGGTTTTCATCATCTTCTAATGAGCTGCAAAGTATCTCACGTTATAAATACTTAATATTTTGGGTAGCCGTCTCCCTTTTATGAGAATCTTAATTGTCTTTTCAATCTTTACCCATCAGTTCACATATGTTGGGAGAGGTCTGGGTCAAGCGTGACCTGTCCACATGCGCCAGTTAACTCTGGGGAATTAGATAATGTTGTGGCCAGGCAGATACCACTGCTCAAGTGTCCACACCAGCAACTCACTGATGCTAGGAGGGAAACTTGATCTCCCTCTGGAGGAGAAGACCGCATCCATTTTGATCTTCCATGGAGACTCAGAGGACAGTTATGGGGGCGACTGAAAAGGGTCAGCATTGTTGTCAAGGAGTTGTTGTAGTTCCACCTGAGTCTCATAAATTTTATTTATTTAAAAGTTACTTAAGAGAGGAAGGACAGAGAATGAATGAATGAATGAATGAATACGGGAGCACCAGGACATGTGGCTGCTGCAAGTGAACTCCAGATGCATAGACACATACACCACTTTGTCCTCTGGGTATTGAGGAGTTGAACCCAGGCCATCAGCCTTTGCAAGCAAGCATCTTTAACCATTGAGCAATCTCCCCTGCCTAGAGTCTTTGAAATCTCAGTGTCAGTGCAAGAGATAATAGTTTCACTCTTTTCCAGCCATCTCTCTAAGTGATTTAGAGGCCCACAAAAAACTAGGCACTGCCCTTGAACATGTTGCTATTTGTTGTCTTGACCACCTTTGGGTTGTTCACTACAAATCTAAGGAAGGAAGTGACGTGGAGGACGATGCTACGAGGTCTGATATCAAGCTGGCTTAGCTTACGTCTTCTGACCTGTGTGACACAGGCGAACCTTGACAGGTCTCAGTGTATTCTTCTGCAAAGTGAGGATCACAGCAGTAACCAGTGTACAGGGAACCTGCCAAGGTCTTCAAAGACTGTCCAGGTACTCGTGGAGGTCAGTTAACCTGGGAGTTCAATGAATGTTATCTGAAGACCGGCACACTTGCTGCCTTACACCATGCTCAGACCCGTAGGTTTCAGCACTCAGACTGAGGGGTGAGAATGTGGACTGAGCCTGAGTAGCTAATCTTCGGTTTCCTGCTGCTACAAACCTCCACTCTGCTGACAAATACCACTTATGTCACACGGTGCTTGGGACAGGCAAAGCTTCAATCCACCGAGATTAGTTTAACTGATTGAACTGAAAATAATCATCTTGTTTTACTGCAGAGGAGTAAAACTATAAACAACCTAAAAATGCGTGGCATATCATGGGCCAGTTTATCCCTGTCTGCTTAAAGTGATTGTGCAAATTTCCATGAACTGTAAGTAGCTCTCAGTAATGACTTATATAGATTGTCAACTTTATGGGCCTTAGAACCACCAAGAAAATGAGCCTCTGGCCACTCCTGTGAGGAATTGTCTCATTAGGTTTACTGAGGTGGGAAGATGCAATTTAACTGTGGGTAGCATGATGCCTTCCTTTGGGATCTTGGGTTGGATTAAAAACAGAAATTGAGCTAAGCATCAGAATTCATGATTCTCTACTTCTTGATTGATGAGGCAGTGTGACAAACTGCTTTCCATTCCTCCTTCCATAGCTCTGCCTTCTCTACCACGGTCAACCACAGCATCAAACTGTAAGCTCAAATAATTGCCTTACTTTTTCCAATGTCAGATGAGACTGGGTGCATTCAGGGTGGTATGGTGTAGACCACTCATTTCTTAAGTTGCTTTTGTAAGGCATTTGGTCACAGCAATGAGAAAGCAATATAGAAAACTGGTATTGAGAAGTAGAGCTGATCCTGTGATAAACCTAATCAAGCGGTTTGTAAGCCACTGGAGCTAGTTTGAAGGAGGTATATTAAAGAGTTGAGAAATCACCAGTGTGGTGGTTCGAATCATATGCCCCCCATAAGTTCATGTGCTGTGAATGTTTAGTTTCTAGCTGGTGGCAGTCTTGGAGGGGGAGCCTTGTTGGAGGAGGAGTGTTGTTTAGGGCTGGCTCGGGAGTGTCACAGCCAGCTCTTCTTTGCCAGAGTCCAGCTCGCTCTCTCGCTATTGTTTTATACCTGCTGTGGTAAAGGTGATTTATAGCTCCTGCCATACTTTCCTCTGAATCTTCCCCTCGAGTCTTTAAGCAAAAATAAATCCTTTCCTCCCACCACCTGCTTCTGGTTGTGTTCTTTGTCCCAGCAATGAGAAGGTAACTACAATAGAAAACTGGTACCAGTGGAGTGGAGTTTTGCTGCTACAAATCTGAATGTGGGGCTTTTTGTCTTTTGGAACTCATTTGTGGGAAGAATGTGAAAAAATTTTACACCTTGGCCTAAGACATGCCTTGTAGTGCTATAAGCAGAGTTTGATGAACAATTCTGGTTGAGTTTGAGAGTCCTAAATGCAAATAGAACAGTGGACTTGTAGGCCTGGCTTATGAGGGGAAGAAAGAGCTATGCCCAGACTGGGCTAGAAGCCATTTGTGTGAGAGGCTAGCTGCATTCTGCCTGGGTCATGGGTACCTGAGCAGAGTTGAGTTTAGAAGAAATGAACTCTTGTGGGCAGGTGGATATGGCACAGACAGACACAAAAGGTTGGCGGAGATAGAAGAGATTACCACCACTAGGCCAGCTATTCTACATTGGGAGAGCAGGAAGAATGCGGGATCCTGAAAGCAGGGAGTCTAAAGAAAGAATGCTGAAGGTGTTTTCCTGCTCTTCAAGTTTGCTCTATTTCCCCCTGGATTAACAAAGTTGGTAGCCTACCTGGTACTATGGGAGTATAACAAATGCAAGAAAGAATGGGTTATTGGGCTTGCAATGCAGTTTGTTTCTTGGAAATGGTCACTGGGCGATGAGAAGCAGGGTTGTTGGAATTTCAGTGTGGAGGAGGCCTGATGAAGCCAATGAGGATAAACTGTGGGTTGCAGTGGAGATCCCAGGGTTTTGGAGATACGAGGACTACAGAACAGATGCCAAGGAGAGCTGCAGTCTCGGGATTAAGTGGACCCTGAGCTGTGGGCAGCTCAGCTGGAGAGGGCGAATCGGAAGCTCAGAGTTGTCATCACTAGCTACAGATGTTGGACTTGGAGCTACAGGATTTGATGTTTTCCCTGTCTGTTTTAGATCTTGCATTGGTACAATCTTTCCTTTTTGTGCTAAAAGCCATCTTTTGCAGTGTGAATGTGTACTCTGTGCCATTATGTGTTTTTTATTTCACAGGCTCAAAGTTAAGAAATCTTGGGACTATGTGGATATTTGAGTAAAACTGGGATTGATAAAAATGATGAGGGCTTTTAAAGTTGGACTGAATGCACTGTATCTTGCATCAAGAAAACATGTGAGGGCTTGTCTTTCTTATTCTGCATGACCTTACTAAGAATGATTTTTTTCCAAGTCCGTTTTCCTGAAAATTTCATTACTTAATTTTTCCTTATTGTTAAGTACAATTCTACTGTGTATGTGTGTGTGTGTGACATCTTCATTATCCATTGATCAGCCAGTGGGCTGGACTTGAAGCTATAAAAGTTTGGAGCTTTCTCTGTAAGGTTTTGGTCCTACCTTGGTCCAATAATTTATTGCTATGTCTCCACATTTCCCTTTTATATTGGGAATGTTTATACTGTGCTGCTGCATATTGGAGGCATATAACTTATTTTTAATATTATAGTAGTTCACAGTTAAAGGTTAGCTTGAGTCTCAGAACAGACTTAAAAATTTTTTTGTTTATTATTTATTTATTTGAGAGTGACAGACAGAGAAAGAGGGAGAGAGAATGGGCGCACCAGGACTTCCAGCCACTGCAAATGAACTCCAGACGCATGTGTCCTCTTGTGCATCTGGCTACGTGGGTCCTTGGGAATCGAGCCTCAAACCGGGGTCCTTAGGCTTCACAGGCAAGCGCTTAACCGCTAAGCCATCTCTCCAGCCCCTCAGAACAGACTCTTTAATTATATTTATTTATTTATTTTGTTTATTTTTATTTATTTATTTGAGAGTGACAGATAGAGAGAGAAAGGGAGAGAGAGAGAGGGGGGGGGAGGGAGGGAGGGAGAGAGAATGGGTGCACCAGAGTCTCCAGCCTCTGAAAACAAAACTCCAGACGCATGCGCCCCCTTGTGCATCTGGCTGACATGGGTTTTGGGGAATCGAGCCTTGAACCGGGGTCCTTAGGCTTCACAGGCAAGCACTTAACTGCTAAGCCATCTCTCCAGCCCCTATACTTTTATTTTTTTAAAATATTTTGTTTTCTCTCATACGGGGCTCCTAAACTGGATCAGATGAGGTTGAGTGAAAATGGGAGTGAGCATTAGGATTATGGCTGTACAAATCGAATCAGACCAGGAAAAATGGGCAACAGGGAGGAGAGGAGGGGAAACCAGTAGAGAGAGAGAATACAGGGAGTGGGAAGGTTGCAGGGGTTAGGAGGAAAGGACGTTGGGCAGGGGAATCGCACAGAACTGAAGACTAAAGGAATTAGTGCAATACGAACCTTCCTTCTGCCCATCCGTATACAAGATATAACTCCCAATTAAGAGAGGGGGATGGACCAGACCAAAGTGACCAATAGAACTTAGAGAAAGCTTCATCTTTCATGGGCTCTGGTTGGTGAATCCCAAGACAGAACTGGGTTATCCCCCACGTCAAGCAGTTGGCCATGGAGATCCACGAGGTCCTCAAAATAAAACAAGCCATTGCCAAAACACATGGTTACCTGCCACAGTAACCATGGTAAGACCATGTTGTTGAAGATAGCACAGACTGCTGTCTCAGGACCATGAGAGATCACGTGGGAGTAGAGAGGAAAGCCAGTCCTCTTTTGGCATGGCCCTGGAAAGTGCTATGGGAGTAACTGGGTGATATTATCTCCAATAGCATGAATGCAGGACACCCTGCAAGCTACGCACTCCATCAACAGGACAAGAAGTGCCCACTTGTGCAATAGTGGCACACAGCCTTTTCAGGTAACCAACTGCCCTCCAATTGGACAGAAGACCTGCTCAGTGGGAGACAACTCATACCTGGTGCCAGGAACAAAGTCAGAATCCCACCAGGAAACTGACAAACCCCAGAGATAAGGCCCTGTTGCTCTTTAAATAAGTAGAGTGGGCACACACTTCAAAATGTCTCTCAAATTTCTATGTATATCCCTCTTGCTCAAAGCTATTCTCACTCTTTTTTGTGTGTGGGGGGGTTCAAGGTAGGGTCTTACTCTGGCCCAAGTTGACCTGGAATTCACTATGTAGTCTCAGGGTGGCCTCGAACTCATGGTGATCTTTCACCTCTGTCTCCTAAATGCTGGGATTAAAGGCGTGTGCCACCACGCCTGGCGCTGCTCTTACCCTTGGTTGGAGAACTATTTTATTTTACAGATGGCAGAGAATACGGGGGAGATCCAACATCCATCAATCTGACAAGAAAAGTCAGCGGACTGCTCACCGTGAGAAGTGCCGTCTCTACCGCGCTCACCAGGATCCAGGGGAAACTGCAGGAAGCAGCCACACAGGCACTGCTCCTAAGGCTAGCCTGGCTGCCAGCTCCAGAGACACAGCAACCAGCACCGTGGTGCGTTGAAACGCACTGAGGCAGAACTACTGAGGCTCCAGAGGACTCAACACCAAAACAAACTGCTAACACCTCCACCACGGCTCAGGGAGTTTTGTGGAAGAGGCGGCAGGAAGACTGTAAGAGTAGCCAAGTGCGTACAAAGATCCCGAGACACGACCCCCATCCCCCGGCTAGAGACTGACTGAGACCCTAAGTGAATGCCAATCAGCCCTGCTGAGGAGGGCCCTTAGAGAAACGGGACCCGGGGAGAGGGGACGTAAGACTATTTTTAAAAAGTGCTTTGGGATTTCATCTCACCCAGTCAAGGTAGATACCCTTCATCAAGGAAACAAACGACGATGCTGAAAAGACTGTGGGGAGCAAGGAATTCTTAGGCTTTGTTGCTGTTGGGTACAACCACCATGGCATCCGTATGAAGGTTCTTCAGAGCAAACTAGGAATAACTACCAAACAATCCACTCTTAGGCATATATCTGGAGTAGTGTGAGTCTGTATCCACGGATATCAGTACATCTGTTTATTGCTACACTCTCCACCACAGCCAGGACATGGCCCAGCCTCAGTGTCAATCAGGGGTGTCTGAAGAAAATGCGGAACTTGTATACAGTGGATTTTGTTTTCATTTTTAATTTTTTCAAGATAGGGTCTTGCTCTAAATCAGACTGACCTGGAATTAGTCTCAGGCTGGCCTCAAACTCACAGCAGTCCTCCTACCTTAGCCTGCCAAGTGCTAGGATTAAATACATATGCCACCGTGCCCAGGAGAGAGAGAGAGAGAGAGAGAGAGAGAGGAGAAGTGAGAGAGGGAGAGGGAGGGAGAATTGTTGCACCAGGGCCTGTAGCCACTGCAAATGAACTCTAGATGCATGCACCACTGTGCATCTGGCATTATATGGGTCCTGGGGAAAGGAAGTTAGGTCATAAGGCTTTAAGAGCAAGCACCTTAATGGCTGAACCATCTCTTCAGCCCAACACAATGAAGTTTTATTCTGCTATAAGAAGTGAAATTATGACATTCGTAAAAAAAATGTGTAGAACTGGAGAGCATGATTTCTTCCCCTCATTCTGTTTCCTGTGCTCCCTTTCAGCCCGCCTCTCTTAGGTCGCTTTCTCCCCTCAGCACAGCCCACTGTCTCCGGAGCCCCCCTTCATCCTCTGTTAGTCTCTCGTGCTCACTGCCTACCCCGACACAACGGCGCACCCCACGCATCATGCACTCCAGCACTGACCACCATCCACACAGGCTGTCAGTGGTCTCACCTCACCTGAGTGAGGCTGAATTAAAAAGTGATGAAGTTGAGCTGGAGAAATGGCTTAGCAATTAAGGCTCTTGCCTATGAAGCCACAGGACTCAGATTCAACTCCCCAGAACCCATCTAAGCCAGACACACAAGGCGACACATACGCACAAACTTGCATATGCATCTGGAGTTTGGTTGCAGTAACTAGAGGCCCTGGCGCACCAATTCCCCCCCCCCCCCATAAAAAAAGGGATGAACTGGGCTGGAAGGATGGCTTAGCAGTTACGGCATTTGCCTGCAAAGCCAAGGGACCCAGGTTCGATTCCCCAGGACTCACATTAGGCAGACACACAAGGGGGCGCATGCGTCTGGAGTTCATTTCCAGTGGCTGGAGGCCCTGGTGCACTCATTCTCTCTCTCTCCCTCTTTTTCTCTCAAATAAAAAAAGTGATGAACTAATTGGTATGATGGAGGAAATTTCAAGACAGTAAGTAAAGTGTTCAGGCTGTGCCATGGTTTACTAACCACTGCTCTTGCTGCGGGGTTCAGTGAGAAAAGGAGCATGAGTGAGTTTAGAGTTGCCAGCACAAGAGCGAGGAGAAAACAGGCATAATTCCTTAGGAGTACAGTTATAAGGAACCTTTCATTTTGTGTCACGTACTTGGACAACAGGAAAGCTGTCCCGAAGACAAGACCCTATGCATGGAAGTTTCCAACAGAGTGACTTTCTGGTCGCTGGGGCTGGGTGCTGTGACCGCCCTTCCCCTCGTCTCTGGTGCTTGCGCTGGCGGTGGGGGAGGGGAGGCGGTCGCCGGTGGCTCCAGTTCTCCTGCTGGTCCTCTACCTCGTGATCTGCTCCTCCTTTGTTCACTGCCGCTCTCCCTTCACGTTTCTTGAATTTTCGAGGAGCTCGGTGTGAGTGGGAAATCACCTCGCCGGGCTTTTCCCGCTGCTGCCGAGCCTGGCCGCTGTGCCCCGCCAACCTGGGTGGGCTCTGGATGCTCGGGATCTCTCCTACTTCTCTGCTGCTGTTTTAATTTCTTATACACCTCACTTTTTAGTAGAAGAGTACATTCTGCTGGATTTTTTTTTTTTTTTTTTGGCCTTTTCTCCCCTAGGCTGCTTTGGCGTGGTTCCTATGCCGCCATCTTAGCCGGAAGTCCAATTCACTTTCAAGAGAGAATGGTACTGCAGGGATTCCCTTATGAAAACCGTCTTTTTTTAAAAACATTTTTCATATTTTATTTTTTATTTCATTTTTTTCACAATTTTTATTAACATTTTCCATGATTATAAAAAAATATCCCATGGTAATACCCTCCCTCCTCCCCGCACTTTCCCCTTTGAAATTCCATTCTCCATCATATTACCTCCCCATCTCAATCACTGTAGCATGAAAACCATCTTTAGGGAAGTGTTTTCTCAGATTCAGCCACTGTGGCATTCAGAGGCCACTCCCTCTGCTGTAGAAGTGTGGGGTGGGGAGGTGATGATATCTTAAGCTATAAGCAGTTCTTGGTAACATCACCCACATGTCACTGGCATTTCAGGCAGACAAAATACGAGAATTGCAGGGTCATGTGTCTTCATATCTTAGTGTATTCTCAGTAGGCAATTATCCTATCTTATGTCAGTTGACAGCTGTTATGCCATCGGTGTCTTTAGTAAATTATCATGTGTTCAGAAATTAATTATCAACACTCATCCCACCACGATGTCTGTCTCATGTTCTAAGTACAGTGACCTTAGAGAAACGCTACTGACTTCTGACTAAGAAAGCTAGAAACTTTCAAATACAAGCAAGTGAAGATGACAGATCTTACCATTCAAGATGGTTTTCTACAAATGCAGACATAGGGCTGATCTGCACCGTGTACGTGTCGTTTGCGGAGTACTCAAAGAGTCCATAGTAGGGGTTGAAGAGCTCCTGAGACAAGAGGAAGAAGAACTCTCGAGAAGGACCGCTGTAGTCCAGGCTGCAAGGGAAACACAGGTCATCCTGTGCCTGGAAGTAGAGGACAGTCTCCCATCAAGGGTCTAGTGAGCTCTTTAGGACATAGGTCCTGGAGAAAGCGGAGAGAAGTCTCTGCTCTTTAAAAGTGGATCCAAATGGAAGAACCAATTTATAGTAGGAAATGAACCTGTAGTAGTTGGTTTGGAGGCGTTTCTTAACCAGATGTGTATGAATGGACTTTTATTACAATGCTCCTTAACCATTTTCCATCATTACTTAACTATAGGATGAAGCACACAGTTGGCTGTACAGATCAGGCTTTTCCTACAGCAGTGGTGTGTGTGTGTGTGTCTCTGTGTGTGTGTTTCTGTGTGCATGCACTCATGCGCACGTACTTGTGTGTTTGGAGAAGGGCAGTGACTGGAAGCTTACAAGTCCATTCAGATATACCATCCACGTATTTGTCCTCCACACTGAGTTCAAAAACCCACAGAAGCACAGAAGTTTGGTACATAATTGTGAATTTGCACTTTGGAAGGAAGATAATTTTGATTGGATGCTCAGGAATGTTTACGACCTACACTTTTAAAGACCCAGTGGCCAGAGACTACATTTTCATCATATACTTGGACCACGTGATCTCAGTCTGTAGGACACAGCAATAACCTTGGTGGTTTTTTTTTTTTTTTTTAAGAACATTAAGTCTAAGGCTTGGGGAGAGAAAGACTTCTTCAGAGGACATGCTCAGAGTCATCTTAGACTCTTGGGCTTATAGTCACCCTACTCTTTCCTGAGGAAGGAAAAGTCACCCCTGTTTCTAAGGTTGTGTTCTGCCCACACAAAAGTGTCTGAACAAAACTCCTAGTGCCTCACCCCTCTTCTCCAACAAATGTGATGTACAGCTTGTTCCTCTGGAGCTCCTTCCGGGAATAGGCCATCACCTGATTGAAGGTTCCCTCCAACAGGTGGTCCCGGCGTATGATTAGCCTGAGAAAGAGAACTGGCAGTCAGCGGAGGTGCTGGACTTGGGGTCAGCACACTGTTGTTTATGGCTTGTGGCCTCATTTCCCAGCTTCTCCAATGAGGAGAAGAGGGCAAGACGCAGATTCCACAGCTCAGTCATGGGTTTTATTCATTTCAAAATAGTGGACCACATGGGACGCAGATATGCATATGAGTGTACACATCTCATTGTTTTTCAAGTTGTTTCTGATCAACATGTAAGCTGCGTCCCAGGTCAGGAAGTTCCTTAGGTTAGTTTGAACTTGGGTTTTCAAAGAAGAAAATAATGAATCCAGCAGGAAAACAAAAAACAAAACAAACTCTTTATTTGGACTTCAATTGCAAAATTAAACAGATTCCATGAATTTAAGGCATGAAGTAAAAATTTCCCCAAGTAAAGAGAAATAAAAGGTTTCTCATTCAGTTCAAGATTCTTGAAAAGGTTGACAATTATGTACCACTACTGTTCTTTCTCCTTCTCTTCACCTTGTTCATTCTTTTCCCCTCCCTTCCTTCCATCTTCTTAAGTATCATTCTTTTCTTTCAACTCCCAAACTTTCTTGTTCCTACCTTTCTGACCATAACTGTCACCATACCAGGGTATCTATTATTTAAAAATACATTACAAAGATTTGAAAAATGATTTAAAAATGTCTATACCCTGAACTTATTGGCAAACACTCACTTGATTTTCCCTGGACCCTGACCAAATCCTTTGGCTTCTAATTTTCGGTAGAAATTGCGGAGCTTCGCTTCAAAGTCTCTCCGGTATGGTGAAGGTGCTCTTGCGCTGGCTCTCTGTAAACCTGCAGGAGAAGAACACGGGCTCACGGCCGTCACTCTATCCCAGAGCTAATAGCCAGAGTGACAGTAGAGCAGGTACCTACCCGAGGCCTGTCCCCAGGCCTTACAACCTTCTGTAAGTATTTCCCTCCCTCCCTCCCTCCCTCCCTCCCTCCCTCCCTCCCTCCCTCCCTCCCTTCTTTCTTTCTTTCTTTCTTCTTTTGGTTTTTTCGAAGTAGGGTCTCAGTCTTGTCCAGGCTGACCTGGAATTAACTCTGTCATCTCAGGGTGGCCTTGAACTCATGGAAATCCTCCTACCTCTGCCTCCCAACTGCTGGGATTAAAGGCGTGCACCACCACGCCTGGCTTCCCTTTATTTCTATTATGCCCTCAGTTACTTTTAAATCTTTTTTAACCCTAAGCATCTATATTTTTATTTAGTTGAGAGAAAAATAGCATATATATGCACACACACACACACATACACAGAGAGAGAGAGAGAGAGAGAGAGAGGGAGGGAGGGAGGGAGGGAGGGAGAGAGAGGAATGAGAATGAATATATGCCAGGACCTCTTGCTGCTGCAAGTGAACCTCAGATTAATGCACATGGCTTTGTGTAAGTACTGAGGAACTGAACCCAGGCTCGCAAGCTTTAGAGTCAAGTGTCTTTAACCACTGAGCCATCTCCTCAGTTACTTTTACATTAAGATACTAAGAAGAAAATTGAATTTTGATGGGAATGTTTATGTATTCCATCCCAATTATTTCAGGCCATGTTTCTCTTTCTTTTTAGTGGGTGTGAGCATGTGTGCATGTGCGTGTACACGTGAGAGGACATCCAGGATTTTTTTTTTCCAGAAAGGATCTCTCTTTTTCTTTTTGGTTTTTCGAGGTAGGGTCTCACTCTAGCCCAGGCTGACCTGGAATTCACTATGGAGTCTCAGGGTGGCTTCGAACTCATGGTGATCCTCCTACCTCTGCCTCCCGAGTGCTGGGATTAAAGGCGTGCGCCACCACGCCCGGCAGACAGGATCTCTTTCTGGCCTTGCACTTATCAAGTATTCTAGACTTATAAAGTGCTTTACCATAAACTTCTGTGCTTCTATATCATTGTAACACTCAGGCAAATGTCTTAGAGGCCTAACACCAAAGTGCCTGCATTACCTAATTCCTAACCCCATAGTCAAAGCAAGAGAGAGAAAAAAAATTTAACCTTTGGTTAAGTGCATTGGATGATATATCTTTATTAAGAAAGATGATGGTTATTATAAAATGAGTCCAAATGATTCTCAATTAGCAAATAATTATAATTTTATGTTTTCCGAAATATAGGATTGCTTCCATATGATGATATTAAAACCCTATTCTATGTCTACTGACTGTGAAGTAAAAGTGTGGATTATTCGATTGGTGTCCCTATAGCAGCATGGAAGATTGCCAAGAAGATCAACAGCTCCCCTAGATGGAGATGGCAGCATCTGCTCCCCAAAAGTAGGCGTCCCTGTGCACACGGGAAATGCCCGTCCTGATAGTGGCTCTAGCCCTGGCTTTCGTTCTCCCAGGCTACGGAGTCTTACTGGTGTCATTTGTCTCTTGGGCTTTTCCTTAACAATATTATTAGTGCTTATGACAACGCTATAAAGTATGAATAACAGACTATCAACTAGCAAAACTACTTGAGGAGAGAGTTCTGAATGACACAACTCGGAGGAGCCAAACTAAAAGACGTCCTAGTGTGTGAGATCTATGGCAACAACCGAGACAGAAGTTCTTTATAAGCCGGGCACGGTGGTGCACGCCTTTAATCCCAGCACTCAGGAGGCAGAGGTAGGAGGACTGCCATGAGTTCAAGGCCACCCTGAGACTACATAGTGAATTCTAGGTCAGCCTGGGCCAGAGTGAGACCCTACCTCAAAAAACTAAAAAGAAAAGAAAAAAGTTTCTTCCAAGATAACAAACATTGTTAACGTCTCTGTCTCGTTCAAATTGCTCTACTGATTTCAAAGGGCAAAGATGGGTCCTATTTCCAGAGGTCTTGTGGTAAGACGTTCCCAGATGTTTCAAACTGCTTTCACTTTTAAAGTTACAAAAAGAAATCTGGGTTGACCCAGAAGCCTACAACAATGTGGGAATGCAAGCCAAATGTAAAGGGAGGAAGTACACGGATTCAGTTTTGGACCATGGATTTATCTAAGTTAATTGATCACTTCAGGAAATATCTTTTCTTTCTTTCTTTTTTTTTTTAAGCTCAACACTTCAATATACAGTCCTTTATTTGGAATAGAAAATACTTAAAAAGAATTTTTATGTCATGAGTAAATATTTTTTACATGTAAGGAGGACAATTTTACATGGTTTAGGAAATTCTTTGGAATCTTTGGGGAGAATTAAGAATACTTCTCACTAAATGTGTTCCTGGAATGAGTATCCATCGCCTTCAGAGTCACACGGCAAAGGTTTCAGCAAGGGCACGTCCCTCTGAACTGTTTGGAGAAGGTCCTTGGAATGCAACCGCTTAGAGCGTGGGCCTGGCTCTGGGCAGGGCCAGGTGGGATATATTTAGCTGTGTAGGCCACACAGCTTCCTAATGTTGCTCACCTTTGTTACTTTAAGAAAACTGCCACAGAAAATACATAAATGTATAGGCATGGCCAGGTTATGACGAACTATTATTTATGTTTACTGAGGTTTGATTGTCTTTTATTACATTTTTATTTATTTGAGAGAAAGAGAGAGAGAGAAAAATAGAGACAGAGAAAGAAGCAGGGGGGAGGGAGGATGGGCATGCCAGGGTCTGCAGCCACTGCAAAGGAATTCCAGGTGCATGTACCACCTTGTGCATCTGGCTTTATGTGGGTACTGAGGAACTGAACCCATGTCCTTACATTTTGCAGGCAAATGCCTTAACTGCTGAGCCATCTATGTTGCCAGCCCCTGGAAATCGATTTTCTCATCACACTATGTCTAATAGTTTTTCTTAGCTGGGCATGATGGTACAGTACTGTAATCCCAGTATGTGGGTGGCTGGGGCTTAATAATTGTCAAATCTAGGCAGCCTAGCTCTGGTTTGTTTAAAGCCTGGGCGTATATATAGTGAGGCTCTACCTCACAAAGGGCAGTCTTCAGAAAATGTTTTTGAAACCAGTAAATAACATAAACAAATGTGATTCTAGCCTGGAGATGTTATGAAAAAAGCCAGTAGTTTGTCCATACTTGACTTAGCATACACTTCTGGTCAGGAAGTATGGAGTGGTGAGTTCCCCTTCATCCCCTCAGCTGGTTCAAACACCCACAGCGCCGGGCCGGACCCCATTACCTGGGGAGTTCTGAGGTGAGGAGCATGGTGAGCAGCGGGGAGAGAAGCTGTACCCAGGGTGGAAGGCAGCCTGCAGGGGAACGTAGGACATGATCTCTTCTTCGAAGAGACTGCAAAGTTTAGAGAGAGAGACATCAGTTTTCTGTCTCCTGAGAAAGTATTCACAAGTAAATTGGCTAACAGTAGTAGAGTTCCCATCAACCAAAAAAGGATTAGATTTGCCGGGCGTGGTGGTGCACGCCTTTAATCCCAGCACTCGGGAGGCTGAGGTAGGAGGATCGCCGTGAGTTCGAGGCCACCCTGAGACTCCATAGTGAATTCCAGGTCAGCCTGGGCTAGGGTGAGACCCTACCTCGAAAAACCAAAAAAAAAGGATTAGATTTAGGTATATTCACAAAAGGTAGGAGCACCTAACCGGCAAGCGCTATGATTTTTTTTATTTTATTTTTTATTTTTATTTATTTGATAGTGACAGAGAGAGAAAGAGGCAGATAGGGAGAGAAGAGAGAGAATGGGCGTGCCAGGGCCTCCAGCCACTGCAAATGAACTCCAGACACTTGCGCCCTCTTGTGCATCTGGCTAACGTGGGACCTGGGGAACTGAGCCTCGAACCGGGGTCCTTAGGCTTCACAGGCAAGCGCTTAACCACTAAGCCATCTCTCCAGCCCAGCGCTATGATTTCTAAGACCTTATTTAAGTCTACAGCAAAGACTACCAAAAACTATATGTAGCTTTAAAAATTTTTTTTAAAAAAATAGTTTATTTTTATTTATTTATTTGACAGAGAGAAAGAGGGACAGGGAGAGGGGGAGAGAGATAGATAGAGAGAGGGAAGGAGGGACAGAGAGAGGAAGTGGGTGCTCCAGGGCCTCTAGCCACTGCAAATGAACTCCAGACCCATGCGCCACCTTGTGCATTGTGCTGATGTGGGTCCTGGGGAATTGAACCTGGGTTCTGGCTTTGTAGGCAGCTGCTTTTACCGCTAAGCTGCCCTCCAGCCCCCTATATGTAGCTTTTGAAGCCCTAGTTGTAAATTTAAGGGTAACGATGAACAGCAGGAGCAGGGTGCCCTACTTAAGTTTCAGCAACCAGAATCTTCTAGAACGAATGGCTAGTGTTTCAGCCCCATCCCTTTCTAGGCACAGTATATCCACCGTGTTCCAGTGTAGCTTTTCTAGAACATCTCAGGTGTAACCCTCACCTCAGCAAAATGACCAGATCTGCATCACAGGACAACTTCTCGAGCCCATGACTGCCCTCTGTCCGAATGTAATGGATTTTCTCCCTAGAGTAAGGCAGAAAGAAAATGCGAATTAAAGAAACCAATGCAGAAGCTAAGTAGTAAATCTTTTTTTTTTTTTTTTTTTTTTTTTTTTAGCCCTTCTGGTTTTTTTTTGAGGTAGGTTTTCACTCTAGCTCAGGCTGACCTGGAATTCACCATGTAGTCTCAGGGTGTCCTCGAACTCACAGCGTTCTCTAGCGTCTGGTGCATTTCAGGAGTCTCAGATCCCTTGGTTTCACAAGTGCTCTGCAGGGGGTGACTTCTGCTGAGACGCACACACATTCGGAGCCCAGACAGTGGAGCAAAGCTAGGGCCGCCTCAAAGAGCAAAGACCTGGGTTGAGCTGGACCAAGGGGAAACGTGAAAGGACGGCTCTGGGCTCAAGGTGCAACGGAGGCCATGGGAGGACGTTGAGTAGGATGGCTCTTGGTAAATCTTGTGTTTGAATCAGATTTTATAATGCCACACTGGGCACAGAGGGACCAACAGACAAGGATCTCTTAGATCAGAGAAAGCACAGGCCTCAGCTTCTCTCTGTTTAGTTGTAGCTTACTTATTCTGACTTTTGCCACAACCCCAGGCTCCAGCCTGGAAAATGATTTCAAGCAAGTCTACGACTAAGTAATGCTTACTTTGACCAAATCAACTGTGCAATTTGCTTGTCAGATCTTATGCAGATAGCGCCAATCCCACCTTCAAGAATACTCCACCAATGTGTGCTTCAAAGGAGTTAATATTTTGCCTTTGTCGGCAGAAATCTAGGAAAGCCTTAGAGACTGATTTGAACAATATTCAACTTTCTTCTCTTACTTTTGTATTTTGACACAGGTTGAGATTTGTGTGTGAACTATAAGAATACAAAGAGCTCTCACATCTCCCTTAGTTTCCCCAGGGATGCCACAGGGAAGGCTGCAAACACAACGTTGTCTGAGTATGAATCCAGATATTCACCACAACATGTTTTCAGGCAAAAATATAATCAACTTGACATTTTAGTGTAGGTATTTTAAAAATATTTTAGATATTTTATATATGTATGTATTTGAAAGAGAGGAAAAATGGGCGTACCAGGGCCTCTAGCCACTGAAAACAAACTCCAGATGCATGTGCCACCTTATGCATCTGACTTTACGTGGGTCCTGGGGAATCAAACCTGGGTCCTTAGGCTTTGCAGGCAAGCTCCTTAACGGTTATGCCATTTTTCCAGCCCTAGCATGTTTTTTTTTTTTTTTTTGATTTTTCAAGGTAGGGTCTCACTCTAGCTCAGGCTGACCTTTGATTCACTCTGCATTCTCAGGGTGGCCTCGAACTCACAGTGATCCTCCTACCTCTGCCTCCTGAGTGCTGAGATTAAAGGCATGCGCCACCACGCCTGGGTAGCATGGGTATTTTTCAGGGAGATGGAATGTTTTTTTGACTTTACAAAGATATGTAAAATGTGACTTTACAGAGCACACCTTGGGATTCAACCTCAGTAAACACTTTAAGTAAAATCTGGAGGATGTTGCTAGTGGTTTCTCTGACTGTGGATGGAAGACACATCTGTCTAAATCATCTTGCAGGGAGTGGTGGCAGCCCGGCCATGGGTGGACACAAGACCAGGCTTCCTTTCTACCCACTTCTCCCTGTACCTTTGTCCTCAATTCTGTGTCAAGATTTGTCCTCCAAGCCCAGATTCTACCTCAAAGGCTTCCTGTTTAGAAGACATTTTTGGACCTACTTCTCTGATTTACTAGTTTCACTTACTTGCATGGCTCTCACATTTAAAAAAAATTTTGTTTATTTAATTTATTTATTTATTTGAGAGCAACAGAGAGAAAAAGGCAGAGATAGCGAGAGAGAGAGAACGGGCATGCCAGAGCCTCCAGCCACTGCAAATGAACTCCAGACGCGTGTGCCCCCTTGTGCATCTGGCTAACTTGGGTCCTGGGGAATTGAGCCTCAAACCGGGGTCCTTAGGCTTCAGAGGCAAGCGCTTAACCACTAAGCCATCTCTCCAGCCCTGGCTTTCACATTTTGTGCCCCATATTTAGGTAAGCCCTCACCTCTGTGTGCAGAAACAGGACAATACTCTGTGGATCATCTTTATTTTCAGGGTCCCTTGCACAAAAGAGGCTCAGGGAGGACCAACTCCACCATGGCAGCGCCGTGCTGTTACCAGGCACAGGGAATGGCCCCGGTGCGGGAGTTCCATCGCTGCGCTACATGTGTGCACCTCATCCATAGGCCACAGTGTTCAGTGCAGCTCTCTGAGCATGCTCATGGCTGTTTCCCATACATTATACCCTCTGGCACGTGTCGAAACATCTCACCCAGGCACAGGAGCATAGGAGACCTTCAAGTGTCCCTAGGACCCTCTACGGAAGGCTCTGACTACAGCGTGAGCGTGCAACTGTCTCCACTACGTCCAGCCTTTGGGCAAAAGGAAGCCTCAAGCACATACTCTCCTTAGGTCAGCAGAGCCAGTGGCCTCTTTGAACATCTGACGTTGTGGCCTCTGAACTCCGTATTTAAAATGGAATCCTTGCCACTCTTTCTCTACCCAAGCCGGTTCCTCTTCTTTTCTTTCCCATCTCAGCACATAATGCCAGCAACTTCTCACCTGCAGAAGTCCTAGCACTGAAGGTCACTCTTCTCTGGTACTGAGGATCAAACACGCTAGGAAGTGTTGTTCTGCCATGGGGCTAACCTCACCCCTGGCTGTGATCCTTCATTTTTCTTTACTCACTATACCACCCACTTGCTCAATCTGCCATCAATTCCTGCTGTCTTTGCATCGCTATGATCACACCATGCTGCTCTTCATCCATGTTTTATGACTGTCCACTCTCACATCAACTGAAAAAATAGTTTCCTACATAGCCCTCTGTGACACTATATGTCCCTCCTTCATCTTGTTCTCCAATTTGTCATTAAGGCACTAATGCAACTATATTCCTTTCCTGCTGAAAACTCTTCACTCTTGTGAACTGAATGATACTTCAAATAATGATTCCAATTCCTTCCCATTGCTGACAGCACCTCCCTTTCCGTCTTCATGGTCCTGCCATGGCTTCCAATCTACTCATGCACACAGACTGTTTTTGATTCTTCTTTTTTTCAACTTGGCAATCAAGTCAGTTTATTGGGGTTGCTACTAGGAGCACGGGTGAAGGGTCACGTAGGCTCTTCCATGCTTCACTTACGGCAGTGGTATCCTACCTCAGGGCTTTTGCACACATTCTCCCTGCTCCTCACCCTCCACCCAACGAGCACCTGCTCTTCACCCCAGCTATCACCTATGTGAAAAGCACTTCTGTATTCTGCTTAGTGTGTTTGCCTTTTCAGCAGGAGTACACTGCCTCACACCAGTGGGTTCTCAACATGCCTTTCTTGGCGCTTAGCATATTAGCCTCTATTTGGCTTAAGAGAATTTCAGAACTCAACTCATCTGCCTTGTTCAGTGGATTGCAGAGTCTTGGAAAGAAGAACCTGCATATATTGTGTTTGCTATGACCTACACAACCTCAGCTCAGGACAGCTGCATAATAAAAGCACTAACTGTAGGGAATATGGGGTGAATCAGGCCAGTTACCACATGCTTAAAGAGAAGCAAGCCACATTAGCCTCCTAGGCGTTCTAGCTCCGTTTCCCCTCCACTGTGCCTTCTTTATGACTTTCTGCTGCGTGCCGAACAGTTTTGTGGGAACTCGTTATCCATCCCCTAACCTAGCAAATGGTTTTGTGGACCCCAGACTGAGAATCCTCAGCTCCCAAAGATAGAAACGGGCATGTTTCCACTTAAGGACCAGAGAGGAAGCAGTAAGTTCTGTGTAGGGCACTGTGGAGAGAAGCTATCTTTATAACTTTATATAATGCACAAAATTCTCCTCACTTCAGGTTAAAGGACATACAATGGCACAGAGAACAGTGCCGAGCTTGACTGTTCCATTTTTTCCTCCAAGCCTATGGAAACCATTTCAGCATTATACAGTAATATAATACATAACATGACAATATAACCATCTCTTTTGATAACTTTTCTTGCTCTCCACAGTGGTATTTTCTAACCTGGAAAAGAGTTGAAAAGCCCACAGTTCCAGGAGTGAGGTGTGAGCCCTACCTGAGTGTGTGGTTTCTTGCCAAGCTTGGCTGACGTTCTTGCAGCATTTCAAAAATGTTGGGCTGGCGAAGAAATGCTACAATCTTGTCATTATAAGCTGAAACAGACAAACAGAACAGTGGTTGAGATAGATGCTTCTAAAATGACCACTTGATACTAAGAACAATGTAGAAATTGGAAACACTCATCAAAACATGTAGTCTTTGCATCTTTTAATGAGACATAATCCAGCATTCATATTTTAAAATGATAAAATGAAAAGTGAACCAGGTCAAAATTAATCATGTATAACATAATATGTTGAACTTTGCTGGAGGTTACTTCGTCTGGGAGTGGACAGGTGAAGGGGATTAGAACAGTTCTCCTGTAAGAGGAGTTACTGCCCCTGTTTAACTTTCTTATTAACTAAGCAAACCGTTAATGAAGCTTACATGTGGTACAGAAAGACATTTCAACTGATTAAAGCTCAACACTAGTGAAGAGAGAAATTATGTCACCAAAATGTTCCCTCCTCTATAATACTTTGATTGGTATTCGGGTGACAGTTTTTACTTTTCTAGGCTTTTGTCTGCAAAAGTTTGTACACATCTTTAACATTAGAATACATAACTGTATTGGGGGAAATTGGATCTTAAGCATGCTGTTGCTCGAATGTTCTAATGAGGAAGCTTTCGACTGATCTGTGCAGCACAGACTGAACGTGTTCACTTGCTCTGTTGCAGTGAGCAACACGTTTGGTGGATTTTGTTGTTGAACAAAGTCTAGCAGATTGTAATGACATTTTTTGGCTTGAGCTTTGAAATTTTCCTCCTAACTTTTCTTAAAGTTCCCTTTGAAAAAGTTCTTTTTTAAATTTTTTTATTTTTTTATTTGAGAGCGACAGACACAGAGAGAAAGACAGGCAGAGGGAGAGAGAGAGAGAATGGGCGCGCCAGGGCTTCCAGCCTCTGCAAACGAACTCCAGACACGTGCGCCCCCTTGTGCATCTGGCTAACGTGGGACCTGGGGAACCAAGCCTCGAACCGGGGTCCTTAGGCTTCACAGGCAAGCGCTTAACCGCTACGCCATCTCTCCAGCCCCACCCCCTTTTTTTTGAGAAAGTTATTTTTGAAAAAAGATTCTCTGTGAGTTCAAAGAATTCCTGTTCTGACAGCTTGACACTTACTACCCATAGCTATATGTAAGAAGTAACTGAGGTTGGAAATGACTAAAATTTTCCCCCAAACATGCATAAAAGTGAGGTGTAAACTAAATCTTATGCAGCTGGGCCTGGTGGCACAGACCTGTAATCCTAGCTACTGAGGGCTGTGGAAGGAAGATGAAGGCCTACCTAGACTACAGCGTGAGTCCAAAGCTTTGTCTAAAGATCACACACACACACATATACATACATACACACACACACACACACACACACACATGCCTGGGGATGTAGGTCAATGGAAGGGCATTTGCCTAGCATGTACTAGGTTCCATCTTCAGTTTACAAGAACAACAAAAAAAGGGAGAAACAAAAATAATGTAGAACCCTGGGTATAACACAAAGAAAATCAGGCATCTCAGTCAGGCCATATTCTCTGGATTTAACTGGCAAATCACTGAATGAAACAAAGAAGCAACATGAGGGTATGGAGGGGAGCAGGGAGAAAAGCAAAGAAGAAGAAAGAAGAGAGTGGAGAGGAATGGAAGTGGGAAGGGTCGAGGGAAGGATGTGAACAAAGGGATGAGGCAGGTCATGAAGTATCATAAAAGAGGAGAAAGGAAATCCAAGTCTTTGGCTATGACAGGATTGCTGATAAGGAAACCAAGGCTAAGTGTTGGGTAGCCAGGGCAAAGGCACAATACGTACCCAGTGGCAATGACTCGTGTTGATGTTGGCTTCGAATAGCAGCTACTAGGCTGTGTCCTGGCCTCGCCAGTAAAGATGCTCCTCTGTTTCTAGAGACTTCTGAGGCCTATTTTCAAGTTAAAGTGTAAGATTAGATAATCTGTCATCAATTTTAGATTCGCTTTTAACATCAGTTTTTCAATGTGAGTGTTAAAAGGTCTTGGCCTCACCTGGCTTAAAACACAATGAAGTTACAATCCTCAAGTTGATGAAAAATGAGTAAGTTTCAAAAAGCAGGTTGGTGTCATGCTTGATGTGTTACATCATGCTTTTTTAAAAAGTGACTTGCCTCCAGATGCACAAGGGGGCGCACGTGTCTGGAGTTGTTTTGCAGTGGCTGGAAGCCCTGGCACACCCATTCTCTCTCTCTCCTTCTTTCTCTGTCTGTCTGTCACTCGTAAATAAATAAATAAGAATAAACAAAAAAAAAATTTTTTTAAAGTGACTTGCCAAATGTCATGGATTTAATGACATTAGTGCACTGAACAGAAACATTCGAGTGAAATCATAAACATTACATTAAAGTAGGTTTATGCTCGAACTTTCTGAGCACCAGGAGTGGGCCTCGGTAGTGACTGCGACTACTCTTCAATGGCGCTGGGCATGCTCAGGAGGCATCCCTTCTTTAGTGTCTCTTGTTCGAGTCAGTGCCCCCATTTCTCTGCACAACATGTCTTGGACCCTCACAGAGTTCTAAAGGTAAGCATTATTAAATACAATTCACAAACAGAAAAACATGAAGTTCTAAGAAAAGTAACTTTACCCCAAATTTTCAAATCTAGGAAAGAGAAGCAGGATTCCAGCTAATATTGGACTGTAACATGCTTATTTATACTTACCATGCTACTAGCCCACATCTAGTATTTTGCTCATTGTTGGAAAGTTTGACAAAACCTCATGGGATAAGAGGCTTTTTTAGCCTAAAATTTGTGTTTGTGATGACTAAAAGATACATGTCATTTACAAAAAAAGAACCAACCTCTAAGTTCTGTGCACATAACTTGTTCTGCCATGACTCTCTATACTTTGTTCCTTAAGCCTTTGCACCCTAGCATGGTGGTATATGCCTGTAATCCCAGCAAGGAAGAGGAGGAGGAAGAGGATGGGTGGAGGGAAGAAAAGCAATGAGGAAGAGGAAGAGGGAGAGAGAGAAGAATGTGGGTGCTCAGCTTACCCAATTTTCTCTTTTTACCTGCCCAGGATTCTAGGCCATGGATGATGCCACATTCAGGCAAAGTCTCCCCCCCGCCCCAGTTAATCCTCTCTGGAGATGCCCTCACAGACATGCTCTCGTTCAGAGAGGGTCTTCCTCCTCTGGTTAACTCTTTTTGGAGAAGCCCTCACCCCAAAGGTGTGCCTCACACATGCTCTGGGGGTTTCTAATCCAGTTAAGTGGACGATAAAAATAAAACAAATTAGCCATTACACTTAGCTCTGTATTTTCGGTTTGGCTTCAAAAGCAGAGCAAACACTTCTCCAGGGCAGGGCTGTCTGACTTCCTGTGTGCCACAGTACCCTCCGTGCGATAAATATTTGCTGGGAAGCCCATGTCCCAGCAAGCCCAGTCACCATTTCCTGCTGCACCCTCTTCTGTTCCCATCCCAGGGGCCCTCCTGTCTGCGCGCTCCCTAAGCTGCGAGCTCTTACTGGAGGAACCAAGTACTTGTTTTCTTCAAGGCTGGGGCTCGTTTGACGCCTTTGTGTCCCTTATCCTCCCAGATTCTCTGTTGCTTTGCTTGATTTCTCCTGTGTCAGCTCAAAGTTAGCAGAAGAGAGGGGATGTACAGGACAGAGGAGGGCTGAAAATGTGAGGAGCAGAATCCACTGGCCTTGAGTGGAGTGGGAAGTAAACAGATGGCTGGTCCAAGTACCTGCCCCTTCCTTACCATGCGCTACACCAGGGCTAATTCTTGGCTGAGGCACCTGTTGCTTTGCCATTGATGCTAATATTAAATGAACTGCATTCAAGTTACTCAAACATTTCAGTCGATTGTTTTACAACAGGCAATGCAAGTGGTACCCACTGTGGCCGTCTTCTTTCAGACAGAACACTTTCATGATATTTCTATTTGAGGGGGATTTCCTAAGAGAGATGGATATGTTTGGGTAGTTTTTACATCATATAATGGATGTTATTGTTTTGTTGACACTAAATCTGTTTGCAATGCTCAGCTGTTTTTTTTTTTTTTTTTTTCTTTTTGGTTTTTTGAAGTAGAGTCTCACTCTGGCCCATGCTGACCTAGAATTCACTATGTATTGTCAAGGTGTCCTCGAACTCATGGTGATCCTCCTCCCGAGTGCTGGAATTAAAGGCATACATCACCACGCCCGGCTCTGCAATGCTCAGTTTTTTAAATGTAGTTCTCCTATAGTAATAGAGAACTTACCTCAGTAGCATTAATTTGGACATTGAAAATAAGTTAAAATTGCTTGTTTCAAATACAGACTTTTGATTTTCTTCTCTAGAACCCTAACATAGTACAGCCTGTGTTAGTTTTGAAGTGCTATCAAATGCCACCAGGGAAGAACACTATGTGCTGTGAGTTGGTCGAGCTTTAGCCTGTGAACATGGCTGAATCTGGAAGGTCCCAGTATCACTTTCCTTTAGTGAAGTTTAATGTTTCTTGGTGGCTGGTTTTTAGTAGCGGTGATTAGAGCAATAGGAAGGTAGCTTGAGACAGATTGAGGGGTCACACGGACACCCTACAGTGGCCACTTCTTCCAGGGCACAGAACGCATTTGCCTTTACTGTTGAACGGGGGGTAGGGGAGGTGGTGGGGGGGGGACAAGCTGAGATGCTGGCATCTGAGAACTACTCTGGCCTTACAGGAGGGCAGAGGTGGCTCCAGGGACCTGCGGGCTGGTTGGGGCCATTACCTCTCCGGCGCTGTAACTGCGGAGCCTCTGCAGATGCTGCCGGTGCGTCAGATGGCTGGGGAGGCGACCATTCTGAAGAGGGATGCGGGGGTCAATGAAAGTGGTCGCTCGGCTGTTGTGGTCTACAAAGAAAGACTGGGAAAGACAAGCAAGAGAAGTGCCCCATGAGGAAGAGAGCTGGCGCGGACGGGGACGCCATGGCCTCAGTCACCATGTCATTCCGGCCCTGTCTGTCCGGCACCCCTTACATCTGCTGTGCACTCCTGCAGCTAGATGTGATCAGGGCTCTGGGCATTTGCGTCCTCAGCAGCTGGATGAAGAATGAACTCAAAGTGACCCCAGACACCACGGATGAGAGAGATGGCAAACAAAGTAGGGTGGGGACTGTTCTCTCAGCCTTTATTTTTCTCTGCCTGTATCTACGTGGTCTCTCCATACCAGCACCTATAACTCCGTATAAGAAATCTTCATATTGTGATGTTTAATCTCACTTGTCAACTTGACAAGATTTAGAATCACCATGGAGACAGATCTCTGGGCAAGCCTGTGAGGGATTTTCACGATTAGGTTAATTGAAGTGGGAAGACTCACCCTACATGGGGGCGATGTCATTCCATGGGCTGGAGGTGCTGATTTGTGTAAAAGCATTCAGCTCCCTTTGCTTCCTGGTGCCAGATGCAATGCGGCCAGTGGCTTCCCGCTCCCGCTACCGTGCGGTGGGGGCTGCTGCGGTGGCGTGTGGCCTCGGACTACGGCCCCAGCCAACCTGTCCTCTTAAATGGCTAGTCCTTAAGTCAGGTGTTTTGTTGCAGCACACATGATTCCATGAGCATTTCTGTGAGATATCAAAATATTTCTAGCATACAGCTTAATGAGACTAAGTTTGCTGGCTGTATTCTAATGGATTTCACTGCATCTTTTTGCTAGATGCTTGATTTGTTGTTGTTGTTTTAAACCCAATTCAATTAATATTCTAATATTTGATAACATTTTTTCTTTAAATTTAAAGTTATCTCTAGTGACAGGGAGGGTTAAGCTTTTTAAATGAAATCAAAATATAATGTTTGATGAAGACATTTCAGGCTTTTAGGACCTAAAGCAGTGCCAGTTTTAGACATTTCTAGATATCATCTGACAAAAGCAAAGAGATGTTACAAAAATTTTGTAATTATTCTTTGGAGATATAATTTCAGGTACTAAATATCACGGTAAAGAACAAGTCATGCAGATGTCTTTATTATGGAAGTCACAAATGCCCTCAAGGACAAAGGTCAGCGCCAAAAAAAGAATAAAAATTTGTGGCTTGTAATAAAATTTCCCAAAATAGCATCTCATACAGATTTAAAAATGGCTGAATATTGAAAAGCCCGGATGATGTGTCCTGAAAGATTCAGTCCATGCTCAGCAAATAGCACCAGTGGCCTACAGTTTGGTAAGCTACTGTGTTTATTACACAACAGCTTGTTGATTATGACAGCTGCACTATTTTATAAAGCAATCAATTTAGTAAGATCACTATTGTGAGGACTTGAAGGGATGAGAGCAATGCTAAAAATACAATAAATCATCTAATTAAGACAAAATGTGAGTGGAAAGGATCCAAAAATCTATAAACATGTTTATATAACAGATTTTAAGCAAACAAAAAATTGGCTAAATCAACAAATATTAAAGTAGATTTTTATCATCTAAGTACATTCCTAGATGTTTATAAAATATACTTCTTACTTTTGTGGACATGTGCTATTTCTAGCAAAATTGTTATTTACTGAGATAAAAGTTACAAACATATTTAAGATAATTGCTGTATATCAACAAAGTCCTGACAGTTGTACATGATTGTACTATACCCTGTTTTATAGTATTCCTTTTATTATAATGCTTTTGGAATTAGTGAGTAATTAAAATTTTTTTGTTTATTTATTTATTTGACAGCAGCAGACAGAGACAGGAAGAGGCAGATAGATATATAGAGAGAATGGGTGCGCCAGGGCTTCCAGCCACTGCAAATGAACTCCAGACGCATGTTCCCCCTTGTGCATCTGGCTAACGTGGGTCCTGGGGAATTGAGCCTTGAACTGGGGTCCTTAGGCTTCGCAGGCAAGCGCTTAACCGCTAAGCCATCTTTCCAGCCCTAGTGAGTAATTTTGAAAGAACTCTTAGAAATGTTGAAAGGTGAATAATAGTGAATTATAATTAACCATGGAATTTACAAAGGAAAACATTCTTTTGTAGTTTTACTAGCCAATTTCATTAGAGTACTGCTTACATTATCTATTGTTAGTTATCATGGTTAACCAATTTCATTAAAGGGTCCTGTTTACATTATCTCTCCTGTGTGTGTTATCATGACTGTTGCTATGACCTGACAAAAAAGTAATTGAAGGACAAATTAATTTTGGCTTACAGTTTGAGGTTACAGTCCATCAATGATGGGGAAGGTACAGCAGTGGGAGGTTGAGGCAGCTGGTCACAGTGAGGAAGACAGAGTAATGAATACTGACTCTCATCTTTTTATATAGTCCAGGATCCAACTCCCTGGCATGGTGCCACCCATAGTGATGATGAATCGTCCCATCTCGATCTAATCAAGATAGTGTCTCATAGGCATGTTCAGAAGCTAGTTTCATAGGGGATTCTAATTCATGTCAAGGTTTTGGTGTTGGTGGAATATTAAGGTTTATTATTTATACTTCATATTGCCTTTGACTTTTTGCATCTGTTTTCTAATACACTTTAAAATTTTTTCCTATTAATTCAAATCTTTCAATAATTTTTCCTCCACCGGTTATATAAAGGCTTAAAAATCTTTTAGTTTTGTTTAGTGCATTAATTATTAGCATCAAATTTTTCTTTTTCTGAAATTTGTTTGGTATTATGTAAGATTGTACTTTGATACTTTTCTCAAAGAGCTCATTTTTCCAAGTATTCTATTTCCTATTTTTTTAATTACATATGAATTTCTTATGAGTATTGCTGTCAGTTTCCGAAATACTCCCCAGTTCCAATAATATGTGAGTTTTTCACTGATGTCACTCTTCCAATTAATGTCCACAGGGCAAGGTTTTTTCTGTTTTTTTCTTCTTCATGTTTTCCAAGATTTCCTTAGGCATTCTTATCTGCTTATTTTTTTTGTAACTTTTCCAGCTGAACTGGCATCAATTTTGTTACATTCTAAAATCATTCTACTAGAATTTTGTTTAGAATTACTTTAAGATTGCACATGGTCTTGGAACAAATTCTTTCCTTATGGTAGTCAGTATACACATTTCACAGTTCAGATCATGTCTATAAATGATATTTTCCTACAGTAAATGTTTGTAGTACCTTTCATCATTTTTTATTACTGTTATTCCATTTTCCTGCAATTTCCACAAGTGCTATAATTATAAGCTCTTATTTGTAAATTAACTTTTTGTCTGCTCATCATATTAAATGTTTTTATCAAATAAACAAGTCTTCAAAAGTATATCCACTTGGAGCTTCACTCACAAATAATGATCACATCTGTCTTATTTTTACCTTCTTGCAGTATTGATGAGAACTTCAAGGACCATATTAAATAAGAAGTGGTAGTTGACATTTTTTCGTATTTTAGATCATGATGGGAAAATGATTAGTGTTCAGCGGTAAAATATGACATTGTGTTAAGATGTTCAACAGTTACGAAAAACATAGTTGGGTATAGCCTGAGTTGTCACAACCTGTGTACCACTGGAAGCTAGTGGAACCTTTATGAGGGGAGACCCAGTGGAAGGAAGTCAGGGCATTGGAGGCTTGCCCTTGAAGGGGAGAATGGAAGCCCCTTCTCTCTTTCTCTCTGCTCCAGGCTGCTATGAGGCAGCCGGGCCTCCTCTTTCGTGTGATCTTACCATGACACACTGCTTTTCCATAGGACCAAAAGCAAAACGTTACTTGACCATGGGCTGAAGCCTTGACACCATGAGCCAGAGAGATAACATTTCCTCCTTATTAAGTTAAGTTTATTATTTCAGATATTTTGAACAATAATACAAAGGTGACTAATACTTGTTTCTAGTGGGAAAGCATTTTTACTAAGCCAGCATGTCAACTACTGTTTTAGGTACATCTTTGACTTATCACTTGCAAATAATAGTAATTTTGTCTCTTTTACAAGAATTTATTTATTTGTTTATTTGTTTCTTTAAGGTAGGGTATTGCTCTAGTCCAGGCTGACCTGGAATTTACTATGTAGTCTTGGCCTCAGGATGGCCTCAAAATTCATGGCAATCCTCCTACCTCTGCCTCCCAAGTGCTGGGATTAAAGGTGTGCACCACCATACCTGGCTTTACAAGAACATTTTTTATTTTTACTTTTTTTCTTATAATATTGGTGAGAATATATCATATTCTAAAATTTACTTTTACTGTACCTTTTCATCTATAAAATATAAATGTATATTTAATTTGTATGAAGTACTTTTCTAGCACCTGTTGAAAATATCAGCTGAAATTCCCCAATAACTTATAAACTATTGGTTTAAATACTAGCAAGAACAGATTTATCAGTAGTAAATTTTATATCTTTTAGAAAATATATTCAATTGTAGTGATTCATTCTTCTAAAAGACTAGCTAACATTTCCTTTTTCAGCTGGGAATTGAATCTAGAACCTCACACATTTTATTCTACCATTAGGTACACCTGTTGCCCAAAACATTTTTAATATGAGCATTTTATAATTTTGCCTATATGTTTTTGGTGTGTGTGTGTGTGTGTGTGTGTGTGTGTGAATGTTGGGTGTCAGACCTCCCTGTCGACTTTGTTTGATATATTCTCAAGTGTCCTGTTCCCAGCTATGTGTGAAACCACAGAAAACCATGCTTAAGAACCTCAGCACGCAACACCCAGTGCCCAGCATGGGTGTCTGGTACTATTGGAAATCCAAATCAGAGGCTGAATAGTCCCCAATAGAGTTTGAGCAAGTATCAGATGAGGGGCGTGGAAGTTTGAAATTAAGAGATCTCTGATGCCCATAACGGCCCTCCCTGGCACAGTCTGGAGAAGAGAGTGAGCAGACCCAGGCACACAGGAGCAGACTGAACCAGAAGGGGAAATCTTCAAGAACTGATGTCAGCCTGCAGGAAGTCAACATGAGAGGAGAAGGGCTTCGTTTCCACAGACCCCACTCAGGAAAGAGTAAGTGACCCCAAAGTTGGAAAACTTGCATCATACCGCACCCTTCACCCCATGGGCCACGAACAAGACCCTGTTGGGCTAAGAAAGTACTGTGGGAAGAACTGGGAACTGTAGAACGAATGGGCCAGAAGACGGAGCTTGGGTAAAAGCTAATGGCTTAGGCAGCAGTCAGGTTCACATGGCTGGAAAAAAAAATCACCTGACCAAGAGCCGCTTTTGGGAAAAAAAAGGGGGGCTTATTTTGGCTTACAGACTTGAGGAGAAGCTCCATGATAGCAGGGAAACTGAAGGCATGAGCAGAGGGTGGACATCACCTCCTGGCCAACATCAGGTGGACAACAGGAACCGGTGAGTGTGCCAAACACTGGCAAAGGGCAAAGGGACACTGGCGATAACACCCATAAGCCCACCCCCAACAATACACTGCCTCCAGGAGGAGTTAATTCCCAAATCTCCATCAGCTGGAATGTTAGGTAACATTCAGAACACCTCACTTTATGAAGGACACCTGAATCAAACCACCACATTCCTCCCCTGGCCCCTATAAATTGATAACCATACATGATTTAAAATGCAATGCATTCATCCAAGTTTAAAAGTCCCTCTAGTTTTTATCAATCCTAATTATGTTCAAAGGTCCCCATAATCCAAGATCTTTTAACTGAGCCATAATACCAAAAAATCCCCCAAAGCCCATAATGGCACAGAATAAATATTCACACTGCAAAAGATGGTACTGGACATAACAAAGAAATATTCAGCCAATGCAGGATTTAAACAGGGCAAACATCAAACTCTGCAGCTCCAAGTCCAACAACTCTAGCCATGACAAGTCTCCAAGTCTGATAACTGTAATCAGCAACAAGTCTCTGGAGTTCCTTTTCTGCCCCTCTAGCTAGGCTACTCACAGTCCTGGAAAACTTCATCAGGGTTGGCAGCTCTCCTTAGCAGCTGTCTCATGGTCCAGGCATCTCTACTGGGTCTCCACTGCAACCCATGGTTCATCCTCATGGCTCAATCTGGTCTCCATGCAGGCATCCAGCAAACCTGCTACATACTGCCCATGGACATGTCCAAACACAAGATTGCTATGCAAACTTGATGACCCTCTCTTTCCTGCATTTCTTATACTCCACAGTACCAGGTAGGGTGCCAATTTGTTAATCCAGTGGGGAATAAATCAGACTTTTCAGAACAGGACACTCTGAGCATTCATCCCCCTTCAATAGAGTCTATGTTCATCCTTTTGCCCCAATACAGGTCAGCTGGTCCAATCTCAATGGTTGTAATCTCTCATATAATTGCAGCTGAATGAGCAGCATTTTCACCCCAAAGATTTCACTCCTGTGTCATATCCATCTGCTCACACCAGTCCATTTCTACACAAAGCAACCGTGCAAAGTTTCTTGGGACATGGCCATAACAGCAAGCCTTGCACACAAACTGCTTCTTGCCCAGTCCAGGCAAAGCTCTTTCTCATCCTCATAAGCCAAATCTCATAGTCCATAGTTATTACTGCATTCAGGTCTTTCAACTATGACCAGAATAGTCCATCAAGCCATACTTACAGCACTTCAAGTCGTCTCTTAGGCCAAGGTTTCAAATCCTTCCATATTCCTCTTGAAAATCAGCTCCAAAAGGCCAAAGCCATACAGTCAGGTGTCTAGCAGCAATACCACTCTCAGTAACAACGTTAGTGTTGCAGTCAGGTTCACATTGCTGGCAGAAATCACCTGACCAATAGCAGCTTTTGGGGGAAGAAAAGGGTTTAATTTGGCTTACAGACTTGAGGGAAAGCTCCATGATGGCAAGGGAAAACAATGGCATGAACAGAGGGTGGACATCACCTCTTGATCAACATCATGTGGACAACAGCAACAGGAGAGTATGCCAAACACTGGCAAGGGGATACTGGCTATAACACCCATATGCCTGACCTCAACACTGTACAACTGCTAGGAGGCATTAATTCCCAAATCCCCATCAGCTGGGAACCTAGCATTTAGAACATCTAAGTTTATGGGGGACACCTGAATCAAACTACCACAGCACCTATTCAATGAATGCATAGCTGAGAGTCTCTCAAACATAGAGAAAGAAATAGACATCCATCCATCCAAACACAGCAGCATTTAGAACCCCAAGTAGACATGAGAGAGGAGAATGTTTTGATGATATACTGTAGTCAAGATATCAAAACTACAACACAAAGGAACAACACAAAAGGCTTTAAGGGAAAAATAACAACTAATCCTGGGAAGAAATGTAAGATCTGCCATCAACCACCTTGAAAGCCAGGATAGCATGAAATTGTGTATATCAAGCCTTGAAAGTAAATGTCAACCAAGATTAACATATCAAGAAAAATTATCTATTGAGGTGGATGGGGAAATGGGGCTATTTCATGATGAATAAAAGTCAAGACAACTCATGAAAATAAGCCAGCACTGCAGAAAATTCATATAGGAACACTACACACATGACAAAGAAAGACAGTTTCACACCCAAAAACACAGAAAAAATACATTGTGCAAAAGTAAGCAATGAGCAGAAGAGGATGAGAAAGGCATCAATCATTTCCAAAGCAGCAAACACCCAACATGACCAGGAGAGGAAGAGGAGAGCCACCACTTAGCCAAGCAAACAGAACAACCATCAACACAATCACAAGAACGGCAAACCCTTCTCAATTACAGCCTTGAGTAAAAATGGCCTCAACTTACCAATTAGGGACATAAGAGTGACACATTCACTTAGAAAACATGGCCCAACCGTCTGCTATTTCCAAGAAGCACACATGGGTAAGAAAGATATCCATGAACTGTGAAGCCAAGGTTTGATCAAACTCCAAGCAAACAGACACTGCAAACGAGCTGGCATGGCAATTCCAATATCTGATAAAAAGGACGGGGAGATGGTTGAGTGGTAAAGGAACCTGCTTGGAAAGCCTGTTAGTCCAGGTTCATTTCTCCAGGCCACTCATGTAAAGCCAGATACAAAAATATAACACATGTGCCTGGTATTCATCTGTGATGGCAAGAGACCCTGGTGCATCCCCTGCCTTCCCCACCAACCCTTCCACCGCTCTCATCTAGCCTACGAGGTGCTGAGGGCCAGCTCGCTCTGGTTACTCTCTCTCCCCGCCCTGTGGGTATATAACTCTGCATGCCACCTGCCATGCTTTTGTCTACCTCGATGAGGCTTCCCCACAAAACTATAAACCTGAAGTAAACCATTCTCTCCAATTAGCTGCTTTTGGTTGGGTGTTTTGTCCCAGAAATAAGAAACTAACCACCACTTTGAAAACTGGCTCTGAGAAGTGGGGTCATTGCTGTGATGAACCTTGTGAGGAACATGAGCATGAATCATATTGTCCTTTCTGTCTGAGGATTAAGAATAAACTTGACTCTGAAAAGAGATAAACTTATGGGAAGCTCCTCCCAAGAAAATACTCTTGAAACTTAAAGAAAAAAAAAAAAAAAAAAAGGAAAACAAGACCAAGATAATCAGTTGTCCTTGAGACCAAAACAATCCTTGAGAGCAAAGCTTCCTTTTGCACCTGGCAAGCAGGTTCCCACGTCCTCCCTTCATTTAGGATTTCCTCTATAACCACAACATGCTCATGTTTTAGCCACTTATGCAGGAACATGAGACTAAGCTCTGGCCAGTTGGTTAGAGTGAGGCCCGGGACCACTGCTTTGCAATAGAGAATTAAAACAACAGCTTTTCTGGTGCTCTGCTTGCTTTTCTGGACGGTTTCTGGCCGTGCAGCTGTAGAAGTAAAACTTGGCCTTGACAAGATGCCGCAGATTGCAGGTCATTCTTAGCCCTTGGGCTCATTTCTAACAATCTGACCATGTGGATTTTGGTACTTTGGAACTAGTTTGCAGGAAGAATTGGGCGGATTTGGTACTTTGGACTAGAGAAGCCTCTCATTGCCTGAAGCAGAGCTTGATGGGCCATTCTTGTGAGAGTTTGGAACTGCTAAATGAAGAGAGAAATGTGGACTCCAAAGCTTGGCTTCTGAGCTTCAGAGGGCAATGGAGGGACACTGTGGGGACTGGATTACTGGTGGAAAGATTAGCTGTGTTTTCCTGGGAATTTGAGCTTAGAAGCAATGGACTGGTGGATAAAAACATATTAGCAGACAAAATGGGAAAAAATATAAAGTTTAACACAAAAAGAAATCTGATTAAGTTTGTAGGTTCTAGGCACAGACATTGATTTTAGAACACTCAAGCTGCAACTATTAAAGAGCTTACACCATTGAACTGGGCCAACCTCCACGTGGACAATAGGAAGGATGATGCACTGAGGGTGACGCCTAACCCACCGATGATCGAAGTTATTAAGCATGCAAATTCGTTTAAGAGGGGGCCTGAAGGAAGAACTCTGAGAAGCATCCTGATTCTTAAAGTTAAGCTTTATTTCCCCCCTGGATTGATAAACTTGATGATGTTGGCCACCTGGTAATGGTTTTGGCAGCATGAAAATGCAAAATGTCATGTCAGAATTTCACACAATTCATAGTGTTCAATATCCTTAGCTATCAGGCAAATGCAAATTAAAACTACCTTGACATTACATTTCATTTCAATCAGAATGGCTATCATTAAAACAATGAGGGATGGTGAGGATGTGGGGACAGAGGAGCCCCTGTTCACCTCTGGAGAAGATATAAACTGGTGTGGCCACTGCAGACATAAGTGTGGAGATTTCTCAAAGAACAACAAAAAATAAGCAAACAACAAATAGTCCATAGCCAGAGTTATTATATTACCCACCTGCTGGGCACATGCTCAGTGATACTCACACATTCATGCTTATGTTCACAAGAGCAGAAAAATGGAATCAGTGTAGATGTGTACCAACGGATGGTGGTACATATGGATAATGTAATTTTATGAAGCAACAAAAAGCAGAAAATTATGAAATTTATAGGAAATCGATGGGAATAAAAGTATTAAATAAGATAGCTCCGACTCAGAAAAGCATCATATTTTATCTTGCAATGTGGATCCTAGCTTCTAATTTTTATTAGAAGTTCATTAATGTGGGAGTGTTTATACAGATCAAGAAACTAGAAAAGAGTCATGAGAGAGGAAGGACAGGCTTCAAGGTGACAGGATACCAGCACATACGTGATGTGAAAGTGGAAGGGGTAGTAACTGTGGTGGAAAGATTGTTTTTAAATGCATATTCCTTTACTTAGCATGCCAGTAAGTTAATTGTATTTGAAAGTTATAGTTAAGAGTTTTGGAGGTCCTTTTTGGGCTCTTCCATGTGTGTAGCATGTGTGGTGTGGTGTGTGTGGTATGCATGTGTATGTGCTGATGCAGCACCTGGTGCAGCCAGAGGAGAACATTGGGTAGTTCCCCTCCATCTGTTGTGGAAAGATTTAATCAAGGGTGGAGGTGAGGATGTGGGATATGGGAAGAGCTGAGAGGAGCACTGATCAAAACTAAGGATGAACTAAACAGTTAATTTAGCTTATGTTGTAAGCTAACTGAACAACACAATTCTGAAAGGAGTTGAAGGCCGGGCGTGGTGGGGTATGCCTTTAATCCCAGCACTCGGGAGGCAGAGGTAGGAGGATCGCCGAGAGTTCGAGGCCCCCTGAAACTACGTAGTGAATTCCAGGTCAGCCTGGACTACAGTGAGACCCTACCTCAAAAAACAAAAACAAAAACAAAAACAAAAACAAAAACAAAAACAAAAACAAAAACAAAACAAAAAAAACAACCAACCAACCAACTAACCAACAACAACAAAAACCAGAGTTGAGCAGAGAAACCCTGCCTATGGGGCTCCCAGAATTCAAAGGTGATTAAATGACCGCCCTAATGCCCGAGGCACAATGCCACCGTGAGTCGTTGCCAGGGAGGCTTCTGAGCCTCGGACAACGCGGGCCATCACTGCTGCTCTTGCTTGCCCCGCCCAGTGAGAGGACACGACCTGACGGCCGAGGGCAGCACACGCTTTAGCTCGAGGACGCAGAGATGGCACGCCTGACCTGAAATGCGTGCTGCCTCCGTCTCCAGCCTGGCTGGCTCTCGTAGAGCTGGAAGGGGCTATGCAGACTGCTGGGGGCAAAAAGTCACCCACACTCTTACACGGGTGTGCGGCAATAGTCACCTACCATGCAGCGGGCGCCGACTGGTGTGACAGTGGCATGTCTGGTACGACGATAACCAGTTGGATTTGAGGCCTTCTCCACAGGAAAGGATTCAAGCCTGTTCAAAGTCCCTGTGGTTGGGAACGTTACAGGAACCAGTGGGGAAACCATTGCTATCATTTCGCCAAATGGGTATGACATGCCTGTCAAATTGCCTTCTAGTTATTTACATTTATGCTTATAAGTGCTGTTTTCAGCTTTGGTCAAAAAAGCTTTTTACACTGTGTAGCAGTCACAGTGGAGACTCAAAGCTGGCCGAAATGTCGGGCATGAGTAACTGTCGGATGCTCAGCCTTAGATGCGGCAACCGTGTCGTCTCTCCAAGGCCCAGGGAGCACAGTGGAAGACGTGACGCAGAGAGCGTAAGAGCAGAGGAAGGGGCAGTGTTGTGGAATGCTGTCTTCTGGGCATAACTTTGCCATCACACTCACAGTTTCCCCAAGACCTACATCAGTCTCTCATAGATGGGCACCGCCCTGCCCAGGGGATCTGCTGGCAGTTAATGGGAGCTGGGGGAAGGAGAGACATTTTCTTCAATGTGTAGCTACTGGTAAGTTGTTGATGCTCCTGTAAGTAACCCTACCCCACGCTGCTGTCAGCACCCTGAATTAAGCCTACTGGAGAGGGGAGGGATACACTTGGGATGAAGAAGCTAATCAGCGAGTGAGGGTGGGACAAGCAAGAACAAGGAGTGGAGAATATGATCAACATATACCATGTACATGTATGAAAAGGCCTTAGTGAACCCCCTTATTATTTATAGCAATATATTCTAATAAAACACAATATAAAATGTGCACAGTAGGCAGCAATTCTCAATGATTTTCTGACACCAAGAGGCACAGATATCAGTGTCACAAATTGGGGGTGGGATGACTTTGGCACCTAGAGGGCAGAGGCAAGAAATTCCTTTAAACATCCCATAACGTACAACACACAGGTCCTCCCCAATTTGCCCCAGTAAGAGTGAGACACCCGCCCCATATGGACAATTACTGCCTCCCTTCTTCGCAGGGGCCAGTATCAACTCTGAGACATGTGGACTTCCCACCCACGGTCCTTCCCCTCACGGTCTGCCTGCTCTTCTTCCTTAGTGCTCAGACCACAGTGCAGAGCCCCCCCCCCCCCCCACAGACCTGCTCCTCACCTTTCCTTGCTGATCCGTTTTGATCTCCCAGCCCCGAGGCAGCTCCAGCCGGGTGTCTGCGAACATATTGATGAAGTTCACCAGATCCCGGTTGTGCTGGTAGCGTTCGAAGTTTCGAGCGTCCCGTCGGACTTTCAGAACCATGTGCTTCAAGCAAGTGCTACTGGTGAAGACGCGGTAGGCACTCTGGGACGGGCAGGGTGAGCGAGGGCCGAGCGTGGGAAAATCGAGAGAACTCATCAAACCCAGCGTGAGCGTTTTGACCTGATGTGGCAAGACTGCCGCACAGTGACCTGTGTGAGCTCGGTGGGCAGCGTGACAAGCAGAGAAGTTACTCTAGAGGGAAGTGTGCACCGTGAGCACAGGACCTACCTGCCACCCCGGGTCCACCGACTCTGGGCGTCTTTGGCCACCACTAGCTCCTGGGCACTTCTGTGTCTCTCCCCACGCCCCCTGCCTTTCTGTGTGCCTATGAGCATCGATTCTCTCCTCCTGCATTCCCCGCTCTGACTGCAGAGGCATGCCTTCTGCCCGCTCATGACAGAAATCTGGGGTCCTTGAGGATCTCAGACATCTAATAGCCCTGTGAATCCTATCTGTTGTTCCTTGAGGTCAAGGGATGAGAAAAAAATGAAAAAAGTTTTAGGAGTTTCTAAATGAGTCAAATGATAATTTTTTGTACACAAGGCTAGGGTGTGTGTTGGGGGGGGCTGGCGGGGTATGTTCACCCATATGCTCATATTGGCAGTGGTGAAAAAACATTGTGTGGAGACAGGGTGGCTGGCCCAGGGCCCACCTGGTGTCCAGGACCCACGTACGCCAGACGCACAAGGTGGCACATGCATCTGGAGTTCGTTTGCAGTGACTGGAGGCCCTGGTGTACCGATTCTCTCTCTGTCTTTCTATTTCTGCATTTTTCTATCTGTCTCAAATAAATAAATAAAATATTTTTAAAAATTAACACTAAAATAACAATTTTCTAGGTATTTTTTTTGATATTAAGCATATCAAAAACATTAAAAAGGTAACAGCATTTCCAAGTCCTGCCTGCCCCACACCAACCCCTCCACCTCTGCTGGATCTCACTGTAGCTCAGGCTGATTTGGAACTCACTCTGTAGCTCTAGGCTGGCTTAGAACTCAAGGCGATCCTTCTACCTCAGTCGTCCAAGTGCTGAGATTAAAGGCACGTGCCGCCCCACCAGGCTTCAGCCTGGTGCTTTGTTGGGAAAGTCACAGTGAGAAGAGTGGCCTGTGTTGCCTTTTTTCTTTCTTTCCCACCCCACAGGGTAAAATTCTCGCCTCTAATTATTAAATGACTGCACAAAACTTGTTTTGGGTTTTGAGGGGGCCAGGCTAGACCCCTCTGCTTCTGGAAAACTCACATAGTTGGCATGCAACACGGTGAAGAACTCGGGGTTGGTAATGAACTTGACCGCCGGGGACTGCAGCAGGAAGGTGATCTTTTGTGAGTTGACTGGAGAAAGTGACCCCTCTCTCCTCAGGTCTGGAAGAAATGAAGCCAAGAAACAGAAAACGTTGGGGAAGACCATTAGTTTTGGGGATGTTTTTCTTCAACTTTTGGAATATGTACCCATAAACCACGAGATATTTGGAGATGAGACTGACATTAAAAAATGAAATCCATTTGTCTTTCAACTATACCTTATAATAGCCTGGAAGTCATTTTAGACAGCTTTTTTTTTTTTTTTTTTTATAGACTTACTATGTAGTCCAGGCTGGCTCCAACTCCTGATCCTCCTGCCTTAGCATCTGAGGCTGTGAGATTTGCAGCTTGTGCCACCACAGATATTTTGTACATGAACCTCAGTTTCAGGGTGTACAATTTCTTACTAGTGGTATCATGTTGAAGCATTTTGGATTTGGGGTTTTGAATTTGGGATGCTCAGTCTGTTTCGCTTCCCATCGGCCTGTTAGGAACGGTATTTCTAAGTAGCATTCATGTACAGCTGCATTAGGCTCAAGTCCTCTCACGACCCCTTCCTTTTTGGTCCAAAGACTCTTTAAAATGTTCTTCCAAGTGCATAACTGAGCGTTGCGACAGTCTGCTGAAAGGGTCACAATTTTCCCTTCCTAGCGGCACACTCCCCTGCAGTGGACCTTTCAGCTTTCCCCGTTTTGGAACCAGGCTGATCTTGTCCTTTGCTTTAACCAGCACAATGTGGCAAGAGTGACACGTCACATCTGAGTTCATGTTCGGCCTGTCTGCTGAGGTCAGATGCCAATGGGGAACAGGGACAAGCCACGCAGCTGACGCTGTCTCCCACAATCCAGTCCAGAGCCAGTGCACCAACTGTCCAAAGACGTCCACAGGGGTTTCTAACACCCCAAGCGACCACTGCTCTACCTGAGCTCTTGCTGCTGGTCTGCAAACCTGGGCACAAGTGCGTGGATGTGAGGTTAAGCCACTCTACTCCTGCTTTACCTTCGCCATGTGTGCACGAGTGTGTGTGTGTGTGTGTGTGTGTGTGCGCGCGTGCGCATTATCATGCGGTGGGCATGCATGTGAAGCCCAGGGGGGACATCCGGTGTCTTCCTGGCTTGCTCTCCAGGTCCCTCACTTGAGCCCCGAGTGTGCCAGCCAGCTTACTCCAAGGATTGCCCGTGTCTAGACACTCGTGCACACTCCCAGGACTGAGATGGGTTCTGGGAGCCTGAACCCTGGTCCCCACATTTGCATGGCAAGCACTTTCCTGACTGAGCCCTCTCTGCAGCCCCTACAGCCCTAAATTTGAGGATGTTTTGGTACACAGTAAATTCTCAGTAATGTAATCACCAATGCACAAGTCAATTCTCTGCACCTTCTTTTTGTCACGATTGTAATTACTAGATCACTGTGCCATGTTTCACTCAGGAGGCTGAGCAGAGAACGCAGTAACAGAAAAACCCAAACTAATCAGTTTTGATGGTATATCTGGTAAAAAAACAAGCAGAATGAAGTCAATTAAAACTGGTTGGTGGAACTGTGTAAGCATTTAGGAAGTCACATGAGAATGCCTGACGTACACATCACCACCGATGATGGCTGAGACCTGGTAGAGAGGGAAGTCTGCTCACCTACAGTTTCTCAGCTTTTTTTAAGCAGATAAATCTGCCATCATTTAAGCGACTTCAAAGAGAAAGTGGATCACTCAATGCCACTGTGATCACAATGGATACAAACAGTGAATACCAGTCTCATATACTTTAATGCCCTTTTTGACATCTTCCTAAGGTTAGACCCAAAGAAAGGAAAAGCAGGAGAAACAGGCCATAAGTGGATGATCAAAGCCATTCTTGAATGGTGTGCTCACCGGAAAACTTTGTCCCAAGTTCCTCCCTACGGACAACTGGATCACTCTCTCTAAATGGGTTTATTTGAATTGGATTTATTTATTTATTTATTTTTGTTTTTTGAGGTAGGGTATCATGGTGATCCTCCTACCTCTGCCTCCTCAGTGCTGGGATTAAAGGTGTGCACCACCATGCCCGGCGTTTTTTTTATTATTTTTTTTTTTTATTTTTGAGGTAGGGTTTCACTCCAGCCTGGGCTGACCTGGCATTTACTATGTAGTCCCAGGGTGACCTTGACCTCATCATGGTGATTTTCCTACCTTGGCCTCTCGAGTGCTGGGATTAAAGGCGTGTGTCTCCATGCCTGGCTGGATTATTCATTTCATCACATTTTATTTCTGTTTCCTTAGGACACCAACAGAAACATTCACTTACCCACACATGATTACACCACCATCAGTCTTGTCCGGATGCCCAGGCACAGCAGCAAACTCAGTCCCGTGCCCAAACTCCTCTGCTTTCTGCCCCTCGACCCCTAAAGCATGGCGGTGCCCTTCTCTTCCCGGGAGTTCACAGCTCTTCCTAAGGTTTCTGACGGGCACTTGGTTGTCTGCCTCGCCCTGCGCTCACCACAACTCGTTCTCCTTCACCCTGGCTCTTCCCGATTCTGTTTGCCATCTTTACCCCAGGACACCTGTCAATCTCCCAGGAGGGCAGGGCCAGGGCTTGTGTACTTCTGTCACATGGCCACCACCAGGTGACATTTGTAATGTCTGGGGCCCGCTCCTTCCCTACCTGAGCTTGACTGGGAAGGTTCTGCCTCCGAGTCGCTCCCTCCACCGCTGCCTCCGGCTGGTATCTGCTCACAGCTCTGGCCGCCGGAGCCATCCTCAGCCCTCTCAGTGGCAATGGTTCTCTGAATGTTTTCATATCTGCACATTAGAAAACGGGGAGACAGGAGTTACCTTTGCTTGTCTGCTTATTGGAGGTTGATGCCCACAGTCAGATAATTGGAGAAATCTGTAAAGAATTGTCTTGAATATCAGGAAGTAAATGCTTGAATTTTCCAAAAGGAAAGTAATTAGTAAGACTGACTCCTCTTTCCTTTGTACGCTATAAAGAGTTTCAAGTATGGCAACCTAAACACGCTCACAAGTGATAGCTAGTCGTGAGAGCTAGCTGTGCCTGGCGTTTGCCAAAGTCAGGAAATGTCCAACATAAGAACCCAAAAGAAAGTGAAAAAGGAAGTTAACTATAAGTTGTTGTAAAAACCTTGTAACCTGGAATAACTGCTTTATTCACTTATTTTTTTAAATATATACATATATACATTTTTTGTTTGTTTTTATTTATTTGAGAGTGACAGAGAGAGAAAGAGGCAGAGAGAGAGAGAGAGAGAGAGAGAGAGAGAGAGAGAGAGAGAGAGAGAGAGAAAGGGCATGCCAGGGCTTCCAGCCACTGCAAAGGAACTCCAGATGCCTGTGCCCCCTTGTGCATTTGGCTAATGTGAGTCCTGGGGAATCAAGCCTTGAACCAGGGTCCTTAGGCTTCACAGGCAAGTGCTTAACCACTAAGCCATCTCTCCAGTCCCTATTCACTTATTTTTATTTTTATTTGACAGTTGTGTGCTTAGGCAGAGGTTGTGGAAATACCAGGCCAGAAGCATGGTGGTAGAGAAATAACTATTTTCTGTTTGTTATTCAAAGTCTCATTTTATGTATCTTCCTAGGTTGAGGATCAAGATACTTGGTCTGCCAGTGAGTCATCACTTCTGATACTAAAAAGTTACTATCTTGGTCACGATGAACGGGCTCTGTTCAGATCAAAACAGGTCTATTAATATTACACCTTCTTGAAACACACACAGCAGAGATGAAGGGATGGGAGCAGAGCGTGCCGACCGTAGCTCTAGCTGTATGAAGGGCTGTGCTGGTCATGTGAGAGACACACGGGAACACGGGCACGGTGTATCAGAGAACAGGCCCAGCTGGGAGCTTGTCACATGAGAATATTTTTCAGAAGAGAAAAGCAGCATGTAAGAAAGCAAGAGTGCCTTGGAATCACACTGCGAAGCTTGGGGGGAGGGCAGAAAATGTGGGCTCCTGTAGGTCAGAGGAGAGCCGCAGCAGGAGGAGGGGAGCCGTGGAGGGAACCCAAGCGGTGGGCAAGAGAAGAGCAGCTACAGGAGTCAGTAAAGTACCAGAAACGTGCCACGCCCTCGTCACCCTTTCCAGTCTGTTCTGTCTGCGCCACGGTAAATGTCCCATTGTCTTCTGTCAACTACATTCCCCTATTCCCAAGGATCCTCTTCCCTCTCCACACACGGTTTTGCTTTGTTTAATGTCTCTTAGCCTACACAGGCCATATGACCAGGACACCATTTTCCTCGGTCTCGAGGCACTGCAGGGACAGGAGACAGGACTACTGCACTGTCCACTTCGTGGTAGGCTTTTAGGGACACATGAGGGCTGAAAGGGAGGAGAGAATGGTGACGGTCAGATTCCTGCTCTACGAGGGGCTGACACAGAGACAATCCAAAGGAAGATGGTGATATGCGGAGGAGAGATATTGGCTGACCCAGAAAAGTTGGCCTGAAGGTCCCTGAGGTCACAATATGAGTTTTGTGTTCAGAAAAATGATGGAAAGTTGGGGAAGAAGAGGAGCAGGAAGATGGGAAGAGCCCAGCAGTGAAGAACAGCTAGGCAGGATCGAGTGAGGGGCACCCAGTGCGGCACAGGCCTGGCCGTTGTGCAGTGGGCTCTGGAAGATACTGCTCTACCTTTCCCTGACCTTAGAGCCTCAGGAGGGATTCTGCAATGCGCTCTCCAAGTCACTTGGGAAGTTGTCACCTGCGGGACTGTCAAGAATGTAGTAACTGATGTAAAACTGAAACCCGTGCTTCTAAGAAGCTTGCAGCTGCTATTCTCCACGTCTTGAGAGTTACTGGTCTAAAGGACCTCATTAACTCTTAATTTGATTTAGAAAGACTCCACCATTCACTTCCTGCTATCAAAAGACACCTCCCAAGAAAGCCTTTTACAATAAAGCTTGGGCAGGGGAGGAAAGAGCAGAGTAATCATGGAATTCTAGAGAAAGGTTTTTGCTGTGCACCACCTGTCAGTGGTGGAGGTATGTCCTGTTGAGGTCCCCGCTGGACTACTGAGGTGGTAAATAAAAGAGAGAGGCCCAGCACTCAGGAGGCAGAGGTAGGAGGATCGCCATGAGTTTGAGGCCACCCTGAGACTACATAGTGAATTCCAGGAACAGCCTGAGCCAGAGTGAGACCCTGCCTTGAAAAACCAAAAAAAAAAAAAAAAAAAAAAAAGAGAGGGAGTGAGAAAGCCTGTTGTTTTGTGTTTGACAAAAAAAAAAATCTGTTAATGTTCTCCTGTTCTTTGTGCTGGTTAGTTTGGCAGTAAATGGTTAATAATATAAAGAACTCATGAAAATTGGTAAGAAAGTCAGCAACATAATTTGCACTTGGATATGCATATAAACAAACAAACATGCAAAGAAGAAAACAGAAAACCTTGCAAAACCCAAAACAAACAAGTGACAAGCCAAAACCGAAGACAGGTCATTCACATGAGTATTAATTGGATTTTATAGAAAAGATCACGGTAAAAAAGTTGATCCTTTAAGAAGTAAAATTTAAGCAGTTTCATAATGAATCAGCCAAAATAGACCAAATATGCAACAGAGGGGAGAAACCTGCATTGTTAAACAACTAGACAGGAACCCGACATACCAAAGCCCTGCTTATGTCCCTGTGATGGTTATTTGGGGATAGGATCTTAATATTTAACAAACCTTTAGCAATCAAATAAAAGTAGTTATAAAAACAATAAGCAAAATCTTCTGTACCATGAGAATTTAAGTGTTCTGAATTGTAGCCATTCAATGGGAGGGTGAATCTGAAAGCTGTGCAACAATGTGAAGTGCCTGTCAGGTAGCAAGTGAAAATGGATATGGGACTACAAAGTATCACTATAATCATGTAAAACTTGAACACATTTATAAAACTTGGACACATTTAAAAAATTTGTAATGCAGCCGGGCGTGGTGGCGCACGCCTTTAATCCCAGCACTCGGGAGGCAGAGGTAGGAGGATCGCCATGAGTTCGAGGCCACCCTGAGACTACATAGTGAATTCCAGGTCAGCCTGAGCCAGAGTGAGACCCTGCCTTGAAAAACCAAAAAAAAAAAAAAAAAAAAAAAAAAAAAAAAAAAGTTTGTAATGCTTAGAATGGTAGGATTGCAGATCTTTTTCTATTTTAAATTTCTAAGTCCCTTAATGTTATAATTTTATACAGATATGTATAATGAAGTTATAATTATTTAAATGATTTTTTTCTGCTTGCCCAGTACATATATGTGAAAATAGATTGAATTAATGTTAAATATTCCAAAAGTATAAGAAGTAACTCATAAATCATGTTGTATTTCATGAGTTCCATGCGGCTTGGGTACCACGCTAGATAGAGGGAAGGGATACAAACAGAAACAAAGCTAGAAGGTACTGGCTGGAATAGAGGCACATGCTTCCTGCGGTTACAAAGGAGGCACTCGTTGGCTCTGTTTTGTGGGGAAGATTCTGGGAAAGGGTCACCAAATGCACGAGTTAGGGTGATAGCAAGAGGAAGGTTTTCCAGGTGGAAGGTAGAGGGGAGACTACAGTGAGAACACAGGCTAAGCCATGCAGGCCTGGCAGTGTGCGCGTCTGCTGCAGTGTGTGTGCGCTTGAAAAGCAGTCACTGCAAACACAGTCAGTCTTCACACTCATCCAGAAAGAAATCAAGGGAAACTCCTCTTTTCAACACTAAAATGCATTTCTATTTTGTCAAAAGACAGTGATCCTTGTAAATTTCTCTGCACAGCTGCAGGTTTCCAGAAAATGAGTCCTATGTGTGATCACATGTGAGATGAGTCCATGTGAGGTGGATTAAAATGCTGCATGTGCCAAATCACCCGGGCCTTGGGAGACTTGGAAACGACAGGGAAAGACGAGCGCTAAGAACCCGGGCGCTTCTCCGAAGGCTACGTGACCTTCTGTGAGTAAGCACGCCACAAGAACCCAGCTCCTCCTCACATTACAAAGCCCCTCTTCTAGATCTGTGCAGATGAACTGCCCGTGCACCTTCCCCTAGCTGCCCTTGCAGTCCTCTGCAGCAGGGCACCTGCAGCCCGCAGCCTCCCTGAAAAAAGTCTTGATGCATGGTCCAGGCTGGCTGTGAACTTGAAATCTTTCTTCCTCAGTTTCCAAAGTAACTGTGGTTACATGAGTGGCCCACCATACTCCATTTCAAATAAACATTTTTTTTTTTTCTGGCTTTGCTTTTTCTAGGATGAGGACTTTTGAAGAATTATTAGTCATAGATACACAGCGATCACGAGATCAGGGCAGAAATGCATTATGTGATCTGTAAGGCAGTTTTGCTGCAGGGAGATTTTAGTACTTATATGAAAATTATTCTTGAAATGTTCTTAACTGCTTGAATTGTGTACATTTTTTGAGACTTTTATGATGGACATGGGCCAGTTTGCCAATACATGTTATTGGTGTGTAATTTTTCATACCATTGCTCGAGCGTTCATGAGTGCTATAACATCCTTGGGGGAAAGGTTCCTGATTTCCACTTTCAGCCTGTAAGAAGTTTCGAGGATTCCCTATCTTTAAATGACACTCAAGATTAAGCTGGCTTCTGCCAGCAACTTCTAAATCTCTCTATCCAAGTATGGATTGAAACTAGGTTTCTTGAGATAATAAGGTTCAACATCTGCGTAGTGAGCACAAAAGCAGAGCAGGCCTGTCATTGGTTGCCCTTCTTTCCCTGAGGTAGAATTCTAGGGGCCCACTGCATACTGATCACCAACCGCCTGTTGAGCTGCTCCATCTGTTGGATCGACCCCGACCTCCGCATCCCATCTGGAGTGGCTGCTGCTGTTGGTCTCTGCCAGGTGGTTGTGCGGTTCACGTGGTCCACATAGAAGACCCGCCCATGGCTGTCAATTCGAGCTTCCCAGTCTGGTGTTTAATAAAGAGGCAGAAAGAAACATCAAGCACAGACTACTGACCCAGGAGAACACATCCTATGTCCAGGTCTTACGCACACAGAACTCACCGCTGGCTCCTTGCTGAAGGCCAGGCCCCCTCCCTCCCCGCCCAGCGCCTCCATGCCCCAGGCAGTGGCGTCCAGAAAGGAGTGAAATACTTCAGATTCTGCCATTCCACTTAAAATGGTAATTATGACCGCTTTGACCTGCACTGAAGCTCAAATAATTCCTAGAGAGAAAAATCTGCTTATTTCTTTAAAAGTATTGCCAGGTATTCAAGTGCCGACTTCAGCAGATTGGACACGTGAGCACTCACCAGTGGGAACTGACGCCGACACCCGAGACTCCTTTCCTCACTCAGTCTAGCAGGGCGGCTAGGTTCAGGGACAATGTGGCTTTGTATTTAAACCAGGTTTAACTGTGGTCCTAAAATACTGCACCTCCAACTTTGGATAAGTTCTTTCTAATATACAGCAAGCTTAAGTGTTTGTCATTCCTTTTAAGAGGGTGAATGGATGAATTTGTACCTCGAGTTTCAAAATATTCTTTTGAGCACATGTAAATGCAGCATCATTAAGTCATTAAGTGATTTGTTGCTGTGAAATAACCATCCCTAACAGTAGAGGGAGCCCAAGGTAGAGCTAAATTTCCTTGCTTCTCAAAATAAAACACACACACACACCTCTCCACTCCATTCTCACCCCAACCCCCCCCAAAAAAAAAAACAAACCGTAGCATACGCATAGGTGATAGTTATATAAACATGGAAGGTTGGGGTGAGTGAAGTACACGGGATAAAAACATCTCTGGAACTGAAAGGGCTTCAAGTAATGTTTACATGTGTGCGCGTGTCATCAAAGCAATGTCTGCTGCACAGAAATGGGCACCACTTTCACAGTCCACATATCAAAATGTGGCGGAAACAAGCAATATGAGGTTATGTGGAAAATGCATTACACTCAAGGGAAAACAAAAGCAAACAACAGGTAAGGGAGAAAGTCCATTTGGTCTTTCAAGTAAGAAAGGCCATGGCTTTGGGAGCAGGTCAGCCATTGACAATTATTTTGAAAACATCATTCAGGTAATGACATAGCAACTCTTATTTTTAAATGAAGATAAATTTGGAATATTTATGGTTTAATGCCTACATGACATACTGTCTGGAAATATAGCATATGTGACCTAAGGGTTTGCCTAAGCCCAGTGAAAATCTAAATAACAGAAAACATAAAATTTAAAAAGAATTTTATTGATTTGCACGTGTGTGTGTCTGTGTGCCAGCATCTTTTGCCACTGTAAATGAATTTCAGACACCAGATGCATGTACCACATTTTCCCCTATATCTGGCTTAAGTGAGTGCTGGAATATTGAACCTGGGTTAGTGGGCTTTGCAAGTAAGTGCCTTTAACCACAAAACCATCTCCCTGCTCACGAAATTTAATAAACATGGAAAATTATGTAGCTAGATTGTATAAATATCTAGGAGGCTTTGCCTAACATTGGCAACTAGATGATCCAGGCATCGGCTGTTAGAAAAATAAATAGCATAATTTATGATATTAGGTAAACATGTAACTGTTGTTCATAATTCATCTTTATTTATTATTTGTTTTGAAAGCAGGGGATCACTCTAGCACAGGCTGACCTAGAATCCAACTCTGTAGCCCTGGCTGACCTTGAACTCACAGAGAACATCCCACCTCAGCCTTGTGAGTACTAGAATTAAAGGTATGGGCAATCTTCATAATTAATCTTGATCCAAAAAACTTAAGATTTCAGTGGTTCTCAAACTAATACTGCAAAGGCTATTGAACATTTTTTTTTTTGAGCTAAATATGACTATCATCCAACAAGGAATAACAAAGAATAAGCACTAACCTTAAATAACATTGTGCTCTTTCATTCAACTGACCCAAGTCCTGGTACTTGCTCTGAGTTAGAAACTATGCCAAGTCCCTGGGACACAGGGCCAAGTAACACAGACTCCTGCCCCCAACACCTCCCTCCCAAATTCTCCAAAGAAAACAAGTAGAGAATGGATCAGCAATACTGATACTTTCTTATCACAAGTTCCTTACCACCTGATCACTTGCCAAATACAGTAAGACTAAAAGCAATTTACAATACTCCCAGGTGCACACCCAGCTTGTGGCCATGCAGGTGAGGAGGTGGGTGCCCTGTCCTGGTTCCCTTTTCCCTAGCACTGGGCTTAGGGCTTGTATCCCAGACCCCAACCTCCTGCCCCACGCGTGATCCTGCCCTCTGAGGTTGGCTGACAGGTCCTGGGATCCCTGCTGCGAGGAATTTGTGGTCTTTTCTTTCTCTAGTTACCAGACACCTGTCACCTCAACAGGTTTTTAAGAGCTGGAGAGATGGCTTAAGAGGTTAAGGCACTTGTCTGCAAAGCCTAAGGACCCAAGTTTGATTCCCCAGTACCTATATAAGGCAGATGCACATGGTGGCACATGCATCTGGAGTTTGTTTGCAGTGGCCAGAGGCCCTGGTGTGCCCATTCTCTGTCTCTCTCTCTCTCTCTCTCTAAGTAATAAGTAAAATATTTTTAAAAAGTTTAAAAAAATCACTAAATGATAGCCAGGTGTTAGCTAGAAATGATGAGTGTTTTCTGGGTTGCTTGGAACAGAATTTACCTTCACATATTTTATGAGCAAAGAAAAATTCAAAATGGATCACCAAGGCTCAGCAAGACTTGAAGGGTTAAGCACTACAGAGCCGTGACTTCTTAGAAATCTGAAAGCTCCACCCTCCAACACTGGGACCAGCCACGCGAGTGCAGGTCAGCTCGTCATTTGTGGCAGAAGGGTCCACTGAACACTGGGCTGTGTGTTTTCCATGAAGTCTCAGAACAGTTTATAACGTAAGCATGAACTGTGCTTCATAATTATCCTAACAAATCCTGTAAGGTTGCACACTTAAATATTTTTATCAAATGAAATACCCTACTTACACTTGAATTTTAGAGCCCCATATCCAGTTGTCCTTGTGACATCACTACTTGTTGACATACCGTCTATAGTACGACTAAAAGCAAGTTTCAGATCCTTCCCACGCCAAATGCTCCAACTTTAGGCTCTCTTCTTCCTTTCCCACCTCAGTAGTTGATAACACTACCCTTTCAGGCTTATGCTCTTAGGTCATTCCTAAGACCTTTTCTTCCCTTCCAGACACCAAGCCTCATCTTTGTCATCAATCCACATGTTCAGCATGGACCACTCCTTACCGTCCCTGCTCCTAGCCTGTTCCAACCCTCCACCAATTCTCACCTTGGCCTCTGCAGCCATCTTCTGTAGCCTATCACAGACCTCCATTCTTCCTTCTATTCCCTATACAGCAACCAGTGAAACCTCTCACAACTCAAGTCAAGACAATGCCACTTCTCTCCTCAAGATCTTTGCATTCCGGGTAACAAGGTCCCGCATGATAGAGGC